>NC_133559.1:22124913-23374913 GCF_048773025.1 Camelus bactrianus
TTGGAAAAGAAGAGGTAAAAGTGTCACTATATGCCGACAACATGTTACTATATATAGGAGACCCTAAAAGGTCCACACAAAAACTACTAGAGCTGATTGAAGAATTCAGTAAGGTAGCAGGTTACAAGATTAATGTTCAAAAATCAGTGGCATTTCTTTACACTAATGATGAGTCAACAGAAAAAGAAAGTAAAGAAACAATCCCCTTTAAAATAGCACCCAAAGTAATAAAATACCTGGGAATAAATCTAACCAAGGAGGTGAAAGAATTATACACAGAAAACTATAAACCTTTGATGAAGGAAATTAAAGAAGACTTTAAAAAATGGAAAGATATCCCATGCTCCTAGATTGGAAGAATCAATATTGTTAAAATGGTCACACTGCCCAAGGCAATCTACAGATTTAATGCAATCCCGATCAAATTACCCAGGACATATTTCACAGAACTAGAACAAATCATAATAAAATTTATATGGAACCATCAAAGACCTAGAATTGCCAAAGCATTACTGAAGAGAAAGAAAGAGGCTGGAGGAATAACTCTTCCAGACTTCAGGCAATACTATAGAGCTACAGTCATCAAGACAACTGTAGGTTGTCTTTGTAGGTATTGGTACAAAAACAGACATATAGACCAATGGAACAGAATAGAGAGCCCAGAAATGAACCCACAAACTTTTGGTCAACTCATCTTCGACAAAGGAGGCAAGAATATACAATGGAGTAAAGACAGTCTCTTCAGCAAATGGTGTTGGGAAAACTGGACAGCAGCATGTAAAACAGTGAAGCTAGAACACTCCCTTACACCATACACAAAAATCAACTCAAGATGGATCAAAGACTTAAACATAAGACAAGATACAATAAACCTCCTAGAGGAAAATATAGGCAAAACATTATCTGACATACATTTCAAAAATTTTCTCCTAGAAGAAATAAAAGCAAAAATAAACAAATGGGACCTAATGAAACTTACAAGCTTCTGCACAGCAAAGGAAACCATAAGTAAAACAAAAAGACAACCTACGGAATGGTTTTTTTTTTGCAAATGAAACCAACAAAGGCTTGATCTCCAGAATATATAGGCAGTTCATATGACTCAATAAGAAAAAAATAAACAACCCAATCCAAAAATGGGCAGAAGACCTAAACAAGCAATTCTCCAAGGAAGACATACAAATGATCAATAGGCACATGAAAAAAATGCTCCATATCACTAATTATCAGAGAAATGCAAATCAAAACTACAATGAGGTATCACCTCACACCAGTCAGAATGGCCATCATTCAAAAATCCACAATGACAAATGCTGGAGAGGCTGTGGAGAAAAGGAACCCTCCTTCACTGCTGGTGGGAATGCAGTTTGGTGCAGTCACTATGGAAAACAGTATGGAGATTCCTCAAAAGACTAGGAATAGACTTACCGTATGACCCAGGAATCCCACTCCTGGGCTTATATCCAGAAGGAACCCTACTTCAGGATGACACCTGCACCCCAATGTTCATAGCAGCATTATTTACAATAGCCAAGACATGGAAACAGCCTAAATGTCCAACAACAGATGACTGGATAAAGAAGAGGTGGTATATTTATACAATGGAATACTACTCAGCCATAAAAACTGACAACATAACGCCATTTGCAGCAACATGGATGTTCTTGGAGAATGTCATTCTAAGTGAAGTAAGCTAGAAAGAGAAAGAAAAATACCATATGAGATCGCTCATATGTGGAATCTAAAAAACAAAAACAAAAACAAAAAAAACCAAAGCATAAATACAAAACAGAAATAGACTCATAGACATAGAATACAAACTTGTGGTTGCCAAGGGGGCGGAGGGTGGGAAGGGATAGATGGGATTTCAAAATTGTAGAATAGATAAACAAGATTATACAATATAGCACAGGGAAATATACGTGGGGTCTTGTGGTGGCTCACAGAGAGGGGGGTGTGGCAGTGAATATATGTATGTTCATGTGTAGCTGGAGGATTATGCTCTGCACTGGAGTTTGACACAGCATTGTAGAGTGATTATAAATCAATAAAAAATGTTAAAAAAAAAAAAAAAAGAGAAGAAAATTAGAAAGCTGGACACACAATCTGTCTCCAGATCCATCAGTGTTGACCTAGGTCCCCTTTAAATACATGTCTTTCATGCCTTCAAGACAAAGTACATTCAGTTGAAATCTCCTTCCCACCTTCTTCATAGGAAGCCATGAGAATCACTGACCTAACACCCTGGAAACACTTTGGGCTTCCCAGACAGACAGACAGCAGAAAATATAAGGGTAAGATAATATAGCAAGACCCACAGTATCTTAGTGTCATAGTATCAAGACCCTATAAAAGCCACACCCTCTCTATCTTTTTTTTTTTAAGTTTGTATGCAATTTTTCTTTTTTCTTTTTTCTCTTTGTTGAGTTGTGGTCATTTTGCGATGTTGTGTCGGATTCCAGTGTGGAGCACAGTTTTTCGGTTGTGCATGGGCATGCATGTATTCATTGTCACATTTTTTTCTCTGTGAGCTACCATGGGATCTTGTATATTACTGGGATTTCAAAATATAGAATAGAGCAACAAGATTATACTGTATAGTGCCGGGAAATCTGTCTTATTTTTAAATGAAATATAAAAAAAAATCAAATAAAAACTCATCTATGAGCAGTGAGTATTTAGAATATAGGCTTTAATAGTCAAGTATGCAGACAACATGTACTCAATGTAGGTGTCCAGCAAAATAACCGTAATGTCACCCACTGATAGAGAGCTAACCAGAGGTGGCAGCAGCTAATGAAAGAAGGAATAACTCTGGCATAAAATAAACCTAACCATTTGGAGAAGCAACAGTTCAGAGCAAAAGGAGATCTCACTCATTTGAGTAAAGGAAACATGACCATGCTTTCCCTCAGATTTTACACGATACACTCACACATTAGAGTTTTGTGGAGATTTTCCTATTGGTAGGCATTCTGAAAAATCAGCAAAACACCTGAAGAAGAGCACTCTGCCACTTCCTTTTGGATCTTTTTAAGAACATCCTCTTAGCATCCTGATAGTAAAGAGCAAACAGGGTAAGACAACCCCGGAAAGTTCACGCCCAGAGGAAAAGCCCAACATTTGATTTAAATGATGGCATTGCAAAGAAAATTCAGCCAAACTGACACACATAGTTTTTGCAGGACGTGGCAAATGAAACAGTAACCAACTGAGCTCTAACTCTGACTCAGCCATAGATCTCCCAAGAAAAACACAAAGCACCCTAATGTCAGGCCTCAAACTTCGTCTCAAAATCAAGGAAAAGGGATTAAAAAAAAAAATCAGACCAGACCAGAAATGATCTTATACGGGCTTTTTCACACTGATAATGTAGATTACTCAATATTTCTATTACAGATATTTTCAAAAAGCTCACATCTATTAGTTGCTTTAAAGGTAGAACTACCAAAACAAATAGAGTAAACTGGGATGACTTGTTCTGGAGGGGAGAAGTTTTTAAACATCTGAAGGGCTGTCATATAAAAGAGGGATTCATTTTTATAACCTTAGAATATGGGACTAAAGTCAGTTTAAGAAAAATGTGTGACTTAAAAAGAGTCAAAATTTCGGATGGGGTGATGGTCCTAGACTGCATCCCAGAGAGGAAGGGTCGGGTTTTCTTCCTTCTGGGCCCCCGCATTGGACGGGTTGGTGGAGGCGCTCACCAAAGGTGTGCGGGGCTGATGCTCAGCTGCTGGCTGCACTTGCCTTACCTCCGGTGAAGGGCAAGGCCGCCTGGTGGGTGAGATTCCATTTTCCATAATTTAGTCTATGGCATGAAGCAAAAGAGACTCGAAAGCATTCTGATTGTGCAGAATATCCGAGAGGGAAACCTGCCGTTTTCACATCCTGGGAACTTGGAGAAAACATTTACCACGAAACCACTCCTCTCCACCAGCCTCCAGCCCTCGAGACTGCCAAAGTTTTGCCCCACACCACTAGTCCCTGATCAAATTATCATTCCTTTTCACCAGATGAAAGGAAGCAGAGGCCCACTAATTGTTCCCAAACTGGGGACTATTAAAATTCAGCTTCCTGGGTTCTGCAGCAAGTCTGCTGAGTCAGAATACGTGGGGGTGGGGGTGGGGGTGGGGGGGTGTCAGGAATCAGTGTTTTACCAAAGCTCCTCAGATGAGCTGGATTTGGACTCTGCTCTTTCTCTGGTGTATTTCCCTCTTCTCAGAGAGGTCTGGAGGTGGAATTGGTTAGCTTGACTGTGCCCCAAGGAACCTGATGTCTGCTTTCCCTGCCAAGCAAGATCCACATGACTGGGTGGATAAATAGACCGAGTGTCTCAGTTTCTCTCTCTCCCTCTCCTTCCTCTCATTCCTTCTCTTCTTTCCCTTTCTCCCTTTCCTTCTGTCTCCCTTTCCTCTCTCTTTCCCAGTAGGTATGTCTTGAGTGGGCGGTCTCAACATTTAGATTGAGCAAGAGGGGATAAAAGACTCTAATTATCCTTGAGTTTAAGCCTTGGATTCCAGTTTTTACCATCAAGTTCTGCTCTGGGGTTACTGGACTCTGGCTTAGCTAACAATAAAGAGCACACTGATTCCTAATCTTTGTTCACTGCATGTATACTGTGGCTTCATACACTTTTGGGAGGTGGTCAGGGCAGATTTCAGGGGTCCCTAGCTCCCTGGATGTGAAATTGTCCAATATCATCAGAAACACACTTTTAACCCTAACATAGATCATCCCAGTAATTTTTCCCAAGGCAGAAATTTTAGGATGAAGAGCAAAACTGGAAGGTTTTTCTTCCCTTTCCCTTTGATACAGTTACTGGGGCCTGGCATGACAAACAGGCTTTTCTTTCTTTCTTTCTTTCTTTTTTTTTGGCACAGGCTATGGTGATTACCAAGTTAAGAGGATAGCAATGCCAAGTGAGTAATCGGTACACTGAAATGTCTCATGGTTAAGCGTTTCTAGATGAGATTATGAGATCAACAGGACCAGGGCACTCACCAGAAGAATTTCTCAGAGACTGGTTTATGTTGGGCGTCGGAGGCTGAATGCTGAGTAGAGGGAAGTGAGCCGCGTGACACATAGCGCTAACAGACAGTCCCCAGCCAGCTGGGAGTGAAGGAAGAGACTTTCAGTTCCTGCCCTGTCCCTTACTTGCTTTGTGTTCTTGGATGTGGTCTTTCAAATGGTCAGACTTAGTGGCTTTGGAGAGTGTCTCCCTACTGCCCATTCTTAATGGCCTTAGCATCCAGGCTGAAGCCATCATATCAGTGTTTCTCTCTGAAAACAACCTCAGCAGGTTGCAGAGAAAAGTGTGTGGCTCCATAGAAGCACAAGTGGAACCACCTCTGGCCATGTGCACTTAGATTTTTTTTCCCAGAAGTGGGTTTGTGGTTAGCAGGGTTTGGGGAGTCACTCTGAGGCTATGGACAGGGAGAAGTTAACTGTTTAGCCCACATGGGCTGTCAAACCTACCACCTTATCCTCCTCCACAGCATCTTCCAATTCATTTACCTGTTTATTCTTTTGTGTATTCATTCAACAAACATATAGGAAGGGTCTGTTGGGTTCTAAATGCTGGGCTAAGAGATTGGACTATAAGGAAGAAAGAAACAGAGTCCCATCTTTCAAGTTGCTCACACTTTGGTGGGAGAAACAGACAGATACAACCCCAAGTTCTAAGTGCTCTGGAAAAGGGATTAAACATAGGGAGCTATCAAAATATGGAAGTGGGCATGCAGTGAATCTGGGGCTGGCAAGGGTATGGGGGGCTGGGGAGCCTGGTATGGGGCAGGGATTAGCAAGTGCTAATCAGAAAGTGCTTCTTATTTTAGGAACTGATGTAGCAGTCAGCCACAAGTTGGTGCAAGAGGTTCTAGGTCTCTGTAAAACATGGCCTATATGGGAAACTGCAGGTTTTAACCAGCCAACAAGAGGAAGAGCTGGGTTGGATGGATGAGGGAGAGCTTTGGGGAGATAAGAGGGACTGGATCATACCTTTTAAGGAGTTGGACCTTCTCCTGAAGAAAATAGGACAAAAAGTCCACTAATAGACTTAAAGCTCAAGTTTTTAAGAAGGTTATTCGTACTGTAGCACAGAGAATGAATTAGATGGGGGTGAGAGTAGAAGTAAGACCCCATTCAGGAGGTAGTAGTGGGAATGTAGGTGGAGAGGTGACAGTAGCCTTTAAGGAGCCAATGGGAACACAGAATTAACCGAGCAATAGACAGCTTGGGTGTCTTTATCTCAAGCAGAGTTGCTAAGGAAGGTCCTTAACCTCTGCAGACCACCTGTGCCTTCCACCCCCCAAAGGCAAATGCAGCAGGCTTCCAGATCTTCCCTTCGATGATAGCTAAAGGCACCCTAATAGTAGAGAAATGTTATGACAGAATTTGCCTTACACTCCTTGGATTCACTTGTAACAGGAGACCAGATTCCAGGACAGCCTGGCCCCTCTCTGTGGCTCTTGATTTAATATGGCAAGGAGAGGGTCGGGTCGTGGTGATGCCTCCTACCCGGTCTCTTCCAGCCATTCTGGCCACACTTGCATCCATTCTCCATATTTTAACCAGAGTAATTTTTTATGGTATAAATATGATACTGTCTCATCCTTTTTCTCACTTGCTGAAGGCCCTTCAATAGCTTCTCCAATGCAGTGGCTCCAACTGTAATGGCTTCTTGCAATTAATATAAAATCTAAAATCTTTATCACATCCTACAAATCCCTGAATGCTCTGACTCTGCCTTGTACTCCTCCCTCTTCCTCACTGGCTTTCTTTTGATTTGTTGACCATGCTACACTTATCCCTCCCTCCCCTTGGGGTGTAGGAATTTCTCTTCCCTAGGCTTGGAATGCTCTTCTTGTGTGACTCACTCTTATCATTCAAGTGCTGGCTCAAACGTCTCAGCTCAGACAGAGGCCTTTCCTGACCACCCTCGTTGAGGCCAGGGTCTGGAATGAGGAGAAAAAGTGGCAAGTGACAATCAGGAAAGGCTTCCTATGATAGGGATGTCATATCTGCCCCTATTCCATTACTCTGTATTCTTTAATAGTATTATCACTACTTGAAATTACCATATTTCCTTCTTTTTGTCTATTCCCCACAGCCTCATCCTCTTGATTGTAAGCTTCATGAAGGGATTTGCTGGCTTATCTTGTTCATCACTCCATCCTCAGCACTTAGAACAGTATCTAACCCACAGTAGGTACTCAATCAATATTTGTTAAATATATGATGTCATGTGAGCACTATATCCCCCTATGATTATGCAAAGGGAAATTAAAATTAGATTTTCTGAAAACACTTGGGACAACTTGATTAAAAATAGGTCAGTTCAAATCCTGTATAAAGTAACATAAGGTCCTTCTATAAAGCTCACAATGCCGTCTTACAACCTATGGCAGGCTGTATTGCTGTCTGACAAAATTTACTGCCCTTCCTTTAGAGGGATTACACATCCCTGTACTACTGAATAGCATGAATAACTCTAGGTAAATAAATTCAACGGCTTAGATGAAATGGACTAATTTCTTGAAAATCGCCATCTACCAAAAGTCACCCAAGATGAAATGAGTAACTTGAATAGTACTATAACTATTAAAGAAACTGGCTCTATGGGTAAAACTTTTAGAAAAAGAATCACCAGGCCCAGGTGGCTTCACTGGTAATTATACCAAACATTTAAAGAAGAAATATCACCAATTTTACGCAGTCTCTTCCAGAAAATAGAATAGGAGGGAACATTTTCCAACTCATTCAATGAGGCCAGCATTATCTGATACAAAAACCACATGAACAGTGCAAAAAAGAGAGAGGATAGGTTCCAAGAAAGTTCTGAAGTTCTGTTCTTGCTTCCCCCCTCCCCATATTGTCATGGAGTAATCATTACCTACCCCTTCACATGTACTTGGATTATGAGACAGAGCAGCTGAGAACCTCAAAGGAACATGAGCCCACAGGCCAGATTATCCATTCATTAAAGAGTAAGACTACCTTGAAAGAAAGACCGCAGGCAGTATGACATCAATCATCTGAAGCAGAATTATTAGTACAGATGGACCAAGTTTAAATTAAGCATGATAACGTTATATAAGGATGTAAGGAAGGATATTAATATGAAAAAGAAGAGGAAATTGTAGAGGATTAATAGGGACACTAGGAATGAACAATATAGTTGAAAGTAAGAATACAATAGATGGGATGAATAAGGGATTTACATCCAGCTGAAAATAAATGAATTGGATGATCAGATTAAGGAACTCTCTGAAAAAATTAAAGGTAAAGATGAAGAGAAAGAAAACATAAGAAAAAGCTAAAAGATTTACAGGGTAGAATATATATTTAAACATATAGCTAATATAAATCCTAAAAAGGGAAAATAAAAACAGGAGGAAATGTTTAAAGAAATAATGAAGATAGATGTCTCAGAATTAAAGATAAAACATTTCAGATTTAAAGTGATCAAAGAGTGTTACACTGGAGATAAAAAGGCAAATGAACTCCAAGACATATGGTAAGACTGTCAAAAAGGAAAACATTCTAAAAGCTTCTAGAAAGAAAAAGTAGACTACCTACAGAGGAGCAAGGATCAGATTGACATCAGACTTGTTAACGGCAACACTGCATATGAGAAGACAATGGAATAATATTTTAAAATAGGAAGGAAATAAATATTTGAGGATTTATTTTATGTCTCTGATTAAATTGTAATTCAAATGTGGGGATAGGATGAAAAAATAACTTCCTCAAGTGTATGAGATTTCAGGAGGTTTGCCTGTACAAAATCTATTGAAAATTTAGAGTAAGCACACAATTGAGAAGAATGACAACTCCTAGAGATATGAGAAGTAAGAGTGATTATTTGAGTAAAATTTCTTATTTTTGTCTTAAATAAAAGATGAGGAAAAAAAAAAGAAAGCCTGTTTATAACAACCCAGAGCTAAAAATCTAAACAGGATTTTCTGGGGTAGAGGTGAAAGGAATGAGGAGCGAGGAGGAGTGCAGAGGGATTTGAAAACATGCTCAACTCCTTGGATTGTTAGAGAGAAGATACTATATTGATACATTAAGGAATCAAAAGGGATCAATAAATATGAATATACTTCTTAAATCTAAAAGCTGGTTCTTTTGAAATATTAATAAGAGAAATAAGCCACTGGCAAGACTGATTAAAAAATAAAGTTGAGAAAAATAAAATGGAAAAGGGGAAAGAGCTGCAGATACAGCAGAGATGAATAAAGTCTTTTGAAGAATTTTATGCTACTAAAATGTAAAACTCAGATGAAATGAGTAAATTCCTAGAAAGTTATAAAGGGTCAAAATGGATACAAGAAGAAAGCAAGAACTTGGATCGATAATTAATTTAAAAAACTTAGAGGCTCTAGTCAAACATCTCACATTCCCAAACCAAAAAAGAAACAAACAAAACAGCAACAATAAAACGTGCCCAGGTGGTTTCAGTGATGAGTTCTATCTTACATGAATTATTCCAAGAAAAGTAAAAGAATGAAAACTGTTCAGCGTTTTTTTTCCTTTTAAATGATGTTAGTAGAACATGGATTTCAAAACCCAATAAGGAGGTATATATAAGAAAAAAGTGTATAAGTCAATTTCATTTGTGATTGAAGATGTGAAAAGCCTAAACAAAATATTAGCTAACCAATTCCAACAGTGCATTAGTTTCTCCTAGGAATATAAATAGATGTATTTTAAAAATCTATCAATGTAATTTATCTCATTAGTAAGCTAAAGGATAAGAAGCAGATAATTAATTATAAGTTGGTGCAGGAAAAAAACTGATAAAGTTTAACAACAAAGTTTATGATGAAAATTCTTAATTTGGAACAGAAGAAAATTCCATAACTTAATAAATGTTTTAAACCTTAATTTAAGTAAATAATATTCTTGTTTATTTAAGGTTAGCCAATTATATATTTATTTTATTTTTGAAAAAGTTAAATAGCTTTTTTTTTCCATCTAAAAGAGTTTAAAAATGAAGACTTAGCAAACATTGTGCCACATGAAGTTTTAAGGGCATTCCCTTTAAGAATGGAAGCAAGTCAAAGTTACCTAATGTCACTATTACTATTTAACATAGTCTGAAAGTACTGGCTAATGTGATAAAAGAAGAAAAATAAATAAGAGATAGAAGGGATAAAACTGTCATTATTTGTAAATGATATAAAACATTTACCTAAAAATTTTAACAGAAACAATAGATAATTAGAATTAATAACAGAGTTCTGCAGGATTGCTAGATACGGGATCAATACACAAAAATTCACAGCATTTTTTCCACATCAGCAATAACCAACTGCAAAACATTTCAAAAGTTAGATAAAAGTCACCAAGCAATAAAATTTATAAAGTGTTCAGAAATTAGCCAAGAATAAAAAGAGTTATAGAGAAAAATGTAAAATTCTATTTAAAAACATAAAGGTGATTTGAACAAATGAAGACACAACATATGCTTTTGATAAAGATGACTTAGTATTATAAAGATGTCAGTTCTCCCCAAATTAATTTATAAATTTATTGCAATTCCAATCTAAATTCAGGTTGAAATATCCTTTGGGAGAACTGGATAAACTTGTTCTGAGATGACTATGGAAAAATAAAGGTCACAAAATAGCTAAGTCAACTTTGACAAAGAAAAATGAGAAAACTTGTGCTACCAGCTATTAAGGTGTTAATATTGAGGTATTAAGCTGTAGATATGAAAACACAATGTAGTGAGATGTGGCCAAGATGGTGGAGTAGGAAGACCCTGAGCTTACTTCCTCCCATGGGCACACCACAAGCACAACGATTACAAAGTTACAACTATTACAACTCCCTATGAGAACAAACTGAGGATTAGCGAAAAGATTTTCTGCAATTAAATGTGTAAAGAAGGAACCAGGAGACAAGTGGGAGGAGTGGAGATGCAGTGTAGTCCAGATCCACCCCGCCGGGTGGGCTACCCACAAACAGGAGAAAGTAGGAGAATGTGTAGGAGACAATAGTAGAACAAACAGGAGACCCGAGGATGGAGGGGTCTGAGTCCCACACTGGGCTCCCCAGCCTAGGATTCTTGCCTCCAGAATGTCTGGCTTTAAAAACCAGCAGGGCTTACTTTTGGGAGAGCCAGAGCACTGTAAGAAGCAAAGACTTCACTCTTAAAGGAGGTACACTAAATCTCACCTGCTCCAAGACCCAGGGCAGAAGCAGTAATTTGAAAGGAGCTTGGGTCAGACCTACTTTCTGATCTTGGAGAGCCTCCCAGAGAGTAAGGAGGCAACTGGGATGTCCCCTGGGGATATGGGTGCTAGCAGCAGTTATTTTGGGGAATTTGTCCTACCACAAGATCGCTGGTGCTGGAAAGTACCACTTTGGAATCCCCCCTCCAGCCAGATAGCACCAGGGGCTTACAGCCCTGGACCCCCTGGGCCACACAGCTAGCCTTGCCAGGACCTGGCCCTGCTCACCAGTGGACCCTGTGGCCACTACGTGGGTCAGTGCCTGGTAGCCAGCCAGGCCAGAGGCCAGCCCCACCTACCAGCACGCCTGCAGTAGTCAGCCGGCCGCAACAGAAGGACCCGCACAACCTGCAGAGGGGGTATTCCTGGAGCATATAGCTCTGGTGACCAGAGTGGGGCGTGCCGCCAGGCCCCATAGGACATCTCCTACATTAGGGCCACTTCTCTGAGACTGGGGAATGTAACTGACCTGCCTAATACATAGAAATAAACACAGAGAAGACAGAGGGATATGTTCCAAATGATAGGTCACAACAAAACCTCAGAAAAACTAAACAAAGAAGACATACACCATCTACCTGATCGAGTTCAAGGTAATGATCATAAAGATGCTTAATGAATTTGGGAGAAGAATGGATGAACACAGTAGAAAATATAAAGAAGAACTGAACAGAGCTGAAGAATAGAATCACTGAAATAAAAAATACGCTAGAAGGAATCCACAGTAGATTAGATGATACAGAGGAACAGATCAGTGAGCCGGAAGACACAGAGGGACCTGGCTAGAGACTGACATTGGTGATACGTAATGAACTGGGTGATATGATTAATTCAAACCTCTCATCTGACACCCATCCATCTATCCATGTTGGACATGGATGGGAATGGTTTGTTCAAATGGGATGCTTAGTGCCTTGCCTCCTTCCCCACCGCCAGGTCCCAAAGAAAGAAGGGGGCCTTTCCTTTTAGTGGTTTGCTTGTCTCAGTGAAGCAAGAACTCAAGCTGTTTCTAAGTAGTGGAGCAGACAGAAGCCCCTGCAGTTCCCTACTCTGGTGTGGGGGAGTGTGGCATGTGTAGGAGTAGACAGCAATGGATAGCGGTCCTTAGGCCTTCCTTTCCCACCGGTAACTGTGGACTTGCATCTCTTGTCCCACCCAGGGTTTGCCAATCCTCATTAACTTTCACAACCTCAAAAACTGAAAAGCCTCAGAGAGCAGCTCAGCCTGGCCGTGGGAGAGCAGGGACAGGAGCAAAAGCAATAAAGAAGACTTCTCATTATCCATCTCTGGGTACCTCTGAAAATGACTGTCTTCGCTTAACCTCAAGGTCAAGAGAACCTACTTCATAGTGTTCACTGTCTCTGAAGACAAGCTTTAGCGAGCGCCTTGTTTGCTTCCTGTAGTATTAAAATAGACAATGAAATCTGCTTCTCAGAAGATCATTTCACCAAGTCCCTGTTGCTCTGTGGGGAATATTTGTTTCCTCATTTATATTCATGTCTCTAAAAGACAAGTAGACCTTGGATGAAATTTCAGGCGACAGTAAATTATAAATAATGTATCCATATTTTTTCTCTTCCACACTACTTGTATTTAATTCCCCCCAGAGTCTTGTGCAAACACCAGAGACAAGAGGACAGGAAGCTATTAACATGATGGAAAGAATGAAATGGGCTTCTGTTATATGGCAGGGATGCAAGGAGGGAAGACATCTTGATAAAGGAGGTTTGTTTTTATTTTTGAGGTTTTTGTAGGAGCCGGTTCTTTTCTTTTCTCTCTCTCTTTTATTTTTATTTTATTTTGTTTTTAACATCTCAACTTTTTTCCCAGACCATCAAATAGGCATCTGCTTGAAATGAGTCTCTCTGCTTGGACAAGATGAGGGGTTGTCAGTGGATGGAGGCCACTTTGGGGCCCAGCTTTAAGCTCTTTTGCTCCATAAGATATGGCATAAAAAATGCTTATAACGATCAGCTGAGATCAGCCCAGCCTAAGAATAGGATGCTGGTAAATGGAAAGTTCTGGCATTGTCAGTGAAGTTGGAAAGGATGCCAGTTACTGAAATGAAATGAAATGAATGAATGAAATTAGCCTCTAAATCCATTAACCCTAGTTTGCCGTCACATAGGATGCTCTGGTGCTCCTCAGACCTCTTGCTCAGCGGGAGCGATTCATGAGGTTCAGGCTCCAATCTTTTGAATAAGGGAAGAGACTCTTCTCTTTGTTTTTTGTTTCTTTCCCTTCTTATCTTTCTTTTTCTTTCCTTCTTCTTCTTCTTCTTTTTTTTTTTTTTTTTTTTAGGCAAATAACAGGAGCCCGAAGATGGAGCTTGCAGGGTGCACCATGTGGCTCTGGGTGTGTGAGGGGAGTAAACGCTGGTCCTGATGGAGGAATGGGGAGAGGAGGGGCCGCGATGTGATGAGAGTCAGGGGAGGCTCAGAGAATGGCAGAATCGGACTGGAGGCCCTGCTGCCCCAACGACTCTTCCCAGAGGAAGCCCACGCTCAGGGGACCTCTGGAGATACGCTGCAGCTGGGATTTAGCCATTCCACTCAGCCACCGCTTACTATGTCTGCTATGTGCCAGGCTTTGTGCAAGGTAATTTCACGTGCAATACTTCAGTCCATGAACTTTTCATTCTGCAACGGGTCACTTCAGTGGGTTCTGATAAATCTCCAAGACAAAGCCAGCAGGGTTTGGTAGGAATCTGAGCATTCCAGTAAAACTCTGTAAAGCTTTTGAACATCAACCCATCTTTGCCATGGACCACTGTAGTTGTTGTGGCAAGTCTTTCTCTGGTTCCTCAAGTTGCATCGAGCAGGTGGGGCAGTAACTACACTGATTAAACGGTCAAGTGGGCTCTTGAGTTCAGCGTTCTCTTTTCTGAAGTGGTATTGGTCATGCTGCAAGCGCCCAGTGTCAATTGAAGCCTCATAAAAACAAACAAGTACCCAAATACATCCTGATGTCCCTCTGTACTATCTGCTGAACAAAGCCCCTACCCTGGGCTCCTCTCCAGATGGGCACGAATTGTCAACCCTCGGTTCATTGGGTCTTGCTGAGCCTCCAGCTGGATTTAGATTCTAGACGCAAAACTGTTGCACACCTGCTGGGGGCAGCTTCATCTCAGAGGGGCCAGTGGTGGGCCCAGAAGCTGGCATGCTTTTACAGCCCAGGTGGATCTGGAGCAAGGCACAGCTGCCAGATGCCGTGGAAGCCTCAGGCATGTCCTCAAACTGCTCACAACCACTGGCTGTGGCACTGCTGGGATGGGAGCTGAAATCTCATACTATACTGAGCAAGCATTGGAACCCATGCATTTGGGGAATGAAATGATTAGTTTAGATCCAGTAAATATGCAGATTGGGAGCTCTGTTTATGTTTCTGTCATCTGTGTCCTTTTTAAGGGAAGGAAAATGTTAACTCAGTGAAAAGCTCCAATCCTTGGGTCTTGGGGTGGTAGCTTGGAAAAGGAAACACTAGAGGACCTTTTAATTAACCTGTGAGTATGCAGAGAAGGGCTTGAACAAGAAGAGAGTGACACCTTGGTTTTGAGATGACACCCTTTGAAAGGTCATGGTGGGTGAGCGTAATTGACTTCAACCCTATAAAAGTCATCAAGCATCCTCTGAATTCCACTTGGGTAAGGACCCACCGTGGATTCACACCTTGGCTGTGTGACCAAGGTTAATTTTTAATTTTTAATTAAAAATTGTTTTTCTGATTAATGTGCTCATTGTAGATACTTTGCAAGATATTGAAAAGTGTAAAAAAAGAAGACCAGTTCATAATCTCACTGCCCTAAAGAACTACTGGTGACATTTTGGTGCATTTAATCCAGTGTCGTGTTTGTCATTTAGAACAAGTCTAATGGGGGAGGCACCTGGGTAGGGACGGGGGACTTTCTGCCACCTCTCTCTGGTGATGAGAGGATGGGCTCTGGGGTGTGGACAGGAACCCAGTCATCCTGGTGCTCCGAGATGCAGGCAGATGTGCATCTGGGCATAAGGAACACGCCTATACTTGCCCCACATTGTGCACGGTCACAGCCCCAGACTGTAGGGCAGAGGGAGAATTCAAAGTCTGAACTGAGCTGTCCCACCTTACAGACTACACAGAGGCACCATGCAAAGGGGCAGAAAGGACTGTTAACAGCTCAGACCCCAGGGCCAGAACAACGGGGGTCAGATCCCAGCTCTCCTACTTACGAGCTATGGGATCTTGGATGAGATACGGCAGCTCTCTGTGGCCCCATTTCCTCACCTGTAAATAGAAATGCTAGAATAGCCCTTGTAGGCTGCCGTGAGGCTTAAATAAGGTAGTGCGCGTAGTGCAGTGAGAACAGTGCCTGTCACACAGTCTTGAGGGGCCAGACATTAGTTTATCTCTGTTACAGACGTTAGGACACCCTTATTCCTTAAGGGCATTTCCAGCATCTACCACTGATACTGAAATGAAGGAAGGCAGCAGGAGCACTAGATTCCAAAGTAGAATTTGGTTCAGGTTTTGACCCGGCCACTTACTACCATCTAATGATTTGATTTCCACGCACCTGAGTTTCACCTTCTGAGATGAAATGGGCACAGTGAGGCCCTTCTCATCAGTTGTTACAAGGATGGGTTGAGACCACAGGAACGCAAAAGTGCTCTGTGCGTGGAGAAGAGCTGTAGATTCAATATCGGGGCTTTACTTCTGCAACTCTGACTAGGTGAATCTGATTACAGGCAGCAGAGGAAGGAAGGAGGGAAGGACAAACTGTGCTGGAAAAAATACTTGCAGAAAATCTGAACAGGAGCCTGCTGTCTTACTTGGTGCATTTAGTTGGTCCGGGCGGACCAGGAATTTGCGCGGCTGGTTCCTATGGTTGCCTTGGTGCTGGGAGGTTCCTGGCAGGGCCTTGGCAATGGGGGGAAGGCAGGAGCGGAGGAAATGATTATTTTCCTTTGCAAGAGAAAGCAATTGAGTTTCTCTGATGGGCTCCTTCCAAACGCCCTGCAGGGAAGAAGGCATCAAAGTGGCAGTAACTGTCTCACCTGTGATGAAGGTGGTGGAGGTGATGCTGCTCCGCTCGGTGTCCTGGGCCGCCTGCAGGAGCACTGTGTAGTCTGTGCTCTCGGACAGGCCCTCCAGTCGGATCCACGTGTCCTCCGCATCCACAATCAGCTCCTGCGGGAGGAGATGGAAGGGACTGACTAACTCACTGTGGAAGGGAGTGGGGAAGGGAAGTCCAGACCCCCACGATCAGTACTGCTGTGGCCATTTTCGCCCACTCCATCCCACACTATGTAAGGAGACAACCTTTCCAATAAGCAGGGGGAACAGCTCCTAGGTGAGGTTGAGGCCAGAAGGCACACTGGATTAAATTTAGGCTCTGGATTATTGAACCCGGTGGTTTTAGGATTGCAGGAGGCCCCCTGGAGGCCTGAGGAAACTAGGCCTGGATCCTAGGCCTCCCTCTTCTAAATCCAACAGACTAGCTCTACCAAAATCTGTTCTGTGTATGCGGCTTCTGAATGTACTTAAAAAAAAAAGAAAGGATTCCACTGCTAACCGAAGTTTGATAACCAGTGCTCTAGGTTGACCGAACAATTCTGATGACCTAAAACTGAAATTTTTCACCTCTTTATGGTGGGCTGGATGAGTGTAGCCTTTGTAATGCTTATTAAGAGGCATACAAGACTGTCACGTCTGGTAATCCAGCTCATGTTTGCTTGGCCCTGTTACAAAAAATCGTTCCAATACCACGTACATATATTGGCTTGGAAGTTTCCAATGTGCTTTGCCTCTTCATGTTGGAAGCACCAGCACCACCAGGTGAAGCTGCAGGGATGGATGCCCCCTGTTACCTGGAGAAGCTACTGAGGCTCAGCGAGGTTTAGTGTTTTGCCTCAGCTTGTATGGAGAGTAGGAGAGGAGGCTGGACTAGCACCCAAATCCCTGGCTTGCAGACAAGGGCTCTGTCCTCCATAGCATTCTCTTTCATCCACGATGGCAAACCTCATTTGTTTCCTGCAGACTGCTTGATAGAAATGGTCTTTCCCCTTTCCAGAAAGATCTCACCTTGCGGCTTCCATCAGTGGATTTGTAGGTCAAGACGTAGTTCTCAATCTCTGCCCTGGGAGGCTGCCAGGAGATCAGGGCACTTTGTCTGGTGACTTCACTGGCTGTAAGATTTGCAGGAGCGTCCAGGACTGCAAAGAGGAGAAAATGCTGGGAATGCTCACCTCTCCCTGTTTTATTCGAGGAACGTCGACTAATTTGCCCAGCTATGTGGTCTCTGGGCGGCTCACAGGCTGACCCCAGGTCTAGCTTGGACACAAGCATAAAAGGCACTCCTGAGTCAGAAGAGAATTGTTCAGGATCATGATCATTCTTACAGCCATTCCCCTCTTCCCTCACCTGGCCCCCTGGGCCTGCATGTGACATGGTCCAATCTGATCCTCTAGGTCTGAAATCCTGACCTTGGTAAACCTGCATGTCTGTGAGTCTTGAACTCATACCATTCCCCTAACTACACCTTTGTGTACTGTTCTCCCAGCCGTGACCGCAGCCAGTAGCTCTCTCCCTGATATCAAGCCCTTTATTATCCATCAGACTTTTCTGGGTCAGATGCAGCCCAGGACTGGCCTCTCTTGGCCTGATTCTACGGCCGCCAGCCTGACCCAGGAAGAGAGCGTCAACTCACTTTAATGGCATTTGGGCCGCAGTTAACTAAAACAAGAATAGCTCATGGCTGCCTGGTCCAAAGCCTGCAGCCTATAATGTAGCCCAGCATGTGGAAATTGATCATTTTCGGGATCCACAAAAGCGTCACAGGATACTGGGTATGTAGCTGGCCATGTACTCACGGGTAGAGAAGTTGGTGCTGATGGTGGCACTGGTGAGAGGCCCGCTGGTGGCATACATTGTGACAGTATAGTGGGTCCTGGGAAGCAGGTTAACCAGTTGGAATTCCTCACTATCTCCATCAACCAGGATGGTCTCTCCAGCAACTGAAATCAGATGGATATGGCTAAGGACTGAATAAGGCTATTCCACTTAGGAAAGACTCATCAATTCCAAAAGCATTTCATAAATATTCAGTATTAGAGAATTTTGGAAAAAATCTTTTAGAGATTATTTAGCTTAGCATTTCATTCCATACAAAGATCCCCTCTCGTCTTGTTTTGCACCTTGAGAAAAATATTCCTTATTTGGAGGCCAAATTGTCTTATGCAAGACTTTTACTTAGATGTCTGGGGTTACAAAGAAGAAACCGAATCCTTTGTCTGCATGACCCCTTCCTGCCCCTCACCCCTCCTAATCAAGTCTTCTCTCCTCCAGGCTGAGAAAATTCAGCCCTCAGCCCCCATTACACATCTATGATGATTCTAAAACTGTCACAATGCTGGCTGCCTCTCTCAAAACAATTAAGAGTTTATCAATGTCCCTGCTAAAATGCAAAACTCAGAAGAAAATAGAGAACAATAATTGAGGGTTACTGACAATGAAAGAAACAGGGTTGATCTCTGCTTCTATTTGTGCCAATTATGTATATTAATCCATTAGGTTTTGAGACAATCATGGGGTATTGTCACATGCTGAGATTATCACTAACCAAAGATCTTGTTTATAACCCCCCTACTCAACCTTACCTTGTATAGTTAATTTTAGTTGATTTTTTGCATCCATGGGAAGAGTTCCGCATTCATTTCTACTGCATTTTGCCATGTTGACTGAGTTTGGGGGACTGTTTCAGTTTATTAAAATGTATCTGAGTTTGGATTCTATTGATCCCAGTTTTGTTTTATACACAAATTTGGTATGCGTGTCTTCTCTGTATTCATTCAAGCTGTTGGTAAAACTGTTCATTAGATTAAGGCCAAGCCTCTTATTGTGCCTTGAGAATACTCCAGAGTCATTCAGCATTTAACAGAGTTCACTAGGCAATTCTCCAAACAATGGAGGGGGTGAGGTTTCAAGTTTTTTGTGATCTATAGGCATAGAGAGGCATGCAAGCAAGTTAAAACCTCAACCAGCTCACCTAATGGCTCTATCTTTTTAATATTGTCCTTTGCAACACGCTGCCAACTGTCCATGCTCCACCACATCAACTATGCAGGTTCCTTAAACTCCCCATTCTCTCTCTCCCCAGGCAAACAGGCTACTCTTTTTCTTGGAATTCCCTTTCTTCTCCTATTCTCTTTCTCTTTAACTTTGTGTGAGATCTGCCTTCTTTCTTCCTCTAAACACCTCACCCTGAATCATAGTGGCCCGTCAGATGTGACCCGAGGTGTCTTGTGCATGCCCATATCATGACACTGCTCACATGGGGTGGTGACTATTTCGTTGTCTGCATCATCACCAGAAATGAGTTCTGCGAAGACAGGAACTCATGTTTTGGCTCTGAATCATTATAGCCTTAGAGAGTACATGGCACGTGGGAGAGCAGCGAAAGTCTCTGTTGAATAAATGGAGGTTAATCGCTATGTCAGGGCTTGAGCAGGTGCATCTGACTGCCTTAAGAGAATAACAGAAGCTTTGACAGAGGAGATAGGGTTGCAACTAAGACCTGAAGGATGGAGTTTCTAGGCAGACAAGTAGGGAGAGTGTTTCCTGATAGAGGAAAGAGCCTGTGCAAATGCCCAGTGGTTTGTGAAGGCAGATGAAAGTTAAGAAATGCAGATCACAATGTGCAGGGAAGGGTGGGAGGGGTTGAGGTGGCTTGTGCGTGCACACAGCGGGGTTAGGATGTCTCCATGGTAATGATACTCATTCTTTGAGGAGGGTCAGTCAATCAGCTGTGTGACTCCAAATGTGATCCGCCATGTATTTTTCCATCTAAGTGGTAAGTGGGTTTTTCTAATGCTTTGCTGAGATACTAAGCTGCTAGCAGATTTGCCAATTAAAGAAAAGGATGTCAAGTGGCTTTGGTCAAACCCATTCCTAGTGAACCGATGCTGGTGTATAGTAATCACTAATTCCTTCCCAACTTATTTAACAATCTATTTTGGTTTTCACTTCTCCAGGCTTTGACAATCAGTTTACTTTGCAGCTTACAGAACTGGCTTAATCTGTCATTTTTTGGAGACTGAGACATCTGCCTGCCTTCTGTCTTCTGGTATCTTTGTTCTCTGGATTCCTGAATATAACCCACAATATTCTGTGAGCACATGTTATAGTTTAGGAAGGGAAATAATTTTCCTAGACCTAGACACTTAGCTACTCAACAGTATTTTGCTTTGGGCTTCTCTCTTCAGCTTCAAATAGTGTTAAGGGGAACAAGTATGGTGCAAAAGACACTGAAACTCAAGATTTCACGTCGGCTGAAACTTGTGGGTCGGATGTGGGTAGAGAAGACCAAAGTGACAGAGGAGCTGAGCAGTCCTGACACCTTTGTCTCCTATTATCACATATTATCTATTCCACACATGGTCCTTTAGTGTTTTCCTTGCTCTGTAAACATATCTAGAAAAGTCAGCTTTCTTGCCTGTGGCACTTTGGGGCAAGGCTTAGCTCAGTTATGACTTTTGTCTTTCAAATGCTATCTCTGTTTTTGTATCTGCCCTTGGTTACATGCCCTTCTTATACCTTTTAGATTCAGCCTTCTCAATTCCCATAGTTGGTATAATTCTGAGTTTGGGGGATATGTTGAGGGCTTTATGGTGAAATTAAAGCAGGAAAGTGTCTAATTTTCTCTCAGATGGATAAAATGTTTTGTTTTTTAACTTTCGTACCCGTCTTCAGTCCCAGCCTCCACCACCCCCACCTGCCCGATGCACAGACCTGCCGACACCCACCTGCAAAGTGTGTGAGAACGAGGACATAGTTCTCCACGTTGCCCACGGGCGCCTTCCACTGCAGCAGGGCTTCTGTGGGAGTGACGTTGGCAGCAGTCAGATCCACAGGATTGTCCATGGCTGAAACGGTATAGGAAAAAGGCAGGTGAAGTAAGAGGAATTGCAAGATGGAAGTGCAGTGAACTGTGTCCTCTGGTTCCACCCATGATGCGTGTCTGCTGCTGCGCCAAAATAATGAAGTGAGTGAAGACCTCGTTCCTTTCTCCCCTTTCTGATTCCATCGGCCCCTTCCTCATCTCCCATTCCTCCTCCATCTCAAGCACCCAGTTCTCCCCTGGTTGCCCCCAGATCTTCCTTTTAATTCAATCATTAACTTCATATGTGCAGGGCACTGTCAGGTGTCATGGGGGAGTCCAAGTATGGCTGTTGTGTTTTAGACATTTAAACCTAGATGGAGAAGCTAAGAACATATAGAAATTGTTATTGTTCTTTAGGTAATGAGATCATGTGCTTCCCAGGCTATTTGTACTTTCATGAATATAAGGGACATGCCTTGTGGAACCATCTCCATTGAACTTCAGGAATTATGGTGTGTGTTCCATGAAGTCAGGGAGTCACCCCAGCATCTGGAACTTACAAGTTACTCAGTAAATATTTGTGGAATGACAAATGGGAGTCAGGTTGCCTTTCAAGTCATATCTGATTATTGAATTCTTGCTTTGCTAATACTGACTCTGTATTGAGTCCTGGGGATCCTTTTAGTTTCACAGAGTCAAGGAAATTCTTTCAGGCTTAAAGCCAAGAATGCCTGTTGAGGAAAGGAGTTTGCACCATGTTCCCGTGCTCACTTGCCAATGCTCCCTGCCTCTGTTTCCTTACCACATCTCCCTTCTGTAAAGTTGGGGGTTTATTTTAGAAATGGATGTTATTATAATAGTTTAGACATCTGCTCAACCTGCGTGTCATGTACTTTGCTTTGGGGACCAAGATGTGCTGTTAATCTGGTCTTCTTCTCTAACTGAAAGATTTTATCATTTGCCTGTGTCCTTCATTTCAAAGAAACAACAACCATAAAATGTGTTTACAGTTTTAACGTATCCATAATCTATGCCTTGAACGAGTTCTTCAAATGCAACCTTATGAAAAGGAACAAAGACGAAAAGTCTTACGAGACTACGATTAGCTTGACCTCTTTGCAGTTCACCATGGGACCCTGAGTAGTATTCATTTCCAAATGTTATAAAATCATAGACCCCACAAAAAAACAACAACAAAGTAAGACATTTCTGAGAGCAATCTGGTTATTGGGAGTTGCCGAAGTAGCTCTGTCTGAACTTGAGGAGGTGCAGTTTGGGTTGGTGCACTCTTGAATATCTCCTTTAGAGATCCTTGCTGCTTATGACCAAGAACCCAAGGAATGAGTTTTTAACCTGGCCTGCTGTTCTTTTAGGAATTTCTTGGAATCCATTTTATTGTCCTCACTGAGAGAAAGCCTATTTTCTGTAACATGAGTATCTAACATTTTGAGGAAAGTATGAGGGGGTTCATCACTTCAGGTCAATATCTGTTGAAACTTTAAGGGTCATAGATAACTTGATAGAAAGGGTAAGACTGAACCAAAACACATGGCTGGGCTATCTGTACATAGAGGCGTGGAAGGAGATTAGGGAAGATGAGAACATCCTGGGCTGTCTTTTAGATGAGTACTTTTTTGAGTTTCTGAAGGCATGTTTCTTTGGCCTTGGCCTTAGAGATGCTCTTTCTGGGCTTGTGGGATCACCTACAAAAGCAGTGAGGAATTCCCTGTTACATTTTCCTTATTCAGGAAATACCATTCTCTGAGGAAAGTAGGCAGCCTCAGGAAGTCCAGGCGTTCCCCTGATGAGGCAAGCTGGGTGTCTTCCTATGTGCTGTAGGAACACTAGCTTCACTGAGAGGTTGGGTCTAGGGGTTGGACACAGAAAACTTTGGCTGTCCCCTCTCGTGACATCTACTGCAGATCTTTCCCAGTTCTGCAGGACGGGCTGGCTGAGGGGTCGGGGTCAGGGGAGGGGCAGTGGAGCTGCTGCAGAAGCCCTGTCCTCGGGCTCATTTTTCAGAGGAAGCCACCCCATTCTTCCTCCCCTGGAGCATAAAGCAAGAGCAAATGCAGCTACTTGGTGGTTTCGGGCTGTATAGGATGGGGAGTTTCATGACCGCAAGGGTCGTTACTGGAAATAACAACCTTTTTTTTTAACCCCCCCTAAGGTAAAATTTCCTTGTTTGAGTTCTTTAAAAAATTAGATGGGATGAATCAGGTGTCTGTTCTGGAATTCACTTCTGTCATGAGTCTTCGGAAGGTCACTTTTCATTTTGGAAATTCCATGAAATTTTCTGACCTAAACCCGTAAGACTCTTAGCGGGTGATTCCAAAGTCCTAGGATTGCAGAGGAACGTCAAAGGGGAGAAAATTGGAAACTGCTTTGCATAACAGTGTGAGTCAGAGGAGCACGAGGAGTGGAGCCTGGGACCCCAGAACCAGTGTCCCCGCCGTTAGCCAGGTAAACTCTTCTGTGTGTCACAGGTTCCCAGCCAGGGGCTCGACCTCGCCTGCGACAGGGACACAAGCCTACCTGTGTGCACCAGAGTGCAGATCCGCTCACTCTCCTCCCTGCCCCGCACGCTGTTGAGGCTGATTTCGTACTCGGTAGCTGGGGACAGCTTGGCGATGGTGAATTCTGTCACCGTGTTGGGCACCACCGAGCTGTCTAGTCGTCCCACTAAGGGAGAGCAGAAGCCAGAGTTAAAGTTCAGTGGATCCTGCATCAACGCAGCTCATGGCACAGTCTTTGTAGCCGCTCCCAGTGGTACTTGTTCATGGGTGCAAGTTGGGGGCAGGGGGGGACTGGGGATGTTGGAGCTTGAAGAGACCCTGCCTGCTGGTTCCATCCCCTCATTTTATAGGCTCCCAGGAGCAAAGAAAAAAAGCACTATTTATTAGATGGTTTTCTAACAAGCCGGTCTTCTTAAAGCAGTATGGAGGGCATGACTGCAAAGAGTGGTCCACGCAGCCCAGAGACAAGATAGTCTGAAAAATGATCCCACCCCTTCACTGGAAGGGGATGTACCCTCCACATCATTAACAATTCTACATGCACCAGCAAGAACTGGCAGGATGCAGGTGAGGTCTGGGCCAACTTCTTCTGACTCATAGCTTGGCTGGAGTGGCAGTAGTAGGACCACCGTCTCTGGGATCCCCTCCAAGGCTCCAACTGGCTCTGTGGTGTCTTTAGGCATCCCCCGAGGGGTTTAGCCTTGGACTTTAATTCTCTCAGAAAAGCACATGTGAGATTCTTGGCAGATTCTTTTAGGGTCCTTTGTTTCTGACTACACGGTCTGGATAATGGTGACTGATTATCATGGTTCACTCTACTGTTGAAGGCCCTGCTTTCTGACTGAATGTAATCAAGCCTTTTGTGAGAGGAGTTGGTGAGTTCAGGGTTCCTTGGCCATTCCCCATCAACCCACTGTCATTCTGATGGAGTACACTACAGAGAGGAGGGAAAATGAAGGCGGGGCTAGGGGCGATATCCTCTGGGATCTGCTAATCCTCCCATAACAATCTCCATCCAGCTCCAAATCCCATTCATCTTTGAGAAATCAAGTAACTTTATTACCTTGTGTTGGCCGATACGATACTCGATAGTAATCAAAAGAAGCAACAGGAGGGCTCCAGGAGACCACAACTGAGTCCTTGGTCACATTGCTAATTGTGATGTCTTTGGGGGGATCAATTCCTACAAGGACCCGGGGGTTGTGGGAAAAAGACAGAAAGCACAGTGTGAAAAAGGCATTCCTATTTTTAGTGTTATGTGAACCAAGAGCTAATGGTACCCTGGAGACAGACAAGACTTTACTTGGTGCAAGGGCATCCTTAAACCTACGTTCAGGCTGGAATCTCAGCTGAAACCTTGTAGTTATGGCCAGAGCCATGCTTTTGGAAGGTTGTGCAGAAACAATTACCTATCTGAAGGCCAGATGGGAACTTTCCTTTAAGTGTGTGTGTTTTGTTTTGAACTGGGAGTAACAGTCATTTCTCTGGGGCAGCTTGTCTTGAGTCTTGAACAAACCCAACCCTATCTCTATCTTTTTTTTTTTTTTTTTTTTTTTTAGCAGTCACCTTTGGTTCAATTTGGAAAAATTGCTATTGACTGTAGAGAGATTTCAGAGCACAAGTCCAGAACAAATCCACTTTCCTAAATTGTATTTCATTTATCCTGTATGCCTTTTTGTTTTTTTGACTCCAGGAAGATTGCAGGTTGAAACTAGCTGGGTGTTTAATCCACCTATTCAGTTTGTGGGTTCTTTATGTAGGAAACCACCCAAACACACATGTCCTCACCCACATGCACATTCATATTGGTGATTGTATTTGAGAAGGATGAGATCAGAGCGATCCAGTTCATTTCAGAGTAACTGTGCTTTCCAGACCACAGGTAGATCAACTCCATTCTCTGAGTACAAGGTCCCTATATGGTTACATGCTAGTCCCATACGAGTCTGAGGAAGCAGCATTTCTGGGTAGCCAAGCCATGGCTCTCCAGAACAGGAATAGATGTCTCCTCACTGTAGAAGGGTTTCCTCTTGGAGACTAGCTTTCTCCAAGGCTTTCCCTCAGTTGGTAGTGGGAGGGCCTCTCAACAAATGCATTCAAGCCCTGGCCTCCTCCAGACATTGAGTCCATCCTACCTTCTAAATGGAAGTTTCCCATCTTATACTTTCTGTGCAGCCCTGGAAGAGGTGGCTGTTTCAGAACAACTCATAGACCCTCTCTAGCCTAATGAAGCTGTCTCCTATTCCTTGGGTGTTTCTCTTTGTAAGTTTCATTGCCTTGTCAAAGGCTACTGTGGGAACCCCCTTCACCAGCTGCTGTCAAAGCCCCCCAGCCTCACCTGTGGTGATGGAGCCCACGATGGGCTCAGAGGTCACTGTGCCATGGACTGCCACCAGGTTCACGATGTACTCGGTGGCTGGCTGCAAGCCCATTAGTACAGCATGCCTCTTGGTGGCATCCAGGGAGACCTCCATCATCTCTTCCTCTTCATCCCGGGGGCTGTAGTTCAGAATGAGTCTGTCTGCTGGAGGGGATGGGTCACTCCAAGTGATGTTCACACTGGAGGAGGTCACGTGGGAAAAGTGCAAATGGGAGATGGGGCGGAAGCCTGCAAAGCAGAGGAGATGGATGGTTCTGACATACATGTGGGGTAGTGGGGCCACTGGGATAGAACAGATGTCTGACTGAAGAGATCTGCTTTCCTTGCTGGTGAGGGCTACACCTTCACTTCACCTGTTGGCCCAGAGCCTCCACATCCTCAGTCTCCTCTCCTGTCCACCCTCCTTTTCCCCAAGCCATTCACTGAAAAATGGATGCCAGTAGCAGGATAAAACCAGCAGTACCTCTGTGAGCTATTCATAATACTTAGCTAGGATTTAAAACCTCAGTCCTAGAAGGAACTTAACATGATCCTGTGGATCCTCTGAATGCCCACTGATTTAGCAAAGGCAGGGAAAGATGGACAGAATCAACTACTATGTCCAGCCTATAGGAAGCCAGACATGAAATTTCAGGCAGGCAGGTAGCCTTGTTCATCACTCCCTGTTACCTCCAACCATTCCCTCTTGAGGTATTTATTAGTTTCTTCTCTGTCTCTTCTTTCTCTACCCACATTCTTCTCTTCTCTAAAGGAAATGGGGCATTGGAAGGATAGGTTGCCCAGATGACTTTCTCCCACTAAGGTCTGTTGATCCCTGAACCCAGCTGAGATTTCTGGTACCTGTGAAGGCATCCACAGTGGACTCCAGGCTTTGCTGCCGACCCCTCTCAGCAGTGATTGAAATGATGTATTCTGCCCCGGGCTCTAGGTCTGTCAGTGTGTACGAGGTCCTGTCCTTGGGCACAGTGACTTCCGAGGCGATCCCAGAAGATGGGGTAAAGGTAATTCGGTAGTGGTCAATGGGGCCACTGGCCTTGGTCCAGATGAGGGAGATGGAGGTCTCCGAGGAGGCTGTGACCATGAGGTCTCGCGGACTGTCTAGTTCTGTGGATCAATGTAAATGGGCGATTTTACATAAGTTCCACAACAGGGCCAGCATGTATTGGAATTGGACCCTCTGTGGGTTTCTAAGCTACCAGAGGGCCTGTGATCATGAGAATTAGCTTGTCATCACTGACACTTATCTCACCTTCCCTTTGAAAGATGACCAGAGCTTGGCTTATAGACAAACAATCTGCAGAAAGCCATCAGTAACTCCAACACCACTGGAATATACTCACCTCTAGGACAAAGCTGGCTGCTGATTTCCAAGCTCTCCATATTCATTTTCTCTCAGCCTTTCTCAGCAAGCCAACCAGGGCGAAACAGGGGCCACCATCCAGTAGGGATATGCCATTCCTGGAAACCGTAGCTACCTCTGTTCCTAATGCCATTTGAGCTGACCTGGCCATGGGTATGCAGGCAACAAGATCTGAGGACTCCTGGAGACCCATGTCCATGTGGTTCTCTAGAGAGGGTGTCTATGCTGGACAGCCTTGGGACAGAATCTGGTTCAAAATCCCCAGCCTGGCCCAGACTGCTTATACATAAGGTACTAAAGTGGCTTTGCAATTTGCTTAGGATTTGGAAGCAAAACTGTTGGATTCAGAGTAGCAAGGATCTCAGTGGAGTTCTCCATGGCCCTAGATTGAATGGGTTGTTTCCAAGTCTAGATCTTCACCCTGTGGCCTTTCTGAGGGCTTCTGTCATATGCAGTGAGGAGTGCCACATTCTGTCTGCTTTGGGGTGGCCTAGAAAGACATATGACTTGCTACAACACCAACCTATTTGGGACTTTCCACCTCTGGTCTGCACAGCTGTGGGCAGCATCAGACCACAGGGGACCATGTGCCGATCTATGGGGAGGAAGGTGGGACCCCATCCTGCGTGTCAGAGTCAGAGGCTAGGCACAGGGGCTCGAAGAGCTGCAGGGAGATGTAGTTTCTATGCTGATAGTTGTCACCCAGGGACCTGTCACTAGGGGACATTGCCTTCTGACCAATCCTTGCCAGGACAAGCCTCTGTGGCCCCTCGGGCTTACAGAGTATCCTGGTCTCCTTCAACACCAGTCCTGCTACTCACCGGTCCTGGCGTTCATGGTGGCCGGCACACTTTGCTGTGAGTTCATGACAGCGGATATTCCAACTCCATACTCAGTGCCAGGCACCAGATCTGTTGATAGATGCAGAAACAAACATTATTCCATGTGTGTCAGGGGCAGGGAAAGCTGAACAGAGGGAAGCAAAGGACCTCAGGCTCCTGTTCAGATCTTACATCTAATCCTTCCTGAATCCCCTCCTAATTTCACTTATGAGGAAATCTCAGTTTCACAACTCAGTAAATCCACACCAAGTCAGCAGGACGAACTGGTCAGTGCAGAGCTTCCTTCTTGCTGCTCGTCTCCTTGGGAGGACAGTGAGGCTGCCCTTGTCAGTGACCCTCAGCAAGTGTGTTCTTCTGTGGAAGGTCTCCCCAAGGAACACACAGCGGAAGAAGTGAGAAAACCCTGCGAGGACTCTTTTATAGGGGCACGAATGTCATTTGGGAGGGCTCCACCCTCATGACCTAATCATCCTCTAAAGGCCCCATCTCCTAATATTGTCACATTGGGAATGAGAATTCTAACATATGAATTTTGGAGGGACACAAACATTTAGTCCATAACACATGCCATTTCCCTGTGTGTCCATGTCTCTTCCTCTTCTTATAAAGACACACTGGTCACATTGCATTGAGCGCCCACCCTAATCCACTGTAACCTCATCTTATCTTGATTTCATCTGTAAAGACTATTTCCAAAGAAGGTCACATTCACAAGTTCCAGGTGGATCTGCATTTTGGGGAGGACACTATTCAAACCAGAGCATTATCTTTTTATAAAAAGAAACGAAGGCAACGTGTAAGTC
Organism: Camelus bactrianus; assembly: GCF_048773025.1. NCBI lineage: Eukaryota > Metazoa > Chordata > Mammalia > Artiodactyla > Camelidae > Camelus > Camelus bactrianus. The sequence goes on from NC_133559.1 coordinate 22,153,914, forward strand.
TGTGACCTGCTGAAGATGACACTCGGGCTTCTGGCCTCAGGGTTCAGGGTTTTTAGGACTGAATGCCAAACTCTCTCTTCATTTTATCCCCTGCCCAGAGCAGCTGTGACTTCCCCAGGACCCCTGGGGGAATGGAAATGATATTGATAGAAGATGCACTGAACAACTTTTCCTTAACGAACGGCTTGGTTTAACAAAGGGGAACGCTGCGTGGTGGCCAGAGGGTTCTGCACCCTCTCCTCATATGGCTTTAGTGCAGCTGGTGCGATGAAGCCCCCGGGACCGAGGCCGGCAGAACCTCCCGGGCCTTCCTGAGCAGGCTCTCCTGAAGGAATGTGTTAGAATCAGCCGTCTTTTTCCCTTCTCAGACCAGCTCCATTCCTTTCCTAAACCGCAGTTCTTTCTGTCTCTAACCATGTCAACACGGGTGGAGGCAAACTTTGGCTTTGAGATCTGCCATGCTTACATTAGTGTTAACATCTTTGAACTTCAGTGTCCATAGAATGAGAAAAATAACCATTATCTGTCTCAGAGGGTCATTGTGAGGATTAAATGACCCAGTGTGTATGAAGTACAGTGCCTGGCCCATCGTGATAGTATCAGGTGGTATTATGACCATTGTAATAGCAGCCAGCGCTGTTACCTTGCTCAGAGAACTATTCCAGGATTTTGAGTCCTTTTTTTGTGAGCCCCAGGCAGGTTGGTTCTCAGCACACGTGGGGTCGGTTTGCTGTGGCTGCGCCTGTTGGCTCTGGTGAAACCAGTGACTCCAGGAGTGCAGGTGTCAGTGAGGAGCTGGCCCCTGGCTGGGCTGAGTACCCGTCACTAGATCGAGCGGATGATGGCAACGTCCCCAGTTCCGTTGGAAGCACACACTTATCTCCGTCAGTATGTACAGAGAGTCCCAGGTACATCCTTGGTTAGAGAAATTAGATTACCTTTGGGACATAAACTATTTTTCTTAGACAACTGATTGAGACCTTCAATTGCCTATAATGAAGTAGAAATTCTCCGACATCGATGAAGGGTGACAGATCGAGGGAGGAAGACAGAAATTATATGTTGCCAAACAGATCTAACATGTAACTCTTTCATCCGAGTTTCTTATTTATGAAGCTTAAATGAAATGTTCAATAATTTACAATGGAATCATCTTCTCCCAGAAAACGGCAGAGCAGAACTTAAAATACTCTCTTCCCAGGCTTTCTGTCTAGGGGATGGGGAAGTGGGACTTGCTTAGAGGTTCCTGCCTGCCGCTTTGCTTTGATTTCCAGCAGCTTTCTTCCTGTGTTACGAGTGAATTGTTGCTCTTTGCCAGCAGGTAAAATACACTTCTGCTGGAAAAGGAAACGATATCCGAGGCAGACCCAGTCCACTTATATATCAGCACTCGGAGGGCTCTGAGGAGTTCCTCACTTTTAAAGACCCCATTGCTCTCTACCAATGCTCCCTTTATCTTTCCATCCAACTCCTGCCAGTGGTAGTATATGAATGGCTCTGTTCCCTTCCTGCACAATAGCTCAGAAAATCTGTCCCATAGGAAACCAGCACTCTGCATCCTTCATAGGACTTCCTTTGTTCAGCTTGGAGGGTGACGCTCTTCCCAACTCTTTCACTGCATACCCATTCTTCTTTGAACTCCCGAAGCACACAGTTGATTCACTCCATGAACGTGATCGAGGGCCTCCTCTGTGCCAGGCACGAGGCTGTGTACCGGGGGTACCAGGGTGAACTGGATGGAATCACCCTTGCCCTTCATGCAATACAAAGAAATCTGTACTGAAGAAGAAAATGAACTACTTACTGAGCACCCATAATATACCACCGAGCTGCAGGCAATAGGTAATCTAGAAGAATACTGAAGAAGAGGGGGGGAAAAGGAGGGATGAAAATCGAAGGAAAATTTTTGAGTGTCTGATGGCCCAAAGTGGTATTCTTAACTGTAGTTTCTTAGAAACTCATATGTGTTATCTCATGTTCCTCTGCAGCTCTGCCAGGAGGGCATTACTCATGAGCAAACAGAGGATCAGAGAAGTCTATTTCTTGACCAAAGTCACAAAGCTAATAGTCAAGAAAACTGGGCTTGGAACCCAAGTCCATTCTTCTTCCTGACACGCCACAGCATGGTCCCTGTCCCTAAGAGTCTTACAGGCTGGTAGAGGGGACTGGAGTAAGCAAATTGGAATCTGAGAGCGGTTTGGCACTACACCATGGTCTGCTAACTAAGAAAACCATTTCAGAGTGGGGATGCGATCAGCATGCCTGGAGTAGCCAGAGGAGGCTTTCTAGAGAAGGGACTTGAACCTTGCAAGCTAGCCAAGATTAGGAAAGGCTGAGGCACAGAGACACGGAATTCTCCAGTGGGCGGGATGGGGCACGGTGAACAGGGAGGGATTAATTAGAGCTGGAGAGCAGGAGGAGCTCGCAAATCCTCACCTGCCTGGCAAGGCCCGTGGGCGCGCGATAAAGGCCGAATGACTCACCTCCCCCGTTTAGACGACCTGTTCTCCCTGCTGCCTGCTGCAGCGGGCAAGCAGTGGGAGAAGGAGGCCCGAGAGACTGAGACTGCTGTGGCCCGCCGGCAAAAACATGCACACGACACCTGGAGTCTGCAGGCTTGGTTGGGTTCAGGAGGACATGCAGAAAAGCGGACCATTTCCATCTCGAAATTTCTGGGCTCATCTCCAGAATTTCTGTGAAGCTCCAGTCTACCAAACTAGAATTAGGGATTTGGTGAGCTCTAGTGCATTTGAAGGACTTCTGCCTTCAAAGGGAGGGGAAAACCGAGGACCCTGTCCCCAAGGAGTTCACAGTTAATCTCTTAGACTTCAGAGCATGACGTTATCATGCTGTCATTGTTACTTCACTTGTCAGGTTCCTCACTAGACTCTTAGGTTTTGGGGGCTAGAGACTTGATTTTTATATTTTAATTCAGTATATAATATAGTGAAAAAAATACATGCTGCATAGAAGCAGCATGGTGGGAGCAATGGTGGTATTGGGGTGTTGGGAGGACTTCTATATGAGAGTATCTGAGCTGGGTTTTGAAGGATCACGGAACATTTGGCTGGGGAAGGGGCATTGCAGGCTGAGGGAATCACATATACAAAGCTCTGGTAAGACAATTCATGAAAACCAGGAACCTAATGCAAGGCCCGTCATAGGGGAATTTCCACCAGGAATTTGGGTACCAGAGGTCTCATAGATGTGGACATATTTGAAGACAGAGGATCTTCTGGGAACCCCTGAAACCACACCAGATAGGCAACAATCTATTTTTTAATATAATGAGGTCTGAGCTCCCAGGCTCCCCATCCTTGTCTTCCTGGGTAACGGTAGATGCTTCTCCAGGGCTCCCTGAGTGAGTCGGGGTGTGGAAGACATCTCCCTGCTTTTTGAGTGCAGGTGATGTTCAAGCATCAAGGGAAGCAGCCGATTCCATGCTGACTTTAAGGAAGGGACTGGCCGTACAAACTTACATTTAAAAAGAAAACCATAATACCAAGGAATGTGGTCAAATGCAGCTTTCTTGCTACCAGTGGGCTTATGAGGAATACGTGTTATCACCCCTTGTCCTACAGGAACGTCCCACCTGTGGGTCTTTGAACAAACATTCCCTGCCGAAGAAGCCATGGCAGGGATGGAAAAATTCCCACCTGTTTCCCTTGTACCAGCCTTTTAATGCAAATAAGAGGACAGATGCCCTTATGTGCCAGCTCTGTGTGGAGGCGGCAGGTGGAAGCCTCTGTCTTGTCTTCTCTTCTGCTCGGGTTCTCTGCAGCCCCTGGAAGGTGGCGCTGTGTTCAGAGGGTGCCTCACCAAAGCGACCACTTGGGGTCACTGTGACTTCACCCAAAGCAGGCGCAGCAGAGTCTGGGCCGGGCCCAGGCCCAGGGCTGGACTCCTCCTCAGAAGAGCCTGCAGGGCGTGGAAGTTCTGGCACTGGGTCTGGGGCTTGTGCCCTGGCACGTCAGGGAGTGCAGACAGGGTGAAGTGAACATCGGGGGCCTCGGCCAGCGCTGCTTTGCCAGCTGGACACCTCTGGGGGGTCTTGGATTTCTTCATGGAAAATCCTCTTGTGGGCAAGCTCCTCGAGGAGCCCACCTCTGACCACTAGACCTTCCTCTGAGCCCCGAGGAGACAGTGCGGGATTTGGTAGAGACCTCGGTTTCCCAGCAACCAGAGGCCTGAAAGGCAGCAGCAACTCGCGGGGCCTGAGCGGGGCATGTTTGCAGACATCAGCCTTGGGTGAGCGTGTGCGCGCGTGTGTGTGTTGTGTCTGGCTGGCTGCAGGTCTTTGTTTTCTTGCCATCCAACGCTGCACCATGAGGTCTGTAGGAACCTTCAAGCTCCTGGGCTTCCTCAGCCCTGTTGATGACTATTCCTGTTAGTGGCTTGCTGCCTGGAGAGCCAGGTAGTGGAGATGCGGAGAGAGGCGGCCATCTGGGAAGCGGCAGCAGCAGCAGGTGTGCAGGTGGGCACCCCACGGAGGGGGCCAGGGGAATGAGGACCCGGCCCCGGAGCTGGCTTAGAGCCCAGTGCTCGCGTGGCCAGGCGGGCCAGCTCCTTTTGGCCTCCTGACCACAGGGGTCCTCAAGTGTGGGCTCCTGTTCCTGAGAGGGGCCAGGCAAGAGACTGCAGATGGCTGAAGACGAGCCCCTTTCCCTGTTTGCAAAACACTGCAGCCACAGAGGCCTTTCTGATGACAGGTGGGTACAGTCACCTCAGACATAGAGGCCAGAGCACCGGTCCCAGGGAGGGTTGCTTTTTTTTTTTCTTAACCAAATTCCAGTCAAAGAATGAAAATCTTCTTCCTTTTCTTATTGCCTCCCTTCCCTTCCTCTCTCTCTCCCTCCACTAAGAATTTTCTGCATGGTTTGTGGCTTTTCATTGCTACTCAGAAAACAGTGGTGGTGCCAGTCCCTGGTGCATGCTGCCAGTTCTAACCCAGGGGGACCTTGGTGAGCCTGGAAAGTATGTAACACTCCGGGCGGGGCCCCTTTGGGAATCCAGGTGTGGTACACTGGCCAAGCAGACTTCATGCAGGCTGAGAGGCTGAACCCAAAAAAAGACTTATCATTAAGGACACAGAAGCCACCAGAACAGAGGAAAAAAAAAATATCATTGTAGACACTGAGTCTGTTGTTCAGAAACAGATTCATACTCTGGAGGGAATTTGCTGGGCTTTGCCTAGGGAGAATAATGGAAAAGAAATGTTTGGTATTCTGTGTTCCAGCCCGGTCTCTGTGTTACAGCCCGGTCTCTGTGTTACAAAGGGTGAGCTATGTGAAGGGGGAGCCTGGGGGTGGGGGGTGCCCTCTGTGTAACTTAGAGACCTGGAGTCAGGAAGGGCTTGCCTTCTGCAGTGTAGGGGTAAGTGGTGGCTGCGGAGACAAGGGCTTCTGTGGGGGGTGTCAGGTACAGATGCCATAGGCTTTTAGGACTTGAAGTTGGCTGTGAGAATAAAGGGGGTTTGAATTTGTACCAGGGGGAGGCCAGGTTGCCTGGGATCCAGGCTGAGCTTTGAGGGAATTAAAAACAATAGAAGGTCAAATGGCTACTGAATGTTTGCTCTGCACCAGTCCCTACCCTCAGTGTTTATAGAGAGAGAGATACATGATTTCATTTAATCCTCACAACAGCCTAGGAGGTAGACATGATGTCCTTCAGACCACGAAACGGAAGCATAGAAATTGAAGACATTTGCCTGAGGATGCACATGGATGAAGTTGGTCTCCAGCCTGAGTGGGCGACTTCAGAGGCCATGCTCTGAGCGAGGGCTTCTCGCCCATTAACATGCACACAAATCTCCAGAGAGGCTTCTAAAATGCCGGCTATGATTCTGTAGGTCTGGGGGTAGGGGAGAGGGGAAGAGCTCTGACAGCTGGGGTGATGCCCTTACCCGTGGTCCCCACGCCCCTCTTTGAGAAGGAGGGTCTCCGCTCTGTGCCACACCTATTCGAGGAGGTCGTCCTAACCCATCTGCTAGCTCTCAGACCTCCTCCTCCCCTCCTTATTCATCAGCATCATCTCCAAGCATTGAGTAGTTTGCTATGTTAGAAGCACTGCCTTAAACTCCTCAAGTACGAGATCTCATTAAAGCCCCATCACAGCACTACGAGGTAAGTGGGATTGTTCCCCTTTTACAGATGATGATACAGAGGCTTAGAAAGGTTGAGTCAATGACCCAAAACCACACTGGAAGTAGCTGAGCCTAGATACAGAGTTCAGAGTCCCAGCTCTTAACATGTTCCACAGAACCAAGCATTCAGGTAATACTGGGGCAAGAGAGAAGAGGACCTCCTACAGGTCCCAGTTATTTCTGACCAGGGGATGGGGATGGTGGCGACGGGCAGAGTTGAAGTTTCGAGTCTTCCATGCTCTTTCTGGCCAGGGAGGAATCGCTTCAGGTGAGGCTGGAGAGCCCTCCCACCGTGACCAGGGTCTTGTTTTACATATGCAAGCAAACAATTTGTTTGGAACCCAAAACCAAAACCAAAACCAAAACAAACACACACACACACACACACAAAAGCCAAAAAACAAAAACAGGTCTTGTAGGCTGAAAAACTCTCCTTTTTAGTACCCATGTTGGGGAGCGAAGGAGGAAACACAACTGTTTAGAGCCAAGATCAAATTTCTCCCTCTCTTTGCTTTGCCTCCTTCTGGGTCCTTCCTTCTCTTTCCCCAGATGCCACATCAAGAGCGCCAGCATCCTTGTAATCTGCATCTCGGCGAGTACCAAGATACCTGATCTCCTTACACGCCTATAATCCCTTTTTAAATCACATAAGGCTATTTGCCTTTATAAATCTTCCCAGCAGTGAGCTCCCTGGGATAATTATGTGTAATATATATTTATAGTTTTATTTCATAAACCCAACTCAAATCAAAAAAAATCAACCTATCTGAGCTTGCTCTTCAGTAATGCTCTTTCCATCCTTGGAAGTCTGCAGCGCTTAAGTTTGACCTCTCCTTCCATGTTATTTCTTTAGTAGGAACAGCCACGAAATGGGGCAGAGTGGGCTTTTGAAGAGGATTCAGAACTGCGTTTGAGTCATGGCCCCCCTTGCTACCTTTGTGAACTTGGGCAAATTTCCAAACTCCCTGAGCCTCAGTTTCCTTATCCATAAAATGGGGTTGCTAACGTCCCTTGCGAGTTGTTGCTGTGAAGATTAAATAAGCTAAAAATATATTAACATGAAGGTGCCTGGAATAACAGAGATGATCAATGAATCTAGAATCTTCTTTATTTTTCCCCCAGGTGATGGGAACTAATAACTCAGATGTGACTGGGTTCTTCCCTGTATCTCTCAGGATTTTGTGGTATTTCCTCCATCTGAACAGTATGCCATCGTCTTTGTAAAACTGCTAATTGCCAAATCAGCCTGAGGCGCTAGGCAGGGATGGGCTGCGCCTAGAACCGGTTCCCTCCTGTATCATTTCAGGTTTTTTTTGTTTAGCTTAATTTTTGTGAATGTCTCTAGCTCTCCGTAAAGACCCTATGCCAGCTGGTCTGTTCCTGCGGTGTTTAATTCACCCCCATTAACCTGCTTGGTCAGCATATCTTTCCATCTCCTTGCTGTGTTTTCAGGAGTGCGTCTGTCTGGAAGAAGCATTTATTATATTTGCTTTAACTGGCCTCATTTGGCAAGGCAGTCTGGGATTTCAGTTCAGGAGAGAAACAGCTTTGATTATACTGCCCTTGTTTACTGTACGCACTCTTTGTGGTGTATCTCTCATCTACTAAGATGACAAATGCTTTTGCAAGAAGCCAAGACACAGGATAAACAAAGTTTCTGAATGCGAGCACACTGGGGCCTCTGGTCCATGGCTGCTTTGCAAGTCTCCATCTGAAAATCACGTCTCCAGTCGTCTAGCTCTCAGTGAAGTCCAGCAGGTAGTCCTTCCCGGATGGGTGTGTCTGGGGCCCCAGGAGGAGTCCTGGTTGGGCCCCACACCCCCACAGGGCCAGGGAATGCTCCCTAGCTAAGCATCCCAGTGACCCGGGGTGTGGTCTTAGTTCATACTGCCGTTATCTCTCCCTCTGACTCCGGCACACTCTCTGGACCACCGTCTGCTTCTGGCCTTGCCCTCCTCCTATCCACTCTCCACGCTGTCGCTGCACCAGTCTAGTCATTACATCAGCTGATTCAAGACCTCTCAACAATGCCCCACTTACACTCTTTCTAGGGTACATAAGGCATGACCAGGACTCACCTTATCAGTGGCCTCTTGAAGCCTATGCCCCAGTCACAGTGAACATTTGCAGTTCCTCACTCTTTCACTCATTCACTCACTCATCACTTATCCAGGACCTAGTAAGAGCTAGATGCTGTGCTGGATGCTGGGGTGTCACAATGAGCAAAACCAAATATGCCCCCCTTTCACAGCACTCTAGGTCTAAGATGGAGACCAACATCCAATAATCACACTGTTAAGTGCACAGCGGCAGCCTGAGGATGCTGTGAGGTGAGCGGTAACCACCAGGATGAGGCTGCCAAGCAGGTGACTTGCCCTCGCCTGGGAACCAGGCGGGGCCCCAGAGAAGTGACACATGGGCGGAGAGGTAGAAGGGAAGCAGACACAGCGAGGTGAAGAGGGTGGTGGGAGAGCCTGGCTGGCAGAGGGAACCGCACGGGCCAAGCCCTGTGGCAGGTGGGAGAAAGTGTTTGAGGAACTAAAAAACGTAGACCTGGAGAAGATGGTAGGGAAACCAAGGCAGGGCGCGTGGGCCAAGCTAAGGGTTTGGAGTTTATCCCAAGAGCAACCGAAGTCCCTGAGATGGACGCACAACGGGATGGAGTAATCAGAAATGTACTTTGAAAGGATCACTGACGGTCTGAAGAGGAGATTAGAGGGGTCAGGAGAGAACATGGGGAGGTTACGGCAGTGCTGAAGGTGAGATGTGATGGCAGCTTGGACCAGGTGATGGCAGTGCAGTGGAGGACAGTAGACATATGTGGCAAGCACCCAAGGGATTAAATCAGTGGGATTCCTGCGATGGCTGGATGTGGGGTGGGAGGATTGGGGAGAGAGTCGTGAGGGGATGGACTCAGGAGCCCCTGTGCCCCCAGGAGCCAGGGCTTACTCACTTGTGAGTGTGGTCCTGGTAGTTGGACCGATGCTCTTGGGGACCAGCAGCTCATGGTACTGCTCACCCGCCAGGGTGCTGTACACAACCTTGTACTCCTGAACCTCCGCTTCACTGTTGTCCCACTCCAGGTCAAGGCTGCTTGCTGTGCGGGAGCCAACCCGCAGGTTCTTGGGGGCGTCAATCTCTAAAAAAGCCAGACATCACCAACATCACACAGGATGTGCATTTGTCCTGCATCTTGAACTGTAACAGGCTTCGGGATGAGACCCCACATCTCCTGACCCTCTGCCTCACGTTTAAGTGAACCCCAGTACTGCCCGTCAGCTTTTGGTCTGCCCGGTTGGCCAAGACGGATTCTGTGGGCAGGTTGGAGAGTTTTACCTGGGAGCTAGATATCCCATGCTTTACACTTTCCTTGTTTCCATTTAGGAGTTCTAGTGGAGTTCTAGAAACTGAAGAGTCGACCAGGTAGCAGCAAAAGCTTGAGACTAAGCAAGGGAAGCCCTGGATGGAGAAAATCGGAGATGGCATCCAAGTGATCAAGATGGATCAGAGTCGTGTCAGTTTTGATCACCAAGCAAAAGAAGAGGATTGACTGCAAGATTCTGGAGTGTAAGATGTCTCCCCCAGATTTACTTGCATAGACACTGCTGAAAGGTTTGTATAAAGAGAGGGGACATGATGTAGTAGAAATCAGTCATCTTCGGATCCAGTCTGTTTGATTCCCCACCACTGACTCTTATTGTAACAGAACCCTAGGCAAATCTTCATCTCACTGGGCCTTGATGGCCACATCTGTAAAATGGGCTAATGATACTGCCATTTTAGGGAGTTGTACAGATCAGGCAATGCATGTCGAAGTGCATGGCATGGTGCCTGGTACAAAATTAGGTGCCTAAGCCCTGGGCTGGCTTCCTGATGCCTCCAAAGCTCTTCTTGAGTTCCAACAATATGGCACCCCCAGTGCTTGCTCTCTGGGGTTCCAAGGATTCCACAGCACTGAAAAGACCCCTGGCATTGGGATCTCTCCTGCAGTTGTGTGTGTGTGGTTTGGGGGGGTGCTCTCTCTCCCAGGACTGGTCATCTCAGGCTTACTTAGGCAGAAACACCATAAACCACTTGTAGGGGAAGAAGGTGCCATCTTGACAAACTTCTACTTTAAAAGTTCTAAATAGGTCTTGACTTTGAGACTTGAATTTAACTTTGGAGTGGACCAGCCATTTGGTCTGGGAAACCCTCGAGTGGACTGGTTTAATTTGCAAACGCCAGGCAAGTCTCCACCGCTGTTTCTTTGGGAAGCGGGAATGCTGTGAATCAATCTGCTGCAGCTGCTGCGGAGTGATAAGTGTTCTGTTTAGTGATGTAAATTGGGTGAATCTCTTAGCAGATTTATGCCTCTGCAGCTTATTTTTCTGAGAAATGTCTCCTTCCTCAGTGTGGGTTTAGCATGCTGGAAACCATGCATTCTCCACGTGCTGTGCGTGTGATTTCTCGAGCAGGCGGCTGGAGAGAGGAGCTTGCGTAGAGGGGCTCGAGGGAGAAATGCTCAGAACTGTAGGCCCCTAAATCTCACCGAGGGGGAAAGGCTGGGCGAGGCCTGGACTGGGCGGGAGTTGTGGGTGTGGCCTGAATGGAACTGGAGCAAAAAGAAGTTCGTTTGGGGCTCAGGTTGAGTCTTGGACTCCTCACACCTAAAAGTCACAGCCCCCGGAAACGTCAGCCTGTGGTTTTGTTTTCTGCTTTTTTGGCCTCAGGGTCTGCGCCCTGTCGGTAGGGGGCAGCGTTTTCTCTGAAGGGACTAGACGCTTCCAATGTCAATGATCCCAAAAGAGATCAATCCTGGGAATGAGGGCTTGGGAAGGGGGCGTGGGTCTTCGGACTGGGGTGGCGTGAAATGGTTTGCTCCCCCTGGGTCTTAAAGCCTGACCTCTGGGAGGGGCAGCTGAAAGGCACCCTGGCAAGTGGGAGCTGGGCGTGTCCCTGCAACACACCAGCAAGCCAGGCGCAAGGCAAAGACAGATGTCCAGCGGGGAGCCCTGTGGAGGGGCTGGGGCTGTGGGCTCTCGTCTCTCAAACAGAAATTAGATCAAGCAGTCTCCCCGCTGAATTCTTTCTGCTGCTTCCTATTACAAACTCCTAACCGCGGCCCACGGGGCTCTGCATGATCTGGCCGTGCTTGCTTCTCAGGAGGCACCCTGGAACATTCCGTCCCCACTCCCTGTGCTCCAGCCGCACTGCCTCTTTTCTATTCTTAAATCGCACCGAGTTTACTCCCACCTCAGGGCTTTTGCACTGGTGCTGTTTTAGCCTGGACGCTCTTCCCCACACCCTCACATGGCTGAGGTCACTTACGTCTTGCTTAAAACTTCACCTCCTCCGAGAGGCCTGTCTGACTCCCTCTGTAGTGTCCATCCCACTTCTCAGCACAGCCCTGGTGACTGAAATGGCGCCCCATGTTTTGGATGTACGGCTGTAACTCACGTGAACCGGGATCCTGTCTGTCTTACTTATTCTGCAGCCTCGCTGCCTAGGGCGGTGCTTGGCACCTACTCGGTGTTCGTGAAGCACATGCGAAGTGACTGAGTGAACACTGTCAGTTCTCTGTCTCATCTGCTCCCTCAAAGCCTTTGGAAGAGTCTTGTTGACTGTTCCAGCTGGGGGGTGCAGCAGTGCAGGGGAGAGGGCAGCTGGGACTGAGGACAGCTGGTCTTGGCTGGGTGACAAGGGCCATCCAGGTTGAACCTGGGAAAGCTTTTCTCGGGGAATCCTAGAGTCCAGTCCCTGCTGAGCTGGCTGGAGCTCTGTTGTGACTTGAGCCTTTGTGTGAGTTTCCTGTGGCCAAGTGCCACAGGCTGGGAGGCTTAAACGACAGACACGTGCTATCTCTCGAACTCGGAGTTAAGATTAAGGTGTTGGCTCCCTTCTGAGGGCCACAAGGGAGAATCTGTTCCAGGCTTCTCTTCAATGGTTTGCAGAAGAATCTACCGGAGGAGCCTCAGTAACTCCCCGACGAGGGCAACCGCAACCAGAGCTCTGGAGGGCGGGGAGGCTGGGGGGGCTGGCTATGGGTTGCCCTGGGCTGGCTTCTCTCTAACCACTGGCCCTGGTGGGCTTCCATCAGTACTCTCCTTTTTCCGAGCGGCTCTAAGACCCAGGCAAATATCCCCCTCACCACGCGGGAAGCAAATCTCTGTTTTAATTGCCTGTGCGATTAGCGCGCTCCTAGAGTTGAAGCCATCACCTGGAAAAGCACTTTGGCTAATTTGAATTTAAGCGGAGTTCTGAAATGACTGACGGCCCGACTGCGGGGGGCCGGACACCCTCTCATCACTCAACCAGCACCAGCCAACCCCAGGGCCTTGAGAACTGATCTGCAAAGCTGTCCAAAGCTCCCCAGCCCCCTCACCCCCTCAGAGCAGAGGGGGACAGGTTGGAGGCACAGGCTGCGGCTGCCCCGGGAGGCAGCCACCTAACAGCTGCCAATCCGCCTGCCAGGCAACCGGAAACAGAGAGTCACGCGATGCGCAGAAACTCAGGGGGAGCTTCTGGGAGGCAGAGTGTAATTGTCTTGATTGGAATTTTCCTGGGCCACCAGCCAATCCTGCTTCAATTCTCGTCGACCTACACATCAAGAATTCGCTTTTCATCCTGTCGCTCAAGAGAGCCCTCTCCTCCTTTCCTGCCTCTTCAAACTCCTTATCTGAGCAAAGCACAAAGAAACCACTTTTTAAACAAAAACTCTCTAGAAATTAAAAAAAGAAATATGCAGGACTCGAGGCCCTCAGGAGAGCTCATGGCCTGGCAGTGCGAGGGCTGGGGGAGGAAGGGCTGGCGGAGGAAGGGCTGGCGGAGGAAGGGCTGACCTTGAATTCACCAGGAAGGGTCAGCCCTGAGAGCAGTTTTGGTTCAGTGAGGGAAGAGGGGAAGAGAAGTGGGCAGAATGCAGCTCCTTTCTTTTAAAGGTGCATGCTCAGTCACTGAGGATCCCAAGACGTGTTCAGTACAGAAAGTGTGACCAGCGACCCCTCTGAGTGGGGTGAAGTCAAGTGACCCCCTGAGTGGGGTGGAGTCAAGCACAGGGCTGGAGGGAAAACCTGAGAGGGTCTCCTTCAGAATCAAACTGCCTCCTCTGTTTCGTCAGTGTCCGCACTTCCTTCTAACAGGGACTTCTCCCCCTCCTGATGTTTCCTTCTGTGTGGAGGGAAACCCATTCTGAGATTCCCGGCCTCTCTCTTTCTTATGCTGGGGAAAATGGACTTAATTCAGTGGTGAGTTTTGTAGCAGGATCTGGGCACGGCCCCTCTGCTCCCCTCTCTCACAGGAGCCCTCTGCCCCTAGGGACAGCCTCTGCCTGTTCCTCCGTGCTATGCTGTAAGTCCTAACCCGAGGAGCCCCACAACTTCTCCCATGTGGAGGTCTTGCCCAGGTCCACAGGGCCATCAGTTGGCATCTGACTCAAAAAGCTACGTGCTCCAGGCTAGGAGCTGTGTTGGCCTGCATCTGTCTTACTTTTTGCCTTATTTATCAGCTGATTTTAAACACAGGTGGAGGATAATTGTGCTATTTACCAGACCTCCCTGCAGCCCCTTGGCTGGCTTACCCCATCTCTTAACCGGCGCTTAGGCCACAGCTCAATGTAGGATGCTTGAATGAGTGATTCTCCTTTATCCCATCAGAAGATGCCAGTTCTTAGGTCTTGCAGATGCCTGCAGTTTCCTTTCTTCCCTGTGACAACTTGTTGGCAGTGACATTCCTTGATTTATGACCTCCCCAGTGCAGAGAGGCTGAGACTGGGAATCTGGCTTAGACAGAGACTCACGATCTGATCTCAACCCCCTTTGACCCAATGAGAGCGTGGGGGTGCCTGTCTTTGGATGGTGCCTGTCCTCCGTGTCTGCTAGCTGGCTGGCCTGATAGGCTCTGAGAGGGTCAGGGAGCAGGTCACGGTGAGGTCTGGCCTTTCTAAACTATCAGTGAAGCTCTTTAAGAATCCTGACAGCCTTGGGAAGGTGGGTGGGTGGCCATCCCAGCAGGGCAGGTGGCAGTGACATGGGCTTTGTTCAGCCTGCAATCTGTGGGAGCCAGACCCCACATTAGCTTCTTGCCGGTGCTTACAAAGGGCAGGATGAGTCACAGACTCTCAAGCGGAAGGCCTGCTTCTGGGTTTTGCACAACTCCAAGGGGCGCCACCATGCCAGTGTTGTCACTGTGCATTTATGGAATCATTACAGTGATTTCCAGCAAATACCAATAAGGTGTCTCCAGGAAGGGGCGCTGAACTGTCTCAAAATTGCCATTCGGGCTAGCCACGTGGATGTTTAAGTGACTTCAAGACAAACATTTCATTTGATAAAGGAGAAGCCTCACACTCATGGGGAAGAGACATAGCTCCCGGGTCTGGCTGGGAGCAGAGGGAAGACAGGACCCAAGCTCTCGTATCCACTGTGCACCGCACTCGCTCCTCTGCGCCCGGATGTGACCTCACCGGGAGGTCCCCAAGCCTCTTGCTTCCCTCCTGCAGTGTCTGTGGCACAGGGATGCCCAAGCACACGTCACCTGTCTCCCTGGTACACCCTCTTGCCGTGGGGGATACCACAGCTGGCCCGGCACCCTCCCCCTCCCCCTCCTCAGGCTCCCTTCCCCACCGCAGCCTCACCTGTTGTGAACTGGGTGGTGCTGGACTCGCTCTCGTTGGCTCCGCGGACGGCGCTGACCCACACCTGGTACAGGGAGCCGGGCCGCAGGGCCTGCACCGAGTACTGGCTCAGAGGAGGCTGCAGCCGGAAGGCGGTCTTCCCACCTTCCCCGCCCACCAAGCCGTACTTCAGGAGAATGAAATCAACTTTGGCTCGAGGTGGCGTCCACTCCACAAAGGCCACTGTGTCGGAGACATCTCGAACCAGGATCTGTGTAGGCCCATCAATGACTGAATGAGAAGAATCCAATAGGAAAAAAAAAAAACAAGTCTGAGAAATGAGCACTTGACATCAGCCCTCTTCTTTCCTCCTGACATTGGCCTCGTTGGTCGGGGAGAGGACACTTATTATTATCCCATTTTACAGATGGAGAAAATGAGACACAGTGAGATAAAATCTCTTTCCTGAGGACACATGGTTGGTCAGTGGGGGAATGGACACTAGAATGCGGGTCGCCTGAATCTTGCTCTCACGGGGCTGTGGTTTTTCAGGGCTGACACTTCCCAGTTTGGGCAGGGGAAGGGCACTTACTGGCTTGAGTGGGCCAGCACTGCTTCTGTCTGGAGTTTATGGGACAGAGGACAGAGAACTGTGCTCCTGGCGTGTGCCTGGCTGCCCAGGGCTCACCTTCTTTGAGCCCTGAGGAAAAGAGCTACAGATTATCAGCTCTGTCTAAACATCCAAGACTTCCAACTTGTTTGCCAAGGAGGACATCGTGAGTATCCAAAAAACGTCCCCGCTCAACCGTACCAGCAAGTCAGTCAGTCAACTGCTAAGACAGATCAAAAACCTAACAGACGTTTGTCCTTGTGGATATGAAACATGCCTTCTGGGGAAACTTGTTCTTCTGAAAAAAAGGATCTCAGTTTTGAAACAGCCTCTTGTGGGCTATTTTTTCCCCCCACTGGTTCTTGCATATTCCTGAGCCAGAAAGGGCACTGCAGTCACACGCGGTCCCTCAAAGTTGTTCAGCGTATGTCCCTCATGAGTCCTGGCCCCTGGCACTGAGCAGCTGAGGGGAACACCACTGCGGGATGACGTTACCTAGAAAAGCTGGCTGGTTTCCTAGGAAACCTACCACCCATGGCTCCAGTACCCACGTGGGGTCCTGTTCATATAGAATTAGATGGTGGTAGGGGTAGGGGGAAGGTGAGAGACTGTGGGAGGGAAATAGAAAAAGAAAGGGCTTAGTGAGGGGAATAGAAAACGGTGTTCTCAGCTCCTTATGGTATGTCTACATGGCCAACATGGCCGCCTTTGAACTTCTCGCCACCTTCCAAAAATTGACCGAAATTTCATGTTTGCATTTATTATGTGATTATATCCCTCTAGCGGGGCTGATTAATATTAATATTCTTCGAGGATCTGGAACTGGAACTAGAGACTCTGGCTGTCTGGTTAGCTGGTTTGGGACCATGAATAGCTGTGGTTGGTGTGACCATTCTCTACCATATTAACACATAAATAGAAAAGGTCTGAGCTGGAGGCAAGAGGGACTGAAGGGAAGGGGAGAGGGTGATTTATAATAAAGACATATTTGGTCTTCCTCCCCTTCTTAGCACAGTCCTCCTACAACCCTAGGAATTTTCTAAGTGAAGAGAGTGATAAAGATGTCTTTTATTATGTTAATGAGGCAAAGGAGGAAGCCAGTTGCCAAGGGACCCAACCCTGTGATTATAGGGCGGGAACTTTCAGTCCCACCCCTGACATCTGGTCTGTCCATCAATTGTGCATATGTAATGAAGCCTCCATAAAAAACCCCAAAAAAACTGGGTTTGGAGAGCTCCCAGATTGGGGAACTGGAATGCTTCTGTGAATGAAAAATACTGCAAACTATATCAGTAAACAAAGAATGCTGAAACCATCAGGTCATCAGTGGCTGCTGCCACCCCCCAGTGAAGACCAGCCTGCAGCCCGGCCTCTGCAGCCACTCACACTAGTGCACCCTGAGGGGACTCAGTATGAGAAAGGACAGGATACTGGCCCTAGAGAGCTAGGTGCTTGTCAAAGGAATGAATTCAATAAGCCCAAATGTTTGCTTCCTCCCATGCATAGAAAAGCACTAAATCCTTGAGATGCCTGGTTTTCTTTAGATAACGAGTAATCTTTTATTGTTCCAACTACCTGGTCTTTGTTATAAAGTGCCTATATATCATAGCTCCTCCCCTACCTCTTTGGAGCAGTCCCTCAGAGTGATCTGAGAGACTGTCATCCCAGCTCAAGTCCTCCTGCCAAATAAAAACATAATTCTCAACTTTTAGGCTGCGGATTTATTTCAGTCGATACTTCCATGTGCCACCGTGCCAGGCTCCAGACTCCACAGGGGTGGGAGCTCCTTTGTTTGGGACCTCATCTGGCTCATCATTCATATCCTTTAATATCCTTTGTTAATAAACCAGTAATCCAGTGAGTAAATGGGTTTCCAGAATTCTGTGAGCTACTCTAGCAAGTTAATCAAACCCTAGGAAGGAGTTGAAGGGACCTCCAATGTCTAGCCGGTTGGACAGATGCACAGGTGACCACCTGGACTTGGGACTGGCATATGAAGTGAAGGGTAATGGGACTGAGCCCTCAACCTGTGGAATCTGATGGTATCTCTGGATAAACAGTGTCAGAATTGAATTGGACAGTAAGACTCGCAGCTGGTGTTGCAGAGAATTGCTTGGTGTGGGGAATCCATCCCCTGAACACACACATACTGGAATTGGGTGCAGAATTTTAGGAGCAAATTTACAGAGATAAGCAGAAATGAGTGACCATGTGGAGCTTCTAGGAAGATACAGAGACTAACTCAATTATTGACTTTCCATTTTCTGGTTCAAGTCTTTTGTGAGACTCAGATGAATTTCTGGCCCTGGGGTTCCATGAGACACTCTCCGTGTCCTTCCAGCCAATGCTCTTTTTTATGCCTCAACTAGTTTAAGAAAGTTTTTCTTCCTTGTTATCAGAAAGTTTTGTTTTTTTTTTAAACCAATGTGCACTGGACCACCTCTTCATCTGTCCATAATGGAGTATCTCCCTCAGTACTGTCTCAGGCTGAGATTAAGCTGCTTAATCTCAGGCTTGAGATTAAGTCGGGCCTTTCTGGGGAACCCCTCCCTCTTTCGGGTCTAGCTTAGGAGTTTTGGTCTGGCACCAGCCAAAATGAAAGTCACCAGACCATTTTGATTTTGGTGCCACCTGGTTTGGAGTTAAAATGAAGTTCTGTTTTTCGTATTTGGGGTAATGCGATTTAACAGAACACATCCCAGATGTGTTCTGTTCATCCTGCTGTATTTAGTGGCTTTAGATAACTTGGGCCTTTTAAATTTCATTTATTTTAATAATGAACTGAGGGAAAGGTCTCCTAGCTGCTGTATAAGCACAATGCCTGAAACATAGTAGATGCTAAGTAAATGGATGTGGAGTAAATGAAATAGATGGATGAGTCTCTCTATCCATGAGAAAGAAAGGGAGGCATTTCAGTGAACTGGAGCTTCTTGAGGGGAAAAAAAAAAAAGATGCCACAGAGACTCAAATGACCATGGAAGGCTTTAGTCCTTCGGCTCTTTAACCCCTCCACACCCTAATCATAATGATTGCTCCTGTTAGAATGTGACTGTGTAGCATCTAGGGCTCTGACTGCAGGAGGTCCTGTCATTTGAATTCCCAGAATGGCCTGCCCGGAAAGAACCAGTCTGTGTGCCTGATGAGGACTCAGAGCTTCGCAGGAGGGAGGAGGTCAGACCTTAGCAGAAGGAAATAATTAAACAATCGTTTCCTAAAAGCAGCAGGCAGGGATGGGAGCCAGCCATCTTTTCTGCAGCCACCCTTGGATTTGGCCCTTCAGTTGGCCATTGGGTAGTCATGCCCAATTCCAGTCAAGGACGTATCCGCTTACTTTGAACCTCGGCCCTAATTTTTAAACAAACACAGATCCTGCTCAAAAAGTCAAATGGAATAAATATTTTTCTTTCCATTTCTTCATGATTCTGTACAAAATCCCAAACGATGAACTAGGACTTTTTTCTTAATTGAAAAAAAAAATTCTGCCTGGCTTTACCACAAATGACTAGATCTGGAACTTTTCATTTTAATTTTAAGGAAGTTCCAAACCGAAAAATACTGCCAATTTTGTAAAAATGCGGTTTGAGGAGAAGACTAAAGCAGAGTTGGACAGTCTTCTCCAAGTGCTCTCAGGACGTTGGAAGCAGAGCGCCGTCCCCCTGGAGTTTCTCTGCCCTCTTACGAACCATCTCCTTCCAGCCTTGTGCTTTTTTCTACCAGTACTTTCTATATATCGAGTCACAGAAATGATTTGGGGACCCCGAAGCATTCTGTACCAGACAAGGAGAATCTTCACATGTTACCAAATCAACTCTTCAGCGTCCAGCATAACCTTGGGAAGCAGAGCTGTGGAAAAACTCCGGCCCCAGGTGTCTGGAGAGATTCTGACTTCTAGGCTTTATGGTTATAGGGTTTCTTCTAAAACATACTTGGATGAGTACAGTGGTTTTAAAGCCCTTTTTTGGGGGGAGGTGGGCTTTTTATAGTAACTATAGATTTTAAAAATACTCTTTTTTAAAAATAAAGAACAAAACCTTAAATGATGGTACAAAATATAAAACAGAAGTTGAGCTGCCTCGGTTGGAGGGTATGAAGGCCATGGGAATGGGAATAATTAAAGGCCCAGATTTCTACTTCATTCTTGCCTTGAGGCACTGCCCTGGCACCCTCGTGCTCTAACGGGACATCATGTAATACCACTGTAGCTTTAGACCAATGTTTTCTAGACTGAGCATAACCGTCAGCGCCAGTGCTGTTTAGTTTGGATCCAATTAGCAAAGAATGAATCACGAATCATCCATAAACATGCGCTCATTATATAGTGCTGTTGGCTCCCTTTTCTGGCCAAATTGGCCTTTGTTCTAGACTCATGGCTGGTGTTCTTAGGTGTCAGTTTCTGTTTATGAAAAATAAAGATGTCCCGATATTCGCCTACCTCAGTTTCTGTTATGAGCAGGGAAAATCGCTTAACCTTCGAGTCTGAACTCTCCCATCAATAAAATGAGAACTAAAAATGCTACCAGAAGCTATTTATAATGTTTGAGAAATTCTTGGTGAGGGCACACTCACACACGCATCATACGTAGTTGTTAATTTACAGCATTGAGGTTGAACATCCTTTGTTAGCTAAGGAGACAGTGAAGCCAAATGGGGTAGAGTTAATGAATCAAACCTGGGGATATAATGATCTTGCATGAGATGAACTGTAGGGATGAAATAATAATCAACTTAAGTTGTCACCTTGAACAGTGACCCAACCCACACTTCCTGGTTTTGAATGACTGGCTTCCTCCTGCTGTCACTTCTCACGGTGTTTTCTGAGTGCATGTGCAAACACAAGGCATTGAGCACTCACTGTCATCGGCACAGTGCTAATCACTCTGTGTGCTTTATCTGATTTAAGCCTCATGTTGTCTCAATGAAGGCCGTATTATTGTTCAACATTGTCAAATGAATCGAGGTTTGGGAAGGGTTAGATGACTTTCTGCAGATCTCACGATAAGTAAGAGTGAGTTAGCTGCTGCTGGTTCCAAAGCTCAAGCTTTGTCAGGGGCTGACAAAGAGGCCTCTTAATGAGCAAGAGCAGAAGAAACACACTGGCTATCTTAAAGAATTTTCCCCGTAGAATCCTCTCCCAGATGTCTGTGCTTGCAAGGATAAGGAAGACATTCAACGAAGCCTCTGGTAGAGTAGCTCCATCTCCAGGTACCAAAAGTAATTTCAGCTGTGGGGGGTCAGCCTAGCATCCCTTGGCCTCTCTACTTCTTGGGTGAGTCTGCGGTTTATTTCCTGAGTGACCCAATGTGTCGCTGTAGGGAGAAGGGTTGGAGGCACTCACCAGTGGAGACGCTGGCCGAGGTAGGGCGGCTCCGGGCTTGCTCCTTCAGAGCCACCACATTGACAATATATTCCTCCCCAGGCTTCAGTCCCGTCTGGTTGAAGGATGTAACGTCACTGGGGAGCTGGGCAATCACCCCTCCTTCATTGTTCTGGAGGGTAGGAGAAAGGGCGAAGCAGAGAAAGCAAAAGAGAAAATCAGGGGAGGGAAAGGTGTGGGACGCTGATTGTGAACTGCGAATTAAAGATGGGGACAGCTTCTCTTCCCTCCATGCTGACTGCTGAGTTTCTGGGACCAGGCAAGACTCCCAGCAGGCTCAAAAATGCCACCAGTCTATGAGGATTTGGCAAACGGAAAACCAATTATCAAGAACATTTCTTTGGCCTCTCCTGAGTCTACTGTTTGCCAATAAAAATTAGTCATGAGGTGATGTAGATTAGCTCTTGCCAAAGATGAAATGTTTGATGGTTATGGTTAACATCCATCAGATTTTTTTTTTTTTTTTGGCATTTATTGTGATGAGCCTGCCTTTGGCTATTTAGAAGATTACAGTTGTGTGTGTAAACATCTTTATGTACATCACAACAAATTCCACACTAAGATATTCCCTGGTTTTCAATGAGCCAGAGCTATTATTTTGCTGTGTCTGGAGTTTCTCATGGTGTTACACTGGCTGCAGATCTGTCATTGTCTCATTTCCCCTTCGCCCAACTGAGTTAGGAATCAGTGACACAAACAAGTACAAAGTACAAAGAAGAGAAATTTCAGAGAAGGATGGAACAAAGAACAATCCAAAGGAGAGAAGAAAGAGAAATAGGTGGAGGAGGAGATGGAAAAGATCAACTTGATGATATTGGGTCCAGGATTTATTATCTGTCCACCCACGTGTCTGTCTGTCTTCCTCTTGTTATAACTTTTCTGTGTGTGTCTCTGGAAATAGAGGTGACAAGAGAACTCTCTCTGTGGCACTACCATTCTGCCCTATTCTTTGGTCTCTGTTCATGTCACCTGGAGTGCCCTATCTGTAATTTATAGCCATAGTCTTATAAATCAATGTGAAAAATGCCTCCCACTGGCCTCCACCCCCAGATCACACAATTACTCTGTGTAGCCATATATTTGACCTTGGCCCTGGCTAGCTCCACGCTTAGAGTTTTACATATTGGATGCAAAGCAGGCAGACCTGGCATTGTTTTCTTCCCCTCTGCCTGAGCAGCAGAGTGACATGATTCTCTCTGCCCTGTTATAAATCCAATTGCCCACCATACTTTACTGGCCATTTTAATGCAGATAAATCATATATGAAACTCTGTGTATAGAATGTCTGCTTAGATGTATTCGGCTTGCCAAGAAATGACTGTATCCACACAAGAGAAAGGGGTGGCCCATTCATTCCAGTGGACAGAGCCCTGGCTTAGGAAGTAGAGACCCCGTTCTTGTTTTGAGCCTGCCACCAACTAGCTGTCTGATATCATTTCTGTTCACTGAGTCTTTGTCTCTATAAACAAACTACACGTAGAATGAAGGGTCGTCCCTGTGAGTGTGAAGGTCTCAAGTAGCTCAGACCGTCCATGCCTCTAAGAATTTTGAAGTAAGAGAATGGTGAGATCACAGTCTTGTTAGCCAGAAGGGTGTCATCTGTCATTAAGTCTGATGAATGACTGAAAAAACACTCTTTGATATTGAAGGATGGAGACAGAGGGAAGGAGTATGATTAAACATTACACCCTCATGAGTGGTATCTTAGGGGGAACATCAGTGGCGTTAATAAATCTGAGAAGACGAGAGCTCGTCAACCACCTCTGCCAACTTAAAAAAGTTAGTTCTAGGATTCATAAAATTAAATGCTACTTTGATGAATGGAAAGGAATCTGAGGATACTTTTTAACTCAAAGACTAATAAGATAATTTGTTTTAGGAAAAATTTTCTCAATTAATAGGCTGTGAAAGGTGTTTCTGTGTTAGTCTCTGACCTCTGGAGACTGGGGTCCTGCAAGCTGAGGTTTGGTGCCTCTGTCTACACAGAATGAAGCTGCGGGGTGATGACGAGGCTGATTCAGTTTGGGTTTTCTTACGTCCTAAAGAGAAGCCCCAACGTTTTGAAGGTCTAAGTTTTCTGACTCACTAAATTCACAGCTTGCCAAACCCTAGAGCTTTCTGAGCAGAGAGTTGGGGCTGGAGGCTGCTTGAGCCTCCTCTTGTCATCCAAGGCCAGGGCCCTAGGCTGGAGGCATTTTTGTGAGTCAGTCCTTACCATGCCTTTGTGAAAGAAATGTTCTGTAGCCCAGACACCCGCAAAATGCCACTTTGTGTCCTTAATGACACAGAGAGACTGGGTAGTGCCTTTTTTGCTGCCCCAATTCCAAGGTGAAGGTATAAACACTCGAAATAAGGCTGTAGCAGCCCGACAAGTGGGCGTTACCTTTGGAATGAAGGGCATTACCTTTGGAATGAAGCTGATCTCCCACCCATCGAAGGAGAAGGAGAAGGGCTCCCACTGCACCTCCACCGTGGTCTCTGTGATCGTCTTGAATCGTAGCCCTTGAGGCGTGGAGAGATCTGGAACACAGCAATGTGGGAACCCGTGTCACGGCGACCCCCAGCGGGGGCAGGGAGCATTACCTGGGGCTTCGTCTGGGTGTGGCTGTGGCGGCATGTGCTGGGTCACTCCCGTCTTATTACACACGCAGTGGCTTTTCCGTGAGGGATCGGCACATGCCCTTGTGGGCCTGGTGCTCAGTGTGGGTGAATATATGAGTAAACTTAACAACCATAACCTAATAGATACTTTTAAAAATGCTTTCTGTTTCATAATATATTAATATTAAAATACATAATATATTAATATTAAAATACAGAATTCACACTTGCCTTTCTTAAGGTGGTGAATCTTGGCATTTACATAATGTCTTTTTCAGAGGAATTGAACACTGTCTTCAGAGGCTTTAGGGGTTCCCGGGAGGCAATATAGCGGCTGACATCACTGTCCCCCTCTCACAACCAGGAAAAGGGAGGCTCGGAGAGTTAGCGAAAGATGTGGGTCAAGCCAAATTCAGAATAAAGGCTGGAATGCTTTTCTGGATCACCTGATGTGCATTAAGAGTATTTTGTTTGGCTCAAATCACCATGTCGAGGATGGTCTGAAATTCCCATCTCATGCACATGAGCAGAGCAAGGGCATACACAAGGGACAACAGCAGATGCGGTGATTCTTGCTGTCACTCCACCAGCTCCTATTCTCCAGTAATTCCTTCGTTATCCCCCTTCTCTCCCTCACTCACCTTTGCCTCCCTTATCTCGTTTTCAGTTCCTCTTCTCATCTCCCTCTTTTTCTATCCCCCACGTCCCCCCCCCCCCAGACACACACACACATGCACACATAGGTGGAAGTATGCTTGTCCTAGTGGAGTTCCAATCACCAGCCCTGAAATAGGACAGCACGACTTTTCTCACTTCTCCAGGGAGCCTGCTCCCATTTCAGCTGTGCCTCTCGTGGGATGTTCCCATTAGAAAACTGACACAGCCTCATCCTTCCCATTTGGAAGCTTCCTTATGTTTCTTGGTGAGAGGCAGGGCTGACTCTGAACCCAATGGAAGGCACGTCCAGTGGGTTTACGTGATTTTGTCCTTGTCACCTGGGAGCTGGCCTGAGGGGATGCCCTGAATTGGCACAGTCAGCGCCACAGGAGATGGAAACCTCATCACGGCATGTGCACGTGGATCAGAAAGGAGACGCTTGGGAATCGGGCCAGGCTCTTGCTGTGGTGACTCATCCCGGAGCAAGGTGGGAAAAGCAGCAGATGGTGACCTGCCTCTCTGCACAATCCTCGCAGATATTTAAAACTGGTTCTCAGGCACCAGAGGAATTGAAAAAAAAGGTCAAATATAAACAGAGATAATTATAGGCATATTAAGAGTCAGCATTCATAGGGGGAGTGCAATATTTTAACCGGACCTTTGTTACCTGCCAAGCAAGAGGACAAGATGACTTCCTACATCCTGTCCCCTCTGCCCGTCCCTGGGCCTGCATCAAAGTGCACTTCAAGTCCTTGGGCCTCCGTGAAGTCTTCAAGGCCAACTTTTCCTACTCTGACCTCTCCAACCTCTCATTATTTTGAACTTTCATGGCATTTGTTACCCAAATACCAGCTTGTCATTTGAGACCTCCCTAAAATGGGCTCAAATCTCTCATCCCGTATTTGGTGAGGAGTCTCATTTCCCAGCCCAGGAGCTGGTATTTCATGGTCACCTCTTGTTCCAGTTTCCTGCCACTGCTGAAATCTCTATGTGAGATGATAAAAAAAATAACTATTTGGACTTTGTCTTAGCACAGAGCTCCTAAAGACCTAGGACTCCCCAGAGTGGTATGAATTATCTTTTGTATGACTACACGTTAACTGGCAGCCGGGGCCTCGTGGATAGCTGGTCTGCGGAAAAACGCAGGCATGATTTAGAGGGAGGATTGGGACTTTCAGCACCACCTCCCAACCTCTGAGGAGGGGAAAGGGGCTGATATGAATTAGTTACCAATGGCTAGTGATTTAATCAGTCGTGCTTGCATAGTGAAATCTCCATTTTAAAAAACCCGTAAACAACAGGGTTCAGAGAACTTCCAGGCTGGTGAACGGAGGGAGGTCCTGAGAGGGGGCGTGCCCAGAGGGGGCGTGCCCAGAGAGAACGCGGAAGCTCCGCCCCCCGCACTGCACCTTATGCGCGTCTTCCATGCGGCTACCCCTGTGTTGTATCTCTTATAATAAATTGGTAATGGAAAGTAAAGAGCTTTCTGGAGTTCTGAGTTGTTCTAATGAATTATCAAAAGTAAGGAGGGATTGTGGGAGCCCGTTAAATTCATATCTGGTCTGTCAAAAGTCTGGGGGACAATCTGGGACTTGTGCCTGGCGCTGAAATGGAGGCAGTCCTGTGAGATCGAGGCCTTAGCTTGCGGGATGTGACGCTCGCCGCAGGTGGACAGTGTCAGAACTGAATTGTAGGAGACCCAGCTGGCGTCTGAGAGTTGGAGGAATGGGGTTGGAAAAGACAGTCAAAAAATTCAGAGGTGTATAAAGAAAACGAAGTTAACAGCGCCTTCCCCTGTTTCTTACTCTACTCTCTGGTGTAGTCCATGTTAATGGTCGGTATGCAATCTTTTGAAATTGTTCTGGGCTTAAATAAACATACAAAATATAGATACATACCTATCAGTGTTTCTCCCTGTTGTAAATAAACAAGAGAATCTTCCGTTGCTCATGGAGAACAGGTTAGCTTGCTCTCTGCCTGTCTCTCCTTTCTCCCCATGAAATCTTTCTAAACCATGCTCTGGAGCCTCAACGTTTATAATCAAAATGGACCATCAGGGTATTTTGTGAAACAGAAGATCATGAAGAAATAATGCCACCTCTCTATGAGGAGAAGTGGGTGTTTTCAGTTGTGGTTTTAAATAAGATTTTTTTTTTTCTCACTCTACCATACACTTACCATCTGTGACATACCATTTAACACTTGCTTATTATACATCCTATTTCATTTCTCCTGGTTTTGAATCTCTAACTAGATTCCAAGTCTGTGTAAGTCATACTTTCTTTGACTTCTAATCGGACTCTAGCTTGTAACAAGTCAGAGCTCCATCATTAAAGTGCTTTTTGTTCTTTTGGTTCTATAATTGATAGGGGCTGCCTGAATTTGGAAACTCTCTTATTTGGAAGTGACTTTTTAATGATGTACCATTTCCTAAGTGGGTCACGTCGGAAGCCCTTCCCCTCAAGAGCGATGATTATTGCAGGCATCCCTGAAGAATTAAGAAAAGACACTACTATCATGAATGCCCATGATCTCATGTAGGAGAAAAGAAAAATGAAGCAGGACGGGGAAATGGTACGTACGGGTGGCCACCTTGGCAGTGATGGGAA
The DNA here is from genome assembly GCF_048773025.1 of Camelus bactrianus. Classification (NCBI taxonomy): domain Eukaryota; kingdom Metazoa; phylum Chordata; class Mammalia; order Artiodactyla; family Camelidae; genus Camelus; species Camelus bactrianus. The sequence goes on from NC_133559.1 coordinate 22,180,497, forward strand.
GGCTGAGGATGTTGCTAATGACAGCGTAGACGCTGATGTTGTAGGTGAGACCTGGCTCCAGCTCCGAGATGGTGACACCACTCCAATCTCCAGGCACCCGCTGCTGGAGCTGGAGGCCCCCCAGGGCCGTCGGCTGGTAAGAGATCACATATTCCGTCACTGCCATCGGCCCGTCCCATTCCAGCTCAATGGACCTGTCGCTGATACCAGCCACTCGCAAGTCCTCTGGAGGGGCAACTACCAGGAGGCAATACACAGATAGCATGAGCTCAGAGGATTGCCTTCCCCATCCTGGACTCAACTTTCTTCCTCCATCTCACCCCACATGCCCTGTCTGTATGTTCTGCTCAGCTCATTGGCTTTGAGCGATTGGTAATTCCCTTAGTGGGCAAGTTCTTGTCTTTTCCATGCTTAGCACTCCCATCTCTCCAGGGCCATGAGTTAGTGGTGTGCTGGAGCCGGCTCCTGCTGGCTCATGAAAGTTGATTGGCAAATTTTGCAAGACAGTTTTAAATAGTCATTACTAAAGATGAAAATTTATAAGATTATAATTAAGTAAATTATATTAAAAACAAAAGTAATGAATAGTCCAAACTCATCACTGGCAAATTACCTCACTACATTTTACTATTATCTATACCCTTAAGTCAGTTTACGTGTGCTGTATCTCTCTGGTGGAAATACTGCGTAATTGTGTTCTATGACACAGCTTTTAGTGACGTCAAGTAGGTTGTTTGAAATTGGCCATGGAGGGAGTATTTACACCATGGAAGTCAGCAAATGCTACAAAGCAGGGCTTTTTATTTTTTCCCTCAGAGAACTAGTTAGATATTTAACAGCATACATTGGCTTATATTTTTGGTAGCCAGTTGTCATCAGGGTTATCTGGTGACAATAATTTACTAAATTTTTAATTTAAATAAAATAAAAATTTTAAATTTTAAAACAAATATTATTTTATTTAAGTTTAAATAATTTTAAGTAAATATTAAATTTATTCTTGGAGGCTTTTCTTCTCTCTCTTGTTCTACTTCTCAAATGCTATTCAAAGAACCCGCAAAGATTAAACCTCATTGGAATAGCCTTTCATGTATGGTTCCCTTGGGAAGTGAAGATTCACCAGCAGTGGGGGTATTAAATAATTGAACCTTTAAGACCAATTAGGAAGCTAACTCCAGTGTGCCCGTAATTGGAACTGTCCATAGATTAAATCAGAGATCAGGCCAACATTTAAATGGTCATAATTAACTCATAAGTTTATATGTAGTGGAGGCTTCGATTAGTTTAAGAGTTGTCATTGGTGTTGAATATCTCCCCTGAGAATTCTCATTCTTTCACCTTTACAAGAGCGTAGGACTGAGCCAGCTGCTCTTCACGGGGCCATGTGTGTGGAAAGTGCATGCCTGCTGTCTTGTGCTCACAGGTGAACCCTCAGATCCTTAGCAGAGGCAGAAATGAGGACTCAAGATGGATGTTAGGAACATATATTTGCAGTATTGGGCATTTGCTTTGATTGCTTTTGCCCCAAACTATTCATGATATAAAACAGTCTAGATAGCAGAGCTTCCTGTGACTGAAGATGGCAAATGTTAACCGAAACAAAAAATTAAAAATTTATTTTTTAAGTTTATAAAACTAAACAAATATAAATGAAATTGAAATCAACTTTCAGATGAGAATTTATGAACTTAGATCATATCTAAGTCTGACATGATTAAAGCTTTGAATTGCACTCAGATCTTTGGCATAGCCTGTATAATGCATACAGAATGACCCTTGGACCAAAGAAAGAAGAGTTAGTATCTTGCATGTTTATATCAAGCATTTATTATGTACTGAGCACAACACTAAACATTCTTACATGGATATTCTCATTTCATTCTCTCACCAACACTATGGGATAGGTACTATTTTTACCCCTGTTTACAGGAAGGAAAACTGGATCACACCGTCAGCAAACGCAGAAGCTAGGGTTTGAACCCAGGCACAATGACGCTAGAGTCTTTTAGCCAGTACACAAGACGACTTTGCATAGCATTTCGGTCTATAAAACTTGTTTAGATACACCATCTAACTAGCATTTAAAAAAATCCTTTAATAGGAGCTCTATGAAGTAGATTGGGTAGCTATAATTATCCCAACTTGACAAATGAAAAACTGAGGCCCAGGGTAAGGAACTTGCCACGAGTCAGGGAGTTCGGTCATAGCAGAACTGATTCTCAAACCCGGATCTTCTACACTTAGTATGTTCGTCCCCCTACAACTTGTAGGACAGGTTATGGATTGTGCCAGATGCCTTCTCTCATTTATACAGAGCCCTCAAAGAAAAACGGCACCAGCGAATAATTCAGACTATGTTTTAGGATGGGAATTCCAGACTGGTGCTTATCCTAGAGGTAAGAAGCTCCTTTTGAAAGAGATTCTCTAGTGCCTGCCTTTTGTGATTCAGTGCACTGATTTCAAATTTCCTGTGGGACTCCTCCTGTCATGGTGACAGAAACGGCCATTCCAAATTTCAAGGCACCAACAACTCTTAGGGCCTTTGGGCCAAGTCAGTGTGTTCCTTTTTAGTTCCTTCCTCTGGAAAATAAAACTAATAATGACAGTGGAGATCCAAATGATCCAAGCAGAGCATTTGGGGATTTTAAAGTGAAAAAGAGGTGCAGAAGGGTTTTTTTCCATCTGGACAACTTGGCAATTTTTTTTGTCTTGAGACCTGAGCCTGGTGGTGGGAAACGCTGCCTTCGCTTCTGATGAGAAAGGAGCGATGGTGTCGCTCGTGGAGGAAGCACTCTTGAGAGCTGTGGCTCGGTGGAGGAGGCCAGCCCCCCTGGCTGTATGACTGAGCAGCAGCTGTGTACATCGGGTGCCAGTAATTCTTACAAAATGAAATGATATCGAGCCATAAAGCGGACTCTACAAGAGCCGTGTGCCTTGATGCAAGGAATTTAGGGTGGGTGCAAAACATTCTTAGTCTTACTTTCTTCGGGGTTCCAACTTGGAAACTTGGGGAAGAGCAGGCAGTTTAAAAGGAATAAACTGTGGCTTGAGGAATTGCAGTTTGCTTATCTGCAGAGACGCCATGCTGTTTACTTTGGGCTCTTGCATCAGTTTTGCACATACGTGGTGAGAACAGTTGAATTAGTTCCCGGAAGTGTCTCGCGCGGAGGAGCCAGTGATTTCGGGTGCCAAAGGTCAGGCTGGCTGCAGCGCTGGCAGAGACACAGGCTGGAGCTGATGGATCTCTGCAGGTCTGACTGAAGTCCAGGGAATGGCTCTCTGGAGTCTTTCGAGGCCCGGCTCTGGTGGTTCTTTTATCCTGCTGATTCACAGGGAGTTGTGGCCAGCCCACTGGCCAGCTCCGGCACTAACCTCCTTCACTGGGGGCCGATGTGGACAAATGGTTTAACGTGCTTCCCTAACCCCGTCTCCAACACCTCATTTTTTATCATTTGACAGAGCTCAGCTTTCATATTAAGAGACTATTCCTTTGTGTATGTGGCTTCCAAAAATTTTATTTTCCGATTCCACTCTACTTAGCTTCCCGGGGATGATTAAAGAGCTCTAGAAGTTGGTAGGAGACCAGGGTGCTCATTCTTGCTCTGCCATTAATTAGCCGTCTGGCTCTGGAAAAAAATCTTTCCATCTCCCTGGGCTGCCGCTTTTTCAATTTGTAAAATGAGAAGCCCAGAGTCGCTTCTTTCTAAGGCCTGTTTTAAGTGCCCATATTCATGAATTTTTTTGTTCTATTGTCTTAGAGTGGCCAGAGAACAGAGGCGGAAGGGTTGAGATCTGGTCCCAGGGACCACCATGAGAAAGATCAAGGCTCAGAGTCAAGCAGAGCAGCCTTGCGCCATTCAGTTGCATTCAAGCCCTAGTGGCTTGAGGGGTTTGGGAAGGAAGGCCACGCAGTGGGCAGCTCTCACCCATGCCCTTGCCGAAGAGAAAAGAATGACCTCCGAGGAAGTGTGCTCTGTGGCTCTCCATGTTTTCACCTTCCTCATTCTCTCCCCTCACTCCTGTTGGCGCGGGGAATGGTAACGCTGGAGTGTGTGCACCTGGCCAGAAATGTCAAGCAGTGGATAAACAGCCCCTCTCCTAGAGCCATTTCACAAAAAGCCAGTGAAGGAGCACTTTAGATAATGACCTAGATATTTCCCTGGAAGAGACCCACGGCATTAGGTTTAAAAGACAAGCACTAAGAGCAGCACCTCCTGCAATACTCATTGTGGCTCCATGGTTGCCATAGAAACGGATGGCGATTATGCAACTGTCCCTCCTCACATGCTTTGGGAACCTATGCTTCATCGGGGCATCCAGGAGTCTTCCTCAGACGGCACAGAGGTAACGTGTTGGAGGTAACACATGCTCGTGGTTTGGACTCAACCCAGTTGTAGTTAAGCTGGCAGCTGTTGGGTCTTCCCTGAGTGACCAGGAGGGTTTAGCTCCAGTTCAGTTTGGACCCTGGATCAGATTAAGATTCTGTTTGCAAATGAGCCCATTGCTATGGAAGAGCAGGGTCAAGAACATGGCAGGTACATACCACCCACCAGGGGTCAGTTTTATTAAGAAGCACGTGAACTGTAGAGTAGCCATACATAGCGGGGGCCCCAGCTGACCCTTAGCATCCTCCAAGGGTGCCTCGTGCAGCCTCGTCCCATGGGTGGGAACTAGGATCCTGCTTCAGCCTCCCCTTCCCAGCAATTCCCTAGTGACTTTGGATTTGAAAATGACAAAGCTCAACTTCTGCCAGAAATTTCCCTCGGAACAATTGGTATAACTATTTATAATTTTAGGAAGATACTTCAGTGAACAAAATTAGAAGGCTAAATGAAATAATTGAATACAGAAAAAATGGAGGAACACGGAAATATTTGTTTTTGCTAAGCAGTGAGTTAAAAGTTGTTTTTCTTTCAGTTATTGCCATGGATCTTGTAAAAGAACTTGGAGTCACAGGTGCAGGAGTCTCGTCTGTTGGTCTGCTTTCTAGATGGGAGTCACTGATGATGCTTAAGAGTAAAAGGCTGGTGAAGCTGGCGTCCCAGGATGTCCCCCTTAAACTGATGTCAGAAGGCTGATGGGAACATTCCTAGAATCAATTCATCCACTTTAAAAATGTTTGTTTGTTGTTGTTGTTTACTTTAAATCTTCCCCATGGGCACTCTGAGCCCACTTGTTACAAGATTGAACTATAAACGGAAGTGTCAGGATCAGTGACTCCTCTGTACTGTGTGAAACACAAATGTATCAGCAAGAGTCAGTGATTCAGCCAGAAGAGGACGAGCAATAATAGTGAGATGATGGACATAATCTGATTTTAGGGAAAAGAAAGTGATCTCCGATGAGATATTGATATTTTCCCACTGATGGATTTAGGTCTTCATTTCGGGACAACACCTTTGTGTTGGTTTCCATGGTGTAGACACGTATGGGATTGGTTTCGATTTGCTCTATGCCATCTGGAGCAAAGTGAGTCATAGCCTTTTAATGTTTTGTGCTTTCAATGTTTGTACTAATGTTAGAATGTGAGCCGTTGCTCCATGCCTTCGGTACTTTGTTCCTGTTTGCATGTAATTCCTTGCTTATAAATGCTTTTATCCATGTGGCCACTAGATCATTTCATAAATTAATAACACTCTGTGATATGTAAGCTCCAGAATAATCAGAGTGCCTGGCTAGTCTGGTTATCCCAGACTAACGGCCATCTCATGCACTGCATCATAAAAGGACGTGTCCCTGGAACATGACAACAGGCAAGGGGGTACTTTGGAGCAGGTGGACCTCTTGGAAGCCCGCTGAGTTAGTTGCCTTGCCTAGGGGGTCCCATGGCCTGGCTCTCCGCTCTCCTCCATCTCAAGGACAGTGAGATGCTGTCACCCTTATGACCGTTGCCTTTGTTCCGGTCTTGGGGTAAGATCCCACTTTCAGCCTGAACTTGACCTTTTCTGGCTTCCACCCTTCCCGTCTTAGACCTGACTCGTCAATTGTGACTGACTCAAGAAACCAGCTCTCTTGGAAAGCAAATGTGCACGACCGAATTGGGAATTCTTTTGCCTGAAATTCACCTCCCCGCCCATCTCTCTTCCCACCTCCAGTTAGTTTGCTGGACCACCCCAGCCACAGGCCCCGTGGAGCTCCCCTTCCTACCTGCCGAGCAGTCAGGGCCCTGGTAGCCCTCTTCACAGAAGCACAGGCCCTCCTGGCAGCGTCCTCGCCCGCTGCAGGCGTTCAGACACCGCCGCTGGCTGCAGTCCTCACCGGCGTAGCCCTCCTGGCATAAGCAGGTGCCATTGGCACATATCCCCTTCCCCGAGCAGTCCCCAGGGCACCTCAGCTCGCTGCAGTCCTCGCCCGCGTAGGCCTCCTCGCAGACGCACTCCCCGTCCACGCACAGCCCCCGGGAGCTGCAGTCTGTGGGGCACTGGGGCTCCGAGCAGTCGTCCCCGCTGTACTCGCTGTCGCAGATGCACTGGCCATCCACGCACACGCCCCGGCCGGAGCAGCCCAGCGGGCAGTAGGGCTCCGAGCAGTTCTTGCCAAACCAGCCTTCGTGGCAGATGCAGCCACAGGACTCGAGGCTAAAGTTGCCGTGGCCACTGCAGTGAGGGATATAGTCCAGTTGTCCTGAAACGGCCAAGGAGAAGGTCAGAGAGGGGCAGTGGAACTTCCGGTAAATGGTGTATGGGGGTGGCGGCCAGAGACCTCTGCTCACTCTCTGATCAGATCTGTGTTGCTGAGAACTGGTTTGGTACATCATCAACTTCATAAATGTTTTACTCTAGTCTGGGTTGTCCGTGCCTGGCCCGTGCTGGGGGCAGGGATGAGGGAGCTGGGGTCCCTTGTCCTTCAGGAGCTCGCCTTCCATGTGTCTTACCTTGGGTCCCCTAGAAGCAGACCCGAGATTTGGATGCAGGTGAGATGACTTACAGGCAAGTGCTCCCAAGAAAAACTGGTCAAGGAGAAGGGAAGACTGGGGAGCAAGGAGCCCAAGCCAAGCACATCATCAGGCAGAGTTCCAGGGAGGGTCACTTGGGTTCAGTCCTGCAGGGTGTTCTGGCCGCAGTGCAGGTCACACCTCACCGGGAGTGAAGGGCTGTCCCTGGGGGGTGTAAATGCTCGCACTCTTCTGCTGTCCCCTGGGGCAGGCCAAGGGGCTTCTCAGCCCAAGGAGAGCCCCTGACCAAGATGCCCAGGTGCTGGCTGTGGGGACTGAAGGCGATCCGAGGGGAGAGAGGCTCAGCCTGGGTCCTGTTATGCAGGGCAAGTTCACGTTTGCTGCAGACCCTTCCCACTCCCTCTCCGTCCCGCAGTATGACTCTGCTCATTCACCACAGCTCAGCGCCAGGGTCACTTAGAAGGCTTCCCGGAACTTCAGTATCATTTAGTGACTATTTGCTGTGATCTTTTTAGGATTCTATGCATATCTCCAGTCCTAGCCCTTACCACGCTATAACCACGGTGGTTAATTTATCTGTCTGGCATGAATCAAACGATCTTATTAAACAAACAGAAAACCAGTACCTGCTTGGCATCCTTCTCTGCACTTGGCCCTAGGAATATGAAGTCAAATAACTTCTGTCCTTGTTTAATTCTGCCACTCCGCCAGTTCCCACAGCCTGAAAGGATGCTACACTGCCATGGGTTAGCATAGCTCTCCCTTGTAGATTTTTTTCACGTCTGCCAGGGAGCCTGGGGGGAAGCTGGCAAAAAGCCCACTCATAGAAGCCACCAGCATCCTGGGCAGCAGAGAACCCACGTCTGTGCACACCTGTGACTTCCCCATAGTCTCACCAGTTCCACTGAAAATGTGAACTGCCCTGACGGTCCTCACTGAGGAGGGAGACACTGAACAAGTGGACTTTCTCTTCTCAGCCTCAGATTGCTTATTTGTAGTTTTGGTTACAAGGGGGAGGAGGACGTGAGAAAACCTAAGAAATACTTCACCACTCAAAGACTGCTGCCCGTCTTAGTGTCTCAGGGTGAATGTGTCCATAGCCCCCTGGACATGTGGGCCATCCAGGCCCTGTTAAAATGTCACTCCTGCCACCTCCTTCATCCTTCTGCAAGCCTTGAGCTATTGGACCCTATGCAGGTATAAGTTTAAACCCAAGATAGTAAGACACCTTCCTCTTCTCGTTAAAGGAATGAATTGCATGGGTCTGAGGCTCCTTTTGGGTGAGAGAAGCTGGGCACAAAAGGGGACAGACACACTTTCTGCTCATTGAGGGTCAGCTGATAACAGCTATGGTGCGTAGGTGCTTCCTAGAAGCCAGGCTGTCATCTGAATGGAGGCTCTTCTGTTTAATAACTCCTTGTCATTCTAGTCAGTCACCATTTGTCAGTGGGGAAAGGAAGGCATGGGTTATGTAACTTGCTTAAGGCACGATCTAGCAAGTAGCAGAGCCAGGATTTGAAGTCAGAAAGTCTGGCTCTGAAGATGAAAGGACTTCTTCCAGAGACGTCAAAACAGTCGTTCATGAGTGTTACTAGTCAGGGGGTGGGCTAGGCTAAGGGTACATCTCCTGGATTCTCAGCTTTTCTGTCAAGGGGTGGGGGTTGTAATAAGCTCAGTGAGAGGGCATGTGCGTGCGTGTACACACACCCATGTGTGTTCATGGAGGGGGCAGGGGCTGAAACCGGCATCCTGCGGAGAAGATGGGCAAAGGCCCTCTGAGACCTTAATGACTTTCATTTACTCAGACGGGAGACAGGCTGGGACTGAGTGAACAGAGCGCCTGCTTTCTCTAGTCCCTCAGGTTAACATGGATAGATATCAATTCAACAGCCTGTGAAAACCAAAGATGAATGAAGACAGACATCAAATTCCCTGCTCGCCACAGAAGTTGCTCTGCTGAACCGATGTACCATTACCTGACTCACCCCCCCGCAAAATCAGGTTAATGTATTGCAAACTGCCTGAGTGCTGGAGAGAAGCCCGGCACTGAATCCCCCGGGAAGGACCACATTTAGATCTTAGAGGTGTATTAACGGAGAGCTGCAGACTAGGGCACGCTTTTCCCCTCTGTGTGAAGAGGTTCCTGGGGAGTGGTTGCGCACGCTCATGCACTCTCCCTCTCCCCGCGGTGGCACCCTCCCTCCCCCCTGAGGTGCGAGCTCCCAGCCTCTACCTGTAGCAGCGCTTTCTTGGCAGCAGCTGCTGCTGCACTGGTCCCGCAGCACTGACACCTCCCTCTCCAGCATCTCGATTCGGCTCAGCAGCTCCTGCAGCACCTGGGCCGAGCTGGCACATGGGCAGGCCTTTTTAGGGAGGTTGATCCTGTGGGTGAAGGTGACGTGGCTCTCGTGGTCCGAGGTCTGCCCCGTGTACTCCGCCAGCACATCATCTTCGGCACTCACCTCCTGCTCGGCCGAGGCCTCCAGCCCCGAGGAGCAGAGGCTGTCCAGGGGCACGTTGATGTTGTACACGTGGTTGAAGACAACCGGCTGCTCTTTGCCGGATGTGTTATAGCTGGTAGTGCCGCCTTCCTCCTCCACGGCCTGTCTCTGGACTCTTTCCGTGGTGACTTCGAGCTGACACTCCGAGGGCTTGAGCATGGAGCCCAGAAGGATCAGGTTGACGCCAATGAGCATGTTCTTCAAGACCACGGTTTCCCCATCCGCCCCCATCCTCTCAGCAGATCTCCAGGTTCAGGACCAGCCTGCAGTAGAAAGCATGGAGTTGTGGGGATCTGTAAGAGAAACCAAGGAGCGAGATGCCCTCTGAGAGCTGTGCTGGGGCACCAGGCTGTGCACAGTCCCACAAAGCTAAAGGATGGGCAGTTACAGATTGCAAGGGGAAGGTTAGGGAAGGGAGAGTCATCCAAGCCTAGAGCTTTGTCTCCTAGAGGAGCAGATCCCTGAAAATGGGTACCACTCTGCAGAAGGGCATTTTGATTTCCCAAAAGGCTTGCTTAGAATGCATGAGTCTGGCCCCCCTGCTGGGCAAGTGGTTCCAGTAAAGAGGACATGCGAGGACTGGGGGCAGGAGCTCTGTGGATAGGCTATTCCTCCAGGGAGATCTCAGAGCATCCTTTCACTTGCAGGTGAGAATTAGGATGAAGGGCACCATGGAGCCTTAGGCGTACCCTCACATTTCCCCAGATATTTATTATGAAGGAGCCCCGCCAGCCACTTCAAAATAACTTATTAACGCCTCTAAGCTCATCTATTCAACACAAGTTGACTTTAGAATAACCAACCAGGCAGATAATACAGTTCGAGGTAATTGTTGTTGTTAATAATCCTTGGGTACATTTGTGATTATCTGGGACTGTGTGAGCTGAACTTTCTTTTAATCTTCTCATTAGTATTGTCCCAGTGCTTTGTGACCACGGGGTGCCTTTCTTCTGAGGTCCTGTTTAAATTGCTAAAATAGTGAATTAGCTCCTCTGCTGGTTACCTAGTCACCAAGAATCATGAAGAACGATAAATTTACTGTAATGCAAATCAGTTTTTACAGAAATTATATTTCTTTTGTATTCCCTATGTGAAAGAGGAAAGAGGCTTACAAACTTTGGTTCTAATGGTAATGTCAGAGCTACTAAGAAGATTAAAGACGCGGGAATGGAGTGAGAGTGAATATGAGTTGGAGAAGAAGGCAATAAATGACAGCCAACATTAACTGAATGTGCATTGTGTACAGACTGCACCATGCACCTCACATATGATCTTACTGGACCCTCGGAACAACCTTATGATGGGATGTCATGATGATCTCCATCTTACAGTGGAGTGAATTCTGCCTAGAAAGCTTAAGATTTGAATGCGGGTCTGACTCTAAAACCTGTGTCCTTAACTGCTATGCTCCGGGGCTTTTCTTGAAAAGTATGTTCAATTTTCTGTTGTCTGTTTTGGAAATTGTATTAGTTCTAGGATCTTCCCAGGAATATTCAGATTAGAAAGTTTTACTAGGGCCAGATCCAGTGTTCCTTCTGCCATGAAGCCTTCTGCTCTCACCTTTTCCCTCCTGTTTCAGGCTAAGTTCATTCCCCACACCTCTATTACCCCCTTCTGACAGCATTTGCCCCACTAGACCATAGGTTTCCTTTGTCCACTTCTGCCCCCACCCCCCTCACCTCCCACACCTACCCTGGACTGCTAAGTCAGTTTAGGTCAGACCACATCTTATCCACAGCGTTTGATGTGTGTCTAGGACAGCAAAATTGCTCAGCACCGTGGTTGTTGAATGAGTAGGTGGGTAGATATACAGAAGGATGAATAAACAGATGAATTAATGAGTAAATGCGCAGTGAGCAAAGTTTGAATCATTCTCCAACTCATTTAATCTCTTTCCATTATCCTCAAGTTATTCTCTGTTCTCTTCAGTTTCAGTTCAACTGAACAATATCTGAGGGTTGATTTTATTAGGAGTAATCTGTATTACTGACTAGTATAAAAGTCATGTCTTATTACTCAGTTTTTGTATGTTGGACTAAAATCTATCCCTGTTTCCAATACGAAGAGGAAGCAGAACAGAGTAGAGATGGTAAGATCCTGGAATCTGGAGCCAGACTGCCTGGTTCTTCCCCTGTCCAAGGACTACCCAGAAGTCACTGGAACATGTGAGAAATCTCATCCATCGGTGGATAGGAGTGACACGTTGAACACCCTTGTTCAAAGAAGGGTGAAGTTCTTGGAGTGACATAGGAGGTGGCGATCCACTGGTCACATCCAGATAAGGTAAATCAACCTTGAGGATAGACGGAGTGACAAGTCTGAACCCAACTGCCCTCATGACTTTAAGCCTTTTCCAAGCCCCTCTATCTGAGACATTACTTGCCTTCCCATTTTCAGGTGCTCTAGGCATTGTGTCCTTGGAGTGGCATTCTTATATCATTGAAAACTTCCTAGGAATGGCTCTGATATCAGTTATTTATACTTACCTTTACATTTAAGGCCAAGGAGCCTTAACTGTCTCACTTTCCAACTAAAGTTGGTTTGTCTGATCCATGTTAATATCACTGAATAGATTTTGTTTCCCCCTGGGGATTGTAAAATTATCATGTAACACCCATAGCATTTAACATAGCTTTTGTCACAGAGCAGGCAGTCAATAAATAAGTGAAAGAATACATGGCATTATAAATGAGAAGGAAGACAAGTGACAGGAAAATTAAAAGGAAAAAAACATTAGGTTCTACACTTAAATCCAAAGCAAGAATTGCAAAATTATATATGGAGGTAAAAGTGTAGCATTAAGTGTGAAAAAACACAAGGTTTTAGTCAATAACCAAACTTCCTATGAATTAGTCAACAGTGTGATAGTTGTAACTCCAACATCTTATTTAGACTCCGACTTTATTAATTAAAATACAGACTAGGATGAGCAGGGGGTGTTTGCTCTGTACTGCACCCATCATTGATTACTTTCGGGTGCCTAGGATGCTGAAGCTGCTCAAAATCTTGTCATAGGTGAGAGAATTTAGCATTTTGGTCCAGAGATGTGAAGACTCCAGAGGTGTTGTTCCTTTATCATTCATTCCTTTGACAAACATTTATTGTGTACCTAATATATGCTGGTTCCTTTATTCATGGAGGTTATATTTAAGTGTGTGGAGGTGGGCGGGAGGGGGAGGGCAGACAATAGATAAATACCCACAGTATACGATCATTGTTCTCAAGTGCATCCACATACCAAGTATCTATCTCTCTATCTATTTATATTGAAGTATAATTGATCTACATTGTTGTGTTAGTTTCTGGTGTACAGCATAGTGATTCTGTTATTTCTATGTATATACATATATTCTTTGTCATATTCTTTCTCATTACAGGTTATTACAAGACATTGGATATAGTTTCCTGTGCTATTCAGGAGGACTTTGCTGTTTATCTATTTTATATAGAATAGTTTGTGTCCGCTAATCCTAAACTCCCAATTTCTCCCTCCCTGCTGGTAACCATAAGTTTGTCTTCTATGTCTGTGAATCTGTTTCTTTTTAGTAAATGAGTTCATTAATGTCACATTTCAGATTCCACATATAAGCGACATCATATAATATTTGTCTTTCTCTCTCTGACTTATTTCATCTAATACGATAATCTCTAGGTCCATCCATTTTGCTGCAAATGGCATTATTTCATTCTTTTTTATGGCTGAGTATTATTTCATTGTGTGCATATATATATATACATACACACCACAACTTCTTTATCCAGTCATCTGTTGATAGACATTTAAGTTGCTTCCATGTCTTGGCTATTGTAAATAGTGCTGCTATGAACATTAGGCTGCATGTATCTTTTCGAATTAGTGTTTTTTCCAGATATATGCCCAGAAGAGGGAATTGCTGGATCATATGCACATACCAAATGTTTATGATGACTTAGTCCTTGTCCTTGAGAAACTCCCAGTCTCATAAAAGAGATGGAAACACGAGTAAATATAATGACAATGCAATGTGATCATTACCGTGACCAACTAACACAAAATGCCCTGGGACGGCTGCAGGTGATATAAGCAACTTTGCCTGGGGCAGCAGGGAAAGTTATACAGAAGCAGTGGGGTAGTTGTCAGCTCTGTTTGCCAAGTATTTCTGGCCCGGCTTTCCAGACACATGGTAGGACTGCAGTTTCCAGGGCTGTATTTTCCGGCACCCCCGTTGGTTAGGTGAGGCCGTATCACTAGTACTGGCCAATGAGTAGTGAGAGAAAGTGATGGGAGTCACTTCTGGGCGGCATGTTAATTTCTGACGGGAGACTCTGCAGAGCTTTCTCCCTCCCATGGTGACCGGCAATGTTCAAGATGGTGGCTGCTTTCTCAGTCTGGGTCCCTGAATGACTATGACAAAAAGTGCCCTGGCTGTGTACAGTGGGTGCGTAGTGCATGAGAGAGAAATAAACCTTTGGTTTTTGAAGCACAGATTTTGGTATTGCCTTTTCACACAGTCTATCAGAAGATACTACCGAGTTGGATTTTAACAGATGACTCTTTAGGTAGAGAAAACAGAAGTTCATTATAGATGGAAGAAATTGCATTTGCTGAAGCTCTGATATGTGCACAAATATGGCTTGTTCAATGAATGCAAGTATTTGAAGGGCCATTACATACTATGGGACTGGACTTTCATACGGGAAAAAGCCCAAGGGAGGTAATTTCCACCAAATGGGAGAATCTACAGGGAAACAGATTTTAGCTGCATGTAAAGAACAGCTTTTCCAGTGGTCAGAGCTTGGGTTGTCTTGCTAGGTAGTGAGTTCCTGGTCACTGGAGGTCGAGTCACTGCAGGCACAAGCCAAAAGGCTACGCAGTGAGAATGCTGAAGATGAGCTCTTAAGCATCGCATGAGTGGTTAGACTAAAATGAACCTTAAGGTCTTCCCTCCCTGATGCTTTAGGAATTCATGTTCTTCCATGTCAATTGAGGAGTCCACCCACTATAATATTGTAGTAGTAGCCCGAGCCTGCCAGAAGAAATCACCAAACTGGGTAGCTTAAAACTATAGAATTTTATTCTCTCACAGTTCTGGAGGCTAGACGGTCAAAATCAGGAAGACACCAGGATTGGTTCCCTCCGAGGCGCTCAGGGAAAATCTGTTATGTGCCTCTCTCCTTGTTCCTGGCGATGGCGGCCACCCTTGGTGCCCCACGGCTTGTAGGTTCATCCCTCCAATCTCTGCCTCCATCCTCACACTGCACTCTTCCTGTGTCTCTGTGTCTTCACGTGGCCGTCTTCTTCCAGGGACATCAGTCCTCTTGGGTGAGGGGCGTATCACTGCAGTATGACCTCATCTTAAATGATTATCTGTGCAGTGACCCTGTTTCCAAATAAGGTCACAGTCTGAGGTACCAGGAGGTTAGAACTTCAACGTATCTTCTTTGTGGGACACAGTTCAATCCTTAACACTTACCAAGAGCTAACTGAGCATTTACCAGGCACCAAGCTAAGCATTTTCCTTACATTATTTTATTTATTTCTGACAACAATCCTATAAGCTAGGGAGGGGTGATATTCAGGACTCAAGATACTTAGGAGCTGGTCTGGTCGGGCAGCAACCAACCAGAAAGGGGCATCCATCAATCAGACCTGCTGTAAGCAACCAGCAGGGTGATTTCACCACGATGGTAGGTCCTCTTGCAGTTTCCATGGTGGGAGATGAAGGAAATGAGCCTCAGAAAAGGCCAAGGAATGTGACCAAGATTGCACAGCTAATGAGCACAGGAGCCAAGACTGAACCCAGAACCTGCTGACCATAGTCTGTACTCTTAACTGCTCTTTTCCAGCCAGCTTTAATTAGCAGCCACCAAGGACTCTCATGAAAAGTCTTCAAGAGTTCTTACAAATCAACACTCTCCTCTCCCGGGATCAGATTTAAGACTTTCTGACAGCGATGACTTTTAGCTTAATGTTTTCTCCACCAATCCAGGTTACTACCCCAGAAATTGCTTTAGCCTCTCATTCTGGAGAGAAGGCTTGTCAGATGGCTCTTTATTTAAAAGCACCCAGCCTCCACTGTGTCCCCAAAATATCAAGAGCGATGCTCACCCAGTAAACCTTGATCCTAGAGGGGTCAGAAAACATTTTCTACACTCACCCTTCCCCAGGACAATTCCCCGCCAGCCAGCAGTTACAGAAAATCAGGGCCTGCCGTGGCCCCCTCCGGCTTCATTCACTTCTCTGAGCTCCCTCTGGCGGGTCCCCAGCCGGCTCAGTGACAAGCCATTGTGGACCACACCGTGGATTCTGCCTCTCTCTTGTGTCTCCATTTGCGTTTGGCTGAGGTTGCTTTGGGAGGGCAGGCCGAGGGAGGGGGCAGGATGGATGGCATGGCTTCATTTTTCTCATTTCGTCTGAAGCCTGCTGGAGGGGGATGGGGAATGAAACTAATGTTTAATTAATGTCTACTTAATAAGTGCGCCCTTAGTTTTGCTAAGCTCATGTCGCTTAAGAATTACTTCAAAGTTGCTTTTCTTCCTTTTGTCCCTGAAAGCTTCCCTTTCTGGCTTCATTCTCCACCTCCACCTCTGTTCCACAAAGAACACTGACTGTAAGGCAGGCCAGCTCTGTGACAATACTGGGGGCAGATTTTTGCAACTTCCTACAAGGAAGGTCTGGTCTAATCCTGTGGCACACTCAAGAGTGCCGCATGCGATGTGCTTGTCTCCCCTGAGAGGGACCTCACCTGCTCTGAGACCGTCGTCGTCTGACTTCGGGGTGAGGCAGCGGCTGCGCCTCTCAGCTTAGCTGCAAAATCTCTGTCACCAAAAGCCACTTGGGAGGTTGGAGGGGACCAGGAGAGCCTCAGTCCTCCCCCACTCTCCTCCTATCTCTCAGATGCCAGACTAGACTTATAGGACTCCAGATGGAACCCAAACGGACCAGTCAGAGTGATGAAGTGGTGGTGGGAGGGGGCGGGTTGTTGGGGGAGGGGGTCGAGAAGATGGAGAAGGAAAAAATGGCAGCGTGTCAGGCTGGTGAGAGGAACAGACAATACTTCTACAGGTAGAGGGAGAAAACGTAAACCCGAGGGACAGGTCATACACTCAGGGCTCGAGGATACCTAACAGTCATGAACAAGACAGATAGCTTGCGACCCTCCAGACGAGTTGCATTAATTCAATAGATTGATACTCAAGAAATCCGTGCCATGCCATTGATTCATTTCCTCCACTCCAGCTTCCTTATCAATATAATCATCATGGGCAGCACCAGAGGGGTCTCTGGGTCATTTGTAAGAGGCGAGCAGACAGCTGGACAGTCCTCCAGGCCCAGGTGGTGCCGTGTTACCGAGATGCACGCTCTTCTCCCAGTGGCCTGCAGGGAGGGCGGGGGCCACCCCAGCTCGGCCAAGTCTCGCCCCAGCTAAAGTTGTTCTTAAGTGGCTTTTCTTTCCCTTGCCCTCATCCACATTCCTTCTCCTGGCTTTACTTCTTCATGTTGAAGAGCTTTGCTGCTATTCCAGAAAGATATTCTGAGAGCCATCACCTTTACACAGACTCAGAGGAGGAGAGGAGAACTGATCTCAAGAAGGTGGGGGTGTGGGGTGGGAGGAAGGTCAGAGAGGTGATGGAGAGGGAGAGGAACAGCCAGAAGTCACCCCTGCTGAACCTATGTCTTTGTGTTTTTCCTTTTTTTTTTATCTCCTAGAGTTAGAGAGGGGGTGCAAGAGACACAGAGGAACCTCAGAAAGAAAAAAGAAAAATAAATGTGTGTAGGTTGTGGGGCAGGTAAGGAAAGGTGATCTCCATGGGGGTGGGCGGCCAGTGCTCTGTTTGGATTTTCTAGCTTCTGCCAATCTTAGTCCCCACACTGTCCCTGGGGGTGATTATAAACCAGAACCGTATCTGTGAAAAAAATGACACTCTTTTTTTTTTTTTTTTTTTTAGTTAGAATTAGTTTAAAAATAGTTCCCTCCCTGCCGCTGGGATGCTCTGTCACTTGGAGAAAGAGGGTAATTATGAAAGACGAGGGTGTAATGTGATTACCGCCGGCCCCATTGTGTCAGCGGAGGCAGCGTCAGGGCTGCTGCGAGGACTCGGGGCCGCCAGGCCCCATCAGCACTGGGCCTTTATTGGGCCTGTCAGGTTTCTGAAAAGAACCTGAGGGCAGAACACTCCCCGCAGACAAGACTCCGTGGCTGGCCCAGAGCTGTCAGGAAGGGCTCGAGTCGGGGGAGATGCGAGGCCGGGCTGGGGCATCGCCTCCCACCCGGCCTGGCTGCCCACCGCTCCTGAACCCCACCATGGGGTCTGCAGGAACGGGTCTTTGGTTCAGACGTGATGAAGCCACATTCATTTTTCAACACCAGTGGTCAGCCCAGTTTATTTTTTGTGTATGTCCGTGCAGATTAGAGAAACCACAGTGGCTGGGACATGGAATTTGGCTTCTGGTCCTGTCCTCTGGCTCTGTCTTGAACTAGCTGTGAGAATTCTAATTGACCTGGCCTCTGAGAGCAATTCTGTCTTCGTCTGAAAAATGGGGTCCTGAATATCAATCAAGGGAACAATCTCTAGGGAGTAATAAAATCTCATGACTGGAGGTGAGGGTGAGGTCTTCCTGGTTTGAATCCCTGCTTACCAAGTGGCAAGACTGGGCAAGTTTTACTGCTGAGGGGTGACTATTTCCTTTTGGGGCAGCTAAGTTTTCTCCATGATTTTTGGTAAATAGGGATCTCATTTAGGTGCGAATTTATCCAATTTTTATAGATCCCAGAGAATTCTTAACATCTGTAGAACATTTGACTATATTCATATATATATGTATATATATATAGCATGTATATATATAGTCATATCTATGTGTGTGTATATATATATACTCATATATATATATATATAAATTTTAAAAATATAGAGCCCTATTGAATCCTCATAACAGGCAATGGGATTATTCCAATTTTATAGATAGGCTGAAAATGTGGGAGTGATTTTCCCAGTTACACACAGTACGTTAGAGCCAAATTAAATCCTGAGTCATATTTCCAGACTCAGTTCAGTCGTAGAGGCCCTCTGTCAGCCACCTTTGTCCTTTGGAGGTAGGTAGGGTATAAATAATGAATTCCTAATTAGTCGCCACCATTTTGGTCAAAAATTCTCCCAAGAGTCTGACCTTTTGCTGTCATTAATATCTGCTTTCCATCCGTGTTTCTCGAGCTGGGAGAAGAGCACACCACGCTTTCCTGTCCAGTGGTTCTACCTGCACAGTCATCACACAGCTTTTCATCTTTCTCTTCTTTACGTTTAATAAAACTGGAAAGCAAAGTCTCTCGTAAGAAAGCTTGCCACTCAGACTGCAACCCAAATCGATGATTTCTATTTCTCGCCCGAGACACTTCTCAGGACAGACTGAGAAATTGGTTTAGAATATAAAAAGCGACGTCTGCCCTCCTGGGGCTTCTAGTCTAGATGAGGAGACGGACTCACACGTGCAGAACCGAAGGGCAAGGCAAGGCAGTTCAGTTGTGGTGTTAAACGGAAGGTCACGTAAAGGTTAACGGAGGCTCCTAACAGCGTGGGAGGAATGACTGGGGAAGGCTTCCTGAAGAGGCGGGGTCCCAGTCCGGATGGAGGGATGGCGTTGGGAAGGTGGGTAGGAGCCGTGCAGAGCAGGTGGGAAGAGGGGCAAAGGGCACAGCGTGAGCTGAGTTGACTGACTCAAGGCCGAATGCAAGGAAGTTCTGCCTCTGAAGGGACCATCTTCAGCCTTCACAAAGGCTTAAAATCTATTAAAACTGTGTTATGAAAATGTGTAAAAATAACCCCTGCATGCCCTGTGTGTGCTTATGAGATAAGGCAGCTGGGCATGTCTTAGAAGTGTTTCCAGGACTTGACGTCCAGGAGGCCACCTCGGGGCCATAAATGTGAGCTCAGAACTTCTAATTAATTGTAACTATAGGTGGAGGAATTGTTTGCTTGATTACTTGGCCATTGAAACCCTTTAGAAACAATCAAACCTTAGGAGTAGTTACCTGTGGAAATTATACTCACCCACATCCAGAAGACTGGATAATTTACCTGCTCTAAAAATACCTAATGACAGAGTCAAATATTAAATTCACGCTGTTTCCAATCAATTGATCCTTCAAGCAGGAACTGAATAATTGCTTTGATATTGGCTATCCAGTACTTTTTTCAGATGACATGTATGTTGGAGGCGGCAACTTGTGAAAGTTCACCTCCAGAGGTCTAAAGAGTTATTCACTTTATTGTGCAAATTATGTGTTTTAGAGCATCAAATGGCGCCACCCTGACCCAAAGGCTACTCACAGGTAAATTATATTTTCTGGTGCATGAAATAGCATTTTTGAGCTGAAATCTGAGGAAGCTCTGAGGGTACTGGTATATGGAGCACAACTTGCTTAATTAAATTCAGTTACACACTGATTGCATGCCAGGAACTGGGCTAGGTTCCATTCGAGACGTCAGGGCTGAGCTAGAGAAATCCCAGGTAACTCCCTGTGTAACTGGGAGGAAGATATTTACATAACAAGGATAAATAGCAAACCATGACAAGGACCATATCCGAGGTCTGGAGAAATTCTCCTGGGAGCCCAGCAGAAGGAAGCATTTCAACTGCAAGACTCACTAGAAAAAGTCTGATGGAAAAGGTGGCCTTTGAGCTAGGTCTTGAAATCAAAAGATTTTGAAAAGTGGAGGCAGGGGAAAGGCAGTGAAGTGAGTGAGGAGCGGAGGAAGGGCACAGTTCCTGGGGTGCTGGCCGAGGGCTGTTTGTGTGTGTTCAGGGTTGAGGGTCCTAAGATGTCAGAGAGCCTTGGTTGGCATCTTTAGAAACTGGCTCTGGATTCTGTGGGCTGGCTGAGCCTCAGTGTTTTTTAAACAGGGCATGACATGATTAAAGAAATCCTTTAACATCGGCGGTTCCAATTGGCCCCAAAGATGAATTCTAATCTGAAAAACTCAAAAGATATTTTTTGCTTGTCATTTATCTTATTTTGTAGTTATTCAGTCAGTAAGGCCCAGATTAGCCTTGCTCATTACTTTAGAGAGTGGTTTTTCAGGGTACATAATTTCTTAAATTCCTTTTCTCTCACTCTCTGTCTTGACAAAACGCATTTTGCTCTCCATTAAATTATACTACATCATCTTTGTTCATTATTGTTGAAAGGGGGCTCCAGTGGAATTCAAATGCTGTTTTATTAACTGCTAAATCCAGGATATGTATTGTAAAATATTGGCCTTTTAAATGTTTTCAATCTGAATCAGGACAAGGATTCAAGGATTGACCATTTAGCTACAAGCAGCTGCCTTTTTGACAAATTAAGACTGCAGATGGCCCTGAGGCGGCGCTGAGTGCAGCCAGGCTTTGGTACGCAAAGCACACTTTGAGGGTTCCCAAAGTCCGTGTATGATCCATTTAGGGTACAGAAACGCCCACAAGAGGATGCAAAATGTCTCCGGTGGGCTGGGGTTGACACCTGAAATGACTTGTGCGTGGTGTCCTGTCTCTTCGACGGGAGTTCTCCTTCCTCCCTCCCCGGCCTTGGCGCGCGCTGCCCGGCCGGCAGCCCTCTCCTGCACACACACTTCTAGGGCTCTCTCACTTGCTCCTCCAGACCCGTTCTCTCCCCTTCTCCTCCCAGACCTCTCTAATCAGCTAAAGGAGATCCCCAGCAGGGGAGCTGCAGCTCCAGCCGGAGGGGAGTCGGGTCCTGGCTTCCTTCCTGGAAGGTCACCCGGCTGGCTGTGTCCCTCAACACAGAGGCGTCGTTTCTCTCAGGGGGACCTTCCCTACATGACTGACTCTCTTCCCAGGTTCTGGTAACCTCTCTGCAAACTCCCCTCACCTTCTTTGGGGCTTAAGGATGGTCACAGCTCAGCTCCTACTAACCCCGGATGGGCTGGGTTCGTGTCCTCCCTGACTGACCCATGCCATCCAGTGCTCATCCCTGTGGGTGCCCACTGGGACCTGACTTCTGGGGAAGAGCTGTTTCCCCCAGGCGTTTCCTCCTGTCCCCAACTCTGCTGTCCTTGGTGCTTCATTCCCTCAGTAGTCACATGCCAAACTAATATAAGATACAGTGTTGGCAATAAATTTACACCTTCTGAAAACCGACTGGGAAACAGGTAGGCCTTAAACCATAAATAACAGTGACATTTTCATTTTAACAACAGCCTTCAACTAACCTAACAGTGGACATGGTTCAGTGTGGTTTCAGGCTGTCACAGAGAGTAATATTGACTGCCTGTAAAAGGTTTCAACATTCTCCCCCGCATTGGTCTTTCTACCTTTCCCCCTTTCCCCTGCAGAAAAGCACCAGCATGAGTCAGAGTAACAGAACGCCTGGCATCTGCGAGCTCACTACAGTTTTCAAGATGCTTTCATAAACGTACTCTCAGTGAATCCTTCTATGAATTTTGTGAAGTATGTGGGGATGTTGCCCCACTTTACAGATGAGTAAACTGAGGCTCATTCCTATGAATAACATGCCATAAGTCTGGTATTAAGGAAATCAAGTTTTCTGAGGGTGATCTATGCTACCTCTGAGACACTGACAGTATAAAAAGGAATCTGGCGCACATCTTCTTAAAGTGGGAGGAAAGAGGGCAGGACACAACCGCTGAAGGAGTGACACAGCAACTGAGGACAGGACCAACTGGTTAGAACCAAGATGGCGGAAGATTCGACCTCCAGTAGACCTTGAGCCTCATGGCGCATCCACAAACACCATGATGGTTCCTAGGCTGACCACAAAAGGTCCAAAAGGGGCAGAGAGGCATTTCCTGGAAATCCTTGCCCCTTCCCCAGAGTAGCGGGGATAATCCTTCTACTTATTAGCATGTGAAATTGCCCAGCCCATAAAACCTAACCACTCCGCACCTCGCACCTCGCACCTCGTGGCCGCTCTCGCTCTGTCGTGATCACCTTCTGAGACGGCCTGCACTCTGTCTATGGAGTGTGTATCTACTTTTACTTTAAACTACACACCCAACACCTCTTGGCTTCCCTCCCTCTCACCTTTCTGAGATGGCCCACATTCTGCCTGCGGAGTGTGTATCTCCTAGGCTGTTTTCCTTGCTGAGTGAGACAGACCGCACTCTGCCCATGGAATGTGTATCTCCCTAAATTAACTTGCTTTCACTTTACCATGACTTGCTCTTGAATTCTTTCCTGTGCGAGGCAAGAATCTATTCTCCCCCAACATTTTTGAGTTTGATTTCCTCATGGGGAAACTGGAAAAGTACAGTGACATTTTTAAAAAATAATAAAGGCACAGGTTTATTTATTTCTCAGCAAGAATGTGTTCTCTAAGTTAAAAAAATAGTTTCAGCCTTATACTTTTTCAACTCACTGGCCTTTTATAGGTGCTTTAATGAGCAGTTGGCTGGGGTAGGGGTCTGTGGCGGGTGGGGAGCAGCCACTGACTCTCTGCGGCTGGGCTGGGGGTGGGGTGAGGTCTGGCAGCCCAGGGTGGGAGGAGAGTGAGTGGGGGAGCCCATGCAGGTCAGGGCAGAGGGAAGCTTTCTGTTTCTCTGGATTTACTCAACAACTCTCCTACTTGAGGTTTGGAAGACTATACCCCAAGAGGCTCTCAGGTTCCCCTAATAACAGCTTTCTTTGGCTTTTTTAATGGGAAAACCTATCCCTTTGATCCTAGTTTGCATTATCAAACAGGATTACTGCAGGGAAATCATTATGAAAGAGTTCTCTGTGCTGAACAAGACCCCAGCCTGATTCCCGGATTGGGAAGCTCAGCCCAGGTGAACTGTTTCCCAAGCCGGCTCTTGAGAATTTTCCATACTTTATCCTGTGTTTGAAGTCATTATGAAGTAGGCAGCAATGTGCCTTTCTACTGTTCTGGAATATTATCCCTTCATTAGTCTAGACCCACCAATGCATCTAGAATGATCCAAGCTTTTGATCTACAAGATGAAGTCCACAGTATTTAAATCAACAATGAATGTTTTTTGCCTTTCTCCAAAACAGCAAGATCTCTGGGCTTTCCTTAGAAGACTGAAGACGCGGGACTAGTGGCCGGGTTTGTCTAAACCGGCTGCGTGTGATTAGGAAGGGAAACTCCCCACCACCTTCAACTAAGTTGGTGACATATAATTGCACAGCCCAGGATTTGTGCATTCGGCTGCATTGCAACACATGTGCAAGACTGTACTGTGAAGGAAAGGAAGGGCTTTCACCTACATGTTCCACTCAACATGCCAGGCACTCACCCAAGGACATTACATATTAACTGGTTTAATCCTCACAGCAACCATACAAGCTACTATGATTGTTCCCACTTTACAGGTGTGGAAATTGAGTCGCAGAGAGGTTAAGTGACTTGTCTAAAATCACAAAATATTTAAGCAAGGGCACCAAGATTCAAACTTTTTTGTCAAGGGATGTATCCAGTGGGTTGGGAAGCCTTCATACGAGAAGGAATTTGTGACAATCTCCCTCTCTGGGCTAAAGCACAATTTGTTATTACACTTATCATCATAGTTATCTGCAGACTTGTCCCCCCAGCCCCCCAACAGAGGGCGCCTAAAGGGCAGGTCTATAATCTAGTTAGCTTTTGTCCCAGCACATAGCACGGACCCTGGCGTCTAGCAGTTTCTCTCTCTCTAAATACATACGTACACAAACATGTGATGTGGTTCAGCCTTCCGTATCCACTCAGGTATCTGCAGGTTCCCACAAATTGGTTTTTTCCGTTGCCCAAGTTTCTGAAATGTTCCTCTCTGCAGTGTTAGCTGGGAAAGCTGCTGCTGGGAGTGTGTGAGGTGACCCTGAGGGGACCGAGGACATACCAGGCTGCTGGCCATCAGCACCGTTTATTGTTAGGGTAATAAATGTCCTGCCTGCCCCCTTTCCATCCTCTTTCGCTGTGAGCTTCAGGACTGTAGGTCTCCCACACACACACACTTATTTTGATGACTGCTGCCTATCACATTGTTTATTATTGACCTTGGTGCCTGTCAGACCACTCACACCCCCTAATTGTCTTTACCTGCCACAGGTGCCTCTTCACTGAAAGGCTGGTTCTCAGATTACTCAGGCCCTGTCAGTTTCCTGTGGATGCACTTGATTCTACTCGGAAGTGAAGGAGTGCTTTGTGGCCTGCGTTGCCCTTGGACTTGATGGAGGTTTGTTGGCTGTGAGCCGGGTCATAGATGGTCCTCTCCAGAGGCCCACCTCAGGGATCACTGATTTTAGATTTTAGAGAGGGGTCATTGCCAAGGGGACAGGGTCCTGTCTTGAAGACAACATCTCTCTGGGCCTCCTGCCACTTACCAGCTTTATGAGCCTGGGCAAGTTAAGTGACTGCTCTGAGCCTCAGTTTCCTTCTCTGTGAAGTGGGAATTATTTATAGTGCGAATCAAGCCTATGTGAAACTACTGTATCAGCTAAGAAGTGGCCTATAACCAGTGGGAAGGTCTCAGCATTGCAAACGTATGACGGGTAAAGAACACCTGGTCTCCGTTTCTGCCTGGATCAGAGATTCGTTATTTGGCATCCAGCCATGGGACTGTATTTCCTCCTGTCTTCCCTCAGCCCCAGCATTTAGACAGGCACAAGCATGCTGGCAAGTCATCCCTGGATAATCAGTATTCTTTTTGTTTGTTTTTTTTTGGGGGGGGAGGTAATTATTTATTTCCCTATTTTAGCGGAGGTACTGGGGATTGAATCCAGGACTTTGTGCATGCTAAGCGTGCACTCTACCACTGAGCTGTATCCTCCCCCCTCAGTTAGTAATTGTTGGATCTAGTGGAACTGAGGATGCTCAGTGGCGATGAGTGACAAATCCCATGGGGGCATTTGTGGTGTGTCTTCTTGACCCACAAGCATAAAGAGGGACCATCACTCCATGTAGATGATCAGCAACCCCCAGGGAATGGTCTTCTTTCCAGAATGGGGTTGATTAGAATGTAAAAAGAGAACTTAATCCCCTGGGAACCACAAGGATTCCTGAATTATTCCACGGTTATTCCTGGGCTGAGTTTGATCCCGGAAACTGGACTTTAAGAAACCAGAGGGGCAGGGACCAGAAGTCAAAGCTATTCACCCAGCTACAGTAGCTGGACACGAGGCCTAGGTGGCCAGCTTCAGAATCTAAGGCCAAGGTGGGGCTGTACTGAGCTGGCCAAGACCGAGGTGGACAGTGCACCCAGGGCACAGCCAGGGTCAGCTGAAAGTCACAGAGCTGGATGAAAGCCACCAGGGTCAGAAACTAAAGGAGAAGAGACACATCAGCGGAACCAGGATGCAAATCCCACGTGTCACGAGAGGACAGCAGGGCGTGTGCCAGCCAACCACAGTAAGCCTTGGGACTCAGAACACTCACACCAATGGCCTACAGCTAAACCAGCAAGTCCCTATTTAAAAATTTTTTTTCTGATCAGAAGAAAAATATATATTCACTATAAATGATTCAGAACATGCAGTAAGGCTGAATTTTTAATAACCTGACCCAGCGGAAGTCACTAGGATTGTGCACTATTTGAATAGACACTTTAAACCAACAAATTCCTTGCTGTCTTCGGAGAAGCACCACCCAGGCACAGTTCAGGCAGGCCCAGAAGGCAGGTCTAAGGGCTGACCCAGGTCCACATTGGTGCCAGGCTGCAGAGTCGTGCAAGTAAGGCTGATGCCAGGCCTGGTCAGGCAGTGTGGGGAGCTGGGCAGAGTTTATGAAGGAAGCAGCTTCTGTGTTTTTCCCTCCCCACCCCGCCCTCTGGCACCAGGCACATTTCTCTGTCAGTTGGGGGCCTGGGCAAGCACTGACAGGGTGACTGGCTTCCTCTGCACAGTTTTGCTCATGCACGTGTGTGTGGAATTGTGTCTGAATGCATGGCTGTTGTGGGGAACATTCTGTTTCTGTCCTGATCAGAATAATGAACCAGATCTATTAGAGAAAGCCCTGAGAGAGAGCCAGGTCTACCCCATCCCAATTCTGTAATTTCTGACCAGCCTGAGCAGCAGGGCCCTGGGGCAGGTGGACCTGAAGGTCTTGAGAAGAGGCGTTTCAGCAGAGGTGGGCATGCCTGGAGCAAGAGACAGTGGACTGATGGGTGGGGAGGAAGTCCCTGGGTTCCTATGCGCCAGGCTGCACCACTAGGTGCCCTCAGAGGGAGTTGGGAAGGACCAGTGGCCAAGTCTGAGTGGAAGAGAGGAGCCACTGGCCAAGATGGAGGTGTGCTCAGAAAGAGTTTCAGGTACTATATTGAAACCTGGGATGTCAGTTTCTCAAGCAGTGTCCTGATCAGGAATGAAAATGGCCTATGGTGACAACCACCGAGCAGGATAAAAGGGCAGCTGGCAGCAATGGAATGTGTTTGCATCCTTTCTCCTCACACACTGCCTGCTGCCCCGGCACTGGAACTTGCAAAGATGAGCCTTTCATCAGCAGCTCCACGGGCTGGGGCCTGGGAACACAGGGCCCCTCTGGCCCTTCTTCCCCGGGCTGGGACTCCCAGGCAGAGCCACGGTTAAGCAGTGGTTACAGTGCGGGGGGCTGCGGCTTCCGTGGCTTCTGTGGCCTTGCATCCCTGGGGTAAGGGTCAGGACTGGCCCCCGGGTGGGCTTCAGCCTCTGCCACCGGTGAGGCTGCTCAAAGCACAGCGCATCACTGGGCCTTAAGTCAACCCGGAGCCAGCCTTTGACCCCCAGACAGTGCCGCCTCGGGAGCCTGCTGAGATCACTGAGGCTTAGCTTCTGGAAAGTGCGGGGGTGGGCGGGTTGCATTTTCTAATTTAATTACCTGGAGGGAGGAGGTGTTTGGAGCTGTGGATACCCTGACTCGTCTGGAGAGGAGACTTCTCCGGCCATGCAGGGATGGACTGAAGGAAGAAGCAGACCTCTGTGGATAGAATTAATAACACAGGGTCTAATTTGCCTTTGAGGGGGCATTGCTGCATTGCTTCCTGCTCCTTGGGGAACTTGGATGCTGTTTGCCCCCTGCCTTCATCTGCCAGGAACCCAGGAGCCCTCCGGGAGTCTCAGGGCAGTGCTTAGCGGCTTTCTCCTCGGGCCTCGGTACTTACATGACTCACAGAGATGGATTAATGGGCAGTGCAGGCGCCCTTTTCTCCTGCTTCAGTACATCAGGAGAGGCTGCGAGGTTTCCATGGGCAGAACTTAAGAGTTACAGCGTGGACCCGACCCATCTCTGAATCTCCCTAGTCAGATACAAATCATATGGCCTTCATTGTTTATGCCAGAACATTCGGACTCAAGAAAGTACCATCTCATTGTGGATAATTTGGAAAAGGGGTGTTCAAACACTTTTTTACTTGATTGGCAGTAAAAATATATCTTACCTTGTAACTCTATACATAAGTGTAAATCCTATATACGTAAAAAATTGAAACAAAATTCCACAAAACAATACTTACTATTTTGACTAGGTTTCAGTCCAGGCTATTAGAGTTTATTCTCTTCTCCTTCCTTAAGGAAAAATAAAGGTTGTAACCCACTAAACTGGTTTTATGCTCCACTAATGCATCGCAACCCACAATTTGGAAATCATTGCTTTAAAGCAGCACTGGCCAACAAAATTATAAGGCAAATCACCAATGCGAACCACGTATGTAGTGTAAAATTTTCTAAGTAGCCACACTGAAAAGGCAAAGATAAACAGGTGAAATTAATTTTAGTAATATGTTTTATATGGGTAAAATATTATTTCAACTTGTAATCAGTATTAAAAATGACACATAAGCTATTTTCCTTTTTTTTAATGGTACGAATGGCCTTTCTTGTTTGCAACGGGAAGTTAACGTGGAGGGGATGTGACAGCTTCGGCTCCTGGAGCAACGCCACAACCCCATTCGCTGCCCTTGAAAAAGCGAATTTCCTTTTACTTTTATACGAAGTTTTTGAAGTCCAGTGTGTGTTTTCTGCTCACAGCACATCACAGTTTAGACGAGGCACATTTCAATAGTCACAGTAGCGCTCAGTAGTCACCCAGGGCTGGTGACTCCCTCTTTGGCCAGATTTAGAGGGTACTTCCGGGAAGAAGAATCAAGGGTTTATCCAGGTGTTTACAGGTGTGTGACGTACCGGTGACGTGTTTGGTTCTGAAGCTGCATTGCCCAGGCACCTGTGCTCCGGCACCAAGGAATACACTGAAGCAGAGTGGACTTGGTGTTGGTATATGGATTTATTATTAGATGTCCTATCTTGTCTATAGCTTTGCGGAACATTCAAGGGGAAGACCATTCTACCTCCTAAGTAAACCTGAAGATGTATACTTTAGCTGGACTGGACAAGCAGTTATTGAGCACTTACTGTGTATCATTTGGAAACCAATTCAGCATCTAAGTGTTTTTGCGGGGTGGGGATGGGGGTGGGGGGCTCTTCTAAGCCAGAAGCTAATTTGCTTAGGGATTGCTCCTGCTTTGTCTGGGGGCGGGGTGGGGGAGTGGTCTTTCTTTTAACTTTTTCTGTACCAGGGGGCTTTCTTCTCCCTCTATGCCTGCTGCTGACCTGCATCTCCTACTCAGGGTGTAGCTCAGGCGGAGACCTGGCTGAGAGATCTGATGTAAACCAGGCTGCTTGTGCTTCAGATCCAAGTTCATCACTGTTAATGATGACAGCACTTGTAGCTGACGTTGACATCAGCCTTAGAAATGAACCCTTGCTTACGAATGCGTCATCTGATTTAATTTCCATAGCAACCCTGGAAGTTGAAATCATTATTATCATCTCCATTTTATATACGAGGAAACTAAGGCTCAGGGAGGTTAAGTAAATCGTCCAAGAGCAAACATTCATTGAGTCAACATACAATTTTTTTGAGCACCTATCAGGAACAATATTATATGCTGAGCTTATACGAAGGAATAAAGTTCCAGCTATGGCTTGTATTGGGGTTCAAATGAAAATCTCTTTAGTCCAAATTTCATGCCTTCCCACATTCTTCTCGTTTTCTGTAGGTGCAAGTACCTACCATCTACATTCGTTTTTTCATGGATTATCTCGACTCATCTGTCTGTCATAGGTCACCAATTACTTACATGATTAATTGGGTATTCAGGGATAGGTCCATTCTGTTCTCTGCGTATACCAACTCCCTTTAAATGCATTGAGGGCCTGAAAAATCAGATACCTCTCATGTGGATTTTGAGTCATCTGGTTGTACTGATGCTGGTCTAATATTGTGTGCTGCTGGTCTAATATTGTGTGCTGCTGCTATAATATTGCCGATATTGGGTCAATAAAGCAGAAAGCTGAGTCTAGGATTCAAGATTCTCACCCTTCCTTCAGAAAATCCTCAAAAGCTTATTTTCATGATACTCTGGGACAGTCTATGACATACAATTGTTAGTAGAAGCTAAAGGAAGAGAGGGAAAAAAGTGTCTGCAGGGGAGTCCTTGTGTCAAATATATTTAGAAATCACCTAACTAAACAGAGTTAAATCGATTTCTTTAGAGAAGAAACTTTAAGTCTTTAACATAGCAATGTGATTTGTGTTATCATCAAGATAAATATAGACTTAGATGTTAATATAGATTTAGAGTATAGTAGATGAAGATACACGTTATAAATGTAGGTAGATCTAGAAATGGGAGGCAGCATCATGTAATGGTTCAAAGAATGGATTCTAGATTTGGGTCACCAGATTGAAACACGTCTCCAATAGTTGCTAGTTGTGTGACCTCCCTTGCCTCAGTTTCCTCATCTGTAAAATGGACAAGATGATGAGGTTGTTGTGAGGATTAGTGAATACATTCAAAGCACTTAGAACAGGACTTGCGGTGTGGTAAATGCTCAATAACTCTTAGATGAAAATGTTAGCTATATTTAGCATTCAGCATTTCCCAAATGTCAGAGCAAAAGCCCTTCTTTTAATAGCATCTGATGGGATGAACATTATGTGGAATACTCTTTGTAAAATGCTTCTCAAGGACTTGGTTGGAGCACAGGTTGGAACTGGTGGAGAAACTGGGTAGGACTGGGGAGCTATGCTCTGGCAGATGGGAGGAGACTGCTGTGTGAGATCACTGGCTGAGAAAGGATGTTGTCACTGGAGGAGTGGGGTCCTCACCATTGCAGTTTCATCTCGATGGAGGCACAGGTTGCTAGTCCAAGAGCCTGGGGGCCCAGGGACAGCAGAAAAGTGGCATGTGTGTCATTGCTTCTGCCATCTTCCCTCATGACAGACATTGCTAACTGCTCATGACACTCTCTCCTGTCAACCTTCTTAACACAGCACTTCATGCAACTCTGCAAGAAGGGTGGAATCTGTGTGTGAAATAAAACCTACTGTAGAGCCCTGGGTCAGTCATCATTTGGTGGGGAGGAAAGTAACAGGATTTCAACATAGTTGGTTGTCAAAACCCCCATGCGTGGGTTGGACAACTAGTTCTACTGAGACACCAAAATTTCAGCCAGCTTTGTTTAGCGTTGGCTCTGTATAGAGCCTGAGGGAGTTAACTAAAAACAGAAGTCAAAGTCATCACAGTAGGGGTAAAAGGGAGAAAGAAATTAGTGGCAAGGTGGCCGAATGGCAACTTGGACCTCCTTTAGGAAGTAACTTCTGAAGAAGAAATCAAGTCAGACTTTCTGAAGCAAGAAGAGACAAGTCTTAGTGAGAACGTTTGTTCCCACCTATCTCAGACTTGAAGGATCACACTAGTAGCTGAGATGATGTCGTGTTCAAGAACAGTTCCCCATCCTCCTCACTCCCATCTCTGTGCACTCCCAGTGGGTACAGACGCCAAGTGATGACACCAGGAGAATTTGGAGCTCACCTTAGACCTTTCTGAGTGACAGGAGGGGAAGCAGCCTGACTCTTAGTGGGGGATCTGAGACTAGAAACAGGTCTCCTGACTCCTGGCTTCATGTACTTCCCAATGTACAGCCTTCCTCCTCGATGCTGCCTTGTCCTTTGCCTTCATACCATCAGAGAACCACGTTTTTCATTGAAATCCTTCCAATTTCTTCTCTACTTTTGCAGTCATTAGATAAAAGTTGTTTGTATCTACTGCATAGAGAAGAGGGCTCGGTGAAACATCGTCATTTAAAGGGAAATTGTTACTGCAATAATAGATTCTTTCATGTTTTTGGAGTGAAAAAACCACATCATTTTCTATAATGGGAAGGAAAATTTTGTTTTCCAGATATTTTGAAGTCCCTCTTGGGCCCAGTTTGGGCATCCTTATTTTGTGGTATAGATATGAACTAGGGGAGATATTTGACCTCCTCATCTGCTTTTTTCTCATAAGAGTACCTATTCCAGGAACTGCTTCGTTCACAGCTCCCCACAGAGCCTGGGGAGCAGCCTGCTTTTTGCATAATCATCTGCATGACATTCAGCATCGGACATCCTCAAAGCTGCCTTTCCATTTGGGGACTGTACCAAATGACGTTGAGGGAGGAATGAAACAACTGGGGGAAAAATCAGAACGTGAACTTTTTCTTGGAAGTTTTTCATATAAATTCCTTATTTAAAAAAAAATGAGGTTTGTATATCAGCTATGTAGAGCTGAGAAAAATAGACATTTTCTCACATACCTGTTTAACAAATATTAGCAAGTATCTACCATGTGTGGAGAGTGCTGCGCTTAGTACTGAGGGCGAAGCAAAATAGGTGTGAGCTCACAGTCTCCATCCTACAGAAGCTTAAGTTCTAGCTGAGATGATACCGTAGGCGGCATGCTCCCTTCTCCTCTTCCCTTCCTTCCCTGGGGGACGACCTAGCACCCCCCAGTGCTTAGGTCCCAGGAGGGTCCAGAATAAGGATAATTCAGTCAACACGGGCGCTTTCCCTCCTGGATGGCCAGGAGGGCTTCTGCGGGCTGTGACGTTTCTCTTACACGGGGCCAGGCCTCAGGCAGAGGGGGAAAGAACCAACGCCTTTCCGCACCATTGTAGAGGGGGTGAAGGCCGCGGCGGTGGTCTTCTGACTCCTAAAAGGCAGGGTCAAAAGCTGAGGGAATCCAAAGCTTTCCTCTGTGAAAGATGATTACTTCATAGGCAGCCCAGTAAGGGCATCAGCCCATTTTCAGCCCTCGCTGGGCATCCACGTCCCCTTGTTTATGGACCATCATCTCCCTTTCTCTCTCTCTCTCTCTCTCTGCGGGCCACTGATGGAAGTGAGAACACCAACACCTTCTGCCAAAGCTGGGCGCACTGTTGCCCCAGTTGGCAAAGCGCAGGGAGGAATGTGGGCGCGCCCTCCTCCTGTGTGGAGGGCTGGGGAGGGGAGGGGAGGGGTGGCTGACCGGGAGTCTTGACGCAGGGGCCGCCTGTCCCAGGTCAAGGAGGCAATCACACAGAACGCCGTGATTCAGAGGCCAGTCTGGAAGGGGCTAAGTGAGCAGCAACTCCCGTGCTTGAGATGGGCCGGATCCTACCCCGGAGAACCCCGGGGATGTGCACCGCGTGCCGGCGTGCTGGGTCTGGTGACAACTCGCGGCCAGGGGCGGCCCGGAGATAGAGGGGCCTGGCTGGCTCCATTTGCTAGGTACTGAAGGAGAAGGGGCTGGAATGTCCATGGACACAAGCAGAAGCAGGGAGCCCTGCTCCTAGGAGGGCACAGGAGACCCTAGGCCTGAGACGCAGAAAGCCCAAACTTCCCCCTGGTAACCAAAGTCCGCCCTAAAAATGGAAAGTGGAGGCACCACGGAACACCTGGGATACATTTTTTTCCCCTCCTTTTTTTAGCCTCTCTTGTTTCTCTTTTTCTTATTTGCAGCTCCCTTGTCTACTGTCTCTCCTCCCTGCTTCCCCAACTCCCTCCCTTCTTTCCTTCCTTCCTTCCTTTCATTTCTTCATTTCTTCTTTTCATTTCCTTTTCCTTCCCTCCTTGGTCTTTCCTTCCTTCCTGTCCTCTCAATCTTTCCATTCTTCTAGGACTCATTCCCCGTGCCGAGCATTTGCTGTTATTTTAGGTTCCATGGTATTATTTTCAGCTCTTCATATGATTTACAGCCTAACTACAGCTGGGACAGCTAGACTCTGCCCAATTTTCATTCTCCTCTCTTAATGGCCAACACGTAATGTTATATGGGGCCATATTGCATCCAACTGAAAGACCATATTTCCCAGTCTTTCTTGCTAGAAGTAGCCAGGTAGTTAAGGTAGGGCCAGTGAGATGTAAGCAGAGTACTGTGTGGGACTCTGGAAAAGTTGCCCATGGGAACTTGACCCTCTGAGAACTGCAGCTTGCTTGCCCTTCCACCTTCCTCCTTCTGTTAACTGGAACGTGGACGTGATGGCTGGAGCTCTAGAAGCTATCTTGGACCATGCAGTGAATTTGAGAATAGAAACCCCACCAGTAAGAAGAATAGAGAGAAGATAGGAGGAGTCTGGGTTCATGATGACACCGTACATCTACTACACCAGCCTTGGACTGAATATGTCTGCATTTTTTATATGTGAAATACATTTTTAAGTTATTTAAGCCATTGTTATTTCCAGTCTCTGTCCCTACAGCTAAATTCAGTCTTAAATGACCCGCTAATCTCACCAAAAACTGTTTCCCATTCTCTGTTATTCCCCACTAGGTCACTGACCTGCCTTCACACTCAGGTAGGAACGGAGGGTCTGGGGGGCAGTCTGGTTGTTCTCAAGTTAGAGGGATTGTCATCAGTGATGGAGTGTCCCTGACTCCATTCTCCATCCCACCAACCCTTCGCACGCATAGGGCGGGGCTTCGGGGAGTTTGGAGCTCTCACAGCTGAAGGTTTGGGTCTCTTGTACCCACAGCAGAGGGTCCTACAGAAGTGTCATATGGGGAAGCAAAGGCAGTCTGTCTGAGGCTGTCAGCTGTCCAGGGGCCCGGACGAGGCAACACGTTATGAGGCACCTTCAGACACTGGGCTTCATGGGGCAGATTTTGCTGGCTGTGTTGTATATACATTCACACAGTAATTTACAGTTCCCTTGGAAACATGAGATAGTTTGGGTCTAAATTTAGAGTGTTCATTCTGAGCCGTTGTAATGAGCTCAAAGATTATTCAGAGTGAAGGAACAGAAGGAAGAGATGTGGGACAGTTCAGCCGTCAGTCTAAGCACCAGCCCATCCTTTGGGTCAGAGAGATCGGAGTTGCTCCTGCAGGAAGTCAGTGCCCCTCCCAGTCCTCACAGTCAAAGGGCAGGGGGAGGTGACCACTTCTTTGCCTGCTCTAGGAACTCTGGTCCTCGTGCTTTGTTTCTTGGTTTACTCCTCTACCGTCTCTGTTGTGTGAGGCCCCACGACATTTGCCATCTGTTTTCTGTTAAATTTTCTTGCAAAGTGTCTCAGTGTGTGGTCCCGGAGAACCAGCATGTGAAACTCTCGGGGTGCAGCCAGATTGAATTTTCAAGATTCATCCACATGCTGGTTTCCCAGGAAGGTTCTGGCAGCCGGTAAGGTAACGCACATCCTTTTCCAGAGAGCAAGTGTGAGATGACGCGCTGGGAGGGGAGTGAGGACTCCCGGTAAGCTCTGCCTTTTATGATGACAACATATGGGGTGTCGACTGTCTCTGGGAACACTGTTCCTTCCCCGGGCTTGGTGATTTGTCACCTCTTGCCTGAATTGGAATATGAGTCCTCCAACTGATCTTTCAGTGCTTCCTGTGTGTCTCCCTCCCCACCGCCAGGGAGGGGCTCTGCCTCAGCCCGCGCTCCATCCCTCCCTGCACTGGAGCTGCTCCCTGACGTCCCTGCTGGACCATAACTGTGACCACAGTGCCATTTGCCCAACAGTTGGCACACGGCCTGTATTAATTCAGGAGAAGTTTACTGAGTTCCTGAGCGAGTAACACCATCAAACCTCTGCATATAACCTTGAAATGTCTCCCTGTTGTCCACGTCCCCAGCTTACTAGCTTGGCGTTGAAGGTGTTCCACGATATGACTCTATTTAGGTCTCCAACTTCATCTCTTACCACTCCCCGCCTCTTGATTTGTGCTTAGGAACATGGTGTTTGTGCTCAGAAACAAGTTCCTACCTATTCTTGGTTGCTATCATATCCCGGCTTGCAGCGTAGCGCTTCTGAATTCTCTGGATTTTCTCCTGCTGACCCGCTGCTAAAATGCTCTTGACAATTCTTTCCCATTCCTCGCTTCCCTCTCTCTCCCCACCCATGCATCTTACCGAGCCAACTCCTCAGTTTTAAGACTCTGATGACCACCTCTTCCAGGGAGTTTTCTGTGCTGTCCCCCAGTTTGGGGTAGTAATTGTGTCTCTTTTTCACTTCCACAGCTTTCTGTCATTGCTGTTTTTACATTGCTTTGTGAATATCTTTTTACATTTCTATCTGCTCTGCTAGACTATGGGCTCCTTAAGGGCAAGGACTGAGCTTTTAATTTTGTTCACTAATACATATTTATTGAGTACCTAGTGTGTTTTATGTGATTGGGAGACTGCAGTGAACAAAATGGCTCCCACTCTAGTGATGGAAGAGAGAAAAGAGATATAGAAATATATCAAGTATGATAAATGCTAGAAAGAAAGTTCAAATAGAGTCAAGAGGGATAGTAAAGGAGTGCCAGGAGGTCCAAGGACACTCTGATGAGAAATATTTAAGCAGAGACTTGAAGGAACGGTAGGAATTAGCCATGCAGATTATCTAGAGAAGAAGCATTCTAGTCAGAGAGACTGGCAAGTGCAAAGGCCCTGAGGTGGGATTGTATTTGAGACAGTCCAAGAATAGCATGAAGGCAAGTGAGTGAGAGGGAGAGTGACACGGGATAAAGGCAGAGGTGTCTGTAAGCAGTGTCCACTATGTGGGGCCTTGATAGCCATGGTAAGAACTGCAGTTCTTCTCTGAGTAGGAGGGGGAACCACTGGAGGGTTATGAGCAGAGGAGTGACATGATGTCACTTAAAGGTGACCTTTTGGAGGAAGAACTACTGTGGTTTGCTGATGGATTGAATATGGTAGGTAAGAGAAAGAAAGAGGGAACGCTGGCACTGAGGTCTTTGGTCTGTGCAAATAGAAGAATGGCATTGCCACTAACTAGGATGGGCAAGACCAGGGAGGATCAGGTTTAGAACACGGAGGTGCGACTGGGGATGGACAAAGTTTGCGATAACTACTAGACGTCTGAGAGGTCATCCTGAGGAGGAAGTTGGACATAAGTCTGTATTTCAAGGAAGACGTTGAGCTAGAGATACATATCTGAAAGTTACCAGTGAATATTTATAGAAATGGATGGAATGAGCGTAGGAGGAAGACAGAAGGATTCCAAGGACTGAAGCTGATGGTGCGTCAACATTTAGAGGCTTAATTGATGGTGAGGAACCAGCGTGGATGAATGAGAAGGAGCACCTTCTGGGGCACAAGGAGAACCAAGAGAGAGTGGATTCATCAGTGCCAAGTGAGGACGGTCTATCAAGGGGGAGGGAGGAGTCAGTTGTGCTAAGAGCTGTGAATCAACCCAGTAAGATGAGGACTGAGAATTGACCATTGGATTTGGCAATGGGGAAGTCATAAATGACTTCAGGGAAGAGGAAAACAGATGATGCAGAATGGAGAGGCGATCTGGTGGACTCATGTCCTCTAGTGGGCAAGAGAGGCTGGGATCCAGCGTTCAAATGGAGAGAGCTGGCTTTAGAGAACAGCCTAGTCACTGGAAGGCAGGGAGAGTGAAAGCAAGTGGGTCGGCAAATGGGAAAGTGTGAGTGGATAGAATTCCTCTTCTTATTACTTCCCTTTCTCAAAGAAGTGAGAAGCCAGGTTATCAGCTGGGGATGAAGGGAAAGGCACCGCTTGGTTCCCAGCAGTTACCGTGGTGCCTGGCCCAGGGTTGCTATTGCAGCATGTGGATGAATTAAGCTCTGTCCAATGACTTGGCACTTTCTGGTTGTCTGGGAAATGAAATGTCACTCTAGTTTTGTGCTGTTTATGTGGTCAGAACACTTGCTGGACTAGTACAAGAAGAGAAGATGAGATACCATGGGAGAAATAAAACGCTTTTTGATCAGAAAATTCTGTGCTTGTTCATGCACTGTATGTGCATTTATGTACTTACATACACACACACATATATTACATATATGTTACAAATACATACTTTAAAAATTTAATTTAAATAGACATCATCCATTACTATGTATTAGATAAACCATCTTAGATCATTCTTCTTCCCTGTAACAGACATGGGTAACATTCTGCCAGGGGTAGAAATACACTGACTTTCAAAAGACTGTGGGAAGTCGGGTCCGTGGGAGGCCAGTGGAGGAGCTGTGGTGGGAGAGCGGGGCCCCGAGGTCACCCCTTGAGCTACACTAGGGAAGTCGCTACGCCTCATGCACCTGCCCTAACGCTGGCCGGCGGGGACCCATGCTCCCTGTCTAGGTGATGCTTTACAAACAGCTACTCCTCAGTGACGTGGTCCAAATATTCTTAAGACACTATCATCCTGCCAAAGAAGAAGATGGAGAAGGGCTTTTAAAAAGAACCGAAAAGCCAAGGTGGGGGGTTAGATAAGCAAGAACGGAGTGTGAATTACTAAAAAACAGAATTTAAAAGTTATGTCTAAGTGTGACATATTTTACATTTGGAAGTCTTCCCGGTCCAGAACTAGCTGCAGTGGGAGCAGAGGGTCAAAGCCTGACGTCTGTTGGCTGCCGGTGGCTTCTCCGCGGGGACACTGTGGCTTCAGTCTGCAGGGACGCAGCGTGTTTTTGCTCCCCGAAGTGGGAGCCCTGGAGGCATCCATGAGGTAAAGCAGTGAAGCAAATCTGGGTTTGCCTCACTGACCTACCTTTTTTTTTTTACATCTTATTTTTCTCTTGGTAACCGCACCCCTCTCTTCTCCAACCCACTTTATAGAATTCACTGTGACTAGCAAGCAGCAGGACATGTAAACTAGCGTCATAAATTAGGACAAGATGATTCCCATCAGCCTGACTGAAAGCCGCGAAAGTGATAGGAGACTTAAGCAGAAACGGGATGAAAGTGAATGAAGATACAGTAGCTCTGGGGTCACTCCTGGCGGGCGGCTGTGAGATGGGAGACAGAGAGGCTGAAACACTGATGTTGAATCCTAGGCTCTGAAATTATATTGGCCGGATTATTAGCACATTCAGAGTGAGAGGGTGGTCTTGGAGCCGACCTGAGAGGTGATGAGAGATTGGGTTTGGAATCCCTGGACCGTAACTAGCTGTATTGTCTACCAAGATAGATGCACACAGAACGACCCGAGGGAAGAGGCGAAAGCCCCCACCCGCATCCTTCGTGGCACCCCTCAGCCATTAGCTCTTCTGTTTCCAAGCATTAAAGTCCAATAAATATGAAAAGCCCTGTCAGCTGCGCCGAACCATATTTATTCAAGTCAGCCATAACAGGTCTCTAAAAGTAAATGTCAACATATCAGAAAGATGCAAGGGATCTGGGAAAAAGAAGTCCTGAAACGACTCCCAAGTAACGACTCCCACTCTGACAACTGGTGTATTTCCAGGATCTGCTAATTTCATTGTGCTGTATCCTTTGTTGTAAAATGCCCAGACCTGTCCAGGTACTCAGTGCTAGTTTGGTTTC
Organism: Camelus bactrianus; assembly: GCF_048773025.1. Lineage (NCBI taxonomy): Eukaryota > Metazoa > Chordata > Mammalia > Artiodactyla > Camelidae > Camelus > Camelus bactrianus. Next base: position 22,219,369 of record NC_133559.1, read on the forward strand.
TGAAGGCTGGAGTTACGTGTGAAATGAGTTGTGAAGATAGTAACATATTCATCCATGTATATTTACAACACATTCCTGCAGGCAACTTGTAGCTCAGTGGAACATTTACTCTGTAGCATAATTTTTCAAAAATATTGCATGCATTAATAAAGGTAATTTAGAAAAAGCCTCATAAAGTCATTTGACTTTTTTTGCCAATTGCTGGAGTAATAAAATGCTTTTACATTATGCTGCAATAGAAAAGCTGTGCCCTTTTGCTTGATTAAGTCCCTTCCACGTTTACAACGTGATATTTGTGTGTCACTTTATTGCCATCTTATTTTAATTTGAACTATGGACTTCCTGTCTCTGGATGGCACTGCCCTTACAGTTTTAGAGAAGGGAACTCTTATTCCGCACACCAGGAGGACTGGGGACATGAATGCTGGCCTAGAATATCCTGTCACTACCACATACTCATGATATTTACATATACCCCCAGGTCAACTAGGTCCTTCAGTCAATGCTCAGAAAATGTTTACTGATCACCTACTATACACTTGGCACTGTGGTAGAGGCTGTGGAAGATACTGAAGCAAGATTATAAACTGCGGTAAGACGTTTTTAAAGAGTTTTGCTATGTTGAGCCTGGAGTAGAGGGTGAGACACCCCTAATGGGTGTTTCAGCTTCCATAGATCATCACTACATTTCTCTACTAGAGCCAAGGAGAATTTTTTTGGCCCTGAGAAAGAGGAGGAAAAGGAGAGATGGGAACTGAAAGAAGGGAGGACCATAAGAAAGGATGGTGGAGTCTGGATGGAGTAGTTGGGAAGGACGTGAGTAGAAAGGAATGCAAAAAGATGGATTCTGAGATTGATTGCCCCATGAATTGAGATGTGACTTCCTTCCTTGCAGCTTCCAAAATCTTTAGGAGATTTTACTGCCCCTACATATGTTCTGTTTGGGGGTTGATTTTGTGGGGAGAGGGCCTCTTCAAAGGAGTCCAATAGAGGACTGAGTCTCTTGTCAACAGGAGCTGGAGGCGGAGGGATTCGTGAAAACACAAGCCCGTGGGAGGGCATTAGGGCTCATCTGGCCATGAACTTGGTGGGTTTGTGTCCACTAAATCTAGATCTCTCAGGTTAGGGAGGCACCAGAAGCGGACTCTAATCAAAACACTTACAATCTGATAGGAAAATCACAAGCAGCACACACAGCCACAGTGTCTGACAGAGGCAGGACACCATGAAGCGGTGAATTGGGAGTCTGGGGCATGGTCGTCAGAGGAAGAGGACGGAGCCCTGTCACATGGAGAATGGTTTTAAGGAGTTTCTTGATTTTCTGACCAAGGAACCTCGGACCTTTTTAAAGGAGGGAGTGAGACTCCATGGGGACCTTAGATGATCTAAGGATTTGGATGGGCTGAGAGGAATTTGAGTGTGTGCCAAACAAGAGGGCCACAAAAACATGTGCAATGGGGAGACATGACGGGCAGTTGGCTCAGCCCTGGGTACCTTACCTGTTGGTCTATGGACAGAGCTTCTGGGACTCTGATCCCTGTGAATGTCCTGACTCAGATCTGTCCTTCACACATCACATCCCCAAAATAACAAATAGCATGGTTCATCCATCCATAATTCATTCACTCAATAAATAGATGGCAGGCAGTATTACTGTTGCTAGAATTACAGTGGTAAATAATACAGAAACAGCCTCTACCATCCTATCCCCTGGGAGACAGAGGCTTGGCATGTACACCCACAACTAAACAACTCTAAATTGCAATCAGTGACCTGGAAGCAACCAACAGTATGCTGAGATGGAGAATATTGCCAGGCGGACATAAACTACTTAAGGGGTTTAGGGAAGAACTCACTGAGGAGGTGATATTTAAACTGGGACTTGAAGAATGAGAAAGAAAAAGTCAGGCAGAGAGTGTGGGAGTGGAGATGAACGGCTCAGGGAGAGGGGAGAACATGTGCAAAGGCCCTGAGTTAGAAGGGGACTTGGCACCTTTGAAGGCTCTTGAAGAGCAAGATGGTTGACTCATAGTCAGGAAGTGAGAGGCATGTCACAGAGTTTACATTCTATTCTGACTGCAGTGAGAATTCATCTGACGATTTTGAGCCAAGGTTTTAAATCTGTTCAAGGATTTTTTTTCATTTCTTGGTCTCTACAAAAATTTTCAATAACAAATTCTCAACACTTTATAGGGCTGTGCATGCCCCAGCCACCATGCTACAGAAGGTGGCATGAACCTGCTAAGGTTTCCTCAGTACAGGCCCAACAGATGGATAATCACATTTAGTCATTGTGGACTGGTAATTACAGTATATATTTAAAGAAGAAATGACTACATTTCCTGCTTCAAGCTCTCTCTTATGAATTGGAGGACCAGTATCTCCCAAATCGTATGCCAGGGACGCAATCCGTAGTTCCCAGAACTGATGGAAAACTCCCTGAGGTTAATAACTCATGCACGACCTGTGATTGCTGCTCTCCGTTATATCTGTTTTCATTAGCTGTTCTCCTTTATTGAGTTTTCGCAGTGCACATCAGTAGCCTCTGTGTGTTCCTGTTTGAAATAAGCTGCTTGCTTTTTCAAATGTTCTGGACAATATAATTTCATCTGAATCATTATAGGGAATACCCGGTTCCTGTGTGTCTGGCTTTTTAAATCTTCTCACACTGATCGGTACGGTTGTGATTGGATGTGGATCTCAACCTTGTGGGGGTCTAAAAGCTGTGGCTCTCGCTCTTATAGATCAATTGGTGCCCCCTGCTCCTCAAGGCAGATCTCTCTGATCCTGAGAGGAGGGTTCCTCACTTGGGGCGTTTTGCAAGATGGCATTGCTCATACTTGGGGAGAAAACCAAGGCCTGGGTCTGCACGCAGCAGGGAGAAAAATGACATCTCAGCCCCCTGGGCCTGGCACTGGCACCCAGGGAACCCTAGCATCAGGACCGGAGCTTGGGGTCTAGCCTGGTCTGAACCAAATCCTTGGGGCAGAAGCTGGGCTTCATCCCTTCTTCCGCCTGAGGCACATTCTTCCAGACACAAGATAGCTACGGTTTTTCCTATATTTTATCTTTCTGGGACTATGTAGCAATTCCTGAATTAAGGGCAGCCTTGTAATTATTGGTGGCATAGTCTAGCTCATGGCTGTAGTCCCTCTCGATCTGATTGTAAAACCAGTTGGAAATGGTATTGCTATAAAAATACATAACTTGTATAGAACTATAGGTAGACATGCACATACACACAAATTATTAATAGTGGCCATCTCTGGGATGGCAGGATTTTAATTATTTTTCCTTTTGCTTATCTGTATTTTCTTTTTTGCCATAAAAATGTATTGTGTTATTTATACAGTTAAAAAAAAAAAACGAAGAAAAAAATTTTGCTCACTCGTGGTGCCCAGTGCAAGAGATCTGGCAGTCACAGTGCGCCGGGGATAGGAGAGAAATGATGGCCCCTAAGACATCCCGCAGGACCAGCCACCCGCCCCTGCCAGGTACTTGGGCTGTGTGGGTGCCCCCAACATTTGCTCTGTGTGTGTGTGTGTGTGTGTGTGTGTGTGCGCGCGCGCGCGCGCGCGCGTGTGTGCATATGTATGTGTTTCAGAGGCTCAAAGCCTCCCTCTGCTGCTCCCTGCGACATTAACCCAGGAAACACTTCACCCAGGTGTCCCTCATCTTCCGGAAGTAGTGGTGGCAAGTTGGAGGGGTGGGGGAGAGGTGGATACTGAGAGGGTGGAGAGAGCCCTGGCTCCTCTCAGAGCCCCACACAGCCGTGAATCTGGTTCTTGTCCTTTCTGGTCTTCCCCCTGCTTCTCCCCCCTCCTCCTTCCCCCTCCATTCCCCCCTCCTTTGTATATTATTGCTTCTCCTCTGTAAATTTGAGTTGGGGGAGAGCATCGTTCTTAAACATTTATCCTCCTGCCTTCTTCCCAATCCCTGTTGTTGGCAGACGCTTTCAGCATCCAGTCTTTCCTGCTCTGACTCTTCATAATCAAAGTCAAACTTCTGGAACACAAAAAATAAAAAATATTTTCTCTATGAAGCATCAAATCAGAGTCCCAGTGCTTTTGCCAATCAGAACCACTGAGACTTCAAGACTCTGGTCTCTGCTGGGACTGTAGCAGTGCCTGTTTGGGGACACGATCAGTTTCTGCGTTTTCTCTGTTTTTCCTTCGTTGTTGTGGTTATTGGTGGTGGTGGTTGGTTTTTTGTTCTGGATTTTTGTGTCCGCGCCTCCCCCACAACTTACGGGCAAGGCATGGCTTCTGAGGCAATGAAGGCTTTGCTGTATGTTAGGAGGGAGGTGTGGGGCACTCAACAAGGGAAAATGCTTCAGTTAATATCATCAAATTTTATTTCAACGCATGTAATATGGGACCAATTATGTACCTATCTCTTAAGGTTGTTATGAGGATTTAATGAGCTAATCCATGAGAACCTTCAATTTACTGCCTGGCAGTAAGACATAGTAAAGGCCCAATAAATGCTATCCATTATTATTATTACTATTACTATCACACTGCTCATTACTTTCCACTGGGAAAAGACAACAGATGCCTGGATTCACTTTCCCAGGTGCGAGCAGGGGCGGTTGTGAGCCACATTGGAGCTCCAGCGATCTTCGTGGGTGCCATTCTCCCCACACCTGGCTTCTCAGCCCCAGGATGGTAGCTCTACCTTTATCTCCCACATCCTGCTCTCAGGGTCTTCAGGGATTTTGCTGGCTTCCCGTTCTGGTGTCGGTGGCCCCCTGGGCTCTCCTTGTCCACCTCTTATGAGCCAAGGTGGGTGGTCATAGGGGACACGCAGAGTCCTGGGTCTGCTGGCTCAGCTTGGGAGGCAATTAGAAGCCACTGGAGGGAGGCTGGCCAGTCACACACCCTCCTGGGTGGGAAGCAGGTGCTTCCAGGTTCAAGGTTTCTGCTGTTCACTTGGGCGGCTGCTGCAAATCTACCAGCAAACCTGTAGTCTAGGACTGAGCCTGGAGCTGTTCCTACCCCTAAGGCAGGCAGGGGAGCTGGAGAGGGAGTGGGCTGTGGCTTGAGTCATCCTACTTCCCTCCACTCCAAGAGCGACCTGAGTCTGTCCTGCACCCCAGACAGAAGGCTGGTCTGAGAAATGTTGAAGCTGCTTGGGCACATTTCAGCCCTTCCTCAGGGCCGGCTCTGATCTAAGGGGATTACTCTTCTGTCGGGTCCTGTCATCTGACCCAGTGATCCACCTGCTGGTATTGCCACCTGCTGACACCTTTAAGTGACAGCAGATCATGGGAGGTTCTGCAAAGACTGTGGACTTTTTTTTTTTTTTTTTTATCTGACATAGTAGAGGCCACTTGGAGTTGTAGAAAACACTGTGTGGAAATTGCTGCCTCCCTGATGCAGCCTGATGGGATGACATCACAGAACTGGCTGGCAAAGCCTCCGTTTCCCCAGGAAGCCCAGCTACTCCGCGCTCACACACAGGCACACACACAATCACACGTGTGTGCACACACACGCACAGGCACATGGGCCCACGTACAGAACCACACGCACGTGCAGACACGTGTGCACACAGATATATGCATACACCGACCCACAGCAATGCCCAGGCCACCCGCACATCCTCATTACTTCAGGGGTGCGCTGGTCCTGCAGGATGTCTTAAGGGCCATCATTCCTCTCCCTTCCCCTCTTCTTTTTCTTGCTCCTCTGCAAATGCTGGATTCTTGAAAATATTAAGTGGTTGTGCAGACCAGTTAGGGGAAATTTACATTTGATGCTGGGCCAGTGGCTAAATGAATAGGTCTGGAGATAAGATGCTCATGGCCCCCATCTGTCCCGAGAAGGCATTTGTGAAGATGAAGGTGAAGAGCAGACAGAAAACACGGAGCTGTAAGGAACTGTCGCGGCTTTACTATGGGTCAGAGGGGGCAAGGAAACCCATCTGGCTGGGTCCCCACTGACCTGGGCCAGGTTTGCGGGGATCCTCTCTCACCTGCTCATTTAGAAGAAAAGAATTCAGAGGGCCAGGGGAACTCTGCCACATTTCATTAGAGATGTGGCATCTTCCTCCTTTGTAGCCCGAAGGGCCTCCACATTTGGGCCTGACACAGGTCAGCTTCCTCTGCGGCCGCGCCCCCTGCCTTCAGCCTGCTCGCGCTTCATTTCTGCAGCTTTCTTGCCCTCCCGCACTGGCTCACCTCCGTTTCCTCCTGGCCCAACTCTCTCCTGACATCCCTTCCTTCTCCCGGTCTGGCTTAGACCCCCGACTTGTCGTGTAAACCATCCTCCTATCGGGAGGGCTAGCTCCACCCTCTCTTATGCATCTCCTGAAATAACTTCAACACTCCATCGATGGGACCCTCCACCTCACCTGGCACGATGGGAAAAAACCAATCCCCCAACCTTGCCATTTGGTGTCATTAAAGATTCGTGACCAGGTGGGGCTTCATAATCCCTTTCTCTGTCCCTCCCATCAGACCCTCAGCTCCTCTTCCCAGCCCCTGGTATGACTGTCTCTCCATAGTCCCTTGCAGCTTTGACTGATCTTAACCTTTAGCAATGACAAAAATAGAGATATTTAGGAAGAGTTGTCTAAGACAAGCCCAGGCATCACCTCCTCCAGGGAGACCTCCCTGATAGCAGAGTGCTCCTCCCAACTCTGGGTTAAGTTCTCTGCCTTGGGCTCCCATAACAGCTTTGCTTCTTTTCCGTAGCACTTATCACACCAGACTGCCATGGCCTCTTTACTTTGTTTACTTGCCTCTCTGGATGAGGAACTCCTGGAGAACAGGGACTATATCTTATATCTCTGTATCTAGAGTGCTCAACACAAAGTAAGTCCTCAAGATATTTTTGTTTGATGAATGAATGAATGAACGGAGACCACCCTTCAAGGAAACATGACCCTGATGAGGCAGACTGCATAGGACAGAGAAGTTAGGGCCGGGGGCTCTCCCTAAAGGGATCCATGAAAATCCAAGGGGTCCTGAGGAACTGTCTGCAGCATGGTGACCTGGAGGCACAGGCAGTTGGATCCTTATAATAATGAGAAAGCTGTTTTCATTAGCTGGCATTTTGCAGATTTTTAACTCATCATTTCAGGGGCCGGGGAAGCAATTTATTTTCCTGCTCTTCTTTTCCACACAGATAAACTCACCCTTGCCTTAGAGTCCTGAAGTGTCCTACCCAACTCCAAGCTGGCGCGAGGCAGAATGCGAAGGGGATGAAAATGGCATTTGGTTTCCCTCTCTCTCTCACATCTCCCTCTGCACCCTCTTGCTGCATCCAAGGGTTAGACTCTCCGGGCTATAAGGGGCCTTGTGGACCATCTGATCCAATTACTTGCTTTTGCATTTTAGGAAACTGAGGCCCAGAGGTTAGTTCAAAGACTTCCCAGTGCCACCTAGTTAATAAGAAGGGTGCATCTGGGAGCCAGGCTTCTGGGACTCCAGTCTGCGCCTGCGTTCATCAAGCAGCACTGCTTCCAGCAGAAGGCTTGGGGACGCCTCCCCAGTGGCAGAATTCATCACTGGGGGGCTAGGGTAGGCCATCCAGCCAGCCCCCTCATCCCTGCCCTCGCAAGGACCAGTGCCTCCGACAGCTCCTAAGAGGAGCCCTGTGGAACCCACTGAGCAGGGGGCACGGCTGGCATCCCCTCTACCTCTTGTGCAGCTGCCTATCTCAGCAGCAGGTAGAGCTGTCTGTTCCCAGCTTGGCAAGGTAGTAGCTCTTATTGATGAAAGAGAAATCAGGCCAAGCCTGAAAAATGACTTAGCATTTTGAATGTTGAAGAGACACAGACTAATGGATCCTCTCCATATAGATATATATAATGTGGTACGATGACTTAGGGACACGTCCGTGAAGAATCACTCTGGCCAGACCCAGCCTGGTCTCCCCCATCATCCCCAAAGTCTGGGAGCACAGAGCCTGACATAGCTGGGAGTGGACATGTGCCTTGGGTTTTAGTGCCAAGGGTGCCCTGCCATGCCATATGCTTGCCCAGGGCTCCCACGGGGAGGCAGCCGAAGCAGCCGCTGAAGGCAAGAGTTCACAGCAGAGGGGGGAGTGTGACAGGAACCGTCACTGTGTGCCCCCAGCCTCCCTTCTGTCATCTGCTTTCGGAGTCCTGTGACTCCTCTGTCCTGCTGCACTTCCGCCTGGCACCGTCGAATCAGACTTTCAGATGTGGCATTCTGCAAACACGGAGTGCCCCGTGCTTGCCAGGCCCGTCTGGGCTCTGGGATTTGGCAGTGAGCAAGGCACCCTGCTCTCCTGTCTGGAGGGGGAAGGAGGCAGCACCCAGCAAGGGTGTCACGTGATGCCAGGTGTGCAACTGGGGGCAAACGAACTGGGAGCGGGAGCTGGTGACTGGAGTGAACTTTGGCTCCTGCAGCTCAGGTGCACGGGGAAGGGCTCTTTTAGTGGAGAACTGAATGAAAAGAAGGAGCTGGCCACACTCAAGCCTGGGGGAAAAGCATTCCAGGCCAGGGGGAAAGCACGTACAAAGGCCCTAGTAAGGACACAGTTGGTGCATTTGGAGTGAACAGAAGGCTGATTTGGCTGGAGCCTGGTGAGCTCAGGAGAGAGAGAGAGAGAGGGAACCTGTAGGACCTAGTGGGCAAGGGAAAGGAGTTTGGGTTTTATTCTTAGCATAAAGCTTTGGGGAGCTTCAAGAGAGTGGACGGTGACAGAACTGACTTGTATTTTTAAAAAGGTGCCCCTGTACCCCCATGTTCATAGCAGCATTCTCCATAATAGCCAAAAGGTGGAACTGACGAATGGATGAACAAAATGTGGCCTAGCCATACAGTGAAATATTTTTCGGTGTTAAAAAGAAGGAAATTCTAACACATGCTACAACTTGGATGAACCCTGGAGACACTGTGCTGAGGGAAATAAGCCAGACACAAAAGGACAAACACTGTGTGGTTTCACTTATAGGAGGTACCTGGAGAGAGATGCCTGTGGTCCCAGAGAGCTCGAGTTCATAGACACAGAAAGTAGAATGGTGGTTGCCAGGGGCTGAGGTTGGGGGAGAATGGGCAGTCACTGTTTAATGGGGAGAGAATTTCAGTTTGAGATGATGGAAAAGTTCTGGAGATGGATGATGGTTGCCCAACACTGTGAATGTACTTGATCTTAATGAATTGTACACTTAAAAGGAGTTAAAATGGTAAACTGTATGTTACACATGTTTTACCCAAATTAAGAAAAACACAAGCAAGAACAACAACAACAAAAATAAGCAAAGATCACCCTGGCTTGTGTGTGGAGGATTGTGGTAGAGGAGCAGGAGCTGAAGCAGAAAAACAAAAAATCAATAGTTAAGAGGCAAATGTAGCAACTCAGGTGACGGTGGTTTGGACCAGTGTGGAAGGAATGGGGAGAGAGAAAAAAAGAATAGAAATAATCTCAAACTTGGAGAAAAGTTGCAAAAATAGGACAAAATTTCCCAATAACCCTTTACCCAGGTAATCAGAGAAATATTTTGGAAATAAAAGGCTGAGGGAAGGAGAGAAATTTATAGCGCATTCCGTGAACTACTGGAAGTTAGATGTGAAGGGCAGGGATCAAGCCGTAGACCACTGGCTACCATCTAACAAAGCTGGGGCCCAGAAAGGTGAGGTGAGCTCTCCTGGGACACACAGCAAGCTCATGGCAGGGCCGGGATATGAGCTCAGGTCTCTGATTTGCAGTTTTCGATCAAGGGTGAAAATGCTTTCGTTTTAGCTATATTTCACATTTATGAAAAGGTCAGAGAGGGGTGAGCAGAGACGGTTTCTCAGAGATGGACCCTGTCTCTCTGCTCTCAGGCTCCAATTAACCTGACAGGGAAGGGAAGGTGAGCCGAGGCTTGTTGACTATTGAAGCCACCAGATAGTTGCTCAGTTCCTCCATCTTCTAAATGAATCTAACAAGCTGCCTGTTGGGGCTGGTAATGGGAGTCAAAGAGCATTTCCTTCAGTGAAGAGGGTTTTAGTAGACAGAGTGCTACCTGAAATCTCTCCCTACACCCCGACATGTCTTCCATATCTCTTGCCACAGTGACTAAAGTCCCAGTGATAGAATCATTCCTTAGGGTTGCAAGCAGAGGTCAGAGAATGCTCAGAAGCAGCTGGTCATACTGCCTGCCTTCATTCATTCATTCATTCATTCATTCATTCATAATGGGCCTAATTATGCCAAGCACAGCATGATAGGACTGAGACATTGTCTCTTCCCCACAACAGGCACCTGGTATTGTAGGAGGAGCATATCCTTTGCAGTCAGACAGAGCATTTTGAGTTCTGGCTGCATCGTGTTTTAGCTGTGTGATATTGGACAAGTAACCTATACTCTCTGAGCCATGGTTTCTTCATCTGCAACATGGGAACTGTGCCAGTTTTAAAGGATGGCTGCAGATTCTTTTATACCCTTCTCATTGAGCAGCAGGTCTATGCCACCTCTGCCTGTGTCTGGGCAGATTATGATTGCTTCAGTCGATAGAATATGGTGAGAGTGATGCTCTGTGACTCCTGAGGCGAGATCATGAAGGCCATGAAGCTCCCCTCTTGTCCTCTGGAGCACTGAGGCACCACGTAAGCCACCATCCTGGAGAGGCCAGGAGTAGGCACTCCAGCCTGTGAGTCGCCCCAGAGCCGGGGCCAGACACCCAAGTAATGAAGCCGTCTTGGAGAAGGAGCCTCCAGCCCTGGCCCTTCCAGCCTCCGGCCATTCGACTCTGATCAGAGACCAGCTGTGCCCACTCTGCTTTATGCAGATTCCTGGCCCACAGAATCCATGGGCCTGATGGAATGGCTGTTACTCTATAGCACTGGGTTCGGGGGTGGTTTGTTAGGTAGATAAGCAGAACACGAGCATGCTACGTCCCTTAGGATTCCTGCGCACTTTTAATGGAAAATGAGAAAGCATACAAAGTCTCTAGCCTGTATTAGTGTCTTAGTCCATTTGGGCTGCTCTAACAAAACACCACAGACTGGGTGGCTTATTTATTTCTCAGTTCTGGAGGCTGGAAGTCCGAGATGAGCCTGACAGTATGGTCAGCTGAAGGCCCTCTCCCAGTAGCAGACAGCAGACTTCTTGTTGCCTCTTCACATGGTGGAAGGGGCTGGGGAACCCTGTGGGGTCTCGTCTTTTTAAGAGCACTCATCTCATTCATGACCTAATCACCTCCCAAAGGCCCCACCTCCTAATGCCCTCACCTTCTGGGGGGTTAGGATCCAACATATGAATTCTAGGGGGACAGACACTTTCAGATCACAGCATCAGAGCCTCAAGGAATAAATTTCCATTTTCATTTCAATTTTCCACTGCTGACTGTCTAGCAATCAAAGTGGGCAGGTCAACTAATAACTAGACAGGACGTATAAGCATTATAATAGATATGCAAACAAAGTGCAGAAAGTCAGTCAAGGAGCTGCTGTGAGGCTGTGCAGGGAACACTTCAGGAGGGGGTTGGAATCAGCCCTGAAGGACTGGCAGGTGGGTTAGGGCTCGCCAGGCACACAAAGTCCAAGAGGGGCATCTAAGGAGAGAGGGAGAAAACCCAGGTGAGCCCTCTGAGGCGCTCCTTTTGCTGCCCCTCGTAGGGCTCTTCCACACAGCAGCCGGCGTGTCCGTGATGGTGTATTCAGGTCCTGTACCTACTCCTTCAGCTTGTTTGGCCCAGAGTTAAAGCCAAAGGCCTCACGGTCACCAGCAAGTGGAGGGACCATACGATTCATCACCCAGACTGGGGCACTTTGAGAAGGAACAGGGGCGCTGTTACGAACCCTGCCAGGCACACAGGTGTAGTTCAAGGTGGTTCTAGGAAGTTGGGATGTATAGTCACCACACGTACTTCTCTGCCGCCAGCCATGCTAGCTGCCCTAATAATGATTCTCGGATACACGGCTCAGCCTCATGGCACCTCCTGGTCTTTCCTGGGATGGTGACGCAGCTCACTCCCTCACTTCCCTTAAGTCTTTGCTCCAATGTCACCTTGTCCTCAGGCCCTTCCTGCCCACCCTACTGAAGGTGGGCTCTCTCAATAGCCTTCTCTTCTTCCTTGCTTTGTTTTTCTTCGTTGCACTCATCACTTTCTGATATACTACGTAACAATATTTATTTTGTTGATATTTTTGTCTCCCTTCACCGGAATGCAAGTTCCAGAAAGGCAAGGATGTTTGGCTGTTTCATTTGCTGCTGCACCCCTAACTGTCCAGAACAGGGCCTGACCCTTAGTAGGTACATAGTAAACATCCAGTGAAAGATTTCCAAAGCAAAGCTAGTTGACCGGTCTCCTTAATGAAACAGAGTCTAACAATGGATATTTCCAGCAGCTCGGTCTAAGGGCACTGAAGAATGTTTTGCATGAGAGATATTTTTTAAAGTTAGGAGCTTTTGAAAATAGCCGAGAGCCACGTCTAAAACCAAATGTATGGTCCACGTTCAGCACAATTTTCTGTTATAAACTTTCCCTCCACATCTCTTAGTATCATAAATTATTATAGCCGGAAGAAGTCTGCGCTAAAATTCTATGCGTCTAAGTGAAAACCTCTATTCTATCTTAAAAAATTGAAATGATATTTTTTTCTCGATAGTAAAGAAAACTGAAGGTCTGGATAATAAGGGGAAACTGAGGATATGAGCAATTTATGGGTCAATTTCTTGGGGTGGCAGACCATTGAGATTTCTCCCAGTTGCTGTGAGGGGTATTTCAATCCTGTCTCTAGCTGCTGGAACAATACATCCTCCATTTTTCTAGCTCCCCACGAAGGTCTGCAGATTCTGGTAGATAAATTGTCAGCAGTCCTTCCCATTTCTGAGGCATTAGGTTTAAATCCTGTTAAGGTGCCTCATATATTAAAAATAAAACTTCTATTAACTTTTCCCCTGTCAGTGCAATCAGAGTTAAATTAATTTTTAACACTTGGGTAAAGCAGCAGAAGGGAAAGTTGCCCCCAGAGCTGCCACACGTGGGCTGCCGGCAGGCCAGGGAAGCCTGGACCAGCCAGCTTCCTGCAGAAGCCGCCCTGCTGCACCAGTTGGTTGCGCTGGGAGGGGCTCCATCTCCACAGCCAGTGCTCCTGGCAGTAGAATAAAATGTTGGTGGGATCCCAGGCCATGGTTGATGGGCCAAATGCAGATGGATAGCCAAGCAAGACACTGACTGGGTAGACAGTCCTAGACCACTGAGACGGCCCACCAAACTGGCCTGCCTGGTCTGTCGCCAATTTGATCATGTGGCATAGTCACACCAGGAGATGCCCTGTGACTCACCCATGGTGCCCAGGGAAATAACTCCTTTTGGGGCTGAACACATGGTGTGTGAGAGCATGGGCTTATATGTAGTTGCTATGTGACCAGATGTATAGTTGAACCCCTGTTTTCATCACTTGAAAGCTGTGAGGCCTTAAGCAGAAAAACAGAGGAGGGAGAAAAAAGAGCAACTATTTATTGAATACTTACTTTGTCTTAGGGCCTGAGCAAAGGTCTGTGTGTGTGTGCGTGTGTGCGTGTGTGTAAAATTTATTATAATATTACATTAACTACATATAAGTAGTGAATATTATAGTAACTACATATGTTATCATCATAATAATAAACATATTATACGTATTACAATAAAATTCATTTAACTGTTAAATGACAGAGTTCTTATCTGAACCCAGGTCTGTCTGAATCCAAAGCTAGTACTTTTAACCCTGAGGTTTTAATGTAAATTACTGAAACTCACTGTTCCTCAGTTTCCCATCTCTAACATGGGGAAATCATACCTACATCGTAAGCTCAGTATGAAGATTAAAGGAGATGATGTGTGTAGAATTCTTAGCACAGAGCCTGGGGCAAAGCTGTATAAGTGCTAGCTACTATGGTAGCAGTGATAGTAATTAAACTCCTTGCTTCTTGCGAAGCCAGAGAAGATCTTTATGCCCAAATTAATTTCTTGGCTATTGCCTGCACCATTATGCTATATATTTTAGGAGAACATAACACCATAGGTTCATTCTTTCACCCATCCATTTATTTATTTGTTCAATATACATTTATTTAAAAGGCATGGGATTTAAGAAACACAGAACATGTACCCCATCTTCTAGGAGCTTGGATAGTCTGGTTGAGAAGGATAGACATAGACACATGATTAAATAAATCATAATAAAGGCAATAAATGAGCTAAGTCAGACAAGTAAGGTTTGAGGAGGGGCGTCACTGTGGGCTAGAGGTGAGGAACTGACTTGAGCTGGGCTCTGAAGCAAGCAGGATTCGGCTTTTAGGAGAAAAGGTGGTCAGGATAATCTTGTCCCAAAGTCAAGAAAGCACTTTGGGCACCAGCAGGTGGTCAGTCTCTCAGAAATGGAACTTTCATTGTACAACCTCTACTCTGAGATACACACAGGGGGACAGAATTCAGAGAAGGAGTTTTAAGGAGATTTGAGTTGAAATAGGAGCAAAGCCTTTCAAAACAAGTATCCTGTTTCCAAATGAAAATTCTCTTGAATACAAAGATGGTATTGTCACTCTCTGCTATAATACATAGCTCATCACCACAATCATCATGATCATCACCACCTCCACTGTCCCCCGACTATCATCATCACCTCCACCAACACTATCATCGCCTCCATCACCACTTGCACCACATTAACAGCACCACCAGACCATCCGCATCACTATCAGCATCATCAACATCATTATTATCACCTCCGCCATCACCACCACCCCTTCTGCCACTACCACCACCATCGTCACCATTGTCACCATCACTACCATCAACTCCACCACCACTATCATTACCTCCACTATCACTACTGCTACCATCACCACCAGGTAAAACTCTTAACTCTGAGCCAAGATGATTGAGAAAATGAGTGGCCTTCACTTTAAGGTTTACACCAGCCTAAACGGAGTAACAGATTTATTTCTTCTATTTTCTCACGTGAGACAAAGTAGGAGCTGGTCTTGACCCAAACAGATCTATCAGGAACACCTTCCCCACCTCGTGATCATTTGTTAAAGCTGATGTTACAAAGGAAGTCCATTTAAAAGCTACTTGCCTTACTCTGGGCCGGGGTTCCCACCTCCCTCAAGTGTGCCTGGAGAGCTGAAGTGCTGTCCAGCTGTTCACAGTTCTGGGAGGTGGGGAGGTGGTGGAGGCCATGGAGGGGGGAGCCTGAGGAAACCTGACAGACAGGAGCTGGTTCCTTCCCACTCGAAGCAGCCCCCTCCCTTCAGGCAACAGACAGCTGACTTCAAGCCCTAGCCAGGGATACTGCTGTAGGAGCGATGCCCAGAAAGAGTCTACAAATGGTTTCTTTCATCTCCTATTGAAATGAAAGAACAAGAGAGAGAGAGAGTAGAAATGAATTGTATTCCTACTGCAGAGAGTTCATTTGATAAATAATGTATACAGAGTTTGCAGTAATAACGGCTCTTTTCCGATTCAGCATGTGCGGATGAGTTTTGACATACATTCTCTGTATTTCTAACAGACGGTGAATGACTGGTGTCTGGATTGGCATTATGAAAGACAGGACAGACTGTTAACATTTGCTGTAGTGTCAGAAAGGTTAATCTGGCTTTTCCCCTGAGCGTGGGGCAGGGTTCCTTCGCCTTTCAGTAGATGCATGGGTGGAAAGGCGGAGGAGAGATAGAAGGATCTTCTTCCCCTGGGCTCCTAGGAATGGGTCGCAAGAATACGACACATGCCACCAAGGTGGAGAGACGAGGACCCAGACAGGCAGGGAAATGTGTTAATCTTGAGAATCTTGCTCTGCTGCCTCCTGCTCACTTCTTTTCTCTTAGCATCAAAGCAAGTCCAAGAGACCCACTGGGCGCTGGCAGGAGTGTGGAGATGTGCAGCCAGGCATTCCTGGTGGACTTCCCCGGAGGCCAGGGGAGTCCCCTTGCTCCTATCAAGAAGGAAAAAGTACTGGAATGTTGGAAAAGTTTCCCAATTCTGCCAGCCCTTGGATTTCCAGGAGACAGACACCAGACTCACGCTGAAAAATCAGTAATCGGATCATCATATATTATCTTCTATTTTACCCCCAAGCAAGTACAGAACTCATGTGTTTTTACGATGTGTTTTTACGATGTGCTTTGCCTTACAAAGTGTTGTCACGCATCTCGTTTATTCTCACAACGGGGTAGGAAATGTTACCCTCATTTTATGGTGAGGGAACTAAGGTTAGGAAAGGTTTGGCAAATTCTCTGTGGTGGCAGAGCAGGTAAGAGGAAAGATTTACTCGAAGTATGCTCCAAGTCAGGTTTTCTGGCTCTAAGTTTAGTGCTTTTATTACTCAAGGTTTCCTCTCTACAGACCTTTCTGCAGAGATTTTATTGTGCTTTGTATGTGTGTGGGGGGCAGGCAGAAGCACTTGCGTTGCTATGTATATGCACACATGTGCAGACACTTGGGTGCACACACATGAATGCATGCACACTCATGTGCACACTTGCACAGAACACATATCACACAGATGAACATTCATGCACCTGCATGTGTATACACGTGCATATAAATGTGCACGTGCACACACACACGTAGATGCGCACACATACACACACGCAGATGTGCACGCACATGCATACTTGCACAGCGGAGCCACCAAAGCCTTCCCAGGGTGTGTGTAAGGGGTGTTTCTGCTCTTCAGTTTTTTTACCTTCACTTCAGTGAGAAATCACTCAAAGCCTGAAGAATCACTGCTCCCAGCCCCAGATGGACGGGTGGAGCAACCCCGGAGCCCCAGGAGATCATTTCCACCCTGCAGGGGTCTGTGAATCTGGAGAATCATGATCCATGGTCTCTTTTAGCCACTGACCTCCAGTTGGGGGTTTGAAGCAGTTGGTGGCTGCAATTTGCTTGGACTAAGATTTGTAACACTCAGTGTTCAAGAAGATGTAATTTACCTCACAGGAGGGACAACTTTTGCTCCCAAGAAAATGTTTCCCTCCCCTGGCTCACCTTTAGATTTAAGAAATCACTCTGAGAGGTGAGAAAGTGTCTAAAATTTTAAATATTAGATTCACTTCCCCAGAGAGTAGATAACATTAATGTCAGAGCTGACTTGTGTTTTTCCTTGAAGATTCTTTTCTCAATTCTCCACATAAATAACCTACAAGGAACTTTCCATGAAATAACAGAAAACGAAGGCTCTACATCTAATCTTTTCTCCCCACACCCCTTCTTTCCCGCCATCTTTTACTTTGATTTCTTTCTGCAACATCTCTTGGGAAATCTTACATCTTATTTTCAAGTGCTTACCACTTCTGCTCATTTTTTTCTGTCAATTTTTAGTGGGTTTTTTTCCCCCCCAAAGAGACCTTTTCCTTCCACTTCCATGAATTCTTAACGGTTTCCCTCAGATAGCCCCTGATGTCTGTGATTCTTTTGCTTTTCCTTTCCTGGTGCCCTAGGTCTTTTCCTTCCCTTTGCCTTCCGTTTCCTCCTCCGTCTTTGCGGGGAGGTGTTCTAGGCAGAGTGAGGGCTTTGGGATTGGGATGGACATAAGCTTGACTCCAGACTCTGCCACTTCAATAGCATCATGACCTCAGTAAGCCTCTTTCACTGTCTTCAGAGCCTTGGTTTCTAGATTTGAAATATAAGGTGTTAATATCTATAACATAGAGTTGTCTTGAGAATGAAGTGAAATCCTGTGTGTGAGCACTTCTCCCAGGACCTGACACATAATAAGCATCCACAGACTATCCAGCTGCCCTCATTCCTTTCTTTTTTGACATTAAAATGTGTCCTCTTCCAGTGCTTTTCAATCCCTTAACTTACCTAGATTAAGTTGCGTGGGTTAGCTGGGCCCATAAAGGTAGAAATATACTTAATCTGGTGTATGTGGAAGATCCCAAACAAGATAGATTTGATTTGATGCCAATGCAAATGAAAATGCAGAAGCAAATTAAACAATGTAGGAAATTATGAGGCTGAAATGCATCAAAGGATCAGTCCCCTCCCACTGTGTGTGTGTATACTGGAAACATTTTTGATAAATGGAGAAGAGCAGAAAAATCAAAATGTGCTCCTTGGTTCAAACAAGCTGTCATGGCCTGCGAGATAAAGATGTGCTCGTCCAGGGAAGTCAGTTTCTAGACACACACTGTCATTATGCACAGTTTAATAATATACACAGACATTCTCCTGAGTCCTTATTTGGCAGCGGCCGACACTCTAAGGGCTGATCTTGCTAATTTTGTGTATTTGGATTCTGCAGTAAAACAAGCAGTCTCAATATTTGGGTTTGCCGGGAACGGGTTCTGGAAATGTCATGATGATTAAATAGGGGAGCATCCCTGTTGCCTTAAAACTTCGTTCATTCACACAGATAGGGTGAGCTTGATAATTTGCGCAAATAACATCACCCCTACCAACCATAACAACACGCCATCGCCATCCCCGCAAACAGCCACAGCAGCCAGACAGGGACTGCCGGTCAGAGAACGTACACCGTGGCTGAAGGGGCTGGAGGAGGGGCAGACGTTTGCACCCTGGAGTGGTAGGGGCCTTTTTGGGGGGTGAATAATTAGCTTTGCCAACAAGATAGGTTGCATTCTTTTGACATAATAATAGACCATTTTAGAAATTGTTTCTGTAGAATATAGAATTGTGTTGCTGTACTTTTATTAGCAGAGGAAACAGGCCAACAGTAACTTTCTAGAAGTCAGGGGCCAGAGCAGAAGGGCAGTTTTTCTCTGAATCACATTGGAGAAGCTCTGCCTTAAAATATTTTATATCTATTTTCATCTTTAAAGAGCCTAGAGTCCAAAGCAAGAGTCCTAGAGGGAGCAGGTGACCTTTAGGTGGGGCTTCCTTACATTCACTGATACCACCTGCTTGAAGGTTTCAATGGGAGCTTCTAATTTCTCTATGTATTCAAAGATTTCAGCCCTTTCCTGATTTTATTTCAGAAACCCCATTAAGTATGCTCTTGCCAGCACCCTCAGCCTTCCCTCTTTTACCATCCTTTCAATGTATACACGTGGCCACGGCCAAAGCACCAGCACAGCCAGTTTACTTAGCAGCTCAATGCGTCGTCCGGGAATTAGGTTATTTCTGTCTTCTTGCACAGACATTCTGGTCGTGTTGGCTTTTGTTCTCAGGTTAGACTCCTCTTGATCCCAAAATAGTTGCCTCAGATCCAGTTATCACATCTTCAGCCAGCAATGTCCAAAGTTTAGAAGAGGGGTGAGAGGATATTCCCTTCCTTGTATCTCTTTTTTAAAGTGAGACTGTTCCTTCAAGCTGCCTCACAGCTCATAGGCCAGAAGTGTGTGTGTGCCCATTTGCATGACAGTTCCTCGCAAGGGAGAGCAGAGTTACCATCACTGGTTTAGACTGATTGAGACCCACCCTCCACTCCTTCCCTGGGGCTGGAGAAGGAGCAATCCTAAACTGATTGCCATCAGACTCTTGAACCAAATTAGGATTATGCTACAAAGAAGCAATGAGAAAAAGGTGCCAGGTAGGTACCCACAGAGCATGTGCTTCCCCAAGGAGATGGTAACACAGTCAAGGGTGTATAAAGCAGAGGGCTGCCAAGGAGAGATGGTTCTTTCTTCTCTGGTCTGACTTGCCTCAAGGTTCTTGACTCCGAAGCACAGGTGTGCTGTCAAAAAGGACGTGGAGGTACCACACGGGCTGTTCATTCTGAATAACTGGTCCCTTGATCCTCACGTGACTAATCACTTCCCTCACAAGAGCGAAGCCACAAATATCTCCTCCCCAACACTTGATAGGAAGCCCTGAATTCAAAGGGAACTAATCAAGGGAAAGAACTGTTTGATAATAAGACAAACCCCAACTACACTGAATGCAGCACATTGGAATAAGGGCAAATCTGTGTTGCCCACCAGGTTAAAGAGACGTGCATTAACCTTTGTCCGAGGAGCCCCAGGATGTCAGAAATCTGATATCCACAATTAAAGTATTTGGCAAGATGTGAACCATCCCGAGGGAGAGGAGTAATAGTCAATCCCATTAATACCACTGATAAAGACTGCAGATGGTTCCGAGCTCAAAGACACTGCCCGTCCCAAGGAAGACGATAAGTTAGCCAGAGAGACTAGAAGGGAAGAACCAGAGACGAGCAGTGAGTGGTCAGGAGCTGCTGGGAAAGCCACGCGCCTCTGGAGCAATAGTACCCAGAACACAGGTGTTCGGGCACCCAGGAAGTTCTGGATTGTACACTGGACCGTCCCTTAGCAGTGCGCTGAGCAAAGGATGTATGAGGACAGCAGTTCGTGTGAGCCAAGGTCGTGTTCTAGAGTAGAAAGCAGCCCTGCTGGGACCTTCCACTGTCGCCTGGCATTCACCGGAGACAGAAAAATGTTCACTTTAATAGATTCCTTTGATTTTTCGTTGTCTTCTAGCCTGTCAATTGACTTTAATTAATTTTTCCCCCTGTCCTAATACCATAGGAAGGGCACTGGAAATAAGGGCAGATATTCAGATGCAGGACTTGAGAAACCCAGCCTCCAGGTTGCTGCTGGAGCGGGGGCTTTGCCAGCTGGAGGGCTCTTCCTCTCCTGGACGGGGGTGGGGGCAGAGGTCTCTGCATCCCCTGCAGGCTCAGCTCTGTCCAGGTTCCTAGAGTCAAGCCTCCAGTGCTGGCACATTGTCGAGGGCCCAGAAATAAATGTTGAAAGAAGGAGGTAGGGATGGAGAGAGTAAAGAAGTCTCCAGCAGCGCTGTCTTCTCCTTGCCCTGAAGCAGCCTTGCCCAGAGCCCAGGCTGCCCTCTGGACCCAGCACTGCCCCCTGCACTGGGTGCCCAGTGTGGCAATGTGCCCTCACCCCCTGACTCTGGTCCCATAAGCGCCCCCACCCACATAGTATGCAGACCTGCTGGTTGACGTGACCGAGGTGATGAGGGGTGGCTTCAGACAGCTCTCACTTGGTCTCCACCTTTTTGTACTCTAACTCCATTTCACCAACTTGAACCCTGGCTCTGCAGCCTTGACCTAGCTCGGCCTCTTGTCTCCTGAACTTGCTGTACAGAGGTGGTCTTCCCACTGCTACACTAACCACAGGGTTTTCATGACCTGAGCCCCTAGCTGCCACATGTGGGCATCATGCTGGAGGTTATTATACCCTGTCATACTCAAAAATATGCTGGGAATGAAATTTTGTGAGCCTTGTGTTAGAGGTGGGGAAACTGAGGCTCGGAGGGGTGAAGAGGCTGGGTCAGGGCCACACAGCTAGGCATCAAATACCAGCCCCTGGCTTCCAAACTCACATTCTAATCATTCCTCAGCCTCGGCTTTTCTAGTGGACCCCGACTCGGCTCTCTGAGTCCCCTGAGGCCTCAGGAAAGACTCTCCCTCCCCCTGTTTCTGTGGAGCCCAGTTTCCCCAGCTGGTCTCTTTGGCTGCTGTCTCACCTCGATGCCTTCCATGGTCCCTCCATCTCCCGGGAGATCCGGAGGCTCTTGCCCCCAACTCTCCAGGCTTGGATGCACCCTCCCAGGGACTCTAGTCCTGCCCAGAATCCCTGCCCAGTGTCTGGGCCCTGCCGTCATGACCATGTCTTTCTGGGCGGGCCAGGGTGTCCACCAGCTCCATATGTGGGGGATCCCCATCATTGATCTGCCTCGTCAGGAAATCCTGTCTCTTCCCCACATGTCTGATGCCCACCACTTGCTGGAATGACAGGCATTGTCTGCCCCGTGGATAACTCGTTCAACCTGACACATTGTCTGTCTAGTTCCTCCAACTGCATCTATCTGTCACCATCCCACCCAAATGGTCCACATCCAGCAGCCAAAAGCCCGTTTAGGGCTCCTCTCCCCTACTGGGCTCCCCAGCCATATGCAGCTACCAAGCCCCACCTTCAGGACATGGCACAGTCCCCAGACCCCCTGGCTTTTGCTCTCTGGAGTCTGATTAAGTAGTGGCAGAGGTGGGAGAAATAGGTCTTAACCCCTGAGTCCTCAGAAGAGGGAGGCTGGGATTCCAGGGCCTGGCGGATGATTAATAGTCCTGGCATATTAGATTCGACCCATCAGGGCAGCATTAAATGTGATGTATGACTTGCTTTTAATTGAGATTTTACTGGATTATTATTCGATGCAGAGAGCAGACCTGGACCCATATTCCTAAGTGTCCCACGAGTCCTGTGCTCAGAGCTGGGCAAATATGTTCTGCCCATGGGTGATGCAGCATCTCAGTGAAGTCTCACACCAACTCTACGGGGCATGTATTTTGCCCCCATCCATACATCTTTGAGGAAACTAAGGCTCAGAGAGAGTAAGTAACTTGCCAGCATGGGGCCAGAGGCAGCGTCTTGCTCTGCCGGCTCCCCACCCCACCCCACCTTCTCCCTTCCAACCCTGGAAGAAGGTCAAAGACAGAGCAGTTTGCCCCTGCCCCTTCGTTTTCCTTAACCCTTTCAAACCCAAGTTCGAGCCACAAATTGACCTGGTTCACCAAATGAAACAATGAACTTGATGATGTGAAGGTGTAGATGACCTAATGGAGCATCTGCATTCTAGAAGGGAACAGAAGAGTTAGGCAGCTCAGAGGAACGATCTTTCTAGGGATGGAATTTCAGCCCATTGGGGAGATGCTCGAGGGGCTTGTCCACAGGCAGATTCAAGAGGTGGGAAAGGAAAAGACATGGCGGGTCTTGAGGAACCCTTGACACATGGTGCTTGGGACTGTGGCTGCCATGCTGGCTGGCAGTGATGGTCATACTGAGTGTACTGATCTCCGCTTGGATGGTGGGTGTGAGGGCAGGGAGGAGGACAAGGAAATATGTGGGAACTTTCTCCCCACCCCCATGAGGCTGCTCTCTGACCTACAAGTGGGAAAATTGGGCTTAAGAGACATTTATTGAATTTTGAACTGCATTGGGCCAAGAAAATTACTCGTTAGTATATAAAGCACTGCATTTCCCATAATGTGAATGCCAGTGAAAAATGGATTCGTGCTTGCTTCATAGAGAGAAGCTTGCCTTTAAAGTACTAACGTAAATGTGTCCTTAGGGAGAAAGGGAACAGCAAATTAGATAGAAGCTTGCAACACGATATGGCAGCCGAGGAGGCTTGTGCTCAGCTCTGAGCCTGCAGACGTGCAGGCGGAGGGAGGAGGCTGGCAGAGCAGCAGGAGCGATTGTGATGGGACAGCAAGTCTTGATCGCCAGGAAGCTGGGCCCCTGCCTTCCATCCTGGAGGCCTTCTGCGGGTGAGAGAGCTTGCTTCTGCGGGTCAAGTAAGGGACGTTGCACACTGTAGAGCGAAGGGCATGGTTTGGGTTTGGAGGGAAGGCGTAGGTATGGGTTTGAAACCCCCCTGGTCATCTCTGGGAAAGCTACTTACCCTGTCTAAGCCTTAGTTTCTTTAAGGGTATATGGATAGGGGCAAAGTACTTGCCCTGTGGAGTTCTGTGAGACTTCATTGAGACACTGCATACAGAGTATCCAGCATGTAACAACATGCATTCCCTTTACCTTTAGACATTCCTTTAACAAAATAGGCTCATTTATCCCACATTTGTTGAGTTCCTATCAGGTACCACATGGCTCCTGACCCCAAGGAGCACAGGATGTTGTAGGAGGTGCAACAGCAAGACGTGCAGAGGAGATTATGGAAACACACAGGAGGTGGAATTAATCCTGTGTGAGAACGTGGATGGAAATCTGAGAAGGGTGCCAGGAGGAAGAGGCACCTAGATTTAGTCTTAAGTTTGAGCAGGAGCAGCCAAGGGACGGGCGTTCTAGGCAGATGGGTGGGCGGTGTGAGGGGAATCGGAGTGTGTTAGTGTGGTGGGTGGAGCACGGGGTGGAGTCAGGGGCAGAGGCAGGGGGGCCAGACAGGGGTCAGCGGTCAGACCACGGAGGGGCCGTGTGGAGCAGGTGACCGGTGAAGGGAACCACTGAAGGGCTCTCATCAAGAAGGTGACCTTGGATCTGGGGCGACTGAGGGCAGAGCAGCTGGTTGGGAGGTTCTTGCTGCAGCCGATGGAGGTGAAGGTCACTGAAGGTCAGAAATGGCGTATTGGAGTAGGGGCAGGGAGGAGGGCAGAGACAAGAGACATTTTGGGGAAGTAAAATCGGCCGAAAACAGGCCTGAGGGAGGAGCCAAAATGGCCTTAGTTTGGCAATTGCTACCAACTGACAGAGAATTCAGAAAAAGGAGCATTTGGCGAAGAAATCACTGAGCAGGGTTTCGGACTTGTTGAGTCTGATGGACCTAGAGGGCTGCTGGCTGGAGATGACCAGCAAGTGTGGGGCCACAGAGGGCAAGGCAGCGAGTATGATGTGGCTCTCGGCTGGATGTTCTAGGGGCTTCAACAACACATACAGCATGGCCTCCACCTTTGAGGAATTCACGGTCCTGTCAGGAGGCCTCATTGCCGTGAGAACACAGCTCAAAGGGCGGCTGATTGTGATTGGGTCAGGACACCAAAGGATGAGTAGAAACTCACCAAGTGGCATGTGGGTTGGGGCTTCCTCCTGGTTGGAAAGATACATAAAGACTTAGGGGAGCTGGAATGATGGTATGGGGAGCGTTGCATGGCCTCTCGTGGCTGGGCTGGGGCTGCTCTGGTAACTGGGGGAGCAGGAGATGAGAGAGTAAAGGAATTCTAGACTGTGAGGGTGCTTGAAAAGCAGACTCAGGAACCTCCAGCCTAATTCTAGAGGAAGTGGAATCTGTCTATCTAACCGTCTGAAAAGTGGGAGACCAGGGATTTGGACAAATTTCTCTGGCATCAGCATGTTGCATAGACTGAAGTGAAGCGACACTGAGGCTGAAAACGTGGAGACCAGCCTGGAGACGACTGTAGTGGCCCAGGTAGGAGATGGTGAGGGCAAGTGAGCGGGTTGGAAAGGGTGAACGCGAGAACCCTTCAGAGGGAAAATGTGCAGCGACAATCATGGGGGGTGGGGTGGGGTGGGGCGCAGGCAGAGAAGAGGCAGGACTGCCTGCGAGCTTTCTAACCGGGATGATGGGGTGGTGTGACCAATGGTGAAAAGGAACTGTGACAAGAGTAAATTGTGGAGGGGCTGTGCACAGAGAGTGAGTTCAGTGTTGGATTTGTTACATTTGAAGCGTCTACAGAGGAATCTAAAACACAGCTGGTATGTGGCTCTGGGGCTCCATACAGAGGTTCAGATGTTAAGAGTCACTAGCGTACATGTGATAGGTGCATCCTTGGGAATGGATTGGAGCATCCAAATAAAATGGGCAGAGCGGAAAGAAAAGAAGGCAGAAGATGAAGCAGAGGGGACATCAGCATGTCAAGGGCTGGCAGAGGAGGACATTTATAGAAGGAGAAGAGTCAGAGTGATGAAGGTCTCAAGAGAAGGTCAGCCTAAGGTAGTGTCCCAGAAGTCAGAGAGAAGAGACGGGCCGCCACCCCGCTCCCTCCGCACCCCCCGACTCCCTGTAACACAGGGTGTATCTCTGTGCTTTCTAATTGTTTACTCACTTGCTTTTCCTTTAGCCAGTGATGAGTCAGATCTGTCATCTGCTCTTCCAAACCAGCACTTGGAGGCCACCAATGGCATCCATGTCACAGACCATCTTTGTGCCTGAGGATTAAGAGCCCCTAGCTTTTGAAGGTTACACCGAGATCCAAGTTAAGGCAGCATATAAAGATAGAAGGGTCTGGAGTAGAAGTGGGGAACACAGAAGTGACGGGAGAGGTGACGTCTAAAATAAGTAGTGGTCCTGGAAGAAATTATGTTTCTGGCAGGATTAGCCCTTAGCACTTAAGCCCTACTCACTCATCTTGAACTGTTAAATTTTAACAGGCAGAAATCATAGTGAGGATTGTCCAACTCTCTGCAGACAAGCGCTGACTCCCTCTAAGGGTCTAATAAACCCCAGACACACGATTTCTTCATACAACTTCTTTCTCAGCTGCCAAATGCATTTTCTTCTTTCCATTAAACATCTGGTTTCTGTTCTTGTCAATGTGGTAACACAAACATGCATGCACATACACATGCTAATCACTAGCAGACCTCAAAGGTGCCCTCGGCCCTCATCTTGAATTACACACCATCTCCTTGATGAAGAAACACAAGGGGAAACCATTATCCTGTACAAGCTTCTAGCTGGACTGTTGTTTCTAAGAACCAGAACAGCTCAGACCCTCTCATGGGGATCAGAAGCTCCAGGTTGGAAAGAACAACCCAGTAAGCTGGCAGGGACCTCCCAGTCACAGGGGAAGACCAGTTGGGTGGGCAGAGAAGATGGTCAAGTCCCAAATGTCTAAAAAGCTTCAAAAACGAGATTTGGGTGACTCCTCCCCTTGCCTGATTCTGCCTACTCAAGCCCGCTGGGTAGCCATAGTGATGCGGGAGCGATAAGGCTGAAGCACGTTACCTTTGATTCTTGCCTCCCTTTGATGTGTGAGCAGCTAACAGACTGAGAAAATACACTCTTTAATGTACAATCTACCCTGAAAGATCAATGGCAGCTTAACATGCATTTCTGTCTAATATTCACTCTGGCAGGTCTTTGTAATAAAAACGCTGGTTTTAATGAAGTGCATTAAAATGAGAAGATTCATGGCTAGCCTGTGTGCTTTTATCACTGTTTCCTCCCCTGGAGCTGTCAGAGCACAGCCACTCTGTGGGAGGGAGGCAGAGGGATGTCACTTAAGGAATCTCACACACACAAATTCCTCATTTCTGGAAAGATCCATGTTACGTGCATATATTTTAATTTAATTCACTTTATTTCCATAATATGATGTCTTGCTAAAGATGTGTCTTTGGGAGAAAGTTGAGCTATGAGCCAGGCAGTTGGAGGTGATGGGGAGAAGAGTCTTGTCAGCACTTCAGAATGTGACCATGTTTAGAGATAAGGTCTTTAAAGAGGTGAACAAGTTAAAATGAGGCTGATATATACACACTGATCCAGTCTGACCTGTGTCCTTATAAGAAGAGGAGATTAGGACACACAGACACACCAGGGGCATGTGCGGCAGAGAAAAGACGCAAAGCAGCAGCAAGAGGGTGGCCGTCCTTACAAGTCAAGGGGAGAGGAAACCCAGCCCGCTGACACCTCGATCTGGGGCTTCCAGCCTCCACACCATGAGAAAATAGATTTCTGTTGTTTAAGCTACCCAGTCGGTGGCATTTTTGTTACCGCGGTCCTAGCCAACTTTCTGCAAGACCCAGAGTTTGAGATTGGAGCTGTGGGCTATGAGCTCACTCTCTGGGAGAAGAAAGAGACCCAAGGGCACGAGAGGGCAGCGCACAGCTGGGGCGAGGTCAGTGGGAACATCTGGAAGCCTCTGGAAAACAGAGAACGAGGGTGTTGGTAGTAGAGGCAATCTCTGTCTTTGAATGTCCGCGACGCTGCCGCTGGTAAGTAAGAATACTCTCAGAACACGCGGCTGGCGGGGGCTGAGCTTACAACAGCGGGTGGAGTTCCATGGGTAGGTGGGTAGACAGGGGCGCATTAGTCCTTGTGGAACGTTACTGAGTTAACCGAGAGGGGGCAGAGCAAAGCTGTTAGAAGCGCAGACGCTAGGACCCCAGCTCCGCCACACACCAGCTACGTGGCCTCCCCATGCTTCAATTTTTCCATCTGTGAAGTGGGAATAACAGGAGTTCCTACCTTGTGGGCAGCTGTGAGGATGCAATTGGTTAACATATTTTACACGCTCAGAGCAATGCCAGACTCCTGGAGAGTGAGTGATTTGGGCTCGACGCAAGGAGGTCCATCGCAACAGCTGCTCTTGCCACAGCAGAACAGGATGCCCTGGGGGCAGCCAGCTCTTTATCTCCAAGTCACCAAGTCCAGTCTGTCTCATCAGTGTCCCCAGACCCTTTTCCTCCCCTCTCTTCCCTGGCACCGCTTTCCTTTAGGTGCTCACTGACTCATCTGGACTCACCCCAACCCAGATCTCCTTGCTGCCAGCATCTTCTCCCCCCATTTCTCTTCCACTATTCTGCCAAAGCAAACATTTAAAAAAAATCATGGTACGTTCTCGCTTATATCTGCTTATCTCCATTACCTAAGGGCTCAGGGAAGAGGTGTGGGGGTGCTGGTGAGCTGGTTAAGGAATTGCAAGAGATGGGTATGCTAGCTTTTGGGGGATGAGAGGACAAAAACAAAGCCCTTTGGTATAAGCTCATCCCTGGTACACTTCTCTGGCTTTATTCCCTGTTGCTCACAGTTCACGCTACGCAAACGCAGAATGCTTCTAGTCCCAGGAACGTGTGGTTCTGGGCCGATGCTGCTATGCCTTTGCGTGTGCTCCGTCCTGTGTAGACTCTCCACCCTGGAATACACTTTTCCTTCTTCTTCTTTTTTAATCTGGTGAATTTATGTTTATTCTCCAAAGTCCAGATGGCCTCCTTCAGGAAAGCGTCCCTGATTACTGCCCAAATAGAATACAGAGCTCCCAGATCACCCTGTTCTTATCCTGGACGAGAAGAGAAAACTTGTTTCTATCCAGCTTCCTTACATCAACAAATAAATAGGAGAAGGAGAGTTCAAGAAGTAATTAGGAATTTGAAATCATCTAAGGACTAAATCTGGCATTTCTTCCAGAATATCTGGCTGCCCCTGAAAACCTCAGCAGTCCTATAATAAAATGATATTTTAAGAAGCCAGCTAGCTCTGCCGTCAAAGGGGGCATGAGAGTCACCGGAGGGAAGAGCTCTGTGGGGGTAAAAGAGAGCTGGGGAGGAAGACCCCACACAGCCCAAGTGCGAGAATCCACGGACCGTCACGTGGGCTGTCAGCCCAAGGACCAAGGATCCACCAACACGTCAGTGCACAGGAGCCCGCCGTCCTGTTCTCACTCCATGCCAACTTTGGACATCGGGACAACAGGCGAGAGTGCTTGGTGACCACGTAACACCTCCCAGAGCCTAGAAGCAAGCTAGTGTGTGCCATGGTCACGGGACAGGGAGATCGCAGGAAGACCACGGTCTCTCTGGGCATCAGTTTACACAACTCTACAAATGGTCTGATTGCAGACCAGATGACTAAGTGCTTTTCTCGCTCAGAACACTGCAGATGAAGCTTTGCTTCGGGTTGAACTGCTCTGCGGTTGGTTTGGGTGTCCCTGACTCCCTGGATCACCCAACCACTTTCCCCAGTGTCCCAGGGCCTGCCTGTGCTCAATCTGTGCTGTCGGAGCGTCCCCTCTTTGGAGACGGCTGAAACAACTCACACTCCACACCCCCTCCCTGGTCCCCCCAGGTCACACCTCCCAAGCCAGAAACCAGCAGTCCCTACTCAGTGATCCCTTCTGGGCTTGCTGGAAAGCGGATGAGTTTATCTGCTAAGTAATTTTTACCAACACATTAATTGGTTATAACGGCTTTGTGGGCAACTCTATAAAGTAAGAGGGGCATCTTATTACCTGATATTCTACTCAAACCCCAGATGGTGACACTTTGGGGAGTCTAAACTCCGTGGAGGCTCAGGATGGGGGCTGAGTGGGGAGCAGTCTCAGAACGGTGGGTCTTTAGGGACCCGATACACCTCCCGGGAAGCATCTGCTATCCAGGTCTGTGAATAAGCTGCGAGATCCTATAATGGGATCAGCGCTCCTTCCCCGAACTACATTTTAAGAAAAGTGTAATGGAAAGGTAGGCCAGCACAGGAAAGGAGTGCCAAAAGAATGACTCTTAAATGTGTCTATATTTTGGTAATATGCTAGCAAAATAAAAGTGAAAAAAAAATCTGCAAGGATAAATGAGATCATAATAACCATGGATCATTTTTAGTTCCTGGGAAGAAAAACACCATATAGATCTGAGGTGTTATTATTATGCATATTATATATATAGACATTGTATATTTATTCACAGCGAAGCTCACATATGTCATTCCCACTAATAACATTTTCTTTCCTAGCTCCGGCGTAAAAGGAGATAGGCCTTTTTCATATGTTCCACACATACTCGGAGGAACCTGCTTAGAATATTTTTGCTGATGGAATTTTCTGGGTTGTAACGTTTATCTTTCCAAAGAGCTCACTTCCTATAACCCCACGTGGCGGCTTGTGCATTTCCCTCTCACTGAGATGCCATCTACATGTGGATTTTTGTGTCAACTGCTTATCTCCGGCATTAGCCAATTTCTTGTCTGTTTGTATTGTTTGTAAAGTGCTGGACACACACGGCGCTTTGCTGATACACGGGGACCCGGCTCCCTGCCCTGCGGCGAGCCACATCTAATGAAAACAGACAAACCCAGCTACTGGAAATCACACAAACACAAGACCCAGAAAGATACTACTGGCTTGGGAATCGGGAAAGGCCAGTCAGGGCTGAGAGGCTCTGAAGAAAGAGAGGGGAGTGTGCGGAGGAAAATTAGGTGAAGGATGTACTGACTGAGGCACATGTATACAGTGCACACAGTCAGGTCTTATACAAACACAGGGTTGCAAAGAAACTTTAGAAGCTACCCGTCCCATCTCCTCCTTCCCCTCATGTGTTTCTCTCCCTCCTCCTGTGCATCCCTCGACCTTGACCATCTCCAGTGGTGGGGATGGGACAGTTAGGTGCTGATCTTTGCACAGCAAGTGTTTACTCCCCAGCTGGTTTCCCCTGCCATGCAACATGCCTCCGGGTGGCTCACTGCCTATGCTGTCACTTGCTGGGTGCTCAAAGAATGCAAGTCTACTTGAGTATCAGTGATAGTGAGGTACAATAGAGAAGTTAAATGTGCTGCAAATCGAGGGGCATGACTTTCATTCTCAGGCTGAGAATAAACCATTTGGGGATATGTGTAATCGCTCTCTTGGATTTTTCACTTCATTGGCAATTCTCTTTAAAGTGGATAACTGGAAACTCCCAGTTTAATTTATACACACAGTCCTCCACAGCTCTGGGTGAGAAAACTTGCACCAACTTTCAATACGTGTGCGTACTTTGTCCACACGGAGCAACAGTAGTGTGAGTGGAAGAGAAGACAAGAAAGAGAGGGGGACGGAGCAGGCAGGACGCAGTCGTGTGAATTTAGAAAGAAAGCAGAGTGCAGTCGGGCAGAAATGGGTCCAACGCAAACGCTTATTCATGGTTGGACCTTGCACAAGTCACTTAACCTCTGTGTGCTTCAGTTTCTCCATCTGCTTATGCACATTGTAAACATTCAACGACATTTTGATGCGGTTCAAAAGGTAGAGTAGATCCAACCCTGGGGTTCATCTTGGTGTCTGTGAATTCTACCCAGGCCAGCATCCTTTGGGGACACCTATCCACCCTCTATTAAAAAAATCCACTATCTATACTTTCCTTCAAGCAGCCACCAGGGTGGATGATGTAAGAAGAGGTGGAAGGAGATTAACCTGGCACAAACCCCCATCCCACCCCGTCCCCCTGCCCACCGTGAAAAAGGACTTCATCTGTGCGGGTTACGTGGTTGCCTCCCTGTGGTAGGACCTGCTCTTTGTTTCTCTGGAAATTGCGCTTAAGACATCAGTAGCCTCTTGTTAAATTCTACTTATGATCATTGGCAATTAGGCCACTGGGGCTCGTACTGTACAAATGTCGACGTTAAAAGGAAATCGGGCTGTGCGCTGTGGTTACAGGCTAGTATGTCCTGGGGCGTATGGGTTACATTAGCCTTGTACTTGGAGCATTTACCTTGTGCCCAGCGTCCTACGAATATTACCTCATTTCATGTTCTTGACAGTAGCTCGACACTAAGATCTCCATTAGACAGGTGAGAAAGTTAAGGTTCCGAAGAGTTTAAAAAAAAAAAAAAAAACTTGTTCAAGATTACACATGAGGTAGAGCTGGGATTGAACTCCGATAATTTGTTCTCAACCACTGGCAGAGGTTCCTCCCATGTTGACTCTCTGATTCCCAAACTGGCTGTCCAGCTACCCCTGTTTGCAATGGGAAGGACAGTGATGGTACAGTCGTCCCTCTGTATCTGCGGGGAATTGGTTCCAGGACACCCTCGGGTCCAGAGCGCATGGATGCATGGGAGCCGACTGTGTAACACTTGGGTGTTCTTGAGGAATTTGGGGCAATTATTTGCCTGGCACTGGGCTAGAATACATTCAGACCCTTGGCAAGGATACCCCCTGAAGAGGTCCCCCACCCCCCACAATGAGTCAGTATGCCCAGAGGGAGCCCATTTGCTTCAATCTCTTCTATGTTAGGTGACTAGGCTACCACATGGGGACTGGAGAGTCCTACCCTGTGGATAGAGTAGCCTTCATCTTCTTCTCCCTAAAAAATTTAATCCTTGTGACGTGGTACCTCAAACTTAGCCCCCTGATTTCTCTAAGTTCTCCATGAGCCCATCAGCGCCTGTCAGACATGGGTCTGATGGTTGGACTTGAAAGCCAGAGTTCCTGAGGTTGATAGTCAGTTCAGCCCCACATCCCACCCTCAATGCCAAGCTAAAATAACAGCACAGCGTGGCGACTCCCTGCTTACTGACTCACCGCGCTCTAAGCCCTGCGTCTGAGATGTGGATTGCTAAGGACCTCATGGCGTCCCTCCGATACTCTTTGTGGCTGGCTGGTCTGTTCCTTTGAAAACCCTCCCAGCTGCTGTGGGTAGCTGCATTTTCTGCTTACTTCTGAGCCAAGCTAATGAGGCATGCTAATTTTGGAAGATGCATAAACGTGGATAAATCTACTTCAGATCTCCACGAATAGGATTCTGGTGAGATTCTAAATCAAAGTTAAGACGTCTGAGACCTCCAGGCAGTAGCTGCTGCCTTCATATTCCTCAGAAAGATTGGTGACCTGTGGTGACACTAGCCAAGTGTCACCAAGATCAAGAAGGGGTAGAGGGAGGGGAGACCAAGACTGGCCACGAGGACCCGTCTACCAATGTGTACTAAGTTCTGGTAAAGTTTCCAGGAAGGCTCTCCCCAGCCTCCTCGCAGCAGCCGAAGGACTGACGGGGACCCCAGGATCCCTTCTGCAGGCCTCTGGAATGATCCTTGGCTCCAGCCTCTAGCTGCAAGGTCAGGGGCTGAGAGTGCCCTGGGGCTGTGCTCCCGGAAAGAGAGCTGGGAAAGCAACACCAGCAGCTGGCCCGGAGGATGTGATGAGCAGAGGGAAGGGCTGGACTTGGTCAAAACTGTGAGCAGTAGCTGGTCCCCACTGCATCCACAGCCTCCTTCTTCCCCCTAGTTACTGGCTATTATTTACTGAACACTTACTCAGTGTTTGGCACTGTGTTAAGTCCTTTACACAACATGTAACTTATTCCCACAGTGCTATGTGAGGAATCTGAAGGGCAGTTTAGAGAATTTAAGAAGCTCAGCTGAAATCCAATGCTAGTAAGAGAGGCTGCGTTTGAACAAGAACTCGTCCCCCAAAGGCACTAGTTACTCTGCTTTACTCTGACCTTTCTCTTTTCTCCAGATGCCTAATGTCCTCAACTTTCTTTTTCTAGCCCTTTGGGTCTCATTGCCCTACTCCTTCTAGGGGCATATCCTGGGCCACTTCTGATTCTTTTATTAATCCACACTTAAATTCTGTATTTATTCATCCTACGGATCCTTCTTTCTGATAAACTAATTTTTGCTAAAGTGTTCATGACTACCAAGGAGTAATATGTTATCTTAAACTGAAAACCCTCTACATTGTCCCAGCAAACTACTATGCCTTATACCAAGGAAAGAGAATTGTGCAAACCTCAGGCTTTCCACCTGGACTAGTGAGAGAAAATTTGAGGTTAGGGAAAGTGGAGTGGGGCATTCAGTCTTGCACCCTTTGAATCACATTATCTTACCAGCTTGACATATAGTAAATGTTCAGTAAATGTTTACTGAAAAAAATGACTGACTGACTGACTGACTGAATGAATGAATGAACAAAGGAATGAATGCGCAGGAAATTATCTAGACAAGGTTTAATTCTGTGGTAATACTGTGTCTGGGCAGTAGAGGCCACTGTTAACATTTTCCAACACCTGTGCTACTGCTACTCACTGAAGGGAAAGCCTGGGGCATGGAAAATTCTGTTATCCTAGAGGTTGATTCTGGGGATAAGAATCGGAGATGATCTTCATTGTGTTCCCTTCCCCCACTAAGCCCTTTATCAGAGGGATTTTCAGGTACAAACAAGGGATTGCTCGCTCAGTTGCTTAGGGATGGGGTAAGAGCCTTCCCCAGCCCCAGGATGACCGGTGGTGCTGGGCACCCATCACCGGAGACACAGCCCCAGGAGAACGCTCAGAGCAAACACCTGTCCTAACAGACTTCGTTCTGCTGGGAGACTCTGGGGCAGAGGATGATCATCGGCTGGATGTTGGTTTCTGCTTTTTGGTCTATCTTTCTGATCAAAGCACTACCAGAAGGCAATTTTCCAGATAAGCCCCTAGTTCAAACCTTCACTCTGGCAGCCCAGATAGGAGTCTGGGGATCTGGGTGGACCCAGAACTTTTCTCTAGGAACAGGCATACTCTTCTGCGCAGAAAACCTTGTCCCAATGGGTCCTGTTTGGATTGAGGGTTGGCATTTCTCTGTCCCAGAGCCATTTGAAAAATGTCCAGGGGTTACCCCCTCTGTGGGGCCTCCCTGCTATACTCTGCCCCTCCAATGACACCTCTGCCCCAGGTGTTGTCACATTACGTACCCACATCGAGTGGTCAGCTCGTTGTCATTTTCTGGGTATGTCCCTGTGAACTCTTCAAAGGCAGAGACAATTTTCTCTTCTTTTGTCTTTAAGTTCCAGAAGAATGAAGTCCACTAGGCTACACGGTGCTGATCCAAATCAGCTACTAGGGCGACCAGATTAACCAGACCTGCTATTCAACTGTTGCATTATTCATGTCAGACAGACAGAGGAAGGGGAAGGAAATGCGAACCGCTCTTCCCCGACTTTGCCTCTGTGGCCCTTACTCTGATGACTGCAAGGGATAAAACTTTTCTTGCTGCACGTAATGAACCAGAGTTAATTTTATCCATGTTTATTTTCAGTTCTGCCCACACAACAGGAGGGACCCTTAATGACCATCCAACTTGTGTCTTATTAAATTTAAAAAGATAAAATGAATTGCATGAACCGTAAGCTTATATGCTACCATAGGCTAATGAGGAAACACTGATTAAAGTTTACTCAGTGAAGAACAGTAACACTCTGTACCCCAAGCTTATCAAAATAAATGGATACCAAGAGGCTGCACTAAGAAGGCGAAAACCTAGCCCGGTATAGCCCAGTAAAGCTAAGAATAGCTTTATAATTATTAGCTGAATGTATGAAAGATTTAATCAGCTAGGAACGATACACTAAATGAGGAAGTTAAGATTCCTCTGTCCTCTTCGTGATCGATTATAGGAGCCAAACTCACTGAAACTTCTCCGAGTTTCTACAAAATGGGAAGCCAGCACCGTGAGAGCTGAAATTCAGCCCTGCCGCTTTCCCCGGGTCACGTTGGTGCTCTGACACAAGATCTCACCCGACGGACACCTCATCCAATGGTCTCCTGTCAGGGAAGCCTGCAGTTCTGTTCTGTAGATCAAAACTCGTCTCAAGTGGGAGGAAAGGTTGACCAATCGCCCAGACTGAATCAGGGGTTGCCTGCGACTCAACTCACTGGGCACTCATTTCAAGTCAGCTGCCCAAGCATTTATTAAACACTTTGTGGAAGCAAGGAGCTACGCTAGGCACCAGTGGTAAACGGGTAAATGAACAGGCTACCGTCCTTGCCTTGGGGTCTTCTGGGGTAACAGGTGAGGCAAGAGATGATTGAAACAAGGGGAGTGGTAACACCACGAGAGAGTGGCGGTGGGAGCCTAGGGAAGGGGACACCTGGTCACACGGGCTCGGGGAGGAAAGTTGGAGAGGGAGGGCTCTTTAAGAGGAGGTGGAACCTGGGCTGAGTCTTGGGGTGGTTTCAGTGTGTTGGTCCAGCAAGGTCAGGACTGGGTGGATTCAGGCGCATGCCCCAGCAAGAGTAGGTTTATCCGTAAAAGAATGATGTACCTCCAAGTACTTCAGTATGGCTGGAACACAACGGGAAGGAAGAGGATTGGGTTAGATGGATGGAGGGTAAACACAGCCAGATGGAGGTGGGAAGGCCTGGATGCTGGAAGTTTGGATCTGATCCTGGAGGGAAGAGTAAGCCACAGAGGATTTGATCCTCTGTACTCAGGTTAGAGGTGAGTGGCCATAATGTTCGAGTTTGAAGGAGACAAAATCAAACCCCAGAGGCAGCTGGATGCAAGGAGCTAGAAACCGGGGGATTGTCACCGAACTCCTCTGAAGCTGGAGGCTCTTGCTGGCCAGCCTTTGGGCCTGCAGCTACCCTGCCTGGTCCACACGGCTGTCCAGGGCCTCTTCTGCAGCTCCCGTGTCCCCTGCACCATCAGAACTCTCGTCCCATCAGACTTCACTTGCTGATTCACTAGTCCACATGCTCCCACTGGGCTGTGAGCAACTTGAGGGCAAGGGCCTTGTTTGTTCTGCTCAACATAGTATCCCTGGCGCCCAGCACAGAGCAGGGCACGCAGAAGGTGCTCAACAAAAATTTGTTCAGTGAACAAGTGAGTGGACGGGCAAATGGATGATAGATGACTTAACCTCTCTGAACCTTTACTTACTTATTGATAAATTGAAAACCATCTCTATGCACCTTTCTAAATATGAGTCTCTTCCTTCTAACCCTCTCTGATCTCTGAATGTGTTGCTTTCTGTCTCTCCCCCAGCCTTTTTACCTCCTTCCTCCTCGTCTTTGTATGCACCCACTCTTCCCCGGTCCCCTTCCTAGGATTCCTGCCGTGCAGGGCGCACTGTGTTCCTGGGTCCTGTGCTCAGGTGTGGTGCTCAGGTTCTTCACTTGACCTTGGCTTTTCTGTCCAATACCTCGCCTCTCCACTCTCTCCCTTTGCGGGCCGCACTCCCCTTGCCTGCGTCTTGCTTCCTGGCTCTCCCTGGTTCTCTCCCTCCCCCTCTGACTCCTCCCCTGCGTCTTCACACTTGGTCCTCCTTGCCTCCCCCAGTTGCTTTTGTCCTCATGAAATTTCCACTAACCTAATTTTCAGTTTGGCTTTTGCTCCTGGTACTTGGTTCTAACTGACCTCCAGACTCTTCTCTCCATTTATTCTGAACAGAACAAATTGGCGATGATAATGGCACAGATGCTTTTTCAGCAAAGAAAGGAATAAAGAAGTAGAAGATGTCTTTGAAGGGACTGGCAGGTCGGCTGTGGAAGGAAGGAGGGACACCACTGAGTTCATCGCTGAGACTACCCTGTCCTTTGATGGAGCTTCAGAGAATTTGCAGGCATATGATGAGCATCTGGAACTGTTCCTTCCAGAAAATACTATATCAGAAGGCAGAAAAATAATTATGTTTCCCTCAATGATCCCAGCAAAGATGTTTGCTCTCCTAAAGGACCTCAAGGCACTCATAAAACTAGGAAAACTGAATTAAGTGCTTTTTATTAAACCATTAAGAGATTTTATTCAGCTAAGACAAATGTCCTCACTGAAGGATACAGAGTTTGATAGTATGGAAAATACCCAGATGAAAACTTGTCTGAATAAATTAGACTGATGCATTTGGCATTTGGGGCTCCAAGTGTCTGACTCCTTCCTTCAGCCCCAACCTGCCAACCAAAAAATATTCCCTAATGCTCGACTCCCTGAGTCTGAGGAGGGGGTGGGGAGCAGACATAAGAAGTCTTGACAGCACTGGAATTTTCCCAAACCATAAACAGGTTTATGGACTAAGACAGAGGTAGCAAGGAATCCATTTTTCTTTCCTCCATAGCCAAGGGCGCCCAGATCTCCCTGGCCTCATCCACTTCGCCAGCCTCAGGGAGGCTGAAGGATGCACCAAGGAGACCAGAACACTGGCGATGAGGAAGCGCAGGCAGAAATGCAGAACTCACCTTCAGTTTCAGGGTTCTCAAATCTCTGGTCTGCCATGAAATACACAGAGGGTGCGGACTCAGAAAAGACACGTTGAAAGACACTTACTCTCAGCTTCCTTGTCACACCTGCCGAATCTGAAACAGAATCTTGTGAAGACATCACAGCTCTTCCCTTAGCTCTTTCCCCACTTTTCCAAAATGAAAAAGTCCTGGCTATGAGAATCTTGTGTGCCGAGGGATTTAGTATAATAATGTTTATTTATAAGGAATAAAATTGAGCCAGGCTCTGTGAGCTTGCAATGGCTCAGACTTAATAATTGTAAGAGCTAAGTTTTATTGGGTGTTTACCATGTGCCAGGCGCCATGCCAAACATTTTACATAGTTTCTTGTTTCGTCCTCACAATAGCTCTGTGAGGAACGTGCTGTTATCACCATCCTTCTAATGAGGTACCCGGGCTTAACAAGGTGACTTAACCTACCCAAGGTCACTCTAAGGCACACCCATTTTTTTTTTTTTAAATTTAAGTATAGTCAGTTACAATGTGTCAATTTATGGTATACAACGTAATGTCCCAGTCATATGTATACATACATATGTTCCTTTTCATATTCTTTTTCATTATAGGGTACTAAATATATTGAATATAGTTCCCTATGCTATACAGAAGAAATTTTGTTTCTATCTATTTTATATATAGTGGTTAATATTTGCCAGTCTCAAACTCCCAATTTATCCCTTCCCACCCCCTTTCCCTTTGTAACCATAAGATTGTTTACTATGTCTGTGAGTCTGTTTCTGTTTTGTAGATGAGTTCATTAGTGTCCTCTTTTTTCCTTTATTTAGGTTCCATATATGAGTGATATTGTATGGTATTTTTCTTTCTCTTTCTGACTTCACTTAGGATGACCATCTCCAGATCCATCCATGTTGCTGCAAATGGCATTACTTTATTCTTTTTTATGGCTGGGTAGTATTCCACTGTATAAATATACCACAGCTTCTTTATCCAGTCATCTGTCGATGGACATTTAGGTTGTTTCCATGTCTTGGCTATTGTATATGGTGATGCTATGAACATTGGGGAAGGCACACCCATTTGAAGATCTTCCCAGCATCCTTTTCCTTTTGGAACTGACCAGCTTCCTTCTGAGAACAACTCTTCCCCTTGCCCTCATCCTACCCACGTAGCTACTGAGGGAGCTGCCATAGTTCCTTGTGACTCTCCCACTGCCACTCATTCCCTCCCCTAGGCATTTCTGAATCTGAGAAGAGAAAGCACGATCTGTCTGAAGTTCTAACATGTAATGGGAGCCACATTTTTCTGCAAGTAACCTGGGGAGCAAGGACTCCACGCTGCTAGGACAGAGGCAGGCATGACACACACACTCCCACCCAGAGCACACGGATGGTCTTCAAGTCCCCAGCACCAATTGCTCTGAAGGCCCAATTCTTGTTCTTGGATTCCACTGGCCACCCCAGGATGCTTTTAATAAAGAGACTCCTTTGCTTTAGCTACTTCAGATTGGTCTCAGGAAGGCAGTGTAGTGTAATGGACATATACATGGGCTTTGGAGTCAGACAGCTGAAGCTTAAGCCAAACCCCAGTAATTCCTGGTTGGGTGATCTTGAGAAAGTTGGTCACTGCCTTGTGCCTCAATTTCATCTGAAAATGGGAATAATAGTAGTCCCTATGGCTGAAGGTTTTCCTGAGGATTATAATTCAGGTAAAGTACTTAGCTCTCTGTCTGGTACAGGGTGAGCTTCCCAAAACAAATAGTGATCTTTATTTTTAATAGAAAATTTCATCGTGACTTTAGTTACAATCACAAACATCATTTCTCTTGATCATTTGTAGAATCAGAGGGTTCTAGTTAGGGCTCTCTGATGGTACTTGGGCTTTTGAGCTTGCCACTCAAATTTCCAGAAATGCTCCTTGTGGAAAGGGTGGAGACAAGCGTGCGGATGGCTGTGCGTGTTCGCATGAGGGCCCTGGGTGAGGGCATCGAGCTGGTGTTTTCCTGCAGGCTTGGGGATGGTTCCAGAAAAATAGGAGCTAATAATATCTTCAGGAGACTTCAGGGCACTGGCTGCCATTCTGTGCAAACTGTGAAGTGGGAGTGCAGGCAAGCAGAGCACCAGATTGATTTTTAAGAGGCTGAACTTCCAGGCTGTTGTAAGAAGCAGCCCACAAATGAGAGATCTCTAAACTCTGGGGACATGCCGTGCATCACGGCCAGTGGTGCTGGGAGAAGGATTAGGCATTGAGAACCAGTACTTTGCAGAACAAAGAAGTTTTTACATGATGTCAGAATTTGAAAATTCCCCCGAAATGGTTTTTTTTTTTTTTTTTTTTATTGGACAACATTGGGTGGGGAGAGAAGAGTGGAGAATGAAATCAAATTTCTTAAAAGGATCACCGCTGAGGATTAAATGCTGGCTGGAAGAAAGTGCTAGAAGCCAGATATGATTTGGGAATGCAGTGAGGGGCAATGGAGGGGAAATAGATTCTAACAATCCTGCCCAGTTTTTCTGCTGGGCTGAGAAATTGATTTAAGGGGAGCTGGGCAGGGTATCCTCAGAGGTGCTAGAAAGTTGGGTAGATTGTTGTTGGGTCCAGCTTCAAATGCTTCCCAGGCAAATCTCTTCAAGAAAGTTATTTGGGTGAGAGCACTGAGTATTGAGCCCCAGTTGCCACCAAAGCTCTAGCATGGTCCAGTGCACATATCACTCAAGGAAATGGGAGAAGGTGAAACTCCCAGAACCCTGCCCCCTGCCCCTGCCCCCATGAAAAGCTGGCAGATTGCATGAGGGATGGGAATTGAGGAGATTTTATTTGCTGTCCCCAGAAGGGTGGATGGGACATGGGTTATGAGATAGAAAGGGAAGAAAGGGTGCCTGCTCTTTAAGAAAAGACCAAAAAAGACAGAAATTTAGGGATAAAGGAACGGGAATCTGAGCATGAAAGAATGTTGAGTTAATGGGATTTGAACCTGCAAGTGCATTTAAGGTCTACGTGGGGAAGGTGAGATAAAAGATCCCCCAATGTGGCAGTGAATGCGTTGTGGACCTAGAACTTCAATTCCTGAGGACCTCATTCATTTATTTGTTAGCATCTTCACACATATTTTAGACCCTTGTCAACACTTGAGGGGGAAAGGAAGTGATGTGATCATCCCCGCTGAATATATGGGCAAGCGGAGACATCCCAGGAAAGCTGAGCGGTCCCAGGTTACCCAGGATGAGCCAGAAACAGTGCAGACCCTCCTGAATTCCGGCCCAATGTCTTTCCCTTCCACCTTCCTCACAATGGCCAGGTCCACTTCTGAGTAATTCATGGGGTCACCAGGAA
The DNA here is from genome assembly GCF_048773025.1 of Camelus bactrianus. Taxonomy (NCBI): domain Eukaryota; kingdom Metazoa; phylum Chordata; class Mammalia; order Artiodactyla; family Camelidae; genus Camelus; species Camelus bactrianus. Next base: position 22,260,459 of record NC_133559.1, read on the forward strand.
CTCTGGCATCCCATGCAAAGGATGCCTACTGCGCCCTATGGATGGAGGTTAGATGGGGTCACAGCTGCAGTCCTTGCTGGGGGAAAGCTGGGGATTCCTAGTCCCCTTCGGGGTTTGTGCAGAGCATGGACTTGTTTCAACTTCATGTAAATCATGGCTGCTGAGCCAAGCTGGACTGTGTGCCGGCATTTATTTAGGAGGGGCTAAGACTGAAGTGGATACGGTGCCTTCCTGGGGAGACCCTATAACCTCATTCCCTGCCCTGTATTCTCATCATCCTGGGAGAACCCGAATGCATGGGAGCTCAGTGTTCCTTGTTAATTATTTGATGTTGTGAACATTCATAAGGGACCACTGATGGTGGGCTATGTGCTTGACCACGTTTAGTCTTTTTGTTTTGTTTTTTAAACTTTTTTAAAATTGAGTTGTAGTCATTTTACAATGTTGTGTAAAATTCCAGTGTATAGCACAATTTTTCAGTTATACATGAACATACATATATTCATTGTCACAATTTTTCTCACCGACCACGTTTAGTTTTTAACAACACTCACCCTTCAGAGTCTGATGTTGTATTTCTCTGAAAACTTTATGTCTAGCACCACAAGTGTTTTTCAAAGAGTTGAAATCATATATATATACGTATATATTCTACCTTAAACTGAAAGAACTACACATTTTCAGTCCACAGTATATGAGTTTCTTATAAACATAATAAATTCACATGTTAATTTACTTCCTGTTCTTTTCACAATATCATTATAGCATTCCATCTCCTGACTTCTTTACCTGCTTACCAGTGAGGGAGGCTGAACGATGATGACTGACTCCCTTCCACAAATGGGAAAACAGAACCCAGAGGGGTAAATTCATTCTCTCAGGGTCACACAAGTTAGTGGACTCATCCAGACCTCCCGAGTTTAAATAACACACTTCCTACCACCACATAAACATCAATGTAATTATGTCTAAATTTCCAGGCCTGGATTTTAAACCATGAACTGTTTGATAGTTGGTTCCATGAATTATTGAAAAGTTGCAAGAAGGAAGGTCACTCTTTGTGGGCCAAGGGCCATTGATGGCAATGAGATGAGGGGCCCAAGTTCAGGCCTCCCACTACCTATTTTCAGAACCAGGATGGTTTTCCTGCTCAATTTCATCAAATTTGGGGGGTGGGGAGGGTAGGGAAAGCATTATTTGGGAGGCCTTCTCTCTGGACGGAGCCCACGTTTGTTTTATCTGTTGCTTTTGAATATTGCATGTGCTCCTGTCGTTTACAAGAGTCATTTGATGATCGGATGGCATGGCCCCCTTGTTTAGATAGTTTTGCAGGTGGATCAGCAGTTGCTCACAGGCAGCTGCACACATCTGGCATGCAGGTGTGTTTGCTGATCGGTGACTTGCTTACAAAGTGATTTCTCCTGGGAACAAAGGCAAGAAATTGCCTAAGGCCTGAGACGAAACTGTCCACGAGCTGGGGCACTGATCTGTTTCCAACAAGGGTTTTCTGAGCAGGGCACTTTGGGCAAGATGATGAGATATACGTGCTGAAACAATGAGGGATCACAGAATTTCAACCCCCAAAGGCAGGCGTGCGAACTGCTTTCCGGGGCTTGAGACAGACTAGAGGGAAAGCACTTTAGTCAAACTGCTCCCATGAATATTTATACATGGAAATGACAAGACCAATTGGAATTTATTCAAAAAAAAAAATCCCATGTGGGTGTCGGGGTGTGTGGGAAGTGAGGGTTACGGATGGAACAAGAGAGGTGCAGGGTTGATGATTTTTATAGCTGTGATTGGTACACAGGCTCTTTATTTTGACAACTCTCTTTATTTTTATGAATTTTTAAAATTTTCTATAATAAAAAGTTAAGAAACAAAATCTGTTCCTACATATGGGCCCTCAGAAGTACAGTTCATATCATGAGGCCTTTTATGAATTCCAGGGAGCAGATGGCTGTGGCACACAGGCAGGAGGAGGAGCAAGAGATGGGAGGTGGATGGTCACTCACAGAGCTAGGGGGACAGGAGGACAAGAGAGGGGCTGAGAGGGGGAAGAAGAGGGGCAGGTGGGGGAGACGGGGAATGGGCTCGGCACACTTCGCTGGAGGCGTGTTATTCCCCACCCCACACCCCCTCTACTAGAGAGCAAGACTCCCATGATCCCTCACCACAGCTGCCCCCCTCCTGCCCCCAGCACCTGCCAGTCTCTCCAAGGAAGGGAGTGTGGGCTTCCGTGGAGTCTAGAAATACGACCAGAAAAGGGCTGGGAGAAATCAAATGTCTACCAAAGCCACATTCTATCAGAGCTCCAACCCTAATCTCTAAGATGTAACCCCAGAAAGGGAGGAGAAAGGTGGAAGGGAACAGAGAAGTGACAAAGTAAACACAAAACCAAGGCCGTTTTAGAAGAATGTTCCGGGAGAGAGGCTGACCCGGGCCATCTACCTGCTTATGCAACAGGCAGGTGCCCAGAAGAGGTCAGACCATGTGACTCGGGCCCACGGAAGGGGCCTGGCCTCTCTCTGGCGGATGCCCTGCTGGGAGCAGCTGACCCTGGCCTCACCCACCAGGTGAAGGTCTTGGCTGGCTTTTACAACCTTAACAGAAGAAGTGATGGCTACATTTCCAGCCAGGACAGCCCCCTTCCAGACCCTTCTAAAACCACAAATACTCCGAACTAAGTTTACGAATGACCCTTTTCCCATTTTTCAGCTCCTAGTGGGTTCCAGGGTTAGCCTCCCTCCTTTCCGACTGCAGAAGACCGACTTGGGGCTGAGGCCCTGGAGTGGGTGGTCCCGCAGACCAAGCTGTGGGCTGGAGGGGGTGGGAGGTAGTGCCTGGCAGGAGGTGACAGCATTTGCTGTCCTCCAGGGGGTCCATAAGGCTGCGTGGCCACAAGTAGCTGCACCAACTTGAAAGAGATGCCCACTGCTCTGAAAGCCGCTCTGCATACTGGAGTCTGACACACTCTGTTCCCTCCCCGCATCCTGTCAGGAACTGCCGTGAGAGTCAGTCCAGCCCAGGGCACCCACAGCCTCTCTTCTGGGAGGGTCATCTGCTAACCTCAGTGGGTTTTGTTTTTTGATTTTTTTTTTTTTTTTTTTTTGCTGTTACCAGTGGCTCTCCCGCCCTCCTCCTTCCCATTCTGTTTTGCACCCCTTCCCACCTCTGGTTCTGGGCCTCCCCTCCCTGATTCCTCCCCGCCTCACATCTCGGTCCCCGGTCCCCTGCCCCCTCATCCCTCCGCACAGCTGGGCTCTCCCGGGATGCCGCTGTTGGGGCTGTAGTTCTATGGGCACAGGTGGCACTGGCAGATGCAAGTTCTTCCCATTCATGTGGGTAAACAGTAAACATTATATTAAAATATTCATCACCAGGGCCTCTGCCTGAATGTTAATCTGGGGTGGGGGCTAATTCCTAGTCCCCAGTGGAGCCCGACAGTGCTCATGGCACCGTGGCAGCAGGGAGGTTGGGAAAGGTCAGCCTGAGTGGAGAAGCATGGATTTTGCATTTGCTCCAGGGAGGAGAGAGGTGCAGCTTTCCGGCCTGCGGGCCAGGGGAGGACGGTTTTGGTAGGGTGTCCCTGCCGCTGCTCGCCACCTGGCCTGGGGTCGGGCAGACCTGTAGAACAAGCAGGATCAGACGCTGGGCTCCCGGCCGTCTTTTTTTATCACCTTTGTATTTATCCGTCTGGCTCTGTCCTGAATGCTAAAAAGTCCTGGGGCTTTTTAAACACCTGCCGGTGATCCATTTGCTCTCTGTTGTTAAGGATTATATGCCTTGGATCTGCTCCACCTTTGCCATTGAAATGGAGGAATCCTGATGGAGTCTGGACGATGCCTTAGTGATATCAGACAGAGGGAAACCTAGCCTCTTTCTAAAGGACAGATTGTTGGAGGACCCAGCACGCTGTTCTTAGTGTCTGAACATTTCAGCTTCAGCAAGTTCTTGCCTGTAACTATCTAACTCCCTCCTACTTCGGAGGAGTTGAAAACGGTCAGATGTGGCGCTCCAGGTACCATCTCTTCCTGACCTTGACACTTTTAAGTTCCACGCTGTCCTCAGTACTCACTCCTGTAGGCACGGCTACGTGCGTCCCTTCCTTCCTTCCTCACCCTTGCACACCCTCGCTCATTTATTCAAGGTCTGCTTATGGATTGCCTGCTCGATGACACACACTGGGTGAGGCCGGGGGAAAGATGAGTGGTCTCCCCTGCCTGCCCTTGAGAATTCATAGACCAGTGCAGAGAGGGACAAAGGCATCCTGTACTGTGCTAATTAGGTCGAAGAGCGATCGGAACCCAGAGGAGGGACTGACAGCATTGCCTAGAACCGATGACATTTGCAGTGATATTTGAGTAGAAATACAATTTCATAAGATGAAGTACTTATCCAGCACTTACTGAATACAAAGTGCTGTTCTAAACACTTTCCAGACATTAGTGGAATTATTCTGCCTGGCCACTCTACTAGCTTAGGACTATGACTATTCCCATTTTTATAAAGGGGAGAACCGAGGCATAGGACAAATGACTTGGCTAAGAAATCAGGCTAGTAAGTGTCTGAGCTTGGATGTGAACCCAGGCAGGCTGGCTTTTAACCATTTTACGATGCTGCCTCTGGATTAACTCGGTATATTTGGGGGAACCCGTGAATAACTCAGTCTCACTGAGAATTGTTGATTATGTGTAAGAGGGGTGGTCGTCAAGCTGAAGATGGAGTTAGTCCAGATCACAAAGGACCTCGCACATTTAGATCTCATCCTACAGGGAAAGGCGAGCGATGGGGACTGTTTTCTGCCGAACAACCCTGGTCCCTCCAGACTCAGCATGGTTCTCACTTGTCAGCTCTCAGTGGCTCTTGGCTGATCCTCCCCACGCTCCCCGCACTCCTCACGGGGAAGCCTCTACCTGGCATTACTCTAGAGAAGAGCTCTAGGCGGTGCTGATCACGGCGGCTCTTCTTCCACTTCCTGCAGGGCCTGCTCTTCTTGGTGCACGCAGGAACCGCTCTCATCCCTGTAGCGGCCAGCTTGAGCTGCCAGCACAACATGGGCGGCTTAACCATCAGAAATTTATTTTCTCGCAGTTCTGGAGGCTGGGAGTCCAAGACCAAGGTGCCAGCCTGGCCGGTGTCTGGTGAGAGCTCTCCCTCTGGGTCGTAGATGTCTGCCTTCCCGATGTGTGCTCACATGGCTGCTTCTTCGCGTGAACATGGGTGGAGTGGGGTACACGCAAACTCTCTGGTGTCTCTTCCTTTACGGGCACTGATTACATCACGAGGACCCCACCCTCATGACCACATCTCACCCTCATTGCCTCCCAAAGTTCCCGTCACATTGGGGTTTAGGACTTCAACATATGAAGTTTGGGGGGGACACAAACATTCAGTCCGCAACATCCATGGAAGACCCAGACCCCATTACCCGTCTCATCCAGCTGAGGAAAAGCCCTAGGCTGCTGAAGTGAAGGCCAGCCGACTCCTGAATGGCCTGTAATTTCCCAAATTATCAGCTGTCTCCCCCTTTCCTCCTCCCCCTCCTCCTTCCTCTTCTGCTCCCCTCCCACCTCCCTCCCTCCCTCCTCCTCTCACACACATAAACACATTTGATTTTAAGTAAAGCAATTATACAAGCAGACGTCCTCTCGTCATTCTTGATGCAGGTCAAGGTAACCTCCCTGCTGAAGTCTTCTGTGTAACCCCCACAGCACCCACAAAACTTTACTAAATGTTTGTCATCCCCCTCTCTGGCAGGACCTCAAGCTCCTTAAGGGCAAATGTCCAGTCATCATAATCATATTTTTAACTCTAGTGCCTGCACAGCGCCTAGCTCAGTGTTGTTTGGTTATTTACTGAGTGAATGAATGAAGCTACTCTTAGGCCACGAAGATGAGGAAGATGACCCCTGCCACCCAGGAGTGGAATTGGGAACACACAACACTGTCGAGGTTACTAAGGAAGATGCCGCCCATCACTGGTTCAGGGCCAAGCACCGGGCCCACAGCCTGCTGCCACCCCCACGACACACGCCATGGCCCTGCACGCTGGCCAGCCACACTCGTGATGATCACGGCATGGCAGGTCACACCTTCCGCGCCTGGGACCAGCACCAGGCGTTTTACATGGACAGTCCCATCAGTCCTCACACACCCAAAATGCACCTTTTCTTTTCTTTTCTTTTTTTTTTTTTTTAACTCATTCAGGAAGAGGAGCAGAATTAAGAAATCTTGCTACCACCCCTGCATATTGCCTTGTGTCGCCTCCCCAGATCCCGTCACTGGATCCCGTCACGCTGGATTATACTTCGAGGTGGCTGACGGATTCCTGCTGGCTGGAGTCTAACCTCCCACCCCCCTCAAGGCATTTTTGGAACTGATTTTAGGAAATCTTTTCACTCTTTTTCTATCCAGTTCTTGTGCATCCTCCTGTCATTAAAATAAGCTCATTGCGCTGATTTTCTGAGTGCCTGATTCTCACGGATTCTTGTGTCTCTGTGCTGTTTTAATACTCCGGTCTGCATGCCGCAGAGTCTGCGGGAGCCGGCTCCATCTCACGTAGTTAACTACCTGCACCAGGTACCCCTCACTTCTCCCGGTCTTCCCACGCTGCCAGTCTGTGTGGCTGTGCTCCATGTGGCTCTCTGATAACCTGGGTGGGAGCTCCGCGCACACGTGGCTCCTTATTCCGTGAAATCAGTGAAAATTAAAGTGCTGGCTGGCACACAGGCTTCTTGGTGACTCGGGGCTGCCGTTCCCTGGCACTGTTTAGCGATGTCTCTCATTTTCCGTCTTGCTGGGATCTGGGAATACTTTAAACACTGAGCTCGAGGTAGCACTTAGCATTTATTACCTGTCAGTTCCGTGCCAGGCTCCCAGCGAGCACGTCCACCTGCACAGTCTCAGCTCTTCTCACCACCTGGGAGATGATTCTCTGAGGCCATAAAACGAGCCTCATTTTACCAACAAGAAACTGAGGCTCAGAGTCTCAGTGAAGTGGCTCAAGTTCCCCTAGCTATTCAAAGGGGGAACAGAGGTTTTAACCCAGCTTTTTAATTTCATGCACATCTGTACAGGGCTTACTGTGTCCTAGGTGCCAATCTAAACATCTTACAAATGTGAGTGCATTTAAGCCTTACAATGACTCTTCGGGTAGTTACTGTCTGACACTCACGTCTAAGGAGACGGAGGCACAGAGGGGTTAAGTAATGTGCCTGCGTTTATCTATCTGGTGAGTGATCCACAGCATCTCTGCCTCTCCTGGTTCCTGGGCTTCAGGTCATGCTTGCTCAGGCCCAGAGTTCTAGAGAGGACACTCCCGTAGAACAAAGTGCACCAGAAGGACCTCTCTTCCCTAAACTTCTTAATTGTGACACCAATTAGCTGCCTAGGCATTCTCCTTTTCCTCCTTGGTTCCTTTCCAGAGTCCTTCATGGGGAACAAATAGTACTTAAAATCTTATTCTCTGTACACTTTACAGCCAGCCCTCCCTCCCCACTTCCCTCCACCTGGCCTCGGTTTCGGGCCTGTGGGAGCGGGAGGCACCAGCTCCCGGGAATCACGTGCTCCTCCGCCTGCCCGGTCACCCTCTCTCTCACTGTCAATTTCAGCGAATGTCATTAATTTGAAAGGCAAGGGACCAGGAAGAATGGATATTGAATTAACTAGTTCAGATAATCTGATGTTTTCACTGGAGCATGACGGGGTATCCAGTTAGCTGGGGAACAGTTGCTTCCAATTGTGCATTCTCTTGGATAAACCAATATCTGCTTAACAAGGTTTTGCTGTAAAGGCCAATCAAATAGGCATTTGTGTTTCGCGTAGGTTGCGAGCCCAGATCCCGATGCCTGGGGCAGCTGCTGGCAGCAGGGTCTTATGGAGGAACAGACTTCCACTTTGTGCAAGAATGCATGCTTCTGGGGCTCACACACGGTCTCTGCCCTCGTCCCTCATTAATACCATCAACTCATCCCTCTGAATCTTCAGTGATTTTCTTAGGCAAAGATCACTAGCGCTTAAGCCAAACAGGTCCTGCTTGGGTCTCCCAAAATGCCTGGCGGCGGAGACGCCAACAGCCCACCAGCAACACATGCACCCACATCCACGGTGTACAGCTCTTGTAAGGAGCAGCTGTCTCGCTGCGGGCTACACTTTCCATCATCCGTGTGTCCGTGGCAAGTTCCCACTGATGGGAGATGAGTCTGAGTCATCTGTGTCACATCCAGCTTGAGGAGGGTTTGTAGGTGTGTCTTTCCCCCTCTCTTCATCTGGGTCCAGAGAACCCTGAGTACCAAGGGATGGAGGAGCCTCAGATCCTCAGGAGGAAAACGGTCTGCTGATGAGAAACACACACTGGGCTGCTCGGTGTGAAATAGGCTCCTATGGGGGAGTGTCTGTTTCTTTCAGCAGCTCGTGTCACCCCGACTTCTGTGTCCTCTTCAGTCCCTCTGTTGTTATGTTCTTCTCCCTCATGGAGGCAGGGATGCTCCATGCCCTTGTTTGGATCTAAGCAGAGAAGGGGTGTGATCTCAGAGGAACCACCACTGGGGGAGTGTGTAGATGCTGGAGAGCTAGCAGAGTGCAGGGAGGAGGGGACTGAAATCCCCACTACATAAAAGTCATCCTCTGAGTCGTAACCTAAGTGAACTGCCTATCTGGTGCGACCAATTACCATGCGGCACATACAGCTATCAGTACCATCATCTATCAATAATATGGGTCCTGCGAATGCGGTTGTAGGTTGCATTTGATTATAGCATTAAACTCGGTTTGCTCAACCTTCTGTTGCTCATATTTGAGCCATACTTTATATAACAAGGTCATTTGATCATAATTAAAAAGAAAAACAACAATAACTGCAGAGGAGACATAAACCAGGAACAAAACCTGTGAGAGCTGACATTCCACGAGGCACACGCCTGGGACTCCAGCTCCTTGGAGGGCGAAACTGTGCAGGATCTCTCCGATCACACATTTTATGTCAGTTTTTTTTGTTTTGTTTTGTTTTGTTCTGTATTTGTGGCTGGTTTTTCCTTTCCAAATATACATAGAAGAGGCAGAAAAATATTTCTTTGGAGTAGAAATTGGGAATAACACTGTCCTTCCCTCCAATTAAAAATAACAAGGAAAAGCATGTCTCGTGAGCAATAATAATAATTACAGTAACAGTAATTGATGTTTCTGAGTGTTTGATATGGGCCTGGCATAGCTCGGAGAGCTGCACTTACCAAATGCAGGATGGTAGGGCCAGGTTCTCCCTGTGGGGCTTTGGAAGCTGAGGGGTGACATCAACCCATCTTCTCCCTGATCCCTGGCCTGTCACCTTTGTTTCCTCTGTGTTCCCAGCTGAAGTTAAGACCTGGATCTGTTTTGTATGAGCTGCCCCTGTTCACCTCCCTTCATATCCTCCCTCCCGGGAGCCCTCAGACTCTGTGCCCCAGTCTCAGCCAGCGTGGCCTGCATCCCTCAGGTCCCTGTGCCCCGTGATCTGAGGGCTCCTCCGTGCTGGGGAGAAATGAGCTAGCCAGGTAAATCACCCCCCATGACTGGCAACTGGTGAACTGAAGTGTTTCCCTTTACATCCATCAGATGACTTCGTGTCCTGGTTAATGTGCCCTCAAAGTCATTTTGGAGTGGGGTGATACAGCCGTGGGGTTCGGGTGAAGGGGGAACCCACATTTTTGAGGTGTCTCTTAGCAAGGAGCATGCCTGTCTTCTCTACCCATTTCCCTCTTCCATGCCCCTGTCCCTACTCCCAGTCAATTCACTACATAACTACTGTGACCATATTTTTAGAACTGAGGTTGAATTGGTTTGACCGTCACAAATTACGGCACAACACAACAGAGCGGTTCAAAGTGAAAGTCGCCCAGAAAAGACAATGCCTGCGGTCACGGTCCCCATGGGTGTACCGCAGTCCCTTCTTCCATCTGTGGAGAGACATTCCTGCGCAAACGACTTGTCACGTGTGTCTCCTGCCCCCCGCGTGGTGACGAGGCTTGCTCCGTGATAGCCTCAGTCTGACCAAGACTTGAACCAAAGGGGAGCAGCGGCCCTGGTGGGACTCAGAGCCCGCCTCTTCATCCCCTGGGAGTCACAAAGGAGCCAGTGCTTCCTGGAGGATTTGGGGGAAGGGAGTAGCTTCGCTTCTGAGACACACCAGTCATTCAGGTTTCTGGACAGAGAATGTGGAGCCCAGGGAGCTGCAGGCAGGCAGGCAGGCAGGCAGGCAGCACTTTACTTGCCAAAGGGAAAGCTGAAAAGCGGACCTCAGGCCTCACAAGTCACATTCTCCTCTGTTTCTATTTTCCTGGTCGGCACGCAGACTTTCTGAGTGGATCTGGGCTTCAGGGGGCCTCCGAAGCCCAGTGGTCCTGACCTAGCTGTAGGCTCCGTAAGCCTAGGACCCTGTAATAGACCCAGGTGAATAGACGTTGTGTGTTGACAACAAAGGATGCTGGGAGAGGCAGGGAAGAACCAAGGCTTCGCTGCCGCTGGGTGACCTCGGGGACGAGCGTGCTTCTGGCTTCTGTGCTTCTCTGCCCGACTCAGCCAGAGTTTGTTTTAAAACCAGAACCAGATGCTGCCTCTGAGATCGGCTTCAGGGCTGAAAATAAATTAGGAAAAGCAGGTTCCACGCAGGGAAGCACAGGACAAGGAGGCAGCATGCCCTAGAAAAGCCTGATTAAGACCGTGGCACAAAATGGGAGTCGCCCTGTTCAAAGGGGCTGGGCAGAAGAGGCATGGGGCAGGAGGATGTCCAGCCCTTTGCCTGGCTTCCCCCTTTTAGCAGTCATGCTGCCAGCTAAATGAGGTCTTGGCAAAGAAACAGTCATCCAGTGCTGATGGGTGAGGAAGAAAAGCAGGACCAGCAGAATGGTGGTGGGCCTGCATTCCAGTGTGCTAGGCGGATGCCAAGATGACCGCCAACATTCCTGTCCTCTGGTGCAATGAATGCTGGGAGCCGCTGGTGTAGGGAATTCTGGGGTACTCTGTTCAGACCCCGTCTTCAGGCCAGACACATCAAACCCCCGTGCTGAATATTGGCTGCTGAAGACTCACAGCTGTGTTCCACACTGAGCATTGCCCTGGGCCACGGGGAACTTCCACACCCGAGGTTCCCCTTGCCAGACTTCTGCAGGGATACAAAGGCTGGTGCTCTTGCCTCAGTTTGGGGCAAATATCAAGGGTCGTCCCAGCTCCAGAGCTCCTGGTAGGGCTGACTGGGTTCTCAGTTAAGACCACAGTGTGAGTCTCCTCTGCCCACTGCTCAATCCTGCCTTCCACACCCCCTCACAGAACTATCTCCGAAAAGCTCCCCCCAGTAAATCTCCATGCAGGTCCCTGGCTCAGAGCCTGTTTCTGGAAAACCAGTCTAGAGCCACAGATAAGAGTTAGCAAGACAGGTGCTCAACATCACTAATCATCAGGGAAATGCAAATCAAAACCACAGTGAGGTATCACCTTATACCTCTTAGGTTGGCTATTGTCAAAGGGACAAGAGATAACACGCGCTGGCAAACATTTGGAGAGTTTGAGGGCGGCAAAGAGTAAAAGATGGGCATGGAAGACTTGATCAAATATGCCCTGGATGAAGATAACCAAGGCTGCAGGACGGATTGGACCTACTGGAAGAACTATCCCACTCTAGCTCCCTGGGGTGGCCACGTGTGAGAGTTAGAGCATGAGTGGACACAGGGTCCTTATGAGTGGCTTTGCTCAGCCCGTGGCTGAAGGAGTGGAAGATTCTTTAAGACAAGAAGGCCCAGCTCAAGAGGCATCTGGTATATGCACCCCAACATTCATAGCAACACTATATACAATAGCCAAGATATGGAAGAAACCTAAATGTCCATCGACAGATAACTGGATAAAGAAGTGTGGTATATTTATACAATGGAATACTACTAAGCCATAAAAAAGAATAAAATAATGCCATTTGCAGCAACATGGATGGACCTAGAGATCGTCATTCTAAGTGAAGTAAGCCAGAAAGAGAAAGAAAATTACCATGTGATATCATTCATATGTGGAATCTAAAAAAAAAAAAAGACACAAATGAACTTTTTTACAAAACAGAAAGAGACTCAGACATAGAAAACAAGCTTGTGATTACCAGGGGGGAAAGGGGACGAGAAGGGATAAATTGGGAGTTCCAGATTTGCAGATACTAAGTAATATATATAAAATAGATAAACAGGTTTCTACTGTACAGCACAGGGAATTATATTCAATATCTTGTAGTAACCTATAATGAAAAAGATTATGAAAAGGAATATATGTATGTATATATATGACTAAAACATTATGCTGTACACCAGAAATCGATACAACAATGTAAACTGACTACACTTCAATTAAAAAAAAAAGAAATTAAAAAAGAGGCTTCTGGAAGGCTGCCTTCCAACAACGTAGGCACCAAGGATGGGCCCCAACCAAGGACGGGCTTACATCTCAGCACTCAGCATGTAGGGAACTGGCCAGCCCATGCTCTTTTTCAGTCATGGACTGTAATAGCTCTTCAAATGGAGGAATCAATATATTTCTAGAGTATTCTATTATTATATATTATCTATAAATTAGGTAATATACACGAGAATAGTTGGTAAATGGAAAAAGAGCTGTTCAAATGAAAGGTATTATGTCTTCTTCTGTGGTGTTTATGGAAATGAGCCAGCAGGGGTGCCTGTGTTCTGGAACCTGTAAACCCCCGTTTGAATAAGAAGCCACAGGGTTAGGCATTTCACATGATGCCTGTAAGCCCAGGGCAGGTGGATCTGGCTCCCACTCGGCAAAGGCAGCTCTCCCCCCGCGAAGCAAGCGCGCCTGCAGAGCGAGTGGGCTGAAATCTCACGGCGCCTCATTCACAGAGCCATGGAATACCAGTATTCAAGCTGAGCAATTTGCAGAGAGTAAATTAAGGGGAATAAAATTCCTGTAACAGATCCTGGGAGTGGGGAGGAGACGAGGAGGAAGGAGGAGGAGGAGACAGGCAGAAATTTTTAGTGATGGCTGCTTTTTTGATGGCTGCTGCACGATGCCAAGTGTCCTGGGGATGGGGACCAGGCAGAACTGGGACAATACAGAGTGCACTTCTGGATGGGGTGTCAGGGTTACATGTAAACCAGGGGCTTCTAGTCTCAGGAAAAGCTTTATCCTAAGGTGTAGCCCTGACGGAAGACGCTGTGATGGGCTACTGAGACAGCTGGCGCCCAGGAACTCTTTAAACATTCACACTTGCTTTGCCCAGGATGTGGCTGGTCCTGGAGGACACTGGTCTTTGAAAGGAATCTCACTTTCTAGGGTGAAAACCGCCCTTCATTTGGGTGGGTCACTGGTGTCGTCAATGTGTCATATGATTGCAATGACCTGTGACTTTGCATTTATCAGCATTCAGTTACTGGCCGCCTGTGCCAGGCCCCGAGCTAAGCACTAGAAGTGAACTAGCCCTTTATCCCCTCCGTTACTGCAAGTAGGTGCTGCTGATACCTGTTTTATAGGTGCAGACACCGAGGCTTCAAGAGAGTGGGTGACTCGCGCACCCAGGTGCAGGGGGCAGGTCAGCAGTGGACACGGCTCACTGGGATCAGCATGTCGGGCAGCTGCCACCATCTCGCAGCCCCTGATACCCTGTCCTACCTGCTGACCCCTCCGCCATGACTCAGGTGCTCATTCACCCCCTCACTCTGGAGTTTGAGCACCGGCTCTGGCCTTGGCTGTGGGGCTCCGGGTCCGCTCAGGGCCTGGAGAGCACATCGTGCCCTGACAATGGACACCCCAGGTCCTGCAGGGTCAGTCCCCACTCCCCCTACCCAGGCGAGTGAGCCAGGCATGGGCGCCCCCTCCCCGCCCGTCAGAAAGGAGAAGCTGTCAGGAAAGTTTTCCAAGCTGTTGGGATGGTGTGGGCTGAATTATGTCCCTCCAGGGGTTCATACGTTGAAGTCCTAGCCCCCAGCACCTCAGAATGTGACTGTCGTTGGAGATAAGGTCTTTAAAGAGATGACTACCTTAAAGTGAGGTCATGGTGGTGGGCCCTAATCCAATAAGACCAGTGTCCTTATTAGAAGGAGCGACTGGGACACAGACATATATGAGGGAAGATGCTATGAAGATACAGGGAGAAGCTGGCCATCTATAAGCCAAGGAGAGGGGCCTGGAACAGATGTTAGCCTTACAGCCCTCAGAAGGAATCAACCCCGCTGACGTCTTAATCTCGGACTTCCAGCCTGCAGACCAGGGAGAAAACAGATCTCTGTTGTTGAAGCCTCCAGTCTGGGGCGCTTTGTTACAGCAGCCCCAGTTGACTCATCCAAGTGTCACCTCCAACCTGCCCTCTGCCTCTCACGCTGTCCCCATCACAGCTCACGTTCCTTGGCTGCCACTGCTTAGTGATCACCTGGGCTCTGGCCGATGGAGTGGATCCTTGCTCCAGGTTGCAGAAGGAAGCCTCCCTTCACCCCCACCCGCACCCCCAGAACTCTTGCCTGCTGTGTGTGTCTCTGGCTCCTCCAGGAGGCAGCTGAGATACCAAACGCAAGAACTGTCAAAGCAGGTGGGGAGCAGATCCCACTAAGGGTGTGTTCTCATCCCTCCTCCCTTCTTTCCGGGATGCGCCCTGGGCCATTTCCAGGTTAGGCTGGCCCAGGTCAGGACCTCTGCCTGTGTTAACGCTGGCGCCGGCAGTGTCAGGGCATCCTGAGAGCCATTGTTTCTGTTCTCCAACACCTAGCTTTTTCTGTGCCTGCAATAGGAACTATGGTTTCTCCTTCTACCAGGAGAGTTTTTATTTAACAACAGTAAACATATAAATAAAATAAATAACCGAACACCTGAAAGCTTTTTTCAATTACCTGGTAAGGTTACTTAAGCTGAGCTTTGCTGTAGAACTGATCCTTTTCACTCCTTTTTAAATTCCTAGATGGGAGAGAAAATGGTCTTCAAACGATAAAGCCTGCTCCCAGGTTATCTCTGAGAAAAATGTAATCCACTGTATTCTCTTGCTTCCAGTTTTTCTCCTGCCTCTTGACTTTGTGGGCCCTTATCTCCTTTTCGCTGTTTCACAGTTGCCTGGGCACTTAAAGAACCTCTCCCCACCTACCACTCCCATTTTCAAGAGTTTGTTCATGGCTCCTCCAAACTGCCTCACTTCTGAAGACTGACTCTGGGAATGGGTACAGAAGGCAGGCTTTTGGGAAAGGATCTTTTCCAGTTGACTCAATGACTTGGCCCAACAGTAACCCAAAAAAGCAATGAATTCACCCTGTCTAATGTTGGTTTGAAAGAACTCTGACCAATAAAGAATGGATGCCTTGTTAAATGTAGAGGTTCCTGGATCAGGGGCCATCTTGTACTGCACTTTTAAATTTTCTTATTTTTCCTGTGAATGGAACTAAAGTTTTCCAAGTAGTGGACACAGGATCTATAGTGTGTGTGTGTGTGTGTGTGTGTGTGTGTGAAATTCCTTTTAAAAAATGTATTTCGTTTTCTTCCCTAAATCCAGGTTCTTTATTTTGTCTATAAATTATATCCTCATCTTCAAAGTGCACTTGACCTTAACAGCTCTAAAGCCCTTTGCCCCAAAGCTAGAAAGACACAAGTTACCATCCATATGTGCAAGTCAGATATTAATTTTGGTCCTGACCTATAACCAGTTCACAACATCTGTCCTGTGAGGACCATGACCTGCACCTTCATTATTGTTTCAGAGCTTCTTCTGGGATAGAGGTCATTGTGCCAGGCTATAGTGGTCATAGAAAGCAAACAATAACCATAGTCAAATACAGTTTCTATAACTATAAACTGACAGAAAGCTCATAACTGGAACTACAAATTACTGATCCAGGAAGCCATAAAAAGAAGAAATTGGTTTAATATCTAGGATTCCAAATTAAACCAATAATATTTGGTTCCAAATCATTTATTCTATACATCCAGAGCTTGGCACATTTTTCATAAAGGGCCAGATAGTAACTTAACAAACATATCTATGACTCAGTTTCCCCCACTGTTAGTATTAGCATCCTAGAACTGGCAGATTGTTTTTCTAGAAAGTTTAGGAAGAGATGGTATTTACAGTGCACTCAAAAAATTATTCAGTTTGCAATTTATATAGAATGCACACTGAGACTGTTTAAGACAACTAAAAGCAGCTTTATATGGCAAAAAATGCCACCAACATGGAGGTGGCTATCTCACCCTTGCCTTGCAAGAGTGGATGTGGAAGTTAAGCAACTTCCTGCCCACATCCAGCCAGTTTTTAGTGCCAATGGAACCAGAATGTGGGCCTGAGGGACCCTCAGAATTGGGTCCCCTTGGGTTCCTTAGCTTCTGTTTCTTCCAGCAAATCTCAGAGCCCAGTGCAGCAGACGTATGGGATGACAGAGCTCACCTGCTATTGGAATAGCAGAGCATGCACAACAAATTAATTTAAATAAAACATGGCAAATATTGGCTTCAGTTTAACTTCATAAAATGCCATTTCGTTATATTGTGTTTTCATTTACGTCATGCCAAAGCTACTTTTTATTATTTCAGAAGCTAGAGCATGTAGGAAAATACACTTTTCGAATAAACCACTGTCATGATACAGATATTTGAGCCTTGTAATATTGATTTTATAGTGGCATGATGGATTGTGAAGTCTAAGGGGTTTTTTTTTAACTGCAATTAAAATAAATATTCTCAAGCAGTATCTACAGCCCCTTCCCTGTGATGATCCTATGACAGCTGCCAGTTGGCAGTTCTGAGAAGTAACACTTCTCATGACTCAAGTATATCTTGGAGGGAAGGGTAGGGATGTGAGCCAACTGACACAGAGACCGGGATGTCATGTCCTTAGGAGAAGAAAAAGAAGGAGCCCTTTTCCTAAGGGAAAAGAGGAGGCCTGGGGGAGAACTTAATTTGTGAGCTGGGGGCCTGCTTCTCACACAGCCAGATCCCTGACAGTTTCCCTTTCCCTCCCCGAGACCCCAGTGAAGTGATCATGACTCTCCTCCCAGAAGGGCACAGCCAACCTGAATCTGGGGACTCTCTCCTGGCATCGTTTCCTGGTACATGATGACGGCTCTGTAAGCACGGTATTTTTCATCACTCTTTGAGGGGTGACGACTCTCATTCATTCCTGAAGTCAGTAAACACGTACTGTTTAGTCGCTCTGAACCAGGCACTGTAACAAGCACTACAGACAGAGGATGAGTGAGACAAACGAACTTGCGACGCTGGAGGACCTTGTGGTCTGGTAGGTGGACTCGGTCACAGAAAATAATTACAATATGAGTGGACTTGGAAGTCACTCCCAGAAAATGTCTTTTTGGAAAAATAACCTTCTTCACACAAGAAGGAAGCTTGTAGAAGGGCCCTGAACTCTCTGGGGAAGTGAATTCATTTAGGAGTAGAAGCATCCTCTCCAAAGGAGTTAAGCTCTACGACCACTTCGAGTAAGCAGGGGAGGCATAATCTTAAGGATTTCACTAGAGCTGATATTTCAGTGAGATTGAGTCTAAGTATAATTTTGAAATAGAAAAAAAATTTTATCAGACACCCCAAATCACAAGGTTTTCATTTTTTGTTAACCACTATATATAAAACTAGATAAAAAATAAGTTTCTTCTGTACAGAACAGGGAATTATATTCAATATCTTGTAATAACCTTTAATGAAAAAGATGAAAATGAATCTATATACATATGTATATGTGTATAGATATATGCCTGACTGGGTCATTATGCTGTATACCAGAAATTGACACGTTGTAACTGACTATACTTAAAAAAGAACACACAAGGTTTTCCTTTTTTATTTTTGGGTTATTGAGGGAAAGTAATTTAAAACAATAAAGACAAGGCATAGCAGCCTCTGGTAAATTCTGTTGGGTATCTATCAAACTGACAATGACTTCTTTTCTCTGAAAATTGCCCTCCTTCCAAAGTTTCCCACAAAAATGGAGGGATGGGTCCAACGACCTCAGGCCCCTGCACCTGGTGGGGACAGCTGACCTGACTTGGATCAAATTCTCTGTTCTGGGAATTTAGAACTGGGACTAAAAGAGAGCTAGTCTGTCTGCAGTGTCCGGGGACAAAGCGCCTTCAGGACGTATAGAGTCCTATCTTCTGCTCACCACATACATGAAAACAGAGAGAAGATGGCATTGGTCTTAGAGAGAAGCAGAAGTGAAGGATGAAGAGAGAGAAGTGTCTTGTTCCTGAAAGTGTCTGGTCCCCGGGGCTCTTTGCCCTTGAGTTCTGTGAGACACCCACGGGTCCTGTGGCACATTCCCTCTTTGGGGTAAGCCAGCTCAAGTTGGTTTCTGTAATCCACAACCCAAAGAGTCTTGTCTGATGCTCATTCTCTCTGGCTTAGGTAAAGTCCTGCCTAAGTGACTGAAGGGCCCACGACATCATGTTTTCTTACTTGTGTTCTTTCAGGATTTCAGGTTTATGATTCCCAACCGCTGAATCTGATCCCCTAGGGTGAGGTCCAGGAATCCACATGTTGTAACAAGTCGTTGGGATGTTTCAGAGGTGCTGGATAGCCGAACACTCCTTGCTACTGAACCATGATGCACCACATGCTGTATCACTCTCCTCACAAGGACCCTGCGACATAGGCATTATTTATTAGGGGAAATGCTGAGTTCCCCTCCTACTGTGTCCTTCCAAATGGAGGCGGCTCTACTAGCTAGGACACTTCTGCCTTATCTCTATCTCCTTACTCACCAGTGACCCTGAAAGTGGGGAAGGGAGGCAGAGGAGGAGGCTAGAGCGATATGATATGAGGAAGACTCCACCAGCCACGGCTGCTTTTGAAGATGGAGGAAGGGAGCATGAGCCGAGGAATGTGGGCAGCCTCTGGAAGGTGGAAAAGACAAGGAAACAGATTCTCTCCTTGAGCCTCCAGAAGGAAGACAGCCCTGCTGTCTCGACTTTAACCCACGTCAGACTTCTGACCTACAGAACCACAAGACAGCAAGTGTGTACTGTTTTAAGCTTCTAAGTTTGTGGTCATCCCTTATGGCATCAGTAGAAGCTAATACACAGATACTTCTTTCCCGGCAGTATAATCCCTAAGGCTGAAATATTTCAACCAGGGAACCAGCCTGGGAGGTTTATGCATAAGAGACACTTGGTGAAAACGTACAGTGTTCCTTGATGAAAAATTCTGAAGTTTTGAATGCCAAACCCACCAGACTGAGTGACTAGGACTGACTAATGCCCTGAACAGGCTTGATTTTAAGTTAAGTGAGCATGACGAGCACGTTGTTAAAAACTCAAACCTGATTAAATCTCTGATGAAGCACAGCTTGATAAATGCCAGGCGACCACAGCTCTGTGAAAACCAAATGCAGTGCGCAGAGTCGGGGAGATGTCCCGTGGGGCTGGACGCCTGGGGCCAAGGAAGGACACCTGGGTCACCACGTGGTTCATCCTAACAGTGTTTCCCTGCCACCCGGAAGCACCCTATCTGAGCTACAGAGTATCTTTTATCAGATGTTTACTAAAGAGAGGGAGGATGAAGAAGCTGTGATGGTACCACCAACTGCACGGAAACTCACTCGTCCTGGGCCAAGTCTCCACTGACCGAATTTCAGATTAAGAAAATAAACTTTTCAAATGCTTCTGCCCAGAGTTGGGACATGGAAATGTGGTTGCTAGGATTGGCATAAATCGTGTCATTGGGTTCATTCATTTATTCAGCCTTGATTTCATTTGTTCTATCATTGGTTCATTCATTCATTCACCAGATATGTATGATGTGTCTACCTTACACCCGGCATTGAAAATGCGAGGTTAAACACTATGCAGTCTTACGCGCAAGGAGATGTCAGTCTAGATGGAGAGGAAGACTTGCACTCCACTATGACAGTGATGCCAAGTGCAGTAACTGAGCTCTGCCACCGGGTGCTCAGGCTCAGGATGGAGGTAAGGAGAGGGTCAGAGAGGGCTCAAGGAGGCGGCACTGGCCAAGATGAATCTTAAAAGATGAGAACTAGGTTGGGGTAGGCACTCCAGTGGGAGAAAGAGCAGGGTGCTAGGAAAGAGTTTAGAACCTTCAGAAATGATGAGAACTTGGGGCGTGGCTGGGAGTCAGGAAGCTCTCCTCTTGGGAACAGTAAGAGAAGAGGCTGGAAAGATAACCAGGGGCCTGATCATGAAGAGTTCCATAGAACACGCTAAAAAGAGGAGGACAGTGACAATGAGTGGATGATGTTAAGTGGAGCATGATGTGGTCAGATTTGAGTTTAGGGAAGGTCAACTGGTGGCTGCGAAGAAAGTGTCCTCGAGGGGAGGGAGGCTGGATGCAGGTGGGGCAGACAAGGTTAGAGCCTGAATAGGGCTGTGGACGAAGATGCTCATTTTTGGTTCCATTTTTTTTTAAATTAAAATATAGTTGCTGTGTAATATTATGTAAGTTACAAACGTACAATATAGTGATTCACAACTTTTAAAGGCTATACTCCCTTTATAGTTATTATAAAATATTAGCTATATTCCCCATGTTGTACAATATATCCTTGTAGTTTATTTTCTACCTGACAGTTTGTACCACTTAATCCCCTACCCCTGTATTCCCTGCTTCCCTCTCCCCACTGGTAACCATTCATTTGTTATCTATACAAGATGCTCCTTTTAAGGAAAGACTAGCCTTGGGGATAAACGAAGGCTTATTCTAAATTGGGAGGACAGCATTTCATAAATTCAGAATGTATTCAGTTCACCTGAAAAGGCGTTAAGAAACTATCAGAAAAGCAGCAAGTGTGGAAGGCTGTTGCTGCTGGTCGCAATATGTTCTTTTGGCTCCAGAAGAGTTTGTGGACGGAGAATCAGTGGAAGCTGGGACTGTGTTTAATATGCGATTTGGTATTGTTGTCATCTGGTGTGATTATAGGCTTGGCTCCTGGTTTTTCATTCAGAGCCATTTATTCAGAAAATCTCTTATTCAGAATTTGAGTTCATTCCTCATTAATTCAATGGCAGCTTTCTGTAGCCCAGTGATTGAATTACCTAATAGCACCTGCCTGAAATGAGTAACATAAGAGGAAGCCACGGGGTTGTATTTGATATAAATGATTTGTTTCCTAAAGTTGTAATTTTATTAAAGGGGGACCCAGTGAACCGCCTTCGCAAATGAAGGCGAGGTCCTGGCTTCTGGGTAGGTACCCAGGAGATTAATGAGTGATTAGCAGTGGACGCGTAGCAACATGGCCGCGGAGGGAGGTGGCGTTTCTCAGGTGGTGGGTCAGCATCTATGGGAAAGTAAGGCCTTGTTTTGAAAGGGCTGTGTGGCCCACTTTATAAGTGTGGTGACCAGGGAGAGAGGGAGGAGTGAGGACAGGGCCCTGTGGCGCTCGTGAGCTCACACCACAGCCTCAGTCCTGTTGCTTGGGTTCCTCCCAAGTGGACCAAGTAGGATTCAAACTTCACTAGTCCCCTAAGGGAATAGGGGCTAAAGCTGTGGGTTTCTGTCCTTCTGAGACAGATCCAGGCAAGCTGGTGCTAACAGGACCTGAGCTTTTCTTCTGAAGGGACTGTGGCCTTTGTATTAATCTTTTAGGAACTTGCTGGTCTCTTTAAGAGCTGAAGGGAACAGGAGGAACTAGCACATGGGCTACTGAGAAATACTCTTTCATTTTGTTCAGCAATTGATAAAAACACAATTTCTTTCTAATGCATCGTTTAGTAATTATACCCATTTGCTAGTTTTGTTGGTTTAGGTATAAACGTCGGTGCACATGTACAACTTATATGCCATTTAAGGACAGAAATCATTTGTACTCCCCAAAATGTAAACTGAATATTTCCACGATATTGATGCTTTTTAACCCCAGAGAATCTGGAAGAACAAAATGGTACGCCGAGGGCTGGGCAGGGCCGACCTTCAAAAGACAGGTGCCAACCCTCATCTCTGTATCCATATTCGTTCCCTTAACTAGAGGTACTTAAAACATCTTTTCGGGACATTTCCCCTTCTTCTTCCTGCTCCATTCCCTTCTCTGCTCCCCGCTCACGTCCTTCAGCTCCTGCACTGCCCTGTTCCCTCTATTCTCAAGGAAACAGGGTCCAGTGGTCCCCTGCGGCCTGTTGCCCTGGTCCCGTTCTAGGAGTGCCCTGCTGGGGCACTGCTTTAGTCAACGGCGTGACCCTCCATTGAGGGAAAGGTCCACGTGCAGGTAGAAGGGCAGGCAGACGGAGGGTAATTTTCCATCGAGAAGGAGAGGCTGCTTAGTGCTGCTCAAATCCCACTATTAGGACAAATGGACTCAAACCATGGGTTCAGGCAACACCCACGAAATAGGCTTTGCCCACCTCTGACCCCCTCCTGATAAGGGCGACAGGTGGACACTTAGACAGTGGTGCCCACACTCGACTACGTGGGAAAATTTCCAGCGGAGTTTTAAAAATGCAGATTCAAAGTCCCTGTCCCTAGGCAACGGAATCAGACTCTGTACATGGTGGGACCTGGAAGTCTGTATTTTTGTCAAATCTTCCCCAGGGGCTCGGATGTAGTTGGTCTGAGAGGTGGCATTTAGGCACCAGAGGCGGAGCAGCACCCCTGGGTTTCAGGCAGGTGTCCTTGTACAATGAGTCTGTTTGGCTGTCTCTGCTCCCCTCATGGGCTGCACATCTTGCCCGTGTCCCCTGATCTCTGATGTGGATCTGGGACCACCTGTGTATCTTCAAGTACATGGTCTACACCCTATGCACATCTCCAGAATGCTCAGTGTAGAAATCTCAGCAGATTCGGCGGCCCTTGTGAATACCAGTTCCCCAGGTTCTTTGCAGAGCCCACATCAGAGCCGTCCTGGCCAGAACGCCAGCACGAGCTGCCCCAGACGCTCTTCCCCACTAAAGGTCTCAGAAGTTAAACAGCGAGCCCAGAGGATTAAGTTCCCATTTCTCTGCTTGGAAGCAGCATTCATGGTTAAAAATATAAGAAGTAAATAATCCTCTGTATACATTCACTTCTGCTGCAAACGCATGCATTTCCTAGTCATTCTGTGTACACATCTACTCACGGAAGCACTATATTGGAGCGAGTGTGGTGTCATGCCTAATTTAAGAACAAAATTTAGATTGTAAGCTCGAATTGTTGCTGTAGCCTTATCTGTTCATTCCCAAACTTGCTTCATGCACGACAAATGCCGTGTACAAGCAGGAGCAGCTGCACGAAGCCAAACCACCCACACGGACGTGTGTGATGACAGCCCTTCGGAACCTCAGTCCTGGGACATACAGATACACACATCCACACTGGTCCACCCTCAATTCTGCCCCCATTCCTCCTCTCAGCTCTCCCACTAAACAGAGAGTTCTAAATTCCATCACAGGCTCCTGATTTTCGTGGCGGTCATCATCTTTTCCATTAACGTCATTATCTTATTCCAGGGTCCATTAGAACTCCTCCTGTAATGAGAACTTTGGGTGAAGCTCTTCATTACTTTCCTGGTCACCCACAGCCCCAGCTGTCGTGATGAATGCTTTGCATACAGTTCTCACCTGTTTCACACAGTCCCTCTCGCTTCCATTAAGATGATCATCTTTTTCCCCCACTCCGCAGTCATCACCTCATTACAACTCCATTACCTTTTAGCATCATCTACATTATAACTCCATTACCTTTCCCACCACCACCATTACCTCCCTTATCACCCCCTGTACATTCCAGTTGCCCTCACCTTCTCCTTTACAGCCACCAGCTTTTCAATTACAGGTCCATTATCTTCATTATGACCTCGGTTACAATCATAATTGTTCCCATAACAATTTCCATGTCTTTCTCCACCCCTCTGCAATGCAAGATTGTGGCCACCTTTGAAAAAGCTACAGGCACCCCTATTACACACTAGACATGGACTCCAGCATCTCTGTTAAGGTTAGAAGCCCCTTCTTTTCCTCCATCAAATCACCCATGATAATGGTAACCATGAAAGATCTGCCACTATTCATGACGATTTCACTATCACCATTGTTACTCTCATTTACAACTCACTGCTCCATCCTCACATCTATCTCTCAGTAATAGCCAAACGGTAATAATCCTCATCTTGAAAAGACACCAGCGCCTCATCTGTACAGCCCTCCGTTACAGTTAGCTCTCTGACTGAAAGCATCCTAACCACCAATTTCTTCCTCAAAGCAGTTCAAGACCCTATTAATATAAGTGGCAATGCAATTTCTGATATTCCAGTGTGTGTGTTTGGGGGAGTCGAGTTGTCTACCATCGCCCCGTTCTATCCATTAGGATGGTATGTTCATGGTGGACTAGACCTCATTTCCTTTCCAGAGCACACGTAGCAGCTGGTCGGAGTTCAGCATTCAGAAATTACGGTGGATTGAATGACTCTTCTTTTATCTTCACACTCACAGTCTATTGCTGTTGCATTGATCACTAATAAAACCTCATCAGTACACTCTCTACGACTTCATTACCCCAGGCTCCTCCTCTTCAAGGAGAGCTACTTCTGCTCTTCCATTTCTGGGCCATTATCGCAATAATTGTCACAGCTTCAGTGGCAGTGTCTCCACTACAGCTCCATTACCTCTCCTTGACTAAGGAAACAGAGGCCACCCCACCATGAGGCCCTGCTTCCTTCCCAGAGCAGCCCTCAGCTCCCGCAAGGAAGGGCCGCATCTCTGGCAGCCTCTCCCCGCCGCCATCCGTGCTTGTACCGGTCACACTGAGGCTCTCGCCTGAACGTGCCAGGGCTCCAGTGACAGAAGGTGGCTCTTCCTTCCTGATGTGTGACCTCGGACACATCCTTCTCGGTACTGCTTGGGTAGAGGGGCTCAGGACTCAAACTTCCTGGGCCCAAATCCCTACTCTGCCACCTACTACGTTGTTTGACTTTGGGCAAATTATTTAGCTTTTCTGTTGCTCAGTTTCCCTCTCTGTAGAATGGAGGTAATAACAATGCCTGTGATTGTGGGTTGTAGGGAGGCGTCAGCGAGTTCATACCTATAAAGTAATTAAAACAGCACTTGGCAGATAGAAAGCATTCAAGAAATCTTAACTCTCCTCAGGGCTCCATTTTCTCCTGGCCAGAAGACGAGGGTTAGACTAGAATCATGTCTGGAATCCTAGCCTGGACACTTGATGGGTCTGGGTTTCTGGGATCAGACTGTCAAGAGTCCTCACACAGTTTCATCATCATGATTCTCCAGGAGTTTTCCAGCTCCGCTGTAGGCTGCTGACTCAGCGGGGCAGCGGGGCACTGCCCTGGCCCGTGGCCACGGGCGTTCTGCACCGGGGGTGACCTCTGGGCATTCTCTTCTCTGCGCCCAAGGAAAGACTCGCTGTGCTTTTGCAGCAGCTGGACTTGACCTCGCTGCATACACACAGGCTCAGCCCGCCACCCAAGCAGCCCTCCCCTGCTAGTCTTGTCTTCCTTCCTCCCTCCCTTTTGACCGCTTCAGCAACACTGAGTGAGGTTCGCAGGCGGCACCTGTGTGTGTACCCAGCTTTGACGTGGGAGCTCTCCAATCAGCCAGGGCTGCTCCAGGCCACACTACAAAGGAGACAAACTTTGACTCTAGCTGTGTTCCATCATGCGTTTTTGTTTTGTTTTTTTTCTCTCTCTCCTTTTGGCTCTATTTTCTACCTCTCCTCCTGCGCATTAGCCATCTAGACCACCTGCCACTTGCACGGGACACCCTCCTCAATCCTGCCTTTCCTAGCAGCACCCCATGTTCTAAAATTATTTTTCCCTCTTCCTCTGCCACCATTTTTCCTCCTCCAGTGGCCTTTAGACAGAAATGATGTAATAAAATAATGAGCATTCTAGTGTGGGTAAACAGGTCTCTCTGGGGACACCTGCCTTTCAGAAGGAACATCTGGAAAAGGCAATGCCTTAATGAGAATGCATCTCAAATGGTAGAATTTCAGGCATATGGCAGAACCGGGTGTTTTATTTTTGATTTTATTTTTCTTAAAATTTGAGACGGGGGTGAAGGTAGGATGGGGGCTAATTTTCAAGACAAGGAGATTTCACAGTGCCGGTCTAAATATATTTTGTGGGTGATTTCTTACTCTCTCTATAAAACCCATTTGAAATGCATCCAATAAATTATTTGTAATTTACCCATCTCTCCATTTCTCAGAGGCCACTGGAACCTTCAGCTAATGAAGCCATCTCATCTGTTGTGAAGTTTCTGTGGGTTCTTTACATCCAATTGTTGGTCGTATGAGAATTTAGTTGTTAAGGATCAGTCTGAAGTGTGCGAGGCTTTCAGGATAAACAACATTCCTCTCAAGGAAACACGAGGAAAAAGATGCTTCACTTTGTGATTACAGAGATGACAGAAATTGGCTGGCACTAGTCCAATTCTACAGAGACGCCTGGGTCTACAGAATTAGTTTCTGCCTCAAAATTGTTGGTCTTTGGCCAGGGCAAGCCAAGGGCTGGCACAGGTGCGGGAGGAGACGTGAGGCAGCCGTGGTAACCACCCCGCCACCACTGTTACCACTTTTCCTTCTCTTGTTCACGTTCTTCCTCTCCTCTTAGTCTGACTTTTTCTGTAGTCCGAGGTGTCACACTCATTTTGCTCTCCTGGCTTTGTATCAGCTTTACTTTCAAGGCTCAGCTCGAAACCCACGACCTCTCCCACGCCGTCTTCTGTGGCCATCTGCACTTCCCTGAGCCCTGTGACACCTGTTCCATTCCGGCTTTCAGTAACTAACACAGCCAGTGCCGGGTGAGGGGGTGGGGATATTTAATATTTCTTTATATTGATGTGCTTTGATATTTCATTGGTTTTCTGGGCTTAGAACTGTCCTCTCGACTAAATCCTAAGTTCCTTGAGGACGGGGACCATGCTGTGTGCTTTTGTGTGGCCCTTGGCACATGCTTTGGTATCTGACACATAAATTACTCAATGTACACTTGCTACCTGAGTCTTCTGCTCTTTTCTCTTATTTTTTTCTTATCTGTCTTGCCTGTCTTATTAGCTACCCTGTTCTTTCCTGCTGCCTAAGTGCCCCAGGCTGGAGATGTTCACCCCACCACTTAAGCATGTTGGATGCATTCAGGTTCAGGAGATTTCTGACTCCTAGTTTCCTAGGAGCTACGGATCATGTTTAAGAGTGGCCACTTGGATACCGCACTGAATAGGACTAATTCCCGGCCAGTCCGAATCCTTTGGTTTGGCATAAGAGAGTGAGGGAGAGGGACTAACCTTTGGGTTATAAAAAGCTGCCACAATAAAAGCTGTTTGGGGCCAATCGAACCCACACATTGAAAAAACTCCATCACAAAATCGTAAGTACTGGTTCACAACCTATCTGTTAACTGTACTGTTGACACTTTCATTTGGAGAAACATCCGAACAATTTAAATGCGCTTTGATGACATACCAAAGGGTAACTTTACATAAGCGTTTGCACTCCGAGTATGGGTCCTGCTTATGATCAATTCTCATCAGTATGTTGGAAAGCAATCTCAGTAAGTACTTGGCTTAATCAATTCGTATCTGCTCGTTGACCTTCGGGACTCTGTGCGAGTCCCATCATGCAGTGTGCTCTGCAATCCTCCGTCTCTTCAGGCAGTGTATTTCTCAATATTTGTACATGGCTTTCATATTCAATCAATGCAATCATCTGTTCCCTCCTCTCATCCGCTTCCCTTGCCTGGGGAGGTGAGAGCCAGGCGGCACCTCTGCCCCATGAGTGTATGTTACAGAGCACTTGTTTACTATTTCCCTAAAATCTGGAGAACTGAAAGGATAGCGGGGCATTCTGGGATAATAAAAATAATGGGGGAAAAAAGGGAAAAAAATTTATCAGCTTGTTTACACAATTATGTAAATGATGAGCACTTATACATGGCTGATTCCTCAATTATTCATGGTTTGAGGCTCTTGAAAATTCAATTAAACTAAATAACCTTTCCTTCAGCTCTTATTCTGAGCAAGGTAGTGTAATTTGAGGAAGGGGGGACAGAGACACAATTTGGTAAGGAAAATCAGAGAAACGCACAAATGACTATTGCACAAGTTGAGTGAGGACAAGGGAAAAAGCACAGCAGACGCCCTGAGGGTTTGGAGCAGGAAGAGCAAACATCTGTTTGGGTGGATCCAAAACAGGGTGCATGGAGGATGCAGGAGCCTGTGCACCATCCCCTCTTCTCCATCCCCGGGGCCGCTCTCCTGGGCCAGGACTCTCTCCCTCTTGTATGGATGATGAGAGCAGCTTCCTATGTGAGCTGCCCCCTCTAGCTGCTGCTTCCCAGCGGCCGTTCTAAAAGGCAATCTGATTGCATCTCTCCCTGGCTTTGACCCCTGCGTTGTCTGCAAGAAAGAGTTCAAGTTTCTCAGGATCACACGCTTGAAGACTAAGCGTCCATCATGCTCTGTCGCCTCAACATGGAGCTTGTCTGGCGTCATGTACGCAGTGCTGCCTACATGTCGTGCTGCCTACATGTCGTGCTGCCTCAGTGGCCGCAGTGACCTTGCCCACGCTACTCTTCCCACCAGACTGTCCTCCACGACTCTCCTTTTCTCTGCCCGCTTCCTGCATCCCTCATTTGTCTGGAGAGCTTGTGGGGCACATCTCTCGCTTCCCCCTGCCCCCAAGATGGGCTGATGACTCCCTTCCCGCCTCTCTATGGCACAGACACCCCACTCAGCACATCCTTTATAATTTGGGGAGGGGATAAGCATGCTTGCCTGCCTGGTAAGGATGCGTCCTCCTCGTGATCAGGACCCAGACAGGGCATGGCACATAGTACATGGTCTGTGCCCGATCACTGAATTAAGCTGGATTTGTTGCCTGGGTGGGTAGGAGGCACCACTTTCCATGGGATTAAGGAGTGACGATAAGGTGAGACGTGAATGTGGAATCCTCTTTCACAGGAAATAGAGAGTCATGAAATCAAGGGAATGCTGTTTTTGTTCGTTTGCTGGCATGAATGGAGACCAAGTCTTGTTTATAAGCAGAAAGGGGAGAACTTACAGAAAAGCGAGAGGACATATGAGCGAGGAAAAGGGCAGTGGCTGGATGACGGCCAACGAGGAGGTGGCAGGGAAGGGGCTCAGGGCTCCGTGGAAGAGTTAGCGCTGGCAAGGGGCAGGAGCACTTTCTCTCCAGAGAGACAGGACAGAGCAAGTCGGGGAGGGTGGCCTGCAGGGGCTTTCCAGGAAGGAGGGGAGCAAAGCTAAGCCGTGCTCTTGTCACATGGCCCTAAGCTTTGCAAAGGGAGGGGTGAGCCTGAGGGTAAACTGCCCATCCACGCACCCAGTACCGGTACCTTTTCCCCATGTAAACTGCAAGATGTTGCAAGAAAACACAAATACTCAGAGTACTTTAAGCAGCAATGGCCTCTTAGAAGCTATGCTCTTTATAAAATTGATCATCATTGGACGGGGCACTGAATTCACTGCGGAGCAGGGCTGACTCTCCCTACTCCTCTCCGTGTGGAGCAGCGTCGGAGCCCATGTGAGCTCTGTCCCGGCCGAGGCTGATGGCGCAGAGGTTTGGGAGAGTCAGATCCTGCCCGTCTGGAGCCCTACTTTGCTGGTCTTCCTCATCTCTGTTTTTGTGAGGCAGCCATTCATGCTCAAACTGCATTTCTGTCTGAATCCCCTCAAGCCACAGTTTAAATGGATTACAAGCATTTTCCTCCTGAAACTCCCTCAAGGTCCCGGAAGGCTGGATGAGTTTTGGACCCCTAGGGCCAGAGCAGAAGTGGGTGAACCCACAGCTGTGTCCAGACCCAGGATCTCCCGTCCACACCCAGGCTGGCTCCTTGGAATTCTTAGCCTCAGTTCAGGGAAACGTGGCAGATAGTCTCGTCCCATTGGAACGCAAATGCAAGGCTTATTAAGCTCAAGGTCTGGCTTCTTCTGAAAGGCTGTAAGAGCTGCTGTATTTGGTGAGCGTTCCAAAAGGATGCTTAGGTTCAGGGAAACTCCTGTGATGACCACCTCCTTCAAAAGAGCCAGCTGTGTTTTTAAGAGTCTCCAGCTTTACAGACTCACATAGAAAACAAACTTATGGTGACCAGGGTGGAAAGGGGATGGGAAGGGATAGATTGGGAGTTCGAGATTTGCAGATACTAATTAATATATATAAAATAAACAACAAGATTATACTGTATAGGACAGGCAACTGTATTCAATATCTTGAAGTAACTTATGGTGAAAAAGAATATGAAAACGAATATATGTATGTTCACGTAAGACTGAAGCATTGTGCCGTACACCAGAAATTGACATAACATTGTAAACTGACTATACCTCAATAAAAATTTTTAAAAAAAGAGTCTCCAGCTTTCATTCTAAGGACACTCAGGGGTCTGGTTTGGTTGGGGAAAGACAGGGGAGAGAAGACAGCTCAGCTGATGTTCATTTGTTTGTAAGAACAAGTTTATCGCAGCATGGGACCATCTGTTCCCAGGCACCTTGGGTTGGTTTCCCACTCCACCCCTCCAGTTCTGTTTTGTTTTGTTTTTGACTTTTTAAAATTTTTTTTATTGACGTGTAGTTGATTTACAATGTTAGTTTCAGGTGTACAGCAAAGAATGGAATAATGCCATTTGCAGCAACATAGATGGACCTAGAGATTGTCATGTTGAGTGAAGTAAGTCAGACAAAGGCAAATATCATATGATGTCACTTACATGCGGAACGTCCCATTCTGTTTTTAACTTTCTCTAAAACATAGGGAAAAGCATTAAATTGGAAGGCAGTCATATGCTTCCCAGCACTGAACCCACCTATGGGAGTTACAGAGGGAGCTGAACGTATTAACCAGGATGAAACATTCATATTTCTGACCATTTTATATTAGTCTCAGCAAAAGTCAGGTTTTAACAACATCAGTTGTTAAATAGCAGTTGCTCAATAAAGGTTTGTTGCCTGGAACTGAAAGTTATCAGAGAATGTAGGCGCACAGAGCTTCTTCCCATAGATTATCACACAAAGATTATAATTCTGTCCTTAGAATTCTGCGCTGTCTCTAACTTGCCTTTCTCTGAGAATGCACGATCATGGAGATACGTCTACAGACAGAATCCTAGACCTTTAGGGATGAAAGCGGCCTTAGAGACGCACATACACCCAGTTTCAGGCTGCAGGAAAACGTGGGAGAAGGCAGTGCTTCAAAACCTGTCTGCGGTCCAGAGCCGTCATGAAGCTGGGAGCTCAGCTCCCCAAATATCACATTTATCTCAATTTGGCAAGAAACTGAAAGCCTATCTGGGGCCATTTAAATTCTAATGTTATTAAGGACTCATCTAATCAGCTTTTAAAATAAGCTGCTTTCGGATGCATGGGGAATGAAGGTAGGGCAGCCGCAGGCTGAGTGCGGCAGTTAAACGCACCTCTGTTTGAATTGCCTAAGAGCCAGGAGGCGACTTGGTGGCTTCCTGTTTGGTAACGTCTGCAGTTCCAACACCAGACCACGCTGGTGAACAGCTATTTGTAAGTACGTGGGGGAGAGGGCTAATCTGGAAAATCCATGCTGTCCTGTGAAGTCAATCGTACACATGTGACAAGGCTTGGCAGAGAAAGACAGACTGGCCTCCTCTGTGCCAGGAGGTGGCTTTGAGATGTAATCAACAGAGCGGCTGGTGCTTCTGAGAACTACCGCTGAATATTGCATCTTGTAGACTTCTGAGAAGTCCCGCCCTAGGGAGGGCCAGCGGGGTTCACCACCCCATCAGGACCCATGGGCGGTTGTTAGCTGACTTCCACGTTGGCCCCTCACATCCTGCTGTGGCTTGACCCTCCCTGGACCCAGGCACTTCAGTCAGCCCTACACCCTGCGTGTTTGTGGCTGTGCAGTGGTTTGGGATTACAATTCTGATTCTGACACTGATTCTGATGTGTGGGTTGTCCCCCCAATACGAAGCAATTCTTTGACACCAGCTGGGTGTCCTACCGTCCAATTCAATTCGGACACTATCCACCCAGAGATACCATCAGAGTCCACAGGCTGAGGGTGCAGTCCCGCAAGACCACCCTCCACTTCAGAGGCCCATCACAAGTCCAGGTTTCACCTTTGCTCTCGACCAAGTGGCTACAAACTGGAGGTTCCTACAACACCCTCCTCTGGTTTGATTAATTTGCTAGAGTGACTCACAGAACTCAGAAAACCATTTGGCTCACTAGATTACGGGCTAAGGATATTAAAGGATATGAATCAGATGAAGAGGTACATGTTCCGAACAAAGGAGTTTCAAAGGAGCATCTGTCCCCGTGGAGTTTGGAGCGCAGCGTCGTGGCACAAGCAAGCTTTCTCGTTCACCAACCCAGAAGCTCTCAGAACCCCTTTCTTTTGAGCTTTTAATGGAGGCTTCATCACACAGACATGATTGTTTGACTCACGGGCCATTTGGTGATTGAACTCAATCTCCAACTCCTCTTTCCTTCCCAGAGGTCGGGGGTGGAACTGGAAGTTACAACTTTCTGATCACATGCTCGGTTCCCCCTGACTAAGAGCCCCCCAAAATCACCTCATTAACAGACTGTCAGGTGTGGTTGAAAGGGGTTTGTTCAGAGTATCAAAACATCTCTATGGCTTTTATCACTTAGGACATTTCAAGGGTTTGAGGAGCTCTGCGCCAGAAATGAGACAAAGACAAATACATATATCTTACTATAAACCACAACATCACGGGGATCATCCCCAGGTCCTGCTTCAAACTTCAGTCTCATCCTTGCTTTTAAAGCACATTCTCTGGTTCAGCCTGCAGATTCGATTCCACAGGCAGGACTGGGGCAGGGTCCGCATTGCTGGATTAAGGCTGTCTCCATGTACGACGGGATGTTTGTCTCCGGTAGTCACCCCTCTCCCACCAACTGTCTTCTGTACACGGGCTCCTCAGATCCCCCCTGGAGTCTCACTCAGGCTGGTGGGGCCCTGGGCTCCCTCTTCCATCCTCCCAGCCCCTCCATCAGATATCTTCATCAGATATCAGGGCTAAGTGAAAATATGTGAGTGTTCTTGCCAAGCTCATCATTTGTCTCCCATTTAAACCAATAGCCTTTAAATATTTATTCAGCATCACCTTGGAGGATAATAGCACCCCAGGTCCCAGTGAACCCACCTTATTCAGAAGTCAGTTCAGAGACCAGCTATTTTTATTTGAGCAAGTTTCTTTGAGTGGGTGGGAGAGTTTAATCTTTCATTACAAATGGTTTGTCAAATATTCTTTTAGCTACATAAGTACTTTCTGTGAGCAGAGAGCTGGTGAGTAAAAATGTCCCCATCTTAATAGCTACCCCCAGCTGCTGTCCACGTAGTCCACCCTATTCTAGCTCAGCTTAGTTGCACAGAACTTGAGCTCCACCAACTGTTAGCCTGGAAGCACCAGGCTAACCAGTTCACTCTTAAGTGTGAATGGCTGATAGCCAGCTTAATGCAATGATGTCTCTTGTGAGTTTGTACGTTCAAAGGTGTTTTAAACGGCCTGGGGTACTTTGCAGTCGAGTGTCCCCAGGTGAGGCAGGATGTCACCGAGGCTATTCTGGGTTAATTCAAATGCGAGGCTTCATAAAAAAACCTGTTTTACCGCCATAAAGTGTCACGACGATAGAGATTGAGAACACGATGAGTCTGAGGAATGAAATGAGTTTTTCCTGAGCAAACTTTAGCAATTACATAAACAGAGAGAGAGAAGGCATCTGAGCATATTATCATTGTTTTTGTACAATAAAAAAAGGGCCACACCTGTTTGAACAGTTCCCAATTTGTTGTACCAAGTTTGAGTGCCAAGGAAAGTTATTAGAGGAACAAAATGTTCACTGTGCCCGTCAGCTCTGTAAATCCTGAGAGCCTTCTCCCTGGACCATTTTTTAGAGGTTATTATTTCAACCTGAAAATTCTTGAGACATATATATGTGGTTTGAAAAAGGAATTAGGAAAGCTTTTAAATTAAAAGAAATAAAACGACAGGTTTTTCCTCTAGCCATATAAATAGTTATGGATACAGATAAAGAGATGGATATTTTTTCATAATACTTTATTAGAGGTTTTGGAACTCCAGAAATTTCAAAGTCAGGATGGTGAATAATTTAGCATTGATTCATGCCGGCCCAGATCAGGTGCAGTTGGGCTGGGAATCAAGTCTAGCCTCTTGGAGGGGCTGAGCGCAGCAACGCACTTTTATTACCTACCATGTTATGAAATGCATTTCAGAAATATTTTATGAGAAGCCAGAACCCTGATGCTCAGTGTCTCCAGCTTTTTCTGACACAGCATGAAGCCCAGGGGAGCTGGTACTCTTGACCACCTCATTGCAGGGAGACTGTCCCCCAGGCTGTTATTACAGTGACAAAGAGCTTCCAATCCCCGGGAAAATGCAGTCACAAGTGAAAGCCTCAAACCGGCCATTGCAATGACAGATGGTAAAAGGCTCACAGAAAATGGTACCTGTAGTGATGATGCCTTCAATGCTTTCTCTTTCCCGCGCGTTCTTTAATCCTAACACCAAAAGAGACCTGGCCTCTGTGCAGTTATGATGATGTGGCCACCTGAAACAGGAACAAAGAGGGGAAGAAATATGTTTGTGGTTTCAGAATAAGAAACCTTGGGTTCCCTTTCCGTTGCAACTGCCACATCTCCATTTCAATAAACTTGGAGGTACAGTGTGGATTTCTGAAGAAAACTGTCATTTATTGTTCTTTTTCCCTCTCCAGAGAGTTCTGTTTATTTCATTAGTTTTCTTTCATTCATTCCGTAGCTTTGCAATGAAGCGGTGAAGATTTAAGATAAAAATTCTACAGAATGATTATAAATCCAGGAATGTGTTTTATGTAGCAAATCTCTTCTGAGATCTTTGAAGGTGGCTGTAGTTACCTGCTTGGATGATCTGATTGTGACAAATGGTTGACACTTCCTCCAGGAAGCCTCTCATCCCCCTCTAAACCTGAGCCCCTCTTATGTTCTCCACATCCGTGGCACTCAGTGCCTTCCTACACCACAGAAGTCACCACTTATGGTAAACCTCTTCATTTGTGCTATTCCCAGGCTGGAGTCTCAACTCCTCGAGGGCAGATTCTCTATCCCAAGCACAGTGCCAGTGCAGAAAAGTTCAATAAATCCTCTTTGAGGAAATGAATGCTTTACAAAGAGTAGTTTTCTCAGGTTAGAACCACCACCTACAGAAGCAGAGATAACTTTGCAAGCAGGGAGCCTCCATGTCAGGAATTTCAGTCTCCTTAAGCAGGGCTCCTCTGCACAACTTGGAGAAGCCACCACTGCACCCCTACACAGTTCCCACAGGTCATCCATGGTCTATAGCAGGATGACTATGCTGGCAAGGGCTTGCTTCCCACAAACCCTTCTGAGCCTTCTCCAAGTGGACACTGAGCTTCAGGGATCTCATTTATAGACACCTGAAGAGGCTACTTAAAAATCAAGTAGTGCTGAGGGAGGAAGGAGCAGACCTTCAGCTGAGGTGTAGGCTTGTTCATCTAAGTTGTTCCTGAATAAATTAACCTTCCCTGGAGGAGTCCAGGGAGACTTGGAATTGGAGGAAAAGATCATTTAGCCCTGGAAGGGCAAATAGATTTCATCTCCGGAGAATACTCCAGTACATCAGCAGTGCAGCGGCTGCCTGCAGAGTGGGGCTGGGAAGGATTCTGCATCCCTGGGGAGGAGAGTGGTCATCAGGGGTTTGCTTGTGTCCAGGGTGGGGAAGTACCGGAGGTGACATGAATACCAGGTACTTTCCTCCTCTGGTCCTAATCTGGCTGCTCACCAAACGGAAGCATTGCAGATCCTTTGGACAGTGTAATTTGGACGGCAACTGCCCCAAATTTGCAGCCTAATTTTACTGGCAGGTAGCTCTGAAATTAGAAAACCTCTCCTTCCATGGAATTAAAACTTCTCTCCTTTTTGTTTCCACCCATCGACCCTTTTATTTCCCATCCTATCTGTGAAGTGGTGACCTCATTCTTAGAAAGCTGGTCCAATCTCTTTTGAACCAAGTAAGTCAAAAGTAATCAAAAATGTTGGTGAAATCTCCTTTTAGCTCATTCAACACTGATAGCTTCAAGTCAGCACGCTATTTTATTATTATTTCTCCAACTAGATATAGGCATGGTATTCATTCATTCACCTCACATACATTGATTATATTTTAATTTTCTCTATTTGATATTCTTGAAATTATAAAAGTGATCATTGCTCATTGTAACAAGTGAGTCCATAGGAAGATGTACACAGAAAAAGTGCATAATTTCCCCCCAGCATCAGCCCCTTGATGTAACATTTTATTTTATTTATTTTTTAAGGCTTATCTCTTATTGAAGTACAGTTGATTTACAATGTTGTGTTAGTTCTGGAGTACAGCATAGGGATCCTGTTACACATATATGTCTAATCTACATTCTTTTCTATATTCTTTCTCATTATAGATTATTACAAGATATTGAATGTAGTTCCCTGCTATACAGTTGGTCCTTGTTGTTTATCTATTTAATATATAATAGTGTGTATCTATTAATCCCAAATTCCCAATTTATCCTTCCCCTCTACCCTCTGCTTTCCCCTTTGGTAACCATAAGTTTTTTCCTATGTCTGTGGGTCTATTTCTGTTTTATAAATAAGTGCATTTGTATTATTCTTATAAATTCCACATATGTGGAATGATGTGGAATATGTGATATCATATGATATTTGTTTTTCTCGTCTGACTTACTTCACTTAATATGATCATCTCTAGGTCCATCCACATTGCTGCAAATGGCATTATTTCTTGACATAACATTTTAGTAGACTAGTATGTATCTTTCCCCACTGTCATAAGTCCAGTTCCCGGGAAACAGACCGAGACAGGATACGCACCCCTGAAGGTTTGCTGGGACAACTCTCACGGGGTGTACAGGAAGCTGACTTGGCCAGAGGGACCTCTGGAGCTGTCCTGCACTGAGAAGGGACAGGCCTTTGGGCCCCGGCAGTCTTTAGAGGTGGGCTGCCCTGCACAGAGAGGGCAGGCACAACCTCGAGCAGAGCAGCCCCCGCTGGCTGAGGGAGGCACCTGGAGAGAAACTCAGCTGTGAGCTGTGAGCAGCCAACGCTCCCGGCAGCTGGGGGCTGAGTGTCTCAGTCGGGTGATGTCTCACAGCGCTCACAGTACACACCCTCCCTTGTGCTTGTTTAAACCCAATTATGCGTCTATGTGCAGACATATGGGATGTTTTGTTTATAATCTTTAACTGAAATACTCTGCAACTTGTTTGAACTTAACATAAGAACATCATCATTTCTTCCCTAATTCATTTGTGCATACACACATGTGCTTTTACAAAAAGGTCATAGTCTACATCTAGGCTTTTTTAGTGTAGTCTCCTTATGTTTTTTTCTCAGTTGCTTACCCGTCTTCACCTCTGCTCCTTCCGGCACCGCCCATATTACCCCCACTCCCCAGGCTGCCAGCATGGAGTGTATACTTGTGTACTTTCCCTCGTGCGCTTATAGCCACGCATATACGTACGTAAATAGGGTCAGAGGCGCTGAGTCGCTGTTTTGATCATTGGCAGTGAGTATTTACTGAGCCTTCCGAGTGCCCCCGCCCGCACCAGGCACTGGAGACACAAGAGGAGGACGCAGCCCCTGCCCTCAAGGAGCTCCTGCCCATGGAGGAGAGAGACCCAGAACAGGCGGTAATGACAGGGAAGGATGGGGGTTCACTAACGCACGCAGGCACCAAGCACACAGAGCTGTTTAGAGAATCAGAACCAGAATGCTGGGTTCCTGTCTTCCAATCCTGTGCTCTTTGCCATTTTCCTAGTGCTTTTTTTTTTTTTTTTTTTAATATATTTCAAACTGTGGGCTGAGCAATGGCCACTTTGAAATCGAGCCGGTGCGTGCTGCCTTCCTGATGTCGTGACCACACTTGCTCCGTTAGAGAAGCCCGCAGTGACCTAACATCCTGGCCTTCGTGATGGCACATGCATGACCTCATGAATAGACCCGTTTAATTTGATTAACAAGCCGTACAGCCCTGTGGAGAGCGCACAGAGGCCTTATCTTGGAGCAGATTTTCATATAACTGGTGACGAGGCAAAGGAGTATCAGCAGGGAAACAGATGCCGGCGTGTCACAACGTGGACCATTGTTCCTGTACAGACAAGTTGCAGAGGCAAAACTGAGCAGAGACCAATAACCAGTGCAGGGCGCATGCCCCGGAATCCTTGCAGCCCACGCGCTGCCAGGAGGGACCGCGGCCAGGGGCAGCGGGACCACGGGAGACGCTCCTGCGATGGCAGAGCACGGTGACCTGGCTTCCCGGCAGCTTCAGCAAATTGATGTGTTCTTCCTGCCCATTCTCTCCACCCACCATTTACCTGCGCTTCCCCTCTTAGTGCCCAACATTTCCTTCAAAGCCATTTTCTGGGGTCAACTTGTAACAGCTCATCTTTGGGAAAAAACAAAACAAAAAACAAAACAGTTTTTCTTATGAAATACATCCAGAAAAATGTGCATTATATTTTCCCTCCTCATCAAATGCTGGCCCCTCTTATGTTGGATGTGAGTTCAGGAACCCGAGGGGCTGGGCTTCAACTTTGTCTCATGGGCTCCCCGCCCCCGATTGTGCAGTCGGGATCTGAGGGCCAGGCAGTCCAGGGAGTGCAGCTTGGAGGCCTTCTTGATGCCAGTCACAGATTATCTCCAAAGCCCCGTGTTTTTTCCCGTTTTGGCTGAGGTGAATCACGGGCAGAAGAGAGACACCACCAGGCGGGGTGAGATCAGCATCCAAAACCTGCAGAGGTTTTCACAGCAACAGTCCGTTTTGATATTCAGCCTAAGCCCTCTTACTTGGATGGTTTTGGTTTGTTGACTGCAAACTGCGGGAGATGTTCCAGGGAGAGCCATTGCAAGGGTGCTGATCAGCTCTAAACAAAACTACCCGACATGCTAAAGCCTTTTCAATTTATATTTTTTCTCAATTCTCACAGCATTCAGTTGCTGAAAACAGATCAGACTGTGAACGGCCAACAAACTGTATTTGGTCATTTTAATGACAAAATGGGAAGTTCAGGCAAATGTTGGTGATCTGACCTGTATTCAGCTCCTGAAGTCTCAAGGTCTCCTAACAGAAGAGACCTTGAATGACTAATCTGGGGCTCCTACACTGAGGCATGCAAATTTGAATGTTTCTTAGAAGGATTTCTCTGACCCACTGTTGTCAGCAAGACGCTGCAGTTCAGCAGGATGTGAAAAGTTCATGAATGCTCAATTCATTGTCTATTGCCGCATTACTAATTACCCCCCAATTCAGCGGCTGAAAACAACAAACATTTATTATCTCTTGGTTTCTGTGGGTCAGGAATTCAGAAGTGGTTTTTCTGGGTGGTTCTGGCCCAAGGTCTCTCACGAAGTTTCATTTAAGATGTCGCCCAGGGCTTCAGTCCACTGAAGACTTGCTGGAGGATCTGATTCTAAGATGAGTGACTGGCTTATGCCGTCTGCTGTTGCAGGAGGCCTCCCCACGTGGGCCTCTGCCGGGCTGCTTGAGTGTCCTTGCAACATGGTGGCCGGCTTCTCCGGGAGCGAGCCGTCCAAGAGAAAGCCAGGTGGAAGCTACAGCGTCTTTGGTGACCTACTTTTTATCACTTCTGCAATACCCTGTGGCTTACACAGATTCGCCCTATTTAATGTGGGAGGAGACAACACAAGGGTACGGATACTAGGAAGCAAGGCTTAATCGGGGTCATCTAGAAGGTTGGCTCCCCAGCTGCCTTTTCCCTTTATCAGTAATGGTAAGACCTGGAAGAGAACGCTCCTGTTCCTTGAATCTTCAGGGAACAGCAAATGAAAGAGGGTGGGATCTGGCTTAAATGCTAGCTCTTACTGGCTACACACTTGGAAAATATACGTATGTAGTCTCTCTAAGCACTCCTTTTTTTAATCTGTAAAATGGGGATAATAATCATCCCTTACAGGTTTGCTGTGAGGATTGACTTAGATAATGCATGTCAAAGGCTTGGCTCAGTGTGTGCCAAAAGGGAGGAAGCCAGCCCGTGTTCATTCTTCTCTCTTTCCCCCTCAGCGTCCCCTCTCAGGGCCATCGTGTACCACCTGAATGACGTGGTTAAATGACCCCAACTCAGGGTCCACCCTCCTCCCCACCTCCCCTCCTTCCCCCCCTGGCTTTCAAACCAGAGGAGGGGCTCAGCCTTGGCAGCTGAGGTCTCCTTTTCCCTGACGGAGATCTGCTGAGGCTTCATAAAGTCAGGATGTGCGCGAGACATGCCGGTTCTTTCATATCTTAATTAGCAATTAATTAAGTGGAGGTGTGGGTGTCTGGGATACCTGACAGACAGGCTCAATTATTATCTTTTATCATTACTACTAATGGAAAATATGGTCAGGGTAGTTCAAGTTTTCCCAGAATCTCAGATTTAATTGAATGACCCAGTGGAGAATCAAAATGAACAGGCTGCCCTTTCCACATTGTTTTATTAAAAACATTTTGAAATTCGGCAGCGCCTTGCATGCAGGGGCTTGGCTGACCTGTTATCTTGGGCTGCGGTCTTTAACTCGGCTTAGGGAAGCAGGGTGAGCCACCTCGGGGCTGCAGGCTCCCTCCGGAAAAGCACATGATCGCATTTTGACGGTGACGCCATGGAAGGTCTCTGTTTGGAGGTCAGAAGAGGACGCTGGTCTAAGGTCTGAGCTGGAGCAGAGAAGGGAGGTGCTTTTGCAATGTTGCTATAGTGACCCTGGCCCCGGTGTCCCAGAAGTTCCATCTAGGAGAAGCAGCAGGAGCCTAACTTGGTGATGCTTTCATTACCTCATGGGCCCATAGGAGGGTGGCAAGTCAGGGGTCCAGAAACTGACCACTGCTTGGAGGGCACGTGGGGTTGCGTTCTCCGGGGGATTTGAGGGCAAGTAAGCTAGGGCCTGGCCTCCCCTGTGTGCTGAACTCACACGCAGTGGATTCTCCACAGGCATTGTCACAGGGTCCAGATGGGCCATGCCAAGGCTTCAGTCTTCCACAGTTAACCTGGGACAGCTGGACATGTGTCAAACTACCCTTACACGCAGAGAGAGTTGCAGCGCGTTGCCACGGGGGAGCATCTGGGGTGGCAGCAGGATTCTTCTCTGGCGCCACAAGTGTGTTTGTGCAGGTTGTATAACACCTCCTAGATTCGGTGCTGCCTCCGTGTCGCTGTTTCTAAGTGGACGGTTGGATGAGCATTCCCACTCCGCCTGCGTGTGTCAGGGATCTGATCTGAGCATCTGGCAGGTTTTGTGTAGAGCCGGTTGGGATCCTTCATCAAATGGGTAATTCCCGTTACAATTCACGATTCCGACTTGAGATCATTCATCAGGCCTAACAAGAGATACGAGATCAGTGGGACGGCTCTTGTGAGCGGGGCTGGAGGCTTCCGGCATGTTTTCTGGGCAGCTGGGGCGCCCAGCTCTGTCCCTTGACATTTCTCTCTGTCTCCGGGAGGCTGTGCTGCAAAGGTCAGGAGCTCTTTTCCCATCGTTGAGCTTTGTACAGGTTCTGACTTACATTCGTGATGCTTTGGGTTGGTTCTTTCCTGACCATTCCCTGTGCCTTGATGTCCCCTGAGTAAAACTGCAATCTAACAATCCGAGGTGGAGCAAATTCATGCATGAAAAACAGATGAGCAATGAGCTCCGTGCCCTAAAAGTCAAACGACTACCGCAGTGGTGTTCTCTGGGTCATGTTTTTAAATTGTCCTCTGTCTTTTTCCGCTTAATCTGTATTTCTTAACTTTCCAATTATGTTTACATTTTGCTTTGGTGACACGAAAATAAATGTTGTTCTGAAAAACATTAGGAAGTATGGTCATAACTTATTTGATCAAGTGTTACAGCAGTAGTTCTGAGCCTCGGGTCCACAGAGAGACCATGCAACTTCGATGGAAAGGAAATTCATCTTTATTTTCATCAACCGCTAACAAAAATTTAGCAATGCCTCTAAATTTGAATGTAGGCAACAAGTCACAGCAGTATTAGCAGCCGATGCAACTTTGTCACCAATAGAAATCACGGATGTTTTTCTATCTCATTACAGCTGTTGCAGGTATGTTGAAATATTGTTTAGGCTTATTACTATTTCAAAATTACAGTAGTTATTAGGCTTGCCAGTAGATCTTGTTATTTACTGTGTTATTAAAGAAGCACATACATTACAAGACAGCAAATTTGGTTTTTAGTATTTTGATAACTGCATTTCAGTAAAAAATGCAGTTTCCTCTGTAAGCCTATATATTTTATTTTCTATGTTTAGGCCATTATTTTGAAAAGGAGTTCATATGCATCACCAGGCTGCCAAAGAGGTTTATGATATTTCAAAAAAAAAAAAAGGTTAATTAGCCCAGGCTTAGAAGCAGAAGAAGGGAAGGGATGTGCATTGAGACCAGCGAGGTCCAGGCCCTGGGCTTTCTGTGTGTTGCCCTGCTGCATCCTCCCTGAGACAGAAGAGGTTAAGTAACTTGCTCAAGGTCACTCAGCTTCTAAGTGGCAGAGCCAGGATGCTTGGGACCATCTTTGTCCTGCCCTCAGCACCACCCATGGCTCCATATTGTCTGTGCTGCCTCTCGTGTCTGTGTGTCCCCGAGCCAGATGGATTCTTGCTGCCTGGAAGTTTGATAGGGTGTGTTTGACCATCCCAACTAGAGTGCAAATACCTCAAGGGCTGGGGCAAGGTCATTTATCTTTCTTTAGCCCTCTAAAGCTGCCGAGGTAGTGGAATGAAAGAACTGTATTCCAACCACTAGATTGATGAGCAAATATCATAGGTTTTCAACCACTGAAGGCACCCCTGCTCCCCAAGTCCTGTTCCGGCCTCACCTGGGAGC
This sequence comes from Camelus bactrianus, assembly GCF_048773025.1. Lineage (NCBI taxonomy): Eukaryota > Metazoa > Chordata > Mammalia > Artiodactyla > Camelidae > Camelus > Camelus bactrianus. The sequence continues at coordinate 22,303,237 of NC_133559.1, forward strand.
CATCACATGTCCCCGACCAACCTGGCCGTTCTTGTTCTGACCTTCCCACCCCAGCATCCACTCTGCCCCTTCCCTGCTCCACCTTCCGTTCCCACCTCTTGGCCCACAGCCTTTCTGCGTCTAAAGGGAGCGGGACGTTCTGGTGGTCGAAGCCTGACAGACACAAGTGCTTCGTTACCAGGAGGCCCCGGGTCCTGGGTCGTTAAGTGATCACCAAACTTGGAACACCTCACTGGAAGGGCGCCCCCTGGAGAACACTTAGCTGGGACCTAATTGCATTTGCGAGACATCAATCACCATGGTAATTTCCTGTCTTAAGACATGTGCTCTCCTCCGAGAAAGAAGCCAAAAATGAGGCCAAGAAAGGAAAGACAAAGCTTTGGGTCTACGATAAGCCCCGGCCCTTTCTTCACCTAATACACAGCCCCACCTTGCCTGGGCGTAGGTGGAGGCGAACAGTCCTTCTCGCCTTCAAATGGCTCCTGTGGGGCAGGTAATTGGCTAGCCCAGTGCCTGGGTGGCACAGGCCTGGCCCGCAGGGCCAGAGGATGGCAGCTCTCAGGTCCTCCTCAAAGATCGCCAATTTCCTCTCAAAGGACCTGACCCAAACGGCATAGCTTTCCAGCCGGCCCAGGAATCCCTGTCTTCCCCAAACACAATTTTAATTTGCTCAGCATCATCATCTCCCTTGGACCCGCGGTTAAGGGGGATCCCTTGCTGGAGTGTTAAAAGATCAGCTTCACAGGCATCTGATGAAGGGCTCTCCTCCGGTTTGGTTGGGCTGTGATCCAAAGCCCAGCTGCTTCCCCATCAGCCAGCAGATGAGCACGGAGGACACAGACTCGGACTCTGAGCAGAAGGCAGATAGTATCTGAGTCCCTCTTCTTGGGCGGGTGCTTGGTTGGACACCTCTGTGGACAAGGGCCTGCTTCTGGGGCCTACGAACTGGGAGGGGGAGCAGATGGGGAATCACCTAGTCAAACAGGAAGTGGATTAAACCAAGGGTTCAGTGTAAATCCGGTGAAGACACCATTGTCATTTTGAATGGGATAATGGTTTTGGAGGGAGATGGGGTGAGATGGTCCAAGGTCACAGTCTGGAGAAGCAGAATATTTAAGAAATCTGTGCCAGAGCGAAACCGGGGAGGCAGACCCAGAGGTCAAGAGCTTAGGGCATGGAGGAACAGCCCCAGAAGTTGGGTACAAGGCCAGAACAATGCAAATGGGGCCCGTAGGCCACACCAGGCTTGAGTGTCCAAGCTTGCTCTGCTCAGATGCTGACCCTGTGGGAAATGGGAAGGGGGAGGGAACAAGATTGGAGCAGAGAGAGTGGCCACCTGCGGTATGACTACCAGGCCACTGTCCCTTGTAGCTTGTGTAGAATCTCAGCCTTAGCATGGCCGGTGGAGGTGGAGGAGTTTAATCCTGTGTAGAGGAGTGTTGATGGTGGGTTAGCATGAGGTAGGCCCTGAAAAGTGAAGCTCTCTTTTCTTTAATTGGCATCTGAGTCTTCAAAACTTTGACTTTTACCTAAAACCTTGAATTCTTGGTGTCCTAGTATGAACGAAGGTCATTGTCTAGTTTTGTAGAGTGCACTGTTGCCATTTGCAGTGGGTTGATTCTTCTCTGGGCGAGACCGCCCGTGGTATTGCAGGGTGATCTTCCTCCTTGACCTCCGGACATCCTATGTTGTCATGTCCCCCACCAAGCATTGTGACCACTGACTTATATTTCCAAATACCCCTGGAGTAGGAGGGAGGAGGGGAGGCAGGACCACCTCTAGTTAATCCAGCTTCTCCTGCCCAACAGGGAAGTTACGGATCACCCAGATGTGGGGTTTACACTCAAGAACACAAGGCAGAGTCTTGGAGGCTCCTCAGACCCTCAGATTCCAGCTTAGTTAGAGCTGGCCCGTCCCCAGTGGTGGCTTTCAGGGCAAGGCCATTTACATGGGCCGAGAGGAAAGCATGCTTTCAACAACGTCACCCGCTAACATCTATGTTTGAACTGACATGGTGAGATCCTTAAAGGCACAAGGAGTGACTTTTTCATCTCATCTCCCTGAGGGAGGGCCTGAGGAATATGACAATCTAGCTTTGAGAAGGCTAGAGGGAGGATCCCAAACAAAACCCCACTCAGTCTTCCATGGTGCACTCATCTGCCTGCACTCCGCCCCAGGAAAAGGAAAAAGAAAAATTACTGGTCACTTGTTATCTGCCAGAATTAAAAACCACTGAATAAGAAATGATTCCTGCCCTCAAGAAAGAAGCTCACAGTCCATGGGGGAGGCACACTCATGTGTATAGAGAGCTATTTTCACATGGCTTCTGAGTCCAGAGTCTAATGGAGGCATGAGAAAAGCACCCTGGAACCCCGAGCATGAAGTCTGAGAAGGCTCACCGCCGAGAGGAATCAGATGAAGATGCAAGCACCAAGGCTCAGAAATGGGAAAGGGTCTGAGGGGTCTCTTTCCAAAAAGAGAGAACCAGTCGTGCCTAGACCTGGTGGCTCCTGAATCTTGACTTGAGATCCACTTCCCCAGATGGAGGTTGAAGTGAAACACAGAACCTCACTGAAGTTCTAAAGAAGCCTCACGGTTGTTTCTGGGAACCAAGAAACCCCCTCCTTAGGCCAGGCAGTTGCTTGTGCATATGATTGGAAGGTCTTCACAAAATCCTCCAAGTCCCTGTTCCCGAAACTCACATTTCTGCCATTAGATTTATACCATTGTGTTACTAGGTGCCCTTCCCAGTGATATTAGCATTTTAAACCAAAGTGTAAGTCACTCACACTATAGCATGAGTTAGTCTCGTTGGCTATTGGTCTAGGGCACCAAGAGTGAAGAGGAACTTAAGAATTGCCATAAAGAACAGCAAAGGATAAACAAATTGTGGTAAGGCCATCAAAAGCAGAGATAAAGAAGACAAATGAAATCTGCCTCACACTTTTTGTGCTTTGACAAAAAAAAAAAAAAAAAAAGACAGCAAAGGAGGCACCAGCTGGTGAATGGGTGTCTTATATAGAGTGGGGAGGGGAGGGAGCTGTAACCGTGTTTGGCGTTTGTTATTTTGCTTTTGTGGTCAGACCACATTATTGCCATGGCAATTCCCTCATCATCCAGTCCTTCCTCTCATCACGCTGGCAAGTGTCACCCTGATAACAGAGGCTCCACGTGACCTCCTTGCACTCAGAAGGTGTGGTCCCTTCACAGACAGGCTGTGGAAGAAACCTCAGGCAATCTTCACCTCTCCCTGCAGCCCAACACAGAGGCTGCCCTCCTGAGGCATCACTGATCACATCCCTGGACAAAAGGAACCGGAAAAGTAACCTTCTAGAATCATTAAGCTCCAGGGCTCCACGCAAATCTTTGAATGGTGATGCCAGACTCCTGGGAGGGCCAGAAATGCCAGAACCTGGGGGTAGTGAGAGGAAAAGAACTGTTTTCAATTTCTTTCATTGGTCAAGATCACTGTAAGATTACCCAAAGCCAACCCTGGTGGCCTGAAGACAGCTGATGGCCCAGGAAAGAGCCTAGCCCTTAGCGCTGTCTGCTGGGGCAGCTGCTCCTGCAGACGGACAGCCCTGGCCTGGAGCTAGAATTTAGCCTCTTTGGGTGCCAGGCAAGTGGCCCAGCCCAGCCCTGCAAGAGTAAAACTAGAAATTCATCATCTGTACTTCCCCCACTTACTGGACCTGCTTCTCCCCATCTCTGTAGCTACTCACTTCACTCAGGCTCCTAGCGTCTCTTGCCTGTTTCTCCTCTTCCTCCCCCCATCTCCTCCTCATTTGGCTTCCTGCCTCCATTCAGCCTCCTTCCAATCCATTCTCCATTCTGCTCTCAAAAAGATATTTCTAAAACAAACTTATGGTTACCAGGGGAGGGAAGGAGATGGGAAGGGATAAATTGGGAGTTTGAGATTTGCAGATACTGACTAATATATATAAAATGGATAAACAACAAGTTTATACTTTGTAGCACAGGGAACTATATTCAATATCTTGTAGTAACTTATGGTGAAAGAGAATATGAAAACGAATGTATGTATGCTCTTATATGACCAAAGTTTTGTTACCTGTACACTGGAAATTGACACAACATTGTAAACTGTACTTCAATAAAAATATATTAAAAAATAAAGAGTAACCCAAAAAAAGATATTTCGAAAGTAAATCTACTCAGGTCATTTCCCTTCTTAAACCTCTCAGGGTTTAAGGTGCGCCCAGGGTGTTTCACAATCCAATTCTTCTTACCTCCCTCACCACCATTCTCACTGCCACCCTCTCCTGCCTGCTCTCTGTCCTCCAGCCACACTCAACTACTTGCATTTTCCCAGTTCCCGAGCTCTCACTCTCTGAGCCTTTGCATCTGTTGTTCCTTCTGCCCAGAAACTTCTGCCTGGTTAATGTTTGTCCTCCAGGATCACCTCCTCCAGGAAGACCTCCCAACACTCCAGAAATGGTTTAGGTAACATCTCCATTATCTCCTCTTTCCTCCACCATGAACTCTCTTAATAACCATTCCAAGTTGTGTTGCAATTGCCCACCTATAGGTCAGGGTGTCCTCAGCACTCAGCTTTGAGCTTGGCCAGCAGAAGAGGGTCAATTAGCAACAAACCACAGCATGAATCCTCAGAGGCCCCTGGAGATCCCTGCACCTACAGCTGGGAAAACTCAGTCCACTAGGTAAAGGGGAAATGCCCACATTAAATCCTGCTGTATGCTGCTAGAAACTGCGCAGAGGGAAAACAAACAAGTTATTAAGTAATGGCAGGCAAGTATTTCACTGAGTCCTTTCCAAATAAAATAACAGGAAAAGTGCCTTTCAGTACTGATTTAACCACAACTGAGAATTGTAAAGATCATTTGTAACAAATCATTACAGTCAACTGATTAAAAATGAATGAGTTTGTACAGAGAACCATTACTGAATCTGGAGCTGAAAAAAAAAAAAAAAAGACAGTTAAAACACATTAACACGAGACCCCCGACTTGAGTGTCGCTGCGTGAGGCTGATTTACCACTTAAACCAAAGGGGCACCAAACGTGGAGGAAGAGGAGAGATCTGAGTGTAAGTTCACAAATCCAATGCCTGGCTTGGTGAGGTTGGTACAGTCTCTCTATGCTTCCTTATTGGTCCCTGAGAGAACAGAGATTATAACACCGTAATATCATATGGTAATAAATTGAACCATATGAAATTGCTGACAGCTGGGGCTAAGTGACCTACAGAAATGGCAGTTTCATATGGTTCAACCTGATTTGTGTGTGTTAAAATGAAATAATGTTGTAAACTGGAAGATGCTCTACACATACAAGGCTTACCAGAACTATCCCCCACCACTAGGACAAGACTGTGACAACTGGCAGCAGCATGGTGCTCACTGGGGGCAAATCCCAGGAACCATGAGCCTCCCACCTTTGCATTAATCACATGAGGTTGGAGAAGGGGGATCCAGGAGGACTAAAAAAGATACAAAATTCCTCCAACTCCCAACCCAGGCCCTCCCCTTCTCCCAGGAGGACACTGTGCCCCATCCCTGCTGGCATTTTATTCATAAGCTTTATTTCACTGTAAATTTACACGAGTTCAGAAGAAGGGTGCTGTGTGGTTTGGGTGCACTTAGCCATCTTGGGCTCCAGGGCCAGCTCCCAAATCTGATCTCCCACTGCCTTTGTTATGAAGAAACTTCTGAACCTAAGTTATGGATGTGAAATGAATAATGAGTCTTCAAAAAGTGTTTAGTTAAACAAATGGATGAACAATGAATGAATTCTCAAAGCCCGCCAGGGCTCTTGCCTGTCCCATCATCTGCAGCCCTAGTAGAATGTGCCCACACCCCAAGCCGTGGGATTAGCATCACTCTGCATCTCCTGGTTTGGTGCAAGCAATGACAAGCAATTTCTTCCTAATTACAAAGTGCTTCTAATGAGACAGCTTATTCTTACTTTTAAAATGCCTTCCACATGGCATTGGTCCAAACCCTTTACTTAACCAAATAATCATTTATATTAATCATACACACACACATGATCTTTAAAACTCTCTTTTCCAACTGCATTAATGAAAGAACTTATTCAGAATTAATTTATTTCACCAAATTCCTCCTAATGCTTTTGTCCTCATGCAGGCAACCCTCTCTTCACCCTGGTTAACTCATTTTCCTGAAGAATGGTTGTATTCCCAACTTGATCCCTGCCTGTAGCTTCTGCCTTCAACTGGGAGGCATTGCTGAGGGCCAGCTTCCTGGACATGAGAACCACGTGATCATGTAGGACCCTGTGCTCAGAAGGGACCTGTGCTTGGCTTACTGCTTTGCTGTTGCCATCATGAAATTCTTAATAATGTTTGGCCAAGGAATCTCACATTTTCATTTTGCATTGGCTCCTGCAAAGTATTTAGCTAGTCTTGGCAGAGATGGACAGGTAACGGTAAGAAACACTGGAGGCAGCAAGAGTGATGGTTTAATCCAGCTTTAGAGGCTCCACGGGAATCTCAGGAATGCCTAAGCTGGCCAAAGGGGGCATTTAGGAAAGCCAGAGAGCAGCGAGTCCAGCTGCAGAGGAACCTTGTTAGTTGGAAAGACAGGCTCTGGGAAAGGGAGGTTTGCTAAGGAATCCCATGAAGCTAAAATGATCAGGTTCATGCCAGTGGGGCTGCAGAGAGACCACGTTTAACACAAAGGCAAGAAGTTAGTCCTCCAACAAAGAAAGGGGACTATGTCTCCTAGAGCCAGCAAGCAGCCAGAGAGTAGAGCCAATAACTGGAAGAATCTGCCCATTGTGTTCACGGAACATGGACTGGAGTATGTCATTCGCTCGTTTATTCACTCCCTACACAGACATTTACTGAGTAGCCAGTGTGCATGTACTGCGTTAGTTCCTGAGCAATTTCCAGGATGACAATAATTTAGTCCCTGGTCTGGAAACTCCTAATCCACACAGAAGAGAAAGACGAATGAGATCATGTAACATGATTAATGTTGTAACAAAGAATGCTGTTACCTGCTGAAGAGTAGAGTCCAGGGGGGTGGGCAAGATTGGGGAAGGGCTTATGAAAGGTGGTAAGACTAGATCTTGAGGGGTCAGTAGGAATTCCGCAAAGAAAGATGCTGAGAAGGGCGTTTGGACAGAGGGAATAGCGCTAGTAAACACCTGGGGGTGAGAAATATTGTGAGGCGTTTGACACTAATGAGAAGTCCAGCACAGCAAAGCAGAGGGTGCAAGATACTGAACAGCAAGACAGGGTGATGAAAAGACTGGTAGGACCTGGCTGTGAAGAGCCTTGAATACCATTGGGTGGAGCCTGGTTAATAGCTGAAGATTCTTAAGCAGAGAAGATCAGAGTGGAGTGGATCTCACTCCGGAGATCAGAGTGGAGAAGATCAGAGTGAAGGGGCAATCTTCTGCTGCAGTGCAGGGATGGATTCACGTGAAGGGTGACAGAAGCAGGCAGGCCAGTTAAAGCATCACCAAAATTGAAGCAAGAAACAGTAAATAGAGAGTGGGGAAGAGACGAGAGATTTATCTTCAACGTAGAATGGATTGTAGTTGACTCAGTGGATGAGATGATGCAAAGGGAGGAATAATTACGCCTTCTCAGTCTTCTGACTTAGACATTTGGATTGACAACCTTGTCATTAACCATGGTGGGGAATAAAGGAATAGGAAGGTAAGAAAATGAGTTGAATTTTGGACAGGTTAAATGCAAGGACTGGACATACCTAGTGGTTCTATGCTAGAAATTTGGAAGTTGGAAGAACATAGGTGCTTACTGGAATTAAAGGTATGGATAGGGTTACTACAGAGGATCTGTAGAGTGAGAAGCTCTGGAGAGCACCAATATTTAGGAAGCTGGCGGATGGACGTAATCCAGTGAAAGAGGCTAGGAACAAGCTATTGGAAAGGTAGAAGGAGAACCAGTGTGGTAGATTGTATTATTGTTCCCTATTATCTGCTGTCTTCCCTGGAAGATCATAGTCCCTGCTCATTGCAAGTGGGAAGAGGGTACGTCTTTGATTTGATGTCAGGAGTGGGCCATGTGACTTGCTTTGGCCAATGGCACATGAGCAGAGTGAGGTACACTACATCCAGGCAGCAGATTTAGGAATCACTGTGTGTTTCTGCCCTGAGATCCTCTGTTTCTCCCACCTGGATCCCCAGATGAAGAACAGACAAGGGGCAGAGCTGCATCCAACCCTCAGCTGATGTGAAATGTGAGTGGAAAGGAGACCTTTATTAGTGTAAACTGCTGAGATTTGGGGATTTTTACTTTAGTGTAAGATAGCAAAAGCTGTTACAACCAGAAAAGAATAGTGTCTCAGAAATGAAAGAAACACTTCAAGAAGAAAATGAGTGGTCAAGAAGGTCAAAAGTGACCGAGAGGTAATGAGAAGTAGTAATAGGGAGTTTATGGGTGATCTCCGTGAGAACAGTGTTAGTGGTGTGGCAGGAGCTGAAGCCAGCTGGCTGTGGACGGTTCCTGAATGGGAGGTGAGGAGGTGGAGGTGGTAAGTGTAGATTACTCATTTAATGATGTTGGCTGAAGAGAAGGAAAGATAGAGAGAAACAGCTTAAGGTAGAGACAGAGTAGGAGGAAAGTTTTATTTAGGATAGAAGAGATTTGAAACTGTTTGCAGACTGAGGAGGAAGATTTGTTGGAAACGAAGAGACTGAAGTTGTATGTACAGCCAGCCCTCTGTATCCACAGGTTTTGTATCTGTGTATTCAATCAACTGCAGATAAAAAATGTTCGGGAAAAAAATTTCAGAATTTTCCCAAAAGCAAAACTTGAAGTTACTACTCATCGGCAACTATTTACATAGCATTTACATTGTATTTTCAACTCTATACCCAGCATTTACATTGTATTAGGTATTATAAGTTATCTAGAGATGATTTAAAGTTTACAGGAAGGTGTGCATAGGTTATAGGCAAATACTGTGCCATTTTATATAAGGGACTTGAGCATCCATAGATTTTGGTATCTGTAGGGATCCTGAAACCAATCCCCCATGGACACCAAGGGATGACTTTATTTGAGGCCATATGACTGAAAATATTTATACCTGTGATTCCCTCATAATATTAAAAATGATAACAAACACTTACACAGTGCTCACCAAGTGCCCAGCACAGCTCTGAGTGTCTTGCACATGTGAATTCAATCTTCAAGGCAACTCTATGAGAATGGTACTACTATTATAATTCCCATTATATAGATGAGTAAACCCAGGCATAGAGATTTTGATTAACTCATCCAAGTTCATCCAGCTAGTAAGTGGCAGAGCCAGGATTCAAACTAAGGCCATCCAGCTCTAGGGAGCGGGTCCTTAGCCACCACGCCGTATTGCCTCTCACGGAGGTACAGGAAGACTAAGCTCTAAGCTCTGCCTGAGAAGGTGATGCGTCAGAGAGGGTCATATGCATCATGAATGAGAGTTGTGGCAGAGAATTATGAAGGGGTTCCCAAGGAGGAGAAAGTTCTGGTTTCTTGGAGAGTGGAATTGGAAAGTTATGGGCATTGAGGCTTCCAATTGAGATACCAGTCTAGTCTTTTTACAGACTCCCCTCAGCCTCTGTCATCCTAACTGGGGTTGGTGATGAGAAAAGATGAAGAGGAGGAACATTACATTAAAGCAGGGCAGAAGAATCAAAGGATGGGAGAAGGGGAGGAAGCCAAGCTCACTTCTGTGGTGCACTCATCACTCACCATGTGCCAAGCTCTGTGTTGGCAGGGGGTTCCAGAAGGAAGACCCACCCCTTCCTCCAAGGAGCTCCCTAGCATAATAGGAAGACAGACACAAGAGCCTTCTCTGACTCTGGGCTGAGGCTTGGTGTGATGTGTGCAAAAGCCTAAAGAAAAGCAGGCCACAGAGAGACAGAGTCTCCCGAACGAGAAGCAGAACTGCCAGCAATCTCTCATCTTAAGGGTGCCCCCTCCTTTCACTGGCTCTTTGTGAAGATCAGGGCACGGCTGGCTAATGGAAAGTGGAATTGCCCTTCAATCTGGACCAAAGGCAGAAGGGCCATGAGCGCAGAGATGCTTTCAGAGTTCAAAGTTGGAGAAGTCTGAAGTGATACCCCCACATCTCAGTACCCCAGCTCGGCATGCCTTTTAGGAGACATTTCAAAGTGTGAGTGGCCTTTCATCACTGTTGAATCTGCAGGACGTGTTGTGAGTCGTCAGGTCGCCCCATGTCACCACAGTGTGTGGTGGATGCTCTGAACTGGAGACGATTCTTCTGGACCCTTGGGAAGTCTGGAGCCCTCCCTCCATAACAGCGCACAAGGGAAGCAAGTGAATTTCCCAAGATGGTAGTGCAGGCAATCGGGCAGCGGCTCACCCCAAGTCAGCCAGGGTCTATTTTGTTCCCAGAGAAGGCGTGTGGCTGAGCTGGAGCTAAAGGAGCAGTTGGCTCTGCTCTGCAAAGAGTTTGTCCCCGTCTCCCTTCCTTCCATCCTTTGCGCTTTACTTTGTCTTCCTAGCTCATCCCCTGACTATTTAAGAGCAACTACTGTCCAAACAGAACACATCACAAATATTAACTGTCTTATGTGTGCCAGGGGACCCGTCTCCCAGGTAAGCCAGCCTGCCTCCTTCAAATCTGCTTAGCAGAATCCTGGCCCTGGAGCACCAGGCACAGCCCATTTGAGCATCTCTGATTCCAGCATCGCCTACCCAGTGCCCTCCCCACCGGATGGATCCTTCCCATCTAGGTCACATGCCCCTGAATTTACTTTGTGGGGGACTGCAGCCATCCTATCTTTGAGAATCCACAATTCTGCCAACCCCTTACCTGCAACCTTGGACCTATACAGTCTACTTCTTAATTAATGACTAGCCAGCTCTGCTGGTCCCTGTCAGCCTTGAAGTGGAAAAGACGAAGCAGGAATCAGCGGTAAGCAAAGAACCTCAGAGAAAGTGAAACTGGGGCTGGGACTTGAAGAACGAGTAGCATGCTTTTTAACATACAGACAAAGAAAGGGAGAAGGCTGTAGGCAGAAGGAACAGAGGGTACGCAAAGGCGCCAAAGTGTGACAGGACAGAACGAATTCAGGGAGAGGTGCGGCTCAGGGGGGTTACAGTGCACACCTATGGGTGGAGCATGGCAGCTACAAATGACACTGTTGGAGCATGTTGTAAAGGGCATCGACTGCCCTGCTAAGAAATCTTGGGCTTGGCTCCATAGACAATTGAGGTCCAGCAAGGGTTGTTAAATAGGGAATCTCACATGATTAGAGTTGGGTTTTAGAAATCTGCATGAATGATGGATCTTGGTGGGCCAAGACCTGGGGCAGACAGACCTAATGGGAAGCCACTGAAATCCCACTCAGGTGAGACCACAGTCAGGCTCTCAGCATTGACCTCCAGTGGCACAGGGATGACCAAGGCAGACTCCGGCACAGGGACTCTCAGCCCTTCTGCAGGAGCGATCCCGTATCCTCCTTGGGACATTGTCTCAGAATCGTATCTCTCCACCCCTACCTTTCACAGGAAAGTAGATAATGTAGATTTTCCAGAAAGGAAGCTCAGAGATCCTCGCTAGGAATGAAGGCTGAATGTGTAGAGGGTAAGCTATGTCCTGCTGCCACTCCACTTAGGAGCAGCAAGAGGAGGCACCTCGATAAATTTCTTCCAGATATTGCACACATTTCACTGGTTTGCTGATGCCCAGTTGGCTATAACGAGAAATGCACCCGCATCAGGAAGATACTGAAATCAGACTATTTTTCTCTTTGCCAATCTCTCTCCCAGTTCCTGCCTCCCTGCTTTCTGTCTTCTCTCCCTTTAGTCTAAGAGCAAATTGTGTGGGACCTTTTCCTCCCTTTAGGGTCCCTCCTGCTGGTTACCTGCCAGGGGCTCTCCCATCAGTTTTACTCTAAGCTAAAATTAAAAATAAAAAAAAGTGAGATGGACAGGGAGCCTCTCCACGAGGGAACGCCTGACAGTGAAGGTCAGGAGATGTGAGGCTGACGAACTACAGAATATTGGTTACATCTCACTTGGTTACACTCAGGAAACGTAAAACCATCTTTCAGTCATGACTGTCATTTATCTGCTGGAATGTTCACGGCAACACCCCCACTCACATTTATCTCCCTCTTCAGGTTCCAGTCAAGGTTTCTAGAAATTAGTGATTCATCACTGACTACAACAACTTCCTTGGGATCTGCCAAGGCAGGAAAAATCACCGAGTCCCGCTGCCAAGGTGCTGTCTCTCCTTGGTAATATCTTCATGCAGCTGGGTACCGCTGCACATCTGGGCACGAGCCAGAACAGCAACCTCACCTGACAGTGTGTATCTGGACCACTGAGGATGGATCAGAACCACAGCTCTCCGGACTGGCCTCTGGGCTCCTAATAAGCTTATGCTTCAGAGGGCAATGTGGGAGTCCATTCAGAGTCTACTTTGGGTTCTTAGGCACATAAGGCTCACTCATTTGGATGAAAGGAAAAAGACTCATTCTTCCTGAGCCTTAACTCAAGAGAGTACCACTCACATGTGAAAAGTTAAGGGTCAGGATTGCTGTGATGTCTAGGGCATTGATATTAACTAAAGTGTCATTATACAGTAACAATGTGCTAACAAGGGCGTGAAAGACTTCCAATGAAACATGTTGGATTAAACATACATAATTATTTCTGTTCCCTCCTAAAAAGATCTCACCGTGGTAGGGAGAATTCTAAGATGGCTCCCAAGATTTCCAAACCCCTGGTACACGAGCCCTGATAACTTTGACCTGGCTTGAATGCCAAGGCTTTGCATGTGAGCACATACTTCTGGTTCTCTGTACTAACCCGAGTTTTAATGGCAAAGCCCATCCGTCTAATGCTGAGACATAACCGTGCCTGCTGTGCATACAGTGCTGTGGAATCTACAAAGCCACTGCACACACATCGCCTTGTTAGATCCAGCAGCAACCTTGGGAGGTAGTCAGAGCAGGAAATAGTATCTGGACAGGGATTCAGAGAGGTTGGGTTACTTATCCATGGTCAAACAGCCTAGATTCCAAAGCAGCTGTTGCTGTATGGACCTACTAAAGCCATTGATCTAAAGCAAGGGGAAATGCAGCATAATTTTGGAAAAAGTCATTTGTCTATCTCTGGTCCGTTGCTTATTTGGGGATTCTAAATTTGAAGACATTGAGTCATTCCATTCTTTATTTTTCCTGTCTTTCCACCATGCCAGTTCCCACCTTTTCCCTTCCCATTTCTGAATTGCTCTTTTTCAATTGCTTGAATCTCATCTCTGCCCCTTTCTTATGCCTCCAGACTGATTTCTTGGCTTCAGGAATTGAAACACTTGAAACACTGAGAGGGATCAGACACATCATGATCATGGTGCTGCTTTTGTGGTTAAAGGTAACCAGTCTTTGCCTTGTAATCTGAACTCGAACTGGAGACCACTTGACAAAACCACAAAGAATCCAGCCCATCACATGTGACTTCCTCAGCTCTCTGCCCATCTAGAAGTTCAGTCTTCCACAAACACAGTGCTCTTGCCACGTGGACACGGTCTTTTAATCTTTTGATTTATTACTCAAGCACACTCTCAGTATCAGGCTAAAGAAATGGTGAAAAAAATGAGATGGGGAAAGTGGCAGGGGTAGAAGGAAGATGCTACATTCGAAATATTTGCATGTGCCCACTATCAACGTCTGTTGAGCAATAAGGTGGTTAGAGAGATGCCCCTTTAAGCCACTGATGCTTTTTCCGCCCTCAGGTTCCTTGGAGATCTCTTAATCCCATTTTTGTGTTTGAGGTAGATAGGATCACAGCATCCAGTGTTATGGCTGCAGGCATAATTCCAACATCTGAGAACAATTTCCTCCCAGATATTTAATTTCCCCTTCCAGCCGTTTTACCACTGGGGCCCTAAACATACTTCACAACTCTATCTACCACATCATCTTAGCCTCTTTTGCAAGCCTTTTAATATCCATTGGAAAATAATGCTGCCTTTGATTCCGAGGCAAATCCCTAGCACTTCTTCCCTTGTTTCTAATTAGCAATATTTCTGTGGTAATTAAGACAAGAGCAGTTCCTCAGTTCCACAGCATTTTCGATGCAGAGAGAAATAAAAATACAATAACATGAAGTGGGTCTAAGAATGACTCAGTTAGCTGACTTGACTATATTTTAAATAATTTCAGCACCTTGGGGTGTGCACACACACGTACATGTATGTCTATACACACATACAAAAGTGTGCGCACTATACACAGTACATGTTCTACACACATGTACACATATTTGCTCATGTGCATACACACACACACACGCAAGAATATTAACCCATGTCTGAAAGAAACAAGACCCAAAACACACTAATGGAAATAATGAATTCTGTGGACAGAACAAAGCATTATCTTAAACACTGGGCATCCCACAAAATAAACGAATGATCTCAATGAACTGAGACCTGATGAAAGGTGGCCAGGGAGAGGCCACCTCCCTTATCTCATTGGATAACTGGAGATGGGCACATTTCCTCTCTGGTCAAACACACAGGGACCTGGCATTTTCAAGGCTCTTCGAAAGCCCATTACATATGCTTGCTGGACATTAGTTTTGTTCTTGCTTAGCAGGGGGGAGATGTCTGCATTGCCATACAAAATCTAATGTTTTATAGGTTGAGCCCTGAGAGTTAACAGTGCTGTAATTTCCATGTTAGAGATGGTGCTCCTGTCTATGTACCCGGGGTGTGTGCATGCACTCACAGACACGTGCTCATATGTACTCCTTAAAGACTAGCAGAAAGGTGTTCTACATCTCCAAAAATAAAAAGATATCTTCTCTGCATTTATGACTTTTTAAAATCAAGGCATATTTTGAGCCTGGGGGATCATTAGAGTTCAGGCAAAGAGCTCTTGTAGCTGTGTGTGTGTGTGCGTGTGTGTGTGTGTGTGTGTGTGTGTGTGTGTGTGTCTGTGTCTGTGTGTGTTTCAGGGAATTGACAGATACCATAGGGCTTCATTTGTTTGCCTGTAATTATTTCAGGCAATTTCATAATTATTTCTCCCATAGCTTTGTGTTTCTTCAAGCTGAACTGTGCTTGCCAAGAGCTGAAGCTGTGCATTGTTCGATGGCTAAGGCTCTGGGCATGACCCATGGGGGCTGCTGGCCCTGCTCAGGACAGGGTCCTGGCTCCATATGTCTCCAGCCCCCACCCCGAGTGTCTGCATGTCTAGGGAGGCTGAGCTGGTGAGCAGGATGCTTCTCTTTGCATTGGTTAGTTTCTTTCATTGTGAAATCCAAGATTCTCCTGTTGCCATGCCTATCAAATCATAAAGCCATTGGGAGTTAGAACTGGTTGGGCCTTAGAGATCATCCTATTCAACTTCTCATTTTATAAATAAAGAATCCGAAGTTCAGAGTGAAAGGTTAACCCAAGGTCATGCAGTAGCTGATCATGGCCAGGGCTAGAATACAGGACTTCTTACTCTTAAGCTAGGGCTCTGTCCACCTCCTTATATTGATTTAATTTTTTAATTAAGTAACTATTATTGAATTCCTAGTATGGACGAAGCATCATGCTAGGTGCTGCAAGTTCAAAGGAGCCACAAAGGAGAGGACAGCACAGATGTCAAATGAGACAGTGTATGGAGGGGAGCTCACACAGTGCCTGGCCCAGAGGAGGTACCGCATAGGTCCCAGCATCCTTTCTCTTGGCCCCTCCTTTCCCTACCAATACACCTGCTAAGGGGAAAATCTCAGATATTTGAATTAGTCAAATTATTGCAGGTTTTGGGAGAGGAGCTGGTGGGTAACTCCCATCATGCCTTCAACAGCACGTTTTCTAGTTCTGTGATAAAGCTTCCCAGGCCAGGTCCAAGCTGGAGGAACTCCCTACGTGTTCTCTAAAGATCCTGCCCTTCTATTCCAGGGTGTTGGGTGAATGCATGGTTCACCCAAGCTGGTCTGACTCATAAGTGCATTAGTGCTAACTCACTGACACCAACAGAGCAGAAAAAACCATCTCCCCAGGTTTTGCGCTGGAGCTGGAGACATTCACAGGATGCAAAAATCAGCTCTACTGAGGGAAAGATCATTGAAACACGCTATGGGTTTGTTGTCTGGGAAAATATTGTCAAGGCTATTTGGCCTGGAACCCAAGTGGCTCTATTTCCTGACCTCATAACAGGACTCTCATATTCCAGAGATTTAAAAGTCTCCTTGCTTTACTCTTATCCAGGAAACCAGAGACATAACACCATGAAAAATCTGAAGTAATTCAGCCAAGTCATCCTTGATGTCAGCCTTGAATGGGAGGATTCAGCCAGAAGGTTCCTCCTAACCCTAAGGTTGTGTGACTCTAAGACCATCACAACCACCATGCTGCTAGCTTTGCATACATCAATTATGCATTGATTTGAAGCTTCCCTAGACCCTATTTAAAGCAAGGTCAATAGACTCAGACACTCTGCCCAACAACTGGACACTCAGAACAGAAGAGTGAGGTAAAAACTTGTCAAAATATATGTATCTAAGGGGGCTAACCAGGACTGTATCTAGAGTTTCTGGGTCCCTTTTCAAACATATTTCCCTTGCTGGCATGTGATGAGATGCAGGGCCATCCTGAAAATAGTCTTCCTGGCCACTGTGGCCACCATCCTGGGACTTCATTCCCAGCTCCTTGTCCTTTGATTCTTTTCTACCTCCTCATCAGAGAGCCAATGATATGTGGCACCTAGCTGAACACACCCAGGTTGGTGGGTGGCAAACAGCCTTAGTCACAAATGGTCCCAAGGAGGAGGACGTGGATGCAAGTGGACAAAGGACTGATATACTGCCTGGTACAGAACAAGCTGAATCTTTGTGCACATCTTTTCTCTTTTTCTAAGTCTCCCTTGTACCTAAACACAAAAACTGTCTTTCTACGCTCTGTGAAAACAAGACTTTTACTGCCAAGACTTCTGGGCACAGCCTGTCCTCACACCAGGCAGCCTCCCTTAGCCAGAATGTCTGCTGGGTCATCCATGGGGTCCCCACAACCACTCGCCTTCCCTGAGCTCTGCTTTGCTGGTTATTTAGCCCATCAGCTTCCCTAAATCTCCCCATCTTGTTCCTTCTTAATCTCAGTTGTCCTCTCCTTGTGTTTGCACATCTGTGTCTGCCTCCAGAGGGAGGAACTGGTATTCCCGTTTCCTCACTCAGTTCCCTGCCTGTGGCAGAAAGACTCCAAAATGGCCCTCAGCTATCCTTGCCTCACAAAGTCATACCTTCTTGTAATCCCCTCATCTTGAGGGTGAGCAGAATCTGTGACTTGCTTCTAACTAACAGAATATGGCAAAAGTGATGGGCTGCCACTTCCATGATGATAAGATTGGAAAATCTTGTTGGCAGATTCCCTCCCTTGCTGGTTTTGTTGGACCAAGCAGCCATGTTGGGAAGATCCATGTAATAAGGAGCTGAGGATGCCCCCTATACCAACAATTAATAGGAACTGAGGATGGTTTTCAGTAGGCCACTAGCAAGAAACTGAGAACCCCCCTCTGTCCAATAGTCCAGAAAGGACTGAATTCTGCCATCAATCATGTGAGACAGAAAGCAGATCAAGCCTTGAGAAGAAACACAGCCTTGGTCAGCATCTTGATTGCACCTTTCAGATCAGACCCTCAGTAGAGGACCCAGCTAAGCATGACCTGCAGAAACTGAGATAATAAATCTGTTGTTTTAAGCCACTAAGTTTATAATAATACTACACACATAGATAGACAGCTAATACAGTTTCTCTTAGAAGCACCCACCAACAAGACTCTCCAGTGTTTGAAACAAAGACTTTTTAGATTCACCAGTGTGTGAGGAGTACAATAGGGAGCATTTACTAGAGCCTCCCTTTGATGCAGGAGTGCCTCCCTCCAGCACCTTGGACAGCTCACCAGCTTCAACCTGAATGAATACAGTGTCTTACAAGATAATCATTCTATCTATGGACAGCTTTTCCTTTATTTTTCATAATTATTTCATATTTATGCAGCCCTTATTCCGTGCTTTTTACTATGCTCTCATCTGTATTCTTTATTTAAATTATGTCTATTTGTCTACTGTCAATACCATAATTACCTGCTTTATAAATATTAGGAAATGAAAGCTCAGAGAAACCAAGCAACTTTCCCAGGACTAATAAGCATCAGACAGACTTTAAGCAAGTCCTTCCTTACACTAAACCAAACACTTCCTTCTACTGATATCCACTCATTGATCTCTTGGGAGCTTTATAAGACAGAAACTGAATTTCTCTCCCACAGGAAAAAAAATGTGAAATAGTTAAAGACTGTTATTATGCATCTGTTTTCTCTTCTTTATTATTTGTTTGTTTGTTTTAAGCACACTTGTTAAAATGTATTATGAATAAGGGATGAATTGGTGGAGCACAGAGGAATCTTAGGGCAGTGAACTTACTCAATTGATACTATAATGGTGGATACAAGTCATGATACATTTGTTTAAGCCCACAGAATGTAGAGACCCATGAATGGACCCTAATGTGAACTCTGGTGATAATGATGTGTCAATATTTGTTCATCAGTTGTAACAGGTGTGCCACTGTGGTGAGGGATATTGGTGAGAGGATCTATGCATGTGTGAGGGCAGGGGGTCTATGGGAAATGTCTGTATCTTCCTCTTAATTTTGCTGTGAACCTGAAGCTTCTGTAAAAAAAATAAAGTGTATTTTTAAAAAAGAAGTTCTTACTATCTACCCCCCCCCAAAAAGAAAACCTTCAATGGGGAAATGGAGAGAAATTGCTTACTGGGTATGGAGTTTTATTTGGAGTGATGGAAGTGTTTTAGAATTAGGTAAAGGTGGCAGAAGTACAACACTGTAAATGTTCTAAGTACCAATGACTTGTTGACTTGAAAGTGGTTAATTTTGTCATGTGAATTTCACCTAAATAAATTTTTACAAATACACAAAATGTATTTTGGATATTTTAACCATAGAAAAATGAGGTAAACGTTAAAATAACATAGACCCATGTACCCAACATCCAGCTTGCAAATGAAACATTGCGAGAAAATGGAAGGCTCTTGTTTTTCCATTATGCGCTGCCTTGTCCTCTCTTTCCACTGAAAAGTAACCGAGTTTGGATTTGGTAGTTCTCACTCCCACGTCTTTCTTTATTGTTTTACTGCACATGTATGTGTCACTGAATAATAAATAGTATTATTGTGCATATTTTAAAATGCAAATAAATGTTCTCATATTGTAGGTATTTTTAGTCAACTTCCTTTTCCCATTCTAATTATGTTTGTGAGATTTCTGAATATACCCTACTTCCTTTAGCCATTCTCCTGTTGTTGGACACTTGGGTTATTTCTGTCCTTAGTCATCACAATCAAGTCTGCTAGGAAAACGTCTTTTTGTGCACAGGTGTGAGAACTTTTCTAGGCAGTGTATCTAGAAGTATCTTTAGTTCCACCAGCTATTGCCAAGCTACCCTCATAACAAGGTTTTGAGATGCCTGGAGAAGCTCTGGTTTGCTGGGGACACTTCTCCAGAACAGTGAGATGTTTGTCTCCTTTGTCTTGGACAGAATACCTCTACCCGTGGCCAGAGACTGCAGGAAATGCTTCAGAAGCTTTATAGAATGTAATCTGCTATTGAGATTCTAGTTAAACATTAATCCCTAAGTATTTTTAATATGAACTACTCTTAAATAAAGTCTCCCTAGTCTGTCCCTGCACACCTGATTTTTTTTTTAAGCCTAAGTACAGGATTTTCATTCTATCCCTATTGAATTTCTCCTTGGTAGTTTTAGCCATTCCTATAGCGTGTAGAGATATTTTGAGTCCTGGTTCTGCTGTTTCATCCATAAATTTGATAAGCATGCTTTCTGCACTTTTATCTAAGTCTTTGATAAAATAGACAAGATAGAGCCAAAGACGAAACCCTTCAATATTCTACAAGACGTTTTCACAGTGTTGATATAATTCAATGCCAGGGCATGGCTGCCAACTCACCACAATGCTAACTAAAAGTTTTATGCAGTCCTCAATTTCCCATTTAATCCACAAGCTATCACAGCAAACACTGTTCACGACCTTGCCATATCGACAGTATTCAGCTGACTTACATATCTTGCTATCTGGTCAGAAATGGAAATAAGATTCCATTTAACGTGCATTGTTCTCAGCAAACCCATGCTAGTGGCTAGTGATTTCTACCTCCCCTCTCAGACCTCACAGACAATTTGAATAGTGAGTACTCCTAGAATTCCTGTAATGATCAGTATCAAATTCACCAGACTGGACACCATAGAACTCACCTTCTTTTATGAAAATCAGATTTCTCTCATCTCTAGCCTTCTGGTTTCTTCCCTCAGTCATTTCTAAATCATGGTTTTATGAACATTTATAAAAGCTCCTTCAAAATCCTGGCATGAAATATGTCAGATTTGGGAACTTTTAAAGCCTCCAGGTGACCACTTACTTTGTGTGTGTTCAGCGTGAGTTTCAAGATTATTTTAACAGTACTGATTCCATTCTCTTCTGCTGAAAGATCTTGCCTCTTTGGTGAAGAAACCAGATACTTGAGTGGGTTCTCCTTTCTCTTCCCATCTTTCACCTTGCACCAAGTTCCTCAAGCACTGAGTCTGTCTTTTTAATTTTGAACGCGGCTACTAAGAGCTTTTCTGTTGTCCCTGGCGTTTTTCTGAAGCCTCTGCTCACCCTGAGCTATGGCCTTCCTGGCACTATTTCTACAGGCTTGTGACACTCTTCTGTATTTGTCCTTTGTTATGTTTCTCTTCTCATCTTTTGTACATGACCTTTGAACGTATACGTTAATCAGAGAGCTTTCTGGGCAGGCTCCCCGTTACTTCGGGGTTCCACCTCCTTCTCTCTCTCTCTCCGAAGCAATGCTGTTGCTTGGCTACTTCTAGAGAGGAAGAAGGGGACCCACAGGCAAACAGAAAGCAGCAAAGTCATCACCTTACATAGATGTCCTTCCATGCCAGCCCCACCTCCTACAGTTGGTGTCCTCTTTTCTTCCATTCCCTTCCCCCTCGCAGAGGAAAAAGATGTCAGAGAATCAGAAGGAAACTGTGGATCCCCAGATGCAAGGGACTTCCCAGCCTCCTTGAGTTCTTGGCCCTATGATTTGTAGGATTTTATAGGACTAGAGGTGCTCACTGGATCCCAGAAGGGGAAACCACAGAAGCCATCAAACTGCTGCTTTCAGGCCTTAGAGAGCTGACAAAATCTGGATTTCAAAATGTGTGTGTGTGTGTGTGTGTGTGTGTGTGTGTGTGTGGTGGGTGCATCTAGGTTGGAACTGTCTTTCATTTCCTCCCACGTTAAAGCTGAGATTTTTCTATAATGGTTGGGAGTGTAGATTGGCACAGTTTAGAGCCCCTCCCTCTGGAGACCCTCGTCCTAAGGGTCTGTTTTCTCTGTTTTTCAGTAGCTGTGATCCATTGGCAAGAAAATGAGAACAGACCAGCCTAGCTGTGGGCTATTCCCAGCACACCACAAGATCTTTCCCCTTCCTGGACCACTCTTTCAGTCCTGAAATATGAGGAAATCACATGACTTCCTGACATCACCCGTGGAAGGGCCACAAGAGACCTAATGACATAATATAGTGTAAACCTCCTTGACAAAGAAAAGACTGCATTATATTTTTGATGTGTGGAACAGGGTGCATAACTAGTAGGTGCTTGCAACTTGCTAGCTATTCCTTTCCTACAAGGCTCTACTATTATTTTTATTTTCTCACCCTCCAAGTGATGTTTCTAGTCCATTTTCCTCCAGTACTGAGGAAGCCTGATTGAGATTTTATAAATTCAGTGGCTCCCATGCTCCCAGCCAAGTCAGCCACCTTCACCATCATTAAAAAATACCCCATTCTGACACATTTACCTGCCCAAGCCCCTCATATAGCCAGTGATCCCTAAGTGCTAAACAGACTTGCCTTGGACTTAGAATCTGAGCCTGTGGAGAGAGGCTCAGATAATTTAAGTGCCTCTTGTAACAGAAGGCAACTGGAATTCAATAGAGATAAATGTAAAATATTGAACTAGGGAGCTAAACCATCAGCAGGGCAGGATTCTAAATGAAAAGGTTATGGCTGAATGACTAAGCAGAGGAGAACACACAACACACCCAAGGATTCTTGCAGAAATACATGTCCCTGGTGGACCCTGCAGAGAAGGAGGCTTAGGATGCTGTGGAGCAGTTCAGCCAAAGGAGAGCCGTGGACGGTGCTGCTGGGAAGTGTCCCTCCCGGTACCCGCTGGCTGACAAGGGGCAGAGGAACTTGGCGGTGCTGGGAATCTGCCAGTTTTTAGCTGTTGTTGTGAAGAGTCAGTATTGCCTTTTCTCTGCCAGGCCCTAAACACCAGAAGTAAAATATCTAATGATAATCTGAGGCGCTGGTTGTTTGTGCCAGAAAAAAACAGCCACTCAGGTTGGTTAATCCAATCAAATGCCTGGCCAGGTTCCATGAAGAGGTCAATAGAATCAGTTGTTTGACCAAACGGACAGGCCAAACCAGAGAGCACGATAAGCCCATTGCCCCACAGAGCGTCGGCCAAACAAGACACTGTATTAGAGCACTGGGTGTCTGAGAATTCTCCTCATCGAGAGCCCATGGCATTGGCGACGAGCCTCCCGTGTACCCAGCGTGGCGCCCCCTTTCCCTTCCCATAAAGCGTATTTTCACAGAATTCACCGAAGGACAGGGACTTGCTCTCTTAGACTGATCATACCAGGAAAAGAAAAATAGAGTAAGGAAAACCAATTAAACGGCATAGATGGACATAAGCCAGGATTAACTAAATTTTCAAGCTGGTCCCAACATTTCTTAGGACACAAAAATCACTTGCACTGTTTTCTGGCCAAGGTCCACCGACACTTAACAAACTGGCAGTCCCCCATGAAAATACTTCGGTCCTTACCTAGTGTCTCTTTAAGCCTCCTCCGTAGCCTATCAAACGGTATTAAAGACACAACAGTTGTTAGCCTTGAAGACAAAAGAGGCTGCCTGTCATAACTTCTCCCTTTGTGAGCCTCCTCTGAGCTCACTTTGAGTGCCCCCAGTCCCTAATGAAGAGAGTATCCATCAGTGGAATGGCGGCAGCTTTGCAAAGCTGTACATCATGTTGACATATATACTAAGCTCTTTTGTCCCAAGTTCCAAATGCATTGCTCAGTTTTAGCAGGAAACAACATGGAGGCTTCTGCTGGGAAGATGCTTTGCTGCCTGAATGCATGAGAGAGGGGAGCCGAGATGCTGGCATGGCCCTCACGAGTACCCCCCTGCTGACTTACAGGAAGCTTCTCTTGTTTTCTAATTGAGTATAAGCAAGGGGGCCCTTTGTGACACGTCAGCCAGACCACAGAGTATTTTCTCTTACACCCCTGTGTTGCAGCAAAGGGCTTTAAGGCTCAAGTCATTCTCAACCAAGGTTTGCAAAACCCTCTGAAAGAACTGGGCTTGTTTTCTTTCCTCTGTCACCTTCGAGGCAAGTGTGCATCGAATCCTTATTCTCTGGACCAGAGTCACAGTAAGTCTTTCCAACGGGAGAACCAGCGGTTGATTTAGACAAAGATTTGAGGGGGAAGGTATAGCTCAGTGGTGCTTAGCATGCGATGAGGTCCTGGGTTCAATCCCCAGTGCCTCCATTAAAAAGAATAATAAAATTTTTTAAAAAAGCAAACCTAATTACCCTCCCCTCAACAACAAAATAAAAAAAAAAAAAGAATTCTCATCCTGGGTCCTGGGTTCAACCCTCAGTACCACCATTAAAGAAAGAAAGAAAGAAAGTCCTGATCTATACAAGGATTAGCAAAAGCGCAATTATGACCATTAAAAATACCCTCAAAGGGGCCTGTAAATAACAAGTCAAAGAGCAGGAATCTGACTTTGCTCTCCGAGGCCCTGACTTCTTCCAGGCACTGGAAATGTCCGTGTCTTCCCCATCAGAAGCCCTTTGTTCTTTCTCCTGCCCTGTCTCCCTGTTCACAGCTCACTTCACTTCCCACCGCAGGCAGGGGTGGGCGGCGGGGAGGGAGGCCCCCGGATTCAGACCGGAGGCTCCCGCGTTAGCATTCAGCTGTCACCCTTTCTTGGGCCCTTTGTGCTGCAAAGGACTAAGGAGAATCGTCTTGTCAAGAGCTTTAGAAAATCTCAAAAATCTCAAGAGTAGTGGTTCTTTATTAATTGCCTTAATCAGTAAATGACATAATTAATATAGTAAATGGTACCTAGAGGCCTAGAATAGTTAAAAGGAATTCTGTATTGGTTGCATATTTTGATGGAAATACTCCCGGTAACAGCGCCAGAATTTCCATATAGGAGGGGCTTAAGGGCACACTTTGACCTGAAAAAGAAGCTTAGGGAACAAAACTGAGATTAAGTGTTGATTGGGGGTGGCTTTTTGAGAGAGGAGGTGGGATGGAGATTGGGGCCACTCCCAAACACGCCCGCGCTCCGATCCGTGCTACGTGCTACGTCCTGCTGCTCTGATTCCCACCTGCAGACCCAGGTGGCTTCGCTCAAGCACCCCCGCTCCACCGTTCGCCCCCCTTTGCCCTCTCCTGCTCTGCTCCCATTCTTGCCTACCTCATGCTGTGCTTTGCCCCTCCAGCTCTACACCTGCACCTTTGCCCTTTCCTTCATCACTAACTTTGTTTCAAAATCTGTCTTCTCTTTATCTCAATCTAGTACTGACCAGCTGGACAGCAGGAGTGCCCAGGGGTCTGCCAGAACACCAGAATTATGATGTAAGAGCCAAGGCTAAGAGCTGAAATCACTTTTCCATTTGGAGAACCATTGTTTTTGATGGTTCAGCCCATAAAGAATGCTTGGATCTTAAGAAAATCCCTGAAGTTTTCTATTTCTTATCCTTTTTACGATCAGGAAGAAACAGGACAATGCTGGGGAACCAGCCGTTTTGTTTCTGAGGTCCCTGCCTTTCTAACGATGAGCTTGGATCTATGGCTTCTTTCTGGAGCTCTTGACTCTCCAGTCTTACCTTCCCCACTCCTTCACCTTCCACCCCCACCGGAGGTGGAAACGGCGAGTCTGCAAACAAGGCCAGACGAACCAGTGGAGGATGACAACAACAGGTTGACCTTTATAGATACAGTATTGGATTCAAAAGGGCTCGAACTTGGACACCAGTCAGCGAGGGTAAAAGCACTGAATAGTAATGCTGCCCACCGCGAGAGCGTCATATAAGGAAGTTATTTCTCACTGCTATCTGACACTGGAAAATCTTCTCCCAGGAGCCACTGAGGGTCAGAAGGAATAGGAACTCTTATACACTGTTGGCATGTTTCTGGAGTGTAATTTGGGAACATGTGTCAAAACTCAGATGCCGTTTGACCCATCATTGTTTTCTAGGACGTTATCTTCATAAAGCAATTAAGAAAGTGCACAAAGGTTTATTTATAATGCACTGGTAGAAATACTGAAAAAATAAAAACGATTTAAATGTCTAGAGTCAGGTTAAATAAATTGTAGTGCATTATACAATGGGATACTATGGAACCACTAAAAATGAATTGCATTTGTCGACATGACAAAATATTCATAAGATATTGTTGAGCAGGGTTGGAGGGGCAGGAAGGATATGAATGTAAATTAGACCCTGGCCCTCAAAAAGCTTGCATTTTAATAGGGAATGATTGATGAGCAGAATCTTGAATAGGCTTTGAAAATAAAACAAAATAAAATTAGACCATGGTTAGCTATTCTGTTTTGTTTCCACAAGAATCCTTGTTATTTTATACAAGTTCCAAATTACTCAGCCTCAAGCAGAGCAGGTGGAAAATAAAGAAGACGGCATTAAGTTGGGAACATCTCCCTGAATAATCCAGAGTTCATTATGGACTCTGAGTACATCAAAACCCAATTAATTCATTAGCTCGGCACCTGCACTTTCCTTCTTTCCCCCTCGGCTACCAGCCTTGTACCCTATGATGGAGTTTATGAGCAACCCCGACGTGAGGGCGAGGAGGGGAAATAAAAAGAAGATAAAATCCAAACGAATCCATTTTGTGACTTGTTAACCACGGTAGACGAGGGTGGGGTGTGAAAGCAGGCAGCACTGACAACACCGTATCTGGGCAGCCTGGGTTCGAGGAACTGCATCTCCTTGATGGGCACCACGTAGATCCTGAATCAGGGCATCTGCCCTTAGGCCTCGGGGATATAGGCACCCCCTAAACCATATGCACCACTCGGCAGATTTCCTGGGCCAGAAGGGGCTCTTCCTCTACTGGCCCCCACTCCCCGCTTCTCCTCAGAAAAGTGACTCTTGTCCCCGTGACGTCTCTGAGTGATGTTAACATTACTGCACACAAGTCGGTGTGCCTGATGCACTGTGAGGCCAAACAAACCTAAACGTTGGAGTTTGGAACAGAGAAAGGTTTGCTACAGGACCGAGTAAGGAGAATGGATGGCTCGTGCCCCCTAAAGCCCGAACTCCCCAAAAGGTTTCAGCTGAGCATTTTTAAAGGCCAACTGGGGTGGGGCATGGGGGAGTCCCAGGGGATGTGCTCAGCTGTGCACAATTCTCTGACTGGTTGATGGTGAGCAGTCCTTAGGGGCCAGAAGGTCTGGGAGCTACATTCTCATGATCGTCAAATAGTTAATTTCTTCCATTTGGTGGTGGTTTTGCAAATCTGAGAAACTCAGGAAATATACACAAGTTACTATCATTTAGGTATTCCAAAGAGGAGCTGCAGCGGAGGATATGGGGTCTGTCCCGGGAAGGATCCAAAGGGTCCTGCTCAGTTGCATTAAGGCTCCCCATAAATGGCTTGATGCAAGGCCAGACAGCAGGGGAATGAAGGGCACCCATGACCCGGTTCCCCAGATTCAACCAACATCGCACCTACTGTCTTTCCCATTCCTCCGTAACCCTTCTCCCACTTAAATATTATAAATCTGAATTTCTTTTTGTCCACAAGGAGAAAATAACTGATCACAATGGTCTCTAAAAACTGTTATTTTTCAAAGGCTTCTTTAGGGAATAAACATATAAAAGGAGGCATCATGCACCACACCATGAACTCACGTTTGCAGCTCCTGCCCCTACTTGAAATGTGATACATCTTGTCTGCCATCAGCGCCAACGGTCTTATTTTCTTTTCCACAAAACCATTACGTAAGTTTTTATTTTCTGCCCTGTATCTCTCAGCCAAAGCTGCATTCTTTTAAGATCTTTCAAGATCTTTATGATATCTGTAGTCGTTAACCTCCTGCTACTCTTTCTGTTCAAGCAATAGCATGAAAAATTTAAAACCTTGGATCTCCCAGAGATTATGTGTGTGTGTGTAATTATGCTTCATTATGTTTAGAACAATATTTAAGTTTAAATTCCTTCAGAGGAAAGAAGAGACTGGAACATGTGTTCTGGAACAGGAAAGGTATCCCAGGGTGAGCCATCACCACTGGATAATCCACCCGGTGAGTAACTGAGTGATGACGGCACTTCTGGCGAGTGTGTTTGTGGGAGTACAGCCAAGCTCCCCCCGTAGACGAGAACGTGCATCTCGGGAAGGCGCAGAGGGTGGTAGCCCCCAGCCAGGGGCCCTCCCTATAATTTACTCATCACAGTTTGCAGCATCCCTCAAAGCTGTCAGGTCCTGGGCTATTGGGAAAGCACCTCGGGGCCTCAACAAGGAGAAACAACCGCTGAGGCATCCACAGGTCTGAAATAGCCATGGGAACCATCTCTGCGTGATGTTTAAATCATATCGAGAGCTCTTCTGTCTAAGAGGGGGAAGATTGGGTCTAGTGAAGGAAGCGTGGTTGAGGGAAGCCGGGGCTGGGGAACTTGGACGAGCCCCGCTGGCTCAGGGCCTCGTTCCCCTCTGCTGAAAATGGTGATGGACTAGGGGGGTTTTAAGGCCCTTCCCAGCTGCTCATTCTAGGACTCTCCAGCACTTTCCTCTCAATGGGATGGGACGGATGTTCTTGTTGGGCTTCTTCTTGTCCCATAATTCTTACATTCTTAACACTTTAACTAAAAAATAGTGACAATAATTTAAATGAAGTTGGGGTATTTTTCCCTTACGCCCCTAAATCAGGGAGGATCACTAGTTCTCAGGTGTATTTGCAAGAACGTAAGCCTGCCCCAAAGGTTCAAGTTCCTCGGGTGCACTTGCTGAAGGTGACCTAAGAGCCTGCAGCTGTCCTGTCCAGGCCGAGGCCCTGTGGCCCCAGAGCAAAGTCCCACCAAAGTCCAGCTGCAGAGAGGCACCTTCTCAAGGACACTTTACAGGTTCCTTCACACGTACTGTTGCCCTCAGTAAATATTTATTTCGGCATCTGAAGTATGATGATGAATCACTGCTGTTCTGTCTTTAAACACACAAGCCTGACCTCAGGGGTTCCTTTTCCTTGCTAATAGCTAGTTTTCAGAGTTTTCTTTCCCTAGTTAATAGCTACTTTCTACCTATGTCGTGTAATTGTTTAAAGAGCTTTGGGTCCACGGAACAAGCGTGGCGGGCATTGCTCGGCAATCAATTCATCCTTTTAATAGCTCCAGACCTTCCCCCAGAGATGACTCCTTCGTATTACAGAAGGTGCTCAGGTTTGAAACAGTCCCTGCCTCTCTCCATTCCATCAGCCTGTTTATACCCTTTATCTCTGCCAATTTGTGTACATAACATGCCCTGCTTTCCCTTTGGCCCGTTGGCTTTAATGGTCACCGTCTGAGTGTCTGGAGCTGGTTGTCTGGTGTATCCACTCCTCTGCCTCCTGCCCCATCCCGGATCAATTCCCAGAGCCCCCTGTAAGTTACCACATTTCCAATCAGCTTCCCCTGTGAAGCACAATGCAGAGAAGAACAGTGGGCAGGGGCTGGAGTTGACGGCCACACTCCTCCTGGGGACTTGAGACTCTCGAAGGGAGCCACAAAAAGGCTTCTCTGTAATGAAATGGAGGGAGAACGAGTCCACTTTCCTCAGTGCTGGCCTTGTGGAGAAGAAAGAGTTTGCCTTTATTTTGATGCTAGGACTAAGTAGAAGTTCCTTTGAAAGGTTCCCACTCTCTTCTGGCTGTTTACTTATTTATTTATTTTTTCCCCCTTCGTCTTAGTATTTTGCTTCTAATTCCTGGCCAGGGACTGCTAAGAAAGGGATCTTATCTGGCCAGGAAGGAGAGAAAAAGCTCTCAGGAGGGGGAGGAGAGAAGCCAGAGCCAGCCACGTTGTTAGTCCTCCAGGCAGTGGTGAGACATCACCCAAAAGGCTGGGAGGAAAATTCCAGCTGAATCTGACTTGTGGCAGACATCCCATTTTTCTCTTATTCAATTGTAGGCAAACTCTACTGAACATGAGAGAAGAAAGCATCTTGCAGGCACATCTGTAAAAGTACCCTCCAACTAGCTCTGCTTCCCCGGACCCTCTGGTCCAGCCAGCAGATGGTCGTCCCAGGTACATGCATGCTCACGGCATCCCAAATTCTGTCCAAGAAAAAGCCAAGATTCAAGCACCCCCCCCACCCCGTTTCCACTAGAGTAAACCATTGTGCCCTGCTGATGCCGGGCCAACTGTGTGTGTGTGACTGGACCTCTGCGTTCAAGCAGCTTACAGTGTAATTGCAGGGATGAGACAGAGACAAATGAAACAAAGAAAACCAGGATAAAGCCATATATCACTCAGCAATGAAATTTGTGGGTTTTGCAGTTCTGCTTTGACTGCTACTCATAGACTTGTCATCGATCGATAAAATACTTGCTAGTGATATCAGTGTGTCATCAGAATTAATAGCACACCGTGACCGGGCTCCACTTATTCACTCATTCAACAGATACTTATTATGTACTTACTCTAATCATGTTCTGCATTTGTAAAGAACTTTACAGTTTGCAGAGCACTTTCACAAATACCTACTCCCTTGATCCTTATTAGGCAGGCAGGTTTATAGGAGATGGACAATGAGGCTCCAGAAGGGCCAGCAGCTTTCTCAAGGCCACGTGGTTATTAAGCCTGGGATCCAAGATTGTGGCTCCCTCCACCAGACCGCGCTTTAAACTTAACAATGGACAGTGGACACGAGTGTGGGTCCACATCGTTAGCGAGCAGCAGGGGGAAACTTCTGACGTCTGCATCCTACCCACACCTGCCTTACACTCAGTGATGGGCAAAAAGGCTCCTCTGCAGGGACTAAAGATGGGAATCTCAGGAATTCCCTGTCTCAGTGTCATAGAGATCGGCACGCATGCTCCGCTGGCCCTCAAACTCAGCTTCTTTCATCGCTGACCCTTTTGCGGTGATTTGTGGTTTTTGTGAATGTCTCCAAAGGCCCAGGATGAACTTTCCAAACTCACTTCAGTTTCAGACTGAGGCTCATGGTCGTTTGCACAATTTTCCTCATCCTCCTCGCCCCTCAAACTCTGAGTAAAATGTTGATGGAGGGCGGTTGGGGTGGGAGGAGAGAGGAGGGAGCTGGGCTTTGTGTGGGACATCACCTTTTGCGGAGGGTGTGTGTGTGTGTGTGTGTGTGTGTAGGGTAGACATGCTGAAGCAAGTTAATTTTGTGATTTTGTTCTCTGCTGTAGCTGATTGAACTTTAAGGTCTGGGCTATGAAGATTCGTACTTAAAGATCCCTCTCCCCAGCCTCTAAAATCAGGAAATCAAAGTCCATAGAAGTTTAGCTGACGCCTCCAGAGGCTGAATTGCAAAGAAAGCATCAAGCAGAAGACAGACCATTGAAGACAACACAGCACAGCGACGGGTGTCCAAGAGACCTCAGCACGCCCCCTCGTAATGCCTGCCGGAGCAGCCATGCCTTCCACTGGAGAAGTCTGATTAAAAACAAGCTAACAAATGCCCTAAGGTGAACTGTGAATTGGGCGGGGGACCTTACTGTGCCTGCAGTCCTCATATAGAAAAGTGCCCTCACTTCTGCTGTGTGTGCAGTGACGACACCGTCCCCACCCTGACTGGACAGAGGCAAGTCCGCGGCTGCTGCCGCCACCGACGGCACGGATGCTCGTGAGCTCGCACCAGGACAGCAAAGTGACCTCAGCCTGAGCCTGCCGCCTCAGCTAACTTGTTCCAGATGAACAGAGGCCACTGCCACTTCATTCATTCATTCACTCATTCATTCATTCAAACAGTCAACAAACATTTCTTGAGTGCCCTGAGCTAAGCACTGAGGATACCACAAAGAAGATGACATTTGGATCAGGAAATACTTAAGTTATTCAGTAATGGAGACTTCCTTTCTGTATTTACTGTCAGAAAATTGAATATGAAACCAGAGGGTGGGTCCAAAGAAAAGAAATGGGCAGATATCAATGCCTCCTGACCTCCCTTGGTCCTAGGAGTACACAGGAGAAGGCTGAGCACCTTCGATATTATCATACCAATGTCAGTCGATCAAAATGAGGATTAGCATTCATTTGTGGTGTTTGTGGTTATTCCAAGCATGAAACTGCATGCTCACTGTAGGAAATTAAGAAAACATAGAAAAATAATAAATTGGGAGATATATATAATATGTGCAAATTATATGTAATAAATATAATATATGTGTATGTAACATGTATATATGTGTGTGTGTGTGTATACATACATACCAGCATCTGAATTTCACCTTTTTGTCATTTCGTGTATTCTCTTCCAGTAGGTCTCATTCTATCTTTCTCCAGAACTTAAAACAATTTTTTTTAACTCACCCATGTAGAGATGCCATATAATCACAGTCCAGATCTTTCCATCACCCCTGTACTTCCTCATCATGATTTAGAATTTCCCAAGCTACCTCCCCTTTCACCCAGGGAGTCATGCTTTAAGAGCAGGAGACTTTGTTCTAGTACCAAAATAGCTTAAATTAAAAGCGTTGGCTGTGAACACCATGCGATTCATCCTGAGCCAAACGCATTTGTGTATCATTTTGTTTGCCTTTATTGGAAATTTCCAGTGGTCCAGACTGATGCTTTGATTAGTGTGCCTAAGCCAGGACTGACCACAGAAGTATTTCACACACCCTGCACTTGTGTACAAGTGTGTACCTGCACCCTCGGGTCACACTCCACCCTCTCCCTCCATTGACACTGAAGAAGGAGGCATAAGTGTGTGTTGCCTGGGGCCTGCTCTCTCTTTTGTAGCAGTGAAAGGTTATGCCCTTGCTAGAATTGTGAGCCCACCCTGCCGTCAGCAGCCCCCGCCTTCCAGAAAGCATGCAGGTGGGAATGGAGCTGCTGCTGCTGGAGCAGCCACAGGGGACAGCAGGATGGTAGCTGAGTAATAAAGATCCCTGCTGTTATTTTCTGGAGGGAGAAGGCCCAGGTCCCCTAAGCAAAGTAAGATGGGAAGAAGTAACTGAAGAGCGGCTTGTCATACCCGCCCAGCCTGACAGCCCGATAGGTGAGTTAGCAAATGCTACATTGTAAGGAATTGCAAGCTATTTTCTGCAAAGTGGGCAAAGACTCTGGGATTAACGACTGTACAGCGTGATAGATGCTGCTAAAGAAGGCCATAAATTACCAGCCATAAACCTGGCAAAGCTTATGCGCTTGTATGATGCAGTCTGGCTAGGGTGCTGGCAGATGCCCAGCACAGGCTGGGGGCTGTGGGCTGGGGGGGGTTGATGTGGAAGCTGGTGCTGCATCCTGCTGACCAGGGGGCACAGATGGTGAGCTTGGCAGATGCCCAGCATCAGCGGCTGTGGAGGCAGCATGCTGCTGGACCAGTTCTGCCTTCGCTGAACTGCAGTCCTTGATCGAGCTCAGACAGGATCTGTGGGAGACCCCAACCTTCTTTCCCTCCCCTGGCTGTGGGATATGTGGTCAAGGGGGCCTTTCCCTGGACATGGGTTGTGGGGTCAGATCCCAGTGAGGTTTCACCTTCATCTTTGAAGACGAAGATGAGGGACGGTGGGGAGAAGGGTAGAGAGAGAAAACCTCAAATGATTTCTGCTCCCAATTTCCTCTGCCAGGGCTCCCAAACCAAGTCGAGTACATCTAAAACTGTGACCATGACAAGGACCTTCAAGCCATGACCATGGCCTCAGATGCCAGTCAATTTGCAGCCAGACCCCAGTCCTGTTCTTACACTCCTGACTCAAGACATATCTTCTCCCTATCCTCTTTGCCATTGTGATTTTTTGAGAAAGGGATAAGGAAATCAAAGGAGGGGGGGGGGAATGGAGAAGAGGGGGGAGGAAAAAGGATAAAGTGGAAGAAAAGATGGGAATATGAGCTACTTGCAGGAGCGAAGCAGAAAAAGCTGCCAAAAGGAGGCTCACACCCCTTTCTCCCCAGGTCTTCTCCCCCGACCACTACCAGCATACAGTGCATCAAACACAGAGTTGATTCACTACCAGTGGAAGAGATGCAGCAATAAAATATGGAGCTGCTGTCTGTCTGCTTCCCTTGCAGTGTTACCTGCTATACACACACGTACTCACACACACAAACCTTTATACACATACTTTTCAAAAAGTGTCTGCTTGCCAATGAATAAAGAGCAGTCTTAACAGATAACAGTGTCCCTCCTTTCCTGCCTCCCCTACCGGTGCAGAGGGGACTATCCAAGTGACACTGACCCTTGTGTGTAAGGGCTACAAAGCGATGAAGGCACAGCTGTCCCCTCCCGAGGGCTTGTGGTCCAGAGGCATGGAAGTATACAGAGAGATAGGTTCAAGGCCATGAAAGCACAAAGCACAGCTCTGGACCAAGGTAAAGGGTCAGAGCCAAGGCTCTCCATCAGCAGAAGTATTTACTGAGTCTCTGTCATGTACCAAGCACTGTGCCAACCAGTAGGGATTAAGTGGTGGACAAAAGCATAAATTCCTCATGGAATTTAGTAACTAAGCACTTTAGAGAAGCTGTTGGTGCTATTCATGGTATTTCTAGGTCTCTGCCCCGGACCCATGGTAGGACTGCACTCCCTGGTCCCTTTGTGTTCGGTGGGGCCATATGACTTGTGAGTGGAGATGATCTGTGCCACTTCTAGAAGAGAACTGCATTTCATTACCGCTGTGAGAGGCTCCCATGCAATGTTCCATGTTCAACATCTTCAGTGTTCACTGGTGGCTGCTGTGTCATTCTGGGTCCCTGAGTGACCACAATGAGCAGAATCTGCTGGCCAAATGCAGTGGACATGTAGCAAACACAAGAAATAAACGAGATTTGGGGGTCATTTTTTGTTTTAGCATAACCTAGCCTATCCCGGCTGATAGATTCCTCTTTGCAACCAACACATTGATTGAAAACCTACTACATGCTTAAATTGAAGGATGGCTTCTTCCTGTGCATGACCTCACTCCCCAAGCAGGTGGTGAGCAGGCTGAGGGTGGAGACTGTGACCCCGAGTATCCGTGTCCAACCACAGGTCCTAGCATAGGGCCAGGCACCTAGGAGATCCCACAGCACAAGCCAACCATCACTTTAAGCACATAGTAGTTTCTCATTGGTCACTGATAAGAGTGTATCATCGGGACAGTCTAGGTTAGGGGACCCAGGTGAAGGATGAACAAAGCTCAAAGGAGGGAGGGAGAGCGCCACAGGCTAGCTGGCGCGGGGAGACTTCGTGGAGGTTTTGGACTTGAGTTGGGCCTTGAAGGATCAATAAAACTCAGCGAGGTGAACAGAAGCACATAGGGTGTTCTGGGTGAGAGGTGGCCCAGGTCACAGTGCACCGGAGGGCTGAGACAGGCGTGGGCACAGTCAGTATGAAAGATGCCCCCATCCTGCAGCAAGAAAGCTCAGTGCTGGGGACAGTGCTGCCGACAGTGCTGCCAGTCTAAACCAGTCAGGAGACCGCAGATGCTGGTGGAGAAGCTCGTGGAAGCTGCGGGGATGAGGGAGGAGCGGGGCAAGGCGGGTGACCCTGGCCTGCACTGCTGTAGGCTGCCATCGGAAACATCCTCATTTGGGGACCCGTGTCTCCAGCCAGCAGCCGTTTCTTCCCCTTCGTTCCCTGCCGAAGGTAATAACCTGTCACCAGAGCAAATAAAGTCTGATTTACATGAAATGTAGTGCTAAGCATTTTCCTTTATTCCCCGGCACTGCGATGGCAGAAGGGTAGCGCTGACGCGGCCCGGCCTGCTGCGTGCAGCAGCGGGATCTCGCCGGATAGAAGTTTAAAAAGAAATTACTTTCCTGTGACAGGGTCTATCGCTCTGGGCAGGGGGTCCCAGTCAGCCTGGCAACATCCCACCTGTTTGTTTTTTGACAAAGATGCAACGTCCGATGGGGAGAGCTTGAGGAAGAAGTGGGGGAGAAGGGCATGCAGTCTGAGATTCCCTCGGCTTTCTCGGCTTTCCCGGACGCTGGTTCCCGATCCTCAGCCTTGCAGTGATGGTGGCTGGGGTCCCACAGAGCAGCCTCAGCATCATTGTGACACCCACATCACCACTGTCATCACACCACCCATGATTACAGACGCTTCTTAAGCACCAGGCATGACCATGCCGGACACAGAGCTGCAAATACATGGTGACTGCCCCACGGGGTTTACAGTCCATGCAGTCACGTCCTTACAGAAAAGCATCATGTTTCTCTACCTCCATCACCACCCCCACCTCCTCACCCCAAGCCTGTAAATACAGCTGGAACTGCCCTGCCCTCTGATATGTTAATTTCTCCACTTAGAGCGTCTGCATACATCCTACCTATCTTGCAAGACTCAGCTTAAATGCTTCCTTTTCCATGGAGCCTTCCTCAACCCTCCATACCAGGGTGCCTCCCTTCCTCTGGGCTCCCAGTTCACACTAACTACTTTTATTTTAGTGCTCATGGCCTCTCTACTCTGGATACAGTAATTGAGTTACGTGTCCTCCACCACTGGACTCTATAGAATCCTTAAGGATCAGTGATTAAAAAAAAAAAAAAAAAAAAAAAAGCTTAGTAATTAGCCAAAGAAAGGCCATCCACTCTCTCAAGCATGCCTCTTGGTGGGGGGCGGGGGGGCATCTCATCCTTTCCCCACACCAAGCACAGTGTGGTGAGGACCCTGTGTGATTCTAATCTGGCAGGGAATGGGGAGTTCATGCAGAAAGGCTCAGGTAGATGACATATGAGAGGTTGGCCACGGAGTTCGGATTTGACTCTCGAGGCAAGAGGGACCCGGGGAAGAATTTGAGACAGCTGCCTTCAAGGAACTTCATGATGCCCCCGATAGTTTGCCTGGGGGATTCTGTTTGGTTGTTGCTTTTCTCTGAACTTGGGATTCCTCTTTTAGGAGTTCACAAGGTCCAGGAGTGAAGCCATGTTGTTTCCCCTTGACCAAGTGCCCTGAGCACTCACCTGTCTCCGTCTTATCCCAAGGTGGCTCTATTTCAGGGGGCTTCCCATGCCTGCCTCACAGGGGACCCTTGGTTACCCTCTCCGCCATTTATCCCAGACAGAGCTGGAATCCTGGGGTGGCTTCCCTTTGGCTTCCGTTAGGCATCTGACCCCCTCCACCCCTCGGTCAGTGTGGGTGCTCTGAGAGTAGAAATAGCTTATAGGGCTGGGACGAGGGGTTGGGAGTGAGGGTCTGGGGATGAGGCTGGCAGCCATCACACTGGCTCTCCTCCCCATCACAGTGAACAGTGCCACCTGTGCACACGGTCATTTTTGTTGAGAATCTGCGGCTTAGCCCTGTTCCATACGCTGGCCTTCCCTGCGCTGTGCTCAGACTATCAGCCACAGCAGAGCAGCGCCGGGAGGAAAATCCACTGCCCTAAACACAATATTCCAGAGCCTATTAGAAATGAGGTCTACATTTTTCTGCCGGGGGAGATTATCCATGCCATTGCTCATGCAGATAACTGAAAACGGCTTGTCAATATTCCATGTACTAACTGTGTGACCTTGAGCAAGTTGCTTCCCCTCCCTGAGCCTCCGCTTCCTCCTCTAATAGAAGAGGAAATTGCCTTGAAAAGTTTTAAAAATAAACAGGAAATGAAGACCCATCCCGGTCCCAACACGTGCTGGATGCTCAGTAGATGTTAGCGCTGATGGAGAGGACCTCATGGGTGCGCGGTAGTGGGTGCCTGGCTGCTCAAGTCTGGCCCCACAGGAGAGTTGAACTGGGCTCCCTTGTCAAGTGCAAGACGTCAGGGTGGGAGTGGAGCAGGCAGCCCGCCAGGGGCACCTGGAGTGGATTCTGGTGAGAGCTGAGATGGAGAGGGAGGATCTGGGGCCTTTTAACTAAGTAGATAAGGAGATAATAACAAGATGAAGGGGCGATGGAGAAGGTAAACAAGACTGATAAAGGAGATTATAAAGGAGGGGGGGCCTCAGCACAGCAAGGGAATATAAACAGACCAGAATTTCAACAGGATAGATGCTGTGGATGGAAAGAGGCCGTAAAACAGAATAGACAGAAAATACAAACTGTGTGATTGCCCAATGGATAGAATATGAAAACGACGTAGGCAGATGGACGGGAAGCACTGCTAGATAGATGCCCCCGAAGAGCAGGGAGAAAAGAGACGAATACACGGCTGTGGGGGCCGCAGATGAAGGAGGGAGGGAGGAGGGCATCCAGGTGGCAGTGGGGGCAGGGGGAACCCCCCCGCCCCGCCCATAGCCCTGCCTTCCTTTGTGACTTCCGGCTCTGGGCTCTGGCCCCTAATGGTTTTGGCGATATGGCTTAACGAGGAGCTCCCTGGAGCTGAACTAGAATTAAAACAAATGGAAATCCTGCCGGGGTTTTGTCACCTTTTCTGCACTTGCCATTGAGAGGAATTTAAATGAGAGCCAGCCTGGCAATTAGCGTGTCATCCCATGGCTGGCTGCAAGGGGGAATGGCTTCTGAGGGCTCGGTGCCCGAGCCAGGTGGCAGGGCTGTGCCCGCCCTCAGGAGAGCTGGGGTCTACCTGGGCAGGAGCCCGCCTCCTCTCCTACCAGGAGCCCCTGCTGTCATCTGAGACCCTGCCTCGGCTCACCTCAAGATCAGGCACTCTGACTTTATCACAAGGGGCCACCAACTGTCAAGAAGAGCCCCTCCCCACCTCATCACTTTATCCTTAGACTCTCTCAACTAAGCACCAATAATGGGCTCCGAACCTTTGATCACTTCGCATGATAAGTCCTGTTTATTCAAAGTTAGAGCATGAAAGGAGACTTTCCTTCCTCCCTTCCTCCTTCCCTTCCTTCCCTCTTTTCTCCCTCCCCCACTCCCCGCATTTAAGATTTACTAAGCATATAGCCGCCATTCTATCACACCAGGCATTCTGTGAGGGCTGTGGGAGAGCTTCCAGCTGCAGGAATGGTGAGGACTCAAAGGCAGGCAGGAAAGCTTAGGTGGGCTGGTGAGCTTCGCAGGGGGCTTGGAGGATGGGCAGGTTCAACAGGGGGATGAGGGTGAGAAGGTGCTCTAGGCGGCGGGGAAGGCCCGAGCCAGCAAACACTGGGTGTGTTTGGGCAGTAGCAAGGAGCCCAGTGTGGCAGAAGCAAAGGATCCCTTCTGGGAGAAGAGTATGTGGAACGTGGTTCGGACTGATGAGCTGTCAGGGGCTGGAACCTGGATTTCATCTGGCATCAGTGACAGCCCGTGGAGGGTTCTGAGGGGTAGAAGCAAAGCCAGGGTTTGTGTGGTGATGTGTAAAGTGACAGGGAGGACATGAGACAGAGGACAGCGAGGCCACCACAAGGGCCCACCTAAAATAGAAAGGGGAGGGTCAGGGGAAGCACCACTCATGCTTGCTTCCTGCCCACAGCACCCCCAAGCCCTCTCAATTCCAACAGTCCTTTCTCCTTGGGACGCCCGGCTTGTATCCTTAACCCCCTGTGAGCCCTGCCTTTTATCCTTCCTTTCCTTTTCTTCCCCCTTCCAAGGGGCAGTTTGAGATTTTTAGGAGGTTATTGGTCCCCATGGAAACTCAGAGATCCCTTAAAAGATACTGCCAACAACTTAAGGAAAGGGAAAAAAGCTAGAGACCAAGACCCCACCATCAGGCTCTTCACCTACAAAGTTGACTCTGAGAACCCCACCCGCTGGCCTGTAGGAATAGATTCAGGGATGCAGCTTCTGGGGAGAAAGAAAGGGGAGGTGGCTCTAGCAGCTGCTGCAAGACAGCTTGAGGCTCTCACAGGAGGTGTGGCCAATTATTTTGACAATTCTGTGTTGCCCTGTCAGTTAAACGTTTTGTTCTGCACAACCTAACTTTTCCCCAAAGAAAGTAGGGGCAGGAGAGCCAGGTCTACCTTTTCCCTTTGCCCCACAGCACCTGGCACAGTGCTGCACACAGGATAACAGCTCAGAAGTGCCGTTTGAATAAATGAATGAAGCCCAACACGATACTTGAGGGGTATCTATTTGCATATGAAACGTGATTAACTTTTTACAGAGCTCCAAGGGAGAGCTGTCATTCAAAGCAATGCCTTCGCTGATCCTCCCAGAGCTCAAAATATCCTTTGAACTTCTCTTAGAATTATCTTTAAGGCTAGCTAACGAGCACACAAGAATAGCAGTCTTACTACATTTTAATCACACCTTGTGAGCGTGGAATAAACCCTTCCTCCCTTCTGTGATTTTCAGCAAAGGGAAGCTGTGGGGCTCTTTTTACCCCCATTCAAAGAAGCCCTTTTGTGCCTTATTTTCTTTTTTACCTTCAGGATTGTCTAGGATGTTTATTTTCACCTGATCTTGTTTGCATAAGGGGCGGAGGGGAGTGGTGTGTGCCTGCGTGTTCGGAGGTCAAAACAAGGAGAGCTTACGTTGTCCGGCCCCCCATCATTTTTCATCATTTATGGCATGTGGATCTATTTGCCCTAATGGCTGTTAAATTCTCACTACTGCCTTTCCCTGGTGAGGTGAGGAGCCTCACGTCTGTTCTTACAGAAAGGAGTGTTTAAGTTCTCAGGAGGTCTCTGCTTTGAAAACAAAAACCTAGCGAAAAAACGCACAGTTATAAGGGACGGCGAGTCCGTTTTTCCTTCCAGGTTTCCATGTCGCAACCCTGCCAGTCTAGCCATCAGGACTGAGAGCTCAGTGGAGCGAGCTGGAGCTGACAGCTGCTTTTTAAAAATCCACGGAAATGGTGTTGTGGTCGAGCCAGGCTTTGCAGAGCCTGCCACTCCTGCCATGGTGGTGACTGGGAAGGGGAAACCCATCCTCGCCATCTGTCTGTGTCTGTCCAGTGCCTCCTCCCCTGGATCAGGGGCCGTGGATGCACCGGAAGAAGCCTCCACTGCAGCCTCCACGTCCCCAGATGGGGTTTCATCTGAGCGGAGAACTGATCCTTCCTTGGCAAGCCGGCTGAAGCCTCTTGGCAAAGAAACCAAGGTTCCAGCTCATCAGAAATTCTGTCTTCGGTGGCCATCAGCAGATGGATGGGGGTTTCTTGGGGGTCAATCATTAGCGCTTGTCCATCTCCACCTCCAGACTGGATATTTATAGTTGAAAAACAATCTGTAAGTTGGGAGGAGTAAGGAAACCTCGTGGCAGCATGTGGTGTGGGAGAGAAAACGCAGGAGTTCCAATCGCCACAGAAATTATCCGCCCACAAGGCCCCGTTGCCCTGGCTTCCCTACAGTAAAGCTTTGGAATCTTCGGGAGAAATTTTCCTACCTTTCTAGAGTTCCGTTTCTACATTTGCAAAATGAGAGAGATTGGACAAGATGATCAGGTTTATAGTGTGGGTGGCAGGCATACAATGGCACTTCCCCTACTGATAAAGGAAAATGAGGCTGGAAACTCAGTGACAACTCACTGTACTCTGTCGTGTTCTAGCCATGGACCATCGTGT
The DNA here is from genome assembly GCF_048773025.1 of Camelus bactrianus. Taxonomy (NCBI): domain Eukaryota; kingdom Metazoa; phylum Chordata; class Mammalia; order Artiodactyla; family Camelidae; genus Camelus; species Camelus bactrianus. The sequence goes on from NC_133559.1 coordinate 22,343,888, forward strand.
GCTACTCCATCTATAGCTACATTTTGGAGACTGGCAGCACGTTTGGGATGGTGGGAACCAGAATTAGAGATTATTATCTCTGACCCTGGACTAGGGCAAAACCAATCAACTACTGGCTAGAATCTATGACTCATTAAAAGGATGTTTCAATCAACTAAACTCAAATTCTAGGTGGCACCAGGTAAGGCTCCTCTTCTTGGCTGCAAAATCTCAAAGCTAAAACAAAAGTAGGGCAGGATTCTAAAAAGTTATCCAGTGGATTTTCCCTCATAGGTAATTCCTTTTTGCCCTACACCTCTTTGACCTTTACAACTAGACTATTAGGCTGAAGCTAATTGCCCCAAGATACCCAAGAATCATCTGAGAACCAAGACTTGAATTCTTGACCTTGAGTTCTTGAGAGCCAAGTCTTGCTATTGCAGGACTCAGTGTAATTATGGTTGCCTTGGTGTTTTCATATCAAAAACTTAGCTTTGACTGTCAAGAAGAAAGGCTGGATGACTCAAGCATGAAATTTATACCACAGTCCAGAGATGGGGGGAACACTTCAGGTGGTAAAGACAGTTTTACCATTAAGCAGGAGGGAAGTAACGCTTTCTGGGCTTTGCGGGCTGGGGTGCTGAAGAAGAAGGGAAGAGTAGAACAAAAAATTTCCAGCAGGAGTGTGGGCTATGCCCTGTGCTCTACTTTGAGGCTGCAACTCTGCCAGAGGGGTGGTGGAGAACCCACATAATGAGCAGAGGGACCTTCTCCATGCTTCCTGCCTGGACCACTGGACACAGAGGCTCCTACCACCATGGGGGTGAGTTTTAAAGAGTAGGAAACTAACTAACGAAATGGCTTCCCTGATGCTAAAGCTGTTTGCTGATTCACTCTGACTTAAAATTCTTGCAACTTGTTTTTCTCTTTTCTCTGACAAATCCCCATCTTTGCTTCACTTGCTCAACTGCTTTTGTGCTAAACAGCCCCCGACCTTTCCATTACTCTCTCCACTCCCTATACATTCTTTACCCAGAATAGCTTATCCCTTAACCCAGAAGCTGTGCTCCAGGAAGGTAGTCATGGGCGGATGGTCTCAGGGGAATGAATAGACCCTCTGGAGTTTCTCTGTGATGGCAGGTGGATTCATCAAGATTAAGAAGAATACAGGACCCCAGAAAACACCAAGTTGCTGTCACCTTTCTGTTCCATCCAGTTTTTCTATAAAACCTCAGGACCCCATGCCAAGATGGGCTCACAGTCTTTACGGCATTAGCCTGCTCTGACTCCCTTTTGCCTGGCAAAACAATAAAGCTGTTTTTTCTGATTCTCCCAAAATTCTGCATCCAAATCTCAATTCGGCTATCGAGATATAGAAGCTGGTTTTTTGGCAACAAGTCGTGTAGATGGAAGGGATGGGAGGACAGGTGTGGGCAGTGAGAGGTCCTGAGGACACAGATCCTCCCCCTACCACCTGTCACTGAGGCTCATTTGGCTCCCAAAGGACATGGAGGAGATCCCATGTGCCCAAGTAGAACAGGGAAGGGAGAGCCAGGAGGCCAGCCAGAACAGCCAGGAGCAGAGAGCCCAGGCAGGGGCTTACCCTGCGGTGGAGCCTGAGAAAGTCACAGTGCCTGGGGGAGCTGGAGGTAGGGGCCCACCTGGCCAGGGGAGCCTGCTGAGCTGACCCAGAGCAGTAACCAGCATGCCCCGAGAGGAATGTGGTACCAAGGGCAGAAGAGACCCTGGGCCAGGAATATCTCCCCTGATGCCAAGACCATGCAAAATTCCCACCCCTGCCCACACCCAGCAGCCTAGAGCACCCCTGAGGGGGGTGAAGGAAGGGACTGAAGGGGCCTCATGGGTCAGGACACAAGACACAGGGGGACGCCTCACCTACCCCTTCCCACTCGTTCCTGTAGCATTTCAGGGTCTCCTCTGACTGTACCTGGACTGCTGCAGGGAGGATCCAGAAAGGGGAAGGGACATCTCTGGTTGAGATAGTCCATGCAAAGATCACGGAGCTGATTAATCTAATTCAGACAGATATGTGCTGGAGTGACATATAGGATCAACAGTGTCATAAGAAATGCCAGCTCAGCCTGTAAAACCATGACACACCAAAAGAACCAGCACCCAGAGGCCAAGGAGGGAGGGGACTTGCCTGGGTCTGGAAGACATTGGGTTTCTCCAAATACCAGTGTTGTGACCCAGACATATTTTTGTCACCCCTAAGGCTCAAAAACATCACCTGTAAAACAAGATGATGATACCATCTTTAAAGGGTGGTGTTATGGGTTATATCAAGCCCCCCCAAAAAAGATACATGGAAGTCCTAAACTCTAGCATCTTAGAATGTGGCTTCCTTTATAAATAAGGTCTTTATAGAGGTAATCAAACTAAAATAAGGTCATTGGGGGGGGGGCCCTAATCCAATGTGACTGGTGACCTTATAAAGATGGGAAGCTGGCGCATAGAGACAGACATGTAGAGGGAAGACGATGTGAGAAGACACAGGGGGAAGTGTCCATGTGACTGGACCACCGCACCTGCAAGCCAACGGATGCCAAGGCTTGCTGACAAATACCAGAACCTAAAAGAAACAAGGACAGATTCTCCTCCAGAGATGTCAGCAAGAGCCGGGGCATGCTGACACCCCGATTAGGAACTTCTAGCTTCCAGAACTAGGAGACAATACATCCCTGTTCTTCTAAGCCAACTGGTTTTTGGTACTTTGTGGCCCCAGGATACAAATACATGTGGTTTCCAAAGTTTGAATGTAGAAAATGGAAAGTTACAATAATAAATCCTTGCTACCTGATGCTCAGACCCCTTTATGACTCTGGACACAAGGGCCCAGGATCTTTGGTTCACAGACTACCTTGGTTTGTATCAATATTTTCACTCTTATAATAGGACAATTTAAAAAAAGTTTTCAGCATTCTTACTAGCCTACGGCCTCATTTTTTTTTCTTTTTAAAGACTGGCTTAATTTATTTTAGGCTTTAGGGCTGTGCTAATTAGTGCAGTTGAATATATATTAACTGCGAAGAAACTCTCGTGTATCTCCACTCAACTGTCAGCACTCTGGTTGTGGACGCTTTGATTCCCCCCCCCCCCCCCCCCCCCCCCCCCGTTACAGTCACAGTCTCACATCTGCGCATGTCATCAATCTCCTGACTACCTTCACTGCCTCCCACTGGGTCACACTGATAAGAGCAAACACACACTTGAATATTTATGATGTGCAGGGTGTGTTCTGTAGGCTTTTTCCTCTTTAATCCTCAGAACAAAACTGGTGAGGTAGGTGTGGTTATCCACATTTTACAGATTAAAATAAAAAAAAAAAAAAAGAGGCACAGGAGCTGAGGGAGGGTTAAGTAATTTGCCTGAGGTCATATATCTACTCAATATAGAACCAGGATTTGAGTTCAACTATTCACACTTAAGGACTAAGCCTTGTGAATTGTCATTTGCTACAAAAGTGATTCCTCGGGTGGTTCTGAAACCAAATTTTTAAAAATCTTAGGAAAAATGTCGAGTGGCTACCACGAACCAGGAGTATTGCAAAAACATTATCTCATTAATTCTTACAATAGCCTAAAAACAAACCTGTTATTATTCCTATTTTATGAACGAAAACACTGAGGCAGAGAGAAGTTGAAGAACCTGAGCAAGACCCTACAGATCATGCCTCAGACCTGGAGTTCAAATTTACCTCTGTGCTTCCAAAGCCCACACCCTTCCCACCAGGTCAGTCTGGCTCACAAGACGGGGGAGACCTTAAGTGTCCTGTATTGCAACCTCCTACCTAGACAAAAACTGCTTAGAGTAAAACCACTGGCAAATGGTGGTTCTTGAGTGTCTCGTGGATGAAAACCTGTTCCTACCTGGGCTGCCTGTATCCCCTTCATCTCACCCCCTCCTCTCCTCCCTCCCTTCTTCCTCTCATTAACAAAGCAGTGTTGAAGAGTGTTTCTAACATTGTCTCTATCAAGGCACACAAAGAACAGTTTTGCCACAAACGGCTGGGCAGGCTAGGTGTCGGGGTCTGCCAGCCATGACGCCCTAAGTGCTGACATGTGTGAAAGCTTGGGCACACCTGTAACCTGCCTGGAGGACCAAATCAAGAAGTTATTCTTCACTGAACCTCTTAGCCTCTTTGGTCGGAAAGGGAGACTGCTAAATAATGAGTCAATGTTCATACAATATCGAGTGTCCCAAGATGAGGTAGGTGCAGGGCTGGGAAGACATGTGAGGCATCAGGGAAGCCTCCAAGGAAGAGGGACTTTCTAGGCTGACGTCTGAAGGACAGGTTGACGTCAGCCTGGGAAAGAGATGGCTGCTGGGTCGAGGGGCATTTTTAGCCAGGGGATCCCTTCTAGAGTTGTTGGGGTTCCACACACACCTTTAATTGTCTTGTTCCTGCTCTGTTTTCCATTTCACTATTGCTTCTTCTATCTCCTTCTCTTGTCTGGACCACTTTCCTTGTTCTTACCTTGTTATGTCTCCCGGGCTAGTCCCTTCAGCCCATCAATAGCCCTACAAATGGCCCTGCACCGTCATTCTAAAGTGAGAAAAGTGGCCAACATCTTTATTAGAGTATGTTCCAGAAGTTTTGATGAAAAGAGTCATGGAGCCACAGGTTGCTAGTCTTGCCACTCAACTGATTGGGATGATCTGTAAAGGATGGGATAAGCCTTGTGGCTAAAACAATGTGAAGCTGTTCTGTGGCCATTCCTGGCAAGGAGACCATAGCCCTGGGGAATCCATCACCTCTGGGGCACAGCAGTCCCTTCTTTGGGTACCACATTTGCCTTAAATAATGAAAAACCAGCCACATTCCATCAGTATTCTACAGCTCTGTAGGAAGTGATTTCATATACAGCTCTTTATTTTCTCAAACATTTTATTCTGACATTTATTTTACAACCATATACCAAAGACTTATTTCTCTACAAAGCCTGCATTACGTCGACATGATTTTTCCTGCAAGAAAACACACCCGTAAACAAATCATTGAATGAAAAAAGAATGTTCTGTGTCCTAGCCCAGCTTGGCAGATCACCACAAAACCTCCAGCTCACAACAGTTGTTGGCCTAGAATATGTTTAGTATGTGGTAGGTCCTGATTCTTGATAAATAATTGTTAAAATAATTGAATGAAGGAAAGTGAAGTGGCATGATAAAAGAAAGGTGGGCTTCAGGCTCAAACAGCTCTTGGTTAGAATCCCAATTCAGCCACTCCTCAAGCTGAGCGACCTTGAGTGAATTACTGACTCTCATTGAACTCAGTTTTCTCTTTTGTAAAACTGGGGCAAAAACACCTGACTCACAGATGAAGATTAGATGGAAGAATGTACCTAAGTGTCTAGCTCAGTCCTTGTGTATGAAAGTTACTCAAACATTAGTTCTCTCCTTCTCTTCCCTCAAATTCACTTCGCAACCAAGCTGTATAACGTACATTCCAATAGACCATTGGCCAACCAGAGCAAGAGTTGAGGACATCTCTTCCCAGTGTCAAAAGCAGTGATTCTTAATTCTGGCCACACAATAGAATTACTTGGACATTTAAAAAAAAAAAAATGTCTGAGATTAGACCTTGCACCTCATTCTAGAACTTACGATTTAATTGTGCAGAGATGGAACCTTGGAAAACGATATTGTCTCAAAAGCCGCCCATGTGATTTTAATGTGCAGATGGGTTGAAAAGCCCTAGACTTAAAAAAAAGAACACTGTTAGCTCTACTTGCTCTGATCACCTGTGCAGGATGTTGCATTCCATTCTGGTACATTTCCATCAAGAGAGGAAACATAAACCAGACGGCCACTTGCATGGTGAAGGGGGAGTTAAATCTATGTTATAAAGAAAAGAGCTCAAGGATGGAATGATTAGCCTGACAAATTAAAATCAGTGAGGAGCCAGTGGTCACTCTCTTCAATTAGTTGAAGGGTTTTTCTGTGAGGAGGGATAGCGCTTGTCTTGCATGGTCTAAAGAAGTCACGTTCTATGAATCAGGGATTCAAGTCAGGTATCACCGATGGTGGCAAGTTCACAGTCACTGGAGGAATTGAAGAAGACCTTACATGACCACTTGATGGGGATGGAGAGAAGCGAATTCAAGTATTGAATAAGCAGTTGGACTGGTTCTTAACGGCCTCTATCAACACTTTGTGGCAACAGCAGTGTGGCCATAGCAATAACAGTGTGGCAATTAATTTTGAGTGATTTCATAAGACAGAGATGTTTGTAAAGTGAAAGGATCATTCTTTGTGTATCTCTGCACCTTGGGCCTCCTAGTCCATGGGCTTAAGTAAACATATCCTTCAGACACAGCTGAAGCAGACTTGGTACTCCAAACACCTGCAGCCAAAGGAACACATAGTATAGCTGGTGGGGTTATTGAAATTATCTAGACCAGTCATTTTTTAAAAAACCACTGAGACTCCCCCCTTTTGAAAAAAAAAAAAAACTCAACATTTGAATATAAGTAATGAGATAAGTAGCGCTGGTCTGGATGAAGCAGAGTAGCTATCTCATTCTCCCTCGCGATTCCTTCAGCAGCCCCTCACAGATGGCTCACAGCCCTCAGGTTCCACAGTACAGGGTTTGAAAACCACCATTCTGTGGATCAACGTCTCTACTTACACATGAATAAACTGGAGCTCAGAAGCACTGAGCAGTTTGGTGAGGGTCATACAGCTAGTGAAGCAAAGCTGGACCTAAATCCAAGCTCTCCATTCCTGCGCCCAGTGCCTGTCCCACCAGCCCACAGTAACGCCCTTAACTGGGAGCAAGAGAGCTTGCAGACATGGCTGTAAAGCCAGTCTGGGGGCATTTATCTACGACAACAGAGATGCGTAAAAGACTCAAGGACTCATTTCAACTGAGAAGTCAGCCTTTTCTCTAGGGCTGCCCATTCTGTGTCGCTGGTGGTGGAGAAGAATTCACTCTAATAGCTGGCTTCTTATTCAGTGTCCTCAGCAACCAAGGCCTTCTGTTTGCATAATGACCAGCTAGGGTTGGGGAGGAAGAGGATGACACATTGTCGCTGCATCCCAACCAAGCAAATGGTCCACAAGAATGGATCTCAAATCTTGGCCCCATCACAAGGTGCTCCAACTAATTGAACAAAGCACATGGAACTGACTTGAATTTGGGTATTGTATTTCTTTTCTTCCTTTTCTCTAAACTTGGGAAAGGGTTTAGAGAACTTATACCAAATGACAGATAACAGAATGAAAAAGGAATTGGTGAGAAAACATGAGTAATTCTACAAGTAAATATCAGAGCTTTGGATGGTTGGAGTTTCAATCTGTAAAATTTTTGCAGCCATTCACTTACATACCCACTGATCACTTACTCATTGGCTCACTCATTCAATAGATATCTATAGAGCACTTATCATGTTCTAGGCAATATTTGCAAAAAAAATTAAAGATTCATGCAAAAAATCAGTGCTAAAAATCTGAGAACAAAATATCAAAATATCAAAATTTAAAATAGACAGAATCAGTATTTCTTTTTCCTTTGCCTCAGGCTCCAGTAGGACTCACCATGACACTGTTGCAGATCTCATCTTTTCTTAAAACTTTTCACATTTTGTTCATCTTGGATTATTTTGCATAAATTTTGATTGTTTTTAAATATTGCATTAAACATTATTTACTTTGATTACTGAGTTTTTTTGCACCTTCTTATTTTTTGTGTCCCAGGCAACTGCCTCATTTGCCTTCCACCAGTCCTGATTCTGTCCAGGCGTGGGTAAAGGCAGAAGGATATGAAAAATAAGTAAGACCCATCTCTATTCTCAAAAGAGTTCTCAGGCTAGTGGGAAAGACAGACGAGTAAACACATAATTGAAATGTAATTATTTCTGTAATGGAAATATGTGCAAAAGACAGCGTTGGCACAAAGGAGGGAGGAATCCACTTTGTTGAGATGGGTATTTGGCACCGAAGAGGGGATGGGCTTTCCAGGGTGAAGAAAGCGCGTGCTCAGGCAGGGAAGGGTGCGATGGCCAGATGAGCCGTTCATTCTGACTGGCAGGAGTGCCAAGTGAAAGCATAGGAGGGGACGTCAGAAGGGGAGCTTGCGCAGGTAGGCAGGAGCCAGGGGCTGCAAACACTGATTGAACACCTCGCATGTGCTTGGTGCTTGTATTCCCACAAAGCATTAGTCTTAATCTGTGCTTTAAGGAACTCCCTTTAATTACAGCAGACAGAGCATGTTATATGGAAAAAGAAACAATAAAACCACATAACTAAGAAGGGGTGCAGGGAAGAGGATGGTTTTGGGGACGGCACCGTCGGTCACTCTGGACTAAGAAGGGGAGATCACGGAGGAGGTAGCCCTTAAGTTTAGCACTGTGAGGGTTAGCCAGGTTCCAGGACTTCACATCCTCCTGGCTGCCTTCTCTCCGACATGATGCTGTGTCTGTGTGCCCCTGACTGAATAGCCTCCATTCATTCTTCTTTGTGAATGCAGCCTAGGAGCCTGGCCGAGGAGAAGGAAGAGCCCTCTGCAGCCCTAGCTTGGAAAGCAGCCAGGGCTCTGTGTCCCTGGACCATAAGCCCAGCTGACTCTCCTTGCTGGATGAGCACAGCTAAAGGTATAAATAAATGCAGCACTGAACCCCTCCCAGGACTGCTGTGGGATTAATAAACTCTCGAGACCCCGGTACTCCAAGCCCTACAGAAACCAGCACTTCAGTTGCTATTATGAGCAGGCTCCCAGCCACGGCTCCTTCAGCACATGCTGTTAGATAATCTCTCCCGACTATTACTGGGAGCCATCAATCACCCGATGCCTGTCTCCTAACCCAGGGCCTGGGAAGAGAAGGGAAAAGGCTCTGCAAGGATAATGGGGGGTAGGACATGGATGGGGCAAGAGACAGCCCCAGCTGGCTGACTTTCTCTTCAGGAACAATGTGAGGATAGAACGCAGTCCCAGCCAACTTGGTTTCCCCATCTACTGGGTGGCCAGCAATAGGGCTGTTGATAAATACCCCTATTCTCTAACTGGGCACATGGTAGAATTGTATTTCTCTGTCCCTCCTGGAGTCAAGTGTAGCCGTGTGACTCGCTTCAGCCATAAGCATGAGTAGAAGTGATGTGGAAGTGGGGGCTTTAAAAACTAGTGCAAAATTCACCACATTCCCTGCCCCCTACGATAACCATCGAGGGAGCATGTGCCAATTTTGATTTAGCCTGGGAGTCTAAATGGCCAGGATAAGCAGAGAGTCACCCCACTGACCTACTTCTCACATGAATGAGAAGTAAACTATTCTCTCAAGCTACTGAGAATTGGGAGATTTTTTGTTACTGCAGCACAACATGAGTGAGCCTGACTGGTTCAGGGAAAGTTATTCAACCTCTTGAAGGCTCAGTTTCCTCACTTGTGAAATGAGGATAATCCTATCTATGATTAAAGTGATTGTAAGATTTGAAGAGATAATTCATACAAAGTCATTAGCAAGTTCTCAGCCCATTATAAGTGCTCAATCTTTCTTAGCTCAGTAGTTATTATCATTATTGTTGTATTGGTGTCACATCTTCTATTACACGTCTCTTCGTAGGTCCTACCTGGCCCCCAGTTTCTGCAGCTTTTTTCCACCCCAGATGGAGGCATCAGTCCCCCATGTGTAGACTGAGCCCTATTCTCAGGCTTTAAGACCAGGTCCAACTGAGGTAGGAGGATTTGAAGCTGCTCTAATCCAGTGGTCTGGGAATGGTACCAAGTTGTCCCTCCCCACAGGGCTGCCCTTCTGTGCTTCAGTTCCAGTGGCTGGGCTTCTGCCAACTGCCCTCCCCCATGCTGTACCCCAGAAATGGTAACTGGATTCCCATGTTATTTCCAAGGCCTGATATCTGCCCTGATAACCTTCTTAGTATCTCATGTTTACATCTAGCCCTCCCACATGCGTAGCTGGGAACCCTGCCTGTGAAACCTGCTGGTGCCCTCTGCCTTCTGGCAGACATCCTGGTTCTGGTTCAGGTGGCCTGCCCAGAGTCCCTGTCACGCTCTGGTCGCTCTATGATTGTGTGCTGACCCCTGGCTGCTGATCCTCTGACCAGCTGTGGCCACTGCATCTTTGCTTTGCTTTGCTTTGCTTCCCAGAGTAGCTTTTCTCCCCGGCAGCTGCAGCTGTGTCTTTGACGCGCTATCTTTTCTAGCGTGTATGAAAGAACTATGACTTGTTCATGCTTGTACTTCCAAAGCTGGGCATACAGTAGGCGCTCAGGAAACATCTGTTGAATGGTGAATGACAAATGAATGAACAGTATCAAGGAGGGGGTGACCCTGAATGCCAGGAACATCTAGCCTCTTTTCTTTTTCAGATTTAAAAGCTGAAGTCCAGAGCCACATAACACCCTTAAAAGACAAACTGGACCCGGTAACCAGGATGCTGGCCCCTGCCTGGCCAGCCCCGCACATCCTGCCCAGGGAAGACAAAGGGAACACACACTCTGTCTCCGATTCCCCCGTGCCAGCGTGGCCAGACGGGTGCAAAACCCCGTACCATTCTCCAAGACCGGGAGTAAATGTAATCTATGAATAGGAGGCTATGCAAGAAGCTTTCTCTTTCCTTTTTTTTTTTTTTTTTTTTTTTTTTTTTGCAAAACAGAAATAGAAAATAAGTCAGTGTGTCAACAAGGGGAATTATCTGGGGAAATATTTTTCTTTTGTTTTTTTCAACCCATTATAATATACAAAGGGGAGATGTGTTTGAATAAACAAGGCAGGTACTGAGTAGGGGAAGAGGGAAAGGACCTTGGCTTCTTCTTGCTGACCAGCGTGCAAGTCCCCAGCGCTACAGCTGGCCTCAGGGCCTTTGCTCTGCCTGGGTGCCCTCCCTGACTGCCTTCTCCACTTCCCCAGGTCTCACCCACGTGTAAGGTTCTGTGGGAGTCTCATCTCCTCCAGGGCACCCAACAGCTCCTTCAGTGCTCACAGAGTGCCCCCTCCTCTGGCGTCTATACGATAGCCCTAAGCACCCATCACTCGCTGTAGCATGAAAATATAGAACACACAGCTATTTTACATTCCCTGGCCATTCACGTCTACAAGTCTTCTCAGCTCCAGTCCTCCCATTCCTGGCCCCAGTTGTTTGCAGCTTGAAGGCAGAGACTTTTTACTAATGCTTCTTCCTGTGCCTTAGACAGTGCGACGTCCTCCACTAGCCCTGAGATTTGGTCGAGAGAGAAAACTCAGAAGCACAAGGCCTCTGTCTTCTGGGAAAAGAGAAGACAAGCAAGAAAGTGAGAGACTATCTCTGCTTGGGGGCTTTATTCGCTTTGGCCAAGGTGATGAGCTCAGGAAAAAGGCTGGAGCAGGGTGGAGCCTCTGGTCCCTCCAGAAGTGCCTTCTCCTGGGCTTTGATAAAGTATCTCTACACACCAGATAAACTTCAGCCTGCAGAGATGCTCTTGGCCCCACTCTGGTCCAAACACCATCTTTGGTGGAATTTTCCTCCAGGGTTCAGCATACCTCCTTGACTCGAGACAACCCGTACTTTCCTTCTGTGGTTCATAGACAGCTAAGGAGCTCCATTATCTCAGGTTTTCTGGGACAGTGCCAGTATCTGTTGCCAGCGTGATTATTAATGGCACCCTGTTGGACGACCTTCCATGTAGATAACCCCGTGGGAACCTGACTGAGGGACGCCTGGCTGGACGAGCTGGTGGCTCCCTCCCTTTCCCTGCAGGGGCTGTATCAGGTGGTCTTCATGCTCAGTCTCTCTCCCCATCACTCATCTGGACAGCGCTTTCCTGAGGGTCAGTCCCTTTCGCCCTTTACATCACTGTTTCACTTTGCTATTAACCAGCATCCAGCGCAGAGCACCACGTGTGTTACAGATAAGGCAACTGAAGTTCCCAAGGTTAAGTGACACCCTCAAAGTCACACAGCTCAGGGCTAGAGCCTGAGGAGAACCCAGCTTTTCTTGTCCTGTGCTTAGTTTCTCAAAGTGGAGAAAAATGGTCCTGTTCATTTCAGGCTGAATGTGATTTTGAAAGCCCAACCTTTTCCTTCTCTCCTGTCTTTCCCACATTAATGACCAAACAAGCAATTCTTCGAAGCGGGAACGTTTCTTTCTCTGGAAGCTTCTGCCTGCTGTTGAGTGGGTATCTACCCACATACAGGGCTGGAAGACACATCGCTGTTGTCCTTGACCATGGCAGAAAGGTAGCATTTACCCGCTGTACCTCTCTGACCGAGGGTCCCCCTTTTACACCCCCTGTTGGACCTCTTCTAAAAAGTATCAAGAGTGGCAGAATTTCTCTACAGGAGGGAATTAAAAGCAGCAATCCACTTGGCAACAACATGGATGGACTTGGAGATTATCATGTTAAGTGAATTAAGTCAGACAGAGAAAGACAAATATCATATGACATCACTTATATGTGGAATCTTTTTAAAAATGATATAAATAAACTTATTTACAAAACAGTAACGATTCACAGACATAGAAAATAAATGTTGTTACCAAAGGGGAAAGGGAAGGCGAGGGATAAATTAGGAGTCTGGGATTAACATATACATGCTACTATGTATAAAATAAACAACAAGGTCCTACTATATAGCACAGAGAACTATATTCAATATCTTGTAATAGCCCATATGGAAAAGAATCTGAAAGAGAAGATAGACATATATATATAACTGAATCACTTTGCTATACACCTGAAACTAACACAACACAGGAAATCAACTATTCTTCAACAAAAAAAAATTTTTTTAAGTAGCAATCTGATTGGAAGGTAGCAGCTCTAGGGAACTCATCCTAAAGCTTGAAGTACGTGCAGAGAAAGCATTTTGCTTTTACTTAGTGTCTTTGTGAGAGTTGAGTGGAGGGTGCTGATAGAAGTGATGGGGAAGTTCAAGTCAGTTGGCCGCCCTCCAGCCCAGCCCTTTACAGGATTGACTCTGTGCTTGTAAACAAAGCCTCACGCTGAGCCAGCTAATGGAGAGAGAAATAACGAACGTCAGTCTCCAGACTCTAGAGATGCCCATCTGACCCCCTCCAGGCCAACAGTTTGCACGTCCTAAAGCAGTGAGAGAAGACGACCCCTCTATGTCAGGCCCTCCTGAGACCTACCAAGGGGACTTATAGGCAAGTAATTGCAGTGGAAATAAGAGACTCATGAAAGAGACTCAGCATCCTTGTCAGCCCAGCTTTCAGGAGTTGCAAGTTTCAGGAACTAGTTCTGTTTGATCTGCTCTCAGTTCCCTCATCATCATGAGCTGCCTTTACTGGTTGAACGGAAATCAATAAAATTACATTTCAAAAGAGCCTGTCCCTCACAGACCCTCTCCGTGGGGAGCCCAGGGTCCTCACTGGGCTCTGTCCCCTGTTCCTTTGTCTGTGCAGAGGAGATGCCTGTGAGCGTCTTCTGAAAGGCAAGTAGGGCTCGTGGCCATTTGCTTTCTCTGTGATGGAGAAACATCCCTGAGTTCCCCACTCCCACAAGCATCCTCCCAAACAGATGAAAGACAGGGAGAACATTTCATGTTGATGACTCCAGAACCTGGGGCTGGCAGTGGTGCTGAATTTCTTTTATTAGGCTTTATTTCTGTAGTAATTGTTCACCCGTAAAGCCACCCGGTAGATCTTGGGAGGGTCCAGCACAAGAGGAGTATCTTATCTGTTTTCTCACATATCTCCCATCTGTGTTACTTTAGCATCTCTTAGGAGGTTTCTGTTTCCTGATGTGAATTTTTAAAAAAAAATCTTCCCGGAATTCTTGATCCCCATGGCATACTTTCTAAAGAAACAAGGGAAATTGGAGCGTACAATTAGATAATGTAATTTTCCAGAGTCCCGGTGGGGATTGGAAATGTTATTCTGGGGCCTGTAGGAATTTTGCCGCTTTGATTTTTTTTTTTAATTCCTCTGAATTTATATATCCATCAGTACAGAGAAAAAGCAAAAGCTTCCTGGACATTTAAAAATATTCTTCTACCTCTTAGCTTTCGTTCTTGCTGTTATTTCCTCTTGGAATGCCGTCTCCTCCCCCACTTTTTCTTGTCCACCAGAAGCCCACTCATTATTCAGTCCTTCCCTTGCTCCTAATGGTCTAATTTATGGTTCTCGTTCTACCTCCTCAAGCATTTCTTTGTGTCTTATATAATCACATATTATCTTGTATTATTATCTGTTTCAGGTATGTAATAGTGTCCTTACAAGTGAGGAATGGTTATTGACAATAGACATCTGGATTACCTGGTGCTGGTAGGGAACATGCCATGTGGGAGAAGATACGAAGAGAAGACCCAGACTCAGAAAAATAAAGCTGAATGGTGCTGAGAGGTTGTCTAGGCCAACGTCTTCACTTCGTAAATGAGATGCGAAAGCAAATACAAAAGGGTGCTTTCACATGCCCAAGCGTTCATCTAACCTGAAATTTCAGAACTTTCTCCTCTATCTCCTGCTTCCCCCTCCGTAAGGGTTTAGCATCAACGATTACATCCCGGAAGCAGATGGCTGGAGAAGCTGCACTTCTCAGGCTGCTTTTAGAAGCTGACTGTGACTGGAAAATTGGGAGACTTTTGTGTGGACTTGGCTTTGTCACTATTTGCCATTTTCCCGCTCTCAGGAGTGCTGGCTTTCAAAAATCTGTTTCATCTTTTTTGTTTTAAGTCTATGGAGTAGGGAGGGTATAGCTCAAGTGGTAGAGCGCCTGCTTAGCATACACAAGGTCCTGGGTTCAATCCCCAGTACCTCCATTAAAAAAAATAATTAAACAAATAAACCTAATTACCTCCCCTCCCCCTCTTAAAAAAAGACAAAACTAGAAATTAAGTCTGTGGTGGGTGCACAAAGTTGTTGGATTGAATTGGACTGAGGTGAACTAAGGAATGCAGACCATGTTTATGACGGTGAGAAAGGCAGTGGACTTGATTCCCAGGCCACGCTCTAGCTAGCTTAAACAATGAGCCAACAAATAATAACGGACAGGGTTTATTGAGTGTTCATCACATGCCGTGAAATGTGTTAGCATTTCATAGATATATTCTCTCATTTATTACTCACAACCTCCCTACTAGGTAGGTGGTCTTATTATCCTCATTTTACGAATGAGGAGGCTGAGGCCCAGAGAGAGAAATTGAGCAACTCGTGGTGGAGCAAGGGGAGTGCCAAGAAGGAGAAGGAGATGCTGTCAGGAGTCCACAGACTTTTTGTTATTGGAAGACTATCTGGGACTTGTAGACAAAAAAAAAATCATGTTTTTCCTCCACTATAGTTTCATTGAAAAATTCACATTAGTTTAAATCCAAAGTTGAAAACAATATCCCACTGTATGGCTACAAATAAAAAAGTAGTGTTAAAAATCATAAAAGAATTTATGAATAAAATTTAAAATTGGGAGATGGTATATAGAATTACTGATTCTTGGCGTCCCTTGAAAAACTAAAAGTAACTATGTTTTTGTACTGTGTGAGAGGTAGTCGGAGCTGAGGAGTGGCAGATCTTTTTAGGAGGTTCTCCAATTGCCCACGACCCCTTCTACTTCCAGCCACTCCCCAATGTGGAGATGAAGGGGTTCAGAACATGCCACATGAAAACCTGCCACTCCGATGTAAGGATTATTCTGAGCTTAAGGTAATGAAGAAGAAAGCAGACATTAGATGAGTTCTCTGCCTCCCCCCATCTGCCTGAAAATAGAGCAAAAGTCCCCCTTGTAAAGGTGCCTCCCTCTCCCCAACTTCCTGTAACAGGAAGAGGAGAGCAACCTTATCACCGGAGACCAGATGACATCATCAGTCTGAATGGCACCAAGAAAGAGTCTACAAAAACAGCTCACTCACTAAGCCTTATCTTCCAGTAGTTTCCCCGCAGTAGTTACCGTCCCACAGTTTGCGGCCCCTAAAAGCCGAAACCCTTTTTCTCTTGTCTTATCACTTCTCTACCAAATTCTTTCAGACGCTATATAAGCCCCAAGTTCTAACCACCTCTTTGAGTTACTACTTGTCACTGAGTCCTCCCACGTGTATGTGTGATTGACAACCTTTTGTTTCTCTCTTGTTAATCTGTCTTTTGTCAGTCTAATTTGCAGAGCCTCAAGTGAGAACCTAGGAGCTTAGAAGGAAAAAGTTGCCCTGATACCTGTCCCACTTCCCACCCTAACGTTGCCTGCCTGGCTCCCAGAATCATTTCAGTTTGAGATACCTGCAGAGAGATACGTAGTGGCCTCTCCTGCTACCCAGGGACTGATTCTACATAAGAAAAAAGACTTTGAGGCTCTTGTGAAAAATCAATGATCTTTCTCAATTAGAAGGATGAATTATTGTCAAAATAACAAGCCTCATTTTCCAGTGTGGGAAAATCACTGGAATAATTTCTCTAGAAAGAAACAATTTCGTTATATGGAAAACTCAGCCTCTGTTCAGCAACCCTTGAATGGCAGCTTCAAACATTAGAACCTTGCCAAATCAATTTTCCCCTTTCAGATTTAACACTGCTCCATTTATCTCAGTGGGGACTAAAGACCAGCTAAATTTGAAGTCATAAAGCTCAGCCTTTTTGAATGATTTTGGTCAAAACAGCTCTTTTGTAAGCAGGCGAAGGGTGCTTATTTAATGTTCTTCCTTCTCAAAGAGACTAAAGAGAAATTTTCTAAAATTTTCCCCAAAGATTTCACCTCTGAGCGGATTATAAAGGTGGAGAATTTCAGTTGGAAAAGGGATGCATATTTCAGCGTGTTATCAGCTCTCAGAAAATAGGAGATTATAATGGAATCAGGGTTCCTCCCCCTTGCCTTTAACTAGAGTGAATGCTTCTTCGATCACTATAATAATGACGTGTTGCATTTATACAGCACCGTTCATTCTTCTGAGGAGCTCAGAAAGCTTTTCAAACATTATCTCATTAAATCCTCTCAACCTCCCTGTGAGGCAAGTAATGACAAGAGAGATTATCCCTGAGGTACAAGGTTCCCTCGGGCAGGGCCGGGGTGAGATGAGCCTCCCAGAATCCCAGGTCAAGTCCTCACCACACTGGAAACAGAGCTCTGGTCTGCAGAATGCTGATGGGGCCTGGTGTGAGGGCCAGTGTTTCCTGGGGGCTGCCAGGAGGGACTTCATTCCCCACGTGTCCTTGCATGGCTGCCAGAGACTCACGCAAAAGGAAGCCATGTCTGGGCCCTCCCATCTGGAAACTGTTTGGGGACACTGTGGACAGAGCAGGCATTCAGTGAGTATTACTGAATGCATGAATGCCACTTTAGTCTCAAGATGTCCAGCTGCACTTGGTTATGCTCAAGTTCAAATTGTACCCAAGAGCTGAATTTTCAGAGGCTTTCCTTTACTTCTGAGACACTGGGGCTTATTCTCAGATGTACTAGTAGAGTATCTATACATGGTTGTGATTTTAGATGGGGGAAGAGGTCTGCTTGTTTGGGACACTGAGGTTAAGAAAGAAATCTTGCTGAGGGGTGTATTGGGTGTGTGTATATGGGAAGGGGAATAGTTAACTGGACCAGTACTGTAAGTTAGCAATGATGCACGGACCTCCAAAGGAACTGGCTCATCCCCAAAGGAAAGCAGATGGCCGTGGGGGAGAAGAAATTTCAATAAGAATGGAAACTACTGACTCTTCTGCAGTAACATCACTCCTCTCACTTCCATTCTAAATGTCCTCACTAGAAAAGAGATAGAAGGGTTAGTAAAAATCAAGTAGGACATTGAGCCCATTGGGGTCTTCAGAGCCATCTTGTCAAGGAGTTCTCAAGGAACCAGGTAATCTTTGGTCATCGGTTCTGGACCTTACCTTTATCTTCAGCAGATAATTCCTATGGGCCTATCACACATGAGCACCGTGTAGTATATTAAGAATGGCGAGGAAAATATAAGGCAGAACACAACATTCTTGCTTTGGCTGAGAGAGATACACAGCTCAGAATGGAAGCTACAGTCTTCGGAGACCACATGTACAAACGTCTCTCAGGAAGTACTCCCCACCATGCACATGCAAGGTGTTTTCTTACTGGTGATTTAACTGCGGACCTCATTTAGTTCAATTCCTTACTACAGTTCAATTAAATTATGATTCCTAGACCTTCTGTCAAAACTAAAAGCTAAGCAGGTTAAGTGACTTGGTCAAGATCACATCATTAGTGAAACCACATCGTGGTTGAAAAAATAAAAACAAATCAACTCACTGGAATTAATGTTGCTATTCTTCATGGGACACAAGTAAATGTTATACTAAGCACTGTGTACATTCATGCTAATGAAACACAGCTATAGTTTTTAGAAAGCATGTTTTCTTTATCTTTGAGGCCTTGGGCACGAGCCTAGAATATACACTTAAACGTACAGACGCTGTATAAATGGGAAGAGGAGAGGAGAAAGGGCTGTTAGAATTAAAATTTTAAAAGATTGTGAGGGTCTAAGAGTAGAGGTTAAAATGAATAAAGATACAATTTAAAAGAAGTATGGACTATGCATTTAGTTTCTAGGTCAGTCATACAAGCACAGAATATGGGTTCCACATGACATTGGATCCACATGACCCATGCGACATTGGATTTCAGTAAAGTGTGTCATTCACCATAAGGAAGACATTCAAGCAACCAAGGCCCAAAGAAGACTCCATTAATCCAGGAAACCAACTGCTCGGTGGCATATGTGAATCACTGTCACTCTGTGACAAATTCCAAGATCCCCAAGCCTTCACATTTTCTGGAATGTTCTAACGAATTGTAAGCTCCAGGAGGGCAGACATGCAGTACAGGAAGTGCTGTTGGGCAGACAGGAGATGTTCACTTAACCCTAATGCTCTCTGTGCTCCTAAGTGTCTCCAGCTGTAGAGGAGCTAAAGGACTTCCCTAAGGTCATGTGCTAGGAAATGGGGAGGCAGGACTGCAGTGGTGGCCTCCAGACTCCACCCTAGGACTTCTTCCTTCCCTAGACCTGGAGGGAACCCTGCCCCCCACCCCCACCCAGAGTTGACAAATGGCCTGAAGGTCATGGAGCAGGAGTGGGGAGGAGCAGCGTCCCCTCTAGCCCGCACACTGTAGCCAGGTTGGGAGGGCAGGAAGAGTCTCAGTTTGGCCAGCTCGAGTCCCAGGGATCATTGCCTCTTTCCCAGAGCCCCGGGGGTTTGCATAGCCTTAGCCCAGCCCAGCACAGCAACGCCACCACGCCTGAACCGCCAAGGCAAACATGCCCCTTTTGCTTTCACCTCAGGTACTTAGAGGGCTCCTTGGAGCTGTGTTGGTGTTGCCATGGCAACAGAAGCAGGCCATTAGAGCATTAAGGAGAAATGTGAAGACTTAGGGGTCTGTAATTCACCTGTGCGGCTGAGTGGTGGGCGGCGGGTTTAATGGGGGGTCCCAGCCCACGCTCAGCTGTGCCAGTGTCATGCATTAGCGGTAATGGGGACCGGCCACCTGTGTGCTGGTGGGAGCAAGTGCAGGCCAAGGTGGCCACATCGGGAGGCCTGAGGCTGGCTCGCTGCAGGGGCTGGGGTGGGACCAAGATGGGGAGTCCAGAAGGGGTCTGCAGACAGCCCAGGCTTCCTCTAAGTCCCAGTTGGCAGGTTCTCTGCCACCATGTGTGAGTCTCTTAACTGTTTTCTGTCCTACTTGAAACTAGAAAATGCTCTTCCCAGATAGCAAGGAGAATTTGGATTCATGGCAGGAGGGTGTTACTCAGGAAGGAGGCACCCCTGTAGCCTGGAGAAGCTGACCCAGCCTGGGTGACTAGAATGGTTCTCCAGGATGGCAGGGGTGGGCCAGATGATACAGTAGGACTTCAGCTTGACTACACACCTAACTTTCCTCGCCTTCTTTATGTTTCTAGCATTTTACATAAGTATCACATAAGTCTGTTCTTAATAACACAGGCTCTGGACCTGGACTCGGGTAGGAATCCCAGCTTTACTATTAGCTTGAAGTTACTTTCAGTAACTACCTTATGGAGGTGTTAAGAGAATTACATGAGTAAATACATGTGATATTTAGAATAACGCCTGCCTGGCAATTGGTAAGCATTAAATACATGTTAACTATCTCTGGTAGTACTATTAGTAGCGTTATCAACATCAATCTGGACTTGTCCAATGAGATGTCTTACAAACTCATGGGGCTGGAAGAAGTGATTTTCCACTGAATGAGGAACAGTTTGGCAAACACACTCTCATATGTCATTCTTGGCTACCAGTATTGATCCGATTTAATGGTGGTTTGGTTTAGCAGAAAGTGAGGCTTCTGTTTACGCCCATCTATGAGCCGCACTCCCAGGTGCTGACCTTATTGGACTGGGTGATCCCAAAACTGTAGTACACACAGGGCTTGTGTGTACGGATAGGGTTGCCCTGTACAGTTGAGTTGGTCGTGCCCTGCGCAAGAGCGGCGGGCTGACAGGTGAGTAGGAATTTAAGTTCAGTCCATGCACCTGTCTCTAAGCCATGTTCCCTGGTTGGAGCTAAATCTGCCTGAAGGAAGAGGCTCTTTTTCTTAATTTTCACCAAGGCACCCTATGGGCTATCAGCAGCCTTGTGACCTTTGGGAAGGTCACCGGAAATGCTAACCTGAACAACAAAAATAACAAAAAAGGCATTTCACTCAAATGCAGGTACTGGATTAAAAGCTTATGCAAAGGAAACCTTTGTGTCTCTGTTTATGGTCTTGAATGAAACAATTTCTTGCATTTCCTCAATCTGACATTTTGTCATCCTCTTTCTACCGCCTCATTTGTTTGGGTTAATTTTGCTGAGGAGATTGAAGCACTTTGCCTCTCCTAGAAATGACAGGCAGTCTGTACATGATTACCTCTATCTGTGTGCAGGAATCCGCCTACAAATGTAGAAACATGAAAATACGGAAATGCCTTTATCTCCTTCATTTTCAGTTTGCGTGAGCTGACTGTGATAGTCCGGTAGGTAGACTCTCAGAAGAGTCTGGTAAAAACCAGCCCCTCCCTACATTAGCTCTGCAGCAAGTTGGGTTTTGGTGAGGAGACACCACCACCCCTACTCAGAGGCACACGTGTCGGGAGGCAGTCTTGAGTCCCTGAAAAAGCCGAGGCCCTTGTCTTTGTCTCCTTGAGTTGGTCAGGGCCACTATTTACGTAGAAAGAGAGCCATTCAGTTTGATGCATGTCTATCTACATTGGAGGGGTGGGCAGCATGATGTCAAAAATTAAGAGGCTTGGACCAGTCTGGGTGTGAGATATTAAAAGCTGCGAAGCTGCAGTAACCATCTAACTGCTCAAAGTTTCATTTCTTCATCTGAAAACGGGGGTAATAATACTTTCCAAGTGTTGGTGGGGATAAAATTCTATAAGGCGTGTGGAAATGATGACCCTACATACAGTCAACAGGCAGATTCAACTAAGAGTCACCGAGAGTGTGCTTTAGGTGCCAGGTGTTGAGCTAAGCAATACACAGAGGGAAATTGTTCCTGCTCGCAACTCGCTTCTGATCTGCAAAATGAGGGGGCTGTATTACATTAGCTCTATAGTCCCTTTCAGCTTTAGTGCTCCTCTTTATTCGATTCCCATCTAATGGAATAATCAAAGAATTTTAGAGCTGGGAGGGACGGTGGGGAGGAAAGAGGAAATATGCATGTGACACGCATAAGAACAATTTAAAAGAAGCCAGGAAGAAATACATGCAGCATAACGAGGGTGTCTTTGGAGGAAACTCTTGGTCCCCCACTGGCCCGGCCTGGCACCTCTCTGTACAGAGCAGGGAGGTCAGAGCACCTCTTGGGAGACCTGGCATGCAGAAGAGGCAGGAGGTCAACCATACTTCCCTCTAAGTGGTTTTGAAAGTTTATGGATCCGCTTTTAATTGATAACGTAAGTATGTGCTCTCCAGGCTCTTGCCAAAAATATATATCCTCAAACTACGTGCTGCTCACCACTAATCAAGAGATCTGAGGCAAAGTAAAAAACAAAAAATAAAAATAGTGCTCCTACCATTGTGGGAAGGTCACGCAGTGTTCTTCCCTTGTGTCACTGGTCCTCAAACTGCAGCAGGGCTTGTAAAACCTAGATTCCCTGGCCCAAGCCCCAGCCCCAGAGTTTCTGAATCACTTTCTGATTCTGGGTGGAGCGCAAAATTTGCATGTCTGCTAAGCTCCCAGGTGATACTGATGCTGTAGGTTCAGGGCTACATTTTGAAGGAAAAAAAAGAAAAAAAAAACTGGTCTAAATATTGTTTATCAACAGGTCAAGCTTGAAGCTGAGCAGTACAGACGTGTAGCGGACTGTTTTGATTCCTGACCTGTAGGGTATCTTTGACTGAATTCCCTGCTGTTCCTATGTCGTCCTTTACATTGAGGAATAGTACAAGAAACAGCCTGGAGAAAATACTGGTGTCTTCACTCTGGTGAAGATGTTGAGAACGTCAGCTGCCACATTTCCCCCGTGTGCTTTTATTAGGATCCAAGAAAGAAATCTCTGCTGGTTCTCAGAAGCAGGAAAAATTGTGTGTGTTTTACAGAATGATTGGGACACTTTCAGGCATAACTTCATTTGGCCACAGAGAGCTCTGAGATCGACACACAGCCTATTTCTAATAAGTAGACAGAAGCTTATGGCACATATTCCAGAGCACTAATGTTCTCTGCCGTGCATTTTTATTCGACCTCTTTTTCTTTTTTCTTTTTTTTTTTTTTCTCTCTTGTAAGCTTTCTCAAATCCTTCCTAGAAGGAGGGAGAAATAAATAAATACATAAATAACGAAATAAAGAAATGGTGAAAATTATGTACACCCGCTCTGAGGGGACAAGAAATAGCACAGTAATAGAAGTCGGTGTCACTAACTGTGTGTTGTTTGTCTGTTTTAGTGCGGTAGGTAACAAAAGTGATTTACCCAAGATCCACCAGCTCTGGGCTGTAGACCTGGCGCTAAAGGATAAATCTCCTCGCTCCAGTGACAGAGACCTTTTTTCTAGTCTTTCCTGCTTCCTGTACATAAAGCATCAAGATAACTGGGCTCCTGCCTTGGTGTTTGGTGTCGAGTTATCCAGCCTGAGAAATCAATGAGTTTGCTCCAAGCCCAGTCACTCCCACTCCTGAAGGAAATAGCAACGGGTCAGCAAAAATTTATAAAAACTTACAAAGATGGCCTAATCATTAATAAAGAATTTTTTGTTTTAACCTGAGAGAGGATGGATAAATTCCCCCCACTTCTCAGCAGCCACTACAGCAATTATCACACTGACACCAGTAGGGGCAAGAAAGTGTTCGATTTTTTTCCAGAATCCTAAAAATGATGCTTCCAAGAATTCAGACTAAAAATCAGAGGGGTGAGGAAGAGTGAGTCTAATAGTCAAGTAACAGCCATTGCTCACGTGGCCCACATCGCAGGGGTTGAATCTGCTTGGCAGCATCCAGGGGATCCCTCCGGACTTAGCAATCGTGAGTGGTGAGGTGAGGGGAACCCTCTAACTGCCGCAGTACCTCTTCACCCCTTCCAGGAGGCCCGAGTAAGATGAGGTGAGCCCCTCCTCCAGCCTCCCACCACCTCCTGCCTGCACCCTGCACTCACCACACCACACTGATGTTATCTATCCTGGTGATGGTGTGGCTAGACTACAGACTCCTTCTGGGGCCAGGCAGCCAGAGGAGATTCCAGCAGGGTCAGCACAGAGGCCCGAGCCCCTTTTTATTTTTAAGTGAACAGTGTAAAGGAGCATTCCAAAGCTTTTAGCCTTGCCATGTGGTTTGGGGTGATACACCAATGCTGATTCTCTCTTGCTCCCACCGTGAGGACCTAGGGGGACCCTGATCCACCTTGATCATCTTACGGGTGGGAGTGGGGTAGGGGGAATAGGACAATGCAGCTCTCTGCCTTCCCTGCTGCCCTTTCCTAATGAATTCCTCAAACAGCCTCCAGAGAAGGAGGTGGTCAGGGGCTGGCTGGCCCACTAACCAGCTGCATTAATCACACCCTATCCCTGCAGCCCGGCTGAGATGGATGGCCCTTCAGCCGGCCAACATTCAGGTGTGATTCTCTAATAATAAGTTTAATTCAGCACGTCTTGATCTTCGCGGGGGTTCTCTCCTCTCCCAGCACCTGACTAGCCCTGTAAGGTACAGTTACATCAGAGAGCTGGTATGGGGTTCCCAGGAGCTCTGGGCTGGAGAAGTGGGCTGGCCTCAGTTTTACAATTAGGAAGTCTCAACCTGGGAAATGTCACCCAAGGTCACAGGAGGAAGGCAGGGCAGTAGTAAAAAAAAAAAATCTTCTGTGGCCAATGCTATCTGGCTGCCCAGAGAGAAGAAAGAGGAGTTAGAGGCAGGCCGGCTGACTCCACTGTGCTCCCATTTCTTGAGAAACTGTGTTTATGCCATCCTCTTCCCTCCTCTCTCTTTAAGTCCCATTTGTCCTTTGAGAGCCAGTCTGTTTTGTGCACAGCTGATGGGTTGACTCAGTTTTCAGTGGGGCTTTCAAAGGCAGTTCTTGTGCACCTCCCACTTACATGCCACAGCCCCACCTCAAGTCCCTGTCACCCTCATTCTGCCACCGTCTGCTCATCAGTCAGGGGACACAACCACCTATGACCCAAATCATACCAATAAGTGCCTAGAAGAGGAGCAGTCAGAGATGCACAAAGTATGGCTTCTGCCCCCAAGGAGTTTACAGCTTGGAGGGGAGAAGAAACATACACAGATGAAACACCCAGAGAGAAGAGCCTGACAGCGTGTATTTAATGGGCTGGCTTGGGTCTCACCTTTTTTCTTTCTCCAGTGTACCAAGTGGAGGAAGCAAAGAGGAGAATGAGAAAATGGCAGGCAGCAAGGGGAGGGAGTGTAATAGCTCATTCTCAGGTTGGGCAGCCGGTCCGCACATCCTAAAGAATTGTCTGTACATAAATAGTAAATCCAACAAAAATCAGAGGCTTTAGACTCAGGTAGACCTTGCTCTGAATCCCAGCTCTTCCATTTATTAGCTGTCTGACCTCAAGAAAGTTATTTAACCTCTCTGAATTTCAATTTTCTTATCTGCAAAATGGCTACGATACTATCTACCTCATTGCTAAGAGATTTATATGATTCCAGAAGGTCAGGTGCGTAGAACTGTGCCTGGTCAATATTGGGCCTTAAAAAATTGCCCATTCCTTCATTTATTTTCTTAGTCATTCAACAAATATATAAAGAGCATCTGTTATGTACTAGACATTATACTAGGCCTGGCATGCAACAAGGGTGAATGCAAAAGACAGAGACCTTGTCATCGGGAACATGGCACTGTGGCCAGGGAGACAGATAAGCAAATAGGCAATTATAATTCAGCCTATTAAATACAAGGGGGAGGGGAGGAGGGCATAGCTCAAGTGGTAGAGCGCATGTTTAGCAAGTACTAGGTCCTGGGTTCAATCCTCAGTACTTCAATTAAAAAAAAAAAAAAACCAAAAAACTAACAAAATAAATAAATGACTTAGGGATCCCTGCCCCCAATGAAATAAATAAATATTTTTTAAAAATGCAAGGGGGAAGGATGCACAGATGGCGTCATGGGAGACCAGAGAAGACATCCCGATTTCACTCTTAAAATTTCTTTCCCCATCCCCTTAGTCACTTGCATTATTTTTTCTCCTTCCTTCTTCTCATTTAGGATTGTCTGGCCAACTGACTTCTTCTTTTTTTTTTTTTTTTTTTCCTTTTGCTGATAAATCTTTAGTGCTCTCAGGAGCTGCTGGTCACTTCATGTGCCCACCCAGCAAGCATGACAGCTTTCTCATCTTTCAGAGTGTCTTTCGTCCCTGCCTGGTTGTGTTTGCCATTTTTCAAAGGCAGGCTTAACCCCTTGATTGCTCTCTGCTGTCTGGCCCAGACATCTATCAGGAGAGGGGCAGGAGAGATCCGGCGTGGGGAAGGGCCAGGCAAAGCTCGGGATCGAAAAGCCCTGCTGTTGAGCTGAGGGAAAGGAGAGGCAGGAGCAGATTTTGAGCTCTTTGCTTCATCCACTCTTTCGTTCTTAAACAGACAATAATTTATTTGATGCAGGCTGAGATTTATTTCATGACTTACAGGACCGGAGATTTGGGGGCAATAAAAATTTGTCAGACTATTCAGACCTGTCATCTTCTGAGTGCCTTCTTCAGGCGCCAAGGTTCCCTTAACTACCCAGATACGTCTTCCAGATGACTGCTGGGTCCTCTGTCAAGGGAACAGTCTGTTTTCTCCTGGGCTGCCAAGCAGAGCTCTGTGGGCCAGCGGGGGCCCTGCAAGGATGGATTCTGAGCCCAAAAGACGGCAGACGCTGGGCAGGGCATGATGTACATAAAATGAAGAATATGATCTACTGTGCTGGCACGCATTCCTCCAAGCTCGAAGGGCCATGGTCATCTCAAGGAAGCAAGGTGGTAAGTTGAAAGAACCCTGGACTTGAATTTAGAAGCCCCAAATTATAATTCTGTCACTTTGAGCAAATACTTTAACCTTTCTGTGCCTCAGCTTTCTCACCTATAAATTGAGGGGGACCCCTAGGATCCCTCGGAACGGCTGCAGGCTGGCAGAATTCCTGAGCCTGACTTACCATGTGTGGCAGACCCTTCTTCACCGTGGCAGTACC
The DNA here is from genome assembly GCF_048773025.1 of Camelus bactrianus. Classification (NCBI taxonomy): domain Eukaryota; kingdom Metazoa; phylum Chordata; class Mammalia; order Artiodactyla; family Camelidae; genus Camelus; species Camelus bactrianus. The sequence goes on from NC_133559.1 coordinate 22,370,401, forward strand.
AATGCTCTGCCCAGGCCGCATCGCTCCCCCAGATTCCCTGTGCTCACTTCTCTTCTGGGGACAGCCCTTGGACCGCTGGAGCTGCCTGGGACTTACTTCCACCACCTCATCGCCCCCTGACTCTCAGCCAATGCCGGACGCATGCTGGATTGTGAGAGCCCCGGCAACACTGCCTCAAGTCTGAACAAACGGAGCTGCCCTGCACGCTCCAGAGCGCCCCTGCAGGATTGGGCTGAGACTGAGCCTGACACGGCACCTTTGCTCGGCTCCTTCCTTCTTCCTGTCCTGCTTCCTTCTCTCTCATGCTAGGTTCTCCTGAGCCACTATCACAAGAGTCCTTGTCCTAGGGTCTGCCTCTGGGACCCCAGCCTGATACCTTTCAGATCTGAAAAGTCAGTAGAGTTTGTTCTGCTAAGAAAATGTCTAGTTATCCTTTTTCTTCCTCTTCCTTCCTTTCTACAGCTCCAGTGTCTCTGGCCTCTGTGAATACTTCCTTTTGGTGAGTGGTGGAAGGTTGTTGAGATGGAGTGACTTTAGATGGTAGGTGAAATGCCAAACTTTCAAATGGCTCCAGTGAGTAGGGTATTTCCTGTAAAATGGAGGCTGTCCTCTAATTCCTAAAAGCCACTCTCTCTGTAGGACTCTCTGTCACTACAGTTTTGCTAAGTATTTATGCAACCCAATAATTAACTTCCCAACTTGTGACTATGAGGTACATGGAAGTCAATAGGATAGGTACTTTTTTTTAAAAAAAGTAAAGATTGGAAACATTTCTCCAAATTCTGAGCAACTACAGAACTCAGCAGTCCTCTAAGGTACCTCTTCTTTTCTAACCTACATCGCTCTTGTTATGGATAGATCTTGGCTTCCAGACTAGAGTGGATGCTCCTTATGGGCAGAATTCTCATCTGATGAATCTTTCTGCACCAAGCACAATGTCTTATGGCAGCCAGAACTCAGTAGACCTTGTCTGAAAGCATAGAGGTGGATGGGAAGAGCAGTGTAACAGAGCGACAGGGTCAGCAGCAACGGAGTTTAGCACACCGAGGTTCAAAGCGAGCTCTGAATCTGCTGGGCAGACCGATGTAAGTGAATTTAACCTCTTTGCAGCCTCCCTTTCTCATCTGTAACACTGAGATGATAACTAACTACTTCATGAGATTATTCCTAAGATGAGTGACGAGTTATGAAAGTTTCAAACACACTGCAGCCAATTAACGAATACTGGTGAGCCCAGTCGGCCCTGCAGTCGCAGGAAGGACAGCCGGGGCCCTCGGACCTGACCCCACCCTGACTCCTCAGGAAGCACCAGGGAGCTGTGCTGTCTGTCCAAGCTTTTCCTTAGATTGCAGCTCACCCTGGAAGTTTGAGAACCCTTTGTTGTTTCTGTCTTTGAGAAATCTTTTGAAGCCTTATTTTTCTCTAACAAGTGAATCTAATCAATGAACTTTCTGACTGTACACCTCGCTCTGGAAATTTAATGTATGGTAAAGATGGTGCTACAGATCAATGGGGAGACAGCAGATTGCTTAGACGACAGTGTTGAGAAACCAGCAGATTTCAGGAACTTATTTGACTTAGACATTTGCTGCAAAAAACACAACTGGATTCCTTTAAATGAAAGTCACACCCAAAGTAGAACATGGGCAGATTAAAGAACTAAATGCAACAATCAGTAGGAGGTTAATAGAAGAAAATATAAAAGTGTCAATTGTGACCTTGGGATACGGAAAGACTTCTTAAATGAAACTTCAAAAGCATAAAGCATAAGGTAAAAAAAAGTTGAACTTAATAAAAAATTAAGGATTTATGGACAATGTAGGAAAAGTTGGCAGATGATATTGGGAAGAAATATTTGTAATGTCTGTTGTAATGTAATTGGCAACAGACTGATACATAGAATGTATAAGGAGCACCTATAAATCAACAACAAAAAAAGGAGATAATCTAACAGAAAAATGGACAAAGGACCAGAAAAGGAAATAAAAAGCAGATTAAACCCCAATGCATAATAAGTATAAGAGGTGCTCAAACACATTAGTAATCAGAGACGGCACAAAATAAAATAATTAGACACCAGTTTAAACTGTGGGAATAGCAAAAATTAGAAAGCTGGATGACAGCCAGCGTTGGCAGGGATGTGGGCAGCTCCCACACCCTCAAGTGGGAGTAGAGTTTGCTGCAGCCCCTCTAGACAGCACACTGACAGTCCTGTCACCTGGAGTACATGAAACCTGGGATCCAGAAAATCTGCTCCTGGACCTAGATCCAAAGAACCCCCAACAAAGAGGCATGCCCTGGGCTCCTCCTCAAAGCACGGTTTGCCAGGGAGAGTGATGGGGGTTCTCTGAGTTTCCATCGTGGGGGGATGGATAAGCCAAACATGGTCCATGCACACCATGGACTATGCTGCAGCAGAGGGAGGCTACGGACAGGACGTCCTATATTACCCTTAGTAATATAGATGGAGCTTTCAAACTTCGTGTGAAGTAGAGAAAGCAAAAACCTGAAACATATCTGTAGCCCAATTTGACCTCACCCCCATAAATATAAAACACTAATAAGTAACATGCATAATTTGCAAGAACATATACATACATCGAACACATTCGAATCATCTCCTATGTGGGTAAGAGAATGGGAGTGGGGAATGAGGGTAAAAGGCCATATATCAATAAGAAGAAGGAAAACAATCCCACTGGAAATGGGGTTCATGTTTCCTTTCCCTTTTCAGTGGCTGCTGAGGCCGAAGTGACTTGGGGGATAGACCTTTGCGACAGTCTCCGGTTGAAGAGATTTGAGGGTTTTAGAGAATAGTAGGTGAACATACTTGCAGTATCAACTAAATTGTCATCCTCATCCTCAGGGGTACCTTGCAGATGTGCCCACACCCTTGGACTTGGCTTTTACTTTGCAGGCATACAGACAGCCTCTGTCGTTGGCCAAGTGACAGCAGGCCCTGGGGGCCAGCCTGCGTTAACTGAGATGCATGTGAGACGGAGGTAAATGTCAGAAGGCCAACCGATGTACGTTGCAGTGAGAGGTAACTGTCACACAACCAGAGCACTAACTCTGCGTGATTAGTGCGTCCTCTCCCTGCAGTCAAACTACATGAGGGGCCAAATCCATAATCAGGTTTCCTTGATGGGGACAGAGATAAAGCAAAAGGAATTTAAATGATCCTATAAAAAGTCACTCAGTTGGGAGAGTTTGAGCGATTGTCCCGTGACAGGGGTCGTCTTGCTAATGAGAACATATGGAATTTGGGCACATATATTAGCACCTAATTAGATGCAGTCATATGAGAGACAGATCAGCTGGAGATTGAGACCTAAACAATTCTGAACACAAGCAGAAGCTTGATTCCAGACAAATAGGGTAACCAATCACCTTAGGAAAAACGTATCTCTAACAACACCACTGCCCTGGTCTCTGCAGACTGAGATAAAAGTGAAGAAGGCTTCTCGCACTTGGCAATGTTGATTTTCACACGAGCCCTGTGATCTTGGAAAACAATGCCTGCATCCTTTCTTGTTCCAGGAAAGGACCAAATTTCTCCAGATGACTGAGATATGACTCAGAGATGCCCTCCTCTCTATTTACCTATGACAAGCTACACACAGACCCTCTCAGTTCCCAGTCTTTACCTCATAAGTGCTTAATGGAACTGCTTGTCTCCACTAACCAACTGGAACAAAATGCTTGCTAGCCAAGTTTGGGTTAAGCTTCCCTTCTTCCACCAGATTGCTGAGCTTTGGTCAGCAGACAACTCCATAATAGCCCCTCCTGAGAATAAGCTGCCCCCAGGGTCATTCTCTTCTCGACTGTCCCATTGCCCCACTTTCCTCCCACTTCCCCACACTTGGTTCTTTCTAGTCTTGTTTACTCCTTCCTATAACAGAAAAACGCTCCTTGCCTGCTCCTGGGTGCTTGCAGGTCTACAGGCACAGCGTTTCCTCTGTTGCAGTAGTCCCTTTCTCCACCGTTGAAGTAATCGATTCTGATGAAAAGTCTCTCCTTACCTAGTCGGGCTTGTTTAAATTTGACCCACCTCATAGACCACCCCCTCCAGCTTCTCTGGGTGCCCTGAAGGAGGTGCCACCATCACAACTCCCAGTCTGGCAGGAAAGGAGAGAGGGAGGGAGAAAGGACAAGATTCCTGAGTGCTCACGAAGTGTCCGTCGCCTCAGTGGAGCTTCCCTTTATGTGGGCAATGTTACACCACTCCGTCCCCCAGCCTGCTTAATGCTCCGGGCTGGCCTGGAAACCCCGCTGTCCAGAGGCTCCTGCCCAGCTTCTACTTTAAAGGTCGCCCTTTGAAAGGGTGTGAGGAAAAGGGAGCCCTCCTGCACTGTTGGTGGGAATGTAAATTGGTGCAGCCACTATGGAGGACAGTGTGGAGGTTCCTTAAGAAACTAAAAATAGACTTACCATATGATCCAGCAATCCCACCCTTGGGCATAAACCCAGAAAAGGTGAAAACTCAAATTAGAAAAGACACATGCACCCCAATGTTCATAGCAGCACTATTTACAATAGCCAAGACATGGATGCAACCTAAGTGGCCACCAACAGATGAATGGATAAAGAAGATGTGGTGTATATACATACACACACACATATATATATACACACATACGTATATGTTTATATATATATATATATATACACACACACAATGGAATACTACTCAGCCATAAAAAGAATGAAATATTGCTGTTTGCAGCAACATGGATGGACCTAGAGAACACCATATTAAACAAAATAAATCAGACCAAGGAAGGCAAATATTATATGATATCACATATGTGTGGAATCTAAAAAATAATACAAGTAAATTTATTTACAAAACAGAAACAGACTCACAGACATAGAAAACAAACTTATGGTTACTGGGGTGGGGGAAGGAGGGGCAGGAATAAATTAAAAGTATGGGATTAACAGATACACACTAACTACATATAAAACAGATGGACAACAATGACCTACTGTGTAGCACAGGGAACTATATATTCAATATCTTGTAATAACCTATAATGGAGAAGAATCTGAAAAATATTTATATATATAACTGAATCACTTTGTCAAATACCTGAAAATACCACAATGTTATAAATCAACTAATTGAATTTTTTTTTAAGTAACCTTTTAAAGTTTCCATTGAAAATCCTCTCCACCTTCCTTCTCCTTGCTTGGTTCTTCACTGATACTTTTTTTTTTTCTTTTTAACTTAAGAAGTTGCAGAATAACTTAACTGGGTCCTCCATCTGGGAAGAAAGAGCCTTGCTGTCACCTGGGGTTCGTCCTTTATTTTGTCCTGTCGGCGCAGCCTGATGGCCCCTGGGCCCTCTCTAAGGTGTATTTTTTTGTTCTTCAGGCACCTGTCCTGGTCTCCACGCCCTTCCCTTCTTTCTCCTCATCCTGACTCATTAGCAAATGAATTAATCGGCTTGCTAACTACACAAGCACATATAGAACCCTGCCTATACGTCAGGGACGCTTCCAGGTGCTGGAAGCAAAGAGACGCAAATTCCCTGCCACTGAGAAGCTGCCGAGAGCAGGGAAGACAGACGTGCAAAGTAATATAGCACAACACGATTCATCCTGTAATAGAGCTATGAAAAAATAATAAAGTGCTGTATATTGAGTTTAAATCAATGGGGCGGGGGTGGAGGGGATGACAAAGAGCAGACAAGCAACAATTGAAAATGTTTCATGTTTTATATCTAATACCCAGCCTTCCTTGGGGCTCTTTAGATGATTCTCTCCTTGGAGGTCATGGACTGGGTAATGCAGTTCTTTATCAGTTGGGGATCAGCTACAGAGTCCTTCCTCGGAAGAAGCTTGTACACCCACCCAATCCTGACGTGGGAGAAGCAGCCCACAGTGGGTTTTGCAGGGAAGAAGGGGGAGCTCTGGCCTGGATGCTCTCATCACCCACCCCAGCCCTTCCACAGGCTAAGCGTGCCTCCCCCCACCCCCCGCCCCCGCCTCCCCAACTAGGTTTCAGAGACATGGGTGGGCGGGGCTCACCCCTGGGCCCCACCCCCTGCTTAGTTTTCTTGTACAGGACCGTGGACTGAAAGGTGTTCCTGCAAAGACGACTCTCAAGGCTCTAAGTGACCCATGTGGCTTTGCTCAGAGAGCTCAGTATCTTTCATGTCCCTTCTTTGCACATCTGATGACTTTCACAGGAACTCACTTGACCGCAGAGGAAATTTGGGTTGTGGGCAATGGCCTCTTTCAGAAATGCCCTGCAGGGACAGGCATCAGTAAATGGATCAGGCCTCTGCTCTGTTATTCAAAGCCTGGGCCCACGGGCAGTGCTAAACATTGGGATTTTCCATCACTCTGAGCACTGATAGAATTTTTTTTCCCCAATTAGGGGGGGAAAAAGTCCACCTTTCATAACACGTGAAATAATGCAGCTGTTTTACGAATGAGTTAAAGACCTTCTAACCTTGACACATGTATCCTTAATCTTTCTGTGATGCCTTTAAAGTCCCAAACCACTTATGAGATGAGAGAAAGGCTGAGTAAGAGAGAATCAGAGAGTGGGGGAGGGGCATAAACCCTTCAGGGCATAAACCCTGAAGTTACGTTGTCTTTCTTTAAAATATTGTTTTCCATTAATGAGCTTGATTCCAACCATTAACTCAACAAATATACAAGTTTTGTGTGTGTGCTTGGAGCTGTGCTGTGTGCTGGGGTGTGAAGATGGCCCCTTGCCTCAAGATGTGTATAGTCAAGAAAGACTGAGAATTTATGGGTCCAGTACAGTGCCTGGCACTTTGGAAGTTGAAAATATATTTGATAAACGAATGGATTCATCAATAGCTTGTGACTGGAGACATTCAGTTCAGACACATAGAGATGTAGGCTTATGAGAGTGGGAAACTGGTGAAAAGATCGTCAGGAGAGACTGTGGGAACTCTCCTCTGGGCATTGTTTGGAGCTCGAGGTACCTTTCTAGAATGGTGCTCTAGTCATGAAGCACCATCATGCAAGGGCATGATCCCTCCAACTTCCCGACATCCTCTCCAGACCTCTGAGTGTCCGGATGTATGCCCTATTTTGCTGCCCAAGGTCTAAGTCCTTGGCTTAGCACTTTCCTGGTTCCAGCGGTAAAAGCCAATTGCCAAATGTGGAGGAATTTTGTGAACCAGTTGACATCACATTGGCAGCTTGGAATTGGCCGTGGTGAGAATATTTACACCATGGGAGCAAGCAAGTCCTACAAATCAGCTCACTTATCCCCTCCTACTCAACCCTGCCCCAGAGCCACCCTACGTGGTTCCTCTAGACCTCAGTCCCGCAGCTGATCTCACTGTCAACATTGGTCATCCCTCAGTATCCTACCTTCTTCTCTGTCCTCTGAGGCTAGAGGTCCTATGTCTCTGCCCACTTGCTTGCCTTGTTGCCGTAAGTGTGTTGATACTATAGTCCTGCTACCACCTGTTGGCCAGGTGACCCTCTGACCTTCACTTAAGGACTTGGAGTCAGGCCAGTGTTCTAGCTTTGTCAAGTTACTGCCCTCTCCCCTCTTGGAGAAAACATTGTCAGCAAAGCCAAGGGAGACTGGATTAGAACCAGGCCTTCTGCATAGTCCAATCCTTACTAAATGCCTACTATAAAGATGAACATGACCTTTCCTGCCCAAGAAGCATCACAGTTTAAACCCCCATCACCTCCGTAGGAAAGATTTTAAGGCATTGGGAGAAACATGAACCCAGTCAAGTCCTAGCCTTGTCATTTACTAGCTGTGTCATCTAGGGCAAGTTACTTAACCTTTCTAGGTCTCAGTTTCCTCATCTGTAAATTGGGGACAATAGCATGAGCACTGTTATTATGAGAGATGTGGTACACAGCAGGCATTCAGTAAGTGTTAGCTATAATATCTTGCATATGTGTTTGTTTTGCAATTTGTCTCACTAAAAAACTGAGTAAACCATATCAAAATCCTATTGTTGTCAAACTGGAGTGCAGTCAGGGAGGGGAGAGGTGTGGGGAAAAGAATACGAGGCTCAACTCTGGTGGGGAGTGAGCCGGGGAGGGTGGCAAGGCTGAGCTGACGTTGAAATTAGGCTGTGAGTGAGCCAAGCACCCAGGCTGGAGGAGGCAGGGCTTTTCTACCTGCCTCCACCAGCCACTTTCTCACCCTCACTGTCTTCTTGAGAGAGGTTTGATTTCTTACTACCTCCTGGGAATCTTTTTTCATTTACGACTTTCTTTCTTGATTGTTTCTTCTATCCTTTACAGGAATTTATCAGCAGCAGCAGCAGCAGCAGCAGCTCAGATTAGTTTAAAAAGGTGGAGCACTTGAAGACGTTCTCCCAGCATTCTCTTCCCCCGGAGCCCCCAGTCCTGACCCTTCGTAGCACACGTTATCAGTACTCGCTTTGGGCAAGGACCTGGGACAGCTCCCTTGGTAACCGTGAGTCCTCCAGGCCTCTCCCTGCATCCTCTCTAAAGGCTCCTCCTTGGTATGATGTCTCCTGGGAAGGGCACCTTGTCTCAGGGGCTCCCCAGGGTAAGTCCGATCTCATCCTGACTGCGAGTAAGCACATACACAGATGCTCAGCACACAAGCTCTCTTGCACAACTTATGTATGTGGTGTCAAAGGGACAATAGGGCCATGGGCAAAAATACTGAGAAGAGAAGGGCCACGGGGCTCCCTTCTAGTGGACAGCCTCGGGGCAGCTGCTTCAGGGCCATCTGGACTCATCCAGGGACCCCCGCCAGCTAACCAGTGAAAACAGCCTCCTTCCTGACGTTGAGGGGAGGAAGGACGGGAGATGGCTTAATCACATTCGTGGAGATAAAGAAAGGACAGCAGGGGTCAAGAGAGCTGCTAATCCAATTGTGAACCTTTCATCTCAGGATGAAGCCAGTGTGACCCAGAGCCTAAATGGATTGCAACCAAATTCTGGTTGCAATCATCTGGTCTACATCTCCCAGCTGAAGAGGGAGGGGATTCTGGGAGCTTCTTCCCTCCCATAAGTTTTCTCTCTGAGCTTCCCTTTAAAGGGATGCTGAGCACCAAGCCTGGACATCAGGCCTGGGGGGTGCGGTGGGTTAAATAGTAACCATCCCTTACTCAGCAGACCTGAATTTAAACCTTGAGCCTGGGAAGGGAGGGGCCAGACTTATTCTGCAGGCCTGGAGATGCCCTAGTGGTGTTTAGGTCACCCAGTCCCACCCACTAATGCAGGCAGGGACCCCAGGCCTAGAGGGGTCCAGTTCTGAGGTCCACACCCAGGCCCGCACTGCTGGTGTGAACTCCAAGGTGTGTGAGCTCCAGGCCGGGACAGCCCTGTCTTACCGAGTCATTTTGGGCACCCCCGACCTGTCTGAACTTCAGCGTCTCCCTGTGTACGGAGCTGACAACGAAGCTGGTGTGGAGGGAGGAGCTTGAAGATAAAGGGCTGGCCTTCCCCATAACAACGTGTTTGGTGACACTGAATAGAGAGAAGACACAAATCTGAAACTTTGAACACTCTTATTTACAGTCCGTACCACGAACATAGTGTGCACCCTTCGATTAGACTTCTAAACTACCCCACATGTGTGTGTACTTCGCTTTTCTATGTAGTAGTTAGGGATCTCACCGGAGTCTTTGCTGAAAGGACATTTAATGACTTTCCACGCTTCCTGCTAGGAGTTTCAAAAGTAGTGTTGTAATATGAGCTTATGTTAAATTTGCTCACCTAATGTACACATTATAGGTCATAGATTAAGGTCATTTTAAAAAATGACTTGAAGAATGGATGTGGGTCTGTTCTGCTCTGTTCTACCACGAGGTCCCTGACTCCTCCTGTGTGGGATAAAGAGACTACCAGGAGGTGGGCCACGGGCCAAACGGGCTTCCAGACCCATCGCCTCCCCCCCACGCTACCCTGAAAGGCATTTCCAGATTCTAAGGTTTCTGCTCAGAAGTGGTCCCTGAGAGTGGCCTTTTATCAGGTCACTTAGCCATTCACTGTGACCACACCCTCAGGTTCGCTGCCAAAGCACGCCTTCTCCTGGCCTGCCTTTGTGGCCCCCTCCCTGGCACGGCTGCATTGCCCGAGATGTACTGCACCACTTTGGGAACAAACAGATGTCTCCTTGACAAAGCGGCTCTGTTCCTTATCCCTCTCAGGTGCCTGTACCTACAAATGCTGGCAGGTGATGCTAGCTGTATCATGGGGTCCAGGCATGCGAGATGGCGCAGTGCTCTGAGGGTTTGGGGTTCTGGGATAGCTGGCTTCTCTCTGCTGTAGGATGGGGACTGAAAAAATGCAATACCTTCTCCGGGAAATCAAACAAGTGGTTTCAGAACTGAGGTTCAACAAAGAGTCAGTGAGGGGAGTGGCTCCTGGTGGCCCCAGCTGCACTCCAGCTGGGCTCCACCTGCCACACCTCTATTCTTTCTGGGTGCTGGGCAGGTAAGGACAGCCCATGAAGCAGACTTCATTTATTTGCTATGAGAAGGATGAGAAATAAGACAGGGTTGAGAACTGGCAAAACTGAAGATCTAGTCCCAGCTTTACCACCAACTCCCTGTGTGACTGCAGGAAAAGCACGTAGTCTCAGTGTTTGCTCTGTACTGAAATGAAAGGTGGGAAAAGATGACTTCAAAGGTGGCTTCCAGCCTCAGTCATCTATGATTTGGGGATTCTTTTCAGTGCCAACCATGAACGAAAGTGTGAAGTAGGCCATTTCTATTCTTCCCATCACTCCAAAAGCAAATTATCTTCCTCCATCCCTTCCGCCCCACTTCCTTCCTGCCTGCCTGCCTGCCTGCCTGCCTGCCTTCCATCTTTTTTTCTTTCTTTCTCTCCTTCTTCAACCACATAGTAACTAAGCCCCTCCTGGGATCAGATTCTGAGGATGGAGTGGTTCGTCCGGAGCCCCTGTCCAGGATCACCCCACTGTCTTATCTGCTGAGAATTTTCTGATACAGGAGCACCTTTGCCAATCGTCAGACAAAACCACCTTTCCTTCAGAACTTTCCTGATGTCCTCTCTCCACAGAGATTTACCCTTTTAGATGCAGGCCCCCTTTCACTGAGGGCCTGACCCTGGGTCAGGTGTGAGTGCCTGGGGTTCTCCATGCGTTAGGTTTCCCAGACAGTGCTGCCGCCTCCTCCAGGAGAAGAGGCGACCGTGGGTGCTGGCTCCCTCCAGGGACCATGAAGTCATTCTGCCCTTCCTCCTGTCACAGTCCACAGCTGGCTCCTTGACTCAGGATGGCCTAAAGCTTCTACTCATGGTATGGTCCATGGACCAACAGCATCCGCACCACCTGGGAGCTTGTAGACATGCAGGATCTCAGCACCCCTCACACCTACGGCGGTGTCAGAGTCTGAGATTCCCCAGGAGGTTTGTATGCACAAGTGGTTCTAGGCTTCAAAACAGCAGGGTCGCATCACTATGCTATCAGAGAATGTCCCTCAGCCCTGGAGATAATAGTAATAGTGAACAGTTACACAAGCTTTTTTTATTTCACAAAGCATTTTCACAAACATGATCTTTTTTCATCTTTACCTTGGCAAGGTGGTTTTGTTTCTTTTACCTATCTTAGATCAGGAAATTGACACCCAAGGAAAGTTTAGTGCTTGGCAAAGATCACACAACAATGGAATAAAAGGGTTGGAATCTGAATTCAAGACTCTGGGCTCCAAACCTTGACGTCCTGCATTATCATTCAAGCTCGACCAGCACTCCTCATGATAACTACTGGGGCAGGCTCCCTGCAGTCATCCAATTTATATGTTTGCATTCCTTCTCTTAAGCTGCAGTAAGCTTTATGAAAATAGACTTCGGACCCTGTTTGCGAATGTTTATTGCCCACTAATTAGAAGTGAGTTGCAATTAGGCTGGAGTTATAAAGTAATGGCATGGTAGTTCCCATGTAATTAAGGAGTAATAGCAGGCGATTACATCTCTGGCCTGGAGACTGAAAGTGATATCACCAAAGCCCACCTCCTCCTCTTCAGAGAAACCACAAATACAAATGCAATGTCAAGGCAGCACTGCAAATCACCCAGCAGGGCGGGTTATTTTCCCCCTCGCCTCTGTGTTTTTATCACAGTTTCTGGGATACAACCGGATGCTATTTAGGCAGCCGCTTAGCTGCTTTTGTTCCATGTCATTAAACCACAGCTCTGGGTCACGAGGGTCTCCGGTCCCAGCTGGCTAGGAGGAAGCCATTCGATGGCTCATGCCCCTCCTGCAGGGATGCCCTTCCCCAGCCCGGGACCTCTGCCTCGGGAGAGCTCTCACAGAGAGCCGTGGGGTCATTGCTTCCCAGGGGAAGTGGGACCCTCTAACCTGGTGGGCCCGATGGCACCTGCTTTGTCAACTACCGAGGAGCCCAAATCTGCTAGTCACCTCCAGGGACATATTGCCCGGGGGGACGGCTGACCTGGGTACAAAGACTATTTGAGGTTCCACTTTGGGCAATGCTGTTCATCAGACACTGCCCTCACCTTCTGCCTAGGGGAGCCTGGCACACAGGTTGTGATTCATTTCAGAGGGTGGAGGAGTCGGTTGGGCACCGACGTGCCTGTTTGGGCTTCCATCTGGCTTTTCATTTGCACGCAGCTGTGCCTCGCCGGCCGCGCTGCCCAGCTGGGTTAGGCTGAAAGGGCAACTTCTCCTGCAACTAGAGAGGAAGTGGACTTGATGAAAAGACACCTGCTGCCCTGGGATGCTGGGAGGGGCTCTGAGTGACCAAGGGCTCATTCCCGTCAGTCCCCTCCTCCATCATGGGCTGCTACTGGCCCACGTCCCTCCTGGGCCATCTCAGGCTGTCCAGCTTCCTGATGGAAGACAGACACCATACTCAGCCGTGAGAGCATCCCCCCTGGCAGCCGCTGCTCTTGGGCCCACCACCCGTTGCTGCCCAAAGGGAACACCTAGTATTTATAGAGCCTTTACCAGCTTGCAGCTCACACAGCCCTGTGCAGGATCCCAGCCCAGGAATGGCCTCCCAGGACCTTGCCTAGAGCAGCAAGTGCATCATCCAGTCATTTTACTACAGGACCATTTTAATTTCAAGAGACCAGAAAAGTCACATAGATAACCCAGCTGCTGTACGGGATAGAACAAAACCAATGGGGTTCACCAGTCCATCGTGTGCTGGCTTGACTGGGAAGAAAACAAGGATCCCCTACAGCTGGTTTTGGACCTAAAAAAGAGTGACTCAATAGACTCTGGAACTTGAAAAGCCTTGGAAAAGCATCCAACCCAAACACACCATCCTACAGGTGAGGAAACAGAGCCCCAGAGAGGTTGTGAGACTTGCTCTTAAGACCCAGGGCTAGCTGGGGCTGAACCAGGAAGGATACCCAGGTCTGTGATGCTCACACATTGGTGGTAATGAAATATATATCCCTGTTCTTCTACTTGCCAGAAAATGTAATAGCAGAGCCAGTCCCCACTAACACGGTGCAAACACGAAGGGTGTGTGTTGGGATGGGAAGAACGGTGGCTTTGGAATAAGAAAACGTTCACTCTAACTCATTTCACCCTAGTAGCCCGGTCTCTTGCATCAATCATTGAACTGAAACTTACCCATCTATAAAATGGGAATAATAAAACCTACCTCACCAACTAAATAGCAAGGGGAATTAAATGGAAAATGAAGTGCTATGTAATTGTTATGACAGGCAAATTCACATCGATAGAGTCATCTTCGCTAATAACGCTCCCTTTGGCTGTATGGGCGAGGAAATGCAAAAGTGATTTCAGAGCCCCAGAGGTAAGGTCTGGCACGGAGCCCTTCCCCCCAGTTTGCAGGAGCGTATACAAAGAGTGTAGGATCTCAGGGAAATGAATGTGGGCTTGCAGCTCGAAGGGGTGCTGTCAGCTTCATCGCCAGCCCCACAGGTACAGAGCCTCTGCTGGGTGTGAGCCAGCCTCCCTGAAGCCTGATGGAATTGGGACAAGCAGAGAGGCCTGGGCAGAGGATATGACATACCCAGACCCGGAGTCACCAGGAGGAAAATCTGACCCAGTAACCTCGTCCCGCACCATCTCCATCCTCCAGCCCGCCTGGCTTTCATCAGAGCCAGTCACGGTGAGCCTGAGCTCTGGAGCCTCTCCTTCCCTCCCCCTCCCCACCCCACCTCCAGCAGAGGTGCTAACGAGCAGAAGCACAGCCCAAGGACTACAGCGGGAGGGAGAGAGGAGGGAAGCAGAAGGGCTGAATGAACCCAGCCCACAGGATCGTCAGGCAGAGAGCAAGGGCCGGTAGCTGGTTCAGAGACTAAGGGCCCAGGATGTGCTCATGAAATTTAGTTGCCCAGGTCGTGCCATGCACGAGGCTGGCTGCTGCAGTCCAGCGCTCCCCCAGCCACAGCACGGAGCCCCCTGGCTGGAGTTGGCAGGTGAGTGAAATGCCCTTTCGTGGAAACTCAACCTCAAATGAATGTGAGTGAAACAAACAAACAAATAAATAAATAAAACTCTTCTAAACTCCAACTTGCTTTATAAGTTGAGTTGTTATTTTTAGTCTCTTTCCAGGTAGATTGGTCCCTAACCCACAGGAACCATCCATTTTTCCCACTGCTGAGAGCAGTCTGCATGTCACAATCGCTGTGTCCTGTTGATTCTAAACATGAAATACGATCACCACCCACCCCTCTGCCGCTGCTCTGCCCTGACTCAGTCCTTCACTGCCATCGTCCCTGACTGTCCACTGCCAGCGGGCAGAGAACTCTTCTTTCTGGCGGATCACTCTATTCTGGAACATCGTAGCCACTCAGTATATATTGTTGGGCAAATGATGGGCATGATTGACTTTAACGGGCCCCTCGCTCAAGTTGCTGTCTGCTTGTCTTGTCTACGTCTGTCCTTGCTTCAACCTGAATCCTGCTACCAGATTAATCTTCCCGATTAAAATCTTCTAATGCCTCCTCGCTGCTTACTGAATTAAGTCCAAACCCTTTGCTTGAATTCCCTGCTGGCCGTGATCTGGCCCCATCTGACTGCTCTCGTTTACCTTCGTGGATCTGACACCAAACTTCGTCACTACTGCTCTCAAACTCACCCCCGAGGTTCCCACTTCTGTGCCCTTAGGGATGATTTCTCTCTCTGACCAGCGCCCGACTCCCAGAGGCATCCATCCAACTGATACTCAACTTTTCTGTGCCTTCCATCTCCTAATCTATTAAATGAGAGATTAATAGTCATAAGGTTGTGGTATAAAGCGAGGGTCCAACATTTGATACATGGCAAGCGCTTGATAAACTCCTGTTAATATTACCTCCTCTTCAATGTCCAGTTCAAATTTGACCTCATTCAAAATCCCCTTCTCCCCGCTTCCTGCTCCCCATGCTCATATCCAGTCCACCCCATCCCTTCTCTAAGCATTTAGAAACTCTCAGCACACTCTGAGTTATGGTTATCCAGTCTTTCTTGCTAGATCACAGGCACCTTGGAGGCCCAGATTTGTATTACCCAGAGGTTACAGGTATGCTCCTGAACTGAGTCCACCCTGTTTCAAATCCCAGCTCCACAGCTTCCTGGCGGAAACACTTTGGGCAAGTTTTTTTAGTCTCTCTAGGCTTGGGTACCTTCTCTGTGAAATAAGGATAATAATGTTATTCAGTCCCTGAGGTTGTTAAGAGCATTGAGTGAGATAATCCACCTAAATCACTGAATACAGTGCTTTGTACATAATATGTGTTGGGTAAATGTTAAGAATTATTGTGACTCTTCATTTCTGTCTCTAACATACCTAGCGGAGAACCTTGAATACTAAACAAATATTTGGAGAATAAATGAGTCTTGGAGGCTCTGAGTCAGGAAGGGGCATGTTAGGTAGCAAGACTCCCGTGCTCTCAGTCCTTTGCTGAATGGCTCCTCGGTAGCCGTGGAGCAGGTATTGGCAGGTGCGTGGCCCAGCTGGGGTACAGGGCATCCCCAGTGTTCATTTGTGTGTAGGAGAACCCCACTAACAGGAGTGTGGCTAGAGGGTTAACAGGGTCCAGGTCTTTGTTACTGCAGCCACAGGAAACTCATGCAGAAATCTAAAGGGAGCAGAAGGTTCCTGCGGTGGGGAGTGGGGAGCCACCAAGAGGCACATGGAGACAAGTACAAAGTAAAGAGTGTTCCAAAGCCATGTGTACCACTTCACAGTCAGAGCGGTGCCTCCTTCTTTAGTCTCCCTGAAGGGGAGACCAGCCTTCAGCTGAGCACTTCATGGCTCCTGATTGCCCCCAGCTCTGGGGAACCTTTAGATGGGGGAAGCTCAGGGGCACCTCTGGGGTCTCGTGTCAGCCTGATCAGGGGTATTGATGCTCTGACACCAAGAAGCTAACCACTCTTTGCAGCTTAGGAGCTTTGGGGAGGAAGAGCCCACTATTTACCTGGCAAACCTCCCGGGAGCCTCCTGCAGCCACAAACTTGGCCATCCCTGAATAATCCTTCTTGATGTTCTTTTTGTTTCTTCTCAAATAACCCACAACTGTGAAAATCAGCAGGGTGATTCTCCTGCCCATGCTGACTGTAAAACATCCCTTTCTAAGTGTCAGGAAAACTGAATATCGACACAAGAACGTATCAGACTGGAGACTGGGTCATCCCAGGGGGATATGGGGAATGTGTAAATGCTGATGAAGGTGAACACTGAGGTGGTGCAGCTCGGAGGTGGGGCAGGAAATGCACTAGATCGCACAGAGTCTGCCCGAAACATCTGGGGAAAAAAAGGTTTTCTTGGCCTGCAGGTCACGCCCGCTGCTTGCGAGAACCCAGTATAGGGATTTCCAGAGGCCCCAGCCCCATCCTAGCCCAGCCAGGCTCCCCAGCTGCTGTAGGAAGTGGAGCAGCTCTGAGCCTCCCCAAGGGAATTTTCACGGCTGAGAAAGGGCTCCCTGCTGCTTCCACATCCCTCCCCCTGCCTGAGGTAAGTGCCCCCGAGAAGTCACAGAAGGGCAGCGTCAGAGCACAGGCTGCTGGGGCTTCTACCGCATTCACCCCACCCCCAGCCCCGGTACATCCCCTGCGGGATGAAGTGACCTGAAGCTGGAACAGGAGTAAGATGGTGCTATTTGTCTTCACTCCCTCCTCTCCTCCTCCAGTCCAGAAATAAGCTTCAATCGCAGCATGAAAACCCTCCTACCCCTGGAGTCCCACCCGGGTAGGCCACAGCTGTGGACTAGCAACTTCCAGAACCGTTCCACCCTCGTCCTGCCCCATTTGTTGTGCTCCAGCAGCGCCAAGATGGCTTCTCCTGTCTCCCCTGCCTTCTGGTTGGGCTCTGATCTTTCAGAGCCACCTACCAGGTTGCTGTAGACCCTTATGCTCCAGAAGACCCTTATGCTCCAGAAGACCCTTATGCTCCAGAAGAATCCTTCCCGGCCCCCAGTCCTCATCAAAAATTGTTCTCCATGGCAGCCCTCACTTGGCACTTGGAAGGAAAACTACTGGGAAATGAATGGAAATGAACTGCATATGCCTCCTAAGCAGCTCAGTATATTCGTACTTCCTGGGATTGCATGTCTGAGAACACGAATGACACGTAGTGCATTGAATGCTGGCCCCTGAAAGACATGTCCACGTCCTAACATCCTAACCCCTGAAACCTGTGAATGTGACCTCTTCTAGAAAAAGGGGGTCTTGGCGGATGTAATTAAGTTAAGGATCTTGAGATGAGATTATCCTGGATTATCCACGTGGACCCTGAATCCAATGACAAATGTCCTTATAAGAGACACAAGAGGAGAAGACACAAACTCAGAGGAGAGGAAGGCTGTGTGAAGACGGAGGCAGAGCTTGGGGTTACATAGCCACAAACCAAGGAATGCCTGGAGCCACCAGAAGCTGGAAGGAGCAAGGAAGAACTCTTCCCTAGAGCCTTCAGAGGGAGCACAGCCGTGCCCACACTTTAATTTTGCACGCTTGGCCTCCAGAGCTGCGAGAAAATAAAATTCCATTGTTTTAAGGCCCGAAGTTTGTGGTAATTTGTTATGACAGCCCTAGGAAACAGACACATTTGAAAATCTAAAGCAATGGTACTTCTGATTCTTGAATATAAATTAAGATGTGAGGGGCAGGAGGGCAGAGAAGAGTATCAATAAAGAAAGAGCCCTGAGTGGGGAGGGTACAGCTCAGTGGCAGAGCATGTGCCTAGCATGCACAAGGTCCTGGGTTCAATCCCCAGTACTTCCATTATAAATAAATAAATAGATAAACAAACCTACTTACCTACCCCCCAACAATAACGAAAAAGGAAATTAAAAGAAAAAAAAAAAGCCTTGAATTGAGGAGTAAAATGCCCTGAGTTCAAGTTCCAACGGTGCTTCTCATGAGTGCCTACCCAGGAATGATTAACATCTCCAATCCCCAGCTTTCCAGTTTGTAAAATTTGCTGCCTGCCTCACAGGGTTGGTGTAAAACTCAAAACAGAAGAGTGTGCAGGGAAGGGCTTTGGCTCTATACATTGGTGTCCACCAGGAAGGAATAATTAGATTCAGACAGAGCTAGGTTCAAATTCTACTGCAGCATATTCACTAGAGATGTGGCTCTGAGCCACAATTTCCTCATCTGTTAAAAAAAAAAAAAAAGCATAATTCTCACTGCATAAGAACATTGTGAGGTTTAAATGAAGTTATAACTATGAATGGTCTGCACCTGGCCTAGAACTCACTAGGCCTTCAATAAAGAGTTATTGAAATTAGGATTATCATCATCTTTGTCCAACTCTAAATAAGATCAATCTTCTGATACATCAAGTTAACCTGAGGCTCTCCTAACATTTTTACATGTCCAGATGTGTTCTTTGCAAAGACTCAACTTTTCCTCTTGGTGAGAGTCTCAAAAGATTGGCTGAGAGGAAGCTGCAGGTTTCTAAGAAGCCCCTGGCCTTTAACATAGTAGCCACTGGGGAGTAAGGCGGGGCAGTAAGGGCCAAAGGAGCCGGCTGTCTCTGACACTCCAGAGACGAGCAGTCACATAGATGATGGGTGGTCTGAAGGAGCCAGAACCACTGGGGGAAGTGCCTCCAGGTCTAAAGCCAGTGGCTCTCAAAATGTGCTTCAGAATCTCATGGAAAGCAGATTAAAAAGGTTATTTTCTTGGAAGCCATGGCAGAGATTCTGACTTAGTCATTCTGGGCAGGGGGCTGAAAATATGCACTTTACCAGCATCCCCAGTGACTCCGATGCCCCTTGTCTACAGCCCACGCTCAGAAAGGAAAGCATGTGTTCAGGGTTTATCTTTCTCCCCAGGGGGTGGGAGGCCAAGTGCTGTGATTTAGGGGTAGAGGGAGCCTCTCCTACAGATTGTTAGAGTCTTGTCAGGATCTCTGAAATCTGTGGCTTAGATATTCTTTACTTGAAGGCCATGTAAAAGGACTTGCAGTGAAGAGGTAAAGAGTTAACCATATTTTGTGCCACTGTTAACATTTTAGCTCCAATGAGCTGATCTGATGGAGTCAGTCGTAGCTGAGAGCTCGTGAAAATCCCAGGGGAGTCTGCAGCTGCCATTTGGTAGCTGCAGGGCAGGGATTGACAAGGGAGGGAGGAGGAGTCGCAGAGAAGGGATGGAGACAAGCATCCTCCATCCTCTGTAGTTGTTTACAGTTTTGCCCAGGCCTGGCCTAAAGGGAGACAGAGAGAGGAGGCCATTGTCCCCAGTGGTGGTGTGAAGCCAGGCAAGCAAAGGAATCGCCAGTTCATTCCATGTGTCTATCAGATCCCTCCGGGCCTGCAACAGGGCTTCCTGCAGCCATCAAGGTCAAGTCGTGGAGAACGCTTATCTATGGGACTCCGCAGAAAACAAAAGAAATCTCATTTTCTCTCAAATTTAATTTTACCCTGTGCTCTAAGAGTGTGATCCTATCAGGGCTGGAGCGTAATAGTCCAGTCGGAGTGGATCAGATTGGATTTTGGATAGCGCCCGCGAGCTCCCGTGTGACAGGCATATCCGGCTCCAGCTGTCTGCAGCGCTCGCCCGCTCGGGGCCTGAGAGTGGAGATGGTTTGCCTCCTCTCCTCCATCTCCAGCAACCCATCCTGTCATCTCTTAGCTTTAGCACGTGGCCAGCAGGACCAAGGCACTACCAAGTTCCTCCTGACCCAGGCTAAGATGTTTCTATTGCAAGTTCCTAGGGAAAACTTGGTTGTTCTCAAGCTGCTAGATGCGAAAACAATGCCAGGCTCACAGCGCTCATCCCGAGCTTCCAGGAGGAGGCAGGGTGTCAGGAAGACACTACGCGCAGTAAAGGATCCCTGGCAAACAGCCCATGGACACAAGAAATGCAGAAATATAGAGGGAGGACTCCATGAGGCTGAAATGTTGTGAACTGGACAATGCATTCTATCACTGAGAACAATTTTCCTTGCTCTAGAGAGATGGAGGTGTGTCACGAGGCTGTGGTCAGACACTGAGCATCAAAGGGGTGGGACTCGGGGCCAGCAAGGGGCTACAGGAGCCTGAGAGCCTGGGAATCCTCAGTATCTGTACTGAGAGACCAAAGCCAACACTTTGGTTAAAAGGTCAAAGTTGAGATCGGGAAACCAAGAAATTTTACAGATTGGGAATAAAGTTAGAAGCAAGTACCAGATGATTGCTAAGAAAGAGCTTTGGGGTGCTGAAGCCCACCTTTATCCTTGCATGGTCCTAAGAGCTAAAGTAGGGCAGATGCAGTCAGCAGCAGGGTAAGTGAATGGAAATACACACCTTATACACATATAGAAAATTAAGTGTGTGTGGAAAATGAAAGGGCAATAGTTGAGCACATGGTCCCTCATTGTGTAAATAAATGATCAGCTCCTTGGAATGAACTTCGGGTACATACTAAGTCCTGGGGTGGGAATTTTTGATACCACCTCTGGCCGAGGGTCATTCCCCAGGACACCCTTAATCCACGGAGCTCTCCGGGGCCTGGAGGCATCCTTGCCTTGGCTGCTGAACTGCACGCCCAAGTCTGGGAACTAGGGACTTTCAGCTAGAAGGATCTAGGGACCTCATGGCCTTAAAAAAAAAAAATCAGGAGTAAGAGGCTGTGTGGACTCTGAGGACAGATTTGATGAGTCGAGAGGTCCCATTCTGCTTCCTGAAGAAAAGGCTTCAGTTCAGGCATGCAGAAAAAAGGGGCTCTTGTCCTAACCCTAGAAACTGCAAATCAATAAAGCCTTTAATGGAAACTGTCCTCAAATCATAGCTTATTGAGGAAGTGTCTGTCAGTAGCAAATCACAAGTTGAAAAAAACTTGTTGTTTTTTAAACATGTAATAATAACAACAGCCATCGCAATGTATGCAGTGTTCACCATGTGCAGGCCTGGGGTTAGGTGTATGTAGGACACCGCGGGCCCCACGACAGTCCCGCAGGGGCTCAGGGCATGACGTCAGACTCATCCCCTCTCTTCCCCTCCTCCTCTCTTCTTCCTCTTTCATCTTTGGCAAATAGGAGCGTTTGGCAGATAGGAGGGTTTTGGCCTCTGTTTCAAATGTCTCTTCAGGTGTTTAGGGAATCCTTTCCTACCACGGTGTTTAGCTTCACGGTTAGGCCTCCTTCTAATGAATAAAACACAACCTTTTAGAGCTGTCAGGGGTATTTCACACTAAATTTACTCATGTTTCTAAGTCTTCCGGAGAAGTCAGCCGAGCCCCACTGGTGAAACAAAGGTGAGCGGAACAGCCTGTGAGTAACAGGCTGAATTCTCATCAAGCGAGAGAGTCAGGGAGGGGCCGGCTCTCTGCCTGATCTCTTAGCGCCCAGACAGTCATCGTCTGGCTACTCTGGAGGGAAGGAAAGGGGTCAAGAAGACTAATCTCATCAATGTCTAGTTCTTCCAATTTCCAGAAATTAAAAAGACTGATCTTATTCAGGACTGGGAAGGATGTGGGGCAATGGGTGTTCTCAAGTGATGATGCAGACTTTGTGGAACATTATATGGAATGTCCTATTAACATTGCACTGGCCTGACCAGCAACTCCTTATTTTGAGTCTTTATTACAGAAAAATATCTGTATATAATATGTAATATATAATACATATGGGTCTATGAGTTGTATCTGGAGGTCTGTATATCAGAGGCAAATGATAGGGTAATGTGTAGTGAATTCTCCCATTTGCCAAACCAAACAAACAGGCAAATGTGTGTGTTTGAGTATGTGTGCATGTCAGTGTATGTGTTAGTGAATACAGAGAAAGCCGTGGAAGCTCACCTACACTGAACTGTGATCTCATTGAGTGGAATCAGAAGGACCAGGGGGACATTAGCTCTTTCTTTATACATCTCTACACTGCTTTACATATTATAAAAAGCATAGGCTGCTTTCTGATTAAAAATGAAATTTAAAAAATTGTACTTAAATGTATTTAGAATTTACAATAGCCAAGACATGGAAACAGCCTAAATGTCCATCAATGGATGACTGGATAAAGAAGATGTGGTATATTTATACAATGGAATACTATTCAGCCATAAAAACCGACAACATAATGCCATTTGCAGCATCGTGGATACTCCTGGAGAAAGTCATTCTAAGTGAAGTAAGCCAGAAAAAGAAAGAAAAATACCATATGAGATCGCTCATATGTGGAATTAGAAAACAAACAAACAAACAAACAAAATATAAATACAAAACAGAAACAGACTCATAGACATAGAATACAAACTTGTGGTTGCCAAGGGGCAGGGGGTGGGAAGGGACAGATTGGGATTTCAAAATGTAGAATAGATAAACAAGATAGTACTGTATAGCACAGGGAAATATATACAAGATCTTA
The DNA here is from genome assembly GCF_048773025.1 of Camelus bactrianus. Lineage (NCBI taxonomy): Eukaryota > Metazoa > Chordata > Mammalia > Artiodactyla > Camelidae > Camelus > Camelus bactrianus. Next base: position 22,393,127 of record NC_133559.1, read on the forward strand.
TGGTAGCTCACAGAGAAGAAAGTGTGACAATGATTATATGTATGTTCATGTGTGGCTCAGAGATTGTGCTCTACACTGGAATTTGACAGAACATTGTGAAATGATTATAAGTCAGTAAAAAATGTTTAAAAAAAAAACCTATTTAGAAAAACCAGGAGGCATGTACAGCCATTCCCACCCATTATTGCGACACTATCACTATGTGATCCACACTAACACAATTTTGCTCTAGAGGAGAAAGGGGTGGGATGAGGTAAATAATACCTAAGTGCCCCAAAGGACCCTTCAGGGAGGCATCTCGGGTTTGTGAAAGCTCCTCGGCCTGGACCTCGAAAGGCAGCACCACCTAAGCTCAACAAAGCCCCTGGAGAGCGGGCTGCTTGGCGAGCACACCCGCGCAACTTCATTATCAGTGGAGTCTCTGCACTTGATCGACTTCACAAACAAAAGAAAAGCAGGCTTAACAACAAAGCAAAAGCAGCTTTGGCAAAAGAGCCCAGCAAATCATATCGTTAGAGACGGTGTGAGCAGAGCTGGCTTCTCTGTCCCCAGGATTCACCTGCTCACCGTGGAGAGCTGAGGGCCCTCCCGGGCGTCCGCTGGGGTTGAAGGAGCAGGACATCCGAGCTCTTACAACACGGTCACTGATGTCACCCCAGCTCCAACACAGACCCTTATTGCAACGTTAAATTGTTTGATTTCACGTGGAAAATAGGGTCTGTAAGGTAGACGAGGCCAAACCACCAAACTACCTAAAATCTAAAAGTGCTGGTGACCACGAATTTGGGGTTGACATTTGGCAAGATCGTGTAGAGTTTATGTGATTGTTTCTACTTGTAAAGTTCTAACAGTTTACAAAATCTTGGCATTAAAACTTAAGGTAATATTAATATTACCCTCTACTAAGTGCTATTTAATACCATGCACCTTATCTCATTTAGTCCCAAGGTAGCTTTGCAAAATCTTTTTGGTCTGCTGTACAAGTGGCAAAAATGGGATGGGAAATTTGTGACCTGCTGGCTTTGCCATGTGCAGATGGTACATGGCAAAGCCAGGCTTCAAGCGCAGAGCATCTGGTGTCTGCAATGCAAATCCAGAACTTCTAATACTAAATTGGGACTTGTCACTGTACCACGCTGCTTCCCCATACAAGGTTATGATGACCCTTTCCCTCAGAGGGACGAATAATCTTGGGTCTAGTTCTTGGCTATTTAACACCTTATAGGGAAGAAAGTCACATCACTCCCCAACACCTGTCTCCACGCCTTTGCACAAGCTGTCCCCTCTACATAGAATGCCCACCTGCTCTTCTTTGCTTTACAATCATTTATCACTCATCTCAAGACTTGGTTCATCTCTGCAGACTGAGTTAGATGTGTCTTCTGTCATCCTGTACTGTGACACGTAGCTTAGCCTGAGTTGTGTTTTTTCGTGTCTGATAAACTTCATTTATCTTTAAAGGTTTTGAGAACAGAACCATGTATTCATTTATGTCCCACAAAACTTAGCCCAGCGCCTGACACACAGCAGCTGCTTGACATATGTTTTCTGAACAAATGAATGGATAAATGAAACGAAGAAATGAATCACCACCACTCTCAGGTTCCTTTTCAGAGTGAAACCAGAAAACCTCCTGAAGGGAAGATGTAGAAAGAGCAAATACTGCGGAATTCAGAAAACACAGATTCAGAGTCCAGCTTTGAGGTGAGTCTCATGTAGCTAAAATAGGATGTCAAGTCTTAGCATTCCAGACAGAGGCACCTCAGGGGGCCTCCAGGGGCTTGGAGAATGCTCCGTGGGGAGATGGCAAAAAGGCTGGGGACCCATAGGTGGGTTTTCTCTTCTGTGTTCCTCATACAGTTGAGGGCTGAGCCCGTTTCCTTTATGTGGAGTTCTGCCTTGGTCAGGCGAGGACACAACTGGGACTATGACAGCCAGCAGTGGACACACTCATCTCGCTCCGACAGTAGGTGGGCTCAGAGGCACTGCGCCCACCAGAACACCCGGAGGGTGGGGCGGGCTCTGCTGTCCTCACCGAGCTCCGATGGGAGAGCACAGAGTGTGGGATGGTGCTTCCCTGGGTTCAGGACAGACATTTTAGTGGCCACTGTCTGGCATCCACAGGTGCTCGAAAATCTTTGTTGAGTGAATGAATGAGTAAATGAAGAAGAGGATAAAATCAGATAAACAGGGTCCTACTGTACAGCACAGGGAACTATAATACCCTATAATGAAAAACAATTATATATATATAATTATATTATATATAATATATATATTAATATATATATTATATATATATTTAACTAGATTACTGTGCTGTATACCAGAAATTAACACAACACTGTAAACCAACTATACTTCAATTTAAAAAATAAATAAAAGAAGAGAAAAAAAGAAAGAGAAAAGAAATACAAATCACCTTTTCTAGATCCAAACCCCCCTCTTCCTAGGAACTTGCTCTCTTTGTCTTTATCCATACAAATGCCACACTTATCTCGAGGCAGATCCAAACTCACTTCCACCCTCTTCAGTGCACTCGGCATGGAAGTATCGTCCATGGGGCTGTTCGTATTATTGACATTTTAATGCATTTTGGACTGTCTCCTCAATCAGACCATATGCATCTTGCAGGCCAAGACTCCCTTATGTTCTCTTTTGGTGTCCACTGCCCCTAGCACAAGGAACTGAAGTATGGCTGGTACCCTGCCTGTGCCTCTTAATACAAGGAAAGAAGGAAGTAAAGATGCCAGGGTTAAAAGAAATGGTGAGAAAAACAGCAAAAAAAGAAACGAGAGGTTTGGGTGGCAAAGAAAAAAAAACGTGTTTTGTACGATACAGCTTGTGCTAAAATTAAAATAGAAATGACTTTCAAGATGGCATATGTAATTACAATTAATTAAATATTCTGTTCCCCAAATTATTTAATTACCAAAGCTTCCCACAGCCTTTGAGTTGATTTGATCACAAATGCCATAAAAATTAGGGAAGTGGTGAATGGATGGCCTCCTCGTAAATTCTATGTTATAAACGGAACTCTCGGCTGGAAAAGGAAGGGAGGGAGGCAGAGAAGAAGAGGAAAGAGTGAAGCAAAGATCTCCTTTTGCTCCAATCTGCTGAGACCTTTGTCTCGGAAAAAGGGAGGAGGGAGAGAGAGTGAAAGACAGTGAAATGCACTAAAGCTAACGTGCATAGATAGACCGGAAGTGGTCTGGTTGCTGCATGGGGCAGTGAGGAGGGCCAAGAGTCAGCCAGACCCAGTTCAGCCCAGCACTGACAGTTACTAGCTGACTGGATCTTCTTGACTGTTTTTTTTTTTTAATTTCATTCGTACACTGGTATTATAATAATAACAGAAATAAGGCCAACCCATGAGGTCACTATGCAGATGAAATAGGCTAATAGATGTAAACCACTCGACACAGTGAACGGTGGTGGTACGCTCTGTGATCCTGATCCATAACTCCCTGCTTTGGTTTTGAAAATCGCTTGCCGTTTCCATTGAAGGCAGGGCAGGAGGAAGCCGGGAAGGAGGGCAGGGCTGTGTGTCCCGGCCTCTCAGTTCCCCTAAATGGTTGTGTGTCTGCGTTAGGTGATGCCGGTGCTGATGGTGCAGTTGCTCCACTTGTCACCGCTGTGCCTCCCTCCTCCCTTCCGTCCATCTCTCCGCCGACACCTCTTATCCCGTGTCCCCATCAGCCCCGCCCTCTGTCTCACCTGCGGGTCTCTCTGCCTTGTATGCGGAGCCATCTGTTCTGCTGATGGACTTTCATTTTCTTTCACATTTTGTTTTCTTGGCTAAAATACTGTCTGTCTATCTCAGGCAAGTGTTTTATCTCCATGGCCCAAGTGTGTGTGAAGAGTAGAATGTATCACGGAGGAAATCTCAGTGTTCGGTGGAGGGAAATTGTGTGTGTGGGTTGGCACTTAGCATACTGGGGCAAGGTGCAGGACTCATGGACTTGAAATATGAGAGCTGGAGAGGTCCCGACACGTCACTGACTCCTCCCTGTCTCCACCGTTCTAAGGTGCAGGTGTGGAAACCAAGGCACAGAGGCGGAAAACGCCCTGCTTGTGCTCACTCCTACAGCACCAGGAGCCAGAACTACATTTCCTCTTCTCATCTGATGCTGTTTTTGTGCAAAACCACTGCTTTTTCATGGTAAGTGATAATTTTATACAGTGTTTCTTATTACCAAAAACACCCCCAAAAACCCCAAGACAAAAATACTCAGAAAGAGGTTGCCATGCCTATTCTAGGTTGCCCCAGCCCTCCTCATTCTCTCAATGGCAAATGCTCCCAAGCCAATACCCTCTTGTCACCACTCCCTAGCATCGTCCCTCCTTCCTCCTTGGTCACTCCTCTGCCCCTCTGTAGGTACTGGTGAGGCTGGCCATGGGCACCAGAGATAGGAGCCCTGCTTCCGTAGATAGTTAACAAGATATATCCCCAGAAAAAGTGAGGTCCACTGCAGGCTGAAGTTAAAGGTATGTGAGAGGGTTCAGCCTGTAATAAACCTAACCTAGCACACGAGGGGTCTGACTCACAGGCCAGCGCCAACTCAAGGTCTTGGTCAGACCTGACATACATGAAAGTTGTCCTGTTATGAGCAGCTGGGGCGGTTCCATCAAGAAGATGCTCACCAACATGTGGGGAAACCGAAGGGTCTCACTTTTTTCCCATCAAAGTTTGTCCCAGGAAGATGGATGATCTCTGAGTTTGGAAAAACTCCAGTGGGGATTTGTCCTGGTTTTAACATTTGCCTGGCACCTCCGCCAGATAATTCCAATATTCAGCAGGAGTGAGTTTTCTTATCATGACTCCATATCTACATTTGTAGAACACATTTTATCAAGTGCTTGGCAGGAGAGTTGGCGTGGCAAGGAGGTAATTCTCTTGTATTGAACTGACTTGAGAATTTTTAATAAAAACTCCCCCAAATCCAGTTGCACTGATATGGATGGAATTGGTAGTGTGTGCTTCAGACTGAATTAACTCTTTAGAGGCTGAATTAATTGCAGGAGTCCTCAGCAATCATCCCTGTGTCCACACTCCCATGTAATGCTGCGTTCACCCGGGCTGCAGGAGATCCTCAGTCTAACAGCAGGTCTTATTTATCTTGGATGATTCCAGTCCATAGAGGCCTATAGATTACTGAGAAGACAGCATTATCCACATTTGGGTTTCTGAACGTTTATTTCAGAAATACAAAAAAAAATCAATTTCAATCCAAGCGAATTTATGTTTCCCCACACAGAAATCAGGCATGCTCCGTTTTTGAGAGCTACTCATTACATGTTCCTGCCTGAGGGTCACCTACTTAGGCTGCTCTCAGGCCACATCATGAGCACCAGCCTCAACCCTCACTTCCTCTCTGTCCAGGTTCCCACAACTGGACCTTCTGTTCCTTCTGCCTGATGGACCATTTTTGCTCCAATTCCCAGATCAATCCAGAGATATGAAAGGCAGCATTTAAAAAGCCTCACACACACTCTAATTGGAAAAGACACCTGCACCCCAATGTTCATAGCAGCTCTATTTACAATAGCCAAGACATGGAAACAGCCTAAATGTCCATCAACAGATGACTGGATAGAGAAGCTGTGGTATATTTATACAATGGAATACTACTCAGCCACAAAAATAATAAAATAATGCCATTTGCAGCAACATGGATGGACCTGGAGATTGTCATACTAAGTGAAGCCAGTAAGAGAAAGAAAATTACCATATGATATCACTTATATGCAGAATCTGAAAAAAAAAAGACACAAATGAACTTATTTATAAAACAGAAACAGATTCACAGACGTAGAAAACAAACTTATGATTACCAAGGCGGGAAAAGGGTGGGAAGAGATAAATTGGGAGTTTGAGATTTGCAGATACTAACTACTATATATAAAACAGATAAACAACAGGTTTATACTGTAGAGCACAGGGAACTATAATCACTTTCTTGTAGCAACCTATAATGAAAAAGAATATGAAGAGGAATGTATGTACGTGTATGTGTGACTGAAGCCTTATACTGTACACCAGAAATTGACACAACATTGTAAACAGACTGTACTTTGATTAATTAATTAATTAATGAAAAAATAAAAAGCCTCACACACAACAGTTGGGGTTAGCATCCATCACCGTGCTGAACTGGAATCTAGGTGCTTAGTGTGAACCACTGCCTCCTCTGTTGTCAGAGTTAGGATGTGGCATTCCTGGGACAGCCACGTGAAAATGACAATGGTGGTGACACTAATAACAGCTGACACTTAAAACTGGCTTACTGTGTTCTAAGTAGTGTTCTGAGCACTTTATACTCATAAGCACATTTAAACTCTCCCACTAACAGCTGAGCCGTGATTCAGCGCTGAGAGCCCCTGCCCTCTTTCCCAGGCTCCAGGTTCCGGGACAGGATGCTCATTTAATTTTTGCTGACTGCTCATTTCTCCTGCTGTTCCGAATCCTTCCACTGGGACTAGAGGTCTGCACCTGCACCCCAATTCCAAGGCTAAGACAATCACCCGTGGACAGGATTCCCACGTAATGACTATACTGTCTTCTGCCTGATTCCCAAAACTATGTGGGGTCTTTCCTGGAGCCCTGCCCCTGGCTCTTGGAATCACACACTCTCTGCTGCGTGACTCCTCACCGAGGTGACCTCTCTGTTTGGACACTGAGTCTCATCAGCTCTGACAAACCCGTGCTTGGTTGGAGTAAGTCCCGTCCCAGGTCTTTACCTGATGACTCAGGCCAGAGTCTGAGAAAAATATTCAGAAGATAGCAAGACTGTCCAACAATGAGTTCCTTCTGGAACCTCTGTAGCTAACGTGCATTGGGTATGGCTGAAAACCAATTCAATTTATACCAATCTGAAGACAATGATCGTGCAGTTCCCCCGTGGCTCTTACAGACTGGATTCTGAAAATTCATAAGAAAGAGTAGACTTAGTCTGCACGAATCTGATTTTTAAGAAAATGGTCATAAAAGATGGCGAGGACATTTAAGAGAGCACCCTGGGCTTGTCTACTGTTTATTTCTGCTGCCCTCCAGTATCCTAAGTTTTAATGGTCCCTGAGAAATAGCATGCTGGAATATGATCACAGAGCAGACATAGTTATTACACGGTGCAGTTGTCAACTGTGCAGCCATTACTGAGACGTTCAGGGATCCATAATAATGAAAGGAAAGATAACATGGATAATTAAAACTTAAAGAGAGTCCAATATCATTTTTAAGCCATTTAGTTTCTCCCACACCAAATCCTTCCTCCTAACTCATGAATACATTGACTATACTGAGCTGTACCTCTTCTTTCTGCTCATACCCACCCTGTAGTGGAGGAGATTGGACTGGCTTATAAAATTATCAAAAGACAGAGAAAAAAATAAAGCCCTGGATAGTCCGCAGCCTGATTAATCATGCCTGGATGACAATGAGTGAGAGATGGTGCATTTATATTTTCATGATAGGTTCATCTTTAGGGTCCAGAAGAAGCCAGGTGTCAGTTCATTAGTGCCTGGGTAATGAAGTGTTGGATGGACTTCTGTGTGTCTCCAAGAAGAAGTCTTCCACTAAGGGGAAAATGTCAAACCTAATGTCATCTGGGCTCCTTTCCATTGTCGAAACCTTGTCTCAGCTGTGACTTTGGATTAGATCTCTATGCTCAGGCGTCTTATCTGTACATGTGGTCTCATGGTCACCATCAGACACTGCTCTGCAGAGTAGGAGCTGCTGACTATAATGAGAGGGAAGTGAGTGTCATTCCCCAGAGGCGACAAGTCCTCCCCACCCCCAGCTCCAGGGAACCTTAGAAGAGGCTCACGAGTTTCCAGGCTTCCTCCATTACTTGCCGGGCTGCACACGAGCATCTAATCGCTCTTCTCTGCGGAAGCATAACTCCTGCAGCCGGGTTGCTGTGAGTCAGGTTCTTGTGAAACAGGGAGTGCAGACCTTTCAGGAACGTCCCTAAGACCCTGATGCTGGGATCTGAAGAGACGAGTAGAGACAGAGAGAACCAGCTTCCTTTTACGCAGAGTCCTGCTGGAAGAGATGTCTCACAGATCTGCTCTTGTTCAGCTGGACAGGAGAACGAATTACAGGGGTTCTCTCAGTTATTAACAATAACCAGTTGTGACCCTCTTGGGCAGGGACACTCCTCAGTGACTTCCAGAGAATGTCCAACCTCCTTCCTGGGGAAATGGACTCTCTCTCACTCTTGTATTAAGACCTCAAAAACCCACTTGGACTAACTCTCCTTCAGATGGCTTCCTGATGAACAGGCTCTCATGCATGTGGCTGTGGCCTTGGGCGAGGTCTTAGCACAGAAGGACCACTCAGAAAAATCCCAGTGCTGCACCTCAGCCCCAGGGCTAGGGGAAGGGCAAAACTGTTATTGAACCAGTTGGTTGCAGGTCACAAAGGCCCACACACTGGAATGTTGGAGGAAGGGAAATTTAGGGCACCAAAGCCCTCCAGCTGAGATTAGAATGTAACCCACATTTTCACAGGATCCTGCCTTCGATTGATTGGAAGACTCTAACAGTTAGTGACTGAATTCATCTTCCAACAAATCACTCACCCACAGGGCTAAATTAAGCCATAATCCCTGCTTGCTTGCATCTAGAATATTGTTTTTCCAAACAGAAGGATCAATTGTCCTTATATTGTATTCTTTTAACTCTTACTCTTTCTGTGGAAACGTAGGGTTTTATTAAATAAAATATTTTCTTCTTGACTTCCCTCTCTCAACATCTACATCCAATCCATCAGCAAATTCTACCAACTTCACCTTCAAAATGTATCCAGGACCCGATCACTCCTTCACCTCCGCTGCACATTGTCCCGCCTGAGCCACCAGCATCTCTCAGGGAAACTGATGTTCCTGTTTCCACCTTTGCCTCTTGATAATCCGTTCTCTGCGTAGCAGCCAGAGTGATTCGTTTCAGTCCCGAGCCGTATACATCATGTCACCCCTCTGCTGGCTTTCCAGCTCACACAAAGTGAAAGACATGGACTTCATAATGACCTGCAAGACCTTTCGTGGTGTTGTCCCAGCTAACTTTCCAACCTCGCCCGGGATCCCTGGCCAGGATTCCACCCCAGCTACACTGGCCTCCAGGTTCACTCCCATCTTTGGGATTTTTTTAAACTTGCTGTTCTTTCAGTCAGAAATGCTCTTCTAGATAGTCACATAGTTCCCTTCCTCATTTTATTCTGATCGCTGTTCAAATGGCCTCTGTCAGAGAAGGGGACCCAGAAAAAGAAACACATGCATATTCCTGGCCCTTCACCTGTAAGTGGGCTATTTTTTAGTTAGATGTTGGCCCTTCACATTCAATTCCATGATCACTCTTGACATCCTGGAGATATACTGTAAGATGTGACAGGAATTATCTCCCACTATATCATCCTCTAGCTAGAAGGCAGTGCTACTGAGTGAGGAATGTTCAGAAGTAGGTACCAGGAGTTCTTGGCCTCTCCTAGGCTATCACAGAATAATAGTGGTATTAGTTACCAGAAGTCACCAGCATTCTTCGCTTTAGTTTTCTCATACATGCAACGAATGTTTGGCAAGCCCACCCATCTCACAGTCAATGTAAAGACCAAACACCACACTTTATTGGATGATGCTTTTAAAATATATGCACTATGCAAAGGTAAGAGATTGATGTTATTATTAGAGGAGGAAACAAAACAAAAGATGGGAAGAGAGAGGTATAGAAATGCAAGGGCATTTCTGCAGAACCCAGAGAACTTTAACATTTTCCTCCTTCTTTTAATTTTCTTTCCAGTAGGCAATGAAAAATACATCAGAAAATGACTGTGGAAGTACTGCCAAATTCAATACTTGTAATATCTACTCAATATTCAGCAATACACATGGAGTATTGCAGATGGCTGTGGGATGTGATGGTCTCTTTCCAATTGTTCCAAGGGGGAAAACAAAATGTTATAAGACAACAGCCAGGCGTTTGATGCATCCTGATTGTTTAAGTGAAATGAGAATCAGCAATCATGTGCAAATTAAAACATAATTATGCACACAGACCACCTAGGATTAAGTAACATTTCACAGATGCATGCTAAATTACTAAACACCCTTTGCAATAAATTGTGACCATCATTTGCTATTTTCCCAAGAATATGATGACTAAGAAAAGTCCAAGTACAGAGATACGCATTGCCTAGTGAGTTAGTGGTATGCGTGTTATCAGAGATTGTTACCACAAATTTGGAGGTGTGTTAGCAACTAAGTAGTCATGTTACCCCACAGGGTCAGTAAACAATTTATGTAAACAAGGGCTAAAAGACACATTGCCCAACAAAATGCCATTCCTCCCTCGGCAATGCAGACTCTTTAGCTTTGAGGTAGCTGGTCACAGTTAATTGCAGATCTAATCAGTGCCATCTCATCATAATCCCCAGCTGCCAGTAAGTACGCATTTCTCCATCTCTGGTGTGAGCTGTATCACACCTCAACCCAGCCAGATCGTGGCTGCGGGCAGAAGGGCCAAGAACATGGTGGTATTGGACTTACTGGTTCAATAATTGGAAGATGAAGAGAGACTGAGCTGTTTGAGGACATTCCTCATAAAGCAGACCAGTGGTTGGTTCCTCATTGTCACCATTCCCCTGCACCCCTCGCCCAGTTCCACAAAGCTGGGCAGCTCCAAGAGAGAGATGACCCTAGTGGCAATGTCCTGGGGCCATTTTGTGAGCTGTGGCCCTGAGGTCTGTCTGCTTTTCTGTGCAGCCTGAGACTAGACCCCTCCCCTTACTTCTGTCTTCCCTCACCTGGCACGGTGCTAGGCACAGGGTAAACTGTCAAGGCATGTTCGGTAAATACAGGAAATCTTCAAATAAGTAGAATCCATTTTCTGGTCTTACGTGCCCTTGCACATTAGGAATTCCTACCAAAATCCAAGCCTTCCTGGGGTAAGTCACCCTTCTTACTGGGTCAGATGCCCCACCCATTTGCAGAGGAGGGAGAGAGTATGTGAAACCTATCTATTTTCTCACTTCACGATTATGAATAAACTTTCATTCTTTATATGATTTAAGCTGTTTTCCCTCTTTCAGTGCCTTGGGAATGGGCCATTAGTCAATGGTGAAGCGAACAAATTAGCAAGTATTTATTGAGTGCTAACTGGGCGTAAAGCTTTGTGTTAAGTACAATTGAAAGATTTTTTAAAAAATTACAATTCCAGCTGAGAAGATTAAAGAGATACAAATGAAGTAATTTGAAAACAATAATAAAATAACATAACATATGTGTTTAAATGATCGTGAAATTTATGCATAGTTTATGGATTGCTTACTTCCCAAACTCCTCTAACCAACATAGAGGAAAACACATATATATGCAGAAAACAATTAAAATAAAAACAGGTCAACACCAAGAAAGCTCAGCCGTAGGATAATTCTGCTCCCAGTTTGGGAATATGTGGTTGCTGCCACCAGCATAAAGGCGGGCTTTAAGGGTCCCAGCAGCCAAGGCAAAAGAGCAACAGGAGCATGACGAGGTCAAGCGTCTAGGATCTTCATGACCACTTAAGAAGAAGCATTCTCTTGTGTCAAGAGAAGCAAACATTTCCCAATATTAAATCCTAAGAGGAATTTATAATGTGGATCGTTGTGTCAGGAACATTGAACACCATAATGGACAATATCTTCCACAACAGTTTTTTGAGAAAATGGGGGAAATGTTCTTCATTTGGCTGATTCTTAAAATGGCCTTCCATAAAAGTCACGGGCATGGTAACCAATGCGACTCAGTGAGGATCTTTCCGCAGGGAACAAAGTTAATACGGTCTAGGGATACAGCTTTCTGAACAACACAACAAGAGCCAGGGAGAGAGCTTAATAAACATTAAACGAGAAATGATGGGTCTATGCTTTGATCTAACTAAAAATGTATCAGTTACTTCAACCCAGCTTTTATCTGGAACTAAAAAGCAGTCATTCCAGTGCTGAATACTGGCAACTACCAGAATGTTGAATAACAAGAGAGTCGTGTGCTTTAGGCATCAGATATGCAAATAAAACAAAGCCGATATTTTGTATTAAAAGTAGAGAATCCTAGCCATTCTCATCTGGACTAAGAGAGGATCACAAGAAGGGCTTTGGACAGAGCTAAATTTTCCCTAATTCTTAGGAGTCAAAGCAAGAAAGTAAGTTTTCCGCAGTATATTAAATAGTGAATGTGTTTGGGGCAGGGAGTTAAAAGTAAGATATTCTAATTGCATGCAATTATGTGATCAAAGACTCACTCCAGGTTTTCTCCTCCTCCCTCATAACTCAGTCTCTGAACTCCCCACCCCTTGGCCACTGAGGGGGCTCCCATCTGACTCAGGCAGTTGTTGTGTTAAAATGGTACTCAGGGCGGAAGGCCAGCTCTGCGTGTGGACTTGACTGCCCTGACTGGGCCACTTTGTACGAGAAAGAAACCATGTAAATAGCACCAGGCTTACGTGTGGGCAGAGCACCAAGCTGCGGGGACAGCATAATCTGTTAGGGGAGCAGGCGCAGAGCTGCAAATAACTTTCCCAATGGCCCATCATAGGGCTTCCAGCTCCACCGTCAGAGACTCACTCTCTGGGCTTCTCATGTTTAAGAGGTTGCATTAAAAGACTCAGTAGACGCAAAAGAACCTTAATCCTCCCCCAGCTACTGACAGAACCAGAAGGGTCATAGAGATAACCTGGCCCAGAGATCACACACTTACCACTGCAGGCCAGATTAGGCCTGGAGATTTTCACATAAAACTCATATTTTTGGTTCTCCTAAAAAAATCAGCAGTTCTGGCAACACCAGGCTCGCACTAACTAAGGCAGCGATTGGCTGCCATGAACCAGCCCTTGCCTCTTGGTTAAGGCAGTCTTTCTCTGCTCTGCCTCAGTCCCCACTGCTCCCTAGTGTCTTCTGCCAAGCCTGCTTCACCCATTTACATGATCTGTCTCATCTTGTGGTCATCTGAGTTTTGGATCCTCCATGATCCAATACCCTCATTTTATGTCCCAAAGAGGGGAAGGGATTTGCTCAAGGTTGTACCTGGTTACTGGCTGAGCCAGAGGTGACCCCACCTTCCCAGGCTCCCAGGCCTCTCCATCACAGATCTAAGCCCTCAGCAGGCAGGATGGGACCAGTGCTGGTGGAGGTCAGCCCCTGAACAGGGAAGAGGAGTCAGGAAAACACCAAAGACAAGCTTCCCACAGTTCACACTGTTTTGCCCCAGGCTGGCTCTGCCTGCAATAATATTTTTACAGCATCCTCCAGAAAAATCAATTTGTTTAAAATAGCAACTGATTTCGCCCTGGGTGAAAATGTTTGGCATATGCAAAAAAGGGAGTATTGTGAGTTGCTTTTTTTTTTTTAAAGCTCTTTCTAACCTACGAACAAGTAGAATTGTTCATCACACACACAAAATTTGCTTAAGTGTATTCTCCTGGGGGAGGGACGGAGTTAAAATTTAGGAGTGTGGGGTGTTATCTAATTCTTTAAGAGCCTTTCTTTCAGCCACATAATGCCTTTCTTTGTTGTAACATTCACAAATACACTTGTCGCTATTTTGTGCTAAATAAAAAAAATGTTCGTGGTGTCGAGTTCTCTTCTAGGGGAAAGAAGCTAAGTAAAAGGTGGAGGGGAAGCTGGAATAAATGCTAGATGGAAAAAAAAAAATCACAGGCAGAACATTTCCAAGCTGCTAAACACCAGAAGGAGATAACAGGCAGTGTGTGAAATGCCAATTATGATGGTAACAATAATGAAAATAGTCCAAACCGGGGTCCCCACTGGGCTTTGGAAAGCCTCACGTTCTAGGCAGGCAGGCGTCCTCCGGTGCCCAGGTGTTCTTGGCAGTGAGGCCCTCCTTACCTGGAAGCTGTGTGACTCCAGGGGTGGGGGGCAGGAATGTAATTCAAGGTGGCCCCCAAGAATGCACACCCCGTTGTTCCTTTGCTTTGATGCTAATTGGTGTGGTTTCTCTTCTAAGGCAGAACCCTTGATTTTCTTGTCTTTTCTACTCCCTGGCACATCCCCCTCCCCATCTGTGTGCAGGGCAGATGGCCTGAGTAGTCAGCTTTTGCTCACCCTGTTCCCCCTTTTAGGACATCTTCCCCCTCCTTCACCTGTTGGCAAAATTCCAGCCGACTTCCCCACAAGCCAGCTCTGATCCATGGCACCCTCTGCCCATCTGAATTATATGTAACTTCCTCTCCTGCAAGCTGTTGCGGTAATTCCTTCCTAGTAGTTATTTATTTTTCTTTCTGCCTGGTTTTAGAGTTCTGGTTCAGCTGTCACCTTCCCTAACTAGGTTGTGAGTTCCTTGAGACCCGGGACAATGCCGCCGCTATATTAGTACCCCCAATCTTCAGAGTTTTCTGTCTATAACAAGCACTCAATAAATGTTTAATCAATGGAAGGCTCCACTTGGAAAAAAATGAGCTGCTTTGGTAGAATGAAAAGGCCCTGGGTGACACCAGGTAATAGGTTCGGTAATTATGGGAACACAGGCTTGGGAACTCAATCAGTTTCAAACAACTTAAAGGGGCAGCCTCGCCCCAGCACGAGCCCCTTACTCCACCATCACATGGCGGCAAATGGCTCAGCATCGTAATTGGACTGAGACGACACAATCTGAGTTCTCACCATTGCAAATTTCCTCCCTCTTTCTCTGCTCTCTCTCTGATGGCTCACTCCGCAGCCCAGTCACCTGTGTCCCCCTCACCCATCGGTGGCCCTTTCCCACACTTGCCTGGCCAACCTGCCCTGACAAGTGGCCCTTTCTCCTTCTACTGCAAGCAAACTCCATCTTCCCCATCATAATAAAACAACCTTCCCCTTCCTTAAAATCACACTTCTCTTTACCACCAGCAGAATCCTCTGCTCTCCCATTTCCCAGCCTGTTCCACCCCTAACGGCGGCACCATCTACCCAGTCACTCAGCCTAAATCTTTAGGGGTCATCCTTCATTTCTCCCTTTCCTTCACACTCTGTCCAAGTCCCATGTTGGGCCATCCTTTGTCCGCTCTGCCTCCAGGAGACCTCCCCCACCTGCCCTCTTCTCTCCCCCTCGTCTCATGCCTGGAGCACCACAGAGGCAGCTAAAGGTGACCTGTACCCTCCCTATCACCCGAGGGCATATGAAACAAGCTTAGGTGTGTTCCGCCCTGCATGAAGCCCTGCCAGGGCTCCCCACCAAATCCAGATGAATCCAAGCCCCACTCCATCCCCACCCCGTGGTCAGGCTGCCACCAGCCCCTCCTGCATGCTCACTGCTCTCCAGCTTCCCCAGTCTCCCTGTATTCCCTCAAGCCCATCAGTTCTCCACCTTCAAGCTTTTTACTTGGTGTTCCTTCCACCTCAAAAGCTTTCCCAAGTTTTCCTTCTCTGGCTTCAGTTTCAAAGTCATCTCCCCCAAAGCACCTCCTTTGACCCCTTATTTAAAGGACCTGCATCTGCAGTTAGGTTTCATTTCTGCTTATCTCCTTTTTGGTCCTCCAGGGTTATTCCCCATGATCAGAAATCAGTGCATCACTGCGCTGTTTGCTCATGCAATGTCCATACCCACCTTTAGACCACAAGCTCCATGAGGGCAGACACCACCTTCCTTGTTTCCTGATGGAGCCACAGCACTTAGCACAGAGCCCAGCAGGCAGAACGGGCTCAGAAGGCCCAGAAGGGAGCTTTTCACCCCTAGGCGTCATTTTTTCCACAATTCACCCCTCAGTTCCAGGCAGACTGACCTCCTTCTCCCGCCACTGTCCTGAAACTGCTCCCAGCTGGCCATCCAGCGACCCTCCTGCAGCCCTCACCTTGCTCTGCATCTCTGTAGCCCCTCATTCACTCACAGCTCTGCCTTCCCAACTAACTGCCCACCCGTCCTGCACACGTGTTCTAGAAGCCTCTACCAGGTGTTCCTCATGGTCACCCCCTGCCCTCTTTGTGCCTCCATATCTTGGCAAGTGTCATCTTCTCTGCCTGGATAAACTTCCCTTTTTTTTTCAAGCTGGTAAAATATGATTATGCGAACATGTGTTAAGATTATAAAGGATTACCATTAAAAATAGAGGAAAGCAGAAAAGCAAGTAAAAATCCTTCAAGGCAGTGCTTCTTAAACTGGGATCAACAGAACTTTAAGGAATCTTAAGGTTTTGTGCTTTCATGTTGATGTTAATCTTTAAAAAGTAGTTCATAGAAGTATCACTGGATTATCGAGTTGGCGACTTTATAACCTAGGACTTGGACGTGACTATGATGCCTGTGTGTATTATTGTTTACAGTAACCTTGGCAACAAGTAGGGCTGGTTTAAGAGACTCAGGCTAATGAGAAATGAACTGTGGGGACTATACAGCAACCGTCCCTCCCCCCTCCCCTCCCCTACTTCGTTACTACCCCTCCTCCTTCTCATTCCTAACTTTTCCCCCAGCACCATATTCACAAAGAAGCCAGAGATAAAGCTGTTGGAAAAGAGCCTTGTTTGGCATGTTCTCTGAGGGGAAGGGTCACCCTGGGATGAGGGAAGCAATGGGTGGCAAATGTGGAGGGTCAAACCCAGAGAGGAACATAGAGGCTTCTTCCCAAAGCTGGATAAATGAGTGAATGAATGAAGTTATTAATTTAAGGAGGGAAATTAAGGCACAACAGAGATTTTTTTTAAATATAAGAATCTTGTGACTAGCTATGTTTCAATAAAATTGAAACACTAAAATGGATAAATCTTAAAATATATAAAATAAAGTATTTATAGCTGATATTGCAAAGGTAATTGGAAAACTCCTTCCAAAGAATCCCAGACCTGGTCATTTTACATAAGCACATTCTGGTCAAGTTTCAAGCAATAGATAACCTCTTCATTATCTAAACTGTTCCAGAAAAATAGAAAAAGAAAGATGCCCAGCTCATTTCACAAGGCTAATATTACTGTGAGTCTAGAACTGGATAAAGACAGTATGAGAACAAAAATTACAGGTTCATTTTACTTATGCACAAAGAAGCAAAAGTTCTAGGTCAAATGTTAGCTACCTGAATATAACAGTGAGCTGAAAAAAATAAAAGATTATAATCAAATAATATTTTCCTAGGAAAGAAAGTAATTTAATACTGAAAATTTATTCTATATCACTATATTCATATAGCGATTATATTATTATTCTAATATATTCAGAAAAAGCATTTAATGAAGTACAAACTCATATATGATTTTAAAATAACTTTCAAAAAACTAAGAATGGAACTTTTTTAATCTGATAAAGGTTATATTCTAAAAACCTAGAGTAAACCTCATACCTTCAATAGTTTTTTAAAATATGAGAATATATTTACCACTTTGAGTTGAGAAAACATTTTAAAAATAAGACTTAAGAAACTCAAAGAACAAAGAAAAAATTAAGAGATTTAACTGCATCAAAACTAAATATTTCTATTCAACGGTGACCACATAGACAAAATGAACAGATAAGGTACCAACTTGGAGGTGATGTATAAAACCAAAAAGAAATTAATATCTGTGATATGATAGAATCCTACAAATCAACAAGAAAGGAAACTTAATAGAATAGCAGGCAAAAGTTACAGGCAGAAAATTTGCAGCAGAGGAAAGCAAACTGGCTTAGAAGCACTTGAGGAGATGGTCAACTCACTAATTGGAAAAAACGCTCTTAAAACAATGATGTATTACTTTATGCCTATCAAGCTGGCAAACATGTTAAAGTCAGGCACGAACAAGGACTGACAGAGAAGTTGGAAGAGAAACCTAATGTACCCCTGCTGGGAGGCAAACTGGCCCAGCCACACTAGAGAACCATCTTACTGAAGTTATCTCTATAGAAGTGTTTTATAACAACCAGGCCCACTCCTGGAGAAGACAGCCTCTAGAGGAACTTTCCCAGGAAGGGTGAGGAGATCGGCCACAGCTTGATTCCAGGCCGCTGGAAATCGGAGGCCATCTGGGTGTTCACCCTAGGAAACCAGCTGGTCAAAGTGCAGCCAATGCAGAGCATGGCGCTGAATTCACAATTTGAAGGAATATTTTGAAGTTCACTCGACAACAGGGGTAGTTCATAAAAACACGCAGTAAATGAATAAAGTATGAAATAGAACGAAGTAGATTGCTTAATACCACTTACATAAATTAAAACCAAACTGTAAAACGACACTGTATATTTTACAAACAAGCAAACAGATATCCAAGGACACAGACTGAAAGGGAGCGGGACCCTGTTGCCAACCCCCCCTCCCCAACCACTGCTTCTTGTTCATAGAAAAACTGGAGTCTCCCAGGCCTCCCTGAGTCACAGAAGGGCAGGCTCAAGCCGTTGATGAGGACAAGCCTGCAGGCACTGGGGGGACGAGGACAAGCCTGCAGGCACTGGGGGGATGGTAGTGACTCTGACCACCTATCTCAACAATTAAGTGAGATTATGCCTTCATTTCCCTTTAAAACTTTCCTGGCTGAACAGAATCTTTGGAGATAGTTTTTGGGGGGATTGGGGGATGCTGGGGCCACCAGATTGCAGGCATTCTGATTAAAAGCAACTTTCCTTTTGTTACCAAGGCTGTTGCCCCCAGGATCAGACCCCTGCCCCTCCCTCAAATAGAAACCAATTACTCTTGTCTGAGTCTCAGGAGGCAGCGGCAGAGAAGAAATAAGAACTGGTTAGAACCCATTCAGTCCAAGACGGTGAAAGATTCGCCTTCCAGTGGACTGTGAGCCTCATTATACGCTCATTGTAATGTATTAGATGCTAAATGACACACCCACCAGTGCCATGAACGTTGACAGTTGACAGTTGCCAGTTGCCATGACAACAACCAGAAAAGCCCACACAAGGACTGACTGGCTCCATCACACCCAGAAGGAGGACATGATGGCAGAAGCCTCCCGTAACAGTCCGCGTGGCCCGGCCGGGCTGGAGCTGTCCCGGCAGCCCATCTTGGCTGCCAGTTCCCCACTTCAGCACCTCTTCCTCGCCCTTCTCCCTCCTCGAGCACTTTCCTTCCCTTTCCCCTTCTGAGCAATAAAGCCGCTGATCACTTCATCCCTCTGCCTCTGCTGTGCGAATTTCTTCACAGCCAGTGGCAAGAACCCACACTTTGGTGGGCTTCCTAATTTAGGGGTGTCCCCCCATCCACTAACAATACAACATACATGCAAATACCCACTTGATTACGGGGATGGGAAGGGTCTAGGAGGCAAAAGGAATGAAGAAGAAGAAGATGGAATGATACAAAGGAGGCTTTGTATGACAAGTTCTGATACTTTGCTGTGACTTCAGGGATGTCATTAATTCAGCTTTCTGTGTCTCGGGTTTACAGAAAGAAAGACAAGTGGTGGAAACATTGGGTTATTATACAGTGTATACAGATATCTCAAAGTCAAAAGAATCGGCACTATATTACTCAGTAGCCAGACTTGCTATTCACTTTGTTAGCGAAGATATATTCTGAGCAAAACAGCGCACATCACATTAAACGGGTGTGATTCATTTGAATGTGGGTTTTTTTAGTTTTTATAAATTTATAAATTTATTTTTGTTTTATAATTATGCAAAGGGTCCAAGTGTTAAGAATACACACTTAGTTTTTGTGTTTGCATAAATTTAAGTACCCTTATAATAAAAATAATTTAACATTAGAGTCCTTGCGAATATTCTTCCCTGCAAGAGAGTATTTCCCTCTTTACTCCCATATGTGAAGCCTGGCGTGAAGGGTGCGACTCTTCCCACCCCCAGAGATTTATTCTCTTAGGGCACAGTGGTTTGATGCCCCAACACATCTAAGTACTCCTTTTGTTCCTTCCCTAACTGCTTTAGAGCCTTTCTGTGAATCCCCCCAAATCCTTCTTGCTTATTGCCTTTCGTGGCCCGGAGGCCCCCAATTTCCCTTTGGTGTGTGCACCTAAAAGGTGTTCTTAAATGAAACTGTTCAAGAGTAAGATGCTGGTTTTAGCTGCAGGAAGTTGTAGATGTTTGGAAAGCGTCTAAGACTGATATCATATAAAGAATGAATAATACAAATAATTCATGAATGTAGAAAAAGGCGCACCCCACTCCACCTTGGTGGGAAGGGGACTCAGTGATCTATACAAACTAAGTCAAAATGTTGCCCTTTGATACTGACTTGAGAGAAAACTCTACCTTCTCCCATCCAGTCTCTTATGGGGATCACAGTTTCCAGGTCACTGCAACAAGAACCATTACATGCTGTACATATACCCCAGGGTCTGGCAAAAGCAGACGACTTCAGTCCTTCACATGTGGTGCCTGTGTCAAAGTTCTTCCCTCTTCCTGGAGTCCTTCCACCCAGCCTCCATTTGTTGAACCTTTTTAAGACTTGTCTCAATGAGCCTCTTCCACCATTTCTAGCAGAATATTCCTTCTTCCACCAGTGGCTGTGATCTGTTCCTGCTCTGCTCTGATGCTGATGACTGACTCAGGGTCAAGGTGCACTGGGAGTGTCGTTTCTAAGACCCTGCGGGGCAGGGATGGGAGACGGCCCACTGGCGCACCCCATGCATGGCACAGTACTTGATGGGCAGCCTGAGTCCCACGAATGTTCCGTGAAGTAAATCAGAAGCACAATTCAGTCTCTTTTTAGACACACCCTATTATGTCTCTGCTCCTTCCAGAAAGTTAATTCCTTATTTGGGTGCCATAGTTTTTCTCACTGATTCACCTTATGTCCAACTGCAGGACAAAAAAAAAATTATTTAATTTTCCCAACAAGCCTGTAAGGCAAGTAATATTATGCCCATTTTGCAATTAAACTGAAGCTCAAAGAGACTATAACACTGTCACTTAGGTAGTAATAGGTGAGAACAGGGATTCAAACCTAGAGCATCCTGATTCTTAACTCCATTCTCTCGCCACCACACTGGGCTGTCCTTCAAAACGGAGAGATGCCAGTGAGGACTATGGGAATCCTCATTATCACGGTTCCTCTCAAGAAGGATGGCCATGTGTGCCAAAGTACTTTGGAAAACTAGGAAAGATTTTTTGCAATTTAACTGTCGTAATGCGGTTATTAGCATTGCTTCTCCCACCAGTGTTAGTGAAGAGCCTTAATGACCTTAAATGAGCGAATTGCTTCAGTTGTTCCCTGAGGAGGGACAGCTCGGGCATGACACCTCACTGATGTCCTCGCCTGTGAGGGCAGAGTAGCAAAGAGGTCTAAGAGAGGCTTGCCCCCTTTGGTTGTGGGCTCTCATGAAGAAGCGCAGAGAGGAGGCTCTCTGGGGCCGGGCGGGGGGCGGACGGGGCGCCTCCTCCGGGCTGCCGTTGGTAGATCTGCAAGTCATGTTGCCCAAAGTTTCTGGCCCCAGGGATCGAGGAGGCTGGGATCTAGCCTGTGCTCTGTTCACCACGTGTCCTGTGCAGAAAGGCGACCTCCCAGAGAGAGAAGTTGAATCACACTAAAGCAACAATCCATGAGTCTATCTGCCCAGACACTGGACTTTTAAAAAATCTGTTCTTGCAGGAGGAAGGAAAAGGGGAGAGTTGCCGTGTGTATATCTGTGTGTGTCTTTTTCCAGTTTGTCCCAAGCCTCCATAAGCCTGCCAAGCTCTGTGCCAGCCCTGCGCCAACCCCGAGGTGCAGTGACCTTGCCTGCACGGTGGGGTGGGCGGGAGACCCGCCTCCAGCTAATGCAGGAAGGCCCTCAGCTGTCAGATAAAGCAATTTTTCAGTTCCTGCTGACCAGAGCTGGGTCTGAACTAGTGACCTCTCAGTTAAAATCTCCCAGCTCCATTAACTCAGCCAGCCAAGAGCCCAGCTCCTGGGTATGGTTTATTCTTGACATCAGAGCCACTGCTGGGGGGGTGGGGTCCTGTGTTTACTGAGATATTCGGGTCAAGTACCTGCGTGCATGGGCCTTAGGTTGGCTCACGTCACCACCTGCACTCCCTCCTGTCCCAATTACCGCAGGCTGGGGGTGGGAGTGTCGCTGGGGGTGGGAGTGTCACTGGAGATGTGACTGATGCTCACAGTGACAGCTCCTCGCAGCAGAGCTTCCGTCCTGTCAGAGCTTCCAGAGGCGAGGAGATGAGGACTTTGTGGGCACTGGGGCCTCGGCGAGTGAGGGTAAACACGGCTGTTTGTGTGAGCCTGCAGCTGTGGGTGTGATGCACACATGCGGTTGAGTGTAAAAGGATGTGAATGGGATTGTGCCTTAATATAATTGTAAGGGAGGATTCATGTGCGTGGTTGTGTGTTTATTGTGTGTTTTTTGTAAGAGACTGTGCATACTCTGTGAAAAAGCAAGACCGAGAGATGGAACTTTTGAGGAAGGAAGTGAGAAAGAGGAAGATACAGGAGGAAAGGAGGTGTGGGGGAGGAAGAAAAGATGCAGATGCAAGAGATGGAGGGACTGAGAGGAAGGAGAAGAGACTGCCCTTTAGGGTGGCTGGTTCTCAGAATCAGAGGTGGGGAGCATTCTTTGCCAGATGGATGTTCTGGAGTCCCCATTAAAGTCCCAGGTTAGTGAGTGGATGGAGAGAAGCAGAAGCCACAGCAAGACAACTGCCTCCACTCAGTGCCCCAGCAGCATGCAGATGGCCACCCCGGGATGACTGAGTCACATCACAAGCCCCCAAGGGTCCGAAGCCCCCTCTCCAAGGCTCTGGCTCTCAGTCAGCACCCCCACACCTTCAGGTTTGGAGCAAGGCTGCTGCACCTTCCCCTGCAAACTGTCAGGCCAGCAGCCCCTCAGGTGGTGGCTCTCACCTCCTGGCTCTGCCCCTCCAGGCCCAGCTCTCCTGCTGTACTGGGGTCGGGACCAGGACGGTGCAGCAAAGAGATGCTACTTCCGTCAGCCCTTCCAGGAGAAGAACTGAGGCATGGAGCCATTAAGGGGGTCCGCCAGAGTCCATTCACTTCTCCATTTTCCCTGAGGACATGAAGAGTCAAGAGGGCCTGGAGCTCAGACTTTCAGGGGATGGGTGAGGCAGTGCTGTCAGCTCCCTGTGGACTGCTAGGAGGGCCCAGGGTGACCTGTGCTGAGGACAGAGTAAAGCCCCACCCCTGCACTCTGGTGGCCACTGAACCACCAGTTGCAAAGACCTGGTTGGGAGCAGGATATTTGTGTGCAGAGGTGCTGGGCAGCTTCTGAAGCCTTCCATCAAATAAAGATAATGTTGTCAAGTGGTCTCAACGGCCAGAACTTTTTTGGAGCCAATGTTCAAGCTCTGGCCGGACCTCTTCCCTTTCCCTCCTCCTCCAATGGTTTACATCACTGAAACCCTGCCTGCGCCAGGCCAATTTTCTTCTCTTTTCCCTTTCTTTCCTCCTTCCTCCCTCCCTCTCTCTCTCTCTCTCTCTCTCTCTCTTTCTTTTCTTTCTTTCTTTCTTTTCTTTCTTTCTTTCTTTCTTTCTTTCTTTCTTTCTTTCTTTCTTTCTTTCTTTCTTTCTTTCTTTCTTTCTTTCTTTCTTTCTTTCTTTCTTTCTTTCTTTCTTTCTTCCTTCCTTCCTTCCTTCCTTCCTTCCTTCCTTCTTTCCTTCCTTCCTCCCTTCCTTCCTTCCTTCCTTCCTCCCTTCCTTCCTTCCTCTCTTTCTTTCTTGAATGGAGACAATGATAGTTTATAACATTATATACGTTTCATGTGCGCAACACTGTATCTCGACTTCTGTTTGCAGGACACTATGCTCACCACCGGAAGTCTGGGTACAGCTTGGTGAGCCTAGCTGCCTTCCAACTCTCTGATAAACACATTTCCATTGATTCCTTGAAAGCAGAGGCTCACAAATAGGGAATTCTCTTTTCTCCAAAATCAATACCAAGAGACAGAATTTTCCCTTCACTCTCCTGCCAATCCCTGGAGCCCGTTTCAGGAAACAGACCAGACTGGAGGAAGAGAGGGAAGAACACTAACAAGTCTAAAACACCAACTCTGCACAGAGTGCCGTGCTGAGTGCTCACAAGTGCATTTTCCAGGCATCACTGAGCTGAGCTTGACCAGAGGAAGCTGGCAAATGTTTAGTGAGGGATTCTCAACCTAAGCCATGCTTGCCAGGTTGGGGGAGGGGAAGACAAGGGGACGGGGTGGAAGCCACCTCTGCCCTCTCTCCACTACATTTTCAGAGATGACAAGCATTTCTCCGAAGACCTACCTGATGAATGGGCTTGGGCCTCAGATGGGTGGAGCTGGTTAGAGTCTGAGGTCAACCACCCATATTGGGTGAGCCAGGCTGGCAAAGCAATGTGGCTTCCCCTGGAAGCCCGGGCTGTGGTCATCCGATGATTGGAAGGGGCTGGGCATTGTGGATGGAATAGTGGGTCAGAGCCCTGCTGCAACAGACTCTCCCCAGCTCACTGTGGATGACAGGCAAGGCCCAGGATAAGCATACCAGCTGGGGCAAAACACTTGAGAGGCCCTGCGTGCCAATGGGGAGAACCAGGAAGAGACCCTTTTCTGAATGAGGCACTCAGGTGACAGGGTAGCCTGCCCTTCATGTCCCACTGCATTCTTGCTTGTTCATGTGGACTCACCAATCACCTCCCTTCTTCACCCTCAGAATGATCCTTTTATAAGAGACTGGAATGGCCAGCTAAGAATCAGGAGGCTTCTGACTTTGTCAAGCCCTCCTCAGTCTCCCCATCTATCAAGTGAGAATAGTGGTCCGTGCCCTGCCTCTCTCGCGGCAGTCAGATTGAGGGCCAAAGGGGCTGATGTCTATAAACTTTAAAGGACTGTTCATGGGGAAGGGATTTTATTTATTATGAAGACCCGGATGCTACACAAAAACCAACAGCTGCAAAAGCCACACTGGGTTCAGCCAACTGGGTAATAACTCTAGGAGGTGTTAGGTAAGGGGCTTTGTTAGGGAAAAAAAATAACCCTGACTCATATCTAGGATCTTTCGGTGGCCAATGCGGTGGGGGGGGGTGCTTCATCATTACTCAATTTTTTTTTCACCAAATTTTTTCTGAGTATAAATTTTGGAGGTGGATCTGAACTAAGTCCCAACTTAGAGAAAATGCTAGAAAATTGGTGGCCCCTGACCCAGATGCCAGAGACCTTATACTAACAACCTGAGTGGCTTTGACTCAGTCTTGTCCTCTCTCTGGACTCAGTTTGCACACCTTTAAAATGAGGAGGTTGAACTAGAAGGAGGCTCTGATGAAGGGCCGCATGAGATGTGGATCAGACCTCCCGACCAGCCGGTGGAGTACGGCAGCACTGGGAGACAGGAACACGGTGAAATTGATAACTATACCATTTGGTCACAAGCTGTTTAATCAGCTCCTGCAGTGCCCCAGCCAGCACCATAACAGGGAACAGCTCCCGCGGCAGCCCTGGGCCCTGTGGGAAGGTCACCCACTCAGCCAGCCTAAAGAGAACTGCACTGGGGATTGATCTCAATGTCTTTGACCTTAAGTTCATGTGATCTTGAGTGAATTCTTTCATTTTTCTGTGTGCTTCATTCTCTATGTATGCCCTGTATCCCTCCCAGACTTAGATCAAGGAAGATCAAGCGGAGATGGTTATGAAAGGCTCTTAGACCTTCCACAAATGCCAAGTTTCTGTTCATTCAATATTTATGGGAATCTCAGAAAAATTCCTAATCTTGTCACCGACATTGAGGAGGGAGTCAGAAGTAGGTGAGAAGAATCCAGAGATCATAGCTCCTTGGGTTCATGAAGCTTCTGTTGGATTATAGGAGCAAGAAACAAGAAAGTAAAGAAACAGTGAAGAGCTAAGCTAATAATGAGTTTCTGGAAGCAGAGGGAAGATCACTTCCTTCTCTACCCATGTGGTGGAGGCTCGTAGAAGAAGTAGAACCAGAGATGGGGCCTCAGAGATGGGGGACGAGACTCCAGGAGATGCAGGGCCCTGGGCATGAGGGCCATGCTCCCGGGAATGGCTCCACAGTTTGTCGCAGACACTGAGCCACTTCTCCTCATGCCCAGACACAGGCCAGCTGAGAGGACCTGAGTCAGGATGTGTTGGCATTTTCACAGCACTCAGAGTGCTTCCATTTGGGAGGTACCTCAAATAGTCAGTCCACTCTTTAGTCACATATTCATTCCTCCAACATGTACTTCCTGAGCTCCTGCTAGCCACCTGACTTCCCGGAGAAGAATCAGGGAAGCAGGCAACAGTGGGTAGGAAGGTCCAACAAATGACCTAGTGGAGCCATCCTCGTGAGGGCGCTAAGCATGCGAATGAAGAAGCACCTTGGGCACCCCAACCCCAGCGGACATCATGTAGGTGAGATGAGCCATTCCTGCTGTCCTCGTCTGAATTCCTGACCCCAGGACTCATGAGAATTTACAAAATAGTCACTTTTAAGCTACTAAATTTTGGTAGATATAGAAATAAAGGGGCAAAGAGACAGGCTTTCTAAGCAGGGGCTGGGGGCATTGGAGAAACACTTTTTTTTCAGTGACAGCAAGGAAGGCTTCCCCGAAGAGATGGATTTTGGGTTGGGAATTGAGAGAGGAGACCTTCTCTTCATTCTGCTCACTGCAGAGCCAGCCCCACCCAGAGGGAGGCCTCCTTCGGCTTGACAGCAGAGCAGGTAAAGCAAATGTCTTTCCATAGCAAGGGATTTTGCTGCAAATCCCTAATCAATGACGGAAAATTTAAAGAGATTAAAGGAGCTGTCACACTGCACACATCTCCCCTTCCCCTGCTGGACCTCTGTTTCCTCAGACTTTATCTTTCTCCCTCTCTATTTCCTCCCCACCCCACACGGACCTGTTCTGTCTCCCCCTTCCTCCGCCTCCTCCCCCTCCTCCCTCCAGGCCCCTCTGCTCTCTGCACCTCTCTACCTCCCTCTCTTTCTCCCGCCTGTCTGTCTCCCCTGCCAGCCTGTTTCCCATCCCCACGGTCCACTTGCTGCAGGGGCTTTTTTTTTTTTCCTCTTTTTTTCTCGACAGCAGCTCTCTGGTCTTGAGGGGATGTTTTCACTGTTTATAAATTTAGGACCAGATAAAACTACTCTTTTGACAAAACCAGAGAGAGATGTTCCTACTTCCATTCCCCAGCCCTGATTCTATCCAACCCTAGAGGTAAATTGGTCTCCTGAGACCTGCCTTCTCCACGTTTTGGGAGCACAAGATCAGGACTGAAGCAGGGGGGTTAGGACCAGAGACCACAGGTGAGCAAGGAGGAACAATGGAGTGAGGTTCACGCATATCAGGGTAGCTGTCAGAGATACAGATCTGGGCAAGAATAACCGTGTTGGTACACGACATTTAATAACACCTTGCACTTACTGCATGACTCTTTCCATGCCAAAGCATACCTGCGTAGATCCTGTTTCCCTCTTCCTGTAGGATCTCCCCCGAAATTGCTCCCACCCTCCTATCTACATCGTAACCCACCTACCCTTCAGGACCTGCTGTGAGTCCTGCCTCTTCCATAAAACCTGGTACACGAATTCCTATAGCCCTGAGCACTCACATCTCACAATTTGGCCCCTGATAATTTACTGTCCCGTTTCTCTCGTGCTCTTTCTGATGTGTAAGTCTTGTCTCCCCACTAGGACTCCTGTCGGGCCCAGACCAGGCCTAATGCTGCTTCTACGTGGCTCAGGGTCTGGCTTGGTGCTGAGTACCTGATAGGGGGCCAATAGAACGTGACTGATCAATTGACCACATCTCATACAAACCTGGACACTCTCCCTTCTAACTCCATGATGTCTAAATGATGGCTAATAGAATGGGGTTGGAGGCTATCTGTTACCTGTTCTCTAGACCCAAGGAAGGCATTTATTCCACTAATCCTGCAAGACTTGTCACAGTCTGGGTGTGGAAGGCAGGGGAGGGGAGCGAAGGGGGTTATGACATGCCTCTAGCATGACTGTACCCCTCAGGGTCTCACCTCGCTCAGCTGCTGGGACTAGAGGTCGTGTCTACAGAGCAAACACTTAACAGTGTTCCAAGCAGAATGGCTAAGATTTGAGGTTTGGTTTCAGACAGAAGTGTGCAGCCAGCTTGTCTTGACCAGACACAGCCAGCCTGCCCCTGGGCAGAAACCTGAACCTAGACTTCCTCCACATGTCGGGTGGCCACGCAGGTTCTGGGGGAAGAGGCTGGCTTGGCCATCTGCCCCGACTGGGGTTAATTCCCCATCAGCAAGGGGCCGGAAGGGGGAGGCGCAGTGTCGGGGAAGAGGCTGAAGGGGCTGCTTTGCCCGACACCCACTGTACCAGGTCTGATATTGGGTTGGAGTGTGCAGGGATGGAAGGGAAGAAGGATGGAGCAGTAGGAGTCGACTGGCTTAGCAGATGATGTGAGCACTTCTGAGACAGGGAAGTAGAGGGCAGGCAAGGGGAGGTGGTCAGGATAGATCTCCTTTGAACCCGTGGTTGGCTACTCCGAGGAAATCAGAGATTTCAGAATTTCTGAGACCATCTGGAGCCTTTGTGAGTCTCCTATTTTCTACAGTTACCAAGGCTCCCTACAACTGAGTGAATTTTTCCCAAAACATACTGTCTACTCTAATGAGAACAGGACAAGGGTGTCATCACTTCAGTGAACAACCAACGAAAAGATTCAGGCTAGACCAAGTCTACGTCCTCTGTTTATTGCATCCAGAATATAATTTTGTAAATGTGATTGTCACAGACTGCCAAAAACCAAGGGTGCAGCAGCAAAGAAGCTGGAATGTGAGGTTGACGGGCAGCAAGCCCTGAAACATCAAAACCGAGAAAGGAGGCTACTTCCGCCGAAGGCCCAAAGACAACAGACCTGAGAGAGTCTGCTTAGTAGAGGTAAATGAAATTTCCAGACTGAAATATAAAGCTGTCAAAAGGAAAGGATTTGAAGAGGGTGGATGGCACACCCTCTGCACCTAAGAGAGTGAATGACGTAGCTAATAGTCACAACGGCAGAAACACTAGCTGCTTGAGGTTGACGTTAGCCAGTTTGGTCTTCTAAATGCCGGACGTTGCCTTGAAGTGAAGAAATGGCGTGGCACTGCTCTTCTTCCTCCCGACCCTGGATGATGACCCTCACACGCCGTCATTACCCTTTGGGGCATGTGTTCACATTAGGGTATTGCATGAGGCATCTGATGTTCTAATAGCACGGCCCACATCTGAGCTGTCGGTGAGCTGGCTTCCCTCTGTGTGCAAGACACCGCTGCCTTTGGGTGGGAGGCCCCGGGACAGCTGTGGTGTCCGGGGTCCCTTGGGATCCAGGGGGTAGGCAGAGTGCGTGAAGAGGAGAAGGAGGAAGTCGGTACTTTTGCCTCCTTGTCTACTCGTGTCCTGGAGGGGCCTTGGGAGGACCGCCATTGGACAGCAAGGGACCCAGACAGCATCCTCCTCTCCCTCCGAGTGGTAATAATGTTAACACAGAGTTTCGGAGGCACCTAACAGCACAGCACGTTTGTTCTCAGAAGCAATGGGAATGATTCTATTGATGGGAAGAAAATGAACATCTCTCACTTAATCTTTTACTCATGTGCTTATTTATTTCTTCATCAAGCATTTACTGAGTGTCTCGCACGTGCCAGGCACTGTGTTGGACACTGGAGATAACCGGTAAAGCATTGCCTTCACCTCCTTCTATCCTTAGAACTTTATATTCCGGTGCGGAAGGCAGCTTGTAAATAGGAAGTGCCCTGTCGTCATGACCCTGACGGTGCAATGGAACTTGCCGAAGCCTACTTGAGAAACCCCAGGACAGCTAATCTCAGAAACTCCTGTTCACTGAGTACATACTACTTGCCAGAACTCCACTAATGACAAAGGTAGAGGGGAGGGTATAGCTCAGTGGTAGAGCGCATGCCTAGCACGCACGAGGTCCTGGGTTCCAGCCTCAGTGCCTCCATTTAATTAATTAATTAATTAAGGACAAATATCATTTCTGTCTCTTGGAAGGGACCAGTCTTTTGAGAAACCCTCCTAGTTTACCGTAAGTAAAAAACAATTAAAATGATCAGATATTAAATTTCTATTGAATTCCTATCCGATTTTAGAGGCTTTACATATATTATTGAACTTGAGCTTCATATACTCCTGAGACATAAGGAGTATTTATTGTACCCATTTACAGATGAGCACACTAAGACTCAGAGAGGTTGTGTGACTTACGCACAATGGACTGGGGCACTTCTTGTCTGCAGCGCCCCCTGTAAGATGAGGCATTGGAAAACTCCACCTCTTTCTGACCAATAGTCCAAAGAAGCTGGTTCTTTGCCTTCCTGCTTCTTCCGTCCTAAGGACCTGCCAGAAGTAGCCAGGACTGGCCACCAAGGGTGGCTCGTCCTGCACAGCTGGGTGGAGCAGCTTCCTACGTGTGCTGTCATGGAACTACAACTCCTGCCTCTCCTAGACTCCTCTAAGAACCCCAGCTTCCAGACCCCAGAGCTCCAGGCCAACTGTGGGTCCTGAAGAAGGCTCCAGGCTCCACAGAGTGAGGCCAGTCATCCTCCTCTCTCCCCTCTATCCTCATCTCGGGTCCTGACAGCTCCAGAGGGCGCCTCATGGCTGCCTGGTGTTCTGGTCTAATGCAGCTGGAAATCCAGACATCAAAGTGCGTGCTGTCAAATATGCCATCAGTAAATTCTGCTTCCTCCATCCTGGCAGGAAAGAGGTTGCCCTTCAGGGAATATTCTGTTCTCACACCTTTGGAAGCCCATTCTGGATGCTTCAGGGCCCTGCTTTTAAATGAAAATGTTCTCAGCTCCATGCTTTTTACCACGATGTTCCTGCTCCCTGAATCATCTTCCCAATCCTTCCTCAGCATTTGAAAACCTGCCCATCTTTCAAGGCCTGGACTGAACACCGCCTTCTCCATGACTTCTTCCCCCGCTTCTCCAGCCAGATCTTGTCTCTCCATCCTCTGTGCTCTCCCAAGCCAAGACTCCCACAAAACAGCACTTAGCACAGTCTGCTCCATGTGACACCTCATTATGGACAGTGGGTTCTCCTGTGAGCCTAGAAACCCTGTGACAGCCGTAACTATACTTTAGCTTTTGATTGACATCCCAGCCAAAACCTAATGCTTTATAAAAGTTTATGGAATATAAGTGAATAAAGATCAGGAAGTGAAACCCAACCAGCTTGTATCTGGGTAAGCCATCTGTTATCCATTCATGAACATTTCTTAAGTACCTAATATAAGCAGAGCATTATACCATGTGCTGTGAACACAAAGTTGAATAAGGTCCTCCTTCGAGAGGTTTCAGTCTGTTTGGTGAAACATACAAATAAATAAGTCATTACAATACAGAAGTCCTGAGGAGGCAAACATAACTCAAACTGGGAGATGAGGCAGAGAGAGAAGAGAGTGTTGGGAAACTGCTCAGAGCAGAGGCTGTGTGAGATGCTTGGGCACAGAGAGTTCTAGGTCCTGCTTCCCTCCCAGACACCTGCCCAACTGTCCCTGTAGCCCGCTTACCCCTCCCCTCCTGTCTGCACATTCTTGGTCAGATGCACCGTTCTTGTGTATTGCAAAGGGATCTGGCCACCCTTAGCTGCTGGGGATGGAAGGACAAATTGGAGGAACTTGAGAGAGAGCATCTTTAGCAGAATGTCAGCCAAAGACACCCAATCCCCCATCCCCTCATCCCTGGCTACTCAAAGTATGGCCATGGATAAGCATCCTCAGTGTTGCCAGAGAGCTTGTTAGCAATGCAGAAGTATAGAGGTTCCTTGAAAAACGAAAAATAGAGTTACCATATGATCCAGCAATCCCACTTCTGGGCATATATCCAGAGAAAACTATAACTCAAAAAGACACATGCATCAATGTTCATAGCAGCACTATTTACAATAACCAAGATATGGAAATAACCTAAATGTCCATCGACAGATGAAGGGATAAAGCAGTTGTGGTATATTTGTACAATGGAATACTACTTGGCCATGAAAAAGAATGAAATAATGCCATTTGCAACAACATGGATGGATCTAGAGATGATCATACTAAGTGAAATAAGTCAGACAGAGAAAGAAAAATACCATGTATCTTTTATATGTGGAATCTTTTAAAAATGACACAAATGAACATTTTTACAAAACAGAAACAGACTCACAGACATAGAAAACAAACTTATGGTTACCAAAGGGGAAAGGGGTGGCAGAGAAGGATAAATTGGGAGTTTGGGATTAACATATACACACTACATATAAAATAGATAAACAACAAGGACCTACTGTATAGCACAAGGAACTATATTAAATATCTTGTAATAACCTATAACGAAAAAGAATATGAAAACGAATAGATATATATGTACAATTGAATCACTTTGCTCTACACCCAAAATTAACACATTATAAGTCAACTATACTTCAATCAATCAATCAATCAATAAGTATAGGATTGGCATAGCAAAAAGAAAAAGAAAAAGAAAGAAAGAAATGCAGAATCTCAGGTTTTGCCCTGGACATACTGAACTCAGAAGCTTTATTTCTAGTAAGAGCTCTGGCTGATTCATATGCTTACTATTGACACCCAAAGACACTGGTCTAATCTACACCCTTAGACCAGCCTTCTTGGGAGCAGATTCAGGGTCTTTCTTCATAGGAAGGGAGGCTGGGGGCCCCTCTTTTGCATACTGCCTACTGAAGAAGTTTGTACATGTGAAATTAACATAAAAAGCAGAGAAAAGAAGTGAGAAAGAGGGGTACACAGAAGGAAGGGGGAGCCCCCACCCTTTGCGGGACCTCAGTTTGAGTGATCCAGTGACTCTCAGGTTGGTTTTTGGAGGAGAGATGTCTGCCGTCACCTTCAGCCTCAGTGCATCTTCCTGCTAAGCGCTTTCTCTGCACCAGCATCCTTGCCTGTGGTGCGGCATCCCGCCAACAGGGGGTGCTCTTAGCGCACTGAGACTTGCCTACTGGGTACTGGGATGCAATCCACCCCGGTAGAGTGACTCGACTGCCCCGGGACAGGGCGAAGGGGAGAAGTCAGTCTTGCCGTCAGTCTCAGATGATGCCACCTGGCATCTCGAAAAGAGTCGGGGACTGACGCTGGACACAGTAGTAACAAGCATAATAATTGCATTTACTGAACGCTGACCGTGACCAGCACTGTGTTAATACTACACACATTCTAATGAGCTCAACAGCTCTACAAGGCAAGCAGCGTAACCTCCCTTTTAAAACTGAACAAGTGAAACCAAAAGAAGCAAGTGACTTACACCAGCTCACACGATGGCAAGAGATAGGGGGCAAACTGGAACCCAGATCTGTTTACACCCAAGCCTGCAGTTTTTCCACTGCCCCAGCCTCCTTGGCCCAGTGTGCACAGCCTCCCTGGGATGGCAGATCTTTGGCTCCATCCAAAGTGTTGGGCCTCTACAGTGGAGGTGGCTCCCAGGGCTGAGACCTGCACTGGGAGCCAGCCCCTCCCGGGAGCCCCCGCACCAGCTCCCACGGCCTCCACCTCAGTCAGAAGCCAGCATGTCGGCTTCTACCTCAGTTTCCCCACATATTCCCAGCAGGCAGCATTACGTGATAAATAATTATCTCCCTGGGAGCTGTGAGTGCTGGAGCGATAATGATACTAAGGCAGTTGAAAGATAAAATGCAGTAACCATTCTAATTACGGCTTCAACGAGAGCTCCCCCTCCTCCCTGTAATCGAGAGCAGGAAACATTCTCCGCGAAGGGCTATCGCCAAGCACGGTGCCTGGACTCAGCGTGACTGCTGAATGAACCAGTGAATGAAAACCCCAAAGCTTGTCTAACCCTACTCCTGGCTGCCTTCCGAATTTGCACCCACAGAAAATAGGGCAGCCATGTGGTGGTCGACGCTATGGGGTCACTGTGTCCCCTTCCCGCACCTCCACAGAGCACACCGCCGCAGTTCAGGGATAAAACCGTTCATCATTTTTAAAATAAAACCGTAGGTGCTTCTGTCATAGGACATGTAATTACCCAGTTGGGTTTTTATCGAGTAGAAACCCAAGTTAAGTTTTTGAGAAAAGGCTCTACAAGACTGTTAACATTAATGACCATCAACCGAGCTGGGGTTCCCAGAGGTAGCAGCCTGCGAGGGTGGAGAGGAAGCCTCTAAGATCTTGGACGTGGAGTCATAGAGCTGGCTGTGGGGAGCAGGAAGAGAGGACGAAGGGTTGGTTCCCTCAGAGCACAGCAATCTGAGTCATTGGCTTTATGCCCCCAGAAATGAATGACCCCTTCACCTCTCACCTGTCTTGCATTTGAATGTCTGCTACTCAGGAAGTCAGGAGCAGGGGCTCTCCCAGCATCTGCCATCCTCCGGCACATGGTGGAGGGAGGTGGACTGGACCCTCGCTTCTCCTGCACTGCGTGTCATCCTGTGGCTCTCACGGCGTCATGCCTTCTGGTCCTTCTAGCCTGACCGCCACCCCACCCCCTCTTTTATCCTCTCCTCTGTCCTGGGCCCCAGCCAACTGTAACAGTAACAGGCCACTCAGAGTGTTTGGAGTGAGGGGAAATCTGCAAAGGCACCAGATGGAGGTCACAAAGTTCATCTCACTTATTCTGTGACCTCTGCCCCAGCAACATTTCCTGTCTCCAGGGACACAGGCTGGTTACTTCACTGACTCCTGAGAGCTGTCAAAGCCTATTTGAGGATTTCAGTAACATTAGGACCTAGCCATTCCGGGTCTGAGAGTCTCAAATCCAGGACATGAAACCTGGGGTGAGAAATCTGGTGGGCGGCTGGTACTGCCGTCTCACCCAGAGGGGAGTGAATAAAGAGGGAGGAGGGGCTTGCATCTGAACAAACAGAGGGAAATGGAAGTGGTTTTAGCCTAGGCTGGCATTTTGTGAACTCAGAGAGTTGGTAAGTAAATCCGTTTTCAGTCTTGTTAATTACTCATTTTCTTATGAAGCTACCATTTTTTGAGCACCCACTGTGTGTAGACTCAGTGTTTCCTATAGAAGTAAACAGTCAAATACAACAGTGTGATAACGGATTAGCTGAGCATGCCCAGGGTGCTGAGGAACCCAGAGGGACGTCTCCATAACCTTGGAAGTCTTCCTGGAGGAGGCGACAATTGAGCAGAATTTTGAAAGACAAAGTTAGGAAAGAGCACAATGTGTTCAGGAAAGTGCAATGGATGGAAAGATGGATGGAAAGAAAGATAAAGATGAGAAAACGTTTGAGGGGAGCAAATCATTAGTCTCATACGCTAAGCCAAGGATCTTAATGCTATTTTAATGGGGAGTCAGTGACGATCTGAATATGGGCAAGTGTACAATCAGGTCTGCATCTTGGAAAAATTACTCTGAGCATATACCATGGGAGCTAGATTAGAAGGAGAAGGAGTTAAAAACTATTTAAGTAATTCAGTTGATGCACCTGAAACTAGCATTGTAAATAGACTGCACTGCAATAAAAAATAAGAATAGAAAAAAAATAAGCTATATAAGTAAATAATACATACATGAAAAAAGTTAATACAAGTTAAATCTTTATAATTATACTAATAAAAGCTACTATTTTTTGTGAATTACACACTTTTAGTGTAATTTATATTTCTCTTATTTCCAAAAAGGACATAATATATCTTATAATGTTAAAGTATATAATGTGAACCGTTAAATTGTCTATAACCTAATTGGTTTCCTTGGTTAAAAAAAAAACTATTGCTAAAATGTTACAGGGTGAAGTGAGTAAAATTTTTCTTCACTCTTTGAATATATATTAACATTCCCAGAGCACAACTCTTCTTTGTGTTTACTTTAAAGTTCTTATATGAGTACTTATTTTGGCAGATAAATAGCCAAGGGATGAACCAACTTTGTGTCAAAAGACCTTATTTGTGGCAAACTCTATTCTGGCCTAACATCTACTTAAGTCATTGCTACATATAACAAGAGAATCTCAAGTTAAACAACCACCAAAATACTGACAGAGGAACCAGTAACATTTGGCATTAATAACATCCTTTCCTCCTTGACTAATGTAATTATTTAACCAATAAGTGGTATAATATACAATCATATTTTGCTTGCCAGATACCTTACTCAGAGGTACTTATAGTTTTGTTATTTCTCACGTTACCACTAGATGTTAGGTTACAACTGTCCACTGATTCAATACAATCTTCTTCATTAGATGCTACCAAAAAAAAAAAAAAAATCCCATGAGGAATGAAGATGGCTGGACATCAGGCTATAACCTGGAGATGAGGAGAGGAGGAAGGATGGAGAGCCGTGAAGACAAAGAAGACAGCATGTAGTTACTGAAAAGCCGGGGTGTTCCTAGAGAGAATGGCCAGAGTTTCTAGCTGGGATGAACCCGTTCACCACTACGGAAACAAGGTGGGAGGCACAGGTGGGGGAAAAGCAGGTGGGTCAGTTTTGGTCATGTCGAGTCTGCAGTCTGAGGAGTCTGGCCATCCTGGTGGAGGTGCCCCTAAGCTCCCCCACCACCCCATGCCCAGTTCTCAGGAGCCATGAGAAGCAGGAACAGAGCCCCACTGCGAAGCCAGCACTGCAGAGCGGGGCAGATTTGCTGTCTTGTGGAAAAGCCGGCCGTGCTGAGGGGCCCTGATCTTCTAGGAGAGGGGGAGTGGGGGCCATCTGATGCCTTCCGAGTTGGCAGAGGCTGTTTAGTCCCCCTGGCACTTCCACCCTCTTGCCAGGGCTCCTGAGATACTGCCCTTCACTCACACACACGGTGGGAGTGACAGGTGGCAGGGAGGTAAGACTGACAGACAGAAGGACACCCAGTTACATTTGAAGCCAAGATAAACAACAAAAAATTTTTAGTGTAAGTATATCTCAACTACTGCATAAGATATACTTATACTAAAAAATATATTCATTGTTTATTTGAACTTCAAACGTAACTGGGTGTCATGTATTTTTATTTGCTAAACCTGGCAACCCGGCAGGACTCACCTCCAGGTCCTGATCCTACTAGGCTCAGAAACTTAGACTTGTGCCAGCAGCAAAACAAATACACGGGGAAGCCCTGGCCAGATCTGCTGGCCCAGTCACGTGCCCTCCGTATCCAGAGACGCCTGAGAGCTGTGCCTTTGTGTGCGTGTGACGGGGATTTTGATCTTCCACTGAAGAACACCAGCACAGTGGCCTAGCACAGTGGATACCTCCCAGTGGACCCTCAATACATACTTGAATAAAGAGATGGATGGAGAGATTCAGACTCTAGCTCCACAAACAGAGGGACCTTGGGCAAGTTATTTATCTCACGGCTTCAATTTTCTCATTAGGAAAATAGAGATAATAAAACCTGGCAGACCTGTTGTAAAGACCCCATGAGATAGCTCAAGTGGATTGTCAAGTGCAGACACTCAGCAAATGCTCCCTGCCTGCCCGGCCATTCTGGTCTGCCAGTCCCCACTCCCCAGCTTTATCTACCTGTGGTCAACACAGATGGAAGGGAGACTCCCCCTGGTCCGGCATTCTGATTCAGCAGCCACCCTCTGAGTCAGGACAATCCAGGGAAATGATGCTGCAGTGGGGAAAGAGATGTGCTGTCTTCAATCACTGATTGTATTTTTTTTTTTAGCGCAGTGAATTGAAGGTGGGACAGTCCTAAGTGACGCTTTTGTCCCTGAGTAAGGATCAACTACCTTTGTCATTTGATATCCCTTGGCTGACAGCCCAACACTCCCTCACCAAAGGGAGTTTCAGCACAGCTTCCCAGTGAAGCCAGCCCGTGTCCAGGCCAAAACTCCACGAACTAAGAGAGGTAGATTCTAACGAGGTCAGGAGACCCCCCATAACATCTTCTTCTGCAGCACGTGAGAACTTTCTAAATGTCTTCCCATTCCAAGTGACCGAGGGCTCCCAGCTAGCTCAAGGTTTGCGAAGGACGAGGAAGCAGGTGCATCCTGCAGCGTGTGGGTCTGATTTATCATTGTCATCAGTTCCCATTCATGTTCCCTTTCAATTCTGAGATGCTTTCTGAAATGCTGCTTCCCACCGGACTAGTCTTCACCCTTTTTCTGCAATCAACACACTTTCTTCTGATTCCACATCTGTGTATTATGCTCTTCCCTCAGCCTGGAAACAACGTCCAGCCACAGCACTGCCCCAGGGCCTCCCATCTCCTGAGTTCCAGCTCCAGCTGTGAAGCATCCTCTGAGCCCTGGAGTCCCAGGGCCCTCCCTTGTCTTTGAGTTCCCAAAGCGCCTTCCTCTACCTTATCCACTGGGGGCCTTTAATTAAAATTGGTCTTGATTTGCTGCTTCACTGTTTCCTGTGAATGTCTTGGAAGGCAAGCTCATGGTAAGAAAGGCAGAACGTGGCATTTCTTCCCCGTCCTCCTCAAGCCAGGACGTGTCCTGGCCCAGGATGTTAGCACATATGGATGGTTAAAGAACAAATGAAAGAATGAAGGGCCAGCACCCAGGACGTTCATTTGTCCAGGGGCTTAGCCCGACTCCAAGTCTAGTGGGAAGACAAGCACAGAGGGGTCTTGCCCTTCAGGGATTTATAAGCTAAGACAGACAAGGTGATTCTGATAGAGAATGTGGAAGCATTTAAAACGATGAGTAGGTGCTGGATCAACAGTTAAATGTTTGCTTTGTGCAGAAGCAAAGGGGCAAGCATATTTGGGCACCTGGAAGAGTAAAAAAGGGAGTCTTGAATGTGAGCTCATTCATTTAGTCAGTCAACAAATGCTTGTAATTGCCTCCTATGAACCTTC
Source organism: Camelus bactrianus (assembly GCF_048773025.1). Taxonomy (NCBI): domain Eukaryota; kingdom Metazoa; phylum Chordata; class Mammalia; order Artiodactyla; family Camelidae; genus Camelus; species Camelus bactrianus. Next base: position 22,431,697 of record NC_133559.1, read on the forward strand.
ACTCCGTGCTGTGAGCTGAGGGTGTACAGATGAATGAGCCATGCTTCTTGCCCCACAGGACCTCAAAATTGAGTGAGAAAACACTTTCCCTCGGCCAGACAAATCCAGACAGTCTTCTTAGAAGTTTGAATTTTAAGATCTGCTGGTATGGGAGGGTGGAATTAGAAAGAATAGAGAGTGAAAAGACATTTTTGGTATGCCAATCATAGTAAAAAGCACCCATGGTATGGTTACCACTGGTTAACAGAGCCACAAAAGCCACACCCAACGAAAAAGAAACTCAGAAAAGTCATCAAGAGACTTGAAGCGGCAAAGCATGCAGAGTGATTAAGGCTGTGAGGTGCTGCGGGAACACACTGCGTTTACCGTGGCCACACTCTGGCCTGGTACCAATGCCCCAGCTTCTCCTTTCCCTAGCTCACCCGGGGGCCCGGCTCTGTGGATTAATAATGCTGTGGTCCTCCTGTCGTCTCCATCCTGGCTCCAAGAGGAAGTGGGATGGATGGTGTGAAGTGTAGAGAACTGAGAACTCTAAAACTGGCCGTCCATTCGCCTGTCAGGGAGCCAGGAGACCCGTGTGTCCCCTCTGGCCAGCGAGGAGGTGCAGAGGGAGGGCTCCCACTTGGAGAAGGGTTAAAGGAAAAAGACAAAGGACCAAGGAAGCTCAGGAAGGAAGGTTGACAATCCAGGCATGAATGCTCATTTTCTTTCCTTTTTATCGCAAGATAGCTCTCCTCCTGAGCAAGTCTTTTTAAAATGGAGTAGATGGCACAGCTCTGAAAGACAGCTCTGGCCTCGAGCTGGACCCCTGGAAACCACAGCCCAACTCCATCAAATTCCATGCTATATGTTTGAGCCAAAAGCCTTCCCAAAAGACCTAAGCCATCAATCTCACCTCTCTCCATCACAGCACACCCGACCCCCACACATGTGCCCATGCATGCAAATACAAACATCCCCCGCCACCAGCAGCAGTGGTGGCAGCAGCAGCAGCAGCCTTACCCTATTGTCCTGTGGGGCTCGGGAAGCTGTGATCCCATGGATTAGGGGACAAACCACCCGCTTTGAGACAGCCCCGGGCGATCTGGGATGGCTGGTCACTGAACGGTAGCCTGAGTACTCCATGTGTTAGGATGCTCAGACTGTCATGTCCTCGCACCAGGCCAGGGGGCCTCCCTGAGCAGCCCCTCCCTGAGCTGTCCCTGCCTTCTGAGGCCGTGTACCCTTCTGGGCTCCTGGGCCCTGGTTCTCTTACCCATCCGCTAGCACAGAGGAAAGTACAGGACCCCTGGCATCAATCTGCTGGGCCTCGGAGAGCCTGTCCTACTGTGATGGATTTTTTTAATTGGATTGTGACAAACATTTAATACCTAATAGAGCTCTTACCAGCACAGTTAATTAAGAATGTGACTAATCTAATTCAGTGGGAGCTCAGAAAAAGAGAAAGAAGGGAAAGGGAGAATGGGGGGTGGGATCTGGGGAGATGGGGGCGTTTGGAGACGGAAGGTCACTCTTGAGCCTGCTTTTTCTGCAGGGTGAGGGGATTCCAGGCACACAGTACAGGGAGGCTGCATCAAGTTTAGTTTGCAAAGGAAAAGCATCCAGGGCAGCCAGGCGGCCGAGGACCCTCTTCTCAGCCCCTCCCTCTGTTCCATTGTGCACGTCCACTTGTCGCCACCGGCTTGTTAGCAGTGCCTGAGTGAACGGGGCTTTGTGGCTCCCCTAAAGCTGTTCAGGTAACCGCGGAATGTTATGAGCCTTCTTACTGAACCTGCCTCACCGAGCGTGGCATGGCTTGTCCCTGCCACCCCGCAGCTATGGGCTCTTCATTCTTCCCGGACCTCAGTGTCATGCAGATAGCAGTTGGAACACAAACATTGTGTTTATAACTCCCCTGCATCACACAGGCACACTCACACATAGCCATATCATGTGAATGTGCCGTGTGTGCATGCTCCCATGCGCGTGCTGTCCGCACAGGCACACAGGTGTCACTGTGGGTCTACACAGCACTCACATGCACGGAAGACGCGTACACTGATGAAACTGCCAGCTCACCCGCAAACACCCAGGGGAGCAGGACCGGCACATGGACGCCCTCCTGCCTAAATAGATGCTTGTCTCTTGCTGGGCTTTGCTGCTGTCTGAGCAGGGACATCCCACCCTCCTACTGAGGTCTAAGAGCCTGCTTCCCTGATGGGACCTGTAGCTGTTAGGCAGCCGTCACTTCTGTTCTGGCAGGTGGCCCCACGCCCGGGAGTGGGGAGAGAGGCTGTGGGAGGATGCTGGGCTGGGTTCCTGGGTGAGGGGCATCACTCTGGGGGATGACAGGTGTCCTGGAAACACTGGATGCCGCAGACATCACACCTGACTGTGGGCAGATGTCAGGGTTAACATTCAAGGGGGTGGGTGGGGCCACTGCTCTCGGCACGCACGGTGCCCAGGTAACTGCTGGGAGGGAGAACTATTTTGAGTTCCTCTGCAGCAGTGCAGTGGCAGGTACTGCGCTGAGCTTTACAAATGTGAGCCTTTCATTCTCTGGTCTTTAATGGCAGGTGATAAGATTAGGGCAAGAAAGCTGTGATTTAGCAGTTTTGAGGTACTTGTATCTCACTGAGGGCCCAGCCACCGTGTGTCTGCGTTAATCCCCATGGCAAACCTGTGAGGCAGGTGAGCCCCATGGAACTACCTTTTGTCTCCAGAGAAGGAAACCCGGGCCTCCTGAACGGCAGCCCCTGGAGGGCAGGACAGGAACCTCACCAGTCCTCACGGAGCGCCAGCCCACTCGAGGCTACGTGTTAACTGACTGACAACTGACAGAGGAGCCGGGGCAGCTCCTAGCTAACCTGGTAAGTGGCAGGACCACGTAAGTCTAGCTGTGTGCAGAGGGTGGGACAGCTGGCAGGGCCACTCTCTCTGGGGCGAAAACAATGGTGGGTCCCCTGATAAGGGGACTTGGAAGAGACTGTCATGAGAATTGCAGCTGGAAAGGCCAGAGGAAGCATCAGCCACAAAAAAAAAAAGGGGGGGGGGTGGCTGAACAGGAGGAAAAATCACCAAGATGAGGAAGGAGGCACTCCTCTACTTGTCCACTCCCAGTATATAGTAATCATTCCTTACACTTGTGCAGTTCTTCCATTCTCTTGCGTACACAGAACTGTTCAATACTTACATCAGAAGGAACTCTAGGAGTCTCCTGCACAAGGAGTTTTGCAGGAGTTAGAGATGGAGCCCCAAGGAGGACCCAGATCCCTTGGCTCTCAAGCAAGCCCTAGCTCCTCTGCACACGACCTCACTCACACCCACCGCAGCACTGGGAGGCGGCTAGCACTGTCCCCATTTTACAGATGAGGAGACTGAGGCTCTGCAGATAAGTGTCCAGTTCTTCCCAAGGCCACTCAGATAACAAGCAGCAGAGACAAGCCTTGGTATCAGGCATGTGGATTCCCAGTGGCGTGATTTCCCACTTCCCCAAGTTGTGCTTTTCCATTAAAAAGAGTGGAATGAAGGGAGACCCAGAAAGACGAGTTGAAATGCAGGTGGGAACATAACTGCTGGAGAGCGTATGGAGCTGCGATGACAAGCCAGGGGGACAGTGTCCGAAAGCGGCCGGAGTAGACTCAATGAAGATTTTCATGTGGTTTTTCTACCCGTTCTTTGGCTTCTCAGCCTCCTTCTTCCTTGATTTCCCTTCATCGCCTCTTCATGCTTCTGCCCCCAGGGCAACACCATCTCTCTGTACTTAGGCAAGTGAGTGTCCCTCCGTTACTATGGTCTTACTTCCCTGCACACGCCATCCCCTTTTGAGGAGGGCGTGTCAGAGCACATCACGGCTTTGCAGCTCTGGGCCCCCAGGGTCAGGCCCTTCCACCCCATCACAGACCTTTTTCTCTGCAACGGAAAATCTCTGAACAACGGTTGGTCTGACAACTTTATCCTGGGACGAAAAGCTAAGGCAGCAGAGAAGGGGAGGAGATCCAGGAAAAAGCCGAAGAGAGGCAGAGCCCTGGCAGTGGGCAGAGTCCCAGTGAGAACAGAGCCCACATTTACCACTTACTGCTAAACTGGCCTTACCCGAGCCGCTGAATGTTGTTGAACTTCCATCTGTTAGCTGGGAATTAAAAATCTCTGCACGCCTCACTGGATTCTTGTCAGGAAGAACTAATACACAGGAAAGAGGTTTGAAAGCTGTAAAGGGTTACGGAAATGAAAGGTAAATGAAAGGTATTTTTTTATTAAGTAGAATAAGCATGATCAAGAGCGACAGAGAAAGAGGAGGGAAGACGCCGGAGGGCTGGGAGTCAGTGCCAGCGGAAGTGAATGCTTCCCCACAGAGAGATGCATTAGGCACCTTCACATGCTCATTCTTTTCTAGAAGATCATAAAGAAAAAACAACTCCTAATGGGCATCAATTATAAGACTTAAGGGTTAGCTCGTGACACCTGTGACGGATTGGTAGCTATCACGGCGATTCTCTCAATTACTTCCCCAGTCCAGTCTAGCACACACAAATCTCTTCTTTCTTACCCTCAGCCCTCTTAGAAAGGGCAGTACGAGGGATGAGGAAAGTAGACATGAGAGAGGAGCTAAGTGATGCCCAACCCCCGCCCTGGAGGTGAGCTGGGGTAAAAATGAGTAATTCTGTGCCTCCCAGAGAATTTGATGGTTGGGGGGGGGATATTGGTGGGGGTCTGGGTACATTTTAAACATTAGATTCCCTTTTCTTACCTTGGACCTACTGAATTAAAACTTCCAAGGTGAAGCCCTGACGTCTGTATTTTTTTAAACCTCCACCAGGTCATTCTTACGCACAACCAGCATTGAAAACCACCATTCAGTCTCCTGCCCTCCCAGCCAGAGGGATGGACAGATGAGTCTGTTGGCTTGGCTACCTTCTGGCCATGCCTCAATTCATAGAGATGGGTTCCTTCTGCAGGACGCGGTGTTGGGATGATCCTGCCTCCCTGCTTGCCCACCCCTCCTGTCCACTTTCTCACGCTCTACATTTCTCTCCCAACCCAGAGACAGCCCTGGGAGTAGCACCTAGGAATGGGCTAGCTGGCAGCTGCAGGGCCTGGGGCCAAGGAAGTTCTCAAAGACAGCACCCAGGCACAAAGATGGCTCTGATGATTAAAGACAGCAAGCCTAAAACCAAGGGCTCGGCAGAGACAGGAGGGCCAGGTAGGAGACCACACTGGTTTGGGTTGGAGAGCTGGAGAGGGGATCCTAGGGATGGAGTGGGGACAGTGGAAGGCCATGGCTTTACCCTTCTGGGAAGGCAGAAAGACTAGGAAACGCCATTCTGAGAAGACCATCCCCACCACCGGAGTGCAGGTGGAAGGCTGTGGTTCGTCCGGGAGGCTGACTATGCTACCCTCCCATTTCCAGAGTGACCAGGTCCCTCCCCTCTCCCCACAACTGTGTCTGTCCAGATTCCCAGTGACTCTCTGAGTGAGGTGGGCACCGTTCTGGTGCTCGAGAAAAAACTCTTCCAGTGATTTCTATACATTTTGCTACTGATAAATTTTATCCTTAAGGGTAAAATAAGGGAGGGCTTTTTGCAGTCTTGCTTGCATGGCCCCAGCCTCCACTGCTGGTATCTGGGGATAAAGCTGCAGCACCACCGAGGCTGGGCTGAAGTTTACTAGGCATCGCGCACCCTCCCTGTGCTAGGGACAGGACGCCGGACCTGACAGCTAGGGCACTGGTGAGCAGTCTCCCAGTTTCTGGCCAGGTGCACACCCTCCAGACCATTAACCATATTTACTGAACACTTGCTAGACCAGCTACAAGAGAAAAGGGGAGGGAGTGGGGAGAGTATATACTTCAAGTGGTGGAGTGCGTGCTTAGCATGCAGAAGGCCCTGGGTTCAATCCCCAGTATCTCCTCCAAAAACAAATAAACCTAACTACCTCCCCCTTCTGTCAAAAATAAAATAATTTTAAAAAACAAAAGAGAAAGGGGAAGGACAAAGTTATTAGAAGACATGATCCTGTCATCAAAATACCTAAGTTCATTTGGGTAGATCAGATGCCTGGCTGCATGTGCATTCTATCAGGAAGTGTTGCCTCCCCTGCCATGAAGGTGATGTCACACACTATTACCAACAAGACACAGCCTAAAAACAAAAGACTGCGATGGCGGGGGGAGGGTACTGAGGAAAGGAGGGACTGGAGTGAGTCTGGAAGAGCTAAAGCTATCTTAGAAGATGCCAAAGTTGAGCGAGTGAGTGTGAGTGTGTTCCACTCAAGGCAGTCCATGTGTGGCCACAGTGGGGACCAGAAGGCCACATGGAGGAGCAGAGAATTCTCCAGAGGAGGGAGGAAGGCCTGGATTCTGCTTCCAACTCGAGTTGCTTTATTGCTCTGGCTTCAGTGTTTTCCCTGGATGGGTGAGATGGGTATGAGTGACGTGATGTCTGTGGTCACTGCCCTGCACGACATCTGCAGAGCTTCCACCACCGTGTCTCTGTCCACCTAAGGGCACTGAGGGGATACCGAGCTCCCGAGGGACTGTGTAACTTTCACCCAAACACAACCCAGCCTTGGCTTTGAGAGGAGTTCCTAGTCGAGAACCACGTAGGCTCCCAATTGAACCCAACCGCCAGCCAGCTGCTCCATCTGTATGCAGGGCACTCTCCAGCCCCCGAGTTTATAAATAAACCAAGAGAAGTCATTCTGTCCCAAGAGACCGGGATGTCTCTTGAAATACAGAGATGTTCTGTCTTGTGTCTCTGTGGTTCCTGAGTTCATTGTTAATCTTTGGCGAGGAACAGGGCTTGAATTGAACCCAATTCTCATCTACAGCTGAGAGTCTCAGCAAAGGCAGAGAGGATGGGGTGGGGGAGGCAGAGACACAGACAGAGACGCCCCTGGTTGCACCCTGATGTAATAAATGGGGTCACTGAATGAACAAGAGAGGGAGACAACAGAGAAGCGTGGCAGAGAGGGACCGAGAAGGCAGGAGGGTGTTGAGATGGGAAAGGGGCAGTGAGAGAAAGGGATATTGACAGAGACATAGAGAAGAGACGCTGGCAGACTGACAGCTGAAACATCCACACCAAGGCAGGGGAGAGAGAGATGGGGAGATTAGGGGAAAAGTACAAAGGCAGACAGCTTGAGGCCAAGTGCTGGGGCTGTGGAAATGCAGGAGGGATGGAGGCAGAGCTGCACGGAGACGGAGTCAGACTCAGAGCGCAGGCTGAGGCAGAGAGAGACACAGGGAGGGAGAGCAGAGGAGGGGTGGGCTCAGAGAGGGCAGGGAGGGACAAAGGGGCACTGTGCGCCGTGGGGTCTGAGTGTGAGGACTGAATACCAACGTGTGTCTGAAAACAAAAGAGCAGCATTGTCTGCCTTGTATGCATCCTTCTGTGAAGTACCGACTTCCCGCGCAAGAGCATGGACCCTGGGGCAAGGCCGTCTGGGTCTAAACCTGGTACTATCCATTTCTAGTGGTACGGCTTTTGGCAAATCAGAGAATTGCTCTGAATCTCAGTTTCCCCTCGGTGCAAATGGGGATGATATTAGTACCACCTTATAGGGTGGTCACGAAGATTGAAGTTTTATAGATTGCATATAAGCACTCATAACAGCGCCCAGCCATAGGAGGACCTTTGAGGGGCTGCAGGTGCGGACAGGATGTGGGTGCACACAGACAATAGGGGACAGGAAGGATGGGGGGCCAAGGGCAAGCCCCCCTTTCATTTACAATCTATTATTTGGAGTCACCACATTTTTGGTTGTGAACCGCAGGGCTGAGGAGTGAAGGACAGCTCCTAGCAGTGGATCAGCCTAGCAGACAGAGTGAGGACGCCTAAGCCGTGGAAGAGGAGGAGGAAGAAGACAGAGGCCAGTGTCAAAATAGACTCTGAAGCTGCAAGGGGGTGGCCGACTTGCTGGGGATGCCAGCAGGACGCAGAGGAGGCTGAAGCCAAAGACAGACAAGGAAGAGCTAGGCCTCCGGGCAAACAGCACCTGCAGCAGAGGGAGCGGGCGGGGCGAGGTGCAAAGGAAGGCAGTCAAAGCACCGCCTGTGCGGAAATGCTGTGGATCGGATCGCCCAGCTTCTGATCCTTCAGAAAGCCCAGGAAGGGGAGTCAGATTCAACATGCCATCTCTCACACAGCGTGCTCCTCTCTCCTGCCAGCCAGAGGATGGGATTTTTTTTTTCATTTCCTAAAGTGATGTGAGACTTAAGAAGTGACTTCCTCCGGAAAAGATGCTCACCAGACACAGGAAGGACTTTGGGGGCAGAATCATCGACCGGAGCTACTTGCTCTGGGAGGAGTGGCAGGGATAGAGGGAGAAAGGGGAGGGGCTGGAGCTTGGTCTGTTGCAGGGCCCCCGCCCTCACCGGAGGCCGGCTCTCCGGATCTCAGGGTGGGCCAGGGGTAGGGAGCAGAGGGCAGACGCCTTTCTCCATCCCCCCTCTCTGACCAGAGCTACGGCTAACCCAAGGGTCCCAGCATATCTGAGCACACTCCTTGCCCTCAGTAGGTGTTGCTTCCTGAATGGCATTTTGTCACCAGGGATGGTTCCTGAATCAGGTGAGACTCCCAAGGATGGTTTTAATCCTGAGCGGAAAATAATGCAGGAATCCAGAATCTTAAAATCCCCAGTTTGCTGAACCAGGCTCTTGGTGCTGGAGTTAAGCCCGGAGCAACAAACAGAAGGAAACGTTGTAAAAGTTAAAACATATTAATTACTGCCAATGCTCATTTGTGGCTGTGAATGTTATAATCATAGCTATCATTTACTGCGAGCCTCCCCAGGGCCCAGGTGCTTATAAACGTAGACTCGTAAATCCTCACAATGACTCTACAGAGCAGGGGTTAGGATTCCGTGTTCTAGACAGAGACACAGGCTCAGGGAAGTGAGGATCGCTTCCCCTCAGAGTGGCTCGGGGCCTCCACTCTTCTAGCCTCAGGTTTCTTTAAGGAGCATGGATTTCCTGTTAATTTCAGATTCTACTTTAAATGTTCTTTCACTGGAAGGCAGTCCACCCCTCCTCTGACTCCCACGTCTTCTACAGGAAGGATGGACTAACAGGCTCCGTTAAGACTGTCCTTGCGAATCAGACATGATCCCGGAACTCTGGCGGAGAGGGTACCCTTCTGAAAGGTGCTTGCCCAAAGATGGATGTCGGTGCTACTCCCTCCCGGACTGCTCGGACTTCTGTGGGGAGCAGGAAAGGGGAGTAACCAGGGAACCACCCTCCCAAACTCTTGTGGTAATAGGAGGGGTGCAGGAGCCGGTGCCCTCCGCCTCTGGAGACCCCCACACACTACGTGTGGGTGATGCAATGATATGGCTTCCCTCTCCTAATTGTCCAAAAGTTTACAATCTCACTGCTCCACCAAGCATTCCGTGTGTAGCTAGAACTATAGTGAAAGCCCACAAAATAATAAGGCCACCATTTCTCTGTTTATAATAAGATTCAAACTACTCCAAACTACTGTTCCCAGGAACAACGGGCGAGTCTGGAGGCAAGGGGTTGGCACTAACTGGGTGGGGGTCTATGAGCCTGCGACCGCTGGTCCCGCTTCTCCCTTTGTCCATTTACTTGAGTGACTCCATGCCGTGCTCCAAGGATCCCAAAGAAGGCATCTTAGTCCGTTCAGGCTGCTATAACAGAATACCACAGACAGGGTGGCTTACAAGCAAATTCACTTTGCACAGTTCTGGAGGCTGGGAAGTCCAAGATCAAGATGCTGGCCGCTTTGGTGTCTGGTAAGAGCTGGCTTCCTGATTCATGGAAGGCCATCCTCTCACTGTGTCTTCACATGGTAGGAGGGGAGAGGGAGCTTTCTGGGGTCCCCTCATTCATTAGAAATCTGTCCTTATGACCTAGTCACCTCCCAAAGTCTCCTAATATCATCACCTTAGGGGTTAGGATTCAACATATGAGTTTAGGAGGTCATAAACATTTAGTCGGCGGATGGTCTGCTATAGAACAAGCTTCCATGCTCTTCTCTCTTTACTAATCTCTCACACACACACACACACACACAGAGCTTATCCCTGTCAGAGAGTAGGGAGACCACAAAGGTCTGACCAAGAAAGATAATAAAGTCCTGTCCTCGAAAAATCAGGTTAATACTCAGCTCCTTACAGGCAGTAAGTGGCAATGTGTTACCAACACTGATCACATTTAGTCTGTGTGCGACCAACCCCACAATCAACAAGTCAGAGCCACTTTTACTGGAACAATTGTCCAAAAGGAGCAATTCTACAGCAACCACTTCTCCAGAAAAGACCCCAGAAACACCTACACTGGCCAAGGGTGAGCTGGCAGGTGGAACTGAGCCTCCGTCTCTGCCCAGCCCCCTCCAGCACGAGGCAGGCAGTCCTGCCCCATCAAATATCCATTTGGATATTTGCAGAGAGACCTGAATGGGTACTAGGCTGTCTCCTCCTTCAGTCCAAATACCTGTAGCAGGAGGGAAGGTATGAGAGTCAGGAGGCAAAGAGGGGAGGGAGGAGGGGGCAAGGAAAAGATAGATTCAGGAAAGTGGTGTGAGAATGTGTGCATGCTTGGTGTGAGTTTGGGGAAACCCCAGGAGATCGGCTTCCAACAGTGATTAATTTACTGCGAGAAAATAGATTCTCACTGCCAGCCACCAAGTCTGCTGAAGCTGACAATGAAGCAGTCAGCTCTGCGTTCAGGCAGCTCCGGTCTTGTGAGAAGGCAATTTGTGAGCTTTGCGTCCCTGCACCAACAGGAGAGTGATTGTGGGAGCCAGTCCCATGATGGGGAAGGAGCCACCTGCTCCTGGAGATGAAGACGCCAGCTTTTTCTACAGCCTGCCTCTGGCCTCGGTGGGACTCAGGGAGCCCGAGATGCAAGGGTCCCTCTGGACACGATGCCTAGGCAACACTGTCCAGGACGATGTCCACACGGCACTTCTGTGCTGGACGTGTACATCGGACCAGCTCCATCGCTGGAGGAAGGCTGAAAGGCCATCTTCCTTTCTGACAGACTTGACATGACAGCTCATTGAATATGAAGCCACTCATTCATTCATCCAACCAAATGTATTAAGCTTCTGCTGTGTCTCCTGCCCTGTGCTAGGCGCTGCGGTTCCCAAAGTGCAGATAACATAGAAGCAGATCCTGCCCTCCCAGAATTTACAGTTTAGTGAGGGAGACAGAAAATCAATTAAGTGACGAATGGATTCCACCCACCCTTCCCACAGCATGCACATGGCTCCAGATCATCAGAGGGAACAAGTTAAAATGATAAAAGCTGAAACAGGATAAGGCTTCAGTATCATCTAGCTCATTGTCATCAGACACAGGAGGAAATGAAAGCCCAGAGAGGCTGTCTAATGTCCAAAGCCACACAGGAAGCAGGTGGCAAGGGTGAGGACTAGAGCTTTTATCCCGCCTTTCACGTTTTTCCCGTTAACACCACACTGCCACGGTCCACAGAGAGTCCAATAAGAATGAAGCATATTCAACGTTTCCTGAAGTATGTTCTTCAATACCCACTCTGTCAAACGCTCCATGAAAAGAAGTGTTCTATCATCACCTGAATTTGGGAAATGCCAGCACTGTGTCTTCCTTATGGAGGCTGACAAGGTGCATGATCGTGTTAAAGGCTCTGAGGTCTGTGGTAAACGGCCCTGTTCATCACTGTCTAACCCAGTGTTTCACAAACTGCTTTGCCCACGGAAACCCAGTTAAAGTTCTGTGGATTCTAGACATTGGACCCTCCTTTGCTGGCTTTTTTCATATCTTCTTTTTTTGCCAAGCAGCCTTTGTTCCCTCCCTCTAAGTCACGTTACATCAGAGTCCTCAGTCTCCTTCCGCTCTCCAAGACCCTGCACATCTGGATATCCCTTTACCCCGAAACTCCAGGGTCCTCTCTTCTCTTGAATGTCTTCATTTTGCTCTCTCTCTGAATCGCTTCTGAGAACGTACTTCTTTCTGTCCCTCAGTAATTGATCTTCAGTTTACTTCAAGCTTGCTTTTTCCTAGGTGGTCGAGGAAAGCATTTGAAACATCACTACTCGTCTTCTTGCGCATAAATCACAAATCCAGTAACTGACCTAGGACCTTCAGCTCCCACGATTTGCTCCCCCAGCCAACAGTTCATTCATCTATGTGAACAATACTTACTGAATGCTGATGCACAGGTCACACTAAAGGCCACTTTCCCAGCAATCTCTGCCTAGTCAATTCCACTGGTTGGAGAACTGTGGGAATAAGGTTACGTTCATAAGTTTGACCACTGTGGGGCCCATGAGTTTCATTCTGCCCATGACCTTGAATCCTGGCCAATGGTCTCTCAAACGGGTGCCCTTGGGCATGAAGGGGACAGAAAAAGGCACTGTGGCTGGCTTGGTTCGATTTGTGACCTCTATTTGGGGGGGGAAAAAAACCACTCAAAATCCATGCCCTGAAACTGGAGGCATTGTCACATTAAGTATGTCCAAGGGACAGCTGGTTCCTCCCTCGATCAGCCATCCACCCCGGCCTCCCAGGTTCCTAATCACCTCTGAAACCATCTTCGTCTGCAAAATTGTGTAATTATGTCATTAGGAAATAGCTAACATGTGTCTTTTATTCTTTCTTACTCAAATAAACCTAATTTTTTTTCTATCAACTGTCATTTTTTTATTTTCCAAACACTTTGGTTTATATATACATATATTGCTCAGAGACTTCATTTGGACCTGAAGACATGAGAGAAGTGGCCTTGAAAAAAATATTCGCTGTTTGGCAGTGGGTTTATTAGCAACATGGTCCCTTTTGCAAGTAACCTGCTACCACCAGATGTACAACTGAGTCTGAATTTCGACTGCACACACACAAACACATGCACACACATGGTGATTTTCCATAGGAAGAAAAAAACTCAGAAGCTGATTTTTCTGTGCACATAAGTTTTCCTGGAATCCGTGGGGGAATTATTTTCCTCGAATACTGTTTATTGCTCCTGCTTTCCCAATGCACTCGGGAATATTAAAAATGTAAGACAAATAACACTCTTACCACAGAGTCATTAAGAAGTGGCATAGAAAACACCACCAACACTGGCACCAATCGTGAGTCTCCAGGACCATATAGGGACGCAGAGAGTTCCTAACCCATCTCAGTCTGCAAAGCTCACTCCTTTCACCGACTACTGAGACAGGAAGAGGGCAGGGCACAGCCATTCAAGGAATAACACAACAATTAACACCAGACTGGTGAAAGATTCAACCCCCTGTGGACTTGAGGCTCAAGGTGGTGGGAAATTTGACTTCCAGTAGACCTTGAGCTTCATTATACGCCCATTGTAATATATCAACAAGGTGGATAACATGCCCACAGGCGCCATGGCAGTCCCAAGGCTAGCCACAAAAGGTCAAAGAGTGGGAAATGGCCAACTTCCTGGGAATCCCAGCCCCTTCCCCAGGCTAGTTAGACTGGTCCTTCCATTTATTGGCATATGAAGCCACCGAGCCCATAAAAACTGGCAACACAGGGCCCCGTGGCCATCCCCTCTCTCCCTCTTCGAGACGGCCCACACTCTGTCTATAGAGTGTGTACTTACTTTTACTCTAATCTGAGCACCCAACCCCCACACCTCATGGCCTTTCTCTTGCCTTTTGATGTATCTGTAAATAAATCTACCTTTACTCAACTGTGGCTCGCTCCTGAATTCTTTCCTACGTGAAGCCAAGGACCCGCACTTGGCAGGGCACATCCCAGGGGCTCAGCCGAAGCCTGAGACCTGGCCCTCCTCACGCCCCACATCTGTTTTTCCTGCATCACTCTTAGGACTCTTGATTCCTTTCCCTGAGTGGGTGCCTGCCCCGGTCCCTCTGTCTCCTCTCCACCCGATCCTTCCCTTGCCTTTGACAGCCTCATTCATACCCTGAGTCCTCTAAGAACCCACTCTGTCCTCCACCACCCTGCCCTCATCCCTGCCTCACAGTCTTGTTACAAACGCTCATTTTTCCAAAAGCTCAGTCTACATTAGTCTTGTCAACTCCTGACACCCACGGAAAGGAAGCATGCTGTAAAAGAAAGAACACAGGCTTCAAAATAAACCAATGTGCTCTTTCCTGCCCTTTCTTTCATTTCCCTTGCTTTCTCCCAGGCGACCTCCAGCTCTCCTCTTCCCCCATCTCCGAAACTTTCTCAACACAGGCAGGCCGTGCTTCACCCCAAGTGAACAAGAGGTGCGATGGGCTGGGAGTCTTCATTTCCAGGCATAGCTTTCAAGCCCTTCCTTTCTTTTCAGAAGACAATAGTGAGAACTGAATTCCTGATCAAGTCCCTGCTCCCAGCACTAAGCAAACATGAGCCACAGACAATGAGAGACAGATGCCCCTGTCAGAACCCCGTGCTTCAAGCGAGACGCAGCCCAGATGGCTCCAGCTGAAGACTCCCTGGCCCTCCCCATCTTCTGCCATCAGTCCCCCCCCACACACCCTCCCCTCCCCCAGAACACAAACCTTCCAACAAGTCGGGCGTGAAGACACCAGCCATCTCAGACACCCCGGGATCTGGGCAGAGTGTTAAGAAAGAATGTAAACAATACATACTAATTGCTGCTATGAGGTAAGTTATAAATTAGCCAGAGGGCTGACCTCTCCACCCCCACTCTCCACCGTGAGAACGACGCTAGACTGGGGGTCTCGGAGAGAGGAAATCGACTTCTCTGGGTTACTTCTGATATTTCAGGAACTAGGTCCCTGGAGGTTTTGTGCCAAGGTCGCCCTTCGATCAGCTGTGTCCTGGGGTCCCAGGCATCCTGGGCCGGTGCAGGGAAGAGCCCTCATCGGGGGAGGGTGGGGGGCTGCAGCAAATACCCCCACAGCTCATGCACTTTCCCTTGGAGTTGCAGCCCCACAGAGTGAGCACTTCAGATCAGCCCTGCCTTTAGAGAAGTGGCCTGGAGGGAAAGAGGTGATGAGCTTCCTAAATAACGGTGATGAGGCTTGTGTGACTGTGTGGGAATCCTCTGGGCCCAGAGCCAAGCAGATGCTAAAGGAGCCTCAGTTGAGTAGATCAATGAATGAAGGAATGAATGAATGAATGAGGAAGAGAATGAGTGAATCTGTCGGAGACCCCAAATGCCTTCGCTTTTTGCAAACCTGCGTTTTGTTCAGTTTTGTTCACTGAGGGAGGTGGGACCCCTCCAGGGGGAGGAAATGGCAGCCCACTGGCCAGGGAGGCCTCAGGCAATGCTCAAAGCTGACTCAGGTCAATGAAACCCAGAGGCAGTGGGTGAGGGTTCGAGGTTGTTGGTTAAATCAGAGAGGCGTGAGGACCAGACCCTAGGCTTCTATTCGTTTTTCCCAGGAACTCCGCACCCAGTAGACAGTTCTCTCGGAGCCACTGGGGTTCTCACCTTCCTGCTCCTCTCAGAGAGAGTGGTTTCCACGCGACAGGGCCAAGGCTGCATCTTCTGTGCCAGGTGCCGGTGACGATGTTGTCAAAGTCTACATATTTACTCAAGAAACATCAACCTATGACATCTGCGTGCCTGGCACTGTGCTGGGCTCTGAGGATCCAGCAGTGACTGAGACCCCAGCCTAGTAGGGACACGGCAAGCCAACAGGTAAGTGCACTTCTGGGCCCCCTGCTGGCCTCACCCCCCGGGATGCCAACGTCATACATCAGGGACCTTGTCACCCACGGCGAGCGTAAAGCCCAGCAAGGACCGCAGGCCTGAGCTGGCTTCACAGCTCTTCAGGGGCCCTCTCCTGGCTCCCACCTGGGACTCTGCCCTCCACCGGGCTGTGCAGCCCCTTGGCCACCCAGAGTGACCCGGGCAGCGCTCCAGGGAGGGCCTCTCTGTTGGTCCCCTCTAAAGAAAACCAGTCACAAAGAGCACCTGTTTCCACAAGGGCACCAGGAGCATAGCTAGATACCTTTGCCTACCTTGGGCCTTCTTCCTTCGTTCTCATCAGTATAAATCCAAAGTGTCAGCTACCTCCTAGGCTGGAGGCCTGCAGGCTGCCGGGGAAAGGGACCGCGCTGGGGGCGGGGGGTGGGGGGGCCGTGTGCGGGCTTTCGTTAAAGCAGGCTGTCGCTTGCCGGGCTGCCAGCGCCCCTGAGTGCGTGTCCTCCTGGGGTGAGACAGAATCAATTGGCTTGACGCAACTTCTGGATCCTTGTTACAGCTCTGGCTTGGGTCCCATGGAGGCCCTCAGACAGACATCAATAACCTTGTCTCTCATTGCCTTTATCAGCCTCAATCCAGGCCCATTAGAATGCGCCAATATTTATGTACATTTTAACGGCCATGCCAGCAGCAGCATTATAACAGGGTGGCCAGCCCAGGGTTTGGGGAAGGCTGCAGGCTGAGTTTTCTCTCCCTCACCCTGCTTTTGTTCAGTCTGGGGCCAGAGGGCGTCTCCTTCCCCAAGCCCTTCTCTCCATTACCCAAGGCCGCAGCTTTTGTTGCCACTCAGGGGCTCAACATTAACACAAATTGTTCGTATCTGTCGGGAACCTGTAATGTACAAGGCACGCTGTTTTCTATGCCTTCACTCTCTCACCTAACCATCTCAAAATTCAGCAAGGTCAGTGGTGTTGCTGTTTAACAGATGAACAAATCAAGGCTCAGAACAGTTGAGCAGTAAGCTCAAGGTCACACAATTGTAACTAGGGTGACAGGCGGGGTCACACCGGAAGAACCTGGTTTTGGCTTATATCTGGACCCAGACACTGTGTACTTTTACTCACTTACGCTGCTTTGTGTTTTTTAAATTCAACAAATGTAAAATACAGTTATTGGGCACCTACTACTATGTCAGATACCATCATGGATGGAAGCTACTGAAGCGACCGAGGTAGACAAGATCTCTGTTCTAGTGTGTGGATGTCATAAGACAAGAAATCAACAAGAAAACAGCCTGGCGATAAGTGTGTGCAGAGAGTTCAGATAGGCTGATGGGAAAGTGAATGACTGGGTGGCTACTGTTAGATGGAGTGACCAGATTCCTCTTAAGGAGGTGATGTTCAGCATGAGTCATGAGTAGCAAGAGGGAGCTGGCCTCGTGACCCTCAGGGGCACAGCTAGTCATCCTAGGGTGGGAGTGAGCTGGCAGGGGATTGAGGAAAGGAGGGAAGACCAGTGTGGCTGAAACAAGGCAGGTGGGGAGGTGAGAGGTGGGAGATGAGGCAGGAGAGGAAGGCAGAGCTGGACCCTTCTGGCTTATATTTTTTTTTTTTGAAGTACAGTCAGTTTACAATGTTGCGTCACTTGCTGGTGTACAGCACAATGCTTCAGTCATACATGTACATACATATATTAGTTTTCATATTCTTTTTCATTAGAGGTTACTACAAGATACTGAATACAGTTCCCTGTGCTGTACAGAAGAAACTTGTCGTTTATCTATTTTATGTACAGTAGTCAGTATCTGCGAATTTCGAGAAGCCATTTGTATTTCATTTTGATAGTGATAAGAAGGAGCCAGACTCAGTCTGATATAATTATTTAAAGTTCCCTCTGGCTAGAGCAGAACAAAAGAAGCAGGCGGAGTGAGCTAGGAACTTCCTGTGTTGGTACCTTAGGGAAGGCTGGAGTCACTGGGGGAGTCAGAGAAGTGAACACGGCTGGATCTGGTTAAGCCATAGGGTAAATTGCACTGGCTGATGGATTGGATATGACGTATGAGAGAGAGAGAGAGGAAGGCTCCCAGGTTTTGGAACCTTGTGAATCATGGTGCCATTTATTTTTTTATTTATTTTTTTTTTTCATGGTGCCGTTCATTGAGATGGGGAGGGTTGGATGAATTGATTGGAAGCCTTGGGGTAGGGAGTCAAGAGTTCTGTTTGGGCCATTGAAAGCTCCAGATGTTAATTAAACATCAGTATAAACAATTGGATCTCACCTTGGGAAGGGTATAGATATAGATGATGAGGGGGTCCAGTACCCTGCCACACCTTAACATCCAGAGGTAGAGCAGAGAGAGAGGAGGCTGAGAAGGAGAGGCCAGCAGGGCAGGAAGAAAACCTGGCCTGTGATGGCCAGGGAGCAGAGGATGAAGGTTTTCAAAATAATAACGATGATGGTGGTGGTGGTGATGATGATGACTGATGGAGAAGAAGAAGAAAGTGAAAGAAAAAGACACTGTTATTCTCCCGTTTTACAGGTGAGACACCCGAGGCACAGAGAGGCTACTTAAAAGTGAAATCACTGGCCATTCTTCCCCTTGTGCTCACTAAATAAGCAATGCCCAGTTCCTTCTTTCCACGCCCTACAACTCAGCTTCGGAGCCTCAAACAGGTCCTGACTGAGTTCTCCAGAGGTCCTGTCCTTTTTCAGCCCTGAACTTGGTTTATTAACTTCTTTGTCAGTTTTAATGCTCAGATCAGCGGAAACCTGCTAGCTTAGCTGACAGACAAGCGGGCTGCAGCTGTGGAGAGTAATCTGGTTCCCTAGTTTGCTCTATTCTCCAACAGAAACCTTTTCTTCAGACTCATCCTCTCACCAGCTGCTAAAAACATTGTATGGTACTCGGGCTGCCCCTTGCCACCCAAAACTGCTCCAGATCCTTTCTCGAGACCTTACCTCCTCAGAGGGGGCTTCCCTGAGACAGCTACCCTATTTATCTCTACAGTTCCTCAGAAATGATTTCATATATAATTAATTTTCATTCCTAATTAGGTTCAATTTTTGTTGGCAAAGTCTTTGGGTCCCCGTGCCATTCTTTCACAGTCGAAAACATTATCAGAGGTGAAAATAACAATGAAGGGACAGAAATGTATCCTGGATGTCAGAAAAGGGACTAGGAGAGAAAAAATAACTTTGGGTGCCAATTAGCCTTGGAGCAGAGGTCTAATAGAGCAGGCGACATCAAGGAGAGCCTGGAGGAAGGGGCGAGAGTGAACCTGGTCTGGGGCAGGACAGCCCCGATCTTGAAAAAGACCCGGGCCCTCTGCTATTGGAAATGCTTGGAACATGATCTTGTGCAGCCAGACGTGGTCTTGCTGGTCCTCCAGGGAGCAGGAGCAGGACTGTCTGGGAAGTGAGCCTGGCTGCAGCCCTTCTGTCCTGGCTCTTGTCACATCCGTCTGAAATGGACCAATATGTCTGCACATGGAACCCGGCCTACAATGGTTAACATTATTTAAGAGCACTCCGAATTCCTTTCATCCATCTTCCCATTTGCTTCGAGTATGAAATGTGGACACGTGAGGAATAAAGCTTTTAATTTTGCAGCACTAAACAAGGGGGCTCATTTCTAAGAGTACAGTTGAAGGAACACAGTGGGAAAATGTGAGTCACAACAAGGGGTGAGCAGGTGTGGAAGCAGCCAGGTGAGGTTCTGCCCTAAACGGGGTCACTGATGGGGGAGTAGAAAGGAAGTTCTCATTAAAAGAGCAGTGGGAGACGTGGGACGAAGTGTCGTGAATTTCACAAGCCTCTGGGATAGACTCGACTTCCTGCCAATGTACGCAGACAAATAAAGACACGGAGAGTAATGAGACACTCCTTATTACACGCTGCTCTGTGCACAGGGGAGGTCCTCTAGAGCCATCCCCACGTGTAGGGAGACTCTCTTCAATCCTGCTTCAGGAAGTCTGAAGAATATTCATTCATTCATTCAACAAGTATTTACTGGACATCTCTTTTGTGCAGGCCCCATTCTAGGTGTTTGCAGTACAGCATTGCACAAAACAGACACAGAGCCCTGCATTTGTGGAGCGTGTATTCAAGGCATGAGACTCAGACAATAAGCTACAAACATGATAAACAGGAAAGCGTAAGAGATGTGACGGGTAATGCAAGCCACATTTTTAAAAGAGCCTGTCTTTCCCAAAGCATGCGCTGTCCTAAGTACAACATTCTCATGTACAGCCTCAGGTTGCTCTCTGTTCTTCATCAGGAATCTCTGAGGCTAGAGTTGTCGCGCTTCCCACTTCTCTCTCATTCCATCACGTACCCTCCTCCCCGCCGTAACCTGAACTACACGCGGATTGGACACAGAGAGGTGCTTAATCACACGTGTGACATTGAATTAGTCATCCTCGTTTGGGAGCACAAATTCTGTTCCCTGACAGAAATCCTCTTCAGAGATGATGTGTTTACCCCAGAGTCCCTTTTCACAGATACTCCCCTGTGACACATGTGGGAAATGTGGTTAGCCAAGGAGAGCTGGTCCAGCTCAGGGAAGAAGGAGAAAAATCTCATTCCTATCAGGATTGATTTCCCTTCCTTTCCCACTTAGGTCTCCCGGGAGCTCCATCCCCACTCATCACCCACATGCCTCCTCTCCTGGGTCATTCTTGACCCAGAGGGAGCGATGGAGATCAGACAAACACTGTATCCTGACCTGTATCCTATGGGTGACTGCTCTAAAATGTTCCAGGTAGGAAGTCTGAGAACACTTTGATTTCATCTCATTTTTAGCACATAAGCATACGTGCATGAAAGGGACAGAACAGAATCCTTTCATTTGTCTAGTGCGAGGGGAGGTAGGCAGAAACCTTCTTGGAAAATAAGGTCACAGCTAAATGCTTAAGTGCATTTAGTCTGCTCTCTTGCCCTTCACATCCTCTCATATACATTGTACCAAGTTCTGTAAGCCATACTTTCAAATTCAGTATATGTGAAAAATAGAAGAGTAAGGCTTAAACGTCCAGTACTTGTATGCACCAGAGTTTCCTGAGGTCAGTCCTGGGCCCCTTTCTCTTCTCACGCATAACTTAGTCCTGTCCAATCTCATCCATGTCTTCTCTGCGGGTACAATTTCTCTGCTGATGACTCCTAGGTTTTGTATTTGTGGTCAAACTTCTCTGAGTCTTAGAAAACTGAGAAGCCCTCAACATCCCAAGGGATATTTCTACTTGGTTACCAGCAGGTTCCTCGACACCACACAACCATGGCAAACTCACAGCCCTCCTACCACCACCTCCAAGCCTGGACCTCTCCCATCATTCCTCATCTCAGCAATAGCCTCACCGCCATCCAGGGGTACAAGCCAAAAATCCAAGCATGACTCTTGGCTCTCCCTTGCTCTCCCCTTCATAATTTAACCGCAGTCCTGACAACTTTGCCTCCTCAATGTCTCTTGAATCTTTCAACCTCCCTTTATCTCTGTTGCCATCACTTTCATCCCCCAAACTCATCCCCTCTCACTTGGACACTTTAAGATTTCCAGTCAACCTTCACGTGGCTCCTGCTCGAATCAGATGCTCACATTGCAACCTGAGGAATTTCTAAATGCAAATCTGATAGTGCTATGACCCTCACCATCTCGACATTTACTTCAATAGTCTCCTGTTGCTCCAAGAATAAATACCAAAATCCTTATGTTGTGGGCTGAATCGTGTCCCCCTACAAAATCCATATTTGAAGTCATACCACACCCAGGATCTCAAAATACGACTGTCTTTGGACAGAGTATCTTTAAAGAAGCAATTCAGCTGAAATGAGGTCATTAGATAGGGTCCTAAGTCATCACGGCTGGTGTCCTTATAAGAAGAAATTTGGACACAGACAGGTAGAGGGCTGACCAGGGAGAAGGCTCGGGGAGAAGAGGACCATCTACAAGCCAAGGAGAGGTCTCAAGAGATGTGAACCCCGCTGACACCTTGATCTTAGACTTGCAGCCTCCCAAACTGTGAGGCAATAAATTTCTATTGTTTAAGCCACACAGTCTGGGGTGCTTTGTTACGGCAGCCCAAGCAAATAAATGCATCTCAGTAGGGCTGCGAAGTCCTGCACGGCTTGTGGGTGGTTCTAAAATATATCCATAAAAATTCTGATCCTCTCCCTTCAAAAGGTGGAGCCTGATTCTCCTCCCTAATTCTCCTTCCCAGATTAGGACTTAAAAAGCAGACGGCTTCCTTCTTGTCTCTTGCTCTAGGATCCTTGCTCTGGGGGAAGCCCGCTGCCATGTCATGAGGCTTCTCAAGGGGCCTTATGGGGAAGTCGCACGGGGAGGTCTGAGGCCTCCTGCCAACAGCCATGTGACTGAGCTGTCTTGTAAGCAGATCCCACAGTCCCAAACAGACCTGTAGAGGACTGCAGCTCTTGCCAACATCTCGACAGTGACTTCACGAGAGACCCTGAACCAGAACCACTCAGCTAAGTTGTTCCTGAACTCCTGACACACAGAAACTACGAGATAATAAATGTTTGTTGTTTTCAGATACTAAGTTTTAGGGCAATTTGTTATGCCGCAGTAGGTAACTAGCACAGCCTGACTCAAACTCCTATTTTTTTCTTTTTTCTAGACTTGACTTTTACCACGATCTCCTACTTTCTGAGCCTCAGCCCCACTGGCTTTCCTTCTGGGCCTCAAATTCCCCATGTTTCCCAAGCCCCTCTTTCTAGAATGCACCCCTACATTCTTCCTTATTTGAGTCCTACTCATACTTTTGATCACATTTCAAGCATTAATTTTTCAAGGAAATCTTTCCCAACCCTTAGGCTAGTAAGGCTCCATTAAACCACATTCTTTTCTTTCAGAACACTCTCCTCTTATTATAGCTTACTACTGTTTGTTCATTAGGGTGATTACTGAATTGATGTCTGTCTTTCCCACTAGACTACAAGCTCCGTGAGGCCAGGGATGGTGCTGTCTTTGCTTCCCTCCATGTCCCCAGTACCTATACAAGCTAGTCAGTCAGTGCGTACTTGCTAGATGGATGGATGGAGGTTGGCCTCTGTCTGCGGAGGTGTAAGTCTTACATTTCAGAATTGTGTCCTATTAGGTCTCCTACTTACAAAATCACCTGTGAGCCAAACACTGTTAACCTATCTGCAGCTAAATGTGCGTTAACTAGGGCTCAGGAAGCTGTATATTGTCTGCATATTCATTTTATGCCATTAAGAATTGCTTTGTAGACACACATTACTGTATATAAAATAGATAAACAACCAGGACCTACTACTGTATAGCACAGGGAACTACCTTCAATTTCTTATAATAACATATAATGGAAAAGAATCTGGAAAGGAAATATACATATGTATGTACATGTATGTCTGAATCACTTTGCTGTACCCCTAAAACTAACCTTGTAAATCCACTACACTTTAATCAAAATTTTTCTTTTAAAGAATTACTTTGCCTTCCTTTAGTATCTTTGTTAACATTTCTTTTCAAAATTCCATTATGTATGTCATTGTTGATGAGTGAGGAGGGAGAAAGGGTTCTCTTCCAAACCTGGAACAGATAAGGGGGTAAAGCCCCGACAGGTACACGGGTGGGGCAGCTGGGAGGGTCCCACTCCTCTCCACGACTGTGGGACAGGATTGAAGAGGTTTAATAGAGAGGAGGCGTGTGCAAGGCCCGTTCTTCCAGAGTGAAAATACAGCGGCTGTGCAGATGGTGTGCTGCAAACAGTGCTGCTTTAATTGATGAGCCTGGAGCAAAGAAGGCAAAGAGAAAGGCTAGCTGCGAATCGGATGATCCTGGTGTGGAAAATATCACGAGCAGCTCTGTACCTGACAGACACAGTGACCCTAGAGCACAAAGCCCCAACCTGTCTTTTGAAATAACTATCATAATTTGGGATAAAAATTCATGCTTTTAAATCCAAGAGCTTTATTAAATCAAACTATTTAGCTGCACTCCGGCTGGCTTGCCCTAGTTTGAATCTGTGTTGTTTGTAAGTGTATTTTATGAACGGCATTTCTTTACAACAAAAAAATAAAAACAACCAGAAACCTGTTTATCTTGAGCCCCTTTATTCGGGCAATTTGCATGTATATGTGTGTACATACATCTGTAATTTCCCCCCAGCACCAGGAAGGCCAGGCTTGGGAAGAGCTTTTATTCATTATTTAACCAAGGAAAGAGCTTTAACTCAAACAAGAGCAGGGCAGGGAGGGGGCGGGGGGAACACGCAGGCAGGAGCTGAAGGGTCTGGGCAAAAGAGAACATTTTTATAAACAGACTCTCGAGATGAAAACCTGAACAAAGAGCAACAAACAGCTCCTTTCTACATTTTTTTTTTTTTTTCCTTTCTTGAAGCTCCTGACAGACTCAATTCCCTTCCTGCATAATCTCCTCTCATTTCTTTCTGGAGCAATGTCAGTGTTCTGAATACAGAAATACATCACCACTTGTTCCCCTTAAGGTTGTTCCTTCCTCCGCCTACAGACAGAGGTGGGGAAAGCCCAGCCCAGCCCCCCGCGGGCTGAGTGTGCCTGCAGCCCTGTCACCAGCGCCCCGTCCTCTCCTGCCACCCTGTCACCAGCGCCCCGTCCTCTCCTTCTCCGCTGCAGTGATTTCAAATCCTGTAGCCTTCTCTAGCCTGGGGACCCTTCCCTTCACCTGAGACGGTTTTCCACAGTTTCCAAGGTTTCATTAATGTTGCAAGAAGCAGATGGTGGCTGAGAGTCAGCCTCGGTCCCCCTTGGGTAGGACAGGGGGCCTCGGCCCAGCTGGTCCCGTGAGCACCCACCACGTGCCGGACTCCTGCCAGCACTGTCTCACTTACACCTCACAGTAACCCTGAGAGGGAGGTTACTCCCACCCTCATTTCGCAGATGAGAGCACTGAGGCTCAGAGAGACAGCTTCATGTTCCTGGAAGGAATCCTGACTTTGGAGTCAGCCCTGCCTTTCCACCATGATGAACTCTGACCTTCTACCCCCATGTTTCTCCATCAAAATATTTTCCCAAAGAATATTGCTCTGTGGTCTAAATCCTCCGGGTTGTATTTCTCCCATCAGCTGGATCCCATTACCTCTTTCAACTTTCATGAATTCATTCCTTCAACAATTTACTGAGCACCTCTGGTGTGGAGCAATGAAACTGCTCTGGTGGCAGTTATACCTAGTTAAGGAAGACAGATAAGGAACAAGCAAACGTGCCCTGTGTCAGATGGTGATCAGTGCTAAGTAAGGAGAAAGCACCGAGCAGGGCACAGAGGGCAGGGAGTGCTGGGGTGGGGACGGGGCTCGCCCTTCCATAATGAGTGGTCAGAGAGGCCTCGAGGAAAGGTGACACTTACGAGCAGACATGCAGGGATGGAGGGATTTGGCGTTGGGGGAAGAGGGCTTCTAGGTAGATGGAACAGGAGGTACAAAGATGCTGAAGTCCTTGATGCGTTTGAGGAACACTGAGAAGGCCAGTGTGGCTGGAGTGAAGCATGCATGGGAGAGGGCAGGTGAGGCTAGAGTGGAAAGAGCAAAGTGGACCAGGAGCAGGAGATGAGGTCAGGGGAGGAGAGCATGGGGGCCTTCTGCTGTAACGGCTTCGGTTTTGACTCTAAGTGAGCTAAGAAGTTATTGGAGGGTTTTCAGCAGAAGATCAAGACCACTCTGGTTAATGTGTTAAGAATAGACTCGGGGGTGGGGAAGCAAGATCAGAAGCAGGAAGACCCATTAGGAGGCACTGCAGGAATCCGGGTGCAAGTTGACGGAGACAGGGAAAGGGAATGAGATGTGGCTAGATTTTGGAGATATTTAGAAGGTGGAGCCAACGGGGTTTGCTAATGGCTTGATGCTGGGTGTGAGACAAAGAGAGACATCAAAGATGGCTTCAAGGTTTTGGCCTGAGTAACTGGAAGAATGGGGTTGCCAAACTGAAAGGGAGCAGACTGTGACAGGAGGAAAATCAGATGCTAGTAAAGAAGGAGGGGAGAGGTTTGCCAAGAGAGATGGTGAGAGTGTCATGTAGGACAGAAGGTGATTCCAGTAGTATTGCCCTGTAGAGCTGAGGGCTAACCTGAGGTCTGTGGCCATGAACTTAAAGTGATATCATGGCTGGCTTTTGGGGTGTTTTCCTCCAGCCAGTTTAAGCTGCCTGTATAAGCGTGGAGTAGGCAGACAGTTGGTTTTAACCAAGGTTGGGGATTTGCCAGGCAGGACACTAGAAGACAGGATGCGGGAGGGAACAGAGCTCATGCATGGGAGGGATGACAGTGAAGATCCAGGGGACTTAAGCAGGAGAGAAAGGGAGCAGGGCAGGAGGAGTGAGGACGGTGCAACAGGTTGTGCATTTTGGAAAGGTGGAAGAATTGTTAGGGTGGGGATGCGAGAGGGAGCAAGCTGGAAAGTCAGGAGGTGGTAGTCATGGAGATTATGGATGGGGGTAGAAGTTGTAGGCTTAAGGGAATGAGAATGGGAGTGGGTGACTCCCAGCATCCTCTCCTCTGACACCTCCCAGATCTTGGGCTCCCCTCCTTCTCTTCTGCTTGTGTATTTTTCCAAGGATCCTTCCCCTTTCTGATATTTATAGCACTCACTGAGGCAAATCTGGCTGATCCTCTCTGCCTTGTTGGTCTCCTCTTGTGTTAGGGTGGGCCCTTGGAGAAGCAGAAGTCAACAGGACTAAACACACAAGATTTTCATTAGGGGAAATGTCTGAGGGAGAGAATGGGGAGGGAGCTGGGTAAGGCTGGGAGAACTGTCTTACCACCACGCAAGCCTGACGCCAAGCCAAGGAGAGAGACAGAAACAGACAGAAGGTTGGGTGGAAGCACGTAACAAAGGTTTAAAGTGGGCGCGGCTGTCAGGGAGTCCTCTAGCTGGAGGCACCCATCAGAGACCTGTGAGCAGCGGGTCTGCCTTGGCATCCCCAGCAGTCATTGGCTGGGAGCAGCTGTGGGAAGCATGAGCTCCAGCTCATGCAGCAATAGATTACAGAGCGCATCACCTGAGGGCCCCTGGTTAATTCCACTGCCCATAACTGGGGTTCTAGGAGGTACATTCTCGTGGACACCACACCAATCCAGCTGCAGGTAAGGGCACTGCTTTTAAGCCCACTATCCTGTACCTTCTTGCCCTTGGCTAAGATCTGGGTGCTGCTCCCTTGGAGAGAAGCTGTGGGCAAAGCGCAGCTGCCTGGTTTCCTCCACACGCAGGGACTGTCCACATGGACCCGACTTTCGAGCAGCTGCTGCGCCCTCGGGGAGGTTGCACCGCGCACACAGCCGTGGGTGTTAAGATGGACACGGGCCCTGGGTCTGCAAGAGCTGGGCTTGCAGAGCACTGGGGCGAGCGGACGGCGGAGGTGGAATCAGGGCCTCCTTGAATCCCGTTTATCGCTCCTCTGCGGACACCAGCCAGCTCCACGTCTCCACTAACGGGCCCTTTCCCCCTGTCCTTTTGCCATTTCCTCATGTCCTGCCTGATTCTCTGTCCCGCATCTCCCACTTACGGATACCTGAAATTTCAGCCGTCACAAAACTTTACCTCCAAGGCTTCGTCCTCCCCCCACCCTCCAACCCGTCCCGATTTCTCAGTCCTCTCACCCAAATAAACACCATGTTCTGCCCCTGGCAGTCTGCACCTTTGATTTCTGTGTCCCGCTGCGATTCCTTTCACCCCCCGTCCCTCGATGACTCCTGACAGATCATCCGTGCGCGCTGTCTCTCCAGACTGGCCCTGTACTTTCCTGCTTCCGCCAAAACACTGGCTCACGCTCCAGCAACCACCTTCCTCATCTAGCACCAGCTCTCACTCTCTGCTTTTGCGGTTCCTTTTCCCACGGTCGTCCTCCTCCCCGTCCGTCCTCCTCCCAGCCCTCTCACTGTGCTCCTGCCCCGGCCCTGCGCGCAAACCTCCCCTCCCGCAGTGCTCCTCTCCCCACCATCACAGTGGACCCCACGGAGCCGCTCACCCAAAGCCCACTTCTCACCCTGGCTTTGAATAAGCCCCCGGTGCATACGTCTCAAAACTGTTTCTCCTAAAATCGAAATCAAAACCAAAACCAAACATGAAAATACTTCCAACAGTGGGACCCTTAAGAGGAAAGCCTGCCTTCAAGTAGTCCTGCGCCCAGCGCCCCGCGCCTCGAGCAGGCCTGCAGAGACGCCACTGGATGCACCCACAAGAGGTGGGGACTTTAGAGCTAAGAGATGAGGTTGGAGTTGGAGTAATAACGAAGTTTGGAGCAAGGCTTCTACAGGTGGCTTCCTCAAGGTAACCTGCTAGAGAGTGGCAAAGCTAGAACCCTGCATAGTGACACTCAATTTAATACTCATTCAACTTTGTATTAACAGTGCTTCCAATTAAGAAGAAATTGCAGCACAGAGTGAGAGCGTGGGCGCTCAACAACCCCAGCGCACTGGTTGGGTAGCAGCCCTGCGGGGCTCACCAGGGAGCTTGTTAGAAATGCACAATCTAGGCCCCACTCAGACCCATGAGTCACAATCTGCACGTTCACAAGATCCCGGGTGATTCCTGCACATATTAAAATATAAGGAGCACTGATCCAGAGAGCCTTAGGCCTGCCTCCTAACTCCAAGGCGGCCACTTCTCTCGCCACACTCGAGGCTCCAGGGCACAGGTGTTTGGTGGTGGATATACAGTGCAGGACCGAGAGCTCTCTGTCACACAAAAGACACTAAATCAATTTTGTTTACTGACAGACTGATTAAACAGTCCTGTCCCTTAATTATTTTTGTCTTCTATAAATGGCAAGTCAAGCTACTCATTTTCCAGGGATATTTTCAAAAGAAGACACTCTGAGGGTGACTCCAAGGCACTCTTTGTCGCTATTACAGCTTCCATGTGTGCTAAATGGCCACACACTGGGACCCCACGGTGCAGGTCAGGAGGTACACATGGTGAGAAGCAGCAAGTAAATGCAGGCGCATCACAGACTGTCTTCTCAGCTCCACTCCACCCACTGAGATGCCTACACATTGCCCCAAGCTGTCCTCAGACTCACGTGCCACCTCCGGGTTGTCACCCAGCCAGCTTTCTTTGTACTCTAAAGAATGAGAGTCCCTAGAAACATTGATCTGGGGATCCATGAGCACCGTCCTTCCTCCAGATCCACAGACAGGAAGAAAGATATCCTTAGCAAGAGACCAGGCAACCTGGACAGAGCCTCTTGGTAGATGAGGGGCAGAGAAATCAACAAGGAGAGGGGCGCAGGGTCTGGTTATCTCGTGCTGAAACAAAGTAAAGGGTCAGAAATACACTCCCAATAATTCTACCTCTCGGCATAGCAGGTGCGTGTGCATGCAGAGTGGTTACTGAAAAAGAGCTTCATGGGGGAAAAAAACATTCCTATCTGAATGACAGTGTCTGTACCACAGTTCCACGAGATTTTGGGTTTGATTGGGATGCACCTGCTTGGTATACGTAGATAAACATCTGGAACCATTAAATGTTCTGCATTCTGGGGCTGTTCTGGATCAATACCAAATGAGGATGTCGATTTCTCCTTTCTGCTTGGGATAAAACGTGCTTGAAACACATAGAATCCTTTGGATCTACTTTCATTTAAAAAGCACAATTATTCCAAAAGTTTTCAGTTTGCTACACAGACCGTTTCCTGCTCAAATATAGCGATCCAAAATATCCATTCCACCCATAATTCTCAGCATCTGCTCAGTACATAGCAGCATATTTTGACATCCCAGGAAAGTTTTTTTAAATAAAGAAGGAAGGAAAGGGGAAAAAAAAGGCTGGAAAGAAGGGAGGGAGAATTAAAATAAATATTCTCGAGAGTAATTTTCTCTCTGAAAGGCTAATAATATATAAACTTCAAAAAATATTTACAAAGGCAGAGTTTTATGTTGGTTAATTGACAGTCTACATATTTTCAGAAGAGGGCTATTGGCAAAAGGAGGGGAAAACAATTAGTAATACATTCATTTAAGATCCATTTGCTGTAAAGGTTAATAGCTCTTTGTTTTGAATAAGAGCTTTACTAACCCTTCTGTGATCTGCGATGTTCCTTTGCACAGTGCTTGGTTCAGAGGTATCCCATTCAATTAAAAAAAAAATTCAGTGAATGAATAAATGAACGAATGTTCCTGTGTGTATGAAAATCTCTTGAATGTCCACAGGAATGTTTGAATTTCATACATTCTGCCTTTCACTAAGGTAGATTGAGCTTAGGCTCAGTTATCACTTGGCTTATTGGTCATTTTAATTGAGGTAAAAATAATGATCCTTCACCAAAGAAGTCAGACTGAACCATTTCTTAAACTGCAAATCAATGAACCACCCGACAGAAAAAAAAAAGAGCAATAGATATGAACAGGTAATACACACATAAAAAAGAAAATACAGATGGCTAATAGACATATGAAAAATGCTCTCTCTAACTAGCAATCAGGAAAATGCAAATTCAAGCAGCCAGGAGACACTATGCTTAACCCATCAGATGGGCAGCAATCAGGTGAAATGAGAGCAGGTAAAGGAATGGGCTCGGAGGGCAGGCTGTCTGGGTTCACACCCTGCCTCTGTTGCCTGCCAGTCTACGTATGCCCCAGGACAAGATTCTTAACTTCTCTGGGCTGATAAAGGGGTAACGATATCAACATCTATCTCGTTGGGTTGTTGCAAGCATTCAACGATTTCATACACATAAAGCATTCAAAACTGTGCCTGGCAGGAAGTAGCCACTTGATACATAGATCTATTATTGGCATCAAGTGTTGAGGAATGTGGGGAAGCAAACGCTTTTGTAAACTGTTGGTTGGAGTATAAATTTAGTACAGCCACTTTGGAAAGAAATCCAGCCGCTTCTAGGAAAATTAAAGGTATGCATCTCCTACAGCTCTGCTAGTATCTGCTCTTGGGAAACAAATATATTTGTTTCATTCTTACACTGACTGCAGCATTCTGTGTAATGGAAACTATCTGGAAACTCATAAATAGGAGAATGGCTAATTATGGTATAACTATGAATACTATGTAGCACTTAAAAATAATGAGGTAGTTTTCGAGGTACTGACATGGAATGATCTCCAAGACACATGGCTGAGTGGACACAGCAAGTATCAGAACAATGACACAATGTCACTGTGAATATCATTGTGAATATCATTGACGATGTGGTATTTGTTATGATACGGCACGACATTTGTGTATATGTCATTTGAGCAAAAGTTACATATGAAACCTTGTATTATATTTATATTGTATATAATATATATTATTATATAAACATACCTGTATGTATATAGGTGAGTGTAGTAAAGTCATTAACTCTAAGGGAGGTATAGGTATTGGGTGTGGTAGTCAAAAGAGGACTTTACCTGCTTTGTACTGTTTTTAGTAGAAATACTATATTTGTATATATCTTTGCAGTGCATTCCTCTATTTATTTATACAATTAAATATAGGGAAGGGGGAATAGAGAGCTATTGTTTGATGGGCACAGAGTTTCAGCCTGGGATGATGAAAACATTCTACAAGTAGAGGGTGCTGATGGTTGCACAACAACATGACTGTGCTTAATATCACAGAACTGCATGTCAAAAAGAGTTAAAATGCTAAATTTTATGCTACATCTATTTTACCATGATAAAAATTTTAATTAAATTTGAGAATTCTTTATACCATGACACAGCAGGATGACCCCTGTCAAGGATTAGAGCGTGCTCCAGTGTATAGAAGTTGAGCCTTTCAAGAACCCCGGGACGTGGGTGAGTTGGAGAGTGGCACAGAGGCTTGGAAAGGAGAGATGATGGGGAGGCCTGTCTGCCCTGAGAAGGAAAGTCTTGAAAAAAGACGAGAAACAAAATTAGAGAGACATCCAGTGGAAAGTCAAGCAGCGCCCAATTAACAGAACTTGGCTTTGATCTGCTGGGAAGGAGAGAAATAATTCCTCTAAGTCCCTGTTCCCTCTCTCCAGTCGGAAGCCCTCCAGAGATAAATTCACAGATGGCGAGGGGCAGGGAAGGTGGTGCAGAAGGAGAAAAGAAAAGGGTCGTAAAAAGTAGAATCTCATAATGGCTTGTAGTTTTGCTGCAGCAGCTCCTCTTTCAAAGAGCTTCCATGCACCTGGAGGGAACTGGATTTCCTTGTGAGACTATGCCTTTCAAGTAGATTAAAAACTATTTTCATGAGTTGTGGCTGTTTACATGCAAACCTGTCATTCAGATGATGTGTGCCTTCACAGACGCCCACGGAAGCTTATCAACAGCTCCTTCTGTTTTGGGATAATTTCCTTTAGGTTCCTATGCAGGGCGTCTGGGCAAAGGAGGAAGGTGAAGGGACCAGAGGGCATTCTATTTCCTCCACAAGGTGAAAAAAAAAAAACAAAAACACTAGGAGCATGATAGGGGCAGGGCTGGAGCAAGAGTCCAGAGTCTCCTCCAGCTGGAATGAGGGCAGGAAGGTGTCAGAAGCTGGTCATCCAACTCTGAGCTCGTCCAGTGCTTGCGACAGACAAGGTCCACCCTCGTCTATGGGCTGAACAGTTTCCCAGGTTGTGAGTTTCTGCCACCCATTCTCCAGCAGAGCCTAATGCCAAGGCCACACTCCAGGAGACAGAGAGACTATCAAGAGTAGGACACAGTGGCTTTGGGAAATCTAGGGAGGGACGACCAAGCCTTGAGCTCAGCTACTGTGGAGTCCCAAATTCTGAAGCAAAATTTAAACTGTTTTCTGAATTGAAATTATGTTCATTGGCTTTTTGCCAAAAAAAAATTTTTAAGCAATTGTTAAACCACTTTGATCTAGAAGCCACATTATTTTCTAGAAATCTTACACTGAAGATTGAGTTAAATTCTAGAAGGATAAAGCGATGGCTTGTGAGCTTTTGAAAAGAAAACGTTGATTCACTCAAGCCGACATAAGACAAAAATAGATAACAAACCAATGGAATATGTGGTTATGTGAATGTGTTTGGCTGAAGAATTGACAAGATTTTTAACAACGTTTCAAGAACAAAGTGGAAGAACATGGTCAGGATGTTAACAAACATAGGCTGATTTGTAACTGAACAAACAAGGTTGCCCAAGATTATTAATTTTGTTAATCTAAATTTCCTCATCTGTAAAATAAAAAGGTTGAATTAGACATCCACTAAGGTCTTATCCACCTCTTCAGCCTCTGATTGCTGTAGCTGGAGGAAGGTCCCAAGAGATGGTTCCCAAAATTCGCCAAATCCTGTCCTAACTTGGATAAAAATGTAGGAGCATGCCTGTAAAACCAAAGAAGACACAAAGGGAGGAGCATTTATTGCCTTAGAGGGTAGAATCAACATTTAAAATCAAACCTTTTCCCCCTTCTCAAGCCAGTAACATCCTAGTTTGAAACTAATGAGATAAAATGTAACAGTATGAAATTCCGATTTTTAAAAATCTATTCTACAAAGTCAATATATTGGAGATCTATCTTGGAAGCAGTTCAGACAAAGAATTTGGTTGACTTTAAATTCAGTATCAAATATCAGAAAGGCATATTTCATGCCTCGGTGCCAAGGAGGACTTGATAGGGACTAGGCTATGTATAAACTCTGGGGTCCAAATCAGAGGACAGCATTGCCCTACTCAAAACTCTGCCCTGAATTTGAAGTATCATGCTCAGTACTGGGCACCATCCATTAAGGAGGACGTGAATAAGCCGAGAGCATCCAGGGAAGAGGGAACATACGACAGTAAGACATTTTAAAGGTTGTGATAAGGACCAGAGGGCTCCTCCAGCCACTCCACCCCGACCATCTCGCCATCACCCCACTGCACCCAGCTTAGCTCTTTCACGGCATCACTGCACTGGGAACGTCAGTCCTTGCTTGAATGTGTTAGCACGAGAACACACCGTTTCCTAGTGTATGAAAGAGGAAATTTCATCTTTACCCTGAGTGGAGATCTCACTCTCTATGACTCTTCCACCCATCGCTCCACGTTCTGGTACCCAGGGACCACAGAGGTCAACTTTAATCCCTCTTCTAATGAGTCAAGAGGATGGTTGGTCACTTCCAAGAAATCCTTCCAGGTAAAACCGGACTGTGTTTTTTTTCAATTGAAGTATAGTCAGTGTCCCATGTTGTGTCAATTTCTGGTGTACAGCAGAATGCTTCGGTCATACATAGACATACATATATTCCTTTTCATATTTTCTTTCACTATAAGTTACTACAAGATATCAAATGTAGTTCCCTGTGCTCTACAGAAGAAACTTATCTATCCTACCTGTCATAAAACTGGGCTGTTTTTTAAAATTAATCCTCCAGACCTTTTTATTTATTTTTTGGCTCTTTGCACCTCGGGGTTAGAAGGCGGTCTGTTCTGAGATGCGGGCTCTTTTGTGCCTCTTCCCTCCTTGCAGGGTTCAGAAGCAAACACAAGCAGTAAGGAGCTGGTCCTCACTGACACTGCTCCCAGCATGTCACCTGAGGCCTAGAGATGCTCAAAAATTGGAGCAGCAATTCCTAATTGTGACTTTTCAATACGTCAGGGTATTTCCGGTTCACACAACATTTGTAGAATAGTCTTTCAGCTCACCTTAATTTAAAAAAAAACCAAAACAAACAAACAAACAAAAAAAAAAACCCCAAAAATAGATGCCCTAGAGCGCTGTAGGAACACGTTCAAAATTCCAGGTCCCAATTCCGGGCAAGTTGAAAATCATCAGCTCAGTTAGCCGTTTTTCTTTAAAAACGAAATCCTCTGAATGCTATCGATTCCTATTCTTTATCTGACAGACTCATATATTGTTTTAAGTGCTCACGCTGACGGTGCTATGTATTTTCACTTATCTGATATTTACTTGAGTGCCTGCTATGTTTGTGATACCTCGAAGAATGTGGCAAACAAGAACCAAACCAAAAAAACGTGGGGTTGGCTTGTCCATACCGCGGTACGGAACAGGATCCCTCAGTTACAAGGAAACAAAGAGATACAGGATAGTGTGAGTGACTTGCCTTCGGAGGGGGACAAAATCGGAACCACTCCCCACAGGTTCACAGACCTGGAAAAGACCGCAAAGCCAGGCTGGGGTCTCTTCGCTGATATTTTATAAACTCATTTTGAAGCCCAGCTTGTTCAAAGTAAATAAACTGTTGTTTGTGTAAGTAATTAATCAGGAATTACTTGGAAGGTTTATTATGAGGCAAGGAGCAAGCAGTCTCCTGAGGCACTCGGCAAACTCTCTCTTTCAGTAAATAATTGCTTAAGTTAAAATTATTTACTAAACTAAGTCATTCCTTTTGTGATATCTCTAAGACGTCAAGTAATTGGTTGGGTTCACTTTAGTTTGGTGTTTTACAAAGGAAAAAAATAGGGCTACCTAATGAATTAACAGTGCAATTAACTATAAATTTGGCACTTCAGAAACACATTTTTAATAGCTAAGAACAGGTACAAACAGCCTTGTGTGTTTTTTGTTGTTGTTGTTGTTGTGTTTTTTAAAACCTAGGTATAAGTTTCCATCTTGTTTAATGCAGCGATGCTGGGAAAATAATGGCACAACGTAACATTATTTTCCATTTACCAAGAGTCAGCAACACAGAAAGCCCATTTCAAGCAGAGCTGTAGCCAGAGGCCCCTGCCCTGCGCTCCTGGTGGGAACTGCTTTGGCCTCAAGGAGGGTCCACCTCCTCCGCCCTTTCTCTCTTCAGCTCCCACCTAAGACAAGGTCTCCTGGGAGCAGTGCCTTCCCTGTACCTTCCTGGGGTTAGGAGGGAAGAGTAACGATCTTCCGCCTTGAGCTTCCTCCCTCCAAACCACACCTCCCTGCTATAATTATGAGGAGAGAAATAATGAAGAGTGACTAACTAACTCACACCTTTAATGAACTGTTTTGTTGTGTTCTTAATTTTTAGGAATAAAATGCAAATCATTGGGTTTTAAGAGCAAGCAAGGAAACTGAACTCTCCTCATTAAACATCTGTACCTTGCAAGGAGATACTCTATCACGTTATGGTATTCCCTGCTTTGTGTGTTCCGGGCCGTGGGGTAGGAGGTGAGCATCCGCCATGTGCCAGGCACCAGGCTGAGGGGTCTTCCAAGCACGTTATCTCACGCAGCCCTCGTGACCACTCCGTGAGGTTGGTCTGACAAGTGCTGCCCCACTGATAATTTCCCAACACCATGTAGCTTCTTTGTAACACATCCGAGATAGGACCCCCTCCCTCACCTTCACCCACAGGTACACTCTCTCCAAGGAGAAATGGAGAATTTATTTTAAAAGCTGTCTAGGATACATCCTCCATCTTTGCTTCAAACATAGATGACAACACAGACATAGAAAACAAACTTATGGTTACCAGGGTGGGAAGTGGGTGGGAAGGGATAAATTGAGAGTTATAGATTTGCAGATACTAACTAATATACATAAAATAGATAAAACAACAAGCTTATACTGTACAGCACAGGGAACTGTATACAATATCTTGTAGTAACCTATGGTGAAAAGAATATGAAAACAAATATATGTACGCTCCTATAGGACTGAAGTGTTGTGCTGTACACCAGAAACTGACACAACATTGTAAACTGACTGTACTTCAATAAAAATATAATATATAAAAATATAGATGACAAAGCCCAAATGACCCTAAAACGCTAGAAAATCCATCATTTATTAATTAGTTGGGTTTTTATAGTTAGAACAGTTTCTAAAGGCAGGAAATTAAGCACATTTGTTGTAGAAAGAAATAATTTTGCCAGCAAGTGTTGAAAAAGATGTACTTGGAACTCCTAAGAACACAAATTTAGGGCAGAGTTTTGAGTAGGGCAATGCTGTCCTCTGATTTGGACCCCTGAGTTTATATATAGCCTAGCCCATATCAAGTCCTCCTTGGCACCAAGGCATGAAATACACCATTCTGATGTTTGATACTGAATTTAAAGTCGACCAAATTCTTTGTCTGAACTGGACCCTAAATAAACATGATCCCTCTCCATCTGTCTCCTGTTGGTCCCGTTTCCTTGGAGAACAGCGACTCACACACCCTCTCGCGTGCATGGTGTTCAGACATGGTCCCCACGTTCAGAGAGCTCAAGCCTTATCACGTGACATCAACATCTCTGCATCTCACTCTAGTACAGAGTGAGGAAGAGACAGAGGTGGGTTGAGATGGCAGCTGTAGAGCGTGGAAGCCCTATTAAGGATTTAGCAGATGATTCTAAAGACAATGGAAAGCTACTGGCACATTTTAGTAAGGGGGAAAAAATGGTATGACTGGGTTTGCATTATTCAATGATAGCTCGGGCTCTATTAAAAATAAATGAAAACACTTCACTAGAGTGAATGGGTTGGAGCGGCAAAGAGCAGCCACTGGATGGCCATGTAGGAGGTTCCTGCAACTGTCTAGGGAAGAGAGGGTGGTTTCCAGACCTACAGTCGTGGCAGGAGAGACAAAGAAGTGGGTAGATTTTATAGCTACAGAAGGCCTGGCTGGCAGAACGTGGTGAGTGAATGGAGAAGGGCAGGGAGGGACTGAGGATGACTTCTTAGTTCCTGGCTGGACAGCAAAGCCTTCCCTGGGCCGGGAGGCGGGAGGGGTGGAGATGGTGAGTTCGGTCCTGTACATGCTCAGTGCGAGGTCCCTGCGAGGCCTCCTTGGGAGGTGCTCAGGAAACGCCCCTGGGTCAGGAAGGGATCAGGGCTAGAGTTACACATTTGGGGGTTGCGGCAATACAGCTGAGAGCTGAAGCCATGGCAATGGCTGCGATCCAGCTTGAGGGGGTGGGTGCAGGGTGATACGTGAAGAGGCCTGAGCACAGAGCCCTTCACACAGCCCTCCTAAGCCCTGTGGGTTATCCAGCCCTAGAAATGATCATTTAGCTCCAGGAGGGCCCTCACCTGGCCCCTCTTTGCATCCCTACCTGCCTAGTTCAGGCCCTAACCACTTCCTAGAGACTTCTGCAATAGTCTGGTCTCAGACTCTTTCTATTTACCTTTCTTATCACTACCAAACTGATTTTCTTAAAGCATTGACTCCCGTCTCATTACGTTCCTCCTCAAAAGCATCAGTGTTTCCCCATTCCCTGCCAAATAAGGTCCAATTGCTTCATCCTGGGCCCCAGGCCTACCGTAAGATGGCCTCAGACACACAGACATAGCCCTGCTGCTGGCCCCTGTTTATTCTGCTCTCCATCAAAGGTGCTGTGCATACGTGACCTTGCTGAAGTCATTTAAACTTCTCCTCCTCCGCTTTTCCATCCCTTAACTCCTATGGGGGCTGACGAGGGGGTTCACCACATTGAATAAAAGGACGTGCCTCAGGGCACAGAGACATCTGTCTGCCTCTGACATTGGATTCCCCCAGGCTTCACGATCTGTTGCAGTGACGCCAACAGACAAATGAACTGTGGACCTGGTGGAGAGGTAATGGGGGCACACTTTGGCCAAGAGGGAAGCATTTCAGCTGCCAGCCAACCATTTCAGACAAATAGGACCTTAGTCCATTTTGAAGGAACTTTATGAAAGAAAATTTTATTTGCACCTTTAATTGTACAAGTTACTTACAACCAGTGTATCCATATATGTATACGAACACTTATGAAGCACTGTGAGCCAGCCTCAGAGGGGAAATGGAGCTTGCAGTCTTAGAAACAGATGTAAGCAAATGTCCCCATGTACGTGAAAGAGAGCTCCTTGGATAGAACACTGGTGCCGGAGGCTGGTGTGAATCGCAAAAGACTCATTCAACAAAATTTGTTGAGCATCTACTCTGTGCTAGGCGCTATTCTATATACAGAGTAAAACAATGAACAAAGTAGACAAAAATCAGTGCTTTCGTAGAACTTTATAGGAAGGAGATAGATTTTTTTTTTAAATAATAAGTAGACTATACACTGTGTTAGAAGGTGCTAAGTGCTGTGTGGAAAAGAGAACAATGTAAGGGAGGTTGAGAGTGATGGCGTGGGAGGGTTGAGGGTTGCAATTTTATATGTGGCCACCAGGGCAGGCATCATGGAGACGAGACGGTGTTGTTTGAGCCAAAGGCTTGAAGGTGCTGAGAGTGGGGCATGTGCGGAAAGAGTGTTGCAGGCAGAGGGAGGAATGACCAAAGGCCCTAGGCAGGAGAGTGCCTGACACATTGGAGAAACAGGAAGGAGGCCAGTTTGGCTGGAACGGAGTGAGCAGGGGCCAGAGCAGTAGGAGATGGGAGTCAGGGGCGAAGGATCAGGCTGAGAAGTGCCTCAGCATGGACCCACCGGAAGGTTTGGGGGCAGAGGAGTGATTCTACTCCTGCTGTGAAGGCGGCCCTCTGGCTGCTGTGAAGAGGGCACGCCATCAAGGGTAGGGACGGGAGCAGGACGGCTGGGCAGGAGGGCATTGCCCTAATCCAGGCAGGAAGATGGTGGCTGGGGCCAGAGTCCAAGCAGCAGAGGTGGCGAGAGGGGCTGGATTCTGGGTAGATTCTGAAGACACGCACAACAGGACTTAGAGATGGATTGGATAGAAAGGCTAAAAATAGAGCAGTCAAGGCTTCTGCTCTGAGCTACTAGAAGGAAGGAATTTTCTAGGTTGAGAAAAACTGAGGGCAGAGCGTGTATGAAAGGTAGACTATAAGCAGTTCAGTGGTGAGCTTGTTAAATTTGTGAATGCCCATTAGATATCCAAGGGAAAAACACTGGGTGGCCAGTTACACACACACACACACACACACACACACACACACACACACACATGCATACACACACACACAGAGGTCTAAATCTGGAGTTCAGGAGGGAAAGTTGAAGCTGGAAATATAAATTTGGGTCCAAATCACAGACTTCCCTCCACAATAACCACAGTGAAACCGGCCCCTCTTCTTCTCTCCAGCACCCCCATTTCCTCCTCCCCACTGTTAGCACTTTCTATGTGCCCGGACTTCTGCTCACATCACTCACATCATCTCACAATGGCCCCAGGAGACAACCATTATAGTCCCTGTTTTGCAGATGGGGAATCCTAGGCTTCGAGAATTTGCATTATCTTGCCCAAGCTCACACAGTTGGAAAGAACTTCATTCTGCAGGCAGTGAGGAGCCATTAAAAACTGAGAATAACACTGTCCGGTATTTATTTTGGATACAGCGCTCCGAGGGTAGCACAGAAGTTAGAATGGGATGGAATGAGAGCAGGGAGGAGGCCATTACAACATCTCAAGAGTCCAAGAGAGGTGATGCAAGAGGGAACTCAGGCTGGGGTTGCACAGATGGGAAGGAGGGGCCAAGAGCGACCAGGTAGCGTCATGATGAGGCTTGGCAACATGTTGAATTGGGGTCATGAGGGAAAAAACCCATGAAATCAGTGGGCGTCTGGCCGGGGAACTGGGGGAAGGGTGGCACCACTAGCTGAGGTGGGGGACACAGTAGGATGGTTGGGACATGACGGGCTGATCCAAAAGGGACACATCAGGAAGCAGGAGGATAGGCTGGGATCAACCAGGGAACATCTTCCCTGGGAGGTTTCGGACCTTCACTTTGCAGACTAAAGAGCCACCAAGATTTGGGTCAGATAAAGGCGATCACGCAGCAGACTCACTCCAAGCCTGCAGTCCTGTGTGCTTCGTGAGGGCAGGACCTGGGGCCCCTCGTGCAGTGTGCACTGCAGCCATCTACACAGAGCAGCTACTTAACACAGGACACAACCCTCTCACCCCTACTCCCCTTTTGGCCATTTATTAGGCATACTTGCAGAAGATTATTTTTTCTATTTTTCTTTTTTTTTTTTAGGGGGGTAGGTATTTGGTTTGTTAATTTATTTTTGGAGGAGGTGCTGGGGATTGAACCCAGACCTGGTGGATGCTAAGCATGAGCTCTACCACTTGAGCTACACCCTCCCCCCAGGATTTTTTTTTTCTGATGCAAGCACATTGTGCAATTACATTGAATAAGCTGAATAAATCCATTCAGGGTTTCTACAGAATTTTTTTCTTAAATCCAACTTATAGCAAGTAACAGCCTGTTTGCTTCCCCACCACCATGCACGACTCCCCACCCCTCCTATTGTCTGGCCTGACTGGGATAATGGGTATTGTGTTCCCACATGCATTAGGCTGAAACACTTCTCTTCATCCAGCTTCCATCCTCATCAAAACCCAGATCCTAATCTAACTTCATCACCATTAAGCAGCCAACCCAGCTGCAGCAGCGGAGACAGCGGAAAACAAAAGGCTGAGGACAAGAGTGGCATTTCTCTGAGAAACAAAAGGACGAGCCTGATCAAGTGACCCCGCACCCGGGAAGGAAGACAGAGCTCCCAGAGCTGACGAAAATAAAATTGCCAGTCAAACCATCTTCTCATTCGTTTCTCTTCCACACTCCTCATTAGCTCAGGGAAAGGGAGATGAACTAAGAGTTAAACGCCCACAAAAAGCTTAAGCGACCTTTAAATCAGACTTCAGCATTCTTTACGTTGCCACCAAAACCCTCTCCTCCTGCTTCCTGTGCCCCTCTCGCTC
The DNA here is from genome assembly GCF_048773025.1 of Camelus bactrianus. Taxonomy (NCBI): domain Eukaryota; kingdom Metazoa; phylum Chordata; class Mammalia; order Artiodactyla; family Camelidae; genus Camelus; species Camelus bactrianus. The sequence goes on from NC_133559.1 coordinate 22,472,701, forward strand.
ACTTTGACCTCTGGGCGTCTCTTTCTCCCTGTCTCTTAGCCCTTTCCTTCATTCCTTCCATCCCCTCTCCAGTTCTGCCTTATCTTCTGCTTGTACAGTTACTTTTCTCCAATGGCTTGGCCCAATCTTTGAAACTCCTCCCACCCTCCAGCCCAGGTCTGCCTCCAGGACCCGCTTTGTGTCCATTCTCTTTGCAGCCCCCTCTACTTGGCCTCGTCATTCACCTATGATCTTCCTTCCCCATCACCCTCATCTCCCAAGCCCATGCTTTTCACTGACTAGCCTCAGACGTCACCAGAAGCCAAAATTTCTAGCGACAGCCCATTGTTGCCTGACAGAGGAAGATGACATAAATGAGGCAATTGCTTCAGTTCATAATTAAAATAAGCCAAATGAAGCAGCAAAACAAGACAGATTCATGGTTTGGAGAGCTAAGGATGTGCTGGACAGCCCTCCTTCCCCCAACTCTGCTGGCACTATGCCCCAGAAGCATACTGACTAGCCGATCAATTCTCAAATTCTAGATAGATGGGCCAGGGAATAAATGATTACCCCACAGCCCCTCCTCAGCGGCTGCAGGCCCGGCTAATGCACACTCAGCCATCCCCTGTTTCAAAATACCTTGCCCGGACTGCTTCTCTCTCTCCCTTCCCTACTTTTGTTTCCAGCTACAGGGAACTCCTAAGTAGAAAATCAATACGCACTTTAATTACTGGCCCCCAATTCATCAGGGCCTCAACTGTAATTACTCTGCCTGAGCCGGGAGCCTTAGGAGCCAATAAACTGAGACAGCCAGGCACTGGGTAACGCGCATGATGACGAGAGGCCGGAGTGTGACTCAGCCTGGGTGGAGTTTTCTGAGACCACCCACCCACCTTCCTGCCACCCCCTTCCCTGGTCAGCACTGGGGGAGCCAGTCTCAAAAGGGCAGGAGGGAGGCAGAACTGGTAGGGGTCATGGCTGGACACAAGGCTGACCTGTTGTCTCTCTCTCTCTGTTTTTCATTCAGTCAACTGCCTCTAAGTCCTTGCCACTCAAAGTGTGGTCTGAGGACCAGTGGCTTCAGTATCCTAGGGGAAACTGTCAGCTCTCCAGACGCTCAAGCCCCAACACACATATACCGAGTCAGATTCTGTGTTTAACAAGATGCCCACATTAAAGGGCAGAAAGCACTGCTTTAAAGTCACACTGGTGCGTGTTTGCTTCACTAGGGCTGGCGGGGAGGCGGGAAAGTGTTCTCGGTACCTGTTCCATGGCCCGTCAGTCTGCTTGCCACCCACAAAGGCTTCCCCAAACTCTTTTTACATTACAAGGGGCCCACAGATGCTAAAATGTTCTTTCTCCCTCCGTGGCATATTCATTCTTTTCCTTATACCTCCTCAGCACTTCCCAAAGGCAGGTAATCTTAGGGTCTGAGAAATGACTGTCCCCCTTCCTCTACTGCCCTCCAGACAAAGTCTGACGGACCCTCTGCCTAGACTTGGGGTCCTGTTCCCTTGCCCCAAGTGCCTTAAAGTTGCCATGCTCCTGATCACGGCCCTCTGCATCTCTGCTGCCAGGGTTCATTCATCCTAAAAGGATGGATTGAGGGGAAATCCTCAGGGTTCCTTTCAGGGACTAGGTTGGTCCCATAGGATGATGCTGGGCTGTCAGAAGAAATGCCCTCATGGGATTCTCCTTAAAACTGCAAAGGCTGATGGAAATGTCTCCCCTGGGAAAACAGGAATTCATCTTTGGGATGGCTCAGAATAAAGGACTTCATTGTGATCAGTGAATTCATAACCTGTGTGGGTCTGGAAGTGATTCCTCCTTATGCTTCTAGGGCTTAGAGGCCAAGGATGGTGGCAGAGAGAGCTCGGCTGCTCCGCCAGGTGCCTGGGCAGAGCTGTGTTTCTCCTGACAAAAAGCTGGGCTGCAACTGTCCTACTTTCCCACACACACATCAGCCAGTGCTTCGAGTCTGAGCACGGAGCTATTGACTCAGCTGATCAATTTTCCAGTCGCAGGCAGCCAGGCCCATGAAAAATGACTCTGTTGCCCATCACCCCACCCCACCCCGATGTTGGCTAATGCAAATGGAACAACTCTCCATTTAGGAATGGCTTCTAAGTGTCTCTCTGTCCTCCTGCCTCCCACATGTAGGCGTTCCCTGCTGAGCCCTCTGCTCTTCTGTCTCTCTCTCTCTCTTTGCTTTCTCTCCAAGCTCATGCACTCCCTCCATGTCAACCACCACTTCTACAGAGGTGCATTCTCAAGATTCCCCGTGTCCAGGTCATCCACCAGACTTTACACTTAAGACTCTAACTGGGCGTCTCTGTCTAATGGCCCAATAATTACCACCCCTCAATTTGAGTTGTCTAAAAGCCAAACCGCCCTCCTCCCGCATTTCTCCCACCCGCTACCTCATTATTTTCCATCCTGTATCTCTCATGCTTGTGAATGGCGCCCAGGCTCCAATCTCAGTCATTGTGACTTACGGTCTCCCTCGGATAATCAGTTCTAGAGGCACTGCCTTTCAGGAACTCTCCCATCTCTGCTGCTCTTTCCCCATTGTCACCGCCTCCATTAGACCCTGTTTATATTGAACCTGGGCACTTGTGACAGCCTCGGTTTGGAACCCTCCAGTCCTTCCCCAGTGCCAATGGGTCTCAATCCAAGCTGCACAATAGAATCACCCAGGGAGTGTTCAGAGAACAGCGATGAGGAGATCAATGACTAAACCAGCTAAGCCGGGATGGTTGGGTGTGGGGCCCGGGTGCTGGTCATTTGCTACTGTGGTGATCCTAGGACAGAGCCAGGGCTGAGGACCACTGCTCTGGCCAAGCTGGACCATTTGCTGTGTACAACCACCCTCTGTCCACTCCTTCCTCTGCAATCAGGCCCCACCTTTCCTTCTGCCTAAGGTGACCTCAACTTTTCTCTCCAGTGATGGAAATGCTCTCTGCCCTTCCAGGCCCAGGCCAGATGTCACCTCCTCTACGGAACCTTTCCGGATCCCTTCCCAGAACTCCAACAGCATTTACTCCCACAGCACGCATGAGACTTGCCCTGCTCTTCCTTGTGCAGGGTCTACAGTCATAGCGCAGTCCCTTTATCTAACTGTCAGCTCCTTGAAAGACCAAAGCCATTCCTCGGAGCACCTGACTTGGAGCCAGAAGAGCTAACTTTGCATTCTGACAACTCAAGAATGAAACTTCATTATTGAAACTTTGGATAGATTATTGAAAATCTCAGTTTCCTATTCTGCAAAAGGGGAATCAGGATTCCTCGCCACTTCATGGAAGTGCTAATAATTATTGTTGTTAGTCTAACGATTTTTGCCCTTCCTGTTACTCACCAGTAGCTTGGCCCAATTAACTACTTAATAAGTGAACATTGAACAAAGCAATGAATATATTTCGCTTTTTATCATAGACTTTTTTTACTCATCCTAAAAATAATTCCAAATTAGAAAATCAATTCACTAAAAAGTGTGGCATCTAAGGTCATGGGCCCAGCACCTCCCACAGTGTGGTCAAACCCAGAAACATCTGCTTTCCTAACTACCCTCGTCTAGGCCCTTGCTGTGATATTTAAACCATGTCCTTTTTGTCAGGTGTCAAAGCCAAGAGCATGGATGTCACAGTTTCACTGTCTCCATGCAGGCTGGCCCCCTGGGTGAACGTGTGAGTGCACACACGCACACACACACACACGCACACACACACACAGAGCTAATGAAGTGTGCTGCCCTCTCATGGTCACCTGCATAATCAAGAAAGCCAGCTTCCTCAGCAAACATTCTCGGAGCCGGCATGTCAGGGCCAAGGCCTGAGTCTGGAGCTCTGGTCTGCACCCCCCTGTAGTACGTGGTAGAGGGTTCTGTCCAGTAAGTACGAAAAATTCCTATTGTCTGGGACAGACATCTAATGAATTAATGACACATATTTTGCAAGAGAGGGGCACGAGCCTGGGGAATCCTGGGGTAAAAGAAGTGAAAGTTCAAGGAACCTGAGATCATGGTTCAAACAAAATATCACGTAGAGCAGGGGGTCTGGCAAGCAACCTCCCAGCAGCCTGCCCCAGCCCCTCCCCAGCCACCCCCGGCCGCAGCCTTCTCCACACTCATCTACAAGCTCATTTATGTTTCTGGGTGAATAATCCCTGACAGCAACTAGATTAGAAGAGCCCCTTATCCTGACTCACAGCTCTTGCTCTCCAGGGAGCCCTAAGCAATTAGAAAGCATTATCCTTTTCATCCCATAAAACCTAAGAAAGGAAGGCAGGAGGCAAGGACCACCATTGCCCCTTGAGGTGGAGGAACTAAAGGCCTGGGTGGAGGATGAGGCGGCCAAGGTCACAGGCAAAAGCAAGGGGGAGAGCAGACAGAGCCCACAGTGCTGGTGACTCTGAGCAGTTTTCCAAGGCTGGGCAGTTTAGTAAGGCGAGCTGGCCTGGGAGCTTGTCAAGGTCATGGACACTTTTCTTCTCTCTTGATGGGTCCATTAAGACTCTCATCCCATCCTGAAGAAAATGATAAATTGAGATTTCAATACCCCCAAGAGGTCAGACAAATCCAGAACTTCACAAGAGTTGGAAGGAGCTTGGAGATCTGCTTCATTCAGACAGAAGCTGAGGGAGATTATGATTTGTCTGACATGACATGGGCTGTTTAAAGCCAAGGTGGGACTAGAATTCAGGTCTCTTGGGTCCATCCAGAGCTTCTTCAAGATGCAGACATCACCCTATAACAGATTCCAGGTCTCCGTTTCCATCACTATCTCAGGCTGGTGGGCAGGAGGAATGTTCCTGACCAAGGGCTTCCCTGAATTTTACCGTCAGGGACACGTATGTGCCCTCCTCTAGAGGCCTGCAGCCTGTCCAATCGCAGATAAGGAGGTCACAAGGTCTGTAGCTTGTCGCTGTGGCCACCCGGGCTTTTCTGTGGCCTCATTTCCCTGTCCTCTCTCTGTCCCTGCATTTCTCTCTCTCCATTGTGCTCCCGTTCTGTGTCCTTTCTTGTCTCCGGCTCTCACCCTTCGGAAGCTTGGGTCAGGAAAGGCCCAGAAGTGGACGGCATGGGGCAGACACCGGCCCATCTGCCCAGTGCTCCAAGCCTCCGAAGAGGTTGCAGCTCCGGGCTGTAGCCCTCCTCCCGCTGCAGACAGGGGTATTGAGGAGTCGGGGCATGATCTAAAAAGATCAGGCTACTGCTGTCTAGCAGATGTCCTCAGACCTTCCTCTGCAGCAGCACTTCCACTGGAGGCGCTCCGGACAGCAGGTGCCTTGAGCTGGAGGCAGCATGGTGCCGAGGGCAGGGTCTTGACTGCAAAGTTCAAATCTGAGGTTCGCCGCTGTCATCACCAGCCGTGAGAATACAGGTGGGTTACTTCACCTACCTTCGTTTTCCCATCAAGATGAGGCAACCAGTAGGAGGATGCATCAAGATAACGCATGGAAATCACCTAAAATAGTCCTGTAACAAAGTAAGTATTCAAAACAGTGTTCATTAATTTTGCTGTTCTTCTCAGCCCGCTCTTGATTCTCACCTGGAATGGCTACAGTCTTGCAGCAAAGATGCCCAAACCACGTCATGCTTCATGAGAAAGGTTATGATGGGAATGAATGCCCCCAGAGGTCCTGCTGAGAGACAGACCACATGTCCCGCCTCTCCCACCGCCCCAGGACCTTCCCCGTTATCAAAGCCGGTGCTCAGACAGGACCTGACTCTCCTTATTTGCCCTGTGGTGGACCCCGACGGAGTCAAGTGTGTCTTCCTCCTCAGTCTTTCACTTCTACAGGGTCATAGGGAAAACACACTTCTGCAGAAGTGACTTCTCCAGGATCTTTCCAGAACCACCTCGCTGAGTAACACGTTTGTCTTTCATCCCAAAAGGCTAGATTTAGGCTGTTTCTAGAGTTTTCTCACTCACATTGTCACTTGCGGTTGAGAATTAAATTGTGTCACCCTTAAATTCATGTAGAGGAGCCCTAATCCCCAATATGACTATATTTGGAGATAGGGCCTTTATGGAACTAATTAGGGGTGAATGAGATCATAAGGGTGGGGGTCTGATCCAACAAGATTAGTGTCCTTATAAGAGAAAGAAAGACCAGAGCTCTCTCTCTCCACCCCACCCCTACCCCACTGAGGACATAGCAAGAAGACAGCCATCTATAAGCCAGGAAAAGCGTTTTCACCAAGAAATGAATGAGCCAGCACCTTGTTCTCGGACATCCAGCCTCCAAAACTGTGACATAAATTCCTGTTGGCTAAGCCATCCAGTCTGTGGCATTTTGTTACCGCAGCCCGGGCAGGCTAACCCACGAGTCATTGTCCTTCAGCCCCCACGGGGACACCTGCCCAAGCCAGGCACAGTGCTGGGGCTCAGACATTAACAAGGCATTGACAGATGAATTTTAAAAAGTAGACATATAAACAGGCTGGTAGCTCTACTATTTTAAAAGGCATTGTGCGATAAGCGGCCAAATTGAGGTATTTTGCAACAGAAACAGGAAGTGGTAGATTTGCGTCTCAACAAAGCTTCTGGAGGCAGCGAAGTCTGAGCCTGATCTGGAGGAAGAAGAGCCACGTGTCAACTGGAGGAAAAGAGGACATTCCTGTTTGCTCTCATTGGAGGTTTTTGAAAACTATGTTCCTTTGGAACTGGTTTAAATGACCTCACCAGGGCATTGAGACTGTCTTCAAGATCCAGGTCAAGTTCCACCTTCCCCATGAAGACTTAATGAGACCTCATGCCACACTGAGTGGGACTTAGCATTCAGCCGGTCCAACCCTCTCATTTTACAGATTGAGGAAACTGAGGCTCAGGGAGGCACGAGAGCTGGGTTTTGAGTCGTCTTCTTGATTGCGTTTGTCTTCATTGCTCAGCTACATTCTGAACTCCTTGCTTTATGCTTCCCCCCAGACATGCATAAGCCTGACTCCCGTTTGTCATACATGACTCAGCTCAAAGGTCACCTCGTCGGGCAGGTGGCCCTTCCCTGCCTCCCAGCATGCCTGGTTAGTCTCTACCACATTACCCTATTTTGTTGTTTTCATAGCACTATTCAGTATCTAAAAATAATCTTATTTAAGTGTTTGTTTACATGTTTATTATCTGTCTCCTTAAGTTGGAATGTAAGCTCTTTGAGAGGTGAGCTATGTCCATGTACCCGACCTGGCACGTAGTAAGTGCTCAATAAACACTTATGGACACACCGAGTTGTGCTCTTAGTGGACAACCAAACACACACTGGCTGCATTCGCCCCACCCAGGTCTTTAGAGCAGATGGAGCTGCCCACACACCACCTGGCTGCCTCTCACTCGACTCTCCCTGGCAGCACTTGAGTCATCCTTGTTCCTGAAGATAGCGCGGCTCCTCCTTCATTTCACTCCGCGCTGACTGAGCTCCTGACACTCGGCTTCGCCTTCCCCTCCAGGTCTCTTACTCACAGTGGACTCCCTCCCACTTCAGCACAGCCCTAACTCTCTCTTTGTGCTGAGGAAAAACCTCATCTTTGCCCCATCTCCCCACCCTCCTCACACACACACACACACACACACCCTCAAAGGGGAAAGCATTGCTTCCCAGAGGGGACCCCCTTCCCCCTTTCTTAGCCCTCTCCACACCCCCTCCCACTCCCAGCTCCCACTCCCCCGCTCTGCCGGCCCAGCTTCCATCCCAGTTGGAAGTGCCTTTCCCTTCCTTTGCAATCACAGGACAGCAGTGAACGTGGCACCAGGATTTATTTTTAAACTCAACCGTGAGTGCCAGGCTGCTGCTTCCTGGCGTTCAGAGATAGGGGCGCTCCTTCATTTCGCCCACCCCAGGGCTGTAAAATCGCCTTCACTCCCGCCAGGGGTTCTCAGCTCACCTGTCTGAGGGACAAGTTGCTTCTCCTCCTCCCGTCACTCCTGGCTCAGTTCTCGTGTGAGACTGCTCCCCCTGCCCACCTCCTGGGCCTCTCCCTGGCCGGGGAGAGCTTCATTTTCTTGATGTGTGTTTCCTGGCCATTCCCTCCCCCTCTCTCCCCTTACCCGGTTTGGATTGTGAATAATTCATGTGTTTCCATGATCCGGCCACGGTTTTTCTCCCTCATGAATCAAATCCCAGAGACACAGTTTATTTTCTAACCATCTTCTCGTCTGAGTTGCAGATGGGGACAGGGTTTATTCCTACAGGTCATGAATGGAAGCTCATATTTATGCCTGTTTATGAGACAGGTAGCTTTTTCCCACCCTGTTCTACGATGACCTGTTTTTCTATTAGGTTTTAATGGGGGTGTATTTGTATGATATGACATGTTTGGATAGATAGATTAATAAATGGACTGTTAGATAAATAAATAGGTGCATAAATACACAGACCGACATAATTCTTCCCCTAGAGAGCCGACTCAGTCACCTTTCTTATTTAGAGTGTCTGGTAGGAGAAGGGCAGATGCTTCTGAATATGTTCCTTATGTGCAGTGGGTGCCCTAACCCCCAATTTGTAGCCCCTCTTCTGAATAGTGATTCTCATAATAACTCGCCCCTTATCCAGAGTCCACCTGGGGTCATCTCTGCTCACTGAGTCTGCAAGTATCTACTGAGGACCTACTGTGTGCTCCAGGGACTGGGCAAGACTCTGGGACCACAAAGTGAACAACACGGACACTATCCCTGATCTTTGGGAGCTTACCAGCCACTGGGAAATCAGATATTCATTAAGCAATCCTATGTATATATAGACACACATATTGCTAACCTGATAGATTCAATATGTGCACATGAAAGCTGATGTTTTCATTTTTGATGTTTTGATCAAATTTAATAAAATTGATGTTAGATATATAAACTATAAACACATATTTCTAAGCCGGCAAATTCTAAACCTGCTAAAAGTAAATTATGAGAATGAAGTCAGGAAAACAGTGACAGCAGTTGTCTCTGGAGGAGGGAGGGGCTTGTGATCAGGAAGAGGCCCACAGAGCTGTCCTTGAAGTTCTGGTGATGTCCTATTACTTGGCCTGGAAGGTGGTTACAGGGAACTTGGATAAGAATTATCAATTACATTTTATGTTCGGGTTTTATGTCCACCCCTGTGTATATGCTACATGTTACAACTTAGCAATTTTAAATGACAAAGAGAAATTAATAATTTTCCAAGACAGCGTGTAACAAGGGCATCTGGCCTGGTCTGGGGATCCAAGGATGGCTCCCTGGAGGAAGGGGCATCTGAACTGAGATTTGCAGATAAAGATGAGTTAGGCAGAGGAAGGAAGGCATGAAGAGACAGGATGGGGGAGGAAGAGAAGGAAGCAAAGAGGGAAGAGCAGAAGCACAGAGCAAAGCCGACAGAGCCTGGGGGCCTCTGAAAGCCGCCTTGTGTGGCTGGAGCACAGGGAGTGAGGAGGAGCAAAGATAGAAAGAGAGGCAGGAGGCGGACCATGCAGAGCCTTGTTAAGGATTTTTGTTTCCGTCCTAAGATCAATGGGGAGTGCTTGAAGGTGTTAAGTGGGGGAGTAACATGATCAGATATACATATTGATGAGCTCTCTGACTAAAATCTTGAGATTAGATTAGAAAAATGTGAAAGAGGAAGTGGGGAGGAGAGTGAGTGGCTCATTTTAATCATAGAAGAGAAAGACGAGGTTAGTTTGGACAAAGTACTAGCAGGTTAGAGATGGAGAGAAATGGACAGATGTGGGAGATACTGAGGAGGTAGAATCAGCAAAACTTGTGACAGTTCCTTCAGATCCTATGATAGTTCCTGGAACATCCATGTCTCCTACCTGAGGAATCTTCACTGTGTTCGTTTCTGCGTTCCAGAATGTGCCATAGAAACGGAAGTGGAGAGTGACGGGAGAAAGCTCCTGAGGTGCCAGGTACATACAAGATGCAATGAGGGCAAACAGCATAGAGCATTTAGAAGCCACCCTAGGGATTCCAGCACATCTTTCACGGAATAGACAAGTCAATGAAGCAGAAAATGCATTATTTACATGATAGTAAATATGATAAAAGAAGAACATATACATTTACAAGTATGCTAAAACATCCGTCTTCAAGAACATCTCAAAGATTGCCCAGATGAGGAATCAACGGCCAAACCAACACCAGCCAACTAATCTTTCCTCAAAAAGATGATATGGACATCCACCATGTGTGGCCTCCTGCAGGACTGTAGAAAGCCAAGACGTGGAGAAAGGCAGTGTAACAGGTGGAATCTTCAGAGCTGTAAGAGGAAGTTCAGGTTGTTGCTATTTAATTTTTTTTTAAGTTTAAATATTTGACTGGAGAGGTTCTCTGCAGTTTGGGCCTGAACCTCAACATGAAAGTAAAATTACACCCCAGGTACCACGGCCCTGCCCATCTCCTATATACATGTAGTCAAGTAAGAGAGGGTGTTGTTCAGACAGTTTGCACAAGGAAGAACGTTCCTCCTCCCTGTCTGTGGCCAGCAAAAGGACATATACAAAGCTAAATATGTTCTGTGACTGAGCAAACACCCTTTTGTTGATAGTAGGTCAGCAAATGCTTAGGCTAGATCTGCGTTGGAAGTGCGGATTTTAAAGCCCAAAGTCAGGCCAGTGGTACAGAATATAAGGGGAAAAGCAGAAACAAGAAAGATGTGATCACAAATCATAACAAAGCCTAGGTATTTTTTAAATATTCTTATTTTTTTCAGAATAATTCATATGATTGCAGGATATGAAATTCTTCAAAGAGATGGCTGTTTTTCAGTGAAGTAAAGCTAATGTACAAATAACCCTTGATTTTAGGCAAATCACCAGAGAGGTGGAAGAGGGCAGGCCTGGGGAAATCAGCCTGGGTGAACCCCAACGTGGCACGTAAGGAGCGACAGCCAAGCAAAAACAAGGGCATGAAGAGGCCACAGATCCATCCTAGACTGAGACGAAGGTCCTCTCTGCGGAAATACCCATGGACAGCTCCAGGGAAAGGAACCGGGCTGGAAGGGACCCGCCTAAAGGCCGCCGAGGGAATTCTAATGACAGCGCGACTTAGTGGAAGTGAGACTCCTCTCCAGGCTCATCGTGTCCGTTAAACAGCCCGCGCGGGGTCAAAAAGCAGCGAATCTGCCTCCAGGGAGTCATACGCTGCCCAGAAGTTTTGGATTCATGAGGTCTTTGTACAAAATTCCAAATCGCTCCATAGTCACTTTAAAAGACAGTCATTTCCACAATAGTGCTTAGGGTTAACCTGGTTAAAAGCACAAGCAAGACGGCACCAAATCGCAGATCTATGTTTGTACCAAGGTGAGGGTCTGCAGCTCACGAGATGAGCTCCTGACGGAGCAATCACCCAGCACGCTCTAGTGGAGAGAGCATGATGCTGGCAATCAGGAGAACTGGTCCTGGCTTTACCCGTGATTTCCTATGAGATTTCCCTTCTCTGGTCTTGGTCTCCTTGTCTATAAAATAAGAGAGTTGAATTTGATGCTTCCTAAGATTTCTCTAAATTCTTGAGAACAGGTATGACAGAAGTCCTGAGGGAATGAGACTGGCATTTTGATAAGCCAATATGAGTGGAATAGAGTGACTACTAGAGAGAAATAAAATAGTAGACAAAGACGTAGGCAAGATTTTGTTAATTAAGGTAAGACATTTGAGTTTTATTTTAAGTGAGAGGGAAATCAGCGGAGGATTTTTTTTTTTATTGAATCACGGTTGATTTATAATGTTGTGTTAGTTTCAGGTGTACAGAAAAGTAATTCAGTTATACATATACATATATATTCTTTTTCAGATAGTGGAGGGTTTTAAGGAGGGAAGGAACATAATCTGACTTAAATTTTCAGTAGATCACTTTAGTTTTAGGTATAAGACAGACTCCACAGGAAGAGTGGAATCCAGAGCAAGAGTCGGGGGCTCTTGCAGTGGTCCAGGTGAGAGCTGGGGGCTTGCGTGGCAGAGGAAGGGTTTGAAAAGTGCCTTAGGGGTAGAGCCAACAGCACTTGCTGCTGGATTGATATGGAGAGGTATGTGAGGGAAAAGAAAAATTAGTGATGACTTCTAGCAACTTGGGCAACTAGGTAGATGTGGTACCTACCTCTTACTGACAAGAGAATGACCAGAAGAGGGAAAACGTTTAGGACATCAATAAATCAAGAATTCTCTCTGGACTCATTAAAGTGGAGGACTTTATCAAATATCAAAGTAGAGATGCCAAGTGGACTGCTGGATTCTCTAAGTTGAGTTCCAGAACGATACCAGGGGTAGAGGCATGAATTTGCCAGCCCTTGGTGTACAAGTGGTACGTGGTCCCTATTGAAAGCGAGACTCTTCTCCAGGCTCATGACCAAATTCTAGGGCCTTCTAACGTCTAAAGGTTGACTATAGACAGAGAAATCAGCCAAGTAGTGGCCCCTGAGGTAGAAGGAAAAATCCAAGTGCATGTCACCAAAGGGAAGACAGTGGTTGAAGGAAAGAGAGAATCGCTCAGTGATGCTGAAAGGCCAAGTATGAAGGTAGCCAAGAAACGACCATGAGATTTGGCAACATGAGACCACTGGTGCCCTTGAGCCGTCGCCGTGGAGTGGTCAGGACAGAAGCCTGATTGAGTGAAGAGAGAATGGAAGTGAGAATCAGGAACGATGACATGTTCAATAAGCTTTGCAGTAGATGAGAACTGAGAAATAGCATGGAAACTCGGAGAAGAATAGAATCAGGAGCAGCCGCCTTGTATTTTAAGGCAGGAGATAGCAGAGGACATTTATATACTTCTAGGAAAGCGAAGCAGTGAGGCAGAAACTGAAGATTCAAGAGAAGAGCGGTGACAATTGCAGGAATGAAGTCCTTAAGAAGCAGGAGGGGCTGAGGTCACAACACAAGGGAGGGGGGTGGTTGGCCTTTGCAGGGAGCAGGGGCCCAGCATCTGCGAATAAGGAGGGAAGACCGAGAGGATGGGCACAGTGACAGTAAGAGGTGTGGAGTCAGTGGAGGAGGATGAGGGAGCGCCTGGTAAGACACCAGGTAAGGTCATCAGCTGGACAGAATTAAAAAGGGACAGTAGGCAGTCTTTGGAGAAAGGAGATGCGAAATTGCTGCTTTGGAGAGTGCAAAGTAAATATGCTAGAGAAGAGTTGTGGAATTGCCTGACTGTTCCCAGTATCCTCTTGGGGCTTATGGTCATAATTGTAAAGCAACAACAGTCCACACTACTGTCTGGTTTTCTCTGGTCATGAGTACTTGCTCAGAGGTAAGCATGGCCAGGAGTTTAACGAGGTGGGGTTCTGCCAGGTGTGTACAGGACGAAAGTCCACAGACGTCTTGCAAGAGGTTAATGTCTTAGACGGAGGACAGAATGTACGATTGGTAAAGCGAAGCAATGGATAGTGAAAAAAGAGGCCGGGTCGGGGGCTTGGAGACCTCAGTGCAATTGTGTAACTGCTGGAGCTGAAGCTCGAGAACAGAAGAAAAGAGGAGTGGCCAGAGCTGGGAAGCTTGACATCAGGGCTCTGAAGAAGGTACAGTTACGTAGGTGAGCCCTCTGGCGCTGTCACTGAAGTTTGAGGGACCCGCTCCCTGCTTTCCTGAGCTGTGTATCACCTGTCCTTACAGTTGACCAGAGACGGGGTTTCCTAATGGGCGTGATTTCAGGGACACTGTAGAAGCCCCATTGCCCAACATATTCCTGAGGAGACCTGTAACTGGTTTCTGACATTCTGCCATTAAAGCTTCCTTCACTCCTTTCCTTCTGCTTTCCGTAAGTGCCACCACCTAACCTATTAATTCACTATCAATCATTTATGCATAGGTGTGATTTAGTGGCTCAGGGCCTTTCAAGTAAGACAGCAGTTGGCTGCAATTAGATTTTAATAAGCTAAGAAAGACTCCGAATAGGGCATCTGCAGAGGGGGGAGGGGGGAAGGACAGGAACATTTTTTGCGCACCTACTACGTGCCAGGCTCGGCTCTGAGTGCTCTGCATTCGTGTTCTCACTCGAGACGCCATTGTTTCCTCCTATTTGTGCAGCAGGAGGGCTCATAGAGAAATGTCTGTCCTTTGGCCAAGCCCCACAGCTAATGAGTGACGAAGCCAGGGTCTTAAGTCAGAGCCGCAGAGGCTGGGAAAGGTGTTGGGATGAGAGGGAGAAGCACTTAAACACAGAAATATGAGGGCCTGAGGCGCATCTTGGCAAACCTCACGAGCCTAGTCTCCCAGCTCCCTTCCTGAGGACCTTGAGTTGTGTGTGGGGCTTTTTTTTTTTTTTCTTTCTTTATGAGGTTGGTCCTTGATGAGTTTTTTTCCTCCCTTACGTTTTTTTTTTTTTCCCAAACGATAATTTAAATTTTTATTAGGTGCTCAGCCGCAGTATAAACACCCCCATTTGAATTGCTGACACACAAATCAATAGGAAAGCACTTTCCCGGACTGGAGCCCTGGCATGGGAGCCTCCCAGCCACATCCTCTTTCCCGAAGAGAAGGAGTTGACGAAACAGAACAAACAGTTTTCTTAAACAAGCCACAGTTAAAGGAAACAAAATGAGCATTCAAGGTTTCTGGTCTCTGGGCTTTCCTTTCAATCTCTAGCCCTCATTCTCACTAAACAGTCTCTCCTTTAACCTCTGTATTACCGATCAGAGTGGTGTCATTTTTATGGGAGGAAGTAGAGGGAGCAGTGTGGGGGCTGAGAACTGGCCTCGTGTTTTTAAAATGAGAGCAGAACGGCATCCCTCAATGTTCTGTCAGAGGTGAGGGACCTAGAGGTTCTGCTGGTCCTCCCCACCTGCCTCCAAGTCCCCACCTTCACTCTCTGGCTTAGCGATCTTGCAGTAGAAGGTACAGTTAACGTAGAAGAGTATCTCAACTTTGGTTAGGCTGTGCCTTTAATTTCCTTTTTTTTTTTTTTTTTTTTATTGAGGTATAGTCAGTTGACAATGCTGTGTCAGTTTCTGGTGTACAGCACAATGCTTCAGTCATACATGAAGTGCCTTTAATTCTCTGAAGAAAAAAACAACAAGCTTAAGATTTCACACCTAAAGCACTCAAGCCGTTGATAATTCTCCCCAAGGGTATCCTGAGAGGAAGGTCCAAATGCTAATCTCTTTCTTCAGTAACATCTCCCACCATTCTCACCACCCCACCATGACTCATGATCCTGTATCCAGCTACATCACATTTCTGCTACCTTCTGGCATGCCCTTTCTATGACTCTGAGCCTTTGCATCTGCTGTTCCCTCTCTGATTAATGGAGTGAGGGACGTAAGTCACCCCGCCTGCTTCCCCTGCCCCCATGCTGTTGGTTCCTAGACATTAACATTTCCTTATGCCATGAGGTAGTACCTATCTTGGTGGCTTCTCCTCTACCCCAACTAGATTGGGAGATCCTCAAAGACACGGCGTCGTGTCTCATTCAACTCCATATCCAGCCATTAACAGAATACCTGGCTCAGAGTAAGTCTTTGATAACAGCTTGTTGAAATAGA
Organism: Camelus bactrianus; assembly: GCF_048773025.1. Taxonomy (NCBI): domain Eukaryota; kingdom Metazoa; phylum Chordata; class Mammalia; order Artiodactyla; family Camelidae; genus Camelus; species Camelus bactrianus. The sequence continues at coordinate 22,488,115 of NC_133559.1, forward strand.
GGACACTGGATGCAGATCCATTCATTCATGCATTCAGCCAGTGTTTACTAAACACAGTGTTCCAGGCTAGGAATCCAACTGTGAGTAAGACCAAGTCCTTACTCTCAGAGAGTCTACATTCTATTGGGAGGAGACAGACAATAAGGAAGAAACCAATTAAATATATCTTATTGGGGTGGTGATAAATGAGGAAAAGTAAAAATAAAATAGGAGCGTGACAAGGAAACCTATCTTATTTACTTTTTAACCTCTATTTCCCCTACTCCCCTAGCCCCTGACAACCGCTTTCTACTCTGTTGCTATGAGTTCAACTTGATACCATGCAGTATTTCTCTTTCTCTGACTGGCTTATTTCATGTAGCATAATGCTCCCCATGCTCCGTGTTGTCACAAATGACAGGATTTCCTTTTATTACAGCTGAATAATATTCCATCGTATACACATGAATGCCACATCTTCTTTATCCTTCCATTCGCTGACAGACACTTAGGTTGTTTTTGTATTTTGCTAATTGTTAATAATAGTGCTATGAACACAGACAGGAGTGTGGATATCTCTTTGAGATAGTGATTTAATTTTCATTGGATATATATCCAGAAGTCAAATTGCTGGATCATACGGTAGTTTTATTTTTAATTTTTTGAGGAACCACAGTGGCTGCACCAGTTTGCATCCTCACCAACAATGCACAAGGGTTGCCTTTCTCCACATTCTCCCCAGCACTTGTTATCTTGTCATTTTGATAACAGCTGTCCTGACAGGTGTGAGATATCTCCTTGCGGTTTTGATCTGCGTCTCCTTGGTGATGTTGAGCATCTTTGCATGTACCTGTTGGCCATTTGTACGTGTTCTTTGGAAAGACATCTCTTCAGGTCCTTTGCCCATTTTTAAATGGATTATTTGGGTTTGTGGGGGTTGTTTTGTTTTTGCTATTGAGTTGTATGAATTCATTGTATGTTTTGCATATTAAGCCCTTATCAAATATGCAATTTGCAAATATTTTCTCCCATCCCATAGGTTGTCTTTTCATTTTGTTGATAATTTCCTTCCCTGTGTAAAAGCTTTTTAGTTTTTGTTAGTCCCACTCGTTTATTTTTGCTTTTGTTGACTTTGCTTTTGGTGTCAAGGAGAAGTATTTTAGGTAAGTTTCATAGAATGGGCTGCTCTGTGGCATTTACATTTGAGGCTACTGTCCTGAGGGACACAAGATCTACATTCTTTTGCTTGTGGTGGAACAAGGTGGGAGCTGGTCCCTGTGCAGTGGCTGCGATGAGTGACTCAGGTTCCCAAGATGGCTGGCTGGGGGAGGCAGGAAAGCCAAGACTATCAGGCACACAGGAAGCGTGGCTGCTGTCGCATTCAGCACTAAACCACTGAGGGAGCTATTTCAGAATGCATTGTAGACATGAAAGAGCTTGAGAGCCTTGTGCCCAAGGCTCTAAAGGATACCCCGGGCCCTGCCCAGTCCCCCGAGACATGCTGCAGACCGTGGGAGCTGATTCTGTTTCTGGGCATCTGGGCAGGTCTCGGCACAGGGTCTTCTTAACCTTTGTGATTTCAGTTACCAGCCCATCGCAACACAACAAAAAGGGCTACAAAATGATTAAACTCCAAGCTGCAAGAGTTGGGATCTCAATTCTGTCACTTACTACGTATGCATTCTTGGATAAGCCATTGAAACTCTGTAGTAATTCCCCCATCTATAAAATGGGCATAATCAGTGAGTCATTCTGCCTACGTAGTTTTGCACACATAGTTCTGCAGATCAAATGTGATATATATAGTAGTACTGTGAACACTATGAAGCACAACAAAAATACAAGAAATTATTATTGCTAATAACCAGGGAATCAACATTCGCTGAATACCTAACAACTGCCAGAAGCCCCTTAGAGGCTATCTTATACAGTTTTCGCAAAATTTTAAAGAGGTATTATCATCTTCATATTCAAGTCAAGGACACAGAGGCTCAGAGAGGTTGTGACTTCATCAAGGGGGCAGAGCTAGGCAGAGCCAGGATCCAAGCTCAAGTCCACTGTCTTCAAAACTGATGCTCTTTTTCCCTTGCTATGTGTCCTCTTGCCTTTGGGTGGTTGGCCTAAGCTTGGGATGGATTCTCAGCTCTGAGTCATCTCATCCAGAGCTGGGATGTGCATGTCCCCCGAGTTGTCCCTCTCCGCCCCAATGCAAGAGCTAAGCACTAGCCTCTAACCAAGCCTGCACTGGGATGCGCAGGCCTCCTGGTCTTTAGAGCTTCTATTCTGGGATGAACCTGCCTCTCGGCTCTGTGTGCTGTTGCATCTGGAACACTGCGGGTGGGCTCTAAAGCACTGAAGAGCCCCCCTGCTCCTTCTGCTGCTATTCTGCCACTATCTCCATCTCTGGCTCAAGACGAGGGAGAGGCCTGGGCTACACTGAGCTGCCCTTTGACGCCAGCCAACACTATCTGCCTCCCCTTCAATTTTCTGGTGGTCCTGGTTGCCCCTGGTGTTCAATTTACGTCCTCACAGCTAAACAACAAACCTCCACAGGAACAAGTTGAGCTTTGCTGCATCTGCCTGCCTTACTCCTCCCAGATGGACTGATCATTTGTGAATCCATTTCAGGGATTTTATTCTGCATGGTGGCAGATCAGAGTTAAAAGGAGTGGCCCAAAAGTGAATGGGTAGTTACAACCGTGGCCCAGATAATCCCCAAAGTGGATAAACCACCAACTGAATGAGGCTTTTGTGGCTAGATGAGAATTGACACCACCTTGTGAGACTGAATGAAGGAAAATCCATTTAAGAAAACTCACTTGCATGGAGCTAGATTCTTTTTCTCATCCTGAAGGAGTGAGATGAGGCTTTGTTGAAAAAACAGAAGGACTCTCCCAAAGGAGGGGGAGTGGAAGAAGTGACAGCATGGAGCCCCTGAAAGAAACAGTGACTGATCTGGTCTTATTTTTAAACCAACCTTTGTGATTCAAACCAAGCTTGTGAAAAATTACGATTTCCCAGTCTTTCATCTCTCTCTGGCCACCGAGAACCTGGGTAGTTTCTGAGTGATGCTCAGGACAACACGGTTATTAAGTACATAGAGTTCCTAGGTACAAATCCTGGCTCTGCCATTTCTTATGTGTCTTCTGGTAAATTTAAAAATTTCTCTGTCCCTTACTTTCTCCATCTGTAAAATGGGGATAATAATAGTATCTCCCTCAAAAGATGGTTATATAGATTTAGTAAATTTCTATTATGTGTGGAGTACTTAGATCACTGCCTGGCAATTGTGTTTATCACGTAGGTGTTAGTGATTATTATGCCACTAAAAAATAGATGTGGAGCTGTTTTTGAATCCAGCAGGTGACTTATGAACCCAGCAGATTCTGACATTCTGGTAACCAATCTCGGGTAACCACTCCCTACAGTCCCTGCCTCCTCACTGGCAGGGCCTAGTCAGGCCACTTGCTGAGTCTAACCCCAGGGTGAGACACAAATCTTCAAAAATGAAAAAGCTTTTTCCCCTTCCTAGCAGCCTTTGCCATTGGAGAATAAACCCTTTGGCAACATTTGACCTTAAGAACTTAGATGGAAAAGGGCAAAACATTCCAAGGAGCGAAAGCTGGGTCTCCTCCCAGGTTTCACATCTCAGCAGAGTTGGGGCATGTCAGGTGGGATCCCCTGGCCCCTCTGTCATTTGTGGTCACCAGAGGCCCCCCGGGACCTCGCCCAGGAAGCGTGGGAGCAATGGAAGGGCACGTGTGCAGAGAGAGAGCTCTGCACTGGTCACAGCCTCCTCTGCTCCGGCCACAGAGGAGAGGTGCTGTAGGGTTTAGGGGGACCCCTGTGGGGTCAGAAGGAGGACTCCACCAGGGAAGCCACCACTGGCCCTCTCCGATGGCTTTATTCCCATTCCCTCCCAGTCTCCAAGGATGGCTGCCTGAGCCTTTCATTCTCACTAAATTAAGCTGATAAAATACAAATAAAAAAAAGGGGCGAGGGTGGGGAGGAGGGTAAGGCACACTCTTATTCTGCATTTTAATAACTCTTGCACTGAGCCTCAGACCATTTTTAATAAGAGATTGATGGATAGTGGTCTCCTCCCCACCCCCACTCAGTACATATCAGGGTCCAGATCAATTGCACCCTTTCCTCTCCAGAATATTCCACTTGGCCCCTTTGTGAATGGTGGATGGACAGATGATGCCATGCCCTTGACACGATTTGCTGACCTCTGGAGTATCAGGTCTGGAAGGGCACCCGTAGTTACCCCAAGACACACTCCCCAGGGGCCTGTGCCCCAAGTAGGCAGCACTGAGCCTTTTCCAGGGAGCCAGCTCTGGGGATACAGACAGGCCCACCACAGGGGCAGTTCCAGGGGAATAAGGGCTATTTCATTTGGTCAGTCAACCTTCCCCTGAGTGGCTGTCACAGGCGCTCTGGCCCAGAGGTCTTTGCAGGACCGAGGAGACCTGGTAGCAAGATGAAAAGAGGGCAGAGTTCAAGTCCACTGCCTGTCTTCCAAATGCACTTGCTCCTGCAGTCAGTCTCAGGACACACGGGGTCTCCCCAACCCCATGGGGAGAACATATGTCAAAATAGTCATGTAACGTCTAAGCACCACCATCAAAATGCACCTTTTCCACAGTAGACGTTTCCATCAAGAGAGAATTTCACTCACTGAAGACCCTCTATGTGCTAAGGGCCATTATGAGCCTACATACAGAAAATGACATCTCATTTAACCCACAGAGCACTTCTGAGAAGTAGGAGCTATTTACCCCATTTCGTGGGGGCAGGAAACTGAGGCTCAGAGAAGTCAAGTGACTTCCCCAAGGCCACAAAGCCAGTAAGTGGCAGAGCCAGGATTCAAATCCATGTTCCTCCAAGCAGGATTTCACCCAGTGTTTCCTCCAGCCCTGCATTATGAGAAGTGCAGGAGGCAAGGCATTGGCGAGGGGAGGGAGGGGGCACGGCGCAGGGACACGGCCGGGCGTGGGGCTGGTCAGCACCAGCTTTGCAGTCTCATTGCCACATCCCATCTGGAGCTATGAGGAGCAGAAACCTGGCAGCTTCCAAGGCAGATGAAAAGCCAACCTTCCTCAAATTGTTTTATTTAAAGCCAGATTCCTGACTGTTTGAAGCCGCTTGATTTTGGCAGTACTTGTTCCTTTTTCTTTTTCCTCGCCGCTTTTAAACAGCCCTCAGAGATAAGGGGAACGCATCGTTGCTGGTGCCTGGCTTGCAGATGCTCAGAAGACCTTCTGCCTCTCCCACCCCCGCCGACTGCTCGCGAGCTGCAGCTGGGCCGCGAGTGTGAGCGCGTGGGCGCGTGCGCGCGCCTGGGTGGGAGGAAGGCAGGGAGCCCGGAACTGAGCTGCACCCGAAGTATAGATACAGATGAGGTCTTTTGCTTTTACAGTGAGTCTCACCGGCGTTAAACTTCATTTATAACTCTATAAATATATACGGCTTTGAACAGGAGGCTTTATGGCTGGATTTATAAATTCCATCTCCCTGCGGCACAGCCTGGGTCACCGTGAGGAGATGGCCCCTTGACAGACAGCGTGGCCCCTGCCCTTTGCGACATGAACATTTGCAGGACCCTCAGCTGGTCCTCAGGGCCTTGTCCCTTTGGCTGCTTGGGCTCTGCCGCCCTGGTGCCGCCCTCTTCCTTGTCTGCATGCGCCCTTTCACCCCAGGCTGGCAGCTGGCTGGGCTGCCGCGGGAGGAGGGTGGGACACAGAGCTGTCAGCTGACTTCCTCTCCACATCTGTTCCTTGGCCAGAGCCCCGCTGCTGACCTTGGTATTGACAAGTTCACAGGAGACAGCAGGACAGGCTGGCAAAACCTGGTTTATGGAGGTGTCTATTTTACAGAATCTTTTAGGTAAACAGACCATCCACACAGATGCAGGCGCCCAGTGGCGACGGGGTTTACAATACTTCTCCCCGAATACGCTCGCAGAGAGAAATTCGAGGTAATCTGTATAAAGCCAAGCCCCTGAAATTGCACGTCAAAAAAATTCCAACAATTACTCTAGCCCAGCCCGAAGGTGGCTGTTAGATGTTCTTCTTATGGAAAGTATAATTGTAAAGGAAGAGAAAACGTTTCCTAAATAAACCTCAGAATCTGGAGGGAGAGGAAGGTGGGAGAAAAGGAATCCAGAGGTTCATGGTCTCCAGCTAAGTGCGGAGTAGGGCTCAGAACCCAGTGTCTCCTTAAGGTTTAAGTTAATTTCAGCCCAGTAAAACTTCCAGGTAATTAATTGGTAAAAGGTATCTTACAGATTTTTTTAAATATCAGCCTGTGAGGCTTTGGTGTTAAAGGAGAAGAAAAAATAGCCAACACATGCTCCTAAAATCAAGGTGATGTAAAACAAGGGCCTGCCCAGCCCAGTAGCGCCTGAGGAGAATGTAAAATCCAGGTCAGCCCAGATAATTATTAGCTTGTTAAAATGCCAAGCACCCCAAGCTGCCCCCAGCCCCCAGGCCACAGGAAATATCGAGTGGCACGATTGTTCATGTTCCGTGCCAGGTGCTGTCCTAGGCACTGTGTACTTGTGCCCCATTTAATTCTCATAAGAACCCCTGAAAGATGTGATGATCCTTACAGGTTTTGGGGGGAGGGCTGGGGAGGGCAGTGAAGAAACCTTGATGAGGAACTTCAGACCCTAGGGCACAAGGTCAGGATGTTGGTAGAGCAAAAGTTTGAAGCCAGGCTTCCTGGCAACAAAGCCCCAGTCCTTGCTTCTTGCTGCAGGTGTGGCCCCACGGTGGGAAAGGTCTGGCTAAGACAGGAGCAGCAGCGAGGAGTCAAAGAGTGTTCAAAACATCCCCCGCCACCAACTAGCTGTGCAGCCTCAGGCAACTTACTTAGCCATTCTGAATTCAGGAACTTTGTTTTCTTTGTCTGTGTGTTCTGTCCTCTGTGGTCTTCTTTAGGAAAAATGACTATTTCAACTCAAATTGCGCTGTGACCCGGGACTCCCATTCTCTTTTGGCTGTGGAAGGTTTTCCTTGCCAACCTGGGCTCCTAGGTTGTCGTGAGGATTAAACACCTAGCTCAGTACCTTCCACATAGCAACCTCCAGTAAATGAGAGTTCTTTCTCTCATTATGGTGAGAATCAAGTGCAGTGCTATATTGCCCAGCCTGGTATAGCCTGGCACACCACTAACACTCCATAAACAATAGCCATTATCATCATCATCATCATTGTTGAACCAGGGAACCAAGTGAAGGAACTCCTGTACTTAAGTTGAGCAGAACCAACAGCAAATGAGAACATTTATCCTGGGTCCTACTATATGCCAGGCCTGTGCTGGGCCCTCCCAGCCCTCATAGGATGGTTTACCTAGGTGGAGAGGCACCTCAGTGTCCATATATAAGATGAGCAGTAATGGGAGATGTAAAATTCCTCTAAAGATACTTAAAAGAATCACAGTAGAGCCATCATTAAGTGCCAAATGGGTGGTAAAAGCAAGATAAGAAAGCAGTTAAGGTGAAGGCTTCAAACCTGGGTTTCAGTTCCTGCTGTATCACTACTTAACTAAAAAGTTGAACAAGCCACATAAATCATGATGCCTTTGTTTCCTCAACTGTAAAATGGGTATAATTGTCTATACCATAATGTTTTCTCCACCAAATGACATAAAGTGTATAAATCATTTATTAATAGTAACAGCAGAAAACATTTGTTAAGGGCATTCTCTATGCCATGCACTTGGCTGAGGCTCATGGCAAGCGTTCAGTCAATGTTGGCTAGTATTGTCATTACACAATGGAAAGATCCAAGCTGCCAGTGCCCAGGAATGTGAATTCTTAGGCGGACTAGGATCAAAGACTAAACTCCAGCCCCCAGATGTTGCTAAGCTATTGTCAAACATTAACCATTCAGGGTTGATACTATCCTGGGATCAATGTTCCAGGCTTTTTTCCTCTTTATGTCCATACCTTGTAGTATGCTGAGGACTCAACCAGCTTAAAAGAACCATGAATTCCTCCTGGGTCCTGGTAGTAACCTTTTACTGAATCATCTACAGCCAAAGAATAAGATATCATTATAGGAGCCAAGTGGGGGTGAGCTTGGCCGTGCCTGCTCTAAGGATAGAAGGTTATGAAACTGTAATGAGCCTGTTGGCTTCTTGGTCCCTGACCCAAGAGCTCCATCTCCCATTATGGAGTCTCACCTTGTACTGCATAAGCCAGGAAGGACCCAGCGATGCTGTCACCAAGGGTGAGGGCTGGACCCTGCCTGTCTCCTGGTACCTCCCTGGGCTAGGATTAGGGCACTTCATTGGAGGAATAGAAGAGTTCAGGATCTCAGTTTACTTGAACTGTGTCTGTTGTCCACTTGGCAATGAGGGCCTGAGTAGAGGAACCACACCTAACTCATTGAGTTGGTGGGAGTGCACCACCCCCACTTACACTCCTTGATTTACCTCCAGGAAGCCACCTGCCTGGTCTTTGTAGGAAAAGGGAAGAACTTCAACTCCACTGTGACCTATGACCTGAGAGTCTCCCTTTCCCACTTAGTTGGAGAGTAAAGTAGAGTCAACTGGCCAGACTTAAAGGAGCAGAGACCAAGCAACCCAAATGTCCATCAACAGGCAAATGGATAAACAAAACATGGTACATATGTCCAGTAGAATATTACTCAACCTTGAAAAAGAATGAAATCCTGACACGTGCTGCAATATGGATGAGCCTTAAAGACATTACACTAAGTGAAATAAGCCAGACACAAAAGGACAAATATGGTTTGATTCCACTTAGATGAGTTCCCAGGAGCAGTCAAATTCATAGAGCTGGAAAGTAAAATGGTGGTTGCCAGGAGCTGGGGGAGGGAAATGGAGAGTTATTGCTTAAAACGACAGAGTTTCAGTTTGGGAAGATGGAAACATTTTGAACATGGATGGTGGTGATGATTGCACAAGAATGTAAATGTACTTAAAGCCACTGACCTGTACACTTAAAAATGGTTAAAGTGGTAAATTTGTCTATGTCTACTTAATCACAAGAAAACAAAGGAGGGAAAGGAAAGAGGGCGAAGCTGTTTAAATTCCTTTTGCCAACTGATATCTTGGTTACTTGCTGTGTTCAGAATGTATCAATACAGTTCTACTCCAAAGTCATGTTCCAAGGTAAAATTGTAGTGATTTTTATATATAGCTGGAAATAGCATTTAAACATCTCTGTTCCAATTTCTCCCTCCTATTGGGCTTGCTCTTAAGAAAATGCAAGTCCCGCCTGTTAGGTGGCAAATCAGATCTGATCTTTACTAACATACCCTATCATCAAGATGAGGTAAAAGTGTGTCTCTGCGCTTTTCCCAAATCATCTACTGGAATTGGCTTTATGGAGATCATTCACATTTTGGATTTCTGCACAAACCTAGACCTTGGGGAGTCCCCACCATGACTGTCTTCTAACTTGCCATGACCCAGTGGCTTAGCAACCTATACCCTTCTCTGTGGGATCCCAGCTGGGAGAACTGACTCAGGAAAGAGCCTTCCCATAAATGAGCTGTCTGAATGCATTCACTGAGAGAGGGAAACCCAGAAAGGGGTGGAGCCTGGGAGGAAGGTGCTTAGTAAAGTCTCTGAGTGGAGGGTGGCAGAGGACATGCTTAGTCACCAAGCATGTAAATAGCTCTATGTCTTATTTGGACAAGTTCTGAGGTCTACTAAAGACTCTGATTTGCTGGTTGATCTTCCAACACTCTGATTTTTTTTCAGTTGAAGACCTCATGCCCCAGATGTATTCAAAATACCCCATCTCTAGCCAACCTTCCCTGAACACTGAGCATCTACAGATATAGGGTGGGAGAGAAGTGGACAGGCAGGGCATTGGGTTATGTAGGGGTGTGTGTGTGTGTTTACCAAAGTCATAAAAACCTTCTGATAACTCCACTGCTTCCTTGTGGTAAAAAAGAAGAGAGACTCTCTGTTCTGTCCTACAACCAGGGATGGAAGCAGGGTGAATGGTGACATCCCAGGATGGAGCTATGGTGGTATGATAGTATGTGAGTCTCTGCAAAATGTCTTCTGGTTCTAAAGTCACTCTTGAACAAGGAGAGACAGCAACCTCCTCAGCCACAATCTTGGTGAATGGAGCTGAATTTCGTGGCATAAGCACTGTTACAGTGAACTCCACTCACTCTTTTCCTAACAAGCTCACACAAGTACTCTTGCCTCACCTCACCCTCCTAGAACCCAGATGGGATGACTCATGCTCAGCCACCTGAATGCTGAATTCAAAGCTTTAATAGACATTTCAACATTTTCTCCACGCACTGTGCCATCAAATAACTCAGGGCAGATCAGAGGCAGGGACCTTCAGGGGATTCCCTGATTCCTACTTGTACTTGATTGTTGGCTTCCACACATATGCACTTGAAAGGACCATTTAACTTTCCAACACCATGACTGTAAACTTGGGCAAGGAATAACCCCCCCCCCACCTCTCTGCCACCCACCCAGTAACAGTAGCATCAGGCTCCTGAAACATTCTCTTAAAAGTCTAGTGTCCACATGATACATCTGTTAGGCCATTCATTTTCACTGCAAAATGTAACAGTAGAAGCTATGGTGACAGATGTCAGAAAGTGATGCGGTTGGAGGAGGGAAAGATTGAAGCGAAAGCAGCACAGGAGGACTTTTGTGTATCTTATTTGGGGGAGCTGTTAAATGGGTGACACAATTGTCAAAACTTACTAATCTTAACACTTAGGACCAGTATAATTTTATTACGTGCAAATTATACCACTTTTTTTTTTTAAGTAACGGTGGCCCTATCTAGATCAAAGACAGCAATCCACGGCTGTGGAGAATAGGGCAGGATATCGACCTCTTACTTCCCTCCACCTTTTCCCACATCTCTCATCTCCCCAGATCTCAGAGACAGCCCAGAAGAGTCTCCCCCGTTCAGTGAATGAGGGGTGAAGATGGTAATACACTGGCTTTCTCTCCAGAATGCCGGCCTGATGTGAGGGCTAGAGCTGGCAGGGGAGTGGAGGTTTTGCATGTTGGGTGAGTTTGTGTCCAGTCTCCCACTCCTTTCCTAGTGTTTCTGTAGGTGCTCAGAGCGCAGCCCTCTCCTACTTCTCAGTCATCCTTCCCACATTTTGAGCCACAAAGGACTCAATGGAGGTGCTCCCAGAGGGGGCTCATGAGAGAGAAAAGTCATCAAATAACCTTGGTAACATCATTACCAAGACATCCATGGTAATGTAACCCAGAAGGGTGCCTTCAGTTGAGATTTCTGGGGCAAAGTGAGCATGAAAATCAGGTTCATGACATTGTTTCAGCCTGAGAGCCACTAACCAGAGGTTCTCTCTTCACAGTAGGTCCAGAGAGACTTTCCCCTCTCTGGCCATGTCTGTTGGCCATCTTCTTGACTGAGAACTGAAGGCCAGCAACTCTCTGAGACTCTTGGCCCATTCTCTTTCACCAGGGAGAAGCCATCACTCCACACTGAGTTCACTAAAAGGCTTTGGTTGCAAATCGGTTTGCTGGGGAGCAGTCCGTCCCCACTCTCCCACACTCAAGCTTATCTGCATTTCACAGGTGATGATGTGTTAGGAGACCAGAAGTTCTATTTTGGCTTTTGCTGCCCTCTGGCCCAGCACTTTAAACTCCTACGTCTCCCCATTTATTAGATGGACCCAGTAATGGCCCTGAGCACTTCTTTCAGAGAGGATTTTAGGACATTAATAAAATAATGACCACTAAGTATGAAGGCTTCAGTAATAAACAGTGGCTTTGGAAAGGATCCACTGCAAGGGCATGGATTATTTTTAAGTCTTCAGGGACATGTCGTGCAGAAATCCATCCACTCTCTTGCTCAAGCTGGGAGATTTTTAAGAATGGGAGGAGTTGGGGGAGTTGAAACATGAATGAGTCAGTGCTGGTTTCTGATACTCGGCTTTATCTATTTCAGTCTTTCTTCCCTACCATCACAACCTCTGACTTTATTCTTTTCCTCACTGAATTCTACTTCCTGACATTCTAGGGAGATGCTGAGGCTTCTGGATTCAATGACAAGCATAGTTTAAAAAAATGATGCCATTTCATTCAGGGCTATGTCCTTCAGCCAGAAGGCTCCCCAACCAGGGGTGGAGAGTATTTTGTTCAGCTTGGAGAAGGGGCCCAGAGCACTGAATTATAAGCAAGACAGAAAGTCACCTCCCTAGAGTTTATTGGCAGTTGGAAGGAGTGAAAAGTGCCACCTCTCCGTGTCTCCTGCTTCAACATGCTTGAAGGAAATAACCAGAACCTTAAATAGTTAGGGGCCAATCTGAGGCAAGGTTTACTTTTACAAGAAACCATGTCTTTAAAAATCCCCCCTTGGGATGCTCTGCATGGAGACTTGGATGATTCAAGGAAACCCCCAACACCACTTGTTGAATGACCCCACCCAAGCAGGTGTGGGCAGGATTGAGGGCCAGGGACAGGCAGATAGTGTCTCCAAAGCAAGACCAAGGCAGCTGCAGGGAATTAATGGAACATATTTCAAAGAGGCAGGAGGCAGAGGAGGCAGAGCAGTGCCTTGCAAAAAGTCATAGCAATGAAGTCTAAAGTAATGACAAGCCTGTTTGTAGAGACTTTCAGTGCTAGAGGACATAACAATACTCCAAGCCTTCCTGAGTCAGGACCAGGATTCACTCCTGCTTCTACAGACACATGGAGACAAACCCTTTTCCCTGGATGTTTTTCACTGGCAGAAAATAAGGCAGAACAGACTTTGTCCTCTTTCCAACCACACATAGTCAAGTATGATGGAAAAGTGGAGGGCACTTCCTGCCTCCCAGCAAATGTAGTATCATCCACACGGGCCAACCTTTGCAAAGCTCAAGATACTGACACTTTCCTGCCACCATGAAGTCAGAGGGACCTCAGCCCCCACACCACCCCAGCCTGATAATGCCCACCTGTTGCCCCTGCCCACTTACCACAGGTTCACACCAGGAGAGAAAGTAAAAGGTCAGATTCAGCTCTCTCCACAGCAAGAATCCAGAGAACCCTGGGGAAATTGACATTTAAAAAACCACCTCCTCCAGTCTCTCTCAGAGGAGCATAACTTTTAACTCTACCTCCACTCCCACCCGCCGCCCCCAACCCCCAGGCTTCCTTTGCAACACTTTCTCTATACAGACGGCTTGTAGGGAAAGAGTTAAAGAAGGTGCACGACTAATTCCCCAAAACCTCCCTCTTATCTACATAGAAAAAGAAAAACAGCCCTACACAAACTCACTGACAATTTAGCTCAGACCTCACCTGTCTTATGCAACAGCACACACACACACACACACACACACACACACACACACACACACACACACACACAAACCCCTATAAGGCCAGAGTCCACATGCCCTTTTAATTTGGTAGAGACATAGTTTTGCATCTTTCTTTTCCCTACGCAGAACCCGGCTAGACTGGCAGCAGAGAGATAGATGTAACCTTAGTGCCAAACGCCTTGCAGGAACGCACAGACACACAGGAACCAAAATGCATCTCATAGCTCTCCGTGGTGCTGAAATCACGCTAGGGAGGAAACCAGAGGAGACAGTGCGCTGGACTTACCCGGGCTGGGGGTGGGCGGCAGGAGAGCAAGAGGAGCTTCCTGGGAAGAGAATTCCTGTCTGTGCGGGGCTGGAGCCAGCTGACGCGCTCACCTAGAGAACCCACCTCTCTCCCTTCTCTTCCCTTCCTCCTTTTCCTGGGAGGAAGAGAGGAGCCTCCACGAAAGAAATGAAACCCAAGCTGGCAGGGCTGGAGTGGAAGGAGAAAGAGGAGGCAACCAAAATAAGATTGAAAAGTCAGGTGGCTTTACTCCACTAGTGGTAATTCCTTGGGTCAGGGAGGACCCCTCTTCTCTCACTCTGTGTCTGCGCCTTTCTCCGTCTCTGCGTATTGAGCAAACAGCCTTAGTACAGTCGGTTCCTGCCTCTGACGTGAAAGAGACGAGGAAGCCTGGGACTGCTTTGCGCTGTCTCTCCCTCTCTCTCTCTCTCACGCACTCTCTCTTTTCCCCTCTTGCTGAAATTTCAGCAGCATGATATATTTTTTTAAGCCTCTGTTTTTTCCATCCCTTACAAGCAGCCCCCTAGTGGACAGAAAAGGAAAGCATACTGAGTCCTCTTGAACAATCCAGATTCAGACCCAGAAACACTCTCTCTACCCAAAAACTCTTAGGGGCTGCTTCCGCACAGACACAGTCCTGTACAGCCTGAGTCTGCCCTCTGGCCAACCCAGACAGGAAGGGAAAGGGAGCAGGAGAGAGAGGGAGAGGACAGGAGTTTTTGCAAATCCTTTGCCCACAACTGCAGAAGTAAAGAAGTAGAATGGGGTAAGGGGAATGGCTGGGGAGTAATGTATTGGAAGATCAGTTGTAGGGTTCCTACGTGGTTTAAGGTCCTGACTCAGCAGAAAGACAGCCTCCAAAGAGTCAGGGTCTGCAGCCAGGGGAGCTATGTCTCTACATAGGACAACCCAGGAATGGAGTGTTTAATGAGGCAGGGAATGTAAGGAAACCAAGGAGAGATTATCCAGCCAGTACCTCATCTAGTGCCCTAATATGGCTTTTTTAAAACAGGTAAGAAAAGTATCTGGGAAGCCATGACCTGAGATCAACTCAGAGATGGAGAGAGAAATGACCTTGTTGAGCATCCATGGAGAACTGCAGCACCGAAAGGCCACCAAGGGTCACTGCTCCCAGGCTCCCAAGGGACATCTTTCACTCCTTTTTAAATGTACAGTCTCAAAGCCTCCTGGAAAGAGTCCTAGGACTTATATCTACAAAGTTGAGTTCTAGCTGCAGACTGCCACTTGCTTACCAGACATTTTTACTTCCTTATGGCTCAATTTCGCTGTTTGTAAAATGTGGATAATGCTGCCCCCTCCCTACTGAATAGGAATTGGAATGATGTAGACACAGAACTGCAGTGTTGGCAGGGAATCTAAAGGTATCACATCCAAACAACTTTCTTACGTTTGATTCACCCCCTTAGCAAACCATAACAGCTAGCATTTATAAAGTGTTTGGCAGGTGTCAGGCACTGTTATAAGCCCTTACACGTATTAGCTCACTTAATCCATACAATCACCCTATAACTCAAATGCCACTATTGCCATTTACAGGCCAGGAAACGTGCAGAGGGATGAAATGACGTCCCCAAGATCACTCAGCTAGTGAACAGCAGGGGTGGTGTTGGAGCAAAAGCCACCTGACCCCGGAGTTTGTGTTATTAGCCACTCTATACAATAAATATACACTTCAGAAGCAACAGCATCTGAAATCAATAGAAAATAGCACCATAGCTATCTTTTTTTGTTTATGATAAAGCATCTAGATTGCTTGAATAATTTTATACGTGGCTGGGTTTTTCAAATAAATTATTTACAACTATGAGTGCCAGACAAACTGTGGAAATTGCTTTTACTGATGAGAATCCGCTAAGAAAACTAATCCTCTTGGTGATTCGGGTAGTTTCACATATACAAAATTGACGGTAAAGTTTAAAACTACTGGGCTTTCACATCACTTCAGAGGACACATTCTTCGATTTCTGTACCCAAAGCAGCCCATTGCCTAGTGCCTAGCACGGTGCTAGGATGGAGCCAGCACTTCGATGGCCTGAACTGTTGCAACGCACTCAGCCAATAAGCACACAGTGAGTGAGCTGTTGGCATTTTCTTCAGAATTTCAGAATTACGAGCTCCTTACCTAATGTGGCTTGATTTTTCTTTCTTTGGATCAGAAGTGAATGAAGCAGGGCAAAGATGGGATGTGATGGTCAGGAAATCATAGTCCCTGTCCTCTTGGAGTTTCTGGTTCCTCAGAAATGGGAGGGAGAGGCAAGAAAGACCTTTCAGTTCCAGGGGCAAGTGCTGGGACATGTGCAAATGCAGTGCAAGAAGGGAGCACCTAGAAAAGGCAGCCACCTGATCTTTGAGGACTGGGGTACTTCTTGAGGGGTGTGGAAGCTAAGCTGAGGCCTGAAGAATGAGATGTTACCTTCACAAAGAGCAGGGGCGAGAGCTAAACAGAAAGCACAGCATTTGCAAACTGTGAGTGAAGAGAGAGCTCAGTGTGACATTTTTAAGGTAAGCAAGACCCTTCCATTTATCAGTGGGGAAACTGAGGCTCAGAGAAGGTAAGTGGCCTGATCAAGGTCACACGTCTAGCACGTGTAGAACCCAAATTGAATGCACGTCTATCTCACTCTAAAGTCATTCTCTTTGTGAAGCTCCATGCTGTCTTCGCTCACCCCTGGAAGTGCACACATGATTTCAATAAAATTCTTATAGTAACTGAGTGCTGTGGTGGCATCTAAAGGAAGCTAGGAGTCCGATCCATTACTATTCAATGAGACCACAAGAAGGCAAGAGTCAGTACAAAAAAAGGGGAAATTCAGAATGACAGAATTGTTTCATTTTAATGTGTCATTCAGAGGAACAAAGACATTAGAGACTCGTGTTTGAAAGGCAGGAGAAGTGCAGAAAGGGCTAAAAGAGAGGTTCAGATTAAGTGCCTCTGGCTGGGAGCTCACAAAATCTGGAGTCAAATATTCAGACCATCCTGAAGAATCTGCCTTGGGGATTCCCCATACCTCTAAAGTGAGGGTCTGCAGCTAGGTGTTGCTCCCAGAGCCCATGAAGCAAGGAAAGAGAAGAGAGCAGAAGTTGCCAAGAGTCAGAATTTCATGTTAATGGGGTCTTCCTAAAAGGGGTCCGGCTCAGGGAGGACAGTCACTTCTCAGGACATTGTAGGGAGATTCAGGCATTAGCAGGGTGGTTGGAGTAAATGACTCGTCCATTCCCCTCCAATTGGTTTATGTGGGATTGCATTGACCTAACGGCTGAAGGATTTGCTTATAAAGGACTAGTTCAAGTAGAGGGAAGGATTCTTAAAGATGACCATGAGGATAATGCAGCTCCAAAGGTTACCCTCGCAAGGAGACAGAGAAGGCCTTGTCCTCCTGAACCAGGGCAGGCTTGGGCTCAGTCCCAGGCTGACTCATCAGATCTTGGTGACCTCATTGCATGATGGCAGTGATGTCTGGGAAGGGTCTTGGAGAGCCAGCTGGCTGCCACACAGACAAGGAGACTAGCATTTCAGGCAGGCACTGGGTGGGGAAGGGAGCATAAGGATGTGGCCCTAAGAAGTTTTTAGAGCCCTGATGGGTAGAAGGAGCCTAAAAGAAGAGCTTTTTCCTGCAAGTGATGGCTTACCTGAGCTACAGAAGAAGGTGGGCAGTTGGATAATTTCAAGCTGTCAACCTACTGAAAAGCCAGGATCTGCCCGATGTGTTGGTGGAGTGGGTGGAGAAGGACCTCTACCCCAATCCTCTCTCCCACTGCGGCACTGAGGGAAACACCATTGTGGTAACCTGTGGCAGTTAATACTTTGCCTGTTGAATACTTATCCTCCTAACTTTTTTTTTTTTTCCTAGAATGATAACCTGCCCATCTCCCACCCCAGGCACTAACCTGGGGACACTTGACTTAGGCTTGGCCAACACAAGTTCTCTTTTCTTCTAGACACAGTGATGGTTGCAGGGCTGGGCACATGTCCCAAGTGGGGCCAATCAGAATCCTTTGAGGTGGGGCGCGGTACAGCTCAGTAGTATAGGGCATGCCTAGCATGCATGAGGTCCTGGGTTCAATCCTCAGTACTTCTATTAAATAAATAGATAAATAAATAAACTTGATTACCTCTCCCCCCCTCAAAAGCCAAACAAAACCAAACATAAATAAAATTAAAAAAAAAAAAGAACCCTTCTTAGAAATGGGATAAGAGCTGTCTTTCTAATGGGGTTGCCAAGCAGAGACCGTATAATTCTGGAGGTGAGCATAGCCCAACCTCCCTGACCTTATGGAGGACTTCCATCTACAGTTAAAGGCAAAGACCCCAACACCCAGAAAGAAACAGCCAAAGATGCAGAAAGGGAGCCCAGATAATGTCATACAAGCTCCTAGATCCAGCCAGTTCTGAACCTTCCAGTTAGGTGCGCTGGTACATTCTCCTTTTGCTTAGGTTAATTTGGGCTGTGTTTTTGTCAAGCTGGCTTAAATTTTGAATCTTGTAAGTTTCCTGGGAAAATTTGTTCTCTTAGCAATATATCTTCAGCTGGGGTAAGGAGCACCTAACTGGGAACTTAAGAACAGATAAGCGCTTGGGGCATGGGAGCAGGAGTGGCAGTCGGGGAGGAGTGAAGATGCCACTTGCCACTGGGGAGTTGGGAATAAACATTTCCTTTGTCAGTCCGCTGGGCGAGGTTTGAGGCCCAAGTTCTTCACTTGGGGACTGCAGAAAGAAATAATAAGACAGCCATTGCTGCATCAGAGTAGAAGACAGTGGAACACAGGGAACATGGGGTGGGCCTGTTCAAAGCACGCATTTTTTCTGAAGCTTATGCTTTTCCAGGTGGACCTCTGGCATCACAGGGCTCTGCTGCCCTGCTTGTGGACCGCCCACCTGGGTAAGGAAGGCAATCCCAGGGGCCATGTCCATTCTTGACAAATCTGCTTTTCCCCCTGCCTACTCCAGCCCCAAAGCCCCCAGCCTGGAACATCTCATTTGAACACCTCCCACTCCCTTGGCTCCTGGCTGGGCACAACTGGCTCAGAGGCCCTGAGCAGAGTCCTCCGATTCTGGGAGGCTGCGGCCCTGAGCCTGAGTGAGGCAGGATCCCTGCCTCTCCTCCTGCCTGGTGCCTTGGCTTTTGCACACAGGGTGCCTGGCCAGCTGCCGCCCACTCGCCCGCCTGGGGTGCCGGGCTGTTGGGGGAAGGAACGCCAGCCAGGGACGGATGCGGCTGGGCCCCTGGCTCCACAGCCTGCCTGCCAGCCAGTGGGGATTATTATCTACACCCGCGAGCAAGCCAGGCTTCCCACACTAAATTAGCAAGAGCAGAGCAGATGTCTCCCTTAAATGCAGCAAAGGATGGGCTAGGATAGAGCCGGCCTCTTTCCCCTTCCCTAGAGACAAGGGCACGCGTGGAGTCCCAGGCTCCATGCCTTTCCTGCTCCGGCACCTCGCTGCGTGGGGCAGCCTGGGGTCAAAACCACCTCCCGTCCCCTATCCTTCCCCACCACTGGCTGCCCCAGGTTTGGATTTCCTTCCTCACCAACTTCTTACTCTCTTTTTGTTCTTGAAGCATCTAATATTCATTTCCTTTATTCTCCAAATAGGAAAACAGAGGCCTTATTTTAGGTTTTCTCTTCTTTTATGTTGGCTGTTGTGGGCACACATGGTGACGGTGACACACAGGTTGGTGAAGAATTATCGGAGACGCAGAAGAGTTTAGGAAAGTTTAATAGTTATGCTGCTAGAGGAACAGTGGGCCACACAGGCGGGAGGTGCCTGCTGGAGGTGCCTGCGTGAGCGCCAAGGGTGGGCGGGCAGGGCCTTTCATGGGGGGAGGGGGCTGCGCACACGCGGAGGAGGGGCTGCAGGGTCCGGTCATGCACAGGTACCTGACTGGCTGTAAGACCAGTCAGGGACTTCTCTGAACAATAGGCTTTACGACTTTGATTAGGGCAGCATGTGATTCCCATCCACCTGGGGTACTGTGAGGTGGGCTGTCTCCTGGGGTGATGAGTTTTGTTAGGGTAAATACACAACAAGAGAAGAAGTTTCATATCTCACAGAAATGCAGGTGTGCAAAGGGTCCTGGAGTGGAGAGTGGGGGTTGAGGTGTCAGTAGGCTCCAGGCACACAGAGAGCCCAAGGGTAGGAGTTTTGTGACTCCAGAAAGTGTCAGCCAGCTCCACATTGGCCATACGAGAAACTCCAAATCCTTGCCCCTTATCCTTCCCCTGCCACCCTCCTCCCCGGGCTCCTCTCTGCTGTGGGAGAGCTCTCATCCAAGAGACGAGGCCTCCTCCCTTCTCTGGCTGCCGTCCCCCTGCTGCTTAGCATCCAAAGTTCCTCGGCGTAAGGGTCCATTCTGGCTCGCTGTCACTGCTCTGTGATCCTCCACCCTCCTCTGTTTCTGTCTGACTTTGCAGCAGCTGAAGCCTTCCCAGCTCACACCTCCCTCTCTCCAGCCCTCACCTCCCCTGCAGGCTGCGGAGAGTAAGAGCGAACGCTCGCTCCCACCCTGGCCTGCCTGGGCTTGAATCCTCGCTCTGGCACTTCTGCTCCGTCAGCTTGGAAAAGGGACTTTTCTCGGCGGTTTTCTCATGTGTAAGTTGGGGATGATCATGGGGCCTTCCTCACAGGAGAGCTCTGCAGGTTGTATGTGCTAGTTCATGGAAAGCACGAGAAGAGCCCCGGCTGCCCGTGAGCACTCCATCCACGCTGGCTGTTACTCGGCAAACGTTTTCGAATGCAGACATTTAAAAGTATATATATATATATCCCCCTTGCACTTAGCTTTGGCTGATCCTGGCTTTGTGAATAAATATCCTTTCTGGGTTTGGCTCCTGCTTCGCTGAACGTTGATGGAGGCCTCATCAGGTTCTGCCTTGAGATGGGGAGGCCTCTGTGGTCAGAAGATGAGATCCTAGACCTGGGCTCAGACAGACCTACTTCTGCTAAACTGCTTCTAAGGTGTGCGGCCTCTGGCTGGTCACTCATCTCTTCACATCTCAATTCCCTCATCAAAAAAAAAAAGGGCGGGGGTGCATAATGACGACTCCCTCTCCACAGCATTGCATCTATTCTATCTATTGATCAAGGGCAGTGTCAAAAACACCACAGAAACTGCACAGCTGAGAGCTGAGCATCTGTCTCATCTGCACAGCCTGGTCCTGCCCCTCACTGCTCACAGGCCACCCCGGAGAGGCTTCCCAACATCCCCCCCAAACGGCCAGTGGTGCTGCCACCTTTCCGTGCCCCCTCCCAGCATTACTTTTCTTCATACCCCTCTACCCCAGGTGGATTTTATAATCCATCTTCCTGTTCGCTTATTTTCCAATTCCCCTACTGTACCTACTGCTCCCCAGAAGGGCAGGGCCTCTGCCTGAATGGTACCCCTAAAGCCTCGCACAGTACCTGGTCCTTGCAAATGTGTTCCATAAATATTGCCACTTCAAAGCATATTTTATGTCCTAGTCATTTTTAGCTCCCTCATAGCATGTTTTATTGCAAGCAGTAAGGTTTTTGAATCAGGCAGAACAGAATTTAAACCTTCCCTTTTCTACCTTAAGAAATGTACCCTGAGCTCCTGTTTTTTCATCTGTAAAATAGAGAAAATAGTATTTGTACTGTAGGGTTACAGTGAAGATGGAGTGAGATAATGGTGCCTAGAACAGTGATTGACAGACAGAGGAAGCTCATCAAATCTTTGGTGGAGGAAGGAAGGAAGGAAAGAGAGTGCAAACTGGCCCTTTATCTGGATCTCCCACCTTCCTGGCCTCCTCCTCCCCTGCCCCTCCCCGAGGCTGGGCTGGCGCAGAGACTCCTGCTAATCCTTCAGCCACAGGGCATCTGTCTCTCAGGCCCGCTGGCAGTAGCAATCTGGATCAGCCTTAGAAGTTATTACCCTTTAAAGCAAGGGTCGGCCACTAGTTTAGCTCAAGTGCCACAAATATGGAACAAATTTTGCCAGAGGCACCAGAGTGGCCGAAAGAACATTTTTCCAGCTTTCAGAAAGGCATCACCAGTGCCCGCTGGCACTCTGACTCCCTGTTTGGGTTTTCTGTAAGGCTGTAATATTCATTGCCTGTATCTCTTGTAGGTCTTTCTTATCAATCACTCTTAAGTAAGGAGACCTTCTCTGCTGTTGTGTTTTTACATCTCTCCTTTTGCTGGCTTCTGTCTCCTTCCTTCCTTCCTTAAGAAGCAAGCTCCTCTCGGACTTTTTCCGTTTCCATTTGTTCCACCTTCTCCCCACTTCTCCCCGACCCTGCTTTCTTTGACTTCCTCTCTCCAAATGGCCAGAAGGTGGTAAGATTCCAAGATTCAGACGGGAGAAGGCAGAAGGTCCCAACACAATGAGACCCTTGTCATGGGAGACGGTGGGCCTCCCAACCCCCCATCCCTTGCCATTCCAGCTGTCAGGGTGGAAGCTCTAGGTCTGCCCTGGCACCGCATTTTCTGGACATTTCCTTTAATACGGAGAGGCTGGCACAGTGAGAAGAAATACAACGGCAGTGGGTTCTCTCTGGGGCTTCTGAAGAAGGGGGTCAGGCTGGTGGTGCCCAGGCTGGTTTACTTCACAGCCTTGCTACCCCTGCCCAGGAGTCGGGCTGTAAGCTTTTAATGAACCACACACAGGCATGGCTTCTAATCTCCATCTCTTTCCCCTCAGGGACCTGCTACTCGCCCCAAAGCCAGTCACCCTCCCTTTCCTTCCCTTTGTCATCCATTTATATTCTCTTGAGTTTACATTTCCTCCTCTGGGAGATGAGAACAATAAACAGAGCTGTGGGCTCTGTACCCCTTAGAGTGTGTTCAGGGTTCTGGGGATCGGATGTGAGGCTGCAGGGGAGGGGCTGAGCATTTCAGGAGGAAAGAGCCTCAGGAAGTCTATGAAGTCATCCCACTTCCCTCACTGTTAACATGGGTGAGCTGGAGCACAGGCTTTTTTTTCTTTTTTGCAAATTTGAGGGTAGCCCAGACTCAGAGAAGCAAGCTTACGCCCCATCTGAGACAGAGCTGCATCTTCTCACTCAGAAGAGCACCATTGGAAAGCATTAACTCAACAGCTCAAAGTCAGCTTTGGAGTTACTTTGGCCTCACAGGCAAGCCATTCCTTCCCGTATCAGCATCCCGACTTCATGCACCCTACTTGAATGAAGCCAGAGCTGCTTCTCCAGAGAACACGTGCTCCTGGAAACTTTGTCAAATCTGAAGACAGGGCCTTGCCTTTGTCAGAATCTGATACGGTGCTGCGTACCTTGAAGTGACGGGGGCCTCCCATACTGTGAACTTAAATGCTGCTTTCAAAAGAAAACTTTATTGCAACAAACAAGCTAAGTGGTCCTCAGTTTAAAAAAAAAAAAAAAGTACTTTAAATGACACAAATATTTAGGTTAGAGAAAAAAGTTAGAGGAAGACATATTGGGAGAATATTTATACATATGAACACATTATTATGAGCTAGGAATTGTGCTAAGCACTTTACATACTAGATTTCATTTATGTAAATGCTGAAGAAGAAAAATGGAGGAAAAGAGTTTTCTAAGTAGCTGAAAGCATACATTTATCTTGTACCAGAGAATGAAGATGAATGAAAAGGCTGGGTAAGAAAGTAGGTAAAAAAAAAAACTCCTACACAGAGACCAGCTTTAGTCTGGGCTGCTAGCCAGCGGTATCTAGAAGAAAGGGAGTAATGAACTTGTAGAGTGTCAGAGCTGGGAAGAGCCTCAGGACTGATCTTTCCCACCGCTCCCTCTTCCATTTCACAGATGAGGGTACCGAGGTCCCAAGAAGGGAAGTGACACGGCCACCCTGACACAGCTGGTTGCATGGTGTCCCCTCCTGGGCCAGGGATCTTTCAGGAAAATCTAACAGTGTGTCCACGTGTCCCCGCCAGCTAGATTAAGTCACCATGTCTCATGGATGGAAGGGTCATCGTTACCCCATGAGCGGGTCATTGCTCTTTGCTGTCCTTGTAGCCATTGCCCTGCAAGGGCTCTTGCTGACACCAGACTTACCCATCCAGTCCTCAGATGGCGTGTTCCCCTGGTTTCCACATGCAGCTAAGGGTCCCCGTCCTGGCTTATGGCCTCAGTGTCATTATTGAGGACTAGTCCCCAAACTTGAGAAAGCCAGACTTGGCATCTGTCCTCTGAAACTCTTTGTGCTCCTTGGAACCTCCGATTCACAGAACGTTCGAGCTGGCAGAGCCCACATGTCACCTGGCTCAACCCCAGCAATTAGAGAGCAGAGAGGAGACACCCAAAGTGACACAACTAGTTGAAAACTGTAGATGCCGGTGTCTCTCCTCACTTCCAATAGGAAAGTACTAGTGTTGCTGGCAGTAGTTACCAGTTCTGGTAGGTTCCGAGCACTGCTGGGTCCTGGGGGAAAGCCACTGCTGGGATCACATCAGATGATGGAGAAGTGAAGGGTGAATGGAGGCCTGGTGGTGGGAAAGGGGGTGTCCATGCAGCGGATGTCTGTCCACCCTACATCTGCATCTGCCCAGACACTCACCTCCACTCACTCCCCTACATCTCATGAGATCCCCAAAAAGGATGCAGAGTGGTCAACTTCCACCCCACTTCCCGGTGAGAGTCTGTGGGCTCAGCGATAACACCTAACTGATAATAAAGGATGACACGATGAAAATGTAAGTTAAGATAAACAAGAAATGATACCAATATAGTACTAAATAATTGGCTATATACACACAGCAAGTAAGTTATGGAGCCTGAGAGCCTATGTCCCTAAGGCTGTGTTTCCTACGCAGTCATAGTTGGGATAATAAATAACATTTATTTAGCATTTACCAGGTACCAGATACTGTTGTTCATATACATATATGTAGAGAGAGAAAGGCTGAAGAAAGAATATTACATATATTTAATATAATATATATATTCTCATTCATTCATCATAACAGTCTCATTAGGCACTATTACCCCCATTTCAGAGATAAAAATACTGAAGGACAGAGAGGTTGAAACAAAGTAAACAAAGCCATATGCAATTAGCAGTACTTTGTTCTGGGCTTTCAGTTGGTGGAATCTGGCTACAGCTCCCTGCTTGTCAGATGACTTCATCCAATGGTAAGCAGAACGCTCCTTTCCTCACCGCCCACGACCCGCCACCCACACACAAACTTTTCTTTATTCTAAAAGGGAGCTGGACCAGAGCCCAGAAGAGGTTCCATGAACTTTTTTTTTAAATTCTCTTGGGTCACCCAGAATCTCTCGTCTTAAATGTAATAACAAGAGAAAAGAAAATTCAGCTAAAGAAAGGGGCAAACCCTCAGTGGGAGGCAAAGCCTGTTCGCTGCGCGCTGTAGGTGCGCACACAGCAGCCCCGTGCTCCTGGTGAGACGGCCCGGGCTCTGGGGCGAGGCAGCCATCAGGCAGTGCCAAGGGCGCCCCCAGAGGGCGAGCGGGGGAGCGGCAGGGCCCGAGGCTCCCCTAGGCTGGGCAGGAAGGGGCAGCGCGCTTGAACAAGTCATATGAAGTGGGTTTGACTGTAATCTCAAAAGCAATAAACTGACATCTTTAAATCCATCTAATGCCCTACAATCAAAACCAAATTAGCTGGTATCAAGAGCAACTGAGTAGACAGTAAGCACAGGCAAGGAAAGGGGTGGGCGGTGGAGTGAGAAATCTAGGGCGGCAAGAACATGCCAGTCAACAGGTGGGAGAGAGAAAGAGCCCGATGAACAGAGGCTTTGCAAGGAGGCCCAGGAGAGAAAATGAGGTACTTGAACAGAGCTGGGCTGCGGGATGGGGGCGGGGACGGCGTTCGCTACCTTAGCACAGCGTGGTTGGGGGTGCCAGCTCGCCGGACCGAACAGCTGATGGGGTGGACGGGCTCCATCCTCCGCTTCCCCAGCGCTGGGACTCTGCACCGTGGGGAAAGGCATCTGCAGGGCCACGGTACCCTGTGATTGGTGACGCAAGAGTGGCACCATCCCTAAGAAAGTGATGGAGATAGAAATGACAGTTGAAAAGATAAAAAATAATAATAATAATAATCTTTTCATTTCTCTCCCATCCCATGTCACTATATCCAGCAATAGGATCACCCACTTCTCAATCATGCTAGACCCTAGGCATGTACTCTGTTCTTAGGTTTATAGATTGGAAGAA
This sequence comes from Camelus bactrianus, assembly GCF_048773025.1. NCBI lineage: Eukaryota > Metazoa > Chordata > Mammalia > Artiodactyla > Camelidae > Camelus > Camelus bactrianus. Next base: position 22,513,828 of record NC_133559.1, read on the forward strand.
ATATGCAACTTGAATCTAGACTAAAACCCTGGCAAGCTTTTAGTGTCTTCTCCTTCAAAATCACATTCCAAATCTGTCACTATTTTTTTGTCTTATGAATTGCTTATGTGGTAAGAGGCTCAAGACTCCAGACAAGTTAAGCGATCGCACTGCATGTGTAATTCAGTGAGAATCCCAAGCCAAGAGTTTGCCACCCTTAGTTGGGAGAACGTAAGGGCTCTGAACGTTACTGATTGTGTGTGTGTGTGACAACGGCCAATATGAATGGTCTAGAGTGCACACTGAGGGCCAGCCCAAAGGTGTCACATGTGGAATATATGTCCATTCAAGCCACCATCCCTGCAGGGAGGCAGGGTCTCGTGACTGTCTTGCTGAGGTCTCTCACCCAGGGTGTCACTGTACACTGTTCACAAGTGTGAACTTCTAGGGGAGGTGACAAGTCCTGGGGAGAGGCTGATCCTTGTAGGGCAATTTTGGGTGTGTGGAGAGCCACCAAAGGAATAATAACCAAGGAGGGACATTCACAAAGTCACAGTCGTGAGGACAAGGGAGGGAGAGAGGGGCTGAGATGTGCCAATGATGGGAGGATTACGCCTCTTGGGTAATTTTCTTTCCTCAACTAGCTGAAAAGCGATCCTTGGCTCTAGCTTTAAGATTTTCCATTCTGAGGTGATTCCATCCATGTTGGTTTCCAAGGGCTGCTATAACAAACTGGGTGGCTTAAAATAACAGAAATATATTGTCTCATTGTTCTGGAGGCATCTTATTCCACCCTGATCCCATAGAAATCATAAACCTCTTGGGGAAAAGAACAGTGTGTGGCTCATATGGGTCTTCTCTATACCCTCAAGACTGCCTCACTCAATACATATTTGGTTTTTTGAGGGGGAGAGAGGAGGTAATTAAGTTTATTTATTTATAATGAAGGTTCTGAGGATTGAATGCAGGACCTCATGCGTGTTAGGCACACGGTCCACCACTGAGCTATGCCCTGTCCCTTAATATTTGTTGAATTGAATGAAATTGAGTCATGGGAAGAAATCATGCCAATACTTTTTTGGCCTTGGAAGGTGAAAGGAAAGGAATTTGTTAAGAGAAGAGCAAGGGCTGGGGATGAAGAGAAAACAATTCCCCTGAGTTCTGATGAGGCCACCAGCTGTGCATCTATGTGACATTCTAGAACATTCTTCTTCTAGAACATGATTACCTTTTCGAGAGCCCACAGCTCCTTGTCCTCTCAATAAGGATATATGTCGCACACCTTCTTTACATTTTCAGAATCGTCAGCTTTTTTAAAAAGGCATCTCCATTTGAGAGCCCTGGCACCAGGTTTGATTGAAACGTGGGTCCGTCAACTCCAGCTGAGTGCTGGAATGCTCCGGCTTTGCAGTGTGACCTGTGTTCTCCACCAGCTGCCATGGGTAGCACAGTGACCACAGGCATAAAACAGAGCTTTCTTCACCCACATGCTTCCATTCATGGGAATTCTGGTTCCTTTTACCCTCCATCCAGGCATCACCAGGTGGCATCTCACAGATCCTAAGAAAGCATCTTAGCAGTATGCAACATTTCCCTCAGCTTCATATTTGGATCACTAATGTGGTGTTTCTAGTTGCCCCCAAAAGGCAGCAATGCCACTGATGCCCACATCTGTCACTATAGTACTGCTGGCATCCCCTAGGGTCCCCCAGCTTCTGTCAATATTGGTACCAGGAAGCTAAAGAAGTGGCCACCGACACTGAGCCCTCACCTCTGCTGCGCCACTAACCCCCATGGGCAGGGCTGCCACAGCCAAGCCATAGCATCAAAGCCACCACCACGGCCACCAGCACTGCTTCCTATGGAGCCAACAGCCCGGCCCAAACTTCCAACTCTGTTAGCAGAGCTGCTGTCCAAGCAGCCATCACCAGCCCCGAGGCTACTGTCAGTCCAGGTGCTCAATGCCTCTTGGAGCATCTGGGAATAACTCTGAGTATTTCCAATGTCTGTTTGTCAGCCTCGTCCCCTGAGGTTCAAGCATGAGACATGAGACTAGGGGGCCAAATGAAGCGATCTGAATGGAAGACCACAGCTACTTTTCAAATGGCCCCTCCATCCTGGGGGTGCACCATTGTCCCGGAACCTAGCGCAGGTGCCCGCATTCTCCCTGGGCTCAGAGTTAGTCCCCAGTTTTCCAGCTGCGGGCTCCTCAGAGCTTGGCGTCAAGGGACATCCCATCAGGCCTGAATATGAGAGCAAACGCACACAAAACTGAGGCTGTAAACTTAAATATATCAATTAAAACCATTTTTCCCTAAAATATATTTTTCCAGGTATGAGAGTAAAGCATAATGACAGGGCCCAACAGCATACGGGACAGAGTCAGACAGCAGGTCTAACAAAGACTAAGCAACGGGCAATAAAAGAAATCCTGTGGGTCCATTTTCTTCCCCCCATTCAGCTTTTCTAGGAGATCTGAGTGTGTTGACTCCAGCTACAGTCCTTGCTTTGGGAAATTGGTTAAGAGCAAGAACCTGGGCCTTGATACAATCAGAAATGCCCCAAATTGTGTGGCATTAAGATAAAGGTTATAATGCAGGAAGCCTGCTGGCTTTGTAAAACCATTCCCAAGGCAGAACGCAATTGGCTCCAACAAGTTCTATTTACTTTTTTTTTTGATAAGGAAGCTCTAGTGGACCCTGCAAGTCCACACCCCACCTCTGTTTATAATCTTGAGGCCACAGCAGGTGCTTGGATGGAGTGGAGAGATCTCCAGGGCTGTCCTTGCCTGGGACTCACTGAGGATCAATGATTCCTGATCTGGGGAACTAAGCACAACATGACTGGAGGTCTCCGTGTGGATGTGAAGAGCTTTAGGAATGCAGTGTATTATGAATACTGGAACCAAACTCAAACCATCCCCGCCCACAGCCCCACTTGACCCAGGGGCCGTGCACAGGAAGGCCATGGACCTGGCTTGACATATCCCGGACCCTCATCCTTCACTCCGAAGAGGCACTCAGAGAGGAGAGAATGACTTCAGAGGCACAGTGGGAACAGGAGTGGAAAGAACTTGAAATAAATCTACCTTTCACCAGCATGGAGAATCTACCCTGTGTCCATCCAGCACTAGGTCACAGGCTTCAGAGATGCAGGAAGTTTAAGACATGGCTCATGTCTTCAGGGCCTGGAGTCTTCTTGAGTGGACTTAATGACCAACTTACTGTTGGAACACCAGAAAAAATGAGTAAAAATAATGGACACGTAGAAAAGCCAGCCACTCAAGTTTCAGTTTTCACTCATGAGAATTTGCTTCAGCAAAAAAATAACGAACAAATAAAAAACCCAGGAAATAGCTTCTTCTGTCACTTTTCTTGTTTTTTATTCATTTAGAATGACTCTTAGAGGAATGAGAATGAGATACAGAGAATTATCACCGGGAAACTGGACGCTGTTAATACCTATGTGGAATAAGAGATCAGCTCGTCAGCTTCCCCCTCATTCAAAGGTTTTAACTGGTGAGAACCCTACTTAAATACCTTTCTGGTGTGGATGGAATTGTGTCACCCCCCCCCCCCCCCCAGAAGATACATTCTAACCCCTGTTACCTGTGAATGTGACCTTATTTGGAAGTAGGGTCTTTGTAGATGCAATCAAGTTGAGACGAGGTCATGCAGGATTAGAGTGGTCTCTAATCTAATGACTAGAGTCCTTATTTTAAAAAGGGAAATTTGAACACAGAGACACAGAGAGAACAGCCCATGAAGACGGAGGCAGAGATTGGTGTGATATGTCTACAAGCCAAGGAGCACCAAGGATTGCCCACAACCACCATGAAGCAGGAACGCTCCTCCCTTACAACCTTCAGAGAAAGCACTTCCTGCCGATCCCTTGATTGTGGACATGCAGCCTCCAGGTCAGTGAGAGAATACACTCCCCAGACCTCTGCTTCTCCCCGGCTGCCACTGCCCTTCTCACGTCCCTGCCCGCTCAATACACGTACGCGCATGCGCGCATCTGAAACCAGGCAGTTATTTCAAAGCCGAGACTTGGAGCTGCCTCCTGCCTGACCAAGATTCACACGTCCCTAACCCTGGGCCTTTGATCCCAGAGCACAGTCTCCTGTGGCAGAGTGACCTTCAGACTGACCACGAAGCTGGAAGAGACACCCCGCTGGCGCCTGCCTGAGAAGCAAACACGCTAGGACAACGCGGAGCGGAGAAGCCCCCAGAGAGCAGAGTGCTGCCGGCTGGAGGGGGGAAGACACAGAGGGCAGAGACTCCTGAGAGAGCAGCAGATTCTTGGCCCCAGGCTGAGCCTCCCAGGACCATTTCAGCCCCTTGTAAGCTGGGAGAGGCCGCCGTGAGGGGAGGTACCCCGCTACTCCACAGCAGGCCAAGGGACCCAGGAAGGTGGATGCCATTAAAGGCGGAGACGTTGAGATTCCTTCTCAGCTTCCACCCCATCCCACCTTGGCAGTAGAGGCCTCTCAGCTCTCCCTTTACCATCCAGCCGGGCCCCTTCATGAAAGCACTGGCTCAGTTGAAGTGAAGATGCTCTAAAACACAAAAAAACTCAATAGTCAAAACCCCAGCCACTTGCACACTTGATTAGACCCAGAAGGCTTGGTTTCGGGGCCCTTGTGGAATTTATTTGCATCTCTGTTCTCCTCCCCCCACCCCTAAATTGGCATATTCATAAATACCAGCCTATTCCTTAACCCACTAAGTCACAATTATAAGTCAAGAGACGCACATCCAATCCAAGCTCTTCTAAGACAGGGTTGCCTTCCTCTTCTGGAACTCCTCGTGGTGCCATACCCAGGGGGGAGCTCAGTAATGCTGCCAACTGGCATGTTTGGTGAACTGAGTTCCAGGACAGCGTGAGGTCATTGTGCCCAGGGAGGTATTACATAGAGCTAGGTGCTTGTTTATTTACTTCCCAGGGAAAAAAGACTTGCATCATACTTAGAAATCCATCTTGGCAGAATGATAGAGTGGGAAGAAAAAAATCACTGAGCAACTGTCTAGTCCAACACCTTTATTTTACAGCCCAGAGAAGTGAAAGTATTTTCTAAGGCCACACAACCACTTGTGGCAGAATGGGGACTGAACTTTGTTTCCCTCACTCCCAGTCTAGTGCTCTTTCTGGAACTGTGACCAGAGAAGGGAAACTAAAATGTATCGTGGTGAAGCAAGGACAGGGGTGTAAGGAATCCCAGGCCAGTGAGGCCAGTTAGAAACTGACATATCCCACAGCATCACCTTGATGGCCCTGACCAGTGGCCCCATTTCACCCTTACTAGGGCATCCCCAAGTTGCCACGCCAAATGGATGAATCGTTGATATTCTTGCTTGCCTAAGAAAAGCATCTCTTGGTGAGTTAATGAAGCTGTCTGAACTGTCCTGCAGGAGTCCGCTTTACCCTCAGGGAGCACTGCTGCTCTGCTGGTTGGTGTTATGATGACCAAAGAGAATCCAACTTCTCATGCTTAGTGTTGGATGTCTAGGTCTTCAAGACCCTCTACAATCTAATCCCAATCACCCTTATCAACCTTGCCTCTCTTCAAGGTGGAGGTGTGTGAATTGTTTTACTGTCTGGCTTGCATCCCTCTTCCTAAAGGGATGTATATTCATTTAAGGTAAGTTAGCTGTAATGGGGAAACCTCAAAACTTCAATAACTTAACATAATGAACATGTTTCTTTTCCACCTAACAGCGGAAACAGGAACCTCTCCTTCAGAAGCTCATCCAGAGCTAAGAATTAGCTTCTGTCCTACTAATCTGCCATCTTCAAGATATGGCTCTCAAGATCACACTGGGTGATCCTCCCCCCTGCAGCCACCAGAGGGAAAGGAATGTGGAGGAGCACGTGTGGGAGCCTGCATGGAAGTGATGCATGGGCAATGGCATCACTTCCCCTCATATTCCTGGGTTAGAACTCAGTCACATGGCCACACCCAACTGCAGGGGAGGCTGGGAAAAGCAGTGCAACTCTGTGCCCAAGCATAAGAGGAAAGAACTTTGTTAAGTAGCCAGTAGCTTGTACTGCGTGTCCCAAATTACTTAGGTGGAACTTCCTGTCCCTTATTGTGTGAAATCATGACAGGATAATTTTTGGTTCTCCTTTTCATTGACCACCTCCCACTAGGGAAGCCAATGTGCCCAGAAACTTCTTCACTACTTGTTCAGCCAGGGACCAAACATTAACCTCAACTCAGCCAATCACATAATCACATATTTTCTATCAGGACTTTGAGTCTTGAACAAGACACAAAAGGTGCAACAAGAGACAGAGAGAGCACTTGGAGGTCATTTTCACAGCACTGTGGTTGGATGTGGTGGTGGTGGTGGCCTCCAGTGGGCGTTCAGATGCCTGCCCAGTGTCATAAGCACAGCCTTGACTCATGTCTTCATTTCTGCTTCCCACACCCACTCTACTGATCCTTCTTTTCCCAGTGCCATAGGGTTACCTCCAGCATCTCAAGATCTCCACTTTGCTTTGGAGTAGAAAGCAAGACTGAGAGCAGCTGCACGGAAAGTAAACAGATTATCCTTAGAAATCACCCAATACTCTCTCTCCACCCATTACCAATGACTGAACAAATCTAGATCTCACCTTCATCAAAACTCCTTTTATTTTTTTAATTTTTTTATTGAGTTACACTATATCAACTTCTGGTGTACAGCACAATGTCCCAGCCATGCATATATATACATATATTCCTTTTCATATTCTTTTTCATTAAAGGGTATTATAAAATATTGAATATAATTCCCTGTGCTATACAGAAAAAAACTCCCTTCATTTCTGAAAGAGGAGAAAGCAAGTGGCAAAAAATTTAAAGATCACAAAACCCAGTGAACCATGGGATGAACAGATATTCTGACCACTCACTGCACTATTCATCACCCACTACCTTATCTGTACCTCCCTTTACTAGCAGAAAACTGTCACAAATGGTACCTCCACCCACTGGCTAGTACCAGTTTGATGTTAACTTATTGACCTTGGAGCTTAAAGACAGCACCCTAGTGGCTCTCGTCCCCTCAGTCCCACAGGCTACACTACTGTCCTCTCTGCTCCAGATCAAGGGTCAAGTCAAGTGAATGCTTTGGAAAGTGAGTTCTTCAAAAAGTCTTTCCCTTTGGTGTGGAGCTGCCCACCCTCATTAGTGACTGCCTGCAGTGTGATAGGCACTGGAGACACTGAGATGAAAAAAATCAGTCCACACTCCATTTCCACTGGGGAGATGCTTCTGATCAAAGTGAAGGCAACTCCCCACCCAGCCAGGGAGGAGACGTCCTGCTTCTTGGTCACACATTTGTCTGGGAAAGGGGGTAGAAAGAGTACAGAATGGCTGAGGACACCTGACTCAAGAGAGTCATAGAATTAAAAGTGAATATCCATCGACAGATGACTGGATAAAGAAGTTGTGGTGTATATATATACAATGGAATACTACTCAGCCATTAAAAGGAACAGAATAATGCCGTTTGCAGCAACATGGACGGACCTGGAGATCATCATTCTAAGTAAAGTAAGGCAGAAAGAGAAAGAAAAGTACCATATGATATCACTCATATGTGGAATTTAAAAAAGGAAAAAAGAAAACACAAATAAACTTATTCACAAAACAGAATCAGACTCACAGGTATAGAAAACAAACTCATGGCTACCAGGGGATAGGGGGTGGGAAGGGATAAATTGGGAGTTTGAGATTTGCAAATATTAACTACTACATATAACATAGATAAACAACAAGTTTCTTTGTATAGCACAGGGATTTATATTCAATATCTTGTAATAACCTATAATGAAAGAGAATATGAAAATGAATATATGTATGTATAAGTATGACTGAAACATTATGCTGTACACCAGAAATTGACACATTGTTAAACTGACTATACTTCAATTAAAAAATTTTTTTATTTAAAAATAAAAAAATATAAAAAAATACATGGAGGAAACTTAGACACTTTCAAACTTTTAAAACTCAGGAACTCTGTCTTCAAATGACATTCTAGGTAGATTCCAAATATATAGCAGATAAAAGTGGAGTGTTCTGACTGAAGGAGGCATAGAAATTCTTAGTTCTCACCTCCTGGCTCCCACCCCACCCTCTGTGTGTGCTCAGAGGCACTCGTGGTCCCAGGAATTCCAGTCTGAAAGATACTGATCTCAATCCAACTGGTTGTTCATTTCACAGGTGAGCGTTCTGGGACTTGGCAAGTCTAGACGTGGTAATGCCTGGAACCCACCTCTGCAGCTGTACTCTAATTCTCTTTCCACAGAGTTTGCCATTTTTCAACTCAGTTTCTTCATCTTTAAAATGGGGATAGAACCAAAATACCTACCCAACTCACCAAGCTGCTCCCTGAGGATCAAGGACTTATGGAAGCATAATGAAAAGCCTAAAGCTCTTATTACTTTTCTAGAGTAAGGAAATTGTATCCAGGGATGCATTCTGCACAAAGAGTCCTCCTTCACCTCCACGTGTGCAAAGGGAAGCTGAGGACCTGGGCTTATAGACCAACACGAGCCTTCCCATTAAAAGGATGCACTTTTTGGATGCAGAGGGCAGGTAGGAGCCTCGGAAATGAGGTTTAATGCCCTTGAAGGAAACATAGCATCCAAGAAGTCTCCACCCCCCTGTCAGAATGATTCCTTGCTATTTAAAAAAGAGCTTTAGATTTCTCAGGAAATTCTCAGAAGCCCCATCTCTTTACTGTTTAGCTGTAAGGAGCTGCGTTAAGTACCTCAGGGCTGCCTACTTCGAACTCAGCCCCCTCCATAAAGCATTACCTTTATATCTCACTGTTTGTCTCCCAGGAAGACGAACAGCTGCTCTCCCCGGGCTTCAATGAGCACATGACAGGACCAGCTCTTTGAGCAAGCGGCCCTCCACCTCTTGCTGAGGGTAAGGGTGCGGCGCCTTCCAGGTGGAGGGATGTGAGCTCAGAATGCCGTGGTCTCATTCTTAGTAAGGCTGGGATAGGCAGAGAAATAAGAGCAGATTCCTCCTCTTACACTGGTCTGGCGATGAGGGGGCATCGAGGAGGGTGCAGGTGTTTTACTTGGACCCCCCCACCTTCAGCTCCAGAGCCTCTCAAGCATGATGAGGACAGGGAGGGGGTCTTCAGAGGGTGGGACTGGAAGTGGTCAGACCGTGCACACTGCGCCAGGTGGATTGCCCTACCTAGGCGCCAGCCTCCCCTAGGTATATCCTGGACCCAGCAGATTCCAGTGAGAGTCATATGATGGGAGGGTTATTAGGTCCCCCGACACAAGCAGAAGATGCCCACCAAGGACAAGGATTTGACCGGCATCACACATGGGGATTTTGGCAGACATGTTAACTGGGGCTCCTGCACCCCAGTTTAGGCTATTAGTCTATCTGGCGGAATACTGCTCCCCCCAACTCACGGGACGCTGCCAGCACGCTCATCTGATCCACACCTGGGGTGAGAGGCCTGGGAGGGGAGTCCAGGCTCTTAGAGGCACAGAGTCAGGGCTCTTAGAGGCACTGAGCCAGAGTTGCCCACACCAGCTGCACTTAGCACAATCTAGTTGGCTTACAGTGAATCAGAGAGAAGCATCAAATCCCACAGAGTAGAATGGAGGTGGCACTGAGGGTCTTAGCTCCAGGCTTCCTTAAAACTGTGAGGAGGTAGCGCCCAGGCGGGAAGAATAAACTTCAGTGTCAGGGAATGTGGTTACAGTGCGTCGGGAAGGATCCAGGCAAGACAGAAGAAAGAATTTCACAGTATCAGTCATGCTGTTTCAAAGTGTTTAAGGAAATGGTATCCAAAGCTTCAAGTCTTGCTAACTGTTCCCAAATATTTCTTTAATTGGTCCTCTCTTCTCCAAGGCCAAGGACACAATAGTTTTCACCTACAACACAGTTAGTCCAAACTGCTTTTTTCCAAACCATCCTCCATGCCTCCCTGCAGCAGACAGAAGTATCCATAAAACCGAGTCTGACCACACCACTCCCTTTGCCAGATAAAAGCTAGGATGCTTGCTGTGTGGTCTCACATGTTAGCCTTCCAGCAACACCAGTTAGTCTTGTTTCCTGCCCCGCCCCGCCCCGAGCTGTTTTCAGCCCTGTGACTTTGCATATTCAAGTCCCCCTGCTTTGAACGGCCTCCTCTCCTCTTACTTTGCTCCATCCTCTTCTTCACCTGGAAACTCTTACTCCTCCTTCAAGGCCAGTCCAACTGTTTCTGTGGCGGGAAGCCCCATAAAAAGACTGGCAGGACCCCAACGCAGGGCCGCTGCTCTCCTCCTACTAGCGTCTGGTTCCCTGGCCCAGAGGCTTCATCTCACTTTTTGCCTATAAAGTGGCTAACTTACACCTAGAATTCTATTGGTTCCCTGAGCTCACTTTCCTTCACTTCTGATTGGTTATTACTCTCACTTCTGACTGGTCCACTTCCCTAACTTCTGATTGGTCCATTTGTAGTACTTCATTTGCATGGAGCCTCACTCCTGATTGGCCTCTTTCTACAAAGCTTATTCCTGGTTGGTCAACTTCTGTTGTACTTTATTTGCATATGATGTTGCAAAGTGTAAAACTGGCAGCCTATAAAAGGCCTGTGTAAACCTACAGAGGGGGTCCAGAGGTTGGAGTGTTAACTTCTGTGGGTTTGATGGCATGATATACCTGAGTTCTCCAACTCTCCGAGTGCTGCTTGGTTTCTCGCCAGGATCCAGGCTGCTGTCACAACTGAGTTGTAACACCGAGCTGTAACACATTTTTCTGCAACATTTCCACCTCTTAAAAAGTCTGTCCTAGCTGCAGGGGGTTCAGTGCCCTCCTCCAGGATCACTTGGCAGTCCGAGCGTTGGCTGGACCAGCCTATATCATCACGGTCTGTAACTGTCTCCCAGACTCTGTAGAGTTCTTTGAGGGCAGTGAACTACATCCGACTCACTCATCTTTGTATACACTGGGAACAGCATGGGAGCGGTTTAGTGAATATTGGTTGACCTAATTGGAAGTGAACTTGCCTAGTTGAGGGTAGCCCAGGACCACAGAATGAACTGGCCAGCCTCTCGGGGGCCTCCTGGTCTTCGGGCTCAGTGTGATCACATGTTGGAGCGTGTGTGAGACTCCATTCCACAGGTCCCTGAACCCAGTGGGGAATCTGCAAACATCCTCAAAGAATCCTGGAAACAGCAGGAAAACCCCTCAAAGTCTCACTAAGAAGTATATTAATGTGATTGGAAGTAAAATTAAGTCCTTTCAAAAGCCAGTAATAACCTCCAATGGAAAAAGATAAGTAAACCAATATATGCGTGTATATGCATGACTGGGACATTGTGCTGTACGCCAGAGACAGACACAATGTAACTGACTGCACTTCAATTAAAACATAAATGAACAAATAATTTACTGCTTAAAAGCCAAAAAAAAAAAAAATCCAGAATGATGTCCTTAGGTGAGGGGAAAGCATATGAGACGGTTCATTCATTGGAGCACTGAAAGAAGTAAGTCCATTTCTCTAGGGTCACAGAGGCTGTGGCCCTTTGGTCTGGCTCCACCCCGCGCCGGGTGAGCTTGCTGTCCAGCACCCAGGACTTGGCTCTGCCGGGAGCGTCCCTGGAACTCCAGTGCAGCCGGGGATTTTCTGATGGGGTTTTTCTGGGGCTTTGAGGTGGGGGAGGCTGTGCACAGGCTTGGAGGTATAGCAATAAATCAGATATCTTGTTTTTTTGTTTTCTGATCAAGATGTGAAGAGCCCTTGCTTTGTGTCTACTGAGCATGGCTAATTTCTCAAGGAGAGAAGACTTGAAGGCGGAGATTCCAGTGGGGCCAGCATCTGCTCTCTCTGCACGTAGGGCCTCCGTGCCCACAGCTGCCTTGTCCAAGTCGCAATCCAGCCTCCAGTGGGAATGACCTAACTACCCCGCTCCCCAGAGTCACAGCCACAAGGAAGGAACCCCCTCGGATCACGTTTGAGAGGGACCCCCACGCCTCGGCTGCACAGGGGACTGACTCTCCTCAAAACCCTGGGCATAATTTCCAGGTAGAATATCGTGGTTTGGTTCTGCTTTTGTAAAAAGACAGGGGACTGAATTTAGCAGCCTGTCTGGAACACATTCCCCGGGGAGCCTCTACCCTTTAGAAAGAGCTGGAGAGACATGTCTCCGGAGCAGGAGCAATCCGCCCCCAAGGGATGCAGGCATCAGACTTCATTCTGCCCTTTCTCGGAGAGGAGCGCTCTGCTGGCACAGGGCTTCCACAGAGAAACAGCAGCTGCATCCCTTCCACGCCTGCTCAAGATCTTGCCATGGCTCCCCATTGTCTTTAGGACAAAACTCAACCAACTTAGAGGGACCCTCAAGGGACTCTATACTGTGACCTCCACTGACACATTCATTCAACCAGCAGTGACTGAGTGCCTGTCTGGTGGCAGCTTAATGCCAGGCCTGCGATTGCAGAGATGGAATCACGGCCCCTGCCTTCAGGAGCTCACAGTTTCGTGGATGTGACTGTTGGTTTTATGTGTCACACTTGGCTAGGCGACAGTCTCCAGCTATTCGCTCAAACACTAGCCTGCGTGTTGCTGCAAAGATATTTTGTAAGTGTGATCGAAGTCCATAATCAGCTAACTTTGAGCAAGGGAGGTTATCCTCAATGATCTGGGTGGGCCGGATCCAATCCGTTGAAAGGCCTTATGAGCAGAGGCCTCGTGTGGGGCTCATGGTCTTCGGCACGGTGCATTCTGTCTATTAGTATATCTGGTCCTTTCAGATGGGCTGACTATTCCTTGAGGTGCTCAGGTGAGACTGAGGTCTCATGCTCCTCTGAGGCCTCCATGAGTCCCAACTCACTGTCTGGCACACGGGCATAGGGAATCCTGCACCTGTTGGCTGACTGCTACCCTGAGTTCCGTAGGAGAAGGCCCAGAGTCAACAGCAGCGACTGAAGAGGGATGTCGTCGGTGGCTGTCTGGCGCCCGAACCCAGAGAGCCCAGCACTGGGACCAGGGCCCCAGCAGCAGCGGGAGCAGACCGTACATCAGGACTGGGCCCAGGACCGGGAGTCCTGCCCCTGTGGGTCCTCCCGGGAACACTTCCCCACACCAGGGAGGTCAGCGCCTGCTGGGGGGGACAGAGACTCCATCAGTCCTGCTGGCAAAGGATCCCTGGCTGCCCCCGAATGACACAGGTAGGGGAAACCCAGCATCAGAGGAGGAAGCAGCCTCAGGTGGCCTCTGTGTGGGCTCTCACTCCCAGTATCCCCCAGAGAAATGAAAACCCTGCCTATCTTTCTAGACCCTGAGATGGTCTCATGGTCTCTCGCAGTCCCAACAGCGCATGCCTTCGCAGAATCCCTCCCTCGGATCGCACCTCTCTCCATCCTGCGTCAGCGCCCTCTTTTAGGGAAGGGAGGAAAGCCGGCCAGCCTGCGTTCTACTCCAGGGGAGGTCTGTTCCAGGAGCCACTGAAGTGGCCGGGTGCCTCGCTGCCAACACAGGAAACCTGGCCTTTTCCCCTCCTGCCTTGTTCTTTCTCTAGTGACAACTCCATCATGTGCTAATGAAAGCAAGAGACCTAGAGAAAACCCACCTGGGAGGCAAGGGAGAGAAAGAGCAAAGGGCTCCAGGGAGACAAGGCTGGTCAGGCGCAGACACAGACAGAAGGGGCCTCTCCTTCCCCGTCTCAGTGATGGCGCTTTCTCAGCAGCAGTGAGCTCTGGTGACAGAGCCTCGAGCCACTGACCCCACGCTTAGTTGCATCGACTTTTCTGATTATTGAGAGCCAGGCGCAGGACCCTGCATCTCATCATGGAGTTACTGTTGCCTGACGGGGCCCACTGACTGCCAAGGCAGAAGGAGAGTTGAGAAGGGGAAGGGACGGCCCTGGAGGGAAGGTTCATACAGGACCATTTCTGGTCCCGTCATTCTCTGGCACTGCTCTTGGCTCCACTACCCGCCTCTGCAGACACGTAGTGATGGGCATGGAGATGGTGACCCAAGAGAGCCTGTTCGTTCACGTGTCACCAACTCAAGGCTTTAAACCATGGGAAGAATATTTCAGCGGTGAAAGGAAGGACTGTTTTCAAGTACCCTTAGCCATCTTGAGAGGTCCACTCACATAGTACCTGTTATTTTATCAGGCTGACTACAAAACATTTCTATCTCTTCATTTAAAGAGGTGCCTTAAGAACCAGTTAGTCTTTGTTCACCCACTTAGAGTTGCGGGCTCTCCCTGACAACAGAGGAATGCATCACTCCTCTGCAGCCCCGGTGCATCTCGCTAGCCTGAGCTGGCTCTCCCCTGGTCTTGGTGCACATGTGCAGGGTACTACTGCCTTGATCATCTTCTGTCTCTCTCCTTCTTCCTGCAATATGTGAGGCCCCAGTCAGAAGGCCTTTCCATTCCCGACCTCCCGGTTCTTCCTGCTTCCGCCCTTGTCAGTCCTGGCCTGGCGTCTGTGGTGAGCCTGCTCCCAGAGGGAGAGCGGCGTTGCGCCTGGGACCTCCGTCTCCAGAATTCACGCGCTCCGCCTCCTGGCCTGCTCCAGCCGCCACGCTCCTTCTCATCTTCCTCTCTGGACCAAGCTCTGTCTTCTCCCTCCACTTTGACTCACCGCTTCTTTAACTCCTCGAATGCTTACCTCTTTTTTCTCTATTCTCCTGTCCACTTGGGCTGCTGGCTTGGCTAGGCTTTTTCCTCTCTGCGGGATTTTCAGCCCCTTCTCCTCTTGAGCTTTTGCGGTCAACATGTCCACAAACCAACTACCTGGGCCCCCCCTCAGAGTATGTTAGACACGCAGAACCTCCGGCCCCACCCAGACCTACTGGGTCAGCGTCCTGATCACTAGGGGCCCAGACGAGCTGTGTGCACATCTAAACCTGAGTGACTCCACTCTAAATTAGAAGGTGCTTTCCTGACAGGCAACCCCAGGATTCTTCCTGTCCCGCTATACTCCCAGCACTGACCACTGTGCCTGGCAAATAGTAGATCCTCAATAAATATTAACTGAGGGGGTGGGTGTCTGGGTTTTTCTTTCTGACCTCATGTACACTGTCCTCTCCTAAGAGGCCCTCTGACCCATTCGGACCCCCTGCACCACCCTTCCCCTTCCACCTCCCCACCCCCTTTTCCTTCTTCTCCTCTGCTACCTGGGACAGGATCAGACTGGCATGTGGGAGAGGAGTTGGCTGAAGGTGGCTCAGAGACCCCAGCAGAAGATGTCATCACCAGAAGAATGTCATCAGGCTGTAGGCTCTGTCAGCAGACTCTGTGAGCCACAGAGAGGAGCCTTGCGTGGAACGGGAAAGGTACCAAACTTTCTCGTCTTCTTCGCTCACCAACCAGCAAGCCTCGGATGTGATAAGGACCCTGCGAACTACCTGGAGGCAATCCTTTTAGAGAAAACAAATGCTGGTTCCAAGGGACACAAAACCCGAGCTCTGGTTTGCATCTGCGTTCGCCCTCGTGCTCATTAAATGCACACATATGAAATGCTAGTAACAAGGGAGGGGAGGAAGAGGATACAAAAGAATACTAAGAAATAAACTGTGCCCTCAAGGAGCTTACAGAAGCCTGAGCAATGCGTCCAAAGAAACCTCAGTTGTTTCTGACGCTTTTCTTCTATCATGGCGCGCCCTCTCATGGGGAGGGCGTGAAATCAAATTGAGTTCCTGCCCAGATGACACATGGATCAAAGGACTGTCAAAGTATAATTCAAAAGGAGGAGGAAGGGAGAGAAAGCTCAGAGATAGACACTGGCTGCACTGGCAAAGAGGAGGCTAAAATATAGAGATGAGGGAGAGGAGAGAGAAGAGAGAGAACCAAGAAGAAAGAAGGGCTTTTGCAGCCGTAAAATGTTCACACCGTAAACCTTTAATGCATGTATTTTAAGAAGCCGTCCACCTTGCACTGAGAAACTTTCGCTGCGAGCTTGCAGACCATGTGTTCAACAACCTTGTGAATGTCATGGGTGGATGGCTGACAAATCGACTCCTAGGGGCTCACCGGGCGCCATACATTCTCAGCACTTTGTCCCAAGCAGAGTAAGTTCTTCAAGGACACGCCAGCGGGAGCCCTACCTGCCACACCCCTCCCAGGAAGGCATCATTCCGCATTCAGGGGCGACAGTGCCTTCCCCGTCGACTGTGAACAGGAGGCAGCCATCCTCACCCTCCATCCTGAGGGCACAAGCAGATCTAGATGAAAGCTACAAAGCCTGCCATCGTGTGGAGAAACTTCAGGGACAGTCGCCCTGGCCAGGCCAGATGGGGCCGCTGCACCGGAGGGCACGTGGCTTGAGCTGGCTCCAAAGCAAGCACGCCAAGCAGGACAGCAGGGTTTCTGGGTGATGAGCACGTGCGCTGGGTGCCATTTTGACTAGAAGGCATAGATTGCCAGCTGAGTCCATAAATAACCACTGAGAAAAAGCTGATTGCTTAATTACAAGGTGGCTTGTAAACACAGAGGCGGGGGAGACAACGAACAGGGCTGGGAGGGCAGGGGAACGGAGCCCGGGAAGCTGAGGGTCACTGGACGCCTCTCCATGGTTGCCTCAGCCATTGGCTTTCCAGCCCCACTAGGCTAATGGGCTCATTCCCCCAACAGGCCTTGGGGCAGGAAAGAGATGTGGATGGTTGACCTGGAGTCACAGCACAGAGATGAGGAACTCTGGGAAGACCGGTGCCTTGGTCAGCGTTACGGAAGGGCTTGGGCCAGGAACATTTTCTAGTGAGTTACTTAACCTCACTAATCATCCTCTGTGAAGTGGGCTAATGACACAGATGTCACGACATTGCCGGGATGATTAACTGAGATGGAAAGTAAAGTGTGTTACTCAACACCTGGAGCACCGTCAGCACTAAGAAATAACGAGCACTGTTTTTATACCTGGGGATTCTTCTGGAGCTTAAACATTTAGCATCTCAAGTGAAGAACATGTATGTGTATGACTGAGCCACTATGCTGGACACCAGAAACTAACGCAACATTGTAAATCAACTGTACTTCAATTAAAAAGAAATAAAAAGAACATATATGTAATTCTTGTGTGAAAAGGAATTAGAATTGTGTGACAATTCCTTCCTAGCCATTTGAGCAGTGGTTCTCAAACTTCGATGAGCAGAAAAATCACCCAGTGTGCCTGGTAAAAATGCAGAATCCACAACCTACCCCTGCTCACAACCATCAGATTCAGTGTTTCTAAGAAGCAGACTCTACCACATTTTATGGAAATGCTCTGTGTGTGGGTCTGTCTGCAAATTCATCGAGGGAAGCAAACACACCTTGCTCATCTCTGTATCCCAGACTCTTAGCCCAGCTCCCGGAACATGGAAGGCACTTAGGAATGTGGCTTGAACGTTCTAAGTGTCCGTTTGTCCTTGAGAATAGTATCTGGGGGAATTCTTAGCACAGAATTACAGTTAGGACCTTAATTTTACTTCTTATCCAGAGGCTGGGTGCTGAGTCAGAGCACAAGAAGATTACTAAATTTACCAAAAATATTGAGTGCCTTTGATGACGGCACCTAAGATAGGATAGAGGAGAAAGGGCTGGGTCGTGCATTCCAAGGAGCAGAATTTACAAAGAAAATGTAATAAATCCTCAGGAGCGAATAAAGGGATAATTTTTCTAAGCCAAGGAAGTCAAGAAAGGAGGGAAGAAAGGCCATCCAGGAATGTATGGGAATGCAGAAGGAATTAGAATTGGGTGAGAATTTCTTTTTCCTCCTATTTCTAGCCCCTGGTTTATGCTCAAGTTCCCAGGCCTCCATCCAGCTCTGCCACTCTCTAACTCCAGGACCAGAGGTAATCTCTTGGTTGTCCCAACTGTACGTAAGAATGACGTCATCTCTACCACGAATAATAAAAAGCTTATGTCGCCCATCCCTCCAGCCTTGTCTTCTGCAGCCGTGCTAAACTCTGGTGCTTCTAAGCTTTCGTACTTGCAATGATTTCTGCCATGATTTCTTCCTTTGGTGATCAAACTCCTGCTCATCCTTGAAACTTCAGCTCAGGCATCAGCTCTGCCAAGAAGGCTTCCCTGAACACGTGGTTTCATTGGGATGCTCTGCCCCGCCCCCCACACACACGGTTTCCCACAGCACCCTTTATAGGACCTGTCATTCTCTTCTGCATCTGTTGCCATGCCTGGCTCCCCGTGAGAGTCTGAGTGAGGACCGCATTACTCACCTCTGTGTTCCCACCTTTTAGCAGAATGCCTGGCCCACTACACATGCTTAACAAATGCTCAAATAATTAGTTAATTAGAAATAAACTGGATGGCTTGTAAGCTTCTGGGGGCGGAGGCAGGGAGGAAAGAACCCAGATGCACAATTGTCCCAGGTGGTAATACACTTATGTTTTAAATCCTGGGGAAAAAAGAAAGTCAAGCAAATGACCAAGTGAACTAGAAAGATTTTAACAGATACAAGCACAGGGTAGCCCTGCCCTGTGGCCCTAATAAGAAAGCAAGCTGGGAAAGCATGTAGGGCATCTTCCTGGAATGATTCGGAAGAGAAATGAAATGTTTTTAGACGAAGGTAGGTAAAAGTCAGTGCCGAAATCACAGGGAAGAAAACCAAAATCCCCACTCAGAAAACCCCTTAAAGGGAGGACTTGGGTCACAAGATCCTGCTGGGAGGTTAACCCAAGGTTTTTTCAACTGTAAATGGGCCCTGCTGAACTTCCTTCCCAGCGAAAGGCAAGCAGGAAACTGGCCTTGCAGAGCTAGAAAGCCCTTGGATGTGCCATCAGGGAAATGCCTTAGATGCGGAACAATATTCTTGTTCCTCTTTAACAGTTTCCTGAATATAAATTGCCCTAGGAAAACTGTAGGTTACGGAAGGAAGTGTCGGATTCTATAAACTGATCTGCACCCGCCCCCCAACACACACACACACACACAAACAATCTAAAACTGGGCCAGGCAGCTACACAGGCCGGGCGAATATAAGATCTGAGTAAATAATGGCCCATTCCCTTGGGGTCAGCTTTGTTGATGACGTTTTCAGAGCACTCACAACATGCCCAGTCCTACATTAATAGCTCCATGTGCTTTATTTCATGAAATCTACACAATGAGACTGTGGAGAGAAATATTACTATCTCCATTTCACCAGTGAGGAAACTGAGGCACAAAGAAGCTAAGAAACGCCCCCATGTTTACCCAGAGAGCAAGTGGCAGAGCTGGGTACAAACCCAGGCAGTCTGGCCTTAGTTTCTGCTCTTAACCTCTCCTTCCTGCTGAAGAGGTGAAGCTGGCTCCTGATCTGTCCCTGGTACTACCAGGTGT
This sequence comes from Camelus bactrianus, assembly GCF_048773025.1. Lineage (NCBI taxonomy): Eukaryota > Metazoa > Chordata > Mammalia > Artiodactyla > Camelidae > Camelus > Camelus bactrianus. Next base: position 22,533,088 of record NC_133559.1, read on the forward strand.
TAGAGGCTGAATTTTTGTGTCCTCTCCAAAAATTTATGTTAGAACCCTCATGCCCAATGTGACTATATTTGGAGATAGGGCCTTTAAGGAGGTAATTAAGGCTAAAAGAGGGCATGGGGGAGGGTCCTGATCCAATAGGATGGGGTCCTTATAAGAGAGGATGCCAGAGCTTGCACTCTCTCAGCGTGTGCAGAGAGGGAAGGCCATGTGAGGACACAGTGAGGAGGCAGCCATCGGCAAGCCAGGAAGAGAGGCCCCACCAGCGACCAACCCTGCCCGCAACTTGATCTTGAACTTCGGGCCTCCAGACTGTGAAAAAAATTAATGTCTGTTGTTGAAGCCATCCAGTGGGTGGTGTTTTGCCGTGGCAGCCTGAACAGATACACCAGGCCACCATCGGAAGCTGGGCAAATTTAGGAGGTAGGCAAGGTACGCCTTGTGTGCGTCCGCAGGCTTGTGTGAGCACAGCCTCCTCCTCCTCCGACTCCCACCCTCATCCCCAGGGCCCCGAGCTGACCCCAGCTCCCCAGGCTCCAGCTGGAGCACCCATGCAGCTCGTTCTCTATGCAGCGTCGAAGCTTATCTGTCTCGTGTCCCGCCCTAGCGGTGCAAAGACCACCCGTGACTACTGTGGGCTTGCTGGCATTGTGTGGGTCCCCTCAGCACTGCCACCCTTCACCCCATCACCACCCAGTGAAGCCAGCGCTGCAGCATCTACCCGGCTGGTGGTTTTGTGGACGAAATGCAATGGTTTGCGCATAGGGCTTATAACAGTGGTCATCGCTCAGTAAGTGTTCACTTGGCAAGATTATTAACCCACCCCATGTCCCGGCTGGTAACTGGTAAAGCTGGACTTTGATCCTTGACCTTCCTGCCTCCAAAGGCCAAGGTGTCTGCTTTCCAAGGTGACAACCAGCTCATGTGATAAACCAATTTGACATCATACCAGTGGTGACTTCCTCCATCATTCACTGAGCGATAGAATTTTCGTTCTAGTTCCACTCACTTCAGTTGAAAAAAAAAAGCACGTAATATATGCATGTGTTGTATGCATGTGTGTATGTGCCTACATAGGTTTTTCATGCCCAGGCACCCACAAAACCACACTGTGTGTTTCAGGCTGTGAAACGAAGGGCAGAGTCTGGTGGGGCTGATGTTCAGTGCTTCTAACAGTTATGTTTCTTCATTCCTAGCCCTGACTCTAATTTCTTAAAAGACAGGTAAAGAATAGGGTGCACATTTTAAGCGCCAACCCATGACACATAGTGGGTTCTTGGTAAATATTTGCTGCATTGAATTGCTCTTGAGGTGAAGGAGGCAGGTACCAGGATAGGCTGGCATGGGGCACACAGAGGTCCACATCCCGTATGAAAAGCCAGCAAGCAGGATTGCTCCTTTGTGCATGGCCCCCAGCTCACATCTCGGACTTACTGATTAAGCACTCGGCAGAAATAGCTGTGTAAGTACTAGGATGTGACCAGCATTTTAAGATACCATTAAAAATAAGCACAGCCCATGTCATCATTGTCTGTTGCACACTGAGGTCGGGAGAGCTGCCGTGGCCCACTGGCCAACAATAAGCAAGAGCAAATGAGGTCAGAGCGCAGACAGCCCAGGAGCAGCACTGGCCTGGAGAAACCCAGACCCAGGTGACAATGGTCCCAGCCCTCCCCGTGTCCCCAGTTCTGCCCCAGGTCTCAGTCACCTCTCTGTTTAAGGGAATTTCTTTGGTCCTACCATTGGTCTAGGTTTGCTGTTTCATAGTCTTCCCAGGAAGAGCAGTCAGCAAGTCTGTGTGGGTTGGTCCTGGGGGCTGTAAGGGATGTCCTGAAGAAGACGTTCAAGTCTCGAAGTTCTGTCCCACCCAGGGCCACAGCGGGTATCACTGTGGTTAAACTCTTCCCATCATCTGATGTGTAAGGCAACCCACCGGGATGGCTGGTTCTCAGGTCTCCTATGTCCTCTTTCTCAGAGAAAGACGTCAAATCGCTGAGTTGGAGACCGCACCCCAGCCCTCCCTCACCTCTGGTCTGCCTGTCACCTTTCTATCCCTCCATGCTTCAAGTCCCATCTTTTCATAAGGTCTTGGCTGCCTACCCCAGCCCATGTCTTCTCTCCTTTTCAGAATTTCAATACTGAACCTATTTTAGAATGTCAATAGTTTTCTCTTTGTTTCTAATCTTAGATGAGAGTATTTCACAAGGTTCAGTCTTTGATCCTTTTCTGCAAACTATATCCCTTCCAGCGCAGTCCTATCCACCATCACCTGGAAACTTAGAATTCAGAAACACAGATCCATTCACATTGCCCCCCACTTACAGCCCTTCAGGGGCCCTTGAGATTCTGCAGAATGAAAGTCACACTTCTCAGTCAAGCATGTAAAACCCTCCAAGATCTACCCCCCAGTTCTCTCTCCAGCCTCGCCTCCAGCTCCTTCCCCCTCCTACAACGTGCACTGACTCCCGTGTACTTCCCAGTGCTCTGCCCTCTCTCTCCTCCAAGTCTTTGTTGGGCCTCGCAGCCATCCAAACAGGAGCCAGGGATCCCTGCCTTCTCTCTCACCGCAACATCTGGGGAGCCAATGAGCCCTGTGGACTGGATTTCATGACCATTTTCCCATCCATCCCCCTTTTTCCTCATCATCTCTCACCCAGGTGGTTATAACTGCCTCCATCCTGGTCTCAAACCCTGGTCTCACCCGCTCCCCCACCAACTCACCTTCTCCCCTCATTTTCTCAATTTTGTTTCTGAAATACAAATCCTACTTTGTTCCTTTTCAGTCCTTTCTCTTTGTCCACACTAAGCACCAATCCTTGTCAGGGTATTTTCCAGTCTCCCCCTCTCCCACATGTCTCATGAGAAGCTCCTGCTAGTCGCCATGCTTCCACAATTCTGCACATGTTGTGTCTGTTGCTGGAACCACCTTCCTGTGAGAGAAACTCACTTCATCCTTAAAAATTATAGTAAAATTCACTGCTCCTATGAACTCTCCCTGGAGACCCCAACTAAGGCTTAACGTGTATGTTCAGCACACTTGCCACGTTGCATGGTGACGCCCCTCTTGCCTACGTGTGTCCCCCAGTCACACGGGAACTCCTTGAGGACAGGGCCTGTTTCTCCTTGAGCTTTGTGTGTCTGAGTGCCTGGGGCATTTTACTGAATGAATGGTTCAAACAGAGGACTGTTCCAGCTGTGTTAGTCTCGTCACCTCTACTAAATGGTAAGGTCCTCGTTTCCCATCATTGCGTTGTTTAAGTGGCTGTCTTTGAAGAGACAGAGGAAATTCTCAGCACCTGCCTCCTCCTCACCCCATTGCTAATCTTTTCTTAAATTCATGAACAACTATCAAGGGCTCTAAAAAGCAAACACATCACAAAATGTGGATCGACACATGAGGGACTGGGAGAAAATGGGTCCTCACCTGTTCATAGTGTGGGGAACCTGAGGGGACAACAAGCTGACTGAGTGCATGAATGTTGGGTGTTTTAAATTGAAGCATAGTTGATTTACAATGTTGTGTTACCACATAATCCAGCAATCCCACTCCTGGGAATCCACCATCCTGTCTAGAGAGTCAGGGTTAAGGTTAGGGTTAGGGGGAAAACTCTAATTTGAAAAGATACACGCACCCTGATGTTCATAGCAGCACTGTTTACGACAGCCAAGACATGAAAGCAACCTAAATGTATGATCTTCATTTAGTACACCCCCCACCAGCCGCCGTGCGCCAAGGAAGAGGAATGAGGGGCTTGGAGCCCCCATCACTGGCCCCCAGTCGTGCACAGAGGCTGTGATCTGCCTGCAGCTTGCAGGTCAGACTTACAGCTTGGGCTCCACCGTGCAATTGTGAGCCCCTCCTTGGCACAGCCAACACAAGTCTCTAAATTTAAGCAGCTAGGAATGTTCACTTCAAGGCCAAGGATCTGGAGTCACTTTAAACAAGGAAAATACCGCGGTCCACACCGGCTCACACTGTCACCGTCGCAGGGTCTGCAGTGAGCCGTGAAGCTGCTACTTGCCTCCCAAGAGGGGGCGACCATTTTTTAAATGAGCTCATCCAAGCCAACGGCTATTTTAAATCCTAGACAAACACATACGCTTATGTCATAGAAATGCTCTGAAAGAAATCATTCCGCTAAGTTCCCAGGCCCCCAAAGAGCCTAATTCACTGTGTTTTGCAGGGCGCATCACTGCTTGGGACTCAGAGGTGAGAGCTCATGTTCTCAGCCCAGTGCCGGGAATGGAGCATGTCAGGTGTCAGAGGCAGGGAGCCCAGTTACTCTCGTCCTGCAGTAAATTAATCTGGGTGAACTCTGCCTGTGGGTAAGGAGGCATGTTCGCCTCCACCAGGAAGCCTGCCTCAGAAAGATGCAGGTCCCAAGAGTAAGAACAGGTCCAGGAGGCCAAATTCCCAGGTGTACGTAGAAGCTTCGAACTTCCAGAACATTCTCACAACTGGTGGCAGCAGACGCTGCTCAGAGCCGTAGGGGCAGCCAGGCCGGAATGATCAGGCGTGGGGTTAGCAGGGAAGGGGCCGGAAGGCACAGAGCAAACCCCAAACCTGGGAAAGAACGGCTGTCCGGTGGGGAGAGGCCACAGGGCATCTAAACCACAGCAGATTTCTTAGGAGGGTGCATGTGGTTAAATGAAAGCTCTCAGTTTGGCTGAGCATCTGATGGCTATGAATACACCATGGGGGAGCCTTCATTCTCTCGCACCTTTCCATCAGGCTCTACATAAACAGAGCAAGGCGACTTCAAGGTCCAGGAGCCCAGCCCAGAGTGAGGGGTGAGGATGGCTGTTCTAGAGAGGCAAAGAAGCTTTCAAAACAGCCTTCGGGGCAGATGTCCAACAAGCTCTTCAGAACAGGAAATATTTACTGTCTAATTTGCAGGTGTGGATGCTGCAGCGCAAATAAGCACCTTCCCAGCCCCTCCTAAGTTGACATCAAAGTCTGCTGTACACGCAAGGATCACGAATCAAAGAAAACAGATGCATTTCCCAGCGGGGTCAACGTGGGGCATAGAGAAGCAGCTGATGCCACGGGACGACGTGATGATCCATAAAATGAGCTGGTTCCGCAGAGGCGGGCACGCAGGCAGGCAGCGATGAAAACGCGCGCACCCCAGGAAGGAGGGCATCCGGATGCCGGCATGGCAATTCCCCCTGGGCACCCGGAGGCGGCCAGAAGAAATAGGATTTAGCCCTTAAGTATTGGGATAGCCACCTATTGCCCAGGCAGATTACAGGGAAAGGGAGAAGTTAGACCAGAGTGCAGACAAGTTGGGACACATGGGGGCCCTGGGTGTAAGAGCCTCATTATCAGAGAAAAACGGCCCAGGGAGGGCAGGGGTGTGTAGCTCAGAGGTCTCCACCGAGGCCCTCGTTGTGGGATTCGGCTTCCACAGATAATCAAATGGGAAGAGAGCCTCAGAACCTGACCCTGTGTAAAGGAGGAGCTGGGGCAGCTTGCATCTTCTTGCATCCCCTCCCCTCCAATGGCCAGTTCTAAATAGCTCTCCAAGGAAGTGTTCTGGCAAATCAAGTGGAGAAAGAAAAGTAGGAGCCATGGAAGGTTTCGGAGCAGAAGGCTGACATAATGAAAGGGATGCTCTAAAGGGACAATACAGTCAGGATGTCAGGGTGAGTTGCTGGTGGAGAGATTGGATGTGGGGAGAGGTGTGGGATGGCTTCTGTGATAGTTCAACAGGAAATCATATGTATAAATGAAAGGTGGCCGTGCTGATGGTGGACAAAATAATGACACTGTATTCATCTCCACAAAAAGTGCTGGAAATAAAGAAGGAGGGGGTGTAGTTTTACAGAAGAAGGCAAGATCGTCTCAGAAATGCTGAGTCTGAGGGGACAGCCAGACAGCCAAGTGAAAGTGTCTAATTAGACCTTCAAAATTATAGGATGGAAATTAAGGCCAGGGCTTGAGATTGTGTCTGTGAGTCATTTGCCCAAAGTAAATGAAATTGCAGGAGGAAGGCATGTGATAGGAAACTGGCGATGTCTGCAGTTACAGAAGAGAAGGAACAGGGTGCTCGGGGAAGGCCCAGCTAGGGAGGGACCAGAGAAAGGAGCGGGTGGTGCGGTGGAGGCCTGGGACTGTGACAGTGACTGCAGAGAGGCCTGCTAACCCACACTCTAAAAGTGACCTTGATTGATGCTCTGGAGAGAAAGTGGCCTGGCCAGCAGTCCTGGGGGGCCCATTTTGAGAGACAGCCTCAGGAGGACACAGAGAAAAAAAGTCAACCTGCTAGGGACCAGAGGGAGTCCCTGAAAGAAGAAATCACCACTTTCTCACCAAATTCAACAATAGAAAGAAGACAGGAAGGAATACAGGAGATGCAAAGGGTTGGTGTGCTGTCCCCCAGAGGCACACAAAGAGGAGGCAGCCGGTAGGGGAAAGGCTCTTAGAAATGGGAGGCTCGAGGGAGCCAGGGTCCTCCAGAGATGGCAAAGGAGGTAACAGAACAGAGCGGGTCCAGAAGGAAATTTTTCTCTGCATCAGTTAGCTATTGCTGCATAACAAGCACCTCAAAAGTCAATGACTTAAAATATTACCTTTCATTTGTATCACTGATCTCCATATAAGCTGAGCAGTTCTGTCTTCTGGACCAGGCCTGGCTGCTATCAGCTAGGTTTGCTCAAACATCTGCAGTCAGCGGCTGAGTGGGCTGGGACCTGGGCTGGTCCGAGATCACTCTGTTGGGACACCTCAGCTCTCCCTTTCCCTGGTCCCCCATCTTCAAGGAGGCTCATCTCACAGCAGTGGAGGGGTTCTGAGAAAGAGAGCAGAAGCTCATAAAAGTTCTTAAGGCCCAGGCTCGAACTAGCACGCCATCTGAGGAAGTCACAGGCCATTCCCCATTCAAGAGGAGCACTGCCTCTGGACTGGAGGAAGCACAGAGTCACACTGCAAGGGGCACAGACATGGGAGAGAAAAGACTTGAGGCCATTTTTGCAATCAACATCCCAGGGTCTCCTTGCCTTCTGAAACCCAGTGATGAGTCACATAGGTAAGGAGGCAGGAAGGTGAGGAAAGTCAGCGCAATGCCTTTTAAAAAAAAAAAACAAAAAAAAAACGAGGTTTTGATTTGCCTAAGTCCCCCAGAAATGGAATAGATCTGGAGGTTAAGAAGAAAGAGAAAAATTCGGAACGGCCACTATAAGCCTTGCAGAGGGAGCCTACATGCAGAAGAGGAAGGGTTGCCAACTAGTACAGTTGAAAGGACCAGCTGAAAGCAGGATGCAGAGACCTGTGGTGACCCAGGGCCACCCAGCGCCACCCGGGGCCTGGGGGTGAGGGCAGAAACAGGTGTGGAGGGGCTTACCAGGAGATACTGAGACAGAGGGTCCGGGCGGCCGAGTCAGGGCTGGTGCAGGAGCCAGCGGTCCCACGGGCCTGCCTCCTCCTCTCAAGTTCACAGCGGCGGGCCTGTGGCCGACACACCCATTTGCCTGGTGAGCGGTTGGAGCCTTCTCTGGGGAGAAGTCCTGGCCCTTTGTGTCTCAGAAGTGACTTCCATGTTGACAGGACTCCCCAAAAGTGTAAAAAGTAACTGAGTGAGTGGATGCGACTCTGAAGGGTAACAAAATCAATGAATGGAAAATAGTTCATTTTTGTCCCATTGATTTTTTTTTTTTTTTTTTTGCTGCTCATTGAGGACATGGCTACACATTGGCATTAAACTAACCACTTTTCAGGGCAATGCTTTAACTCTCTATAAGACTGACTCCTGCATAACCAATTCCTAAAATAAATTATTTATCGTGCATCTCATTTTCAAACCAGTGAATTTTTAGGTGGTTGCATAACCACAGTGGGGCAGTCAATCCAGAGGGGTTTTTTTTCCCTATCCTGACAGCATCACACCCTCGCCCTCTCCAGGCATCACCCTCCTGTGTGAAATTCCTCTCCTGTGCCTCCATTCCAGTCTGGCTTTCTCCCCAAGTCCCTGAGCTCTTCTCAGGTTCTCCAAGCTCTGAATCCTCTGACTATCCTCTTCTTGCCTCCCCACCATTCATTGCTCAGCCTCTAGGCCTCCAGTGGTCGTCAATCTTGAATCACCCAACATATCAGACTGGCCGACCCTCCAACCCTCTCCATTCAGTAGTGGTAGCTCATCGTGGGTCTGGTCCTCACCAGAGCAAGGGCTATTAAAATCTTGGAGTTATAAGTATTTTTAAAATTCCCTACCCACATTGATTCTGACACACATCTCCCTCCCCTGCTCCCTTTATTAAGATTCTGGCCTCCCTCCCACCTCTCTGATCTCTGGGAGAAGCTTTTTCACACAAAGCCCGAGGTGTGGAATAAGGCTCCTGTTGAACAGGAAGCTGTACTGCCCACCCTGCAGGCTGGCTCTTCTCTGCCAGACCCTGCAGAGAGACACAAATTCCAGGCTAGAAGGCATGGTGAGGTGAGTGTGGTAACTTTCTAAAGGGCCTGGAGTTTGGCTTAGCCTCTTTTTTTGATCTTGTCTAGAAACTGCCTGGTATACAAAATAACATAAAACCTTCCCCTTGGAGTGGAATACTATTCAACCATAAAAAAGAATAAAATAATGCCATTTGCTGCAACATGGATGGACCTGTAGATTATCATTCTAAGTAAAGTAAGCCAGAAAGAGAGAGGAAAATTCCATATGATATCACTTATATGTGGAACCTAAAAAAAATGACAAAAATGAACTTACTTACAAAATAAAAACAGACTCACAGACATAGGAAATAAATTTATACTTACCAGTAGGGCAAGGGGATGGGAAGGGTTAAAATGGGAATTCAAGATTTACAGATACTAACTACTATATATAAAATATATAAATAACAAGTTTCTACTGTATGGCACAGGGAATTATATTCAGTATCTTGTAATAACCTATAATGAAAAAGAATATGAAAAGGAATATATGTATGTATATGTATGACTGAAGCATTATGCTGTACAACAGAAATTGACACAAAATTGTAAACTGACTGTACTTCAATTTTAAAATAAAGCCTCCCCCCTCGAAAAAAAAAATTTTTATGGTGGTGGTGGTTTTCAGACTGTCCCAGGTGGAAAGTGTGAGTATTTCTATAAATCTGTCACCTTCCACGTGGATCCTATGTAACTCACCATTTTCAGGGCTGATCTTTCTCCTGAGCATTTCCCCTCCCTCTATGATGAGACCCTTCCACTGGGGTCCATTATTAAATTAAAACTCAAAATGCCTCATTTGGGATTTTATTACTTACTCCCCAAAATCAGGGCCACCTGGTGACTTCCTTGTTTCTATTAATGGACCACGAGTAAAGGTTCAAAAAATATTTTGTAGTAAAGAAAGAAGGAATCGAATGACACTTCCCCCAGGCCGCTGGGTCCACGAGCATCTAAGGCCTGGGGCCGGGAAGGGGTTGCAGTGCTGCTGGGATCCCGACCCGGGCTGAAGAAGCACTGGCTGGCGAAGCGGTGGGGCGCAGTCTTGGTGTTGCTTTTTGTTAGTCCTACGAATTGGTAAATTCTCTTGGGGGGTAGGAGAGCTGCAACTGAGACTCCAAGAGTAGACAATGAAAAAGGATGTTGTTGGGCTGCACCCAACAGGCCTGCAAGTTCTGTACCTGCCCTGTTTCAAGACCAAAGAAAGAAGCCCGCAGTCAGTGACAGAGACATTCGTGGTTTAATGGGTGGGGGAGCTCACATCTCTGAGGCAAAGTCTTGGAGTGACACCCCACTGTGTGCGGCAGACAACGGGCAGGACATGGCTGTGTTCTTTGCTCCCAGGGGCAGGGGGACATTATACAGGGAATTGTCATCAGGTTGTCTCATCAGTTACCAGGGAAACCAGCAGAGGGGCATGCCCTTCACTGCACCTTTGATAAGGGTAGTGGAGAGTTCTGGTCTAAAGTTAGAACAATCACTAGCTGGGGCCTGGGGCAATTATGTAGGAAGGTCAGTCAGGTGAGTTGGGTGTAGGTGAAGCAGGCAATGGTCCAGCAGGGGACGTACAGAGACCAAGAGAAAAGCCATCTTGAGTGGCCTAACCATACAGATGTAGATTCACTAACACTAAAAATAATCACCTTCAAGGGGGAGGGTATAGTTCAAGTGGTAGAGCACATGCTTAGCATGCACAAGGTCCTGGGTTCAATCCCCAGTGCCTCCTGTAAAAATATATAAATAAACCTAATTACCTACCCCCATCAGAAAAAATTTCCTTCCAATTTTTCAAATAAAGAAACAGATTATTATTGCTATTAAATTAACCTGATTTCACCTGCATAAAAACATACAGAGTGGTGATGGAGTTCAGGACACACTCTCCCCAAATATGGCACCTTGGCGAATCGAGTATCTTGAGCTGGAAAAGTCTGAGAAAATGGCAGAAGCAGGAAGGTGACTCTGACACGCCCCCAACCCTTCTTCCCTGAAACAGGTCATTAAACTGCCATGTGAAAGGTACCCTCCCTGTACTAGAAGGAAGGAAGACGTTCTTATCACCAGAAATGGGGGATTGGGGGCTGAGAAATCTGTACAAGCAACTCTTGTTAAGCCACCCTTATCTTCTTCTTCACTTCTTCACCATTTACCACTCCAGCCCAAACCCCTCTGTCTTGTCAATTCTTCATGAATTTATTGTTTATTTGTCTGTAAGGTATAAAAGCTTCCTGCTCTGGTCATTTCTTCAGGTCGTCATCCTTGTTTGAAGCTCTCACGTACCCATAAAGGTTCGCTAAAGTGTGCCTGCTGTTCTGTTAACCTGGCTTTGTCAGGTTCACTTTCAGACCTAGCCAGGGACCCTACCAGAGTTCAAGAGAGCTTTCTCCTCCCCTGCAGGGGGGTAGGGGGAAATGGCGTTCCACAGTGGGGCTTCTCGGGGCTCCACATTCCCTTAGGTTACCTGTCCTTAAGGTTGGCCAAATAATGGCCTGAATAAATGTTATGGTTCTGTTAGTTCATTCATTCAGGAAACAGTTCTGACTACTAGGCACTTAGTAGGAATACAGCAGTCAGTCGAACAAAGACACTGCCCTTGTGGAATGTACCTTCCAGTGGGAGAACCACCTGCCCCCTCCTCCCCAAATTAGCAACAAGCGGATGGCCTCCACACACACAAAACATCAGGTGAACAAAGCCAGGTAAGGAGAAAAGGGAGTCCCCGGATGTGGAGTGGGAGTCGATCTTTTATACGCTATATGGTCATTGTGGGCTTCGAGAGGTGACACAGAGCAGAGACCTGGAAGAAGTGAAGACTGACTTCAGGTCAGCATTCCATAGCTGCCCTGCCCTGCCCTGGTTTGAGATGGTGCAGATTTGGCCACTGTGCCAGAGGTGGGGTTCTCAAAGGTGGTGCATTTGGTCTCCACCAGAGTCAACTGAAGGACCACTGGCCCCCACTGAATGTGCCGTCTTGTCTTCCTGCCCCCAGCTGGTGGGGAGGTAGCAAAGTGAGACCCTTGCAGATGGGTGAACCCAAGTCCTCTCATCTCTTCCCGTACCCTCTTCAGATACACCAGGAGCACATCAGTGAAGCAGGAAGACACCAGGAAAAAAAGTGGGACCAGAAGTGGATGAGTAGCACTGCTGTGAGCACCAGGAGCACCTCTACTGTTCTGGTCTGGCTTGGTACCTCCAAGCGTCATAACCTACCAGTGCTCCTCCAGGCACAGATGAGAGGAGAAAAATGTGGTCAGCCCCCGAGGGGAATCCCATCAACAGTTCAGAAGCAAGAAAGTTGGATCTTTGGGGTTTAAGATCCCCTCCAGCAAAATGTTCTGTTAACACTTAGGAATCGCTACCCCTCCGCCTGCATATCCACTCCCCCTGTCCCCGATCGACTTGCCAGGGCCCACAGTCACTGTCAAAAAGAAGTTCTATGTCCTTTTTTTAGGTTTAATTGTATGGGGTATTTAGCCTTTTCCTTTTTTTTTTTTTTTTTTTTTTTTTGCCTTTACTCTGACTCATAAAGAATAAATCGATCGGTTCTCTGAATCTCTGAGTCAAGTATGCAAATCTGAAAGTAGAAACCTTGGTAATGAAAAGCAGAGAGTGGCAAAAAGGAACTAGCAGGAGACAGGGAGGAAGACAAGTCACAGTAACAGAAGAAAAGGCGGAAACTCAAGCAGTAGCTGATAGCCGGAGGATGCCCCTCCGGTATCCCAAGGACCCCAGGTACCCACAGCCTCAGGCTCCGGCATTACTGCGCTCAGGCTGCCCCAGAGAAGCGCCCCAGGCGGGGCGGCTTACGCAGCAGAAACGCGCGGTCTCACTGCCCTGGAGGCCGGAAGTCCGGGATCCGGATGTGGGCGGGGCTGCTTCCGCCCGAGCTCCTCCTCCTCGGGGACTGAGGGGATGGCCGTCTCCTCCCTGAGTCTCCACGCGGTCGTCTCTCTGTCTGTGCCTGCGTCCAGATTCCCTCTTCTAATCAGTACAGCGGTCCCTGGATTAGGCCCCACTTCGATGACCTCATTTTGCCTTAATTATCTCCTAAAAGACCCAGTCTCCAAATAGTCACGTTCCGAGGTGCTGGGCGTTAGAACTCCAACAGATGAATTTGGGGAGGACGCAGTTTTTCCCATCACAGCCCTGAAGCTTCAGGTTCTTTGAAGTCTTGTTGCCTTTGCATCCTTCCTTTCTCCTTTCTGGGCTATTTATTCTGGAATGGAGGAGTCATGAGCCAAGCCACCAGAGAGGCTGGCACTGAGGGGCCAGCACCGAGACAGCGGCCCCTGGATGCCATGTCAGCCCCTCCCACTCAGAACAGGCCGGGAGGAGCAGGGACCATGCCTTCCTGCCTCAGTCCCAGCGAGCAGGGCAGCCGCTCAGGGCTCCTGGAAACAAGGGACCAGCATCTCAGTCTCACGAAAGACAGGGGAGATGGGTGTCCTCCGTGACAGGCCACGAGGGAAATGAAAGTTTCCTCTTTTCTGGGGAGTAGTCACGAGTCTATGAACAGAAGTCATGCTTCTAACCATCCCTGCTCCCTCACTGTTGGGGGACACTTGGTGGGGCCAGTGACGCAGGTTGGTGAGAATTTACCACAGGCAAGGGAAAGTTTAATAAGGTTGCTGCTACAGACAACAGCAGGCCACGCAGACAAGAGGGCCTGTGTGTCCACTGAGTATGAACCTGCAGGGTCTTTTATCGAGGAAGGGGCTGTGAACACAAGGGGACAGGGGAGCAGATTTCTGATTGGCTCTAAGTGAGGTTCAGGGGAGGATTGTGGATTTATGACTCCAGTAAGATGGAGACAGGGGCTGACACGGGCAAGGTGGTGGAGTTCATGATTCCGATGAGGAGGGAACTGGGGCTGAGACAAGCCAGACTGGCTTGTTATTTGGCTGGTCATTTCCCAGGGCTGTTAACTCTGCCAAGGCCAACACAGTAGGCAAGGGTTTTTTTGAGAAATTGCAGATGGACATTCGAGAGCCCAGGAGTGGGGGTCACAGGGCCTCAGCAGGCACCAGCTGGCACTGCATCACCCTCACACCCATCTTCCCTGCTCCCAAGATCTGAACATACTAGAAAGGAAGCTGGAGCCCTGAGTTCTCAGAGGTGGGGACACGTTCTGAGTCCCATCGGCCATCACTACCCACTTAGTCCAGACTTCTAGGAATTCTCAGGCTTTGTCCTAAGACTCTCTGCCTCGCTCCTCTTTTTTCTTTTCTTTTTAATGTTTCACTTCTTGAAGTCTTGCCTGAATTTCCTGTTGGGGTGGGGGGATGAGAACACTAAGGATCTTTCCAGCTCTCACAGCACAGTGAACAACCCTCTCCCAGTCCCTACAGTTGGGTGATTTCCCAAAGGTTGGACTGTTTCCTCGCTTTCTCCCACAGACTCACCCAACTAGCGCAGCATCCCCCCCCACCACCACCACCACCACCACAGCCTTCCCCTGAGACAGGGGAAGGCTCGCCCTGGGCTAGAGAGTGCGGGGCTGTGCTGATACAATGGATTCTGAGCGCTGGCAGAGGGCGTCGGGGCTTTCAAGAATATGCAGAAACGGTCCCTCAGGCTTTCATCTTGTCAATGACACAAGCTAAGGCCACCGATATTGGCTGAGCCTCTGCTGTGTCCTCCTCCCCACCCCACTCCCGCTTCTCAAGAACCAAGGAGAGAGGGGCTGTCCAGGGGGTGCCCCTGCCCCTCAGAGCCCAACAGATAAAACTGTCGACCAGGCAAACCTGAGTGCATTAAATTCACTGCAGAAAGGACAGCACCATCTCGTCAGAGTCTTAGCAGTGCTCCAAAAGGGGGACGTTAAGGAAGAGTAGTTATGGCACTTTGGGGTCTGGGCGCAGAGTTTAAGGTGGGTCTCTTACAGGAAGGACTTAGGCAAAGTTCCTGACATACAGTTCAAGTTTAGTGAGCACAGCAAAGAGAGGGCCTTGCCATGCCACACTCTTGTCTGATAATTCAGGTAAGCAAATTATGATTCTGGTAAGAGAGGTGTTGGTGCATATAAGAACACTTTGCCTGCCTAAGTTGGTTTGCAGTGAGACTACATTGCCACAGATGTGTCAATTCTTAGCCCCCCCTTGTGGCCATTCTCCAGCCTAAGCTGGAAAATAAACCGTTAACCTTCCAGGGTTGTGATCAACCCAGATCTGCACTGTTGTTTAAGCTGTCATGATCATGTGTCAAATTCTGATTCTCGCTGTTTCTACCTCTGTAAGCGTCAGGTTTTCCTATCTGTGGCAGAAAGAATAATGTCCTTTCAAAGATGGCCATCCCTTAATCCCTGGAACCTGCGAATATGTTATATTACAAGGCAAGGGAAAATTTGCAAATATAATTAAGGTTACTGATATTAAAATAGGAAGATTATCATGGATTATCTGGTGGGCCCAGTCTAATCACAAGAGCCCTAAAAAAGCTAAAAAATTCTCTCCAGCTGGAAACAGAGGAGATGCGGCAGAAGGGGATGTAAGACAGATTGACAGGTGTGAGAAGCATTTCACGTGCCTTTACTGGCTCTGAGATGGAGGGGCCCCTGTGCAAGGACCAAAGAGGGGCCCATAGGAGCAAAGGGCAGTCTCCAGCTGACATCCAGCAAGGAAAGGGGACCCTCTGGTTTAAAGCTCTAAGGAACTGGATTTGGGCAACAACTTGAATGTTCTTGGATGCAAATTGTTCCAAAGCCTCCCAGTAAGAGCCCACTCTGCCAACACCTTGATCTCAGCCTTTTGAAAGTCAAGTAGGAGAAACAAGCCAAGCCGCCCAGACTTCTGACCTGCACAGCTGTGACATGATAAATTGTGTTGTTGTAAACCACTGAATTAGCAGGGATTTGTCACGGCAGTGATGGAGAACTGATACACTCCTTTCTGCCGGCTGATCATTTGTTGGACCTTTTGATGGAACAGCAAGTGCACACCATTATTTGAGCACTGCAGCGTGACTAATGCAAAAAAGGGAATTACGATCGGAGTTTGCAGTCCACTTCTAGGCTAGGAGCCAACTGAGGCCAAGAGAAAAGATCTCATTCCAAAGGAACAGCTTACAAAAACTATATATGGAGGTATTACATACAACCTTCTCCCTCTACGATAGCCCAAGTTCCACCTTGAAAGGCCAGTATTATATTTGGGGTTTTCATGTTGTGAATCACCATCTGTTGAGCTTATAACCTTCCCGAGTCAGGACCTTTATGGACTCAGTAGCATTTTCCAGCTCTCCTGTCAATGACTGGGCTGTACTATATAGAAATATGCAGAATTCAAGGGCCTTTATTTCAGAAATGAATTAAAGAGGCTGGAAGAAAATGAAAATCGTTCAGAATTCTTCTTAATGATTAAGATTTGGGGTGTCAAATCAAGGCTCAGTTTTTTGAGTTATCTAAAAATCTCTTCCAAGAGGGAAAAAATGGATGAGCTGAAATAAATTCTAGGTGATATCAGAGACTATCTGAAGGCAGGCAGCAGTTTTCAGGATAACAAATCCCCATCTGGCTTGAGAGTTGTAGGCTTTTTGGCCACAAATCCAATCCTAGCTATTGGGAGCCTCCCAAAGATCAGTAATCAGCCAAAATATCCCTATGAAGTTGTTGGATCTTGTTTTGGCAGTACTTGACAAGAGTGGTTGGCATGAGCCAGCAAGATTTATAGAAGGGAGCTCATTAAATTGATCTGAAACAAAAGAGCTGCAAATGGGGCTTAAGTCGTGAGCCTTTCTGGTAAGATCTGTAAAAGTGAGGCAGCCCCCAAATGTTCATAGGACCCTGGCCCCTGTGTTTCATAGTCCCTTTCCGGGTCTGTTTCTGGGAACACTCAGTTACAGAGGCCTGTTTCTATGAACGATTCCCAGCTATTGTTTCAGTGGAAATAGGAAATTTCCTTCCAAGGAGTGGTGTGACAGCAAGTCTTAGATTTTTAGCTCTTAGGCTGTTTCTGATGTTTGTCACCTAAAAAAGAAGATCACCAAATGGTTGAGGAAACCAAATGATTTGTTACAAAGAACTGGTACTGAAGAAAGTTGCATGGTTACCAAAGAAAAATGAGTATAAAGCCAACAGTTGGTTTTATCATATATTTTAGCCAAATCCTGAGCAGATCATAGCCAGATATTAGACTGTAGGATGCAAAGAGCAGTATGAAGACCAGGACTGATGTCATAGTTAAGGATTAAGAAGTGGCTGTGAGTAGATTTTTAAACTGAGAGGAAAGAAAACTAAGCTAGGAAATAGTGCACAAGAAATGCAAATAAAACATGATCATCTGCGGCTCTGGAAATCTGGATTTTGTTTTGTGGGTTTTGAGTGGAAGTTGGTGGGGTCAGTCTACCCCGTTTTCTACTTGACCCAGGTATTGGGTCTATGAGGTCTCCTCCTTTCGGAAGACTATCAGACTCCTCAGCTTAAAGCCCCCAGGTGGGGCAGTCTCCAGTGATCGAAGGATGGCTCGTGTCTCTTTCAGAGACATAAAGCCAAGGATCAGCCTCTTGCAGTATTACTGCTCTTCTAGATATTGTTTCTTAGCAGTTTTTTTTTTTTCCCTGAAAACCACATTTTCAGGGCTTAGATCATGCAAGTGTTGTTTAGAAGATGTTGAGAAAAGGCTGCCCATATCCTTGGGTAAAATTGGGTGCGTTACATGAGTTTCTTGCATATTTGGACAAATTTACATGAAGCAGAGCAGAGGCTAGGATCAGAATAATATTTCTAGACACACAGGTCAGCTTTTTATTTACTAATAAAGGGAGAATTTATAAACTCCAGGAATTGATCTTATTGTCATTAAAATCGATCACAAGACCTTAGTCTATGGAAGTTCCAGAAGTCTGAGAGTCTTGCCAATTTTAGTTTGGATTTCCATTTGTATTTTTTAATTTTTCAAAGATTGGGGGTGATCTGGATAGTGAAATTTCTGGGTAGGTGGAAAGGCTTTGCAAAACTTTTAAATGACAGTCCCATTTAATTCTCCCAGCAATGATGTGACAGCACAAATGAAGTGTCACCAATCAGACAAGCCCACCTGAGCCTTGGTGTCCAGTGTTTTTATTAGAAGTCAGTTCTTTCCATTATGTCTGGGCTTTAAAAAAATTTTTAGCAAATTTTTTTAGCTCAGTGTGATAGCAGATATGAAAACCAATCACACAGATTTTACTCTATCCTAAAAGTGTTTAATATTAAAAGGCAAAAATGAGCTGTGGCAGTTGAGGGGGTTCCCCATCTCAGTCAAAGTCTTTTCCAGACACTATGGCAAAAACCAGGGAAATATCTTGACTTCTTTTTCTCAGTCCCCATATCCAATAAATTATCAGGAAATGCTTCCATTTCCTATGTCAATGTTGATCTGTTTACAGAGTAGTTAAGCACAGATATTGGAGGGAGAAAAGCATGGATTTCTGTGTGTTAGGATAACATAATAAGCAGATTCCACACAAGAAAAAAGAAGCAGTACATTGCTTAGCATGCATTTAAGCAGAACTTACTGATTACATGAGATTTTTATAGAAATGTATTTTTACAGAGGTGCTAGTTGTCACTTGGTGAAACTGACTGGTTCATAAAAGAGATCCAAAGGGTGCTTGGGTGCTTTTTGTGTCTACTTACTGAGGTTTTGTGTGCCTCTAATCATCAGTAACAGCAAAGAGGAGAGATGGCTGGCACATTTTCTAATTATGCAAATACATAAACCAGTCTTTCAATAACTTTCTTAAGATAAATTGCTAATTTCCATTAAAAAAGAAAAGACAGAACTCCTTTACAGAATGAATTTGGTCCCAAGCTGTTTTGCAGAAACAAGTCTTTTCTATAGTTCATTTCTAGAACTTACATTTCTTCTAGTAAGCCTTGCAAAAGGCAGTATTCACATGCATGTGCACACAGATTGATTGATTAGTAAAGTCATGGTAAAATACCAACAGGCTTTCTTCCTATTATTGGTGCTAAATTCAGGGAGGTTATGGAATGTCTAGAGATATAATTCCTTTAAATGGCTGTGATCTTCAGCACAGCTTCCTGGAGATCATTTGATTGCTTTGGCTACCAAATCCTATAGCATTTCCTTACCTCCCTACCCTGGCAAATAATCCAAAAGCCTCCCTCTTCATACACAAGGACAACAACCCTGGCTGAACCAAGAACACATGAATTCCATCACTGCCTCAGGCTTTTTAAACATTAATTAATTAATTTTTTTAACTTTTTGGGGGAAAAGGTAATTAGGTATACTTATTTATTTCATTTTTGGAGGAGGTGTTGGGGATTGAACCCAGGACCTTGTGCATGCTAAGCATGCGCTCCACCACTTGAGCTACACCCTCCTCCCTTAGGCTGAGCGTTTAAATCCATGGAAGAGAAAGAGTAGCTAGGAGATCCCAAGAATCCCACCAACCTTACTGAATAGACCCAAAGCAAAGATCTTCTCATGGTATGAAGCATTTTCTCCTGTCAAATGCGAACACCTTTAAGAAGAGCAGCATATTAAGTTATTATCAGTAACTGCCATTTCACAGTGGTGGTTACTAACTTGTTCTAAAGCTGGTGGCCTCTGGTGGAGGTAGGGGTAGAGGTATTAAATGACTTCAAGTACTCCTGACTTCTTCTGTACCACAGACATTGTCTGAAGGTTGAATAAGATATCTTGTGTATTTGTGCACTTCCATTTTTCAAATATATGTAGTGCCAACAAAAATTGAGAGAATTTGTTGCCAGTGGACTTGCCTGGCAAGAACTGTTAAAAGAAGTTCTTTAGAAAGAAGGAAACACATAGATCAAAAATGCAGATCTACATACAGAAAGGAATATCATGAAAGAAGGGAAAGTGAGGATAAAAATAGATTTTATTTTTCTTATTCTTAACTGATTTAACAGGTAACAATTTGCTCAAAATAAAAATAGCAATAATGTATTAGATCATGTGTACTTATGTATATATACATGCTTGTGTATAAGCGAAATGAATGACAGTAATGATAGAAGGGATAAATGAAAGAATAAGAATTATTTAGTTATAAGATACTCTCACTACCTGTAAAATGATATTGTGTTATTTGAAAAAGGACTTTGGAAAGTGGATTGTATATTGCAAATTCTAGAGCAGTGACTTAGAAACGAAATACAACTGATTGCTAAGAGAGGAGAGAAAATGGAACTATATAAAATGCTCAGTTAAAACCACAAAAAGCAGATAAAAAAACAGAAGACAAAAATAGAAAGAAAAAAACAATAAGAGCAACAAATAGAAAAACAGTAACAAATATGATAACTACATTAATAATCACCTTGAACATCAGTGCACATAAATGCACCAGAGTGGACCAAAAAGTAAGACCCAATGACATGTTGTCTATAAGAAGTCCACTTTAAATATAAGGACACATACAGATTAAAAGTAAATGCATAAAGAAAGATATATCATGCTAACACTAACCATAAGGAAATGAGAGAAGCTATATTAATTTTGGACAGCAGACTTCACAGGAAGGAAAGTTATCAGGGATAATGAGGGCATCACATAATAAGAAAGGGGTCAATTCTCCAAGAAACCGTAGCAATCCTTAATGTGTGTGTGCCTAACAACAGAGTACTGAACTACATGAGGCAAAAGCTGATAGAACTGCAAGGAGAAATAGATGAATCCACTGTTATGGCTGGAGACTTCAACTCCCCTCTCTCAGAAATGGACGTGTACAGTAGGCATAAAATCAGTAAGAACATAGTTGAACTCAACAACACCATCAATCAACTGGATATGATGGACATCTATAGACTGCTTCATCTAATAACAGCAGAAGATACATTCTTCTCAAACTCGCACAGAACATTCACCAAAACAGACAACATTCTGGGCCATAAAACACACCTTAAGAAATTTAAAAGAATGGAAATCATATTAATGTCTGTTCTCAAACCACACTGGAATTAAAGCAGAAATCCATAACAGAAAGATAAGTAGAAAATCCCCAAATACTTGGAGATTAAGCAACACATTTCTAAATAATATGAGTCAAATAAGAAATCTCAAGAGACACATGAAAATATTTGGAACTAAGTGAAAATGAAAACACAAAATTTGTGGTATGCCGCAAAGGCAATGCTTAAAGAGAAACACTGAGAGCATGTATTAGAAAAGAATAAAGATTTGAAATCAGTAATCTAAGCTTCTACATTAGGAAATCAGGAAAAAAAGAACAAGTTAAATCCAAAGTAAACAGAAAAAGAGATCTTAAAAATGAAAGAAGAAATCAATGAAATTGAAAATAGAAAATCAATAGAAAAAAAGTCAATGAAACCAAAAGCTGCCTTTTTGAAAATATAAAAAAAAAAATTGATAAGCCTTTAGCCAGGCTAATTAAGAAAAAAATGAAAGATGAAAGAGGAGACATGGCCACAGCTCTCATGGATGTTAAAAGGATAATCAGGGAATATTATGAACAACTCTATGCCAACGAACTTGATAACCTAGATGAAATGGACCAATTCCTTGAAAAACAGAAGCTGCCAAAGCTCACACAAAAAGAAAACAGACAATCTGAATAAGCCTATAGATCTATTAAAGAAATTGAATCAGTAAATAATAACCTTCCAACAGAAAGCACTGGACCCAGATGGGTTCACTGGTGAAATCTACTAACATCTAAAGAAAACACTATACCAATTCTCTGCACTCTCTTTCAGAAGATAGAAGCTGAGGGAATTCTTCCTAACTCATTCTATGAGGCCAGCATTTCCCTAATACCAAAACCATACAAAGACATTACAAGAAAACTACAGACTATATTTCTCATGAACATAGATGTAAAAATTATCAACAGAACATTAGGAAATTAAACCCAACAATGTATAAAAAGAATTATACACCACAACCAAGTGGGACTTATTCCAGGTTTGCAATGCAAGGCTGGTTCAACACTCAAAAGTTGATTGATGTGATCCATCATACCCTGAGGCTAAAGAAGAAGATGCAGAGAAAGAATCTGACAAAATCCAGCACCCAGAAATAGACCCAGCCGAGGGACAGCATAACCAAAGACATGGAAGGTGTGCTTTAGGAAACCACAAAGCGGCAGCTGTGGTGGGTTTGTTTGTTCGTTTGTTTGTTTTTGCCAGAGACAAGAAGATCTGAAATTGAAGGCTCCTGTCAGAGTTGAGACTGAACGAGATGGCGGAGGCCAGAAGCCAGGCATTGGGAGTGCGATCCTGAGGTCAGGGGATCCATGGACCTGGTAACCAGATGGCCATGACAATTAGGAGTCTCCTGGGGGCTGGATGTGGTAGGGAGGGAGCTGCCTGGCTTTTTCCTGCATTCTGGCTCTGTTCTCCTTAAGGGGGCTCTGCTCAGGTGTAAGCCACTGGACTCAGGGTGGTATAAACACCAGCAAACTTGAATCAGAGATGCCACAGAGGAGCGTGTGGCGCTGAGAGCACATTAATCAGGGCCTTCTAGGTGAGCAAACAGAAGTACCACTTCCAGCTCAGTTAAGAAAAATGATAATTAAAAAAAATTATACACACACACACACACACACACACACACATATAAAATAAAGTTCAGATACCTCTCCACTGCCTCTTCAAGTTAAAACTCCATCTGTTCTTTTGGGGCCAGTGAGTGAAGACACCCCTCTTGTCTATGCATCTGCAGAGAGAACGGCCTCCTTTGACATTTGG
The DNA here is from genome assembly GCF_048773025.1 of Camelus bactrianus. NCBI lineage: Eukaryota > Metazoa > Chordata > Mammalia > Artiodactyla > Camelidae > Camelus > Camelus bactrianus. The sequence goes on from NC_133559.1 coordinate 22,555,194, forward strand.
GTCAGGCAGACGGGCCCACGAAGATGCCTCCAGCCTTCATCCCCTAGCTCCTGTCTGATTCACATGTCACTCCTTCCTGCTACTTCATCCAGGGGTGAACCTCAGTGTTGCTGCCCTCCTAGTAAAGGAGATGAATGTACAGCTTATAGATACAGAAGCTGTTCCTCATCCCTTCCATGGAGCTGGGGTCAGTCCCTCATTCGGAAAGCTGAGATGCCAGGAAACAGTGTGAAGTTTGTGCTTCTCAGACCAGAATCCTAGGATACCTGTGTGTGGAGCTGTCCTTGGATATAGTCTTAGTAGTCCCCCAAGTCCCTACATAATTTTTTTTGAAATTTTCTATTTTTTGTTAATCATAACCTTGAAAAGAATGAAATCACATTCTGGAGTCATCTTTTAAGCAGCATTATGAGTTTCTGTGCTCATGTTGACCCTTGTGCCTGTGGAAGTCCAAATTGTTTCAAGCCGCTCTGCATGAACAAAGGTTTCCAAATAGTTTAAATCAAAACAATTGTAAGCATAGAGTTATCACGTCTACTCTCCCACTATGGCGCATTTAATTTGTATTTAATTCATCTGCATTAAATAAAATCTCTCATATGAATCGTTTCTTCAAATAAATAGGGTACCTTTAAAGAATTTTTAAATAACATCTCAGAACTGACATTTGAGATCGATGTGCTGGTCGTTTTGATTCATTTTTAGATCTGCTTGTCCTGAGATAGGAAAGACCGCGCTGAATTTACTAACGTCATTTGAACCAATATATTTACGTGCATTCTTGTCGTTATTATTTTTACTGAAGTCAAATTAAAGAAATGATGTCAAAGTGAATGTGAAACTGAAAATTTCTCCTCTTAAGCCCAACAGGTTGCCTTCAGGGAGCCCCATCATCTCTCAGGGCGGGGTTGTGGCCCTGCAGGCAGGCTTTGGAGGGAGTCCCCGCAAGGCAAATCCCTGCTCTGCCGTGTGTCTCCTCTGTCACTGCATCTTCAACTGTAAGATCGGAGTAATAATGATGATACCTGTTAAATAGGGTTGTTTCAAGAACGAAATGTGTAAATAAATGTAAAGTTATTAGAACAGTGCCTTGCACAGAGAGAGGGGTTAAAAAAAATCAGTGATGAAATTGTTATAGTTTTAGTAAACTATGGGCAACTTCTTCAGATCGAGGAAAAACCAGGAGTAGTTTCCAACTGTGCTCCTTGGAACCCAAGGATACCTTGTGTTCCATGACATATTTTAGGTTCCACGAACGTTTTGAGTCAAATTTATAATATGATTTTTAAAAGACTCTAATAAGACTCAACACAATCTCAAATGTGCTAACTTTGATATTGAAGACAACCGACCAGTGGGTTAACTTCATTCTGCTTTGTTAACTTGTTTTCATGCACACCTTGGAGAAAAATTTCTACTGACAGATCTGGGGAGATATTTGAAGATCTTGTAAATGAGTCATTGATTGTGGAGTCTGGAGCTCTGCATTGATCTTTTTAAAATTCAAACATGCATAAGTGAAAATCATAAATAAAAATAAAAATGTATATATAATCCAGTACTCAATGAGAGACCAAGCGAGGTTGATTTGCTCATTCATTCATTCAACAAACATTGATTTTATGTCTGCCTGGTGGTTGGTTCTTCTCTGGGCTCTGTTGTATAGCTATGAGCAAGGTTCAGGCACATTTATTCAGCATGTACTGAGTCATAATTAATATGCAATAAGAGGTAAAATCAGAGCACTTTTCTTCGTGTTACTGTCATGAAACTGATAGGCTTAGCATTTATTGGAAGGGTGGAGGGTTTATTGAATGGCTTTTATATTCATGATAAGGAAGTGAGCTTGCTGTTAGTTGTTAGTGATTCAACTTTGAAACAAAAAAGTCCTGCAAATCCCCTTTAATGCTTTTGGATCAGTTCGATCGAAGAGCATCTTGAGATTGCAAGGTAAGTGCCTTGTCTGTCTGAATCAGGATTTTCTTGATGTTGTATATCCAAAACAGAGCACAGAAATAAATTGAATATTTATTAAGACTTGTATGAGACTGCAGATATCAGCCACTACTATGATTTCCAGTTTTTGTTTTTATCAAAATAGATTCAGTGTTCTCTTTGATTGACTTTGTAATATCTAGGAAAAGGTATAATATAAATTTATTAAATAAGCTTATACTTTTAAAGTGCTGCCTTTATGTGTTTTATATAATAGGATACTGAGTAAAATTTTGTCTGGAAAAAATTTATGCCCCTGAGATTTTAAATTTGCTGGTCTGAAGAATCCGACAGATTGAGAGAGAGAGAGAAGGTTTGATGCGTTCCACCCTTATAAATTAAAAAACAGAGCGGGGAACTGTCAGGCTTTCCAGTTCCTAACATAGGAGTCAGAAACAGGATAATTTTTTTATGAGAACGCTGTAAGGTTCCAGAACCTTTTTATTTCCCACAGTTTTCTATTTTAATAATCCAATCCTTTTATTTTTGCCCTTTCTTAATTATTGGCAATAGAACCCTTAAAGCATAAAAGCTCTGTAGTTCTATTTTAAGGGACCACGAAGAAGAGAGCAATCAGGGAGACTGGTCATGCCCCATTCTAGAACTCTGGTCAGCCCTGAGAGCTCTGATTTGGAAAGTTGCATTGCTCCGACCTCACCTGCACTCTGCTAATGAACTTTCTCTTTCTCCTTACTTACAACAGTTATTCCAACCCCAGCCTACCTCACAGTGCACAGAAAACTATGCACTGTGGTTAGAGAGGTCATCTGAGTAGCGGTTAAGAACATGTACTCTTGAGCCAGACTGAGTTTGAATCCGAGCTTCATCACTCAGTAGCTTCATGAGCTTAGGTTGAGTTCGTTAACTCCTCTTGTGCCTCGGTTTCCTCACCGATAAAATAAGGTAAAACAGTGATGGTCAATTTTATGTGTCAACTTGGCTGGGCCACAGGGTGGCCAGCTGTTTGGTCAAACATTATTCTGGATGTTTCTGTGATTGTATTTTGGGATAGGATTAACATTCCATTGGCAGACTGAGTAAAGCAGTCCCACCTTAAGGTGGGTAGGTCTCATCCAATCAGTTGAAGGCCTGAATCAAACGAAAGGGCTAACTTTCCCCTGGATAAGAAAGAATTCCTCCTGACTCACTGCCTTTGAACTGGGGCATTGCTTTTTCCTGCCTTAGGACTCAACCTGAAACGTGGGCTCTTCCAGGGTCTGGAGCCTGCTGGCTTCCGGACTGGAACTTACACCATCAGCTCTCCTGGTCCTCAGGCCTTGAGACTTGGACCAGAACTACATGATCAGCTCTGCTGTTACACCACTGGGTCTCCAGCTGACCAACAGCAGATTTGGGACCTGCCAGCCTCCATAATCATGTGAGCCAGGTCTCTATAGTAAATCTTCTCTCTGTTGATTCTGTTTCTCTGGAGAACCCTGAGACTATAAATAATGACACCTCTCTCACAAGTTAGGTTATGGATGTGATGGGGGGGGGCTCTTAGAAAAGAAATGGCACAGAGTAAGTGCTCAGTGCTACCCAACTGAACACAGAAAACTGCCTCTCTTCTCTTCCACAATCACAGACACGATGAAAGAAATATAAAAACAAACCCAGTGCAGCACTGGAGAGTCAAGAGAGGAGCCAACCTGCAGTCCACATCAGAAGAATCCTCTGAAAAGTGAAATGGGAAAGATTGACAGCAAAGCCCACAAAATTAAGGAAGCCACAAAGTCCAACAGGTGAAAATGGAAAGCTTATTTTTTCTTAAAGTAAAATTTCCATTCGTCCTCCAGAGAACCCTTAACATCATAGGCACCAGAGGATAGCACAAGGAAATTAATTAATCACAGAGTGATAGAACAGCTGTTCTAATTTCCTACTTTCAGAACGACTTATTCCAGTGCTTACCTCGGCCGAATTTTAAATACTGCTCTCTAAAATGGGAGTTCTAACATCAAAGTTATAACGTTCAAGTCAGTGTAACAGCTGGAGAATCAAGGTACACTCCCAGATGACTTAAAGCCACAGTGACATTTTGGTTAGTCTTATCCCAGAAAATAAGCTACAGACATACCCTAATTCCATGGCTCTCAAGCGTGGCCACATAGTGGAATCGTCAGTGGAGCTTTTGAAACTAATGAGGTCTGAGTTGGGCCTCCAGAAGTTCTGATCTAATTGCTCGGAGGAGCAGCCGGAGGGCGGTGATTTTTAAGAGTTCCCCAAAGTGATTCCAGCGGGCAGGCAAGGTTGAGAACGTGCTAAACAGAAACCAAGGGCCAGTAATCCCTCCTACTCACAAAACTAACAGAAATGGGTTCTCTGTTAGCTTGAACTATATGAAATCTCCAACATTCAACCATTTTTTTTAAACCTATAAAACATGGCGATTTCACATAGTTCATGAGTATTGGAAATTGGAAGGAAGGGAATCTTTGTTATGTAGTGACAGAAAGTTTAGCAATATTGTCACTTACAGTAATGTGGACAATAAAAAAAATATACCCAATGGACTGGATGCTCTAGCTGGAGATATTTACAGGAAAAATGTCTACAGTGTTAATCGGAAATGTAACAGGAGAAAGATCTACTAAAGAAAGGACTGTTGAACATAAAGGAACTGGGAAGTTATGATTATGTCAGTTCTCAGCCTCTCTGGACAGCAAAGGCTGCCAAAATGAAGAAACGGCTTCTGAGCCAAGATCAAGTCCAGCACACACCCCAGAAAACATCCTCTAATGATGAGCTGATGTACGCCTGTAATAGTCTTTGTTAAACTCTCAGGAATGTCAAAGGTGGTCTACCTCAATACAGTGTTCCATTTTTTATCAGACTCTTTAAAAATTTCAAGGGTATGCCTAACAAGTTTTCCAAAACAAATAATAGAGCTTCTAGGAAGCTTAAGGGTGTTGTTTCTCAGCAAAATCCCAAGATAAAGAAGGGCTTATCTCAAAAAAAAAAAAAAATCCGTGGGAATAGATTTTGTCTAGTGGAGTTGAACTCAGTAAGATTCCCAGGAGATCCACAAAAATTTCCAAGGAATTACATCAACAAAAATACTGCCAGCTTGGATGGAAAAGACAGAGGCAATGGCAAATGAAAAGAGGCCTTTGGACCCTTAAGAGTCTACAGACAGGAAACAGGCTAAGAAAATTACTCAGCTGCACACACACGCTACCTTTCATGAAAAAGGAAAGATTATTCAGAAAGTGAGAGACCAGAGGGAAAATCTGTGAACCACAGAGAATGTTTCAGAATGAGCAGAACTGAGTCCTAATCAAGGAACTTCAAACATTTGCTTGGCTGGCTGTTCATATGAAGTTCAAGAACAGACAGTTACTATAAAGCCATAGAAATCAGAACAGCAGTTGGGACTGGAAGGTGGAAGAAGGGAAATTTTGCATATATTACATGACTGCATAATTGTGATACTAAAGGTGGACATGATAGCATAAAAAAGGGAAATCTTAAACTATATATCAATATGACTTTTGAGAGAATTTTAATGAAGTAAAATAATAAAATATTTACATTATTATATTCACACATAATGCTCATTATGATTATTGTCAGCTTTATTTTGAAAACACAAAGATGGCTAAAACTGGTAATCTACTAATGCAAATTATTGCATTAATAAAGAAAAACACTTCATGTCATTTCAATAGACGGTAAAAGGCATAAATAAAATTCCACATCCATTTTTTATATGTAAAATATTCTTAGAAACGTGGAGATGTAAGTAAACTTCTTTGTTACTTGAAGCATATCTATCAGAAATCTACAAAAACAACATACTTAATGGTGAAATATTTGACGCTTTCTCACTCAAGTGAAGAACAACGTAAGTTGCTCATTAGTAATGTTCTTACTCCATATTGTTCTTACATTCGTGCCAGTGCAATAAGATAAGAAATAGATTAAGAGTATGAATGTTGACTAGTCTAATACTAAATTTTAATTATCCAAAGATAATATGATTCTTTAGAAAATCCAAAGAAATTAACTAAAAAACTTTTATAGCTAGTAAAAAAGAAATTCAGAATGAAATTTCTGTCGAGTGACTTGGAAGAATTTCTACAAGATGAAGATAGTGTTTAATTGAATCCTATTTTGTAAAACAAATTAGGACAAAATAAACAAAAAACTTTGTGCAAAGAAAGAAAGAAAGAAAGAAATCCAGTAAATTGGCCAGATAAAACTTACATGCAAAAACTAAAGACCCTTAATCAGAATACTTTTAACTTCCAGTCCCTGCCATACCTACAGATTTATTCACATCCACATTCAAGTTTACTTCTTCCCTGCTCACCTTTAGAATATACTGCAAACATGTTTTCCAAAATCATTGTATTAACATATACCTCCACTGAAAAGGGAACCCTCCTACACTGCTGGTGAGAATGCAGTTTGGTGCAGCCACTGTGGAAAACAGTATGGAGATTCCTCAAAAGACTAGGAATAGATTTACCGTATGACCCAGGAATCCCACTCCTGGGCTTATATCCAGAAGGAACCCTACTTCAGGATGACACCTGCACCCCAATGTTCATAGCAGCACTATTTACAATAACCAAGACATGGAAACAGCCTAAATGCCCATCAACAGATGACTAGATAAAGATGATGTGGTATATTTATACAATGGAATACTATTCAACCATAAAAACTGACAACATAATGCCATTTGCAGCAACATGGATGTCCCTGGAGAATGTCATTCTAAGTGAAGTAAGCCAGAAAGAGAAAGAAAAATACTATATGAGATCGCACATATGTGGAATCTAAAAAAAAAAAAAAAAAAAAACATAAATACAAAACAGAAACAGACTCATAGACAGAGAATACAAACTTGTGGTTGCCAAGGGGGAGAGGGGTGGGAAGGGATAGACTGGGAGTTCAAAATTTGTAGATACTGACAGGCATATGTAGAATAGATAAACAAGATTATACTGTATAGCACAGGGAAATATATACAAGATCTTGTGGTAGCTCACAGCAGAAAAAAATGTGACAATGAACATATGTATGTTCATGTATAACTAAAAAATTGTGCTCTACACTGGAATTTGACACAATATTGTAAAATGACTATAACTCAATAAAAAAATGTTTAAAAAAAAGACAATAAAGGGGCAATATTTCAAGAAGGAAAAAAAAAAATATATATATATATATATACCTCCACCAGCCGTGTAAGGCAGTTTTAGTTCCTCTGCATCCTTGCCAATACTTGATATTATCAGTGTGGTTAATTTTAGCCATTTTAGTGTGTGTATAGTGGTAGCTTATTGTGATTTTAATTTGCAATTCCCTAATGACTAATTAAAGTTAAGTACCTATTCATGTTTATTGAGCCATTTGGATGTCCTCTTTTCGGAAGTACCTTTTCAAGGTATTTGCTCATTTTTTTATTGGGCTTTTTGTCTTTTCTTTTGATATATGAGAGTTCTTTATATATACTGGGTATGAGTTCTTTATTTGATGTAAGTATTGTAAATATGTTACTGCACTCTGTGGCTTGCCTTGTCACCCTGGTAATAACGTCTTTTTATAAATAGAGGCTATTGATTTTAATGTAATTCAATTTATCTTTTTTTTCTTTTAGTGGTTTTTGTGCCCAGTTTAAGAAGTATTTGCCCAAAGCAAGATCATGAAAATATTTTTATATATTGTCTTCAAAAAGCTTTATAATTTTACCTACTATCTGTCTGTGATTGATTTTTTAAACTGGTGCTTGAGGAGTCCAAAATTAATTTTTGTAGGCTATCCAACTGACCCAGTATCATTAATAAAAAGAATTATTTTTCTTATTCAAGATCTTCTTAACTATTCTCAGCCAAACTACTGCATTTTCCTTCTCTTCTTGCTTTTTCCTGAAAATGCTTTGATATTCTCCCAAATTTCCTAAACATTAAATGTGATGCATATTTTCCCAGGTTAACCTTACTTAATTTTTCTTCCACCATTTAACGCTCTCAGCAGCTGGCTCCTTAAGATTTTCCTCTCCTTATCTTCCAAGACAACATCTTTCTCTGGATTTTCTTATTTTTCCATTACTGCTCCCTTTCAGATGCTCATCCTCCTCCCCAGGATCCCTTCCTCAGTCTTCTTTCTGCTTTTCTTTTCAGACCTCCTGCTTTCCCTAGGTGATCTTGTCCAGATCCATGCCTTTAACTTCCTCCACTCATGGGTAACTCCCAAATGCCACCCCAACCCAGATTTCTAATTCTCAAGTGCAGACAAGGATACTGAAACGTATCCAAAACTGAATTTATTAATGTCACCAAAAAGAAGGTCAGTAAACTGACCAGATAAAACTTCTATGAAAAAATGTGAAGACCATTAATCAGAACTCCATTAACTTCCAGTCCCACCACATACACAAACGTCTTAAAACTTCCCCACCACACCTTCCTCCTTCTTACATTTCCTACATCTCCTATATTTACTTAATTGCCTCTGGCAGAAACTTTGAAATCTCCCCACATACGTGTCTCAGTTTATTAGTCACCAGGCTCTGCTTACTTGACTTACAAAGCACCTTTCTGAATCACCTCCTCCTCTCCAACCCCACTACTGCTGTCCTATTTCCAGCCCTCACTGTCTCTTCCGCTGTTTCTCCCATGGTTTTGTCCCATGGTGGACAGCATTCTGCCTGATCTCCCTGTATTTGGTCTAACATCATTTGTTTCCAGACAAAAATCTCTCAGTTGGTAATTAATATTTCCTGCTTCTTCCTCTAGACCAGTGATTGCACCATATCCACATTCAGAATCACCATAGAACAAAACAGCCACCTGACAACCGTGTACCAGAGGCAGTGTAGTGTAATGAGAGTTTGGATACAGCAGCTAGGGGCCTTGAAGATTGCTGGATGCCCAAAAGGTTGAAGCATTACTACTGGTGCAGAAGATACACTTGGGAAAGTTCGTAGGGCTGGTACCTCTTCATTCTAGTCCTCCTTTGCATTGGCAAACAGCAGTGGCAGCCATTCTCCATTACATCCTTATTTCCTACTTACACTTTGTAGCCCAGTGACACTCTGATTCAGCGGACCCTTGGCATCCAAGAGTTAACACCATCACCTACTGTTTACCAGCAGCCCCATGGATCTTTGATATGTGGAGTGTGTAATTCTGCAGAGGCACAAATCTCAACCACACATGCTATGATGCTGCTGTTTGCGAGTGAATCGTTTAGCAGTGAGAGAGCCAAGCACGTTGGGGCTTGTTGAGTCATACACTCAGGAATGGAACCTGAAGGCCAAAGCTCAGGCTTTGTAGCAAATGGCTTAAGGCAAAGGGGGCCTGGGTGTTTGTCATTCTGGAAGCAAAAAGGAGGGAGGTAGCTGAGATGGCGTCACTACCCTTCCCCTTGAACCTCAGGGAGGGGAGCGCCCCAGGGGCGGAGTGGCTGGTGGTGGAAAGCTGCCTTCCTGGGAACTTCGACTAAGAAAAGAGGGTAGGACAAGCTGGTCTGAGCCTGTATGGAGACCCAGAGCTGGGCTGAGCTCAGCAAGGCCCGTGTGCAGCTTACAGGAGCCGCCCGAAAGAGACAAGTGAGCATCCTTTCTTCCCCATCAGCATGAAGATTCATATCACTTTAATTATCCTAAGTGGAAGTGACGTGGAGCACAGCATGTCAGCCAGGATGCGATTGCTAGAAGGGGCCTATTTATAAGACAAGCAGGAGTGACACAAAATCCTCAGGCTCCTTGCCCAGAGGGACAATCCCTCAGAACAATGAGTCTTATTTGGACAAAGATGTCAGACTCCTAGTACCCGTTTATATGACTTGTTGCTGCTCCATCTTGTACTCAGGGGTGTCTGGATAACCCTACTCAGTGAATAACAAGCCCATCTTATCTCCTTAGGGGATGCTGCACCTTTGGAGGATATGTTATCCTGGAAATCAAATTAAATGCCCGTTCACGCTGAGCTCATCTCGCTTGTCGCCGAGGGTTGGTACAGCAGCCAAGGGAGACGATGTTGCCAGGGCCAGTCCTTGGAAGGAAATGGGTTTAAGTGTCCAGTTCGGTTTCCACACTTGGAAATCATCCATCTCGATGAGGAAATGAAATCAGTTGATCTTCTACTTTGCTCATTTGAAGGCAACGAGACATTTCTCTGCATCAGACAATTGGCTTGTGACCCCAAAGGACACTTGCTCTCTCCACTTCGCCTTGGCAGCTGTAAGCTCTGAGCAGCCGACGTGAGCATGAAGGAAAAAAGGCTCCCTTAACGTGCACAGTCAAGGATGGATGGTCTGAGCCAACAGCGAGGTCAGGGATGCAGGGAACCCCAAAGGGCAGTTAATTTTCATTTTCACTTTAATTGGCCTTGGCTTATCCTAGATGACTTCCTCCAAAATAAATCCATCCTTCTAATTATTAGCTAAATTAACCTAATTATTGGCTGGGCTAATATTTAAGTTAGTTGCTATTCTCTAAGTCACTCACAGTGCAGAAGGGCCCACAACCACCCAGAACCAGGAGGACTGGGGCTGAGATAACACTGTTGGCTAATTGGGAGATGACAGGCACTCCCACTGGGGACACAGGCACACTGTTGACCTGGGGTAAACTGTTTAAACAGGTTTCTGGGTCAGTCATCCTTCAGGGATGGTTTCTCTCCATGGTGTTGACTTTACGCTGGGTTCTGAGTTGGCAAGAGTGGCCCTAAGTCACCAGGCTGCTGCTCACCTCCATGCTTCGATGCACCCCATCTGTAGTACCCTGCACTTGAACTTCGCTGGGCTCTCTCTTCCAACTTCAGGATTGAACTCAATGATACTGCCTCCCAGCAGCCTTCTCAATGGGCTTCCTCATCCCTGTTCATGTACCAGTAGCACCTAGCACATTGCCTTGTGGGGAAGGGCACTCAATAAAAGTTTGATGAAGAAATGAATCAATTACCCCGTGCTTAGCACTTTTTGCGCTCTACAGTGATTGCTTGTTTTCTTATTTATAACTCCAAGTACTGTGAACCCCTTGAGGACAAGAAATTTATTTTATTCATTTGTCTGTCCCCACCCCTAATAATTCATGGCTCAGAAAAGGCACTTAAGAAATGGGGAAGAGCTCATCTTGGGAAACTGGCCTTTTTGTTTAGAGATTATACTTGAATAACCTAACTTTCATGTAAAGATTTTTGACTTATAAAGTGCTTTTATTAGGAGTTTGTGATTAACAGATACACATTACTGTATATAAAATAGATAAACAACAAGGTCCTACTGTATAGCACAGGGAGCTATATTCAATTTCTTGTCATAAAATATAATGGAAAAGAATCCAAAAAGAAAAAAAATATATATATATATAACTAAATCGCTTTGCTGTTCACCTGAAACAAACATTGTAAATCCACTACATCTCAAGAAAAAATAAAATTTTAAAAATTCTTTTGATGTCTTATTATTGCTTGTCCTTGTTGGAGTTAGAAGGGGTGACATTGTGAGTTAGAAACTTGTGTCATTCCCATTGTACAGACGAGGAAACTTAAGCTCATGAGGTCCCGTGGCTTGCCTGTGATCATACAGCTTATAGATGATGCAAGAATTCAAGCTGGTTGTCTGACTTTGAGCCTCCACTCAGTTATTTTCTAATCAATAGCAAAAGTTCTTTCCCATCTCTTACCCACAAGTCCTGTCTCCCAGGAGAACCCTCCTCTCAGCTGGCTATGAACTAATGTTCATGCAGAGGTTAGCTCATTGCAGTTTAAGGGTTAAAATAAAAACACATACAGGGGTCTTTGCCTTTTAAGATGACAAGCCTGAAAATTGACATCTAGAAGAGAATGACCTTCAAGTGCAAGAATTTCAGACGCCAAGGCAGACAAGAAGGGAGAGAATAACTATTGGCAGTGACTTGTGTGGCCTGGGTTAGTCATTTATTATGAATGTTATGTAGAATGACAATATTAGTCATTTATTGCTGCATAACCAATTACTCTGAAATGTAGCAACTTACAACAACAGTAAGCATCTATTTCAGACATGGTTTCTTAATGTCAGGAATCTGGAAGTGGCTTAGCTGAGGGTTCTGGGTGTCCTGGAAGGTTGCAGTGAAGCTGTCAGCTAGAGCGGCAGTCATCTGAAGGCTCGCCTGGGGCTGGAGGATCCACTTCCAAAATGGCACACTTACATGGTGCTGGATGATGGTAGGAGGCCTCAGTGCTTCCCTGTCTGAGCCTCCTTTTCCATGGGCTACTTGAGTATCCTCAGGACAAAGTGTTTGGCTTCACTCAGAGTGAGGGGTCCAAGAGCGAGTAAGACAGAAGCCACAGTGTCTTTGCCAGTCCAGCCTTGAGAGTCACACTTCCTCTTTTCCACAGTACCCTGTTAGTGGCATGGTCAGTCCTAGTCAATGTAGGGGGGTACGTAGGAGGTGAGGATCACGGGGGACCACCTTTGAGGTAATTACCCAAATGTTTGCTTTGTTGATGCCACCACCATGAAATAAAAGTTTTGATTTTTATGTGTTTTAAACAAGCAGACCGTTAGTAAGATATTGAGTCAAAGAAAGCCAAAAACCCAAAGTTAGTTCCTCTACCCTGATGAAGATAAGGTGGTCAAGATCACACAGCTGGTTTCTGGAAGAACTCAGAAAGGAGAAAGAGAGTGGGAGGGCTAGCTGGCCTCTACTTTCACCAAGCCCTAAACTTAGACTTTTGACCTTCTCTCCAAACAAAGTTAAGCATACAGTCCTAAAGATACACTCATAGGACCGAGGGACGAGGATGTTCACCGCAAACCTTGGACTTGAACATGTGACCCTGCTACACTGCCTGCAGTGCAGGATGACTCTGAACTAATCTTTTCCTAGATCTTGTGACTATCAAAATATATTGCATTGACTTTTTTTCCGTAAAGAGCTCTAATTTATGAAATGTAAACATTTTCATTACAATTTTCACAACTCTTGTTTATAATTGTTCCTTTTATTTTAATGTACAAGGAGCCTCCAAAAATTGAAGTGGCCCAGGTCTCTCTTAACATCTGAGCAGCTCTGCTGTCAGCCCCTCGCAGTCTTGTTCTTCCCATCAGATTTTTCATTTAGATTTTCACAGGGGTTGAGTAAATGACCACAAAGGTCCTTCCAGGTCCAGAAGTCCCGCAGGGCACTAAAGCCACAGGGGTCAAAGCGTATTTGTCAGCGGTCTGTGTGCCCCTGAACGCTCATTTCATTACAAGGGGGAGGCAGGGAGGAGAAGTGTAAAGGACACATTTTCTGACCACCACACTGGTACTCTCTTCACAGGACAATGAGTGAGGTAGGGCCATGAAGCAGGAGAAAAACATAGGGATCGTTTTTGCAGGGTATTTTTTTTTTCTCCTGATTCATAAAGTCATATTGACACAGGCTGTTGGTTTGAAATAAAACAGGTACCAGAATATTCCACTGGGAGCTCACATCTCTTCTGTGGTCCGGCTTGGCCTGGGCCTCCGGCTGCCCCGGGAGCAGGGCTCTCGCCCGCAGCAGACCTGCTCTGGAAAGGCTATATATAGATGCCCTACCTTGGAAACTGGGCCGCAGGAGAATTGGCCACTTGTGCTCGTTTGCCTCTTGTCCCCCCTAGAATCTCTGCAAAGAGCGGTGATAGCAGCCTTGGGCCAGGACGCAGGACTGGGACAGAGTAGGGAGGCAGGTAACACAGCAGTGATTCCCGGGGCCCCTGGGTGATCAGACTGCTGGTGGTGCTGCTGGCAGCCTGCTAAAAAACATACTCTGTATCAGTGGAACTGGCAATAGGCTTCCTTGGACCAGAGGAGGGATTGTGGCCAGGTGAATGAATGAGGAAGGAAACTTCTGCTTACCACCCGCTTCTGAGCCACCTCCTGATCTTGGGAAAGGCCAGTAACCTTGACCTGGCTCACTTAGGACCCTCCTCCTCCTTTCAGGTGATCCCTCACTGATCAAATGTCCCTGTCCCCTAGTAAGGATGCTCTGCTCTCCTTATCCCCTGGCATTCAGCAAAGTCCCCTTCCTGGGATCTTCAGGAGGCTACTAGCACCTCCCCCAAATGTCCCATCATTCCTGACATAGCTGGAGCTGTAGAGTCCACCCCCCAAGAACCTGCCATATCTCCCAGCAACGTGCAGGGTGGAAATACAGATCTTCTTTTAAGTGCCATCGCATCTTCAGCTTTTTGCCCTTGGGTAACTTGCCTCAAACCCTAGGATGATACAGGTCTGGGCCCTGCTTTTTCCTCAGTCTTTCCCTTTGGAAGAGCATCTGCGTGAGAAGAGAGATCTGCCTGGCTTTCAGGGATGGGGCTGTTCCCTTGTGGAACATCCACTGACATTGTGGTGCCATCAGAAACCAGCTAGAGGGATGGGGTTCAGTGGAACTTTTTAATGTGACTGGAAAAGAAACAAACAAAACTTTGCTACTGTAGGACCCTCCAAAGATACACAACAATTGTTGACCACCACGTGAAGAGCTGCCATGAAGGAGACGGGTGAGGTAATTAATTAATCCCAAAGGAAGGACGAGGACCAGTAGGGGAGGTTGGTGGAAGGCAGATTCCAGCCCAAAGTAGCGTATCCTGCCCTAAGAGGTGGTGAGCTCCTTGTCCCTGGGAGTGTTCAAGAACCAATCTGTCCCAAATATCAGATAAATTTCAAAATGAAAATTAAATTTCAGGAGACTGAAAATCCAACTGAGAGCTTCTTTTTTAATGGCGTTGAAGGAACAGATGGGTAAGTGTAGGAACGGAGAAAGACTTGAGCAAAAGGATTTCTTGTTATCTTCCAAAGTTTCAAGTCTCTGTCCTCTGGTTCTTCCCAGACTTCAGAAAGCATGGGGCTCCAGAAGGAATAAGACAGTGCACCCACCCCAGGGCCCTGAAGAAAGGTGAGCTGAGAGAAGACAGGTCTTTTCAATTCTAAGCATCTGTCGAGAGGAAAAAAGACACTCCCCCAAAAAAATTTTTTTAAAAGACACCCAGGAGATAAGGAAAATACTCCAAATCATTCCCAGACTGACTATTTAACAAAATTGGGTTTTGATGTTTTTTTTTTAAATAAGGCATCAGTGGCTCTTTTTAAGCAACAAAGAGATGATTTTATGCAAGTTTCCCCTCAAGGCTTTCATTAAGACGTTCACATCCTTCCTGTCACAATATCTACCTTATTACAATGAGTCATAGTCCTTCTCTATTCTCTCGCTGAGACATCTTTGGAAGATAAACTCTCTGGAATGAGAGGAGGGCCTAACTTTTTTTTTTTTTAAGTGAAAACCTCTTCTTGATAGTTCTAAGGAAAAGGTTGGGAGACAGGAGATTTAAAAAAAAAAAAGAAAGAAAGAGAAAAAAGGACCTCTAGTTATGAGACCAGTGAGTCGGCCTGGACACAGTCCTGGTGAAGAAAGTGGGCTTGCTTGTTCCGACGGTTATAACCCAACTCCCACTGGACACCAAGCACACATCTCTCGTGCTGGGAACAAGTTCGAATCATTCTGCTTCTACCAGGGAGACGTCATTAAGCCCTTTGAAGACAGCCTTCACCTCTCCATCCAGCTCTCAGCTCCCGCTCTGGGTCGCGGGTAAGTAAGTGTCTATGTAGTCATACATATTATCTTTCCTCTGCAGGGACTCATTCCATGGCCCTGGAGCGAAAAAAGAAGTCACAGGAAAACAAGTGCCATATATCACTCCATGGTTACAGGGATGGGAGGCCTTCTGAATCATAAAGTCCAAAAGAGAGAGACTGGGAGTGGTTTCCACTGAGACCTAGACCCAAGAGCTTAGAACAGGGGCACAGTTAATCGCCAGCAGCCTAGGACCCCGTCTGCCCTCAAAGGCGGGCACTGAGCTGGCTGGTCAGAGCGGGTACAGCCTTCAAGAACACTTTCCTTTAGACCAGGAATCGGCAAGCGTTCTGTGACCAGACAGATAGTAAACATTCTAGGATTTGAGGGCCATAAGGACCATATGGGCACACAATGGGTATAGCCGTGTTCCAATTAAGCTTTATTTACAGGCACTGAAATCTGAATTTCATGTTAGCTTCATGACACACACACACAGTATTCTTTTGGCTTTTTTCTCCAACCATTTAAAAAGGTAAAAAAAAAAAAGTTCTTAGCTAGCAGATCGTATAAAAACACGCAGAGGGCTTTAGTTTCTCATCCCCTGCTTGAGGCTAAACAACTTCATGATGGACCCTCCCACACAGGTGTGCAAGGCCCAGACGGGGGCACGTTCATAACAGGAGTTCCCTAAACCCTGGGGTGGCTGACTAGCCCCTCCCGGGACGTCTCCATCCCAGCTTGTGCCTCTCTGGCCGCCTGACCTCAAATGCAATATTCCTGCGAGGAAACCTCCTGTTAAGTGTTTAAAAGTGCTTCTGTCCTGCCCGTTGGAATGTGATTAAAGCATGCAGGAGGCGAGCGGGGAGGCCAAGGCCCTTCCAGGAGACACTTGGCTCAGACAGAGAGCCTGATTACAAAAGAAAGCTTTTAGAATCATTTGAAGGGAAGTTGGTGCTAAATATTCATCCGGAAAGAGGAGGATGTATGAAAGGGAAGTGAGTTAGAAGAGAATGACGTGGAGCCCAGTCTATCAGAAATGGTCTCACTGGGAAAAGAGGTCACAGGAAAGTAAACACCCCTGTCAGTTCCACGGTCATGGGGCTGGGAGCTTGTATACACGAAAGGAGGGAGGGCAGGGCTGTTATTCCAAGTAGCCCAGACCATCAGCGCTGAGGGGAGGGGAGTGAGGAGAACAGGGGTCCCCCTGATGATGGCTCTCCAGGCCTTTAGCCTGAGACGTGCCACCCACACCCCCATCCCCAGGCAAGGCTGCAGCTAGCATCCTCCGGAGGGGCCTCTCCGAAGCTCACCACACAAGTCAGCTGGGGGCTGCTGCAGGAAAAAGTGCAGAGAACGTGTAGAGTGTAGGTTTCAATAACTGAGGCTGTATTAGGCTGTGTTTTAGCTTGGACTCTGGAGTTCAAATCCCAGCTTTGCAGTTTATAGCTGGGTGGCCTCGGGCAAGTTACTTCATTTTGCATGTCTGCTCTGGAGAGCACCCCTACCCTCCAGCACAACCGCGTGTGTGGTTGCGGAGATTAAATGAGACCATCTTCACGAAGGACATAGCATGGCCAAAATGAAGGATCAATGAAAGCTGGCTTCTATGTCATTAGCAACCATCACCATATCTTAGAGTCTCTTCCCTAGATTTCCATAAATATATAAAATTTTAGATCGGTTATGCTCAGTGGATCTTACATTCTATGCTTAGCTCTTAAAATTTTGTATATACTTTTTCCATGTGTCTGAGTAACGTTCAATTTGTGGCCAATGGTTTTATAATATTTCTTTGAACAAATAAGGTTCCGCTTACATAACCTCTCCCTATTTGCGGGGATTTTAGTCCTCACTAGTATAAGCAACGCTCCCATAAAGAACAGGCTAGACTCTCCCAGAGGGAGAAACACAGGCCTGGAGATGGACTCCTACAGGGGTCACTTATTCATGGTCTGTCCTCCAGAGTCTTAACATTGACACTGGTGATAGGCGAGAACTTCTGTCTGCACAGAGCTGCACCAGCACTGGGTTTTATTATTTTAGCTTGTTTTTCCTAATAGATGTGAAGTGGGAGCTCACAGCTGCTTTATCTTTCCTTTTTAAAAATTAACTGCCTGTGAGATGGATCGTCTTCCTCACTGACCTTACTATTGCATTTGATGTCTGTTCACGTTCTTCAGCCACAGGTTCAATGGGCATGTGGTTTCATCCTCTGTAGATGTGTGTAGGCTCTTTGTATACATCGTATATAAAACTTTTGCATGGACTTTTCTCCGTCGTTACCTGTGATACCCGGTTCCCGTTCATTTCCTTTATTTGGGGGTTTTGTTGTTTTTCTGTATGAATCTTACTCTGTCATCCTCATTACTGAAAATGTTATGATTCAAGCAAGGAAGAAATCAGCTTCCCTCCACAGCTTAGTAAGGATAGGATTCTATTTTATTCTCTTTTTCTAAATATTATGTCTCTAAGCCACCTAGACGTACGATGCTATATGGTGTTAGTTATGGATCTGAATTTTTCTCTGTGTTGCCTCTAGTGATCTCGACAAAGCATACAATTACATGTTCCCCCGTAGTTCCCTATACTTCACTTGTCACATATTTTTAAAATATTTCCTCTTTAGAGTCTATTTCTGGAATCTCTGTTATCGCCCAATGAAATGACCTATATTCTGTTTTTAAGCCAGTACTATAGCATCTTAATAATTGTCACTGTGAAACAAGAAATACCTGTGAGAGCAACTTTCTAGCAAACAACCCAGTACCTGACATACAGTAGAGGCTCATTAAATGTTTCTGTATTAAGGAGCATTGGTTAATTGTAGAACCAGGGGAATATTTTTAAAGATACAATACTTTTTTTTCTTAGCAAAACAAGCAAAAAAAAAACCCAGTTGATAAAAATGAATTACAGATGGAGATCCAATCAGAAAAGGAAGCTTAACATGTTTGAGAAAGAAATACAGAAATATAGGAAGCTATATTTACTACCTTAGGATAGGGATGGGTTCCTTAATCAAGACATAACATTTTAGCCGTGAAAGAAAACTTGATTAACTTCATTCAACAGTGATGTAATTGAGAATTCACGTTCAGCAAAAGCCAACATAAAGAGAGCCATAGATCAAGCCACACTCCTGGAGAAAATATTTGTCACACATACAGCTGGAAAAGTGAGAAATATTTTTCTATATTAAAATATATAATATTTCATAATATATAATTTTTTCATATAATTCAATGAAATAAGAACAAGTCTTCCCAAATTATTTTCATTCTTATGTGTCATAATTTATAATTAATTTCCATTTAACTCTATGGGGGATCTCCACTGTTTATTTAATAAGATCAAATCTGTAAATTACCTGCAGAATACTGTCATCCACTATACTTGCCTTGTCATTCAAGAGTAGATTTCCTTCGCTCTGACTGGAGTATGAGCGTGTACCTATGTGATATTGTAATTAAGAATCCTATATGCCTACCTAATCCCCTGCGCTTCTGTTGTTCAGCCTGCAAGATCCCAGAGATTTTAAATTCTATTTCTCTTCTTTTTATTTACTTGATATATCCCTTCTTTTTCTTTAAAGCTTTAAAATGATATTTTCTGATCTTCTTTCTCTAGTAGTTAATCTTAAAAGAGATTCTATGTGGATGACATTCTTTATAAAAAGCTCCGGGAAACTTTCTACTATTATGTCTTTATTTACTATTTTCATTTCTATTTTCCAAAGAGTGAATCTTCCTGTATAGTTAACCTATTATTTTTTTCATGCATTACAGCTGTTTATTTAATGCTTCTATATTTTGGTTTAATTTTCCAATTCATCCTACATCTCACAATTTGTCATTCTAAAGTCAATTTCAGTGTTTTTTTTATTTCTAACAATATTTGATTTTTACCCTATCTATTATGCAACTATAGTCTCCACCTGTTTGTGTTTTTCATTATTGTTATTAAGCCTTAAATTAAAAAAAAAATGTTCTGGGCACTTTTTCTCTGTTTCCTGAACTCTGACTTGGGGCTATGTTGGTTTCATTTCTGTCACTATTCATATTTTTCCTGGGCTTTTACAGCTGAATTTATTTATTTCCTGCTGCAGAATTTGTATGAATCAATCTGAGTTACTTCAGGAGAGAGGTGGGGCACTGGGTCCTTTGACCAAGTTTGAAACTTGTCATTGTCCGGCTGAGGAGCAGTCCAAGCATAGGTGACAAAGTCATAGGTGACAAAGGAGGAGGAGGACTGACTGATCGAGAGATGCTTGAAGAATAGGAAACCAGAGGATGGGTCCAGCAGTAAACTGATGGAGCAAAGGGGAAGCCCCAGGCATCTCCAGGTTGGGCGGGAGGAAGAGGGAAGAGCAGATTCACACGCTCTGCTTCTGTAGTTCGGGAAGTCAGCCTTCAAACAGACCTGCAAGACAAACAGAAAAATAATTGGCTTCACAGAAAGAGGCAGAAATTGGAGAAGCTTCTGGAGCACTGATGAGCTGAATTTATGGTGCCATGTAAACATGAAAGCTTAATGGGAACAGTTTGGTAAGAGGTCATGCTCACACACAACTTTACAGCCAATTAAAAGTTAAAAACGGAGCCTAACTGCTTTGTGTCTGAGCTGATAAATCAGATACTTAGATTGGCTGCCGAAGTTGAGTGACTAGGACAACGTTTCAGCTCTCGGATCTTCCATGGGTTGACTCCTCACGCACACGTGGGAGGGAAAGAGTTCACAGGAACAAACAAGGTGCTGATGGATCACTTCGTCCATCACAGGGAGCAGGAGAAGGGAGATACTGAGTGTGGAATCCAGAAATCCAGGGTTTAGAGAGTGCGGTGTTTTATCAAAGTGTTTCCTGCACTGCCCAGGTGACGACAAGTGCCCTCACCTTGTGATGGGGTGACTCAGTCAGCAGACTGCTGTTAGAAGGACCCTCTAACAACCACGCTCCCAGCACCGGATGTTTGATGTTTGACAGGCACCTGTGTTCAATTCTCTCTCTCTTTCCAGTAGATTTTGCTTCTGGGATGAGAATTCACTATCAGGAGCTTTCCAACGTGCAGTGTGATGTGTGTTATTTGGGTTTTGTGACTTCCCAGTGTAGAACTACCAACAATGGGCAGAATCTGTTGGAGACTGGCTTGGGTACGGTTTGGGGAAGAGCCCCTCCAAGGATGGAGTGGGCAGCCCAGGAGGCGGGAAGTGGGAAGAGTGTCGATGGGGCTGGTAATTATGTAAACTGTTCAATGAGATCACCTTTAAGACCACCTTCCAGTCCTGAGCTTCCGTGAGATTAGGTAACACGGGGCAAACTCCGGGTCTTCATCTGGAGGGAGAGGCAGCTGTTTCTAAGTGGTGAACAGCATCCTCAGGGGCAATCAGGGAATCTGAGTCACATCTTGGTTCTGCCGACTCTCACAGGATGCAGGACCTCAAACAGATTCTTTAACTTTCTCTAGGCTGTAAGATAAGAGGTTTAAATCTATTTTAACCCGAACCCCTAATTTTCATTGAAGGTACCTCCAAAACGTCTTTTCCCTCCATACCTACTGCCTCACCAGCTGCGGAACCCCAGTCATTTCTCAGCCAGAGGATTACAAGCATTTTCTAATGAGGTCTCTGGTGTCCTTTGGTGTCCCACCTCCCAAACCATCCTCTGCCCATCCTCCAGAGTGATCTTTCTAAAATGCAAATTGGATCACATCACTCCCTTGCATAAGATTGTTCAGAGGCTCCCTAACACCTGCATAATAAAGGTCAACTTCCTTAGCATGGCCCAGCCAACTCCACAGCCAGCCAGCTGTAGGGACCATATGCCACTCATTCCAGCATCCCCAGGACCTAGCACCATGCCTGGCACATAGAAGAGCCCCACCAATAATAGCTGAGTGAATGCATAAACAAACCTCCTGCCTGCCCTGTGATTACCCACTGTGTCAGCCCCAGCGGACAGCTTCTCTAAAGGACAGTGCCTGGCGCACCTCTGCATCCCGCAGCGTTCTCTGCCACCTCCCCAGCCCCAATCTCTGTCACTCCCCTTCCACCCCCAATACCCCAGCCTGCCTTTTCAAGAGGTTTCAGAACACAGAAGCTGCATGCTGTTCAAAACGGAGCATGCGTTTCGAACGTGCACCCTATTTTGACAGCATCTGCAAAAAAGCCTCAGGATGCCCCCATGGAGACAAAGGTCAGCGCCCTGACAGGAAGCAATTAGCCGCCTACCCTTGCCTGAGGTTCAGGGGCCCCAGGCCTCCGAGAAACAGTGAGAGCCCAGCTTTTCTTAGCAAGCAGGAATCAGAGCCTGCCCAAGCCACACTCTCCTCCTCCCACGCCCATCAGAAAAGAATAAATAAGATGAAAAGGCAGAAAGGGGAAAAGAGGGGGCACATTATAGGCCAAGGTCAGGCTGAGGGGTTGGGTCTGCTCTTAATGAGCAAGAAAAGCCCCACCAGGTAGGTGGTGGGCAGAGGAAGGCAGCGCGAGGCTGGTAATTTATTGGGAGGCAGGAAAAGTGCTGAATTCGACACTAGAGAAGGGAAGATGTCAGTTGGACATCTGTTCCCGACACCTCAGCAGCTAATTATTTCTCCGTGCACCGCGGTCGGCAGGATGGAAGAGCTCAGGGGCTGGCTGAGGCCTGCCTGTCAGTAAACCAGAGTTTGACTGGCAAAATAAATCAGTAAATAAATAAACCCAACCCGCAGCCACCTGAAACAGTAACACCCAAGCAGCCTTCCTTACCCTGTAGGATCAATTGACAGTTGTGACTGGCGGGGCAGGGGAGTGGAGGCAGGCGTGGGAAAGACCGAGAGCCCCGCTCCCCCGTCGTCGTCTGCTGCTCCTGGGGTCACTCTCCCTGGGGGGGCTCAAGAAGCAGTAGCCCCCATTTCTGGGCCTCATATGCCATAGCTGCTGAAAATTTCATACTCCGTCAGCCCACTTCTTCCTTGTTATCAAAATCTGTGAGGATGGGAAGAACCGAGAACATTTTTTTAAGAGGGTTTTTCTCCTCAGTGTCTGCTGTTGGACTAGATTGTGGGCAAGTTGCAAGTTTCTTTGGGAAGCTCTTTCTGCATCCTTTTCCCTCTTGTAGCCCAATCCTTGCCTGTCTCCACACCCCTTACCTCCCCTGGGCCTCCTGGCCAGCTTCTTCACATACTATTATCAATGTAACCTGTGACAGCTGGTGTTCACATCTTTTTCTTCAAACTGACCAAGGATCATTTCTATAAACCTGGTGCCTGGTGCATAGATGGAACCCAGTTAAAAGTCTGTGGGAGAGAGGGAGGGAAGGCAGGAGGGATGATGTTGGCAGTAATGAAGGAATGTTAGTATGTTCCCTGCTCCTGGACTCCACGGAAAAGACAATGCTTAATTCCAAAATGCAAATTGAGGTAGGAAAATGAAGACCACATCTGCATCCTTGGTACTTTCCAACCCAGAAAAAGAAGTCCAAGCCCTGGATAGATGGAAAGGAAGACAACAGCGATGCCCAGTCTGCAAGGGAACGGGTGGAAACAACCATAGTTTTCCCTATCGAGGGCTCCGGCCAGGTGGGGGTGTTGCCAGGGGTTGGGGGAAGGTGGGAGGTGCAGAAAAGGTGAACAGGTACAAAGGGCTATGACTGTGGACCTGGGGTCAGCCGATGCTGTGGGCCCCGCCAAGTACTATCAATTCTCTGAGACTCTGTTTCCTTGTCTGTGGAATGGGGAGAGGAGAGCCTCCCCCAGAGAGTGAATGTCAGTAAGAAAACAGAACTTTCTTCACTCTGTATTTGGAAGCTTTTCCAACACACACATCTGCCTAGGCTGCTTCTGCTGAAAACCATTCCATGAGTCCCCATGGCACTTAGGAAAAAAGCCCAAGGTCCTCTATGTGGCTCACATTGCCCCATATGGTCTGTGCGGCCCATCTTTCCAGCTCTCCCTCACTCCCCATTTTTGCCCAGGCACCTAGATCTTCTCTCAGTGCCTCAGGCTTGACTTATGCCTCGACACAGCCTGGCTCTTTATGTGCTGGAATAGTTTGTCCTTCCATCTTCATCTAGCTAGTTCTACTCAGCCTTCAGATCTCAGTGCAAATGTTACTTCTGCAGGGAAGTCTGCCTTAACTTCCCTAACCAGGTGGAATCCTCTTTTGATAAAGGAAATTCTAAAGCCCACACCATCTCACCTCCTCTACCAACAACAGCCTGGCCCAAGCCCCCATCAGCTCCCCTCTGGGCTCCTGCAACAGCCCCCTGCTGGCCCCATTCCCACCACTGTTGCCCACCTACAATCTATTTCCGTACACAGCCAAGGTCCTTCCAGCCTCAGGACATTTGCACATGCTGTTCTCCCCGCCTGGAATGATCTTCACCCAGATCTCTGTGGGATTCTCTCTCAGTTCTTCCAGTTCCCTGCTCAAGAGTCATCCTTTCAGAGGGGCCCTTCTGTCACATCCTGTCTAAAGGGGCCACCCAGTCACACTCTAACCACTTACTCTGCTTTACTTTTATCATGGCACTTCTATATCATAGCACTGAAATTACCTTATAACTTTACTTTGAAATTATATGTTCGGTTGTGTTTTGTCTCCTGTACTAGGACATAAAAATAATGAGGGCAGGATTTTGCCCTGTTCACTGCTGTATTCTCAGCAACTAGCACAGTACCTGACACATAGAATAGACCTTCCAAATCCCAGGAACTCTTATTGGTAGTGATATCACAGTGGTTTTTGACTACTTAAGAGCTGCCTCTTTCCGCTGAATTATCAGCTTCATCAGGATGGGGACCACATTAGTGTTTCCTCATCATTGTCTCCAAGGCCTCAGTAACCTGCCCGCTACATAGTAGGCACTCAGTAGACACATAAGACGATGCGTGCATGGAAATGGAAGATTATAAACACAAACATAAGGTTCTACTCTGAAGGCATGATTAGCTTCAGTCATATCTCCTGATCACACTCGCTGGGAAGCAGCCGTGTGGATAATTTAAGTCCACAGTCTCCTGGCGCGATTCTCTCTATTGCTTTTCTCAAGGCTTCTAGGAGGGAGGGCCAGGCTCATGGGAACCATTCTCTCAGCCTCTCCAATTTCTCCTACACTTTAAAAAAGTTCAGGCCCACACACTCAGTTGTAAGGTTTCCCAACGTGTTTCCAGCGTGATTAACCATTTACCCCCTTTCAGTGCTCAGAGCGACCTCTTGTAAATATTCTACACCGGCAGCACTTGCAAAATCTCCATCTTACTTGTGGGCAGCTGCAAACTCGACTTGTAGCAAATATTCCTCCTGCCTTGGGCCCCTCCCCTGCTACGGAAGAGGCGGAGAAAGGCACCAGAAAAGAGCTGGGATTGCATACAGGTTGGCGGCGTGTGAGATGCCATAAATTTCATTGCTACATATTTGAGAAGACAGAAATAAGTTACTGGCATCTCTGCCACTCTGGCGAAACACAGTCATTCCCAACACAGGGATATAAAACTTTACAGCACCCAGCTCTCTCAGAGCGTGATAACTCACTTTACAAGGAAATTCATCAAAACTCAGCTGCGGGTGATTCCATAACAGTATTTAGTATGGTGATTCAAATTACTCTAAGCCCCCAGAATTAGTCCAGGGCTCCAAGAAGTCAGACAGACATCTAAACAGACTAACGTCCATAGCCACAGTTCTGAGCTCCTTCCCTGTTCTGCTAAGACTTTGGTCAATAATTTTGATCCATCCAAGATCTGTCTCTAAGAAGGTACAGGAAAAACTGGTGGAAATGTTGCAGGGTAGTCCTTTTAGAACAAGACTGCTATAGTGTTTTTCCAACTTTGCATTTTAAAGTCGTAAAATGTGATCACTACTATTTGACCTCCCTTCCCAACATTTCCTGATGCGGACTAACCAGCAGTGGCCCATGGCTTAAAGAAAGCAGTATGGTCTTAGAAGGCCTATTGATTACTCCTGTGACACAGGACATCTAATAATTCTGAGTCTCAATTTCCTCCTGTCAAATCAGGATGATCAATCCCACCTCCTAAGACTGTAATGAGAATTAAGTGAGATCATCAAGGGGGCTGATGCTAGCTGTCCAGTAAGTGTTGGCTGCTTGTCCTGGAACATCATTTCAATTCACTGCTTTCCTCTGTATCAGAACCAGTCTACTTGATCGGCACTGGCTCTTGCCTCTGCTGTGAAAATTTCCTTTCATCTTTTTTCATGTGTTTGTTCTGACTTCAAACTAGGTTATAAACACTTGGGGGATAGGAACTGCCTCTTCTCTTTCTTTGTAAATCACGATATCACAACATCTAAGCATCTTGACCTATGGACAAGACACATCAATGCTCTATTGACTGGGTGGATTTACAATGATGAGCCGGGTACCATCAGAGAGCAGGTGCTGTTCCGAGGCTGCGGAGAGGGCTGAGGAAGGGCTGAGCCTCGAGCATCAGTCTTTTACACGTTGTAAGCAGCATAAAGGTCCAGTCCCAGAAGAGGAAATTTTCTTTTCTCAAGTCTCAAGAATTTTCTCAAGGGCTCTAAAAAAAAGGGCAGTTTTTTTGTTTTGTTTTACTTTATTTTTGATGACCTAAATATCATATGGAGTGGTAACACAAATCCCCATAATAAAATCTGGTTCTGGATAGAGGTAGAGAAGGTCAGGTATGAGGTTGCCAGATTTAGCAACTAAAAATGCAGCATACCTATTTAAATTTGAATTTCATCTCAGCAACAGATAATTTTATAAGTACATCTGGTTCAATATTTGAGACATCCTTACACTCAAAAGTAATTTGTTGTTTAGCTGAAATTCAAATTTAATGGGGCATCCTGTATTTTATGTGGCAACTCTAGTCAGATCAGGGCAACCACAAAACATCTAGATAGAGATGGGGATGGATAAAGGAAGGAGAGAGGAAAAATAAAAAACCAAAACCTCTCCCCTCAAAATGAGCTTTCAAACCCAAATTCAAATATACATGAAGAAATTAATTATACTTCAATTAAAAAAAAAAAGCTAGTGCAGACAGGCAGCAAAGTATCTGCAACACAAATTCACTCTAGATGAAATGATTATCTTTTCAGTAAATGGCATTAAAGGGAAATGTAATATCAATATTTTATTTTTTGCCAAGCACATTTCAAGCATACTAAAGATTAAAATAATTTCTTGTGTCTTTTTTCCTTTTGAAACATAATGTATATGGAGTAAAAAAAAATTAAATCCAAACCAAAAAATTAATAAAAAGAAGGAAATATAAATAAATTATATTGAATTCTACCATGTAGAGATAATCACTGCTCTCATTTTTGTGTCTTTTTAGTGAAGACACAGAGGATCCAAAAAAGCCAGTCTTGTCAAGCACTGGCAAAAAGCATTGCAGAAAGAGAGTCATATGTGCAAAGGCCCTGAGGTGGGAAAAGTCTTATGTTTAAGGAAATAAATATGGGCCAATATGGCTGAAGTGAAGAGGTTACTGGTGAGATCTGAGGCTGTGTGGTAACCAGTGGCCAGTTCATGCAAACCTTGCTTAGATTTATAATTTTATTCTATTTGCAGTAAAAAACTATAAATAGTTTTAAGCAGAAGTGGTTGTGTATATTTAGTAATTATCCTTCTATTTGTATTTTTCTAATGGTATTTTAATAATTAGCTATGGCTTTTTTGTACAACTTTTTAAAAATTGAGATAATTGATATATAGCATTGTATTAGTTTCAAGTATACAACATACTGATTTGATATATATATTGTGAAGTGATTACTACAGTAAGTCTGGTTAACATCCATCACCACACACAGTCACATATTTTTTATTTGTGATAAGGATGTTTTAGATGAAATTAAGATTATACAACAGTTGGATAAAGACCTTTAATTACAGCATCTTTAGTATGTTCTTAGAGAAAAGTGACACTGTAACTTTCATATTGGAAAGAATAAGAAATCATTAAACAAAACTAGGCAGCAATAAAATAACAATAGTAAAATAAGAAGAACTCATTAGAAATACTAGAAATTAAAGAAAAATGTCATTGAATTTTACAAACTCAATAGTTGTTAAAAACTCAGATAAGACACTGTTAAAAAATGTTTCATAATCTAGAAGACGGAGCCAAGGAATTCACAAAGAACCCGCCACTCCATGCACGCGCGCGCGCGCGCACACACACACAAACACACACACACACACACACACACACAGTATATGTAATGCAGTTAAGGGACAAGAAAGAATAACTGAAGGAGAAGTTTTAATAATTATCTAATCCCAGAAAAAGAGAGAATGAAAGGAATGGCAGAGAATTGATATTTGAAGAGATAATTGTTGAACTCTTTCCAAAACTGGGTGAAGACATGAGTCATTAAACAGAAAGTGCATCCTAAGAATCTGGTAAGATAGAGACAAGTAAATCCAGTCACAGACACATTAAAAAATAGCAAGGGTTATGGGGAAATCTTTATAATTATCGAATAAGAAGATAGAAAAATTAGACTAACAGCAGACCTCTTGTCCATAGTAACAGATGCTAAGAACAATCGAGTATCACCCTCAAAGGGTAAAAGGAAAACAAATATCAGCCTAAGATTGAATTTTGCTGTTAGCATCGAAGACCTTATAACAGAGGCTTAAACAAATCAAACAAAGGCTTCCTTGTCTCGCAAGGAAGGGGCGTGGAAGTGGCAGCCCGGGAGTGGGCGGAGCATCACACAACCCAAGTCCATTGGATCCTTCTGCTCTACTTCCCTTAGCTTGAGGCTCCCCTCTTCATTGTCCCATGAAGCGTCCTGTGTCCCACAAAAGAAGGATAAGGGTAAAAGTATGCCTCTTGTAGCCAAGTCAGCTCCCTTTAGGAAGTCAGCTCCTTTGTTGCTAAGTCAGCTCCCCGCTTCAGTGTTTCCTACTTACATCTCATTAGCCAATCACGGCTACAGGAGCCTAGAAAGCATACGCTTTCCACGGAGCACTCAACTGCCCTAAATGGAGTCAGTGTTCCAGTTCTGTTCCTAACGGAGAAGGAAGACAAGATGCGGGCTGGGCAGCTAGCAGTTGCTGCCACAGCTACTATTTAAGAATGTGAGCAAAATAAAGACATGTTTAACCATAAAAAAAAAAAAACAACTGAAAGAATTTAACACCCATAGCCTCTCACTAAAAGCATTATCAAGGATGTACTTCATTTAGAAATGCAGTAAACCCGGAGGGAGGATCTGGACCACAAAAAGCAACGGGGAGCACAGAGATTTATAAAACATGTCAGTACATGCAATTGCCATTTACTGAAAAAAATAAATATTATTTTTTTGTCTTTTAAAAGGGTAAAACTAGACTGCAAGTGAAAATTACCAGATGGAGGGGAGAGGGTGTAGCTCCATGGTAGAGTGTGAGCTTAGCATACAGGAGATCCTGGGTCAATCCCCAGTACCTCCATTAAATAAATAAATAAATAAATAAACCTGTTTCCACCCCCCTCAAAAGAACATGCCTAATCCTTTTTTAAAAAGGAAAAGAAAAACAAGATGGTGGGAATATGCAAATGCAGTGACATTTGAGGTTTTACAAAGCTGGTAGTGAATGTATAGATTATATATTATCCCTTATGTTTGTCTGTGAGTCTGGAACATCTCATAATCTGAGAAACTGAGAAACAATATTTACACAGAAATTTAAAACATCTTTACATTGAAAGACATCACAAAGTTAAAAGACAAGAGAGAAAGACCAGGGGGGAAATGCTTGCAATATATGCAACAACAGAAACAAAAATCAACATCTGCAACATAGAGCATTACCCTGCATCAAAAAGCCAAAACCCAGTGGAATAAGAGGGGAAGGACATAAAGGAGATTTTGTAGAAGAAGAAGTACAAATGGCTACTAAGTATGTTTTTAAAAGAATGCTCAACCTTGTAATCAGGGAAATTCAATTTAAAACAACAGGGTGTTATTTTTCACGAACTAGAGAAATAAAAACTTAGAAAATCGAAAATACCCAGCATCGACAAAGGAATACAGAATGGTGACTCTTGGACAGGTGTGAACACGTCATTTGTCAAAACTTGTTCAGGTTACAATTTTGTAGAACTTAAAATGTTTAAACATTCATACCATTAGACCCAAAGTTACACTGCTAGGAACTCATTCTACAGAAACCACTGAACACATGCACTGAAATGTATGAATGAGAGTAATCACTGCAGCAGATGCTCGAATCAGAAAAGCCGGGACTCACCAAAATGACCCACAATAGCAGAGGAGATAAACAGATCATAGTACATCTGTATTGTAGGACATCATGGAGCCATTAAACAAAATGGAGCCGACCGCTAGACGGTGGCAGGGCGTGAAGGTCACGAGGCAAGCCGTGGGTACAGATGATCACGTGTACGCTCCTTAGAAGCCATACGTGACTCTGCACTGTGCTTAGGAAAACGGCTGACATGATACTGAAATACTAATCGTGGGGGATTCCAAGGAAGAGTGAGGGAATCCTGCTCTATATGCTTCTGTGCTGTTCGAACCAGTGAAAAGATTTAATATTTAAAAGGCAAGAAAGAGAGATGGTAGAAGCCTCTGGAAGCAGTTCAGGAAGTAGGCAAGGCCTCATTTGTCTCAAATATAAAGTGACCTCATTCTTTCACTGGAGGTTGTGAGGCTCAAATGAAAGGGCAATGAACACATGTTTGGGGGGAAGAAAAAAAAGACTATGTTCGAAAGTAATGGGTTATCATGGGATACGTGGAGCCAGACATTTTACATATGAAATAGATTTTAATATTTTAAATCTCTCAATGATAAAACCAGTCTAGTCAGTGGCAGAGCTGGGGGTTGAACCAAAGTGATTCTGCCTCCATGCTTTCCCAGAACCCCAAAGCCCACCGTCTTTTGAGAAGCGGGGCCTGTAATGACTAAGAACACACAGTGCCTCAGTCTGGGTCTCCCCCACGCGCCAGCTGTGTGACCCTGGGCAAGTTACTAAACTTCTCTGTTTCTCAGTGTCCTCTTTTATAAAACGTGTGTAACCATAGTACCTACTGCAGACAGTCACTGTAAAGATTCAATGAGTTATGCTGGGAGGAGCGCACCAGGGCCAGGCACGGCAGGCGGTCTGTAAGTGCTGGTGGCTGTTATTTGTTCCAATTGTCTGGTTCATCAGTGGGAGAGAGAAGCGTTTATTTTCCCAGGCTCCTCTGCTCTGGGGTTGAATGAGGAGTGAAAAACCCAATGCGGACCTCCTTTCTCCCTTCAGAATACTTTGTACATAAGTTTTTAAAAGTCGTTACTGTATTCTGAGTCCCCAGTTGTTTAGGACATCTCCACCATTCCCTTCCTGCCACATGGCGATTCAAACCCCTGCCAGATCTGGAAACGGGACTGGCCCTTAAGGGGTTGTAGACTCCAGCTCCACTCTCAAGGCTTCTCTTAGGTTGCTCCTGCCTGTTTTAACAATCTTGAATCCATCCTGCCCAACCAAACACCAACACGCAGGGAATTTTTAGCCCGTGGATGGAGCGTAGGATGGCAAAAGCCACAAATCCAGTGACAGTGAAATCAAGTCCCCCCTAAAACTGAGCTCCTCTGTCGAGTGTATGATTAACCTCTCTGTCCAAAGCTTTATTCCCTTTCTTCTTCCACATTTGTTCCCCTTCAAGACTGAGGAGTATCAAAGGAAAGGGGGGGGGTTGTAACAAGCAGGACCCTATGGGGCTTTCCTGGGAAAGACCACACACACACACACAATGTCCCCTACCTGCCTCTTGTCTGTAGAAAAACTTTAGCCTCCAGGGCCTTCCCCAAGTTCTAAAGAGCACATTTAATCAGAGAAGTGAGAAAATGCAGGAGAAAAGGAAACCAGTCAAGCAGGACAAAATAGTAACAGTTTAGCCATGAAACAAAGTCACGGATCTCTAGTTCCTCCTCCAGGGCTGTAAATACTATCCTGAGCCATAGCCTTGAGTTGTTTTGCAGGTATTGAAACCCCGACCGGGTGGAAGAAGTTAACTGCATGTTGACCTTTGGCACGTGGACCCCAGACCAGTTGGAACCAGAAGCTTGGTGATGTTGACTCCTGATTACCTCATCACCAACCAATCTGAAGAATGTCCACACAAGCTGATCATGCACCCTGCAACCCCCTCCCTCCCTCTGTCCTTAAAAATCTGTCCCTGAAAACCATGGGGGAGTTTGGGTCTTTTGATCATTCTCCATCTGTTCTCCTTGCTCGGACCTGCAATAAACACTGTACTTTCCTTCACCACAACCTGGTGTCAGGCGATTGGCTTTACTGAATGCAGGTGAGCAGACCCAAGTTTGGTTCAGTAACTGCAGGACGCCTGCCAGCCCACTGCTGACCTTTCACGGACTTCTAGGAAGTTCACACATATCTGTCCACTCCTTATTTATGCAGGTGGGTGGGAGGAAGTTGATTGAGGACTGGAGGCAAGTCCTCCACTGCCTGCAGTGCACTGTGATGAGGGCTGTGAAAGCCAAGAGGGTGCCGCAGGGAAGGGATGGCTCTGTCTCAGTTCTACCAGGGACACACAAAAGCAAGGGCTACTACTGTCCTCAACTTCACATGCTTAGTCCGAGGCTCAAGGTTCGTAAGCAGTGTTCTCTCACTGGTAGGTAAAATGGCTTTGGAAAGCACTGAACAGCGGGAGTACCCAGGGCAAAGAGGAGGGAGAAGTAAAAAGGAAAGCCAGAGAGATGAAAAGAGCCCTCAGGAAAAGGCAGCTCCAGAAGCAGCAAGACGCTTCGATCTTCAGGCAAAAGGAGAACGTCGTCTGATTCTTAGCATTAGCAGATCTTTGCAGACTGCAAAACATTTTAGGTATGTTCTCTCTCAGGAGGTGGCTTTGGGCACATCCCTTAAGTTTCTTTAGCATCTGTCTCACCCTTTGAAAGACAGGATAATCATACTTACCAGTAGAAAATGGATTGCATTGGTTTAAGCAAGGTAGAGGTTTATAATCCTCTCCTGTGACAAAGGTTTAGAAGTGGGCCATTCCATGCTCTTATGACAGTGTCATAGTCATTGGAGGCTTCAGGCTCTTTCCAGTTTCCTATTTCACCGTGCTTGGCACATGGCTCCCAACTTCACGTTCACCTCATTGTCCAAAAAGGCTGTCATAGCACCAAACATTGCATCTGAATTCTAGGTAGAAATTAGAAGGAAGAAGGTATGGGCAAAAGGGCATACCCCTAGCTGAGTCAGCTCCCTGAAGAATTCCCCTGGAACTCCCTTTCATCCCCCAGTAACTTTGCTTACATCACATTGACCATTTGGAAGGAAGGCTGGGGAATGTCTTTCAGCTTTGCACATTGCCCCCTGGAGTAAAAGCAGGAATCTGTGGGGAAGGAAGCAGATGAGAATAGATACCGGGCAGGCAGTCTGTGCTGCGAAACCTCAGAGAGTTGTTAAGGAATTACAGGAACTAATGCACACGAATAAGCACTTTGTAAACTCAGGAGGGCTTAGCAGCTGTTCTTACCCACCTTTACAACAATCCCGTAAAGTGGAAACTGAGGTGCAGAGGGTCATTCGAGGTGAGTAGCCATTAAATGATAGACCTGGGATTCCAGGGGATGCCTGGCTGTGACCTTCCTGTACCTCTCCTTGCAATAGGAGCATTAGAGAATGGAAGGCTTTTCTGAGGAGTCTGTTGTGAATGTGTTGAGGGGGGCTTGGCAGTCAAGTGCATTTGACTGACTTCCCACCCTGCTGAGTCTAGCTATTCCTGGAGGGGAGGTTCTCTTGGGAGCTGAGAGCCTGGGCTGTTGTCCGCTGAGGGCGGAGCACTGGCGGCCCCCAGTTATCTTCAGCTTCCGTGAGCTCTGGTCATGCTGTCCTCTTTGAGATTATGGATGCTTTTAATTTTGCCTTTTACCAAAGGCCTTGGGACCAGAGGCCTTCAGGCATGAGTGCCTATAAATTGCATCTTATTACATTATTAATTACAGTGTTATCTGGAGTCAAATAACTGATTAATGCTTTGGCAAGCAATGCTGTGGAATAGAAATCCTTTCTATTCCCTTCCTCCCTGCCCCTCCCCAGCCCACAAGGAGAAGGTGGGGGATCAGACATATGCATGTGTTTTGAACTCTTTGAAAGAACCACCTGTGACCCTGAGAGGCGGCAGTCCTGGGGGATGTGGGGAACACTGTGCATAATAAGGAGGAAGTTAACCCACTGGAAACAGAATGATAGAAACAGACATCCTGGAATGTCTGAGGTCCAAGACAAGGTGGGAGTGGGACCAAGAGGAGACAAGCCAGCCTGAAGCTTGGTTGCGGCTTACAGGGGAGATGGGAAGGAAGAAGGTGGGTGTTAGTTTGCGGGAACAGAGGGGCTAAAAAAGAGAACCTGCTGGAACGGGAGGAGGGAGCCCCCAGCAAAGAGAAAGTGAGAGCTCTGGAGTGCAGGCAGGAAGGACTTTGGGTTCCTTGAGAACCCTGGCAGGGAACTCTCCTGGTCTAGAGAAAACTCTGGTGAGGGTTGAGGGGCAGGGTGTAACTCAATAGTAGAGTGTGTGCTTAGCATGCACGAGGTCCTGGGTTCAATCCCCGGTACCTCCATTTAAAAATAAATTAAAAAGTAAACCTAATTACCTCTTTCCCCAGCCCAGAAAATAAATTTTAACAAATTGTAAAATTTTTTATTAATTAAAAATAATAATAAAGCCTGGCAGTCTATGGAGGGATGGCAGCTGGGCCGACTGGGGATCACCATTTGCACGCCTGCCCTTTGCTGGGAGTCTGTGGCCTCTTCCCCAAGACTCCCTCAACCCGGTAATCATTCGCCCTGTAATCATTCCTGCTTTCCACATAGCACCTCAGAAGACAGCGCTTGGGAATCTCAATCCAGAAGAGGGGCCCAGGCATCTGCTCTGCAGAAGGGGACCCGTCTTTGTCCTCGGTCCCCCAGTGCATGGAACCTCTAACTAGGTCAGGATCCTCTGGTTTGAGGGCATCCTGGAAGGTTCCCCCCAGGCTCCTGTGAGATTCCAGGACAATAAAGGAGGGCTGCTGGTGGGTGGTAGATTTTTAAGGAGTTGTGACCTTCTTGAGTTGCAGTTGGCAGATGGTAGAAGCACCGCCTCCTTGTATCCCGCCGCCTTACAAGGGGTCAGACAGGCCGCGTCTGTAAGAGTCTCGATGAGCTCTTCACGTGGGAAGCGAACACTTGTCATCTTCTTGCTGCACCTATACAGTGGGCAAAATCCCCGCCTGCAGAACTGTCGTGAGGATTCGGTCACATATGTAAAACCCTGCACACAGGGCCTGATGCAGATTAGCAGCTTAACAGCTGTTGGCGACATATTACCACACTGGACCCCTCCCATAAGCATTGCAAATGAGAGCACAGGTGGGGAGGGCAGGTGGTGGCAGGTCATGGCTCCAGGGAGTCCATGGAAAATGGAGCCACTTTAAACAGAAAGCGAACACGTGACATCTTCCATACTGCATCTGTAACAGCGGGCAAAACCTGTTTGTCAAGTTGCTGTGAGGATCAGGTCACTTACATGAAAACCCTCACCACGGGGTCTGACAAACGATAGCTACTTAACAGAAGTTAGCTGTATGTTACTGCATTTGGGCCCCTCCCACGTCCACTCACATGCCACCATGCAGGTTGTGTGCCACACAACTCTAGGAGACACCATTTCAGTCAACTGTGCTGTGCACGGCCCTTCCTGGATTTGGGCAGTGCACATCCCACACCACCGTACATGGTAGGCCTGCTGAGGTCCTGCCCCTTACTCAGAACAGACCACACCATCCTAGGACATCCCTTCTGACTTTAACTGTCAGGGGACCTTCCTGTCCTTTCACTTGCTCCTTCTCCAGCTTTGAATCACCCCATTGACGAAGAACCAAAGTGGTTCACCCACCGGGAAGGCAGTGTGGGCAAAACTGAGGGCAGGCAGTCTGAGTTCCTTTCCTTCCTCTCTCAAGGTTTACCTAATCTTTAGTCTCTCATCACTTTTTAGGGCCAGTGGCTGATTTCTGAGACAAAGTGGGCTGCCTTCCCTGGCCTTAGGCCCAGGCTCTCCATCCTGGGTCCTCGGGGGCCTGGTAGGGTGACAGCAGCCACCAGCTAGAGAAGGGATGTTGGGGGATCATGAAGTATTTCACTCCCAGCAAAGCCGAAGCAGGAAAGCTTGGAGGCTGCTGCTACTTCCATTTAAGTGTTGTCAAGTCTCAATCCCCAAGCCATTTATCCGGTGAGCCAGCCAGGCAAGAACAGAGCCTGGCTCGCAAGGCCTACCTGGTTCCCAATGCGCTAATGACACTTGACAGACACCAAATCCTAGCAATTTCCAAACAAAACCTTGATGCTCCAATCCCAGGGCTCCCGGGAAACACTCCATTGCTTCCCCAGGCTTTGCTCAGCTGGTCCTTACTGATTGCCAACAATCCCCAGCTGAGCGAGCCCTCTAGCCCCTCCCTCCCCTCCTAACCCTTCCCTGCCTGCTCCCCATCCCTGCTCCAGCTGGGGAGGCCGAGTTAAGCTCCAAGAGCCCTCTGAGAAGCTGGCCAGACGGTGCAGCAGGCCCCGATTTATGCTTTTTTTAATAACATTACCTGTTTGGAAGAGCGTTACCCAGTTGCTGAAATGATGCCAGTGGTGGACCCGGCTGAGATGTGCCATTTTAATGTTATGATACAGAGAACATTGATTGTCTCAGGGCTGCTTCAAACATTTTCAAACAGCAGAAGATGGTAGCTTTTCACTGAAGAAAGAGTTTACAAGAGACACAAGACAAAACAGACGCACAGCCAGACTTGAGTTCTTTCTACTCTGCTTCAGTTCTTAAAACAGGGAGACTTTTAAAAAATTGTACCATTATTTCAATTACGGAAACATTCACTTGAAGAAATACCAAATAATGTCACAAGCAACCATGTATCCACGACCCCGCTAGAAGAAGGAAACACTGGATGTGCTGAGAATTCCCAGTATAAGCCATTCCATCCTCTTGCCTCCTGCCCCCGTTGCTGCCACCATACTAAATTACGTCTTGATGATCCCCTGTGTCTTAACACCTCACATTGCTTTTTAAAACTTATTTAGAGATACATGTAGATTCACGTGCACCTGTAGAAACAACAGAGAGAGAGCCTGTATGCCCTTCCTGCAGTCCCAGTGGGAACATCTTGCCAAACTGTAATTCGGGGTCACAAGCAGAAAACTGCCATTAATACAACCCACTGAGCCTATTCAGATTTCACCAGTGTTACTTGCACTGGAGAGAGAGAGAGAGAGAGTGTGTGTGTGTGTGTGTGCGTGTGTGTGTGTGTGTGTGTGTGTGCAAATGCACATTTGGTGCTATGCCCACACTGGGCGTCCAGGCTGAGGGTGGAGGGCGTGGGCTCCAGTCCTGCTCAGAGGTGGCCAGAGGCTCTTCCCTGTCCCCAGCAACCCTGAGGGCCACCCCTCCCCACAGAAACACACACACCCCTCCAGAGGCAGGCCCACACCCCCAGGCTTCTGGAGCGGGGAGGCCTGAGACCAGCTGGGCGACCACAGGCTGGGAGGAAGGGAAAGAAGGCAGGGGAGGCTGCGTTGGACCAAAAACAAAGCCTTTAAACACCCATTGCTGGATTGCTGGGCTCAGCAACAGCCAGAGTGGCATGACAATACTCTCTAAATATTTAAAACGTGTGAGTCCTCAGGAAGCAGAAATTTTTTTAGCCTGAAATGAGGAGGGGAGGCAGCGGGGGAGGGGCTGGTGAGGCACGGTGGCGCAGGACTCAGGAGGGAGCAGGAGCCCGCATGGCGCGCCCAGGGCCTCTCTCCCTTGCTGTGCCTCAGTCTCTCCCCCTGTAAAGTGTGTGTAGGGGGTACCAAATGTTCTCCG
Organism: Camelus bactrianus; assembly: GCF_048773025.1. Classification (NCBI taxonomy): domain Eukaryota; kingdom Metazoa; phylum Chordata; class Mammalia; order Artiodactyla; family Camelidae; genus Camelus; species Camelus bactrianus. Next base: position 22,592,568 of record NC_133559.1, read on the forward strand.
AGGTCAGCCCAACTCTGGAGTGTTCTTTGGAAAAAGATAAAAGCTTTTACGTCTGACGGCAAGGTGCTGTCTGTCCATGGGGGAAAGAGGAAAGAACAGCCCCCTGAGGCCCCATGCCCCAAGGGATCCAGGCCCTGGGGGACCACAACCACCCAGTGAAGCGGCTTCCTGCTTTTTCTGGCTCCCCCTCCTCACAGGCTACTTGAGCTGGGATGTTTCCTGGCAAGCCAGGTGAGAAACTCACCCAGAGAGGGAGGAGGATGGAGGGCGGGGGGAGCCGGGGGGGGGGGGAGTATCAAACCCTGGTTCGGGAAAGGGCCTTGCCTGAAGTCCTGTTTCCAAAGTGAGATCCCCTGAGCCCCAGGCCCTGGGCCCCACCCTCTGAATCCTGGGGGCCTGTCCATCCTGGAAACCGCTGTGTTTTCCTGGCAGCCCCACGCAGGGAGCAGCCGATCACAGCATTGAGACCAAGAAGAGTCCTGCAGCGGCCAGGCACCCCAGCGCAGACCCCGCCACCCGGGCCTTTGTCATCCCACAGCCAGAGCCCAAGCCTCCTCTGCCACAGCCTCAGCCTGCTTTCTCCAGGAAGGCACCCATCCTTGCATCCTCTTCTTAAGAGTTCCTGGTAGAAAAATGTCTAACTTGAATCTCATCGCTGTTCCAGGGAAAATAGAAAGGAGCTTGCACCTCCCCTCTCTGGTTACTCCACTGTCTCCCTTCTCCATCCTTCCTCTCCCAACCTGGTCCACTCCATCCTCACATCCCCTGATCCAGTCAGACCCCCTTCAAAACACCGCCTTCTCTGTCCCCGCCCTTCTGTGCGCAGCACCTCCCCACCATGCACGCAGCGTGCTTTCACACACATCCAGGGCCCACACCTCTCCTCCCGAACCTGTGGAGTCTGATGTGCTTCGGAATTCAGGTTCAGATTTTAGGGAGGTGATGTGACGCTTATCCCCTCTGGTGTCTAACATCTCAGCGAGGTCTGGACCAACTCCCAGGCAATCAGGCACATTAATACTTTCGCAGGGAGACCCATGAATATTCACGCCAAGCGGCCATAAATAAAAGACTATAAATAGCCTCCATTCAGGGCAGGTTTTGCCTCCAAATGAGTTACATAAAGACTGTTTTCTGGTTTCTGTGGATAAAAGAGTGAGGGCCTGACTCAGTCAGTCCAGGCTTCACCTTACACCTGGGCTGTTCCCCGCTCGCCTCCTGGTTGTCACCTCCTGCTTTGTCAGAGTCCCTGCTACGCCCCAGTGGTCTCCTGCAGACCCCTTCTCTCATGCTGCAGCTCCCCTGCTCCAGACCTTCCAGACTGCCCTTGAGAATGCCGAAGGGGCAACTCACCCCGATGGAGGCCCTGAGTCATCGCACAGGCAAGGCCACTGTGGGGCCCAGGACACAATGTGCAAACTAGAGCGGGGATGAGGGCAGGGACGAGCCTGTCCTTATGCTGCTCTTATGTAAATTACAAAAAGGCTCCCCCTCCAGGCAGCCATGGCCAGAAGGTCCATGGTCCAGCCCATCTGTGGCTCAACTCAGCACTTGTGTGCCGGCCACCAGGTGCATAATTTTCCATAGCGGCCCCAAGAGGGGCCTTCCTGACTTCCACGTGGAACACTACGGGGCTCTGAGGAGGGCGGGCTGAATGTGTGGCCCAGCGTGGGGGTGCTGCAGCCCCAGCGGTACCTCTCTCAGGCTGGGCAGTGGGAAGTCCTCCCTCAGATGACAGGGGAGAGCAGCCAACATGGGAGATTCAAACTGATAGTGAGCGTGCCAGGGACTCCCCAGGACTGGTGGGTGTGTTTTGCAGGGAGCTGTCATTTGATATTACTCAAATGAGGTGCAAAAGTCAGAGCAGTGAAGTTTTCATTGTCACCCCCTCCCACCCATGGACTGGGGACACCTGGGGTTTAAAGGCCCCTGTGGCCCTTAGGTGGTCAAAGCCTAATTCTCTACACCTGACTGCCCCCTGGAAAGTCAGAAATCTTCCCACTGCTATTAAGAGGGCGGTGGTCCCCCTCTGCTGAGATCAGGAGGAGGGAGAGACCCTGGGGGGCTGCCTCCTGCCTCCCTCCTGGGTTCCGCACTGGCCCTTCTTCTGCCCCAGGTGGGACCCCTGACACACTATGGAAGTGAAATGGGCAGAGAGCAGTAAGCCAAAAAAAAAAAAGAAAAAAAAAAAAAGACAAATAAAGACAAATGGAGAGGAATAAACTATAAGAAGGGCTCACTTCAGCTCACCTACCTCCTCCCCACTTCCCCTGGAAGATCAAATTATGACCTGAAATCACTGGATACATATTTTATTATGTGGGTAATTTAAAGGATTAGAGTGAGGCAAAGAATTCATAAACTGTAGTCACATTAGAAGACAAATTGTTTCCATTAATCTCCGAAGAAGGGAGGGAAGGAGAGAAATGAGAAAATGTATGTGAGCGGGAGAAAGGCAGGCGGAGGAAGCAGGGCTGGGGGGTGCGGGTGGAGACAATGAGGCTGCTTTTCTCAGGGGCTTTTGCAGCACCCCCACCCCCACCCCCCAAAACAAGCCAAGGCTCTGCTCCAAATAAGGCTGATTTGCATTGCAGATTTGTCTCTGCTGCTTTTTGCTTCTGTTGCCAACCAGAGATGGTTTAAATAACATGTATTGTTCTGCATGATTCCTTATGCAAATGTTTCTGGCCTGTTTGTTATTCCTGAATAATTTCCAACGCCTGCTGTCTGGGCAAAGGCAGCAGCTCACTTTCCCAGCTGTGCTGAGTCACCTGCTGGTGGTCGGGGGTCAGGGCACGAGGACAGGGTTTCGATGGCTTCAGCCCCATTCCGGAAGGCCAGCGATGGTGCCCCAGACAGCCCAGGACACAAGCCCCCCCTACCCTCAAGAGCGCCATACCTGGGAGGACTGCCAAGAACCTAGTCTAACTGCCCAATTTTGTGCAGAGGAAACCAAGGCCCGGAGGAGAGAAGTCCCTCTGCACCCGGGCCATCGTGTTTCTCTGTGAGGAGGAGGCCTGTATATGCTGGGGACGTGAAGCCCCCTGCAACCTCAGGCTGTGAAACTGAGGGCCTACCTACCAGGAACAAACCAGTGAATGAGCTCAGATTTAATGAATGAATTGTGTAAGCAGCCACTTTTTTTCCAGGAATGGGGCTTAGAAAGTAAGAGGTCACCAAACTGAACCTGGGTCCGCTCACCTGCCGTGCAGCAAAGCCAAACTGCCTGTTGTGATGAAGGGAAGTCCGGCTGTGCATTGCAGGGCACCAAGCCCAGAGAATGGGCCACACTCATCCTCAAAAGCTCGGACTCCCCGGTGGTTTGTAGGGATGGGTTTTTAGAGACAATGTGAGGGAGAGGGTCATGGGTGCATGATCAGCTCATGCTCAGTTCTCTGGTTGGAGGTAAGGCAACGGGTGATGTTTCGGAAATCTCAGTTATCCACCTTTGGTTCTGACCGGCCTGGGGTCTCCGTGCTGGTGGTCAGCATGCAGTTAACTTCCTCCACTTGGTGGGGGTTTTCGTATCTGTGAAACAACTCAAGGAGGTGGCTCAGGATACTACCCAGAGCCCCTGAGGAAGAACTAGAGGACTTGGCTTTGTGTTGTGGGTCAACTATCATTCCTTTGTCCTGCTTGACTGTTTCCCTTTGACTCTGCATTTTCTCACGTCTTTGGTTAAATGTGCTCTGTGGAACTTGGGGAAGGCCTCGGAGGCTGAAGCGCTCTTACAAACAAGAGGCGGGGGACACAGGGGTCTGTCCCGAGGGAGGTCTCACGGGGTCCTGCTCAGCTTCAAAACAGTAAAACAGACCCTGCTCTCAGGAAACTCCAGAGCCCAGGCGGGAGCGTGTACGCTTCGAGGTTTACTTCCCTCTCACTTCCATGGACTCAAATTCGGGGCCTCTTCTTAGCGTCCTAAAACCATTCTCAACTATCCATCACCTCCTGCCGAATGGATCCGGGCCCGTGCACGGCCCGTCACCCAGGCTGGACACGTACAGCCCCAGAGGACACCATTTCGTGTTCTCACCTCCTTGTTCAACCATCTGTACCGTTTCTTCATTCACCAAATGTTCCTTACCCTGCAGTGATCAGAGCTGGATGGGGTAGGCTTTAGATGTTTCAGCCCTGAAGCCGGGCAGACCTGGGTGTGCTTTTCCCTACTCTGGTTTCTGCTTCAAACCCTGGAAGCCTCAGTTTCCCCACTTGTAAAATGAGAATAAAAATTGTTCCAAGGACTAAGTGAGATAATATGCAGAAAGCTCTCAGCGTGGACCCTGGCACATGATAAACAGTCCAGAATTATCACTTAAAATAAACTCTGCTAGGCACAAGGATACAGAGCTGGCCACCACTCCCTCTGCCAGGTCCCTCCCTCCCTAACAGAGCCTGGAGATGTGCACAAGGTGTTCTAGGGACAGAGTGGACAGAACGGCCCTGCCTCGGGGGCCAGGATGGTGTTACCAAGAGGCCACAGTGGAGCAAAATCTCGAGGAAGAGTGGAAGCTCTTCAGGCGACCAGGGCAGGGGCCTCCCGGAAAAGCAGTGTGTGCAGAGACTCGGGGCTGCAGCATGGATTGTTCTGGAAACCACAGGCTGGGTAGTGTGTTTCCCAGAGCATGGGGCTTGCACTTGGGATGAACCCAGCTGATCCAGGACGCCCTTTCCCGGCCTCCTTCGGCTCCAGCCCCCTTCAGCTGGCAGCCCGACCCTAGGGACTCCCGCCCTTGTGCCGCCGGGGCCGTGGGCCGGTTGAGTGGCGGGACTGCAGCCTGGCTGGATGCTGAGCTTGGGAATCACTGTACTGTGCACTAGGAAATACATATAACCAGCACAGAAAAATTCCCTTTGAAACAATTCATTTTAAGTTAAAAAACTCTAAGTCAATTTTTTTTAAAATGTTAAGCAAATAATTGTGCGAGAGGTGCTCAGCTACAATGAAATTCTTTGACGAGGGTGTGTGGATGACTGATATCCGGGGAGACCTAGACTAACACATACAGCATGAATCCAGGAGTCCGAGGCCAGTAGACAAGACAGGTAAAGACCCAAGAACGGGTCCCCTAGGCCAGGCCTGAGACTGTGCACTGACAGGGAGCCTGAGATGGATTGATTCCCTGGACCAACCCCCACGTAAACACTAGGACCCGGTCTTCTTCTTTCCTCTGTCCCCCGTGGACGGAGTCAGCTCTCAGTGGTTTACAGGATGCGGACAAAGAAGACAGTCTTCCACAGTGCCTCACTCTGCCCTGACCTGGCCTCCTGGATTGGTCCCTGGACTGGCCCCTCTCTGCACTGGACAGGTGCAATCTTGGGGAGATTGGGCCTGGGGCATTTTCCAGAGGAACCTAAGTCACTAAACAGATGTCTCTCTGGTCTGTGGCGAGCATACTGGCCTCGGAGCTCAGATTCTTCAAGCTGGGTCCCTAGACCACCGCCCTTGTTAAAAAAGGCAGCTCCCAAGGCCCTTCACTAACCTCCTAACTAGTCACAGGAAAGGGCAGTGACTCTGTGCGTCCTGGTTCTGCCTGTGACAAGTCGAGGCACCTCTGTGTCCCTCGGCCTCTTGTCTGGACAAGGGAGAGGGGAGTGCTTGCTCCAGGATGGTTGTTGAGGGAGTGGGTTCACATCCTTAAAGCTCTTAGAACATCCTTGGCACCATGAGCGATGCACAGCTTCAGCTCTTGTGTTGGTAGCATCTCCAGCAAGAGGCCCAGAATCCATATTTTTATCAAGGAACCCAATCAACCGTGCTTTATCCCCAAGCTTGGGTACCACTGCTCCAAACTATAAGGTTCCTACAGCTCCCAGCCCCCTGGCTTCCCCCTCCTCCTTCAGCTCCAACTTGGTGCCTCACTCCTGGAGAAGCCCTGCCCTTGCTGGGACGATAGGGACGCCTGAGTGACAGGATCTTCTCCTGGCTCTGCTGGGGCAGGTGCAAAAGCCCTGGGCTCTCGGCCACCTCCTGTTCTTTCTCAGCAAACTCACCACCGGGGTGGCCCGGAGGTGATATTTGAGGACAGAGACAAGAGAAGAAACTCCACACACAGGACGATGGAGCTGACCATTGAATCTGCTGCCTCGTGTGAAGTGTGATCACGAGCCCGTGATGCTCGAGTGAGAGGGGAACGATTCGGCTCATTTTCAAAAGCAAAGAGCACGCGCGTGCACGTGTAGGCAGCAGAAGGCCCAGGGCAGGGTGAGGTTTAGAGACTTCTTCCAAGCAACAATGGGCCCCCAGTGACATCAGTGACTGAAAAAATTATTATTATGACACTTAGTAAGAAGAAGAATGATGCTACTGTACCATGTAGCATCTTTAAAGAGAATCCTCTCAACACCCTTGGGGAGTGCATAGGGCCGGTCTTACCCTTCCTTTGTTAGGTAGAAAAGACTCCTTGACAGCTGAAGGTCCAGGGAAGGGGAGGGGACAGGGACATTTTCTCTCAGCTCTGCAGGCACCAGGCAGCTGGGAGAGGGGGCGGGGGTCTGCAGCCACAGAGCAGCAGGATGAGTGAGGCACTTGCTCCTTGCTCTCTCTCTCCCTGTAGGTCCCAGGGGATCAGACAGCACTTGGAGCCAAAGCAGGTCACCTCCACACAGTTTCCTGAGTGCCTCTGGTTTGCTCCCCATCCCTGTGGGTGGAGGACTGAGGATGGGAGGGTGGGAGGCAAGGCCCGGGGACCTGAGACTTCTACATACGAAACAATAGGAGAATGAACAAGCAAGCGTCCTAGTGGAAGGAAGGAGCGTGAATCTGGAATAAACAGGCTTGTCTATGGTGTCTTCATTTTGCTGCATGTCAGTCCCTCTTCTGTGCCATGGGGGTGATGATTGCTCCCTCCCGTGTGGTGCTGAGGACTGACGGAGTCCTGTGCAGGGAAGCAGCAGCCTGCAGCGGGGCCTCCACGGTCCTTCCCATCCCCATCCCCGCATGCCCAGTCCTGTTTCTCTCACACCAGCTCCTCCCAGGAAGGCCAGTCAGCGCATCTCCTACGATTCCTGCCTGCCCTCTGGGTAGCTTTGCCGGCATCTTTCTTTAGACCGAGGCCTGAGCTGGGGGGCCGATCCCTGTCCGCCTGGGCGTGCCCTGTCCAAGAAACTGAGCCTCCAGCCTAGCAGATGTAATGTCAAGAAAGGGACTCTTAAACCATGGTTGGTTAATTTGTATATTTCTAAGCTGGACTTTGTTCTTAATAAGACCTGGTAATTTTTTCAGTGCTAATGGAAACTCCCCTAGTGCTCTATGAGTTGTTGCCAAAATGATGTCACTTAAACCTTTTGAATAGACATGACCCAATGCAACTGCACGAAGACCCACGTGGCGCCGTCCGCTGAAGGCACAGCCTCAGGAAACACACCTGTTGAGTTTAGCTGAGGTGGTCCTGGTCTTGTTTGGGAAAGAGAAGACCTGGAGGGGCCCTGAGAGTCCTCTTCAGAGATTTGGAGGCTGCCCAGGGACCACATTCAGAGGGCAGGTGTCAGTGACCAGACACCATTTGCTCAAAGAGAGGAGGAATGTTCAAATGCTTAGTACTGTCTCCTCAAGGAATGGGCTCCCTTGAGGGGTGGCGAGCCAAGCAGAGGAGGGACACTGTAGGGTGATGGAGAAGTCCAGATTTGGCTGGGAGATCGGCCTGTGCTCTGCGAAGTTCACTCACCTCATGTTCCAGAATGTGTGGAGCACAAGACACGTGCTCTAGTAGGAAGAGCAGAGAAGTGATAAGTGTTCTGGGAGGAGGGGCCTCAGGCCCTCAAGGGTGAGTGGAGTTTGAGTCATCAGAAGGGGCAGATTGGAGGGTTCTCAGCCGGGAAGCTACGGGACCAATTTCCTCTCTTGTAGGTGGTCCTGCCACCCTGCCTCCTGCTCCTGCATTCCCAGGAGAAGAGCCGAGGCGGCACATGGAGGTCGGGTAGCCAAGGCCTCGGGAGGAGCTGCCCGGGCCTGGGGAGGGGCAGGCCTCCAGCCGCCCACCGCAGCAGCCCTGGCCTCTCAGCCGCACGTTCGAACTCTGAGGGGCCTGATGTCGCCCCCAAGCCCGAGCTGGAGGGCACCACGTGTTTAGGACAGGGATGAATGGGCTGTGGCTTGGCTGAGCAGGGATCACCTTAACCATCACATCCCATGACCTATTACACGGGCGATGCTGTCAGACCCGGAGCAGTCGATTGAGAAGTGTGAGAACATGAGCTCACACAGGCTGCGCTGGGTGTGGTGGCTGCTCTCAGACACTGCTGGAGCCAGGAAACCAGTGGGGCCTAACTGGGACCCACGGTCCAGAGGTGGGCATCCTGGCTGAGCGTCTTACCATCTGTGGGACACTAAGCCAGTGACCTCACTTCTCCAAGCCCCAATTTCCTCACCTACGAAGAGGCGAGAAAGCACCTGTCACAAGGTTGCCAGGAGGACGGGGCAGATGGAACAATCCATATTCTCATGAGACAGAGATGGTGTCCAGACCACAGCAGGTGCTCAACAAATACCACTCATTCATTTTACACCCTCGTTTTGTCAAGGGTGACGGACAGGTAGTGGGTGGAGGCATTTTATATGGGACCTGAAAGGAATCCCCCATTTGGGGTAAGAGAAGGGTCTGTCCCCCACCCTAGAAGCTGTGCCTGACCAGGCCTGGTTTGCAGAAATTGTTCTCATTTCAGGGCAAAAGATGAGAGTCACCCAACACAGCCTTAAGGCCCCCTGGCTTTGGGGATAAGGATGCTAAATGCACATCTGAAATTTGGGGACAAGTGATGCCAACCTCCCACCTTCCTCTCCAGGGTCCAAGGCTGAGTTGGACAAGTAGCATCTTAACTCCACTAGTTTAGAGCCATTTTAGGCAAGCCCTTGAGCCTCAGTTTCTTCATCTGTAAAATGGGCATCAGAACACCTACTGCATGGAGATGGTGCAAAGATTAGATGTCACGGCGCATATGGCACCCAACACAGTGCTCACAAATGAGAAAAACATGTGAGCTGCCCTCCCCTTTCTTCCCTGGCTAATGATTCGAGCCCTTGGGGGGACACTGTCAATCTAAGCAAGGCGCTGACCTGCTTGCTCCCTCAGTCTCCCTGGCAGTGGACGACCGTCCACCAGTAGCTGAGACTAGCAGCCAGAGGAGCGGGGAGGAGTAGAGCTGAGAAAACTGGCTGGCATTTATTAGAAAAGCCTTGTGGATTTACAAGGAATTAGCGTACCTTGTCTCGCACCAGATGCCACACTGCTCTACCTTTAGAAACTTCAAGATAAGGGAAGGTTCCAGGGAAGTGAGCATGCCGGCTCTCCAAGGTTGGCTCTATAAATACCTGCCCAGGTGGCCTCACCAGCTCTGTCCTCTGATCCAGAATCAGCCCCTCGTTGCAGCAGCCCTGGGAGCGCTGGGGCTGGGAGCCGGGAGCAGTGCTGGACGCCGAGCAGGGCCACGAGGTGCCCACCTCCCGCTGCATCTCCAAGGCCCATGCTGCACCCCATCGCTAGCTTGCTCTGGAGCCCGCAGGGCAGGGAGGGAGAAGGCAAAGACAGAAGGTCAAACCACTGTCCCTGAGCCTGGGGCCAGCGGGCTGGTCACGGGGCAGGGAGAGCCGGTGGAGGATGCAGCGGGAAGGCGCAGGTTCATTCCCCCGGAAGAGCACGTTCTGAGCTTCTGCTCCGCTGGGCAGGGCACCGGGCCGGGAGGAACGCAGTGAGGACAGACTCGGGCCTGCCCCCTGCCCACCCCGGGAGCTCAGAGAGCAGGAAGCGGGCGATGGCGCAGTGTCCACTCTTCAGGGAGGCACAGACACCCGACACCTGAGTGATTCGGGGAAACGGAGCCTGAAGAGAGAAGGCAGAGAATCCTCAGGAGAGCAAAGCACACAGCGGACTTGGGAGTTAGGACCTCGACGCCTGTAGGTGCTGGGCCGCTGCACGTGCCCACAGCCAGGGGTGCCCCCCGGAGACCCAGCCGCCCTCCCTCTGGTAACTGGGTTTATCGTGTTAGATAGACCCGAGCTGCTATTTGGAGAGGTGGATGGCTTGCTCTGAACCCCCGTCACACTGAAGCAATCACAGGCTTGTTCCTGAGCGACTGCCACAGAATTAAATAGTCAGCAAGCCTGCAGGGTTAAAAGTCAGGAAAGCAATTTTTTAAGAAACCGACCTCAACTCATTCTGTAATATTTCCTATTTACATTGAAGCAATGTCAATTCTTGGCTTTAGACCTCACAAGAGACCAAGGATTTAAAGACACTTATGAGACAGAGATAAATCTTTGATAACCGCAGAGGGAGGCATGTCTGGAAATGTTAAGTGGGTTGCGTTTGGTCACAGCTCATTCCAGTCTCCCTGACGGGCCTTGCGCTCCTCTGGGTGCTCTGCTCAGTCCTGTGTCCTGTGCAGGGTGTGCCTTGTGCCTGCTGTTCACGAGGGGAAAAAGCAATTAGCAATGTGTTAATTATCCTTTCATTTGTACTTTGGTCCCCAAAGCTTAAATGTTCAGTCTGCGTTTATCTTGGTGTCTGATTCAGCTGTGGCCATTCCTGGGGGCACCAGGGCCGTCTGCAGCTCCTCTGCTGGGGAGGCCAGATGCAAACCAGATCGGGTCACCTGCCAAGCACCTAGGCGGAGTCTAGAAATCAGGGCGAGAGCCAGGGTCAGGAACTGGACATGAGAAGGGATGATAAAGCCTTGACCAGACTGTGTCAGTCTCTTGAATCATACACCAGATCTTGGGTTTGGGTAAGAGGTCAGTGGTGGGAAGTCCAGCCAGACACCACTCTGGAGAAATGCATACTTCTTGTACAGTTTGGACAAGGAGATGGGACAAGGATTCTAGTGGTGACAAGTCCAGGCAAAGAATCACAAGGAAAGACATCAGGTGGGGACAGAAAGAGCTGCCGGTCTAATTCATGAGTCACAAATTTAAATGTGGTCTGGCGCTGGGTCCCCTGGTACAGACAGTCGCAATTGTTGAAGGTCAACCGCCTTTGTAACTTATTATGACCATTCACGGCTGAGATCGAAGCACAGTCTAAAAAGGCACATGACCAGTTAACGGACTTGTCTAGGGTGAGACTAGAAAGCACTTAATGAATTTTCTTCTTTCCTGGAAGAGCCATTTAGGTGTCTTTGAAAGTAAGAGAGGACCCCAATGTGACATGCTTCCAGGGCGTCCCCAGGCCTCACCAGCCTTGGTACCAGTGGAGCCACGTTCCCTCTATGTATTTGGGTTTTGCTGGCTGGGGCTACACCTGCCATTACAGCATCTCTAGACCCTCTGGAAAAGCCTTTCCCAAGTACATCCTGGAGGTCCCTGAGAAGCTTCTCGTGGCTGGTGCGGGGCCTGCTCATCTTGTCCCCCACATCGGATGGAGTGAAGTCACCAGGATGGCACTGCTGTCAGGGAGACGCCTTTGTCCTTGAGGACACGTTTGCCCTTCCTCACAGAGGTCCTTGGGAAAACAGCGACTTCTGCTTCAGCTGCGGACTCCTTTCCGTCACCTTAGGTGTGGGGCTGAGCCAGGGGAACAGGGTTTGAGAGAGTACCAGGTGGTCTCCTCCCACCCCCTCCATCATTCGCCAGCATCCCCCTCTCCACTGAAGACCAGCTCCTGATGGGGTTGCAGCACCAGGTCATCAGATGGGCTTGGGGACGTCTTCCTTTGAATGTGGTGCTAAAAGCTCTAAGGAAGCCCTCTCCTAAAACTGAAGCCAGGGCAAAGGCGTAGAAGGCCAAGAGAGCTGAGCACAAAGGGGCGACAACCACAAGAAAGAAAGAGATCCACACATCTCTCATCTTCCAGTGACCAAGACATACTGACTGCCTACGGGAGACTGCTCCCAGGACCACCTTGATGCAAACCCAGTTCCCCGACCACAGAGTGGGCCGCGAAGACTGAGGTCGATGTCATGCGAGCTCCCACAGAACAAACCAGGGCTGGGCGAGCTACGGAGAAGCCTGCTGCCCTGCCATGCCTTGGGGAGACAAGAACCATGGCAGACTATGGGGCTGCGGATGCTGACCACAAAATCAGGATTATCCCACTGAGTCTAGCTGGCTGCTTCTTAATCTAATAAACTTTTCCATCATGGGGAAACAAAGAAAATCCCTGTTTGAGCTCAAACTGGGATCTGGCTGGGATCACTGCGACATCTCATGGTCGTACCAACACTGTGAGTCAGATCACTTTCCCCGTCACTAACTAGGGGTAACACCGGGCCACCCTCCCCAGCCTCTCTGGCCCCACTGCTCTCCTGTGCATATACGGCCCCGCCGATCCACATCACCACCAACCCTGAGCCTTCCACGTTCTTCTGGACTCAGGCTCCAACCCACATCCTGGGACATGGTGCTTTTAAGGCCTGAGAAGACTGCAGTGGGCATCCCAACCTCAGTCACCGTTACATCCTTTACAAGTGCTTCCTGAGTACCAGACACCATGCAATGGACTGTACACAAGACAACCCAACATCCCCCACTTTAAAGGTGAAAAAACAAAGGCTCAGGAGAAAGGCGTGGCACGCCCAGCATCCCAGGACTGTGCAGGGCCCGGCTGCTTGGAGCCCGGGCTGCCTGGCTCCTAAGGCTCATGACACCACTTTATTTTGCAACCCAGAGGCCTTCATCAAAACCAGCCTCCTCCATGGCTGCCTGTCACCCTGTAACTTCCGGCTCCCTGCCTGGCCCGGCCGCCTCTCCTGACTCTCAGTTCAGCTGAGGATTTTGTGTGCATCGTGCTTTGGTCTGGTTCCCTCTTATTCTCTGCCTGGAAGCAGCAGGGCTTGTCCTGGCTTCTGCAGCAGCTGCACACTGACCCCAGTGTATGGCAGCCCCATTGTCTGTCACCAGGGGCCACTCCAGCAGCTGCCTCTGTCCCCTCAGCCCAGCAGGAAAGCTCACAATCGGAAGTTGACCAAAGCCTATTAGGTCATCCTGTCCATGCCCCAGTCTCCCTGCCGGAAGGCACGCACGTCACTCTAGTAAATGAGCTCTTACCTGGTTAAGGTGACCCCCCCAAGGGAGGCTGAGATTCCCCTCACTGATGCCACCTGGAAGCACCTGTCTCCCTCAGGGAGCTGGGACTTCCCAACTCACTGTCCAACCCAAGGCTTTCCTGGCAAAGGAGAAAATTGGGCCCTGGCAGCTGTCTACACGCTGGAAACCATAACCCCTTCATCCCAGACCTCCCCTTCATCCCGGAGGCTCTCTCCTGAAGACTCCGAAAAGCCATCATTAAATGCAGCCAGTGGTTCCTTCTAGGCGGCCTGAGTGGAGGCCCCTCCACATCATCAGAGCCGCTGGGCATCTCCTCATCCAGGACCACTGCCCGCAGGCCACCCGGCCCACCCGGCGCTCTCGAGGAGGATCACGTGGGCACACAGAAGCTGCCCTTTAGGGCCAGTCATCCCTTCTTGTTTGCTGAGGGCTAGGAATGGGTGGGACTGGGCCCTCCCCCAACCCCAGGAGGGCCCGGAGGTCGTGGCCTGGTGGGCAGGTGGGACAGGCCTGAGGGGCTTCCTCAGCTCAGCACGAGGAGCTCCTGTGTTTGGGAAACAGAATACGAAGCTTCTCACTGGACACCGGGGGACGGGAAGGTGGGGCAGGCGAAGCTCAGGGCCAGTTCTCACGGCTGCGCGCATAAATACCAACAGGAGCCACCACCCACCTAGCAAAGCAGAGGGGATGGCCCAGGTCCTGGGGCATGGCTTGCCTTGACTCTGAAAGTCTCATAAACACCATGGACCACACCTACAAGATTTTGCCCATGATTTTAGGGATGTGGCTGAGCCCCCAGGGCCCCGTGGACTTAGGTCTGCCCGGCTGGCTCCCTAGTTCCCTCTGGCTTTGTCATTCCGTGCTCTGACCGCACAGTGCCGTCTAGGTGGGCAGGAGTCACCGCCCTCCTTCTGCCCCAACTCCCGGTAACAGGGTGTTCCACGGCCCCTGGGCTCAGCTGGACAAGAGGGAGTCTCCTCTAGACTCTTTGACTCTTGATCCTAAGGGATAAGCATGGGTGGGGGACATGATTTCAAGGCTGCTGTTTTCTATCTTGACGAAAAATTTGCTACTTTGTGCTGCTGCAGAAGGAAAATAGAACCATGACTTGTGCATCCAGCATTTCGGCTGAAGTCCAGCCCTTTGGATGGTCTGTCAGGTTTCTCACAATGACACATACGTTCCTTCCCAGCGGGACTGGGGGTGGGTTAGGGCACCGTTCTCCCCGCAGTCCAGCTAATCTCTTGGGGAGCTGTTGGAGTCCTGCCTGGGAGGGAAAGTGCAGAGTGGGGAGCCCCTCTGGGAAGGCTGGAGGGGCCCCGATCGTCAGTAGCACAGCCCTCATCCATCTCAGAGCCTCACTGGCCTGCGGCCTGCTGAGCGCTCCCTGTCTGTCCATAACGCGCTATTACTGCTCTCTTGCTGAGCACTCGGAGGCCAGCTTCCATTTGGCCGGAGAAAAATAATGATTGTTTGTTTATTAGTTGGGAGCAAATGTCCAGCCACAAAAGTGCATTTGGGCTGAGCCCAGTTTCCATCAAGCCCTCCCCTGGCCTGGGCCCTCCCCTCCAGAGCCCCTGTATGGGTGGATGTGTTGGCTGGGGTCCATCACGGGCAGGTGGCCCAGGGGTTGCAGGAGTCTGTATGAAGTTTAACACTGGCAACCTTGGCTCACAATTGGCTTCTGGAAGGGAAGTGGGGACACCGCTGGGGAGACTCTGGCCAGGCCACACAAGCTAATGTGACCAAGGGAACCCGGGCTGGTCTGGCCATGGGTTGAGCCCTTCTGGGTGAGCTCTAGAGGGTCTTGGCTGGAAGCCACTGGCTAAAAGCTCTGACAACCATTCTGAGTCGGGGCTGTCGGGGCTGTCGGGGCTTAGGGGGCCTGAGCGTGAGTAACCGTTTCCTCCTGCTCCATCTCTGCTCCCACCCTCTCTCCACCACCTTCCCTCAGTGGGATCTTTGGACCACACTGACCTGGGTTCAGTCCCCGGCTCTGCCACTTACGAAACTGTGAGATCTCAGAGAAACCTTTCACTTCCTTGAGCTTCGAGTAATTCATACAATTATTGGGACTCTTCTGATTGTGTGAGCTGCAATACGGTGGCCGGGTAATCCTAAACTATGCCTTGCAGGCACTCAGCACCAGGGAGCTGAGTTGCCCCTTTCTCCTCCCAGGAAGCCCGCACCTTAGGCTCATTTGGTGGCCAGAGCTGGTTGCCTGTCTCCCTAATCTATCTTCCTGGAACTTCCCTCTCCCAGGGGACTCGGGGAACCCAATCCCCAGCTCCCACCTTGCTCACTATTCTTCAAGTCAAATAACTTGCCCTTTCCTTTGGAAAAATGTATCCGTTAATCACTAAAGGGAAAAAAAAAGACACCAGCAGAGCTAGCCTTGATCGGGCCAGGCCTGAGTCCCAGCTCCGACAGCCACTTACTGTGTGACCTGAGACATGCCATCCACCCCACACGTCCTCGGTCTCCTCACCTGTCAAATAAGACAAACGTCCTAAGCAAGCTTGGAGAGGCTCTCCCACCCTCCAAATACCATCTCCTCTTAGAAACAGGAGAAGCATCCTGCAACATCCTCATAAGCGCTATCTCTTGTCTACTTCCTGACTCTTTTCTTAAGCCATTGGCTGACTTCAAACCCTCTTACCCTGTTGCTCCACTGTTCCCGGGATGTTAGCAACCCTGGCCACCCGCAGTGCTCTCTGTCTGTCCTGCATTCTTTGTTGACACTGTTCTGGAAGATCGCTGGGGTTTCAGGTAAGTCACTGAGCCACTTACAGCTCAGGGTTGCTCCCAGGCACCACCCTTCCCCCTACGGCTCCCAGGGTTGCTCCAGGAAGGTCACAAGCGGTCGGTCTCTAGGTCATTGTCCTCCCAACCCCCCCCCCCCACCGCCTCCTTTCCTCACCTAATCATTGTACCTGTCAGCTGAAACTAAGTCCAGCAGTGGTAACAAATGGCCCCAAGTCTTAGTGGCTAGAGCAGCCAGGAGTCCTTTCTTGCTCACCCACATGTTCATGTTGGGCTCCACATCCTTCTCCCTCCAGGACCCAGGGCTGACGGACACCAGCGCCACCTCGCTGAAGAAGAAGCAATGGCTCCTCAGGCTTCTGCTTGGACCTCATGCCCATCACTTCCACTAACATTTCACCTGCTAAAGCAAGTCACCTGGTCCAGCCTGCCTCGGCGGGGGAGGAGTCATCCTCTTCCCACAAAGATGGACAGTGGGTACCTTGACAACAGCACAATCCCCTTGGGAAAGCCTCACAATCGTCCTCTAGTCCACGCCTCTCATTTTACAGGTGTGGGGAAGAAAGCTCAGAGACAGGATGCGATACACCTGAGGTCACACAGCAATCAGTAGAAGAGGAGGGGCCAGAGTACAAGTGTGTTGATGACTTTGCAGTTCAGATGTAGGAGCAGGACCGAGAAGAGACAGGTTTGAATTGAATTCCGACCCTGTAATTCTGACAAAGTATTTCAACTCTGAGCCTTGGCTTTCCTCTCTGGAATAAGGGGTAAGGGTATCAGTCTCCTGGCAGGGAGGTTGGGAGGTCGAGTGAGATTTAATAAAGCGTCATGCTGTGTCTGACATGGAGGGTCTCTGCATATACATTTGTTCTGATCCCTCCCTGCCCTATCCACAGCCCAAACTCCTTTGTCTCATTCCTCTCCACTCTTTTTCTTAGCTGCCTCCATGACCACCTCTTCTTCATTAAGAATTGGAGAGAAAAAAGTTGAGCCAGAGAAGTTCCTGGCTGTGAAGCCTCCTGGTGTGGCCTCCAAGCTCCGGGAGAAAAAGGTCCTCAGAGCCAAGTCTTCCATGAGGATCTGACGACTCACCGCCCCTCTACACCCACCATCTCCTCAATGCCTCACCTTGGCCCTGGGCACTGTTCCCATTACACAGGTGAGAAGACCGAGGTCCAAGGTGGTTGGGAACCAGGACTTCTGGTGACTGCTCTTGGGCTCCACATATCTACACCCTCCTGCTGCACCTGTCCCCATAATCGATCGCCTCCCCTCCTCATGCCCTGACCCCATGTAAGGAGAAGAACACCTCCGAGCTTCCAGAAGAGCCATGGGGTCCTCCCGGCATGAGAGAAACGCAACTCGTGTGAAAAAAATGGGGAAAGGGCTTCAAGAACAATTGTCACCAGTCCTGTTTGGCTTTGTCTTATAAAAATTCTGTTTTCAACATTCACGAAACAAAGGTCCAGGAAAGTCTGCCCAAGCAGAGCCATTTCCTGAGAGCTCTGACAGTTAACATTTCAAGGATGTGTGTGTGTGTGTGTGTGTGTGTGTGTGTATTTCAAACATCCCTCCAAAAGACAGCTCTGGAACCTGTTTGGAATATGTTTTTATGATTAGACGAGGGGCGCGCGTGTGTGTGTGTGCACGCATGTGTGTGCAGGTTGCTCGCTGCTGTGTTTGTGTTCTCTCTCCCCCCACCCCCACCCCCGTCCCCTCTTTGAAGAGCTGTTTTCTTTGTTCTGGGAATCTGGCTGCACTTAGAATGTCTAACCACAGCACAGATGGTCCCAATTTATTGCCGCCTTACCTGTCTGGGGAGACATCTCCATGCCCCGTCCCACCTCCCACAGCTGTCTCCCTGAGTGTTCCGGGGGGCCCCTTCTGCAGCCGCCTCCACTTCCTTTTCCAGCCACCCTCTCAGGAGCCCTCTGGGCAGACCTGCCATCTCAGGCCGCCCCTGCCCTGGGGGCCGACATCTCTGCTCTGCGCTCCAACTGAAGCAGGAAGACTCCCCTGGTCTCCTATACCTTCAGCTTCAGCCAAGGGTGCAGACCTGCCCAGTCTGGAGACAGACCTGCTTTTGCAGGGTTTGCTCAAAGCAAAGGGGCTCCTACAGAGAGCAGGAGAGCCTCTGTTTTATTCGAAACTGATTGGGCTGGAAAGGGATAAATGTGTCTCTATGACAGAGAATGAAATGGAAGGCCTTGGGGTTTCAGCAGGGGGCCCACCCTGTCGCCCCTGGCCCTCCCTCCCAGCACCCCAGTGCCTCTACTTACCCCTCCTGCTCGCCTGGGGGAGGGGCCGGGCTCATTCAGTCCTTCCGCACTCATCCATCCCTCAAGCATTTTCCGAAAGCTTACCATGTGCAGACGCTGTTCTAAAACTCAGGGATATGGCAGCGGAAAAAAAACAGACAAAATTCTTAACCAATGTGGTGTGGGGGAAGAGTTGAGGGGAAGAAAGGCAGTATATACTATATTGGAGGAAAAATACAGCAGACGGAGAGGATGGGGGTCCTGGGTGGGGGATAGTGGTGAAAGATCAAATTTGACTTGAAGGAGGGGAAAACTCAAGCCATGCAGGGGTGTCTGGGGACAGAGCAATCCACAAAGAGTGACTGGCAAGTGTGAAGCGTAAGGTGGGGTGAGTCTGCTGTGTCCGAGGAGCAGCAGGGAGGCCGGTGTGTCTGAAGCTGCGTGGGAGACAGTGCGAGTGATGGGAGGTGAGGCGGGGAGGTGATGGGGGGCCAGACTGCAGACCCTGGGTTGCGCTGATGCCGTTACTCTGCGTGCAGTGGGGGCCACAGGGTCCTTCAAGGGGGTTCGTGATCTGATGTGGTTTTCTTCTTTCTTACATTTTCTTTCTTTCTTTTTTTTCAATTGAAGTATAGTTGGTTTACAATGTTATGTGAATTTCTGGTGTACAGCATAGTGATTCAGTTGCACATATATATACACATTCTTTTTCATTATAGGCTACTACAGGGTACTGACTGCAGCTCCCTGTGCTACACAGTAGGACCTTGTTCATCTATTTTATAAATAGAAGTTTATATCTGCAAATCTCGAACTCCCAGTTTATCCCTATACCCCTCTTTTCTGCCCTGGTAACCATAAGTTTGTTTTCTATGTCCGTAAGTGGAGGCACTTTTCTGTTTCGTAAATAAGTTCAACTGTGTCACTTTTTTTAGATTCCACAAAGGAGTGATATCATATGGTATTTTTCTTTCTCTTTCTGGCTTACATCACTTACAATGATGATCTCCAGGTCCATCCATGTTGCTGTAAATGGCATTATTTTACTCTTTTTATGGCTGAGTAGTATTCCATTGTGTGTGTGTGTGTGTGTGTGTGTGTGTGTGTGTGTGTGTGTGTATATATATATATACATATATATATATATATATACATGATCAGATGTGTTTTACACACGTGTCTGCTGCGGGGAGTATCGATGCAAGCAGGCCAGTGTGGGAGATGGGAGCTGGGAGCTGGGAAGCTACACCAGGAACCAAGGGAGGAGCCCAGGGCAGCTCAGGCGCAGCAGCAGTGGCAGTTGATTCCGACTGTATTTTGAACATATGAGCCAATAGGATTTGCTAGTGGCTCAGCAAGGGAGTTAGTTAAAAAAAGGATCAATGATACGTCCATGAATTTGGCCTCAGGAGCCAGAGGTAGAGCAGGATTGGAGGGGACTAACAGGGGGTGCGTTCTGAGCGCAGTCAGTTTAAGGTGGTGAGTTTAAGATGCCTGCTCAACATCCAAATGGAGATGGTGAGTGGGGAGCGGCCCAGGCCCGAGAGACACGTTTGGGAGCCAACATGCGTGGTGTGCGCTGAGCCGCACGCGGAGGCATTCCGGTCCCTGTTTATAAGGCCTGTCCCGCTCACCACAGCCTTTAGAGTTAGGCAGAGACAGGCTCAGTAAAGCCCAGCAAGTTTCCTGAGCGCACACAGCCAGCAAGAAGGGCCTAGAGGAGAACTCGCCTTCGGGGAGGCTCTTGACCTTGGGCCAGTGAGCCACCTCAGCGTTCCTCATCCGTGGCTGGATCAGACGTCACACGTCGAACAAAACATCATCTTCTTCCGAGGCTTGCGTGGGACAAGGGGCGCTCAACAAATCGAGGCCCCTTCTCTCCTCTCCTGGTTCCAGTGGCCTGGCTTTCTCCAGCACAGGCCTTCCAGTTAGAATGCTTCCTAATCAACCAGAGCCCTGACGCTATGTGTTTATTTTGGTGATTTTCTTACAGAGGCTCATTTAAGATGTCTCAGCATCGCCCACCTCCACCTGCCTGTCAAAAATGAGTGGTTGCGTCTTTCCCATCTCTTTAACTCTGCAGCTTCTAGGACCATATGATATCACTCCTTTGCCTGTAAATGGCAACCGGACGGACTGGAGAATCAGAACTGTCTTTCCTGGCCCCTCTTTCCCTTACTTCCTCTCACCCTCCCTCCCACCGTTCTCTCCCTGCAGGTCAAGGCCATGCTCCATGCAGTCCTTTAACTCCTGTGACCTTGCTCAGGAGGTGGGGGGATGGGGTAAAGTCTATGACAAGATACCTTCCCCTGAGCCAGTCAACTTCCCAGGGGCCACAGGTTCTGAGAAGCACTGCCCAACAAGAATATCCTATGAGACACCTATGCATTTTCTAGTAAAAAGAAAAGTAATTAAAAGAAACAAGGGAAAGTAGTTTTAACTATTTTATTTAGCTCAACAGAGTCTAAATATTGTGTCAACATATAATGTAAAAAATAATAATGAGATATTATACATTGTTTTTTTGGTACCGTGTCTTTGAACTCTGGTGTGAATTTTACACTTCCAGTACATCTCGGTTTAAAAAGCTGCGTTTCCAGGACGCGGCTACCATCCTGGATCCTGCAGTTGCTGGGGTCCGACAGCCTTCCCATCTATCAGGTGTTCCTGGGTCCTCGTTGGTCCTGGATCCCAGGGCGTTTCCACCTGGCCACTTCCTTGGTCAAGGGAGCGTCCCCTAGAGCCCCTCCCTCTCCCTTTCAGTCCGTCCCCTCTTTTTAACCCCTTCTTTTCCTCTTCAAAATCCTGCCGCATCTGTCCAGCACCTGACCCTGTGGTCTCAATCCCCGTCTGCTTGCCTGGTTAGGTGCTGCATTTGGGGAAGGGAAACGAGGCACTTCCAATCCCGAGGGTAGAGCAGAGGGAGAAGCAGGTGCCACGCTGGTCTGGGTGCTGTGAGGGCATCAGAACGATGAGAGCCTTTGCAGCGAAAGGCGACCTTCCTAGTCCTGCAACCCCTACAGTTGATTAGGCTAAAGAGAGCGAGGACGCCCTTCCCCGGCTTGAGTCCTGCTTGATGACCCCTTCTGGACTTGGCTTTGGGAGGCTCTAGGGTTCAAAAGGGACGGGCGTGGAGAAAACCATCTCTGGCCACCTTTCTTTCACTTCACTCTCCCCAGAACTTTGTGACCCAACTTCAGATTTTCCCTCTCGTCCCTGGGCAAGTTCTTCTGAAGCAAATTACCCACTGATCTTGGAGCTTGTCTCAGCCTGGGACAACACCCCCTGCCACATCCAATATCAGATCTGAAGGAAGCCTGGAAACTTCTGGGGAACATTCAGACACCACCCCTCACTAAGTCCCCGGTCCCATCCACTGCTCCTTCCAAACATCTCTCCCTCACCCACACCCGGACACCCACAGGCATGGAAACTCATTCTGCACCGATGTTCTTGGGGGGCCTTCCCTGTGCTCCCAGAGCGCCCCCTCCACGCTCCTTCCGCCCCACCCCGAACCTCTGTGTAAAACAGAAATAACAGCAGAGTCTACTTCATAAGAGCTATTGTGAAGATTCAAGGGGTTGCGTTTGTGGACGCTCAGCATACACAGAGGGCTGGTGTGTGTGTTTCAGGATTCCCATAATAGTTTCATGCAATAGGCCTTTTAACCTCATTGCAGAGATGAGCAAACTGAGGCACAGAAACGTGAAATACTTCCCCAGGCTTCCAGTTAGGAGGTGGCAGAGCCCAGACTCCAGTCTGGGACTCTAATTTCAGAGTTTGTCACATCACATTAAGCAGCCTCAGGAAAAAGAGAGTGAATGGTCCCTGCCCACAGGAAACGTAACGCAGTCAGGGAGACTGCACGCATGCGTGGGAAATTCTTGGGACAGGTTCATACGCAGGGCATCTGGAGGGAAGGAGGCTGAGGAGGGCCATGACTCCTGCTCCCTCTGCCCCTCAATGAGGAGCTCTGCTCCCCCCACCCCCAGCCCCCACCGCAGGCCTCACACTTCTCCAGGTTTGATTGACTGCCTGGAAATAGATGACAAAAACCCCCAACTAGATGAGCAAGGCAGCATATGCTGCTCATGGGAAGTTAAACAATTCCACTTCTAAATAACAGCTCAACACAGAATAGAAGAGATGTCACAAGGCAGGATATGATTAATTGCCAAATGAATTATTGAAATTATAATTGCAGAGGAGTTCAGAGGAGCATGTGATCACTGCGATGGGCACTGTCGGGAGAGGCCGGGGGGATGGGCTGTGTGAGCTGGGCCTGAAGGGAGGACGGTGTTGGGCTGGGCACAGCCTGGGTGAGGGGGATTCCTGAGTAAGGGGCAGGGATGGGACGGTCTGTTCTGGGGCCAAGAGCTCCCAGGGGCTGAGCTGCAGGCAGGCCCGCCCACGATGGGCGCCCCACCCCAGACTCCACCCTCACCTCGGCCTTTCACCCGCTCTCTGGCCCTGTGGGGTCTGAGTGCTGGTCCTCTGCCTTTTTCTGGCCTAGCGCCCTTCTGTGCCTCAACTACTCAATCTGCACAGTGGGTTGAGAAGGCGTGTCTTTCACGCACCGTAAGAGAGAAAGCGCATGTCTCTAAGCCTGGAGTGGAGAAGTACAAAATCCGCAAGGCTTGCTGCAACTCGGTTATGCTGAAGCCTGTTTTTACAAGGGCTCAAAAGCCCAGTGGCTGTGATCGCGTTTCCTGGAATGCACCACGTGGGACAGTGGTGTCAGCGTAGGCTTAGAAGTTGTACAGACCTGCGCCTCAAGCCCTGCTCTGTCTTGTCATGGCTGTGTGCCCTTGGATAACTTGCTGAACCTCTCTGAGCCCCACTTTTCTCATCAGCAGTGTGGAGCTGTGTGTGGCTATCTCAGGGTTGCCTTGAGAACTGCTTGTGATAACAGGAAGCAGGTGTCCAGCCCAGGGCTGGCCTGAGGTAGCTTAGCTTCATAAGCGACAGTGGTTATTGGCAAAGGGTGGTCTAACAGGTGGCATCTCACTGTCCCCCATGGACAGTGTCATAGAGTGTGACATCCTACTGCTGCCCCAAGTGGCAGGGATGCAGCGTGGTTAAGCACACCGACGCCGGAGGACAGAGCAAGGGAACAGTCGTAAGGGCGGGACACAAGGGCCAGACCTGTGGGGCAGTGACCATCAACGGGGACGAGCAGTAGCCCGCAGCAGGCTGGTGGAAGATGGGGGTCTGAACCCAGGCCACAGGATGCTGTGCTATGTGGTCATTATAATTACGATTAGGAAGACTGCAGAGAAGCAAGAAAGAGGCACTTTATGAAAAATAGCAGAATATAAAGCAGTACATATACTCCGATTGCAACTAAATAAAAACATTGAGATAATTTTAAAAAGAAATGCAGTCATGGAATTAGGCGAGTGTGAGTGAGGCCAGGACTATTTTGAGTTGATACAGCAGATGCTGTATTTGTCTTCTTTTAGCCATTATTCAACCTGTTTGTTTTGTTTAAAGGCTTCACTAAGGGCTGATATGTACCAATTGCGTGGGGCAATTTTAAAAGTCCGCTAAGGCAAAACCCTTATGCACGAACATTTCCCAGACCTCCACGACGCTGCTGAGGTCCTCGGGGATGGAGACAACAGTTGTGATAAATAAAACATTTCACCTAAAAATGTTTTATTAGCTTTTCAGTATGAATGTGCCTCATCAGAAGGGCAGGGTCTGCACAGGGTGAAGGCAGGGTCTCTGTCCCTTCTCCGGACCAGGTCCTTTGGAGGGTAAGGCTCAGGTTTGGCTGCAGGTGTCCTGTATGCGGATGGAACCAAATGTGTCCAGTGAACCACACCCCCAGGCGGTCCTGTGTGGGAGGTGGGGGCCCAAGTTGGTCCTTACAGGTAAAGGGTTGACAGGGGAAGACATGCTAGAAGGCAGTGCAGGCTGGCCCAGGGTCAGGGGGCAGGGCGGATGTGGGGCAGAGGTGGCAGAGAGAGGCCAACCTTTGGCTCAGGTAAGAAAGAACTTTCCAGTGTTCAGAGTCTCTGGTGGCCTGTGCCTGAGATGCTCCCTGATGCGGGAAGTGTTCAAGCTGAGGCTGGGTGGCCCATGGGCTGGGGCTGGGGAGGGACCAGGAGGAGCCTGAGCTGGCAGGAGGTGGGTCTGGGTCCCTGGCTCAACAGAATTGATTTGGGGGGTGGGGGTAGGGGCGCTGAAAAGCGCAGATTCCTAGCGCTCCGCCCCAGGCTCACCGAGTGACAGTCTCCAGCTGTTGTATCAAAATCCACGTTTTGAAAAGCTCCGGTGGGTTCTTAGGCAGCGAATGGAGGCTGGCCCTGGAACCGCAAGCTGACATTGCCCCAGTGACCTTGCAGACACGGTGCTCAGGGCTCTTCTGGGAGACATCGCTTTGGACCCTGGGATCTGCTTGGTGCTTGCACATGAGGCTGCTGTCACCGTCCCCCAGCCCCAGCCCCACCCCTCCACCCCCAGGGATGCTCTGATGGACAACAAGGGCTCCCTCAAGCAGAACCCCGCCCAGCCACTCCCTTGCGAGGGTGGAAGAAGCAATCCTGATGCCAGAGAATTCTCTCTCCTTGCACTTGCCCAGCCAGGTCAGAAGGCGGCAAAGTGGCATCAAAACCATATAGTCATAATGAATGTGTAAGGTGAGTTTGAATTTTGGCTGACAAACAGGATATCACTCTTTTTTTTTTTTTCTCTTAAATGGAGTGAAGTTCAAGTCTCCATCTCCATCTCCTCCAGCTTAAGTAAAATTACCCTCAGTCACTATAAAAGCCGCTCCTCTCAACCGAGATCTTACACAAGCGGGGGCTTCCAAGACCTTCTAGTGGTTCAGTGGTGAAATGGTCCTCCCCTCAGCTTTCTTGTGGGAAAACAGAAGCTGCTGTGAGGAGGCACTGAATTAATACCTGGAAGGCATGTGGAACAGTGCCAGGCTTGGAGCTCTCAGTCACCACTGTTGGGGTTGTTGTTGATCCATCCATACTGTTTACTACTGAGACACCCATTTTCCTGCCCTCATGATCCCTCCAGGCCCACATCACTCTTAGGGCCCAGGAATCTCTGGAAGAAGCCAGAAAACTCCTCTAAGCTCTTGTGATCTTCCTAATTTGCTTTCATCAAATAGTACCCAGCCCCTCTCTCTGCTCCAGTCTCTCCCTCTCAAAGTGCTCTTAACAGCATTTGACACACGTCCATCATGTTTAGTCTTACACCAAGGTGCGCAGAAGAGTCACCATGAGCAACTCGTGAGGCTGCCAGACTCAAATGGGAGATGGAGAAAATAGAAGGAGGGTAAATGTGTTTCAGTGAGCGGAGCTTGGATTTACATCCAGGAGCCCAGAGGGTCCAGATTTAAATCTTTGACCAAGAACCCCAGGGCCCCCAGCTAACTACACGCTACAAGACTTGCAGATCCTGCCAACGTGGTGGCCAATGGTGGCTTGGTGTATGTGTACAGGGCCACCCTCTGGGGCCACCCACCCTGAAGGAGGCTCCCGGGGACACACAGCTCAGAGGACTGGCTCTCTGGTGGCAAAGTCTGCAGACCTCCAGGGAAATGCGAGCTAGAATTGTTGAGGAACAGAGCCTTCCCCAGCCCCTCAAATCACACCGCAAGCTGCAGGCCCACTCCGTCACTCAGTCAACCAATCAATCAAGGCAGACAGAGCACCCGGGGACACAGCAAAGAGCCCTGGCCAAAGCCCGAGGTCACAAGAGGCCAGCCTTGGAGACTCTGGATGGGCCATCAGGTTTTGGACCCGGGCCTGTCTCTTCCTCCACTTGGCTGACTGTAGAGGGCAACGCCCTGAGAAAACCCTGCCAGCGGTTGCTTTTTTTAGTGTACATATGTCCCAAATGTGGCACGGGACATATGTGCACTAAAAAATTAGTTGCCACTTATCTGAAATTAAAATTTAACGAAGCACCCTGCATTTGTACTTGCTACATCTGGCAACCCTACCTCCCTGGGGCAGCCGTCTCTAATCCATGGCCCCCAGGAAACCGCCAGCCTGCATTTTTCAAATCCTATAAAGAGTGTTCACACATGTACAGAGAGAATCACAAATGCTCTAAATCACAGTCATGGTGAAAGCTCAGTCACAGGCAATTTGGTGCTTCCTAGGTCTTTCTATGGGCACTGGTCTGAGTGCAGGCCTGTATTACCGTATTAATTTGTTTAATGCTTACAAAAAGCTCTCGAGGGAAATGCTGTTACTATGCCCATCTACAGGTGAGGGACCCGAGGCTCACAGAATGAAGACCACGCAGCTAAGAAGGGCAAAGCCAGGCAGATCTGGGGCATGAAAGCAACCCCCTGGCAGGTGACAAGGACTTTATTTTTGACAGAAACGGGTCCCAGACGTCTACTGAGAAGACGAGAGCACAAGTGCGTTTGTTGGTGCTGGAGCTGCCAGCTGGGCCGGGCCAGCAGGCCGCTTTCCCTCTCTGGTGTCATATACCACTGTTGAATTGTGTATTTATTCAAACCAACACAGCTCCATTTACAATCCGAGTCCTGACGGAGCATTAACCAGTTGCCGGCGCTGTCTGTCCTGGGGAACATTTGGTGTGCGGCCATCAACAGGCAGCTTTGCAGACATGTGGGGATGTCCCTGCCGGAGCGGGAAGGGGCCGAGCTCCAGCTCTGAGGCTGTCCCCCTGCCCCTCCACGGGCCTGCGTAAGATCCACACCACTTCTGACACTTTACGCTGTGTATTTGTAATGATGTGTGTTCTGCGTGTCTCTTCCAAAAACAGGCAAACCCCTAGAGCAGAGAGCATGCCTTCCATCAATCCATTGACTGAATGTTTTTTTTGAGCACCTACTATGTGCGGGGACAAGGCGAGGGACTAAGATATGGTCCCTATCATGGAACTGGCAGCCAGCGGTGGCAGGGCTGGGTGGCCGAGACAATGAAGGAAACTAGTATCAGACTATGATGCTTTCCAGGAGGAGTGCCAGATACAGAGGGGAGGCAGGCGGGGGCAGGCAGCTGAGCCATGGTCCGGGGAGGTTTCCGGAAGGTCAGAGCCTGGGGAGGCGAGTCTGCAAGGGACCTGCTGGATGCCTTCCTGCTGTTCACTGTCCCTGCTGCCTGTGGGGAGGGAGGAAGTGGAGACACAGGGGCAGGCAACATTTTCAGTGTTCCCCTCTGTTTGCGGGAGGGGATGGGAAACAGAGCAGAGGCTAAAGTGGGGTGAGCTGGTTGTTGCTTTGCTTTTCTGGGTGAGGGACATTTGAGGATAATTAAATACAGAGGGAAAGGATGCTGTGCAGAGGGAGAGGTGGAGGATGCAGGAGGGAGGAGGGAGTGGTACAGAGCCCGGTCTGAGGGGCAGAGGGGGCTGCAGTCCAGGGGAAGGGGGAGGAGAGGACGCTCACCTTCACTACTCCGGGGGGTGGGGGGGCTCAGCCTCCCCCTCTGTCTTCTTTGTGATGAAGACAGTAATCCCCCGGTGGGTGATGATGGGGTGGGCTGGGGGTAGGAGTCGGGGGACTCAAGCAAAATCTTGAGGACAGAGGTGAGGGCTTGAAAGAGCCACTGTGTGGGACAGAACTGAAGCGCTTCATGGCCCCTCATCCAGCTCAGAACACAGCCCATGGTTGGTGTCCCAAAATGTTGGCAGACCTTGACTGAACTGACTCTGGACCCCTTTCCATCCCCACCTGCGGGCTTCCCACCGCCTTAGCACACATCTTACCATGGTCTCCAAGGCTCCTGTGACCCGAGCCTGCCCTCGACCCCCACCATGTGAGCACTCCCCTTGCTCCCAGGCCCTCCCAGGGCCCTCTTTGTGTCCCTCCTGCCCTGCCCCTCCCTGCTGGGGGAGAGCTGGCTTCACCTACCAGCTGGGGGTCTGGGCAGCAGCCCTGCAGGCTCATTCCTGCCCCCGGGCCTTGGCACCTGCCCTTCCCTCTGCCAGGAAAGCTCGCCCTCAGCTCTCCCCAAGTCTGCTCCTTCTGCTCCATCAGCTCTGAGTCCTCCAGGCATCACCCTCAGAGAAGCCTGGCCCAGCTGGAGCTCCCCACTACTACTGACACCAACAGCACCCCAGGATTGCCCTTTAGCATTTATTAATGAGGGTATTGGCATCTATCATTTATTCAGTGTTTCCTCTCAGGAGAATGTGACCTCCATGAGGGTCAGATCTAGTCTCTCTTGTCCCCTATCTGGCACCTAATGACCCTGGAATGAATGAATGAATGAATGAATGAATGAACGAACTAACAGCCCCGGCCCCAGGCACTGCTGACCCCAGTTGTCACAGAGAGAGCAGCTGAGGCTTCCCGGGACTCCGCTGATCTTCCTCCTCCTGTCTATCTCCTAAATTGTCTCCTGGTGACCGTGACAGGTTGAATTAAAAAGCATAATCAAGATACACTGGCTATTTAAACAAGGCCCCGTGGACCACCCTACTGCTTTTCTAACATGCTTTTTTCACCAGGCATTTTCTCTTCTGGGGATGAGGGCTCATGCTGTAGGTCTTTAAAATGTGGCTGTTTTGTTTTTTAAAAGAGGTTTCCCACTCTGGCCGGTCAGGCGCACAGCCCACTGCATCTGTATTGAATAGACCCCTTCCTGGCCCTGTGGTCCTTGGCACCTGTGACGGGCCCAGCGTCTTTCCTCCTCTCTGGAGAAGGTGCTGGGAACATGAGACTCAGACCTCAGAGGGAACTCGGAGAACTGAAATTCGCTGATAATACATCAGCCTGCGGCTCACACCGAGAGAGGCTTACTGAGCGCCTGACACTCCTGTGGACACTTTCCAGTGTCTTATTCCTCAAGAATGCTACCAGATAGGCATGTCCGCATTTTACAGTTGATGGCTGAGGCCCAGGAACTCACCCTAAAGTCTCATGGTGACTGGAGGGGCCAGGACTTGGCTCCAGGGCTTCCAGTACCAAAGCCAGCACCGTACTGTCTCCTTCAATTTCCCCAACGTGTCCCGAGAGCTGGGGGCAGGATGAACAAGTGATGGCAGGTGCAGACCCCTCCCTCCCTCCCTCCCCTCACACACTGACAAGCAGGTCAGTGCCCAGAGGTGGGCAGGAGGGTCCCTCGGGAACCGGGCACCTAACAGGATGCAGAGGCACAGCCCAGCTATTGGCACCGGACCAGCCAGGTCAGATCCCAGCTCTGCCTTCTTCTAAACATTCTCTATTTCCACGAGTAACACCCTGTGCTTCTCAAAGATACATCCCATGTATGACTTTGGAATTCCTTGGAGAAGCTAAAAACACAAAAGAGATCAAGTAGGAGGGATATCCCCCAGGAGATAAATGCAGATGCTGGAAAATTGAGATGGGCCCTTAAATACAAGCCAGGCCACACACTGGGCTTTAAGGTTGGGAGATGGAGGCCCCCAGTGTGGAGGTGACATGTCCGGGCACAGGGTGTCGGCAGAAGGGCAGAGCCCACGCCCTCCTCCCCGTTTCTCTCCTCCCCTTCCCTTCCTCAGACATTACTAGGGGAGCGTGCTCCTGGCTGGCCCATGCCCTCCGCTATAAAGAGAGACTCTGGCTTTGCTGCGTGGCATCTTCCTCTCCCTGCCCACGGAGCAAGGAGGGCCCTGGCAGTACCAGGGCGACAGAGAAGAGGGATCTAGGGGGACAGGGTCGGTGTAGACTCTCTCCCCTTGCCCTTTGGGAGATTTGGGCATGAGCAAATGAACTGCAGTGTGTGAGAGAAGCAGTTACAAGAGGACATGAAGGTTTTTAAGAACTTTTGCTGTGGTCTACCTATCTCCCTTAAGATGTTCAAGAAAAGTGAGTGACAACACTGTTTGTTCAATAGGGTGCTACTCAGAAACCAGACCACGGTGGGGCCCAGCATTGCTTCATAAGCACTATGTCTCCAGGCACTCAGGACACCAAGCTGGTCTGGAAACCATGTCTCAGAGTAGGGATCTGAGTCACTCAGGACCCTGCCCTTTATCCAGCGGGTCTGAACCTAGAAACTACTCTGGGAGTGGCTATTTTCGGTCTCTATAGGCAAGCACAGCTATGAGAGTGCTCCCCCTCCCACCTTCCAGTGTGTATTTGCCAATAGAGTTTTGGCTGAAAATAACAGAAATCACATGATAGAGGCTGAAATAAGGACTTCTTTTCACTTAACAAGAAATCTTGAGGTGGATAATTGCTGCTGGTGGTAATTAGGTGGCTCCATGTAGTCAGGGCTGATATCCCTAAGGTTCTTTTGATCATTTCCTCCTGACTGCAAGATGGCTGCTGAAGCACCAACCATCAAATTCTTGACAATACCTGTGTCACCCATAGTTCGTCCTAACTTTATCTTGGTAAATGGGGAGACCACTTGTGCTGATCCAGAAGACAAACAAGCTTCTTGTATCTTTAGAACAAAAGGTAGCTCTGCAAACTGGGGGAAGGTGCCCACGGAAGTTAGGCTCCACCCTCCAACAGGAAGTGGAAGACAAGGGAGCGAGCTCCCTGGATATTTATGTTTCAGAAAAATGTCTCCCAGGTCCAGGAGAAAACATCCCTGGATTGAGATACTGGCAAGAAGCTTACCTAGCCATTATAAAGATTTATACACATTTGAAAAGGACAGAAAAAGAAATTCTGAAAGAAAAGGGGGGCTGTCTTTTTCTTTATTTTCAACATGAAGACTTAAGTCTCATTTTTAATTTGTATTTGTCATTACAGTTGCCTCCCTGTATTACTATAAAATAATGATGTTATAATCTTCTAATTATTTCCATGTGGTGCCTACCTTTCTCTGGGCAACTTAATCACTTAAATGTTCAGCAAGTCCATAGTAAAATGCGAAGAAAGAAATTATCAGAATTACAATTTAATGTAAGGATGGATTGAAATATTCAGCATAGTATATATAGAATAACCTTCAAATAGAGCAGTCACTCGCTGTTCTTCCATCCGCCTGGGACTGGCGAGAACTTGAGTCCCAGTGTTGCCCTGGTAACATTAGACCAGTCTTTTGCAGTCTTTTTGTTTTTAATTAGATGTTCTTCTTTTCTATATCATCCTTCCAAACAAACAAGTTAACATTTTTTCGTGTCAAATTGAGAGCTTGAGCACCTGGGTGCATATTAATTACTTTCACTTTGTTATGATCAAAAACCACTAGTGAAGGCGGTCCCACCTGCACTCTGCTCATAATGGGGCTGCGGGACTGAAGTCCAGACCACGTCACACTGAGAGCACCATTTAAAGCTGATCAGAAATATGTGGTTTTGGGAACCGTTACTGGAAATGCAGAAAGAAAGAGTCGGTGACAAACAATATTGTTTATTTTCTCATAAATGTGATTTTCTGAGTAAATGGAATCATCATGGGGGAAGGTATAGCTCAGTGGTAGAGTGAGTGCTTAGCATGCTTGAGGTCCGGGGTTCAATCCCCAGTCCTTCCATAAACAAACAGACACATAAACAAACAAACAAGCCTAATTACCTCCTCTGTCAAAATAAAACAAGAAAAAGAATTTTTTTAAATGTGCAAAATTAATAAGGCAGCCAAAAAAAATAAACAGTTTGGGGGAGGGTATAGCTCAAGTGGTAGAGCACATGCTTAGCATGCATGAGGTCCTGGGTTCAATGCCTGGTACCTCCTCTAAAAATAAACCTAATTACCACCCCCAGCCCCCCCCAAATAAAAATAAAAATAAACAGTTCAAAGTAAATGGAATAATCATGACTATGAATAGGACAGCCAGGCAGCCTGTGAAAAGAGTCATACATTTTCTAGACTATTTCCGTTCAGTTGAGGTCGATACCAGTCGGCTACTCTGGAAAAGTTAAGCGTTAGGTCCTCTGAGGGAAGAATAGTCCAGGCCTCCTGCGCTGCTGGCTTCACGTGGGAAGCATGAACCTGCTCAATTGTCCTTCACTTTGGTTGCCCTTTGGGTGGGCAGCAGCAGAAAGGGCCCCTTCCAACTCGGTGACAGCTGTCTTTCTTCTGGAAGACCTTTATGCAGACCAAGTCTCCCAGCTGATAGGCGTGGCTAGCTCCCTCTGGTAGGCCCTTGCAGACCTTTATGACTTTAAATCTCAGGGTTTCTGGGAAAAGAGAAGTCTTGACATAATTTTAAGCACTGAACATAACTATGAGAGGATTCCATTAAACTGGACGCAGGATATGGCCTCAGACCCAAATTCATAAGCCTGACAAATATAAATGCAAAAGAAGACGTTTCCTGCTTGCTTGCTGGGGCCATTCTGATTGTTAACGAGACCAGGGGTAAAGCACTGGGCCAGTTTTAACCTGGTAAATGCTGAATCTTATTCAAGGAGTTCTTGTTTGGTTTTGTCTTGTTTTAGAGTTTGATTCGCCTGTTTCCCTTCTCCAGAGGACTGGGGCTCACAGGACTCTGCAAACGTTTGCATAATTCCTGGACAACAGGAGAAATAAAGTCACTCCCCCTGACTCAATACAGTAAGAGAGCCTCTGCCACTGCCTGGGACGGCTTTTGAAGAGCAGAAGACTTCAGGCCTTCCAAACGCGACACACACTGTAAGTAGACACCCCCTCTTACCTTCTGCGGGCACTGCTTCTGTGAAATCCAACTGCCACCAGGATCCTGGTAAAGCCGGTCAGGGAGACCTTTCTGTGCCCACTCTGAGAGTGGCTTCTAAAGAATTCTATTGACAAATAGTACACCTCTTTTAATATGTTTTGAATAATTTCACCTTCTTGGAGAGTGTAGTAAGAGTTTTGTGTCTTTAAAAATCCCTCTTTTATTCAGGTGACCTTGTGGATGACATAGCAATGCTGAGCAAACAGGCATTTGTTTTAGATAATTCCCACGGTCCAGTCAAATTTCTTTTAACCCCTTGTATAATTCTTTTGTCTGCTTTCTTTCACAAAGCAGGGTTTGAAAATGAACAAAAATCTCTTGTTATAGTAAAAGCGAGCTCTGCCATCTTTTAACAGAAGCTTTTGCAGCTCTGTCAGCAAAAGGAACTACTGGTATCTGAGCAGGCAGTTGGAAAGCCCCTGACACATCGGAGTTCAATTTGACATGAGATCTTTCTTCTTGTTGTTGTTCTCATTGATGACAAAAGTCCTTTGTTTTTTAAAAAAATATTTTGATCTGTTGCATGACCAACACCGAACACTTGTTTACTATAAGTACATGCATTCATCTGAAGTCCAGAACTGAGACCTGCAGCTCTAGCAACTATTAACGCAGCAGCTCATGCTGATTTAATTCCAGACAGGGCATACGTCTCCAAAATTTCATCAAGAAGCCACTCCAGCATTGGAAGCCTTAAGTTGGCCATTCTTATTCCAGATTTCATGACCTGTCAGCAAACATGATCAAGTCTGCATTTCGACCTGGGACGTCTGATAAATCAGGTGGAGGCCTGATCCTTCTTCTGTTACTACTGTACAATCATGACCATCTATCTACTTGATCGGGATCTTGTGAGAGGGTAGCAAGGCTTGGGAGATGGCAGCTCCCAAGCACAGTATTAGGACTGGATACTAATGCTGGCTCAGTTAGTTTGGTGGCTCACTGACAAATGCTGGGTTTTCTGCACTTGTAAGATTGCTGTCGTAGCAGATGGACATGCGTATAAATCAAGTGACCCCAGGTAAGAGCTTGGGTCTTTTCGGTAAGATGCTGGCCACTGCCACTGCCTCTGCCACTGCTCAGAGGCATCCAGGCATTCCCAGTCCTGCAGCATCTAGAAAGGAGAAACAAACTGGTGGTCTGTGGTCTAGTCCCAGTTTTTGAGTTAATACTCTACTAGCAGTAGTTCACGAGCAAACAAGTAGAAAGGTTCTTCAAAACCTGGAGTCCCCAAAACTAGGGGAGAGGCTATAGCCAATTTGTGTTGCTCAAAATCCTCCTCACAGTCTAAGGACCAGATAGGGGGTCCGGAGCATTATCCTGGAACTGCTCTGTCAGAGGGGATGCATGCTTGGCAAAAGCTGGGATCCGTTATCTACAACTAGTCCCCCAAATTGTCCAAGTTGTTTTTTTCTTTTTCTTTTTCTTTTTTTTTTTGCGGCAGGCTGTTTCATATTCAAATTTGGCTGACTGTCAGATTGTGACACTTTGTGACCTTCAGCTGACAATCGATGTCCCACATCTTCACTTCAGCTTGACAGCGTTGCAGTTTGTCTAACGAGGCCTTATGACCCCGTGAAGCAAGGAACTGCAATAAAGCCAAAGGGTCAGTTTTGCATTGCTTAGTTTCTGAGGCTAGCAGCAAATCATGCACACATTGTATGATCACAACTCTCTCTAAATTTTTCTTAGTTTTCCTGTAAATGATGAGAGAAAATGGTAAGGGAGTCTTGAAACCCCTAAGGAATTTTTTAGCACAAATATTGGGCTTCTTCATACATAAACGCAAACAAAAATTTAGACTTGTCCACTAGAAGGACAGAAAAAAAAAAGAATATACATTGATCAGAAAGAAATGCTTTGCAGACAGCAATATTGAAGTCAGAATAATTGCAGGGTTATAGACGATGGGGGGTTAATTAATTTACTTATTCCTCTAAGGTCTTTTACAAATCTATGTAGTGGTCAACTCTGTCATATTTGCCTTCCTTCTTTACTGGAAGTATTGGGAGTGTTACAGGGTGAATGTCCCTTTTTAATTATTCCTAATTTTCTAATTCTTTTACACCCGACTTTATTCCTTCTAACGGAGCTCTCGACAAAGGATGTTGTTTACACATGGCCACAGGTTATCTTTCTTGTAAACTGTTTTTATTGGTTCTAGATCTCAGATCCAACCAACCCTATTAATCCCTGGGGCCCTGAGCAATGCCTCAGCTTGTTTTGGGGTGCTTTTCCAGCATGTGCGAGACTGCCACCCTCTGCCATTCCCCTTCTCTTCCAGAAGGCACGTAACAGCCTATTCAAATGCCTTTTTTTTTTTTTTTTTTTGCAGGGAGCTCCCCAGACACTCCATCCAGAGTACAGAATATAGTGGCCTGTAATTTGTACAACAGGTCTCTCCCAAATAGGTTTACGAGATAATTATGAGAAAGGAAAGCACACATGCTCGTCAGTAAAGGCACCTGTCCGTGTGGGAATCACAGAGGAAAAGGAACAAGCGGGCTGACCTGAATGCTGACCGCTTGTACGATCTTTTGTCAGATGGAAAGCGAGAAATTTCCGAGGAAATTGCAGAATAAGTAACACGAAGATCTGCTAGAAAAGGCAAGGCTACAGGAACCTCAATAAAAGTTACTGACATACTTGGCTGCCCAGTTCCCACCTCTGAGACTCCCTCCATCTGTCCACAGTGATCCATCTGCCTAGTGTTTCCTAGCTAAGGGTCTGTCCTGCTAGGGTCTCCTGATTCACCTGTCTTCTGCGACCTCCACATGCTCCTGTCTCCCCTTGTGGTTCTCCCGATACCCTGGTGTTTTGCAATAATGATGTGCAGTTTTCTCCTTTTCCTCTGCTGTCTTCAGAGGTTGGCCAGAGTAGGGATTACTTCCTTTAGTGAAGAGTTCTGAGCAACCAACCCAGCGGTCTTTAATCTGTCCTTTTCTTTGTCTTTCTCTGGATTATCCCCAAACTGAGCAGCTTGATGCTAGGATTTGAGCACTAGTCTGTGTTTGCCTTCCTGCCACCTTTCCCTTAATTTGGGTTTGGAGAGTCAGCAAGAGAGCCGAGGGAAAGGCTGTTCATTGTAGATCTGATCTGCCCCTGGGTCTGTGCCTGTAAAATCTGAGAAAGCCTCAACAAACTGCGGTTAGAAATCAATGGAGGACTCGCCGTCTTCCACATACACCACCCACAACTTCTCCCAGCTCACCTTTATCAGAGGGGCTTCCAGTCCCGCCGTCAGCAACAAATCTCAATGAGTCTCTGAGGCAATTCATTCTTCCGTGGCTGAGGGCGCAGTGGGTAGTCGACCTCTCTCAGCCACGGTGCCTGCTTATAGGTGGGTTATCTCCCACCTTGCTTATTCCATCAAATACGCAAAATCTGGCTGTAGGATTCCCTGTAGCATCCAGTAGCCACCCCTACGTGGGGCTGTAAACTGAAAACACGCTACAGAGCATTTTTGCAAACTTTTGTGGATCTTCCTGGGTTATGGGGAAAAAATCCTTTAGACGAATAATATCAACAGGGGAGAAGGCACATGAACTCAGTATTTCCTTCGCACTGGAATCGGGGGTGGGGGAGGGGCTTGAGTAGCTTCTCAGCTGCAGCTTTGCTAGAGATCTGAATAGAAGCGCTGGTTTTCCTCACACTGAGGTAGGAAAAAGGTAGGACTATATGGCACCTTGGTTTCTTTTCCCATATTCATACTTGTCAGCCTAACTCCTTTCTCAATTGTCTTTTTCCAAGTTAACTAGTGCAACCAGTCTCCATCCTGCTGCCTTCATATGGGGACACAGTTCTCAATCACCCCATGACCTGGATCATTTATCACCTCTGCCTTTCCAGGAATGTGGTGTGTGTCTGAAGAGGGACTCTTGGAGGAGATGGAATATGACCTAGGACAGGAAGTGGACTCAGGGCTAGGCCAGCAGGTGCGCAATTCTGCATCCTCAGACAGGGCAGGTAACATTATCGGCTAGAAAAGACGCATCCTTCTCAGGGAAACCGGCTAAGCAAGGGAACCACTGTCTAAAAGATCATCACCTCTCCATTCCCAGGAGTCAGTCTGAGGCAAGGAGGGTAAAGTGAGGCAGAAGGAGCAGAGGGAATGAGACAGCAGCAGAGAAAGATGGAGGAGGTTTCTGTGAAAGAGAAAGCACTTTTCATTCTCACATTCCTGTATTGTGAGACTGGCAAAGGCTTATTTAGCCATTACGAAGATTTACATATATTTGAAAAGGGGAGAGAAATAAATTCTGGAAGAAAAGGGAGAGAGAGGAAGTCTTTCCCCTTATTTCCAAGAAAAGAGAAAGAATTAAGCCTCTTCCCTCTAATTTGTATTTGCCCTTGCAGTCGGCAGACAAATACTCCACTGGTTTTCCTCTCCCTCTGAATCAACGAATTAGGATCAGATTCTCAGACCTGAAGGGGATTTGGACGGACGCTTCCACCGAGGCCTGCCTTCTGGCAGCTGTGTCTGAGTCATTCAGGACCAGCAGCTGTCTGTGCGCCTCTCCCAGGGTGGAGATGCCACCCACCTCTTCTGGCAGGGCTTTTCAGGTTTTAGCAACTTGATAGGTTCAGAGTTTTACTTGAAGTCCTTCCTGCTATAAATTATCAGATAAATATCACTAGATAATTAATTTATCATCAAATCTAAAAGATTCCTCAGTCTTGACAGGGTCAAGATGTGCACCTGTTCTCGTCCCTGAAGATAACTCTCACCTGTGTCGCTTAGCACCTCTGTGCCCAATGGAAGTAAACTGGACATGAGCCAGTTATTTTTTGGAAAGCCATTTAAATCTTACATCCTCCATACAACCCGTTAACACTCTAATCTGCCCTTTTAACAATCTTCTCACTATAACAGACGCTGTACTATTTGGTATCTTCCAGAAAGCCCAGCAAAAAGAACTAGGCCTAGTGGTGGTGCGGAAAGAGTATTCCATTGAGACAGAATTCAGCTCAATCTAGGGGAAAAAACTGCCTAACAGTCTGAACCATGTGGACAGGAATGTCTCAGAAACCAGTGAGCTCTCTCAAATGCCAGAGGTACTTCAGTAAAGACTCCAAGATCGCCCACCATGGCGCCCTGTGAGGAATCCCTGCATTAAGCAGGGTATTCAGTTCACTAGTCGCTATGGAGAGAGTTAGGACAGATCTTTTGACTCTGAGAAGGAAAAAGAAGGGATGACGTTATGAAATGTACTGAGACTGAGCTCATGAGGGCTGGATTTCTGCTCAGATGGGCCTACCTCCCTGTCCCTCACCCAGAGGAGAGGTGACACTAGTCAAGGTTCCCAGGGGGTTCTCAGATGATGGAGAAACAAGAACACAGAGTTTTAAATAAATACTTGGCATCACTAGACTGTCTATGCTCACAGACCCAGGAGAGATGGGGGAAGGGAGAGAGAAGGAGATATTCCTCTTCTGTCATAGATTTGTTACAATGCAACTAGAGGGTGGCTAGATGCTGGAATGTAAGAACACTTCCTGGGGACGGCAACCTTGGGAAAACGTCTTTGGTCCCACCTGTGGCTCAATGGATGTGACCGTTCTCCCCACAACCAATCTCATCTCTTGCCTGCAGGCACAATTCCCCTCCCGTCTACACTCCTGTGGCCTGAGCAGAGCAACGAGACTGAAAAGACCTCAGTAAAGAGGATGCAGGTTTTTAGCCTGTAGCCACATAAATCCTACTCTAAATCTTCTCTAGGGAGAGAATGCACAAGGCATGTGGTAGGAAAAGGGACATTTCAGAAATTTCACTCTGGGCATTTCTAACTTTTCATGGCAGCTGTGGTTGGTGGCCTTTTGGCAGGAGCTAAAGGGCGGATGCCATGTTCAAAGAGCTCAGGAATAAAGCCACTTTACGGACACACTGAAACCTCCAGAACAGCGAATCTAACCTTTCAACCCTCCATCCTTTTGTTATTGTTTGTAATTTTTATAGTTTAGACTTCATGATTCTTCACAATGGAAAGAAACTGAAGAGTGACTAAAACTGTGATATGCATATGCTAATACTGCCCTGTATTCAAGGGATGCTTTTAAATTTCCAAGAGTGCCAGAGGCCCTTCCAGAGAGGATGTATTACTGAAAGTGCAAAACTTAGCAATTCAGTAACGCAGGAACACCACACCCCAGTTCTAAGAATAGAAGGCTGCCTTTCCCGAGGGAACCACAGAGCTCACTAGAAGCCCCTCCTGGGACTGGCCGAACAGAATTTGAAAAGTGGGAGTGAGGACTTTTTCTTACAGTGTAACACTGACCACAGTTTGGTCTTTAAATATAAAAAATATTTTAAAAATTATAAAGGGCTTATTAACTCAGCTGGCATTTAACAGCGGTTAATTTAGGAAAAAAGTCATTTTGTTCTTTCAAAATTTAACCCTCAAAACTAGCCATAAAATATGTATGAATATTTCTAAGAGACTCAGTCATTCCAAGAAAGCATCAGTCAGGTTCCAAGCCTCCATGTAAGTGCTAAGAGCTCCAGAAGCTTCTTTTATATTCAGATGGAAAATTTCAATAGCTCAGGATGAAAGAACTGGAAAGGGAAAGAAAGAGCGGGGGGGGGGGGGGGGGGGGGGAGCCAGCTTTGCAAAATATCCTCCGCTTTCCCGCACGACAGGCTGCCTTAGGCATTAACCTTTCAGAGCATTCAGTGAAGATCGTCTCACCCCAGACCTCTCGGGTCTCTCTGTTCAAGGGGTAGAGCGCTGTGTAGAGATCTTCGCCTTCCACTCAAACAATACAATGTCTGAAATGTCTCACCGTTTACTGAGCTTTCGCAGAAAAGCACGCCCCCTAGTTCTCTGAAAACGCTCGTACCGAGCTCCGTCGACGCCGCCCGTGTGCACTCGTGTGGAGTTAGCGAAAAGCATGTCATGTGTGTGCCCTCCGAAACAGCCCCCCAGGCTCCTGAGCTAGAGACACCACCGTTATGGAAAGAGAACTCCTTTGCTGCAGAAATACTTTCATCCACTAGAATGAAAGCTCAGAAGAGACTGGATTTTTCACGGTTTTCCTTCTCTTCCCTGTCGCTGCTGTACGGTGAGCACTTAGAACACAAGTCAGCACACCTGGGCCTGCAAACCCAGTCCAAGCTGCTGGACTTTAAAGATATGACTCATGAGCGACGAATGGTTTCTGCGTTTTTAAAACTTGAAAAATAATTTTTTTTTTGAATATTGTGACACAGAGGAAGGGTACAGCTCAAGTGGTAGAGCGCATGCCTAGCATGCACAAGGTCCTGGATTCAATCCCCAGCACCTTCTCTAAAAAAAAAAAAATAAACAAACCTAATTACCTCCCCTCTGAAAAAAAAATTAAAAATTAAAAAAAATATTGTGACGCATGACGATTAAATGAAATTCACATTTCAGCATCCAGTCATAAAGTTCCACTGGAAGCCAGACACGCTTGCATTTTGTCTAGGGCGGCTTTCACACGCTACCAGGGCAGAATTAAGCAGTTGTGACAGATATGGCCTACAAAGCTTAAAATGTTTACAAGCTGGCCCTTTACGTAAAAAGTCTGCTGACTCCTAGCCTGGAAGAAATACCTCGTAAAAGGCACTCAAATTTCCATGGAATGAACAGAGCCATCGTATGCACGTGGCTCTACAACATTATTCATCCCTTTTCAGCAACAGCTCATATCCACCACCGACCACTAAGTGAGGATGCCAACCGTGGGAATGAACTGATTTATTATCAGGCTGCTAGTCTACTTAAGCTGACTCACAAAAAAGTTTCTGGGATAAAACATCCTTTCGGGTATATAAAACCAAAGGTGAATCCTTACGTTTAGAGTGCATAAGTAACTATTTGTGTCTGCCTTGGTTCTTTCTCTTGAAAATCCTGAAGACTATTTTTTATGTGGTTCTTCCAAAAGGCTCCTATGGTCACAAGTCAGTACTGACAATAGGGCAAAAGCAGTGCGCACAGGAAAATCCATCAGATCACCTTCAGAGAGATCGCAAAATATATTACACAATCATTGGAACCTGGACTGTTAACATCTTCGAGAAGTTTAACTCAGAATTCATGAGAATCCCTACCCAGTGCCAACATACATCTCCTTCAGAACTTGGGCACTAGGAAGTTTGATTTGAAAACTGATGGAGGACAGATGACAGAGAAGGAAGAACAAATACAACCCTATACAAATGGGAAGAATTCCTAATTTTCACATGAGAAGCTGTAGTGATCTCAAGTAAAAAGAAGAAACAAATGATTGCAGGCACTCAAGATATCTTAGTGACTAAATCACAAGAATGACAATGGACTTTGTATAGTGCGATCTTATTTATTAACAGAGATTAGCATATAATTCTCAGTAAGTAGAATTTAGAGATAAATATGGAGTACAGAGGTTTCCTTTTGCAAAACCATACAATTTCTTAGGGATAGAGCTGATACTGTAACTTGACTCTCCTCTAAACTCCACGTTTGCCTCTATTTTTGTTCAAGGTGATAGCTGAAACAGATCATTGTGATTTACTGTGTACTTCTCCAGCTTCGACTCACACTACTGTCTCACACTTCGTTTTGTATGTACTGAAACTATCCTCGTTCCTTTTGTTTTGATAAACTTATCTCAGAACGGCATTTTTAGATATACAGAAAAACTGCAAAGAAATAGAGTTTCCATGTAGCCTACACCCAATTTCCCCTATTATTAACATCTTACCTTAGTATTAATGAATCAATATTGCTACGTTAATATCAACTACACTCCATCCTTTATTCAGATTTCCTTAGTTTTTATGTAACGTCCTGTGCTGTTTCAGGATCCTAGCCAGGATAGCACGTTACATTCAGTCATGAGTCCTTGGGCTGACAGTTTCTTACTCTCCTTCTTTTGTTGACCGTGACAGTTCTGAGGGATCGTGGTCAGGTATTTAGTAGAAGGTCCCTCAGTGGGGACTTACCTGGTATTTTCCTCATTTAGACTGGGGTTATGAATTTTGGGGAGAAAGATCACAGAGTTCAACTGTCATTTTCATTACATCATATCAAGAGAACATAGTATCAACAAGACATAACTTCTGA
Source organism: Camelus bactrianus (assembly GCF_048773025.1). Taxonomy (NCBI): domain Eukaryota; kingdom Metazoa; phylum Chordata; class Mammalia; order Artiodactyla; family Camelidae; genus Camelus; species Camelus bactrianus. Next base: position 22,634,182 of record NC_133559.1, read on the forward strand.
TGTTGACTCTGACTGCCTGGTTAAGCGTTGTAAAGTCACTCTTTTTCCCTTTCTTTCCATACAGTACTCTTTGAAAGGAAGTCACTATGCACAGCCCATGCTTCAGGAGTGGGGAATTATGTTCCATCTCCTTGAGGGTGCAGTACCTACATAATGTGGGATTCTGCATGGGAAAACTTCCTCTTTCTTTCTTTATTCAGTCATTTATTTATATAAGCATGGACGCATGGATATTTTATATTTTTGGTTATAACTTATAAACCAACGCTAGTTTATTTTGTTGCCCAAATTGTTCCAACTTCGGTTACTAGGAGCTACCTGAAGCTTTTTCTTTGCTTCGCTTGGTCTTGAATGTTCCTCTACCTCTTTTTTTCAGGATTCAGCTGAGATAAAAAATATCCCCAACAGGACTTCCCCTACTCCAACCTTTAATCGCTCACCACTCTAGGTTATATACTGTTCCTACGTACATCTAACGTTTACACCTACTACGGTGATACACTTATCTGTCTCTCCCACTGGATATAAGCTTTTTGAGGGCAGGGATCACATCTAACTTACTTTATGTGCCTAGTATATGGTACAGAGCACCTTGCTCCCACAAAGCAGGAGTTCAACAAATATTTCTAGAATGATCACTATCGTTGTCTTTCATTCAAGAATCCAGGAATGCCTAATACATTAACCAGCAGCCACGCAGGTGCTACTATTGTGTTAATGTTGGTCGCATACCACATGACACACAACAAGCTCAGGATCTAAGTTAACACTTCCTCACGTCTCATGTCGAAGCAAACTTTTCCTGACTATTAATTCCAGTTACATTTGCATAATTAAATTAAAAGCAATGACCAATTACCTTTATATTTAGACTCCCAGCTAGGTAGCTTCTAGCTCTGCTTGGCTTGAGAGAAGTGGTACCCCCCAAACGGCACACACTTTGGTTATGAGGTTCCCAAGTGACTCACTGCAGGTTGAGGATTGCATAGCCACTGAAGAAATAAATCTGCTGAACTGCATTCTTTGTTGTCAATACTTACTATGAGGAAATGACTTCAAAAATCAATCAAGACTCTTCCAAGATATAGGAGTAAGATAAATTCTATTAAACTGAAACAGGTTTTTAGGTTGGATCATGCTACCACCCTAGTCCAAGCCACCATTAACTCTTGCCTAGTCACCTTCCTACGTGCACTCTTGCCCCCATCTAACCACTCACCATAAATGAGGTCATGTCATTCCACTTAACTCCTTTGATAATAAAATTCAAATCTGCAATGATGTCCTTGAAGCCTCTACATATCCACTGGGCTCTTTTACCTCTTCAAACTCATCCCATACTCATCTCTTCCTTGACTGTTACTGGTTCAGACACACTCATCTTTCTGAAGCCACAGCTCAGCCCCATACAGTTTTTGCTGTCCAGTAGCTCAGTAATCTTACAACAACTTTTCAAAGTTCTTCAGTCCTTAATATTCCTTATGCATGAGCTGTGTGGCCTGAAAACAAAGGCAACTTTGTCTTAAGGAACTCCCACACATACACTGAAATAATGATTACATTTAAACATAAAACCTCATATTCTTCTTGAGTTAGAAGCTTTTTTGGTGTTAAAATGTCCATTATCTTTAAGCCCTGGATAACTAATACGTTATTTTCCTAAGAAATAATAATATTAGTTTGATGTTGACATTCTGCAAAGACTAACTCAAATATTAAAATGGTTTTTATTTACAATAAAGAGTTAAACACAAATTTAAATAACATTGCTTTCTTAAAATAATAATGTATTAAACATTGAGTCCCTTTGATAACTAAAGGTACCTTATTACATCTTCCCAAATGTATGGAAATTAACATGACCCTACAATGCTGACAGCTTGAAATAAAACCAAAAAAGCCAACCCAAACAAAAACTGTAATAATCTGCTTCTACTTAAATGCATTCAAAAAGGCATTAACTCTCTGCTTCCTATTTTGATGATGTTCTGGAAATATCTATCTAAGTAAAGATTTTTGAGTCTACATGTGAATATTCTTTCTATATCTTTGTAAAATCTTGGAAAAGAAGTCCAAAAGTTTATCAGGTTCTTAACATCCAGAAGTTAGTAAGATGTGATTGTCTTGAAGCTCTGAAAAACGGAAAAATTTCACTTAAGGTTGTCTCATTTGGCAGTAAAAACTGATCTGAACTGGTGCAAGACTATTTTTAGTCTTTATTAATCTCATATTTGTGAACATTCATACATTTTGCTGCAGAAATATTAATGTGTTTGAAAATAGAGTATTGCTCCAGACTCTGTTGGAGGATGTTACATAATACACAGTATATACGCTACTACTTTTCTGAAAGTCAAAAAGTTCTAAATTCCAAAATGCATTTGGCCCAAGGGTTTCAGATAATGAAACGTGGGTCTGTAGTAGGCTTCAATAATTTTAAACGGAGAGATACAATGGGATAGTCTGGTTACCCTTGTTATTCACATACTTATTCATAACAAGCTTTTCCAAGTGTCTATTTTTATAAAACACATGTGTTGTATAATTGTTTGTATCTTTTTCTAAAAAGTGTTTAGACTTAAAGTAGCTCAAACAGAAAGCTGCACACTACTTTTGCTTGACCTGCTTACCCTAACTTCTTTCCTTTTACAAATTGAAAACAACTTATAAAATTAACTGGACGGTCTAATAGATTACATGGCTTAAAAATTGGGGTAGCAGGGTTTCAAATTCTTCTCCTCTAAGTCAGGGGCTGGCCACCTGTGATCTGTGAGCCAAATCCAGCCCTGCACCTATTTCACAGCTTTGACTGTCTGTTTATACGTGGTCTGCGGCTGCTTTGTTGCTACAATGGCAGAGTTGTGTAGTTGTAACATAGACCACATGACCTGGAAGCCTAAAATATTTACTATCCGGCCCTTAACGGAACAAGTTTGCTGCCTTTGCTCTAAGTCGTTTACCCCAGGATGGTACTGACACCTATGACGATCTGACAGCTATGATTTTGTAAGATAAGTTGGTTTATCTGCATTCAGGGCTTACTTAGGGCTTACAGGTGACATTTCAGAGGCAAAGGCAGAGTTAGCTGATACTTGCTGATGATATAAATCTGTCAGAGAATGAAGAGAGGAATTCATAAGGTAAAGTTATTAACTTTTCCACCTACTTTAAACATTAAATTCACTGAAAGGAATCCATTTACATTTATACTGATAGGCGTAATACCAAAAAGGTGGGGAAACATGGACCTTACAACTGTTCATCAGCGTAGTATTCTATAGTTCACATGTGCTACTGCTTGAAAAGATTATCTCTCGCCACATCTGACAAAAACTTTCCCAGCTCAACTGTGGCTCAATAAACTTTTATTTTTTGTTATTTATTTTTATTCAAAAGAATTTGTTTCCCTATCACAAAAATTCGATAACCATACCACCAACAGCAGCAAAGTCCGTAGAGTTACATTGATGGTGGAGAGTTCACTGGGTATTCCCAATGTCCCAAAGGTCATAAAGGAGAAAAAAAAAGGAAAAGAAAAAATACTCAGAACAAATCCAAAACCCATGGTGACTTTGGGGAGAGACATCACACGACAGTCTCTGTCTTCTCTTTTGTCAGCTGCAGATGGATTTCAGCAGGAGCAAACACAAATTAACTTGAGTAAACCTTTCATACCAACTCCAGCACCTAACAGGGAGAAAAAAGAATCAGTTTAATAAAATAGTTTTAAAATACAGAGTTTATTCAGGCTTTATTATATTGTAAATGGAGAACCAAATCATGTAAACTTTCCCTAACTGCTAAAATGCCATAGAATTTTAATGAATTAGACATTAATCTATTCTTACTTTCAATTCCATAGTTGCACGAACCCTCTCAGATTAGTTATCTCCACAGTTAACTAGGGAGCCTCCCAGATAAACTACATAAAACACATCGATAAAAGAACTGGCTGATGCATAGCGTGAACGTTAACATTTTTAGAATAAATGTTGGTATCTTTCTACATTCTTAAGAAAAATTCTAAATATTGCTATTTAGAATTTTAATCTATTTATTTCTTGCATTGATAAACAGTTCATAGTGATCAAAGTAAACAGGACCTAAAATCTTGTCTTCTTTTGTTGCTTCCTTTATCTTCTAGTCAATCATCTGGTGTCAAGATATTTTGTTCATTATTAGAGTTAAAGTAGTACCTTGTCATACAAGAAAGTTGTGATATCGCTACAACTAAAAATAAGCAGCAGCAATGATCAGTTATAAAAAGAGTAGAAGAAATGGCTGAGAAAGAACATCGAACATGAGGGCAATTATGAACATTGTCAAAAAGGATCACGTTAGGTGGAGACCAATTCCACGTGGCAAAAAATTAAAGGAGTAATTTATCTCCTGCTGCGCTAAGGCTCGACTTATACCCATGCATCCATATGCTTTTTGTCTTTCCATTGTGGCAAGCAGGTTACTTAACATAAGAGGGCAATGCTGTTACACAGAAATCTTAGATTTGTGACAGAGATTCTCTAAGTACATATGTAGCTTTGAGCTTTCTGTAGATGCATTAGCAATCCCAATTGCTTCAGAAGCCAAACTTGTTGAAGAATAAGGTACAGCTTTTTTGATACATGCCTTGCCATGAGAATAAAATGAAGAGAAACTGAGATACTATAGAGAGGCACTGAAAACAGATCAAGACCTTCTACCATCTGGCTTGAGGCTTCCAGAACATAGCACTGATCAACTCAAAAGCCTGGCTTTCGTTTAAGTTATCCATAGCTCTCTAATGAGGCTTTCCAAATACAGAAACCAGCTCCATAAAAAGAATACATGTAAATTAATTTGCCCAGCTAACAGTGCAATTCTGCTTCAAGTCTGCTCATTTCATCTACACAGGACAATGTGTGAGGCTTGGACTTGCTCTCCTGGTTGCTGGGTCATTCTCCACTCAGGATGAGTGCAAGGCAGCCACAGAGAAATCAATGCCAAGTGGTGGGGGAAACAGATACATATTAATAAAAAATACTTCCTGATACGTCTGTATCAGCAGAGAATATGTAGAAAGAACTGGTACCCACAGGAAAAGTGTTGATCAAACCCATGTACTAAAAACCTCCTCTAAAATGGTGCTTTGTTTACAAGTTTCACTGCTTAGTTCAGCATTCATTTATCCAACGTATTGTGCCCAAGTGCCGAGTATCTAATGGTATAACTAGGTAACGTTTTAACTTCCTTGAACTTCTAACTACAAAGAAAGGCATGTGGAAAACTATGTATTAATTGGGGAATGAGACTGTGTGTGAAGAGACATGGAAGTTTTCAGATTACACTAACGACATAATCACATGATCAATTTTCAAGTGAACACCGGAATACCTTTTCTTCCTGGGCAACTGAGGAAAAATCTACTTGCCATGGAAGAGGAACACGAGGAGAGAAGTTTAAAATATGAGTAAGACATTTTAAAATCTGGTGAATGTGTAAGCATCCCCTGCTATATCTTGGGTCTTGTCCATTGAATACCCTGTGGGGTGGCTGCACTGGCCTAACAGAAGCTAAACAGTGCCTGGCCCACAGTGAACGCTTAATTAACAGCTTTCATCTGCTTTTCACTCTGACTGCTTTTCAGTCCCTTCAGCTTTCACACACCTCTTACAAGTACTACCATCTTCTCCATAGCTGCAAGCTACCTGTTCTTTTCCCCTTTAATCAAAGCCACTTCCAAACAGACAGAGACCCATGACTTGGCATGATCTCTAAGGCTGAGTACAACTCTATATTTTCATGTTATAGTCAGAAGTGGATCTGAGTTTAAGATGGAGATGTATAAAATATCTTACCTTAATTGTACCCTGACTGTTAGCAGCAATCAGCACATTGGACTCCTAGAAAAGAACAAGAACTTTTAGAGAACAGAGAAGGATTTAACGGAGGGCAGTCCAAGAGAATAATCTCTTCATCCTTCTTTTTTTCACTTCATCCTAAGGCATCAATAAAATCTAAAATGTTCTAAGTGAATTGGGCCAGAAAGAGAAAGAAAAATGCCATATGACATCACTTATATGAGGAATCCAAAACAAACAAGCAAACCAATAATAGGGGCACAAATGAACTACTTCTTATTTATAACTTAGATGACTGATTTCCTGAATATGTGTAAGCACATTTGACTGTCCTTTATGACTGGATTACCGCATCTGTTGATTCTTATTTTGTGGTTGACTTTATTCCTTTGATTAACTATGTAAGTTTAAAAAGCTAAAGCTCTAAACTCTTCTTAGAAACAATGAACAGTACATACATGTAAACTAAAAAAAAATGTGCAGTAGTATACTGTATATGTATTTACATGCAATATAATGTGCATGTACAAAAAAAGACTGTTTGCCAATTGTGTTTCTTAGCACCACAAATGCGTAAAAATAAAATCCCCCAAAAAGCAAAAAAAAAAAAAGTCTAAAATGGAGAATCAACTTTAACACGTTTTTACCTATAAATTATAAACACAAAATCCAATATTTTGAGGATTAAGTTTTAATAAAAAATAAAGTTGGAAGCAGAGAAGGAAACTTTCAAATGTAAAGAAAAACAGAAGAGAAACAGACTGCCACTAGGAGGAAAGCCAAGAGAAAGAAAGACCGAAATAAAACACAAATAAGAATAACTTGAGAAAAACAAAGTACATAATCCTTTCCACAAAAAACTCCCCCTTCATTCACTTTGTCCCATAAGACACTAGTAACTGGCATCAATCTCTGTGGATAGCTATTTGGTAATAGGAAAGCAAAACAGAAGGTTTTCATCTAGCAGAAGGAAGGCTATCTTTTAAATTATTCTATCACTCACTCTATGCATTTTTAATAACCTTGGTAATTACATGAAATAGAATGCATGTGGTAACTTTTTTTTTTTTTTTTAATATTCTAAGCCTTTAAGAAAAAACTGTTTCTCTGGAAAGTAGAAAGGGTGAAAAAAGACTCAGTTTACCAGGGAGAACCTCACTGAGTAGGAAGAGCTGAGACATGCCTGCCATTGGAGACAGAGAGTCCAAAGGCTCCGAGCTTGGGAGTGCACACAAGTCTTTTTGCTTTTGGAGTAGGCAGCTAGGAGGAGGTAAACAGACTCAAAACTGCTGCAGAGGCCGCACGGCTGAGGGGAAGACCAAGGCCGAGTAACTGCTCCGAGAAACAGATCAGGCGCTCAGACCTCACTGAAGGAGGAAGTCTGCCTGAAAATCCCACCAGTTTCCTCAGAAAGTGCTGAAGAGAAGAAAGAAAACTCTTGATCTGTATTCTGGGAAAGTTACTTCGGTCAATCTGAGTTAAACTTTAGAGTCCTTGATAGGACGCATCTGTGCTCTACAAGCTTCTGTATTTCTATCTTTCAACCTTCTCTTTGAATCCTAGTAAAGTTACTTTTTGAAAAAAATCTTGCTGCTACTGGTGTAAGGAGAAGTAAATAATTTCTTCCACTATCCCCCAAAGTTTTGGAATCAGAATATTCCTTGGATGCAGTCAGTGGTGATGTCAATGGTCAGTTGAGTCAACAAGGAATAAAGACATGTTTTTTCTGGAGATGGGCATGGGGGATTGCTCATGATGGGGTCCGGGACACACAAGCCCCAAATATGGCACCTTGGGACACTGGCTACTTTAAGCTGAAGACATTTGAGAAAATAGCAGAAGCAGAAAGGTCGCTCTGACCTCCCATACCTCTCACCCTTCTCCCCTGAAACAGGTCATTAAACCCTCACGTGGGAGGTGCTCTCCCAATACCCAGAGTAAAGGGGCATCCTTCTCCAACGACACAGGGATGCCAAGAGCAATCGGAACAACAGGCCCTGCCAAGCTTCCCGCAGCTCGCTCCTCCTGAGTACGAGCACCTCACACTCCTTAACCCGTCACACTGCTGCATGACTGCCCGGTCTTCATCAAACACAGCACCAAATACACGGCTCCATTTCTTTGGGCTGTCATTTCCTTATGAAGGCTCCCACATCATGAAAAACATACTTACTAAACCTGTATGTTTTTCTCCTGTTAATTTGTCTCTGTCAACATAATTTTCAGACCCCGCCAGGGACCCAAAGAGGGATAAGGAAATTTTCCCCTCCCCTACGCTGATTATTTTCCTAGCTGAGATTTTCCCCTTAAATCAGCACAATTATTCTTGAAAACAGTAACACAGGTAGTGCAGCATTCACTATTAGAACTGGTTTCAGTATCCGCTTTGGGGAATATGGGCTACTGCTTGGACTGGAACACTGGGGGGTGGGGCACTGGAGAAGGGGGATTTGTGATTTATCTACTCTTAGTAAACTGAGTCCAGAGAGTGGTTGGAGTGAGTTTTGGGTGTCCTTAGGATAAATAATAACTCACTCTGAGCTGATCGAGAGGCAGAATTTCTATGTCTGCCTCAGAAAACAGCAAAAGCAAGCACTGTGTGGTGTAATATGGATTTCCTTCTAGCAAGAACTTTAAACAAGTTGTGTGATATCACAACTGCTACCAGAGAATCCAGAAATGATTCTGTGAACACATTCAGAAATGAAGCTACAAACAGCACCGATCAATTTAGTTTCTGTTTGAGGAGACGCCTGTCTCCAAGAAAGCAACTAGCACCGTCATCAGAGGCTGCAATCATCAAGAACTGCTGTCTGCTATGGGAACACATCATGTTAGGATAATGAAAAACGTACAGCCCAGAGCTCTCTCTCTCTTTCTGCCATTTTGGTCCTAGTCACCTTACGATACAGAGGAAGGAAGAGAAACCTGGTGGAGATGAGGATTCCCCCTGAGGGTAAGGGTGAATCCACTTCTGAGAGTTACAGAGATTATGAATTACATTAATTTAAAGTTGTAGTTCCTAGTGGAAGAACATCTGAAAAGCATGGTATGTTATCATACAGTGTGAAAGATTACGTTCAACATAAGCCTAGTTAGATCTAGTTAGATTATGACATAAGAGGACTTTGAAGTCTGTACAATTACTACACTAAACCCAAGAAGGAAGACATCTGCTAACTATCCAACATGAATAAATGATGTCTTTTTGTAACCTGAGGAATATTACTGGCATTAAGAAGTGGCCATATTAGGTGCCACCAGAGAGTTAACTCTAAACACTTCTTCCTGCGGAGACAGATAAATATCTCATTAACAAATAAGCCAACACAGAAAGTCACTTTCCAGTTGGAATTGTCTTTTAGGACTAACATACAGGTGAGGAGTGTCCTAAGCACTTTTAGAAACACTGAAAGCTATTCACATTAGCAAACGATGAATGAAAAGTCATAGCTTCACATTTTAGTATGCCCCTCCCTCCAAAGACCATGAACTCATAAAAAAGAGATTTAGGGTTAAACTGTCTTTCAGATAGCCAGATATCAGTTTAAGATAAATGAATTTTTGCATGCAACAGAAAAATAAAACCAGGTATTTTACTTGAGCATAGAAGTATGAAAGTGATAAGTACAAAGTTATTATTGTAGGTTTTAAGTGATTCTTGTTTGCATTTTGAATGACTGGGAATTCTCAGCTGTAGCCGTAGTCTGTCAGAACCCTAATGTAAGTTAAGTTCTGGCTCAATGGGTTGTTTTTACTTGTTAAATAAAATTTAAAATGCCAGCCAGTAATTCTCATTATTTTCTCCTTCTTTCTTGGAAACTGGCAGTTTTGCTGCAAAGCTTTCCTCAAGGTTAAGATAATAATGCACCTACTAATTTCTTCCTAAGATAAAGAGACTAAGAAAAGACAATGGAAAAATTAGCAACGAGTCTTCATTGTAAAAATAGAAGACACATACACCAACATACTCAACTTGCTTATAACGCCAGAGATACACCAACTTACCTGAAACAAAACTAGTTTTCACTGGACAGTTTTCTCTTTGCTAGCTTGCCTATAAAAATGCCATTATAGCTACATTTCTTAGCCTTGATTGAGACATCCTAGAAAGTGAATAAAGAGTGGCGGGGATACCTCTCAAATATATTTGTAAGCATATGTTGAGATAATTCAGGCATAAGGCATCATTTTCCCTTTTAAGTTAGATCTGAATAATATTTGTGCTCAGGATTTTTAGTTAGAGGTCAGCTTAGTGAAAGGTCTTGAATCTAGATTTGAATTTATCATGTAAAGAAATAGAGCAAAAATAATATAAGTAAGGGGAAAGAAAATCTTTAAAATGGTTCATTGAACTGAAGACCAGAGTAGATAAGGAATTCTATAAAGAGTCTAGAAAAATAAGGCTACTTATTCAACAGCTGTCTGATGCAGTAACTGCTAGGAGTAAGAAACACGGGGATTTCAGAACCACAAACAAGGATCCTCACACAATTAGTTATAAATAAACCCAGCACTGGCTTGCACGCCCTGGTGCTGTATATTACACCTCAGTGCATTAGAAATGCCACTGCAGCTCCTTCCAGTTTCTGCTCCCCGCTCCCCTCCCCACAACTTATTGCAGAACATATACAACGAAAAACTAAGATTTCAAATTTAATACTAAGAAATTAACTCTTAGTAGCAAGCTCCCTCCTGGAGACAGTCATTCCTGAAATTTGGTTAGACTTTTCATATTACGTAAAATGTACTCTGGAAAAGTCACTTTCTTAATGACAAATCAATTCTTAATGAGAAAAAAAGAGTTCATGGAAGACACCTCTAAATAGCTTCTTCATATTTAAAATATTGACTGACTTTTACTGATAACCCTGGATTAATTAAGCCAATATGGTCCCTCAGAAAAATAATGTTTCTGCATTCACTCCAATTCCTGGTTGAAGTTTCCTTAATCAAACAAACAATAATATCTTGTTTTCAAAAACTGCAATGTACCTCAAAAACCAGTTGTGAAGAATGAAGAAGTAACCTCACCTGGCAGTCTATTAATATAATAATCTACTACACTTGATCAGCAGAGATAGAGAGCAAAACGGCAAGGAAGCAGGGGCGCTGGTTGTAAAGGCTGTTCGGAGGGGAACGATCAGACTTAGCCAGCTGTCCTAAGCCAGACAGAGACCTCCGTGTTCATGTAGGATCACTGCAATTTGCAGACAAAAGGCATTTTTCATTTGTCTACATGGTTGGGTCTTGCAGGTTCCATTTTTTTGCTGTGCTTCATTGTTAAGAAGGCTTCTGTTATCCAGTCTTTTCTATACTAACTTCCTGACTGCATCAAATCCTCATTTAAATACACGTTAATGCATTCAAATAAGGTACAGGAAAAAAAAAAAAAAAGCCCAGGATTCAGATAATAGAAAAAGAATGATTAAGAAGGCACACTAAGCATACAAAGTCAAAGCGATCTTTACCCAGGGAGAAAAGATTGTAAAGAACATGTACAAGGGAAAGAGGATTGAGATACACAAAAATACTACATCATTTTCACCACCCTTCCTTCATTCCAAATGCTTTCCAAAGTCTCCCTTCTCACCAAGCAGCCCTAAATCAACTTAATTTTCCTTGCCACACCAGGTAACTTCTCTCTAGACCTTGGATGCTCTTCTGAATAAAGCCAGGGAACAATGTGTTCGCAATGGTGTGTCTGACAGGGAAAAATGACTCCACAACACTGATTATCACTAAGGAGAGACTCTGCACATGGAGCTGTGCATTTCTAAGGGCACTATTTGCAAAATTCCCCCAGAATACTCTAGCAAAGCTGGTCCAAAAGTTCTGTACTGTTTAGGAATGCCATGGAACACAGTGGAAATAGCAATTAATTTAAGACATCGAGAACCAAACCTACATTTTGGTTCTGCCATAGTGTTGTTCAACACTCTTAGAAACTCAATGTCTTCAACTATAAAACAGATAATCTTAAGAATGTCACAGAATTTTTATGAAGACTGTAAGAAAACACACTAAAGTACGTAACTAAAAGGAACTTGCATATTATAGGCACCAAACAAGTGGTAGTCTTATTAAAATACTAAAACCTCCATTTCTTCACAACTAAAGGGCAGTATTCTCAAGTATGACTATACTATGGTATTATTTTTGTCATCATATTTATGATCTTATAAATTGATTAAAAGCCATTATAATGGAAACATTGTCAAGGTATAGAAGAAATCTAAGTGTCCATCAACACATGAATGGATAAAGAAGATGTGGTGTATGTATATATGTGTTATATATATATATATATATATATATATATATATATATATATATATATATATATATATATATATATATATATATATATATATATATATAATGGAATACCACTCCGCCATAAAAAAAATAAAAGAAAGAAAGAAAGAAAGAAATGTTGCCATTTGCAGCAACATGGATGTACCTGAGGGGCATTCTCCTAAGTGAAATAAGTCAGACAGAGAAAGACAAATACTGTATGATATTACTTATACATGCAATCTAAAAAATACAACAAACTAAGGAATAAAACAAGAAAGAAATAAACTCACAGATACAGAAAACAAACTAGTGGTTACCAGTGGGGAGGGCAGAGAGGCAATGGAGGGGTAGGGGATTTAAAAAAAGGGTTATTGAGATTATATGAAATCATCTGTGTGAAACCTCTGAAAATTATAAAGCACTACAGAATTTAAAATTAAAAATAAAAAGAGACTCACACACACAACAAAGAGAAAAACTACACAATGCAGGCTCTAGGCGAAGACTTAAAATTTAACTTAACTATAACTCTCTCCTAAAAAATGAAGTAGCTCTTATTACAGCAGTTGTCGGTGTTGTTATTTTGCTCTCAAAGGGGAAGCAAGAAATATAACTAAGGCAACATGAATGAAGTACACCAATTAGAGAAAAACATACTTGAACGGCGGCTGGCATAGTGCATTCTATAGTTGCATTAGTACCTGTGAGAAACCAGAAGCCAAGGAGATGAAATGGTTAAGAGAGGGGACAGAGAAGTAGGGATTGGACTGGGACAGAATGAGAGGATAGAGAGATTAGATAAACGGGAGAGTGAGGACAAGGCAATACAGATATATAAGGAACAACAAACATGAGCACAAGTCCAGAAGCAAAAACAGGAATAATATGGGACAATGAAGAAACATTCTTAATAGATGTTTTGTGCTAAAAAACTTAAAATGTTTGGACAAGTAGCATTATTCTAGATTCTAGAAAACCTTGAACACAGGTAATAGTTTAGATATAATGCCTAAGATCAAACACACGAGGAAACAGGAAACATTAAAGGAGCAGAGAGAGGAGCAACAATTGAAAATCATGTCTATGATTACTTTGTATTTATTTTAAAGACTGGCTTCCTACTTAATCGCTACTAAATTTGAAATCTGAGCTACCTTTGAATCACTTCTATTGTATTTTTTTTCTATAATTGGAAGTCGATTTTCTCAAGGATCATATTAATAGTGAAGGCAAAAAATAATTTTTAAATTAGAAAAGGTATCTGAAATGAAAAATATAAAACAATTCACAAATTCAGGTAACATATTTATCAAATTTTCCCCTAATTTTTAATGATGGCCAAATATATAAGTTGTAGTTACATGCAGATACTGACTTTGAAAGAAAATTTTCTAAATGACCTAGGGTCAATTAAAGATAAGTAATGTTTGACTCTACTTGAAGGACATCTGGTAGCAGTGTACAAACATAAGCTGAAGGGGACATAAAGGGGTTAGAAGTAATCTATGGGGGTGGGAGGTAAAGGAAGAAATAGGAATGAGGAGATGAAATGCATGAATGAATGAAAAGAAAGAGACAAATGCAGGAGATATTTGAACGTGTTACTGTTTTTTGATGAATAATTAGAAAAAAATTAGATAAAATTTAATTCAACAAATACTTACAAAGCAAATTTTAAAAAGAAAAAAAGTTCAAAAGCTGATATATTATAGCACTTTATTATTGAGGAATTCCCTGGGTAGTGTGTTAAAAATGAAGGTTCTGTAAACAACCGAACTGACAACCTAAAATAATGAGAAAAAGAAGAACAAACAAGACGTAAAGTCAGCAGAAGAAAAGAGACAATAAAGATCAGGGAGGAAACAAATAAAATAGAGATTAAAAACACAATAGAAGGAAACCAATAAAACCAAGAGCTGGTTTTTTGAAAGAGTAAACAACTCTGGCTAGGCTCACCAAGAAGACAGCAATGACCCATATAAACAAAGTAAGAAATGAAAAAGGAGAAATTACAACTGGTATTGCAGAAATACAAAAAATCATAAGAGAATACCATGAATAATTATATGCCAACAATTTGGACAATGTAGAAGAAATGGACAAGTTTCTAGAAATACACAGTTGACCAAAACTGAATCAAGAAGAAATAGAGAATTTGAACAGACCGATTATTAGAAGTGAAGTAAAATCTGTAATTTAAAAAACTTTCTGCAAACAAAAGTCCAGGACCAGATGGCTTCACTGGGGAATCCTACCAAACATACACTGATCCTTCTCAAACTCTTGCAAAAGACTGAAGAGGAGGGAACACTCCCAAACTCATTCTGTGAAGCCACCATTACCCTAGTACCAAAACAAGACAAAGACACTACCAAAAAAGAAAATTACAGGCCAAGGTCTTTGATGAATATAGATGCAAAAATTCTCAACAAAATATTAGCAAACTAAATCCAACAACATATAAAAAATATCATATACTACAATCAAGTCGGATTTACCCCCAGGTCACAAGGATGGTTCAACACACAAATCAATGTGATACACCACATCAACAAAATAAAGGACAAAAACCACATGATCATCTCAACACATGCAGAAAAAGCATTTGATAAAATTCAACATCCATTCACAATAAAAACTCTTACCAAAATGAGTACAGAGAGAACATATCTCAACATAATAAAAGCTATTTATGACAAACACACAGCCAACATAAAACTCAAACAGTGAAAAGTTGAAAGCATTCCTGCTAAAATCTGGAACAAGACAAGGATGTTCATTCTCACCACTTCTATTCAACATAGTGTTGGAAGTCCCAGCCATAGCAATCAGACAAGAAAAAGAAATAAAAGGGATCCAAATTCGAAGGGAAGGGGTAAAATTGTCACCTTATGTGGATAACATGATACTGTATATAGAAAACCCTAAAGACTCCACACAAAAACTGCGAGAGCTGATAACAAATTCAGCAAGGTAGCAGACTATAAGATTAACATACAGAAATCAGTTTCATTTCTTTGCACTAATAATGAAATATCAGAAAAGGACAGTAAAAAACAATCCCTTTTAAAACCACATCAAAAAAATAAAATACTTGGGAATAAACCTGATCAAGGAGGTGAAAGACCTATATGCTGAGAACTATAAAACACTGATAAAGGAAATTAAAGACAATTAACAGAAATGGAAAGATATCCTACGCTCCTGGATTGGAAGAATTAATATTGTTAAAATAGCCATACTACCCAAAGCAATCTACAAATCTAATGTGATCTCTATCAAAGTATGCAGGACATTTTTCACAGAAATAGAACAAATAATCCTAAAATTTAAATGGAATCACAAAAGACTAAGAATTGTCAAAGCAATACTGGAAAAAAAAAAAAAAAAGAATGAAGCTGGAGGAATAACCCTCCCAGACTTCAGACAATACTACAAAGCTACAGTAATCAGAACAGTGTGGTACTGGCACAAAAACAGATGTATGGATCAATGGAACAGAATAGAGAGCCCAGAAATAAAACTACACACCTATGGTCAATTAATCTTTGACACAGGAGGCAAGAATATGCAATGGAGAAAAGACAGTCTCTTCAGAAGTAATGTTGGGAAAGCTGGACAGTCGCATGTAAATCAATGAGGCCACAACACTCCCTTACATCAGGTACAAAAATAAACTCAACATGATTTAGAGACTTAAACATAAGAAACGACACCATAAATCCAGGAGAGAACATAGGCAAAACAATCTCTGATATAACTTGTAGCAATGTTTTCCTAAGTCAGTCTACTAAGACAACAGAAATAAACAATGAACAAATGGGTCCTTATAAGCTTTTATACAGCAAAGGAAACCATAAACAAAATGAAAAGACAACCTACAAATTGGATTTGAAATAGTACCTAATTATTCCTGTGAAACTGAAACGAAAAACAGGTCTATGGCAGCCAGTGTTAGAAACACTTTGAAATCACTTTTTCCTCCCTTCCCAGATGGAAACACTATTGGATCCCTACAAATTTCCACAAGTAAGTTCAAGGCTGAATTTTTAAGGAACAGGATCTTTGTTTCTTCTAATTCTAGGCTTTTTTTTTTTAATTGAAATATTTACAATGTCGTGTTAGTTTCTGGTGTACAGCATAGTGATTCAGTTGTACATACATATATATATTCCTTCTCATATTCTTTTTCATTATAGTCTATTACAAGGTATTGAATGTAGTGAAGTTACTTACAAAACAGAAACAGACTCACAGACATAGAAAACAAACTTAGTTACCAGAGGGGAAAGAGGGTGTGGAAGGATAAACCGGGAGCCTGGGATTTGCAGATACAAAGTGCTATATATAAAACAGATATACAACAAGTTCCTACTGTGTAACATAGGGAAATACATTCAAAGCCTGAACTAGTGGTAACTATGGGTAGAAATGGGTGATGGATTCAAGATCTATAAAAAAGAAATGACATAGAATTTGTGCTTACATTAATATCAAACTTGATTTTACATTTCTAAGACTCCAGTTTTTAATGGTCAAAACTCTGTACTTAAATAAATTTGATTTTAAATTTATAAACTGCCAAAGAATAGGACTGTGCCTAATAAAACTTTAAAAAAGCCAACATTTTCTATGATATAGTAAATCACAGCAATCATCTATATTATTGGAATTTCTACAGCAATTCCTAAGTAGAATGCGAAATTGGGATAAATGTGTCTTCGCACCTGTCAGTTGCATATAAGAAGTCTGGCAAATTTTTATAGAAACACTCAGTATTTGAGACTAAATAATTAAAAAGTTCTTAATAGTAAAGGTCAGGTCACATCGTAATTTCCGAACAGCCTAAATATTTCCTTCACACTTAAAATTCTTGCCCCTGGCTAAATTTGTATGGAGACTTTCATTAGAAAACTAATTTCAAAGAGATGATTCCATTGCTACTATCAAGTCAGACACCGAATTACCTTTTGTAACTGAGACTGAATGACTGCATGCGGTATGGGAGGGGGTGGCTGTTCCAGATGGATATATATTATAAATCATATTTTGAAAAAAGTAATCATCTCTAAAATGTTATAAGAAATAGAATGGCTGTTTACTCTCAACCTAGTTTTGAAATATGCTGACAATACACAAATTTACACAGCAAGAAGTCTAAGATAATTAAGTGATTATTAAAAACCTCTTACATTTGTTTGTACCTGTAGATGTAATACGAATCTTACAAACTAGAAAGCTGAGCTTAGAGATGGAGAAAGCGGGAAAGAGCAATGCTGCTGTGCTTTACAACAAGAAAAGAGCTAGACAACTTCAAATTAATGACATTTCTTGAAACTACTAGAGAACTGAGTCACAAGCAAAACAAGATAAAATTGGGAGAAACTGGCACCTGCAGGGAGAGACAAAACCAGAGTATTTGTTTACTTCGCAACAAAACAGCTGGATAAGCCAGTGGGGAGATTAATGTTTAACAGGATGCTACAGGGTGGCTAGCATGGGAGGGTGAGGCCCCGGCTGCTGTAAACACTGCAGGTTGAGGGGGTAGAATCTTCCTGCACACTTTTCCTCCATGAACTCCCACCAGAGGAGACAGGAGAGAATCTTGAGAAAGCTTCTCATGTGGTGCTGGCTGGAGGAAGGGAATAGCACCCATTTCCTAAAACAACCCAGGTCAATTTTCCCCATTCTCTAATTTGTAAAAGTTTTTATTACTGGAAAAATACACAACACTGTGAAGCATGGACGATGAAGGGATTAAAAAAAGGTCATAGTTCTCTTAAAAAAGATAGAACTGAAAATTCAAATGCACATGTTCATGCAAAGAACCAAAACCTCAAGCTTATCAATTATCAATTAGTAAGAAACACAGCAAAACCGTGTGGAAGGATCTCTTCGTAAGGACTCACACCTATTCAGAGCCAATAGTTTCACCCTCAGTAACTCAGGTTGATGAAAAGCCTTACATCTAAAAAACAGACATGAAAAGCTTAAAAGTAATTCATGTTTTTGATAAATCTCATCCAGTAGGGAAAAAATACACCTTCAAACAATTTACTAAGACTACCAACAAAACCTTTCCCCCTCATTAGTTATATTAAATGAGTGAGTTTAAAATTAGACATTTACACAGACTAACAAAAAAATCAAAAGCCAAAAAACAAATAAAACCCAAGTTATTACTCTTTTTTTTTTCCAAGTTATTACTCTTGATCAGTGATTTTTTTTTTCTCCATATTCCTAAAATAATGATTTGGAAAGAACAGAGTGAAAAGGAAAAAGAGAAATAAGTAAAAACATGTACTAAATGTGTAGAACAACAGAAACTGGCCAAAATTAAATGCTTTTCTTCATTCTTCTTCATTATAGAATGACTGAACAGTTTTTTAAAAATTGATGATCACTCTGATGGAAAATGTAAAATCTATACAGTAACCAGGCTCTCCCCACCAATAAGACCAGTGAAATCCCTGTAAAAGATCCTAGAATTTGTTTTGCTATCAATAATTCATCCTCTCCATTAGTAAAGGGAAACACAGTTGTCAGATCTTTAAAATCCAGCCAAATGTAAAAGGCTAACTGAAAGGTCTCAACCTTTTACAAAACAGAAAGCTTTGAGGAAATAAAAATATTCCTTATAAACAGGGATTCCTGTTGAATTCTGAAGTTCCAAGGCCAACTTACTAATTGGAAGAGACATAAACCCTCCTATATTTTATTCTTTTTAAAATGTAAGATAAAATGTTTTTAAATATAAATACCCACATAAGTCTCTAGATCAATTATCCATTCTTATTAGTTGACATTCTGGATTAATCTGAACCACTACTCTCTTCCCTTAGTACAAATATCAAGGATTATCATGTGAATTACGAATTTGATTGGTCAGTAAAAAAAAAAATAATGGTAAGAAAGAGCACATGAGTATGACTAGTGAAACTTAAATGACTCTTGGCTGCTAAAAAGAAGGATGACAGATATTCAGTTACATATTTCAAACTAGGCAAAGGTATTCCAATAGTGTGGCATGAAATGAAGTACTTCATTTTTTATTTACCAGGTGATAACACTACCTTACAATCCATAAGGACTTTTTTTTGAGAGATATAGTAATTCATAGCAATTAAAAAAAAAAGACTCTTGGGTCTCTTAAAATAAGCTAATGTTTCAAATGTTGTTAGCATTAAAAAACACTAAAAGCAAAGACAATTACTACTATTTTTCTCTTCCAATCTCTGGAAAGTAACTCACAAAGATATGCATGGTTAATCACAAAGCCACAGGTCAATACTTGGGATTTAAAACAGTAAATTAACAAAATGGAACTAAATCTTAAAGCCAAATTTATGTTCTACACAGTCTATCCCTAACACTTCCTACTATCATTAGAGTCAAAGATCTTGAAGACAAATACAAGCATGACTAACTGCCTATTTAATTCTCAACAATGTGTGGATACATTGTTATTAAAACTAAATGATCCAGATTTATTTTCTGCCTCATCTTCATTTTTTGGTTGGCTATCACAGTTCAGATAAAAAAATCTTTGTTTTCATTCAAGTTCATCTTCTTATCTACAGCAAAAAAAAAAAAAAAAAAAAAAAGACTAATATAAACAGGCAAAAATTAGACAGCAATTATAACAGATTGACTTTTCTACATAATCAAATTATTCCTATGTTCAGCAGTAATAACTTTTCTACCATTTTGGGAATAGCCAATGCCAACTTCTGACAGCTTTATTTGGAAAAATGCTGCATAAAATGGGACTGAAGGTATAATGGAGTAAGATATGAAAGGCACAAACCCCTATAAGGATCACATCAATATAACAGAGTGTCATAAAAACAACAGAGATTAATGTGAAATTGTGGAAGTAAAATACAAAAATATATTTCCCTTCCCCAGACAGGATGCAAGTTTGAATTAGGAGGAAACACTTTCCTCTTACAGTTGCTGTCCTTGGTTAATCCTGCTTTAAGTAACTTAAATATATTCTTATTCAATTAGAAAAGAATTATCATATTTTTCCATATGTATACTTTAGCATATGAAACCAATTCAAGCAGTATTCATTAAAAATGTTTCAGTCAAGGAAATGACATCCAATATTCGTTCTTTCCTTCTACTACTGCTATAGAAATTTGTAGGAACTATCAAAAGATAAACATTCAGAAACCAAAGTTAACTTCCTTCCCATCTCAAAATATTTTGGACTCTTTTAAGCCTGGTTGCGTAATAATGAAAATTATTCATAGGTTAACGACATAATTCAGAATGCACTCTCAAATTCATACATTTCTTTTCTCCCTTTAAAAAAGCAAGACAAAAAAGCAAAACCAAGTAGCTTAAAGATTTCTGTCAATTCTCTTCTTCAAAGTTGGCATACTTCAGAAGGACAAACACTATTTTTTTAGAAGTACTTAATGAGAAAAAATTGTAAGAACCATTCTAATATAGGTCAAATTCCATTACAGTACATATAAAAATGACAATAATCAAATATTTTAAATGTTGACTAGCAGACCCACAAAATCATTTTGTTGATTTCATTACAGTCACCATAAAACATCTAAAGCAACAAGTGTTTTCACAGAAGCTGTCCATACAGTAGTGGACACTGAAGTTAAGGAATATTTATACTTAACACAACTTAAAGAAATAAATTAAAGGTTTGCTTCAGTTTTCCACAACCTTCTTGTCTCCTCTCTTTTCTACATCCCCACCCCAGTCTAGTCTGCACACTAAGGGAAGCGTGGGGCGGTTACGAGGAGATGGGAGCCACAGTCTTCCTGGAAGGCAGGGTCCACACTTAGAATCTTCTTTCCTTCCACATGCAAGACAGACTAGAGTTCATTCATATTGGCCCTCTTCCAGTCAGGAAAATTTTCTAAAGTGTTATAAACCATCTGGCTAGAGGGGAGCAGAAAGCAAAGGAAAGAGAAACAGAAATACAGAAAGGAGAGAAGAAAGAAAAAGAAGTTCCTATGTTGTCTTCTCAGTGTTCACTCAGGAATTTAGGATGAGTAATAGTTTATGAGTGTGGGAAGTCAATATATATTAAAGATAGCTTTTTTTTAATTAAAGAAAAGAAATGAGACCACATCTTATTTGTGTGTGAAAGTTTCTTCCTGAGAAGGGTAAGGGAGTAGCAAAATTTAAGAGACATCAGGTATTCATAATTACAATTATTCCCTCTTTAACAGATGCTTGAGAACAATTAATGCCTCTTGGTTATCGTGTGTGACAAATCTCCAGTGGTAACATCAATCATCTGTTCCCAAACTTGATTGTTTATATAATTTCCCAAGGAGACCTGGGTAACTCTTCATCTTACAAATGGGGAACTCAAAATACAAATTTCTACTCTCCTCCCTTCCTCCCCCAAAATATGGATGCAGGGGTCTAAGAAGACAACTGTTCTGTTATATATTTTTTTTGGAAAGATCCCAAGGTGACTCTGATGCTCACTGGTATAAATAAATTTTATCACAGATGCCTTCTGTATTTTAATGGAAGCTGACTTTTCACTGAGTGACTTAGCTTCTCTAGTTTAGTGCAATCTGATGCTTTATACAGTGTTTGCTAAGTCAGAGGGGGATGCCTATCTCTTAGATAAAAGCATACAAAAATTGGAAAAAATGTTAAGTCTTTTGAGAGAAGGCAGAATTGTGAAATAGTACAAATGCAATAGAGAAAGGGAAGGAACAGTAACAAATACCAATTCCCCTATAGCTGCATGCACTTTAATAATTTCATTGCTTTTGAAAATGTGCAAAAGCCTGGAGGTTATATCCCAAGGACAAAATGGTAATTATGACATGATTATATAGGTACCATGAATATTCATGTCAGGAAAGCTACTTTTCTTAAATTGATATGACCACTGAGTTTCAAGTGAGTCTGTTAGATACTAGAAGTATCTCTCACCTCTACTCCAGCATTTCTTCAGTTTCAAAATCCAGTATTTAATAATGGAACAAAAAAGATAAAGGACAAGTCTGAAGAATTGTACCATTCATTATAAAACTTATATATTAATTACACATTATGTGCAAACCATCTGCTTAGTGCTAGCAGTAATTTTAAAATGAATGCTACTAATAGCAAACATTTACATAACTCTTACTCTATGTCAAACAGTCAAACCCTGGGGGGAGGGTATAGCTCAAGTGGTAGAATGCATGCTTAGCATGTTCGAGGTCCTGGGTTCAATCCCCAGTATCTCCTCTAAAAATAAATAAATGAATAAATCTAATTAGCCCCTCAAGAAAAAAAAAAACAATAAAAAAATTTTTAAAAAAGAAGTATGTTAAAAACTATTCTAAACCCTTTATGTACATTAGCTTACTTTAACATTATAACAACTCTAAAGGTAGGTTACTACTATGACTAGCACTTAATAGATGAAGAAACTCAAGTCCAGCACAGTTAAGGAACTTGAGCAAAGCCATAGAGCTTAGTAAGTGGAAAATATGATTTGAACCTCAGTAATCTGGCTCCATCATCTGCTCTTACTCAGTATACTGAGGAGTTTGCAGGCTAGCAGGGATAGGAGACATAAACATAAATAACAGTACAAGGCAGTATTATTAACTCATTCAGGAAATATTTTTTTAATGGATAGGAACCGTAAGAGATTTAGGTAAAGAAAAGAAGCCCTCCATAAGAAAACAAAGTTTTAGTTAAAAACACTTCAGAATTAATGTTTCAATATATAAAGTTTCATTCATTAGAAGTAAGAATAGAAAGAATCTATTTCATTATATGACTAAAAAAGATGCCCTACATATGCATACATTTATACAAAGTTATAACTTTGCATAATATGGGTGATAACTTTGTTAACAAATTCCCAGGCCAAGTTTTCCTGGACTTCGTTTCAAGGGAGGGAACTTAGAAAAATCATTATCTTGACATCCTTCACCATAGGGTTAAGAGAAACTTTTAATACAGTTTCTTGTGTTTCAAGACACAAGAGAAAATATCCACCCTTAATAACCAAAGCTTTTTTTGAGGATAGAGTATATATAGATTTTCTGTCATTTTTGAAGAGCTATGAGAGTCTTTAAGTGTCCTTTACAAGCACTGCTTTTTCCCAGCAGATATATGTTTAGAATTCATAACTCAAGACCAGATAATTATGTACAATGTGGTTCAGAGCTGATAAAACAATGATAAGGGTACCTACAGCCTCAGGGGGAATCACCATGGACTCAGGATCAGCTTCCAACAAAAAAATGGTGTCCCTTTACACAGACATGATCACGCAACAGAAAGTAGTTTTCATACTTGAATCAATTTATATTCTATTCCAACAGTTTCAGATAAGTTATGCAAGAATTGATCCATACATATAGAACATATATAATCTCCTTTACCAAACTTCCAGTCTCTGAATAAAGCAGTGATGATAAAGATACGACAGAAATAAAGAATAAGAGTATTGTACCAAATTTACCTTCGCTTTGCAGCATTACTTTCAAGGTGGATGTGGGGTGTAGGAGATAGTGAAATGGATATGAATTACTAATACCAAATTATAAAAGGATTATAATTATAAAACAATATCTCAGTTGCATGGTATTTTCTTTTCAAGCAATAATTTCTTTAAAAAAACAGTTCTCAGTATGTAAGCATATAATTTGTAAAAAATCAAAAGTTAACACTCTAGAAAATTGTTTATGCAAAAATTTAATAAAAAAGATTATTTTACTAACAAGATATTTTCAAACTGGCAAAGACAGTGGCATTATATTCCATGTTTTATAGGCAAGGTCAGACTGAAATCCCTGAACTTTTTTGGTGCAAGACCAAATGGAAATAGATTGAGAAGGCAATCTATCAATTTTAATCAAAAGCCCTAAAGCTATTACTGTTCTTTAAATGAATAAATCTCTATAGTTCTCTTAAATTCCTAATTAGAAATTTAAAGATTCAAGAAGCATTATTCATAGTAGTAAAAGGTAAACATGAGTATCCTCAATAAAACAGTGAATACCAGTTGTGGTAAATCTTTAGACTGGAATGTATGTAGTCATTGAAAACACTCTTTTTAAAATGTATTTACACCTGAAAAATGTTCATAACAAAGGCAAAAGGTAAAGAATACATGATAATATATAAAATATTCAATTTTATTGGGAAAAAAATTCCTGTGAATGGAAAAATCACACAATTAA
This sequence comes from Camelus bactrianus, assembly GCF_048773025.1. Taxonomy (NCBI): domain Eukaryota; kingdom Metazoa; phylum Chordata; class Mammalia; order Artiodactyla; family Camelidae; genus Camelus; species Camelus bactrianus. The sequence goes on from NC_133559.1 coordinate 22,658,501, forward strand.
TTACATTAAAGTGTCCGTATTGATTATTTCTGAGAAAAGTGATAAGACATTTTCTTCTCTTTCGTTTTTCTAAATTCTTTAAAATATATATAGATTCATTTCTAATCGTCTCAGTAATAAGCTATTTGAAAATAAACAACCTAAGAGATAATGTTCCAAGATGACCACATTATTCTCTATCCACGCACTTGCCGAGGAGATTCACTCTGACTCCACACTCTCTTAACACAAAGCTGTAAAAAACTTTCTTTGAATTAACTCTAAATTAGTTGAATGATAATTACTTAGTTAATGAATTACACAAACCATATCACTACTGCCTGTTAGAAGGGAAGGAAGGAAAAATAAATCTTATATTAGTCTATATTAATACTGGCTAGAAATTGTGAGTAAATAGAGTATTTTAGAAAGAGAAGTTGAAACCAGAACATGAACTGTTGATTACAGATTTAATAATCCAGATGATGGCTCTGTCCAGTAAGTCAGACAGCAAAGGTCACTACATCTGAACACAAGAGGTTAAATAAATTATGTGGTACTTTTCAAGGAAACAGAGTCAGAAAAAGAATTGAAATTGTAATCTGCTAGCCTACCATCCATCCATCAAAAATACAGAGTTGACTGCTGTATACAGAAATAAAGGAAACCACATTATTTCAAAGATTGTATAATTATTCAAACGGAATATATCTGGATGTTCAATACTATGTGGATATAATACATTCAAGTACAGTTTTATAATTTACAATTGTTTCTTCAAATAAATAGATAATAAATTTCTTTTATTACAGTAAGCTAAACATATGATAAAGTTCACTTCATTTATATTTAAAAAATAACCAATGGGGAGATAAAAGTTAAAGAGATCAAATTAAAATGGGGAGATTCCAAAGCCTAAATAAAAGTAAGGTGGTATGTGGTATTCCAGGTAGTTATTTCTCACAAATTTGTATTTTTAAAAAATGATGAAGTTAATACTGAAATGGGCAATACAAATAAGATTTATTCTTAGGGGTAAAAATCCTAAGAATTTGGCAACAACAGACCATCCTATGTCAATAACTCTAAGCTACTAAAGTTTCTTTAATTAAAGTATCTTCAAATGAATTAAAATAATAAAGTGAAAAAAAACTACAAAATGAAGAATTTTCTATTCTTTATTAGTGTAGAATAACCATTACCATTTCAAAGTATTCTAGAGAGGACTTAAGTTGTAAAATAAAAAATTCTTCTAAAAAAAGTATTTTCACTAGAGTTCAAGCAAAACTTATCTTAAAACTCCTTTGAAAATTAAATGTAGTACAAGTGGTTGTGGCACTTTAATGGGAGAAATGCTGGAGCCATTACCTTTGAGACAAAGTTAAAGAACAAAGGACAGAAGAATCTGTCAGCAAACCCTGAAGTGACTGAATAAAAGTGCTTTCAGATACAGGGCAAGTATTAGGAAGAAAGAAAAGGAGAAAGGACAAAGTACTGCCCCTCAGATTAAAAGAAACAACCTTAGACATATTCTGTCTTTAAACAGAAGTAATTAAAAGCAAATACTGTAAGTCTCAAAGGAAAAGTAGACAGACGACATGGCAAGTGTGACAGTGGCAGAGAAGCATGCTGTTAACCTCCACAGCACTGCGGAAATAAAGTAAAAGAGAGATGCAATAAATGTTACAATGAAACTGACCAACATTTTTAAAGGGGCAGGGTACAGCATGCTTTCCGGTTAATGCGCAGAATGGCAGAAATAAAGAGCAGAAATTATACATAATCTTGGCTGATCACTCCAAACAGAGCTTGAAATTACTGGTTCATTTTTAGCCAGAAGTAGCCAAAAAGAAAAACATATGTATTTAGATAAGAAAAAATAAGGCTAGACCAAAATTTAATCTGCAGCAAGATATTCTAAATTTTTATAAAATCAAGATACTGTCTTAAGAGAATATATTTATTTGTATTTGTGCCCCTTCTTCTACCATTCACTCTTAATTTCTCATTCCCCCATGACTAAATCACTATATAAATGATAACATACACACATATGCAATCTTTATATCAGCATTAATTGAACAGTGTCATGTTTTCTGTTCATTCATACAATAGATTGATGTACCACTAATATATATCTAAACACTAAAAAAACCTTTCAAAGTTAACCTATTTCATAAGTGTCCTTAAATTGATCTCTTTATTGTGATCAAAATTAGTAAAACAGAAATAAAACAGAGAGACAATGAAATGTTTGGTCTTTCTAGAGACAGCTGTTGAATATATCTTAAAAAAGCAATCTAAGTGAGATTAAACATGGTATTATCTTATTACTCCCCAAAACAGCTCTCTGTACTTCACCATCTCCCATTTCTGCCTCTCTTTTCTTTCTTAAAACCACCAAACTTTTATCTTATCACTCCTTTCTTTTTTTGGGGGGGTGGGGGGCTCATCTTACTTATATTAGTAGCACTTACAATGCTAATCAATTCCTTCTCCTTGAAAAACCTCCTTCACTTGGCTTCCCAGGTACCAATTTTCCTACTATCGATAACCGCTCCCTCAATCTTCTTGTTGATTTTTCTTGTCTCAATTATTGAACACGCAAGTACCCTCAAGTAAGGTAAGGTACTCATACTATTTCTCATCTCTAATTGGAGTCTAACGCTCTTGGAGAGATCTTATCCAGCTTTTTGCTTAAATATAATACGTCAACAGATAAGAAATTTATGTCTGGTCCAACAATCTGCTGTGAGCTCCAACATGACATGTCTAGTTAGATGGCGAGAAACACTGCAAACTTAACCAGTTCAGAACTTCCCCGTGAATGCCAAACTTGACATCTCCACTTAGTATTTTTAATAACTCTCAAGCTTAGCCAGTCTAGAAGTCAACTTCCGGCCTTCTCCCTTAAGACAGTTCCTCTGGTCGTCTTCTCCTTCTCAATTAATGGCAAGACTACTCTTAAAAATGCTTAGGGAAAAAAACCTCAGTGTCATCCTAGAGTTTTCTCTATCACTCTTCCCATGTGGTCTATTAACAATTCTACTGGTTCCAATTTCAAAATACAAACAAGATCTGTTTACTTCTCCCTGGCTTACCACTATTCAGTCTTAGCTGGATTAACACAACAGCCTTCCTGATTCCACTCGTGACACCTTATGTCCGTTCTCTACAAGACATCCAAACTGAGTTTTTAAAAAGGTAAGTCAGCATTATATCACTACTTTGCTCAGAATCTTACAATGGCTCCCAACTCCCAGGAAAAGCAAAAGTCTTACAATGGTAAACAACGCTCTGTTGAAGCAGCTTTTCTTCACTACTCTGAAATCATCTACTACTCTCCACCCAGATCACTGCAGTGCAGCAACACTGGCTTTCCCTCTGTTCCCTGAACACTAATCACATTCTTACCTCAAGACCGCTGAACTGTTTGCTCCACCTGGAATAATCTTCTACTTTTAAATATGGATTACATCTCCATCTCCTTCTAGTCTTTGCTCTCATTCAGCTACTCATATAGGCATCATGTCATCACCAACTGAAAACTACAACTCCCTACTCCAGCACCCTCTCACTTTCTTGCTTGGTTATACCCAAAGCACTCATCACCTTCTAATATAATAACTCACTTATTTATTTTGTTTTTTGTTTCCTCCAGCACAAAAAAATATAAGTCTCCTAAGAGGAACAGAACTTTTTTTTTTTAAGTTTTGTTCACAGTTTATCTCCCATGTCTAGAACTGTGACTGTACAAAAAGATGAATAAAATTCACTGAATTAATGAACAAGAGTATCTCACACCTTCTGCCTCATCTAAATAAAGAAATGATTTTTTTCATGGCTTATCAAAGTGACAGCTATACAAAAGTCAGATGGAAAATAAATCTGGAATGGTACTGGAGTGAGGCACAGAACTTTTAATTTTTTTTTGTGAAATAAAGCAAGTTCCCTGGTGATGCTGTTGTTGCTGGTCTACGGAGCACAGTTTGAGAACCTACCTTGGAGATTATTCTATAAAGTACAATATGCATCCTTTCAGTCTAATATTAATTAGTTCTTTTGCCGCCTTCCTTGACAAAGGAAGGATTTGAGAACATTTTAATTACATTTATTCTTCTGACTTATTGTCAAGTACTTAATGTATCCGTGGCCATCACTGTTTTATACAGTCAATACACATTTACATTGACTGCATATTTACCATTTCTACTGCTTTCCATTCCTTTCTGAATCTCTTACCTTTGTCTTCATCTTCTGCATTTTCTCCTTCTGCCTTAAGAATATCCTTTAAGATTTTCTTTAGTGTAGGTTTGCTGATGGCAAACTCTTCATTTTTATTCATCTAAAAATGTCTTTATTTTACTTTTGTTGAGAGATTTTCACTGCATATGGAATTTTAGATTGGTAGGTATTTTCCTTCACACACTGAAGATCTCATTCCACTGTTTTCTGGTTTCTACTGCTTCGTTGAGAGGTTGGTTGTCAATCTAATTGTCCATCCTTTGAAGATAGTTTTTCTCTGCCTCCTTTTAAGAATCCCCCTTTGTGTTTTATTTTCAGTTTTACTATGATCTGTGAAGGTGTGACTGTCCCACTACCAGCAAGGGTCAGAGGATCAGACACAATCAGCTTTAATCTAGCACTTAATTATCTTTATAGAGGGATGTACGATAGGATATTCAGCATGCAGAGCATCTTCAAACTCATCAGGAGGCCAAGCAACTATTCACATGCTCAGCTTCTTGAATCTCTCCCCAGCACACACAGAGTAAGCACAGCTGCCAAGGACAGTTAGGGTGCAGGTAGTTCACCTGGACACGGAGACGTGCCTTGGTCTCCTGACAGTCCTGTGTTGTTCACAGATGCAAGGCCACTGTGTCAAGTCACGGTTCTCTCAGGCCAGAGGTAAGACCACAGATGGTGTTTCACAGTAAATTTCAGAGATAACTAGCTCCTAACATGTAACATTCCTCATTTGTCTTAACTCAATTTATTTCCCCAGAATGGTGCTATGAGAAGACAGACTCAAAGTCAGGTTTTCAGGCAGGCCTAGGTCTGTTAGGGTCCAGATCTGATTTTAAAACTTTATTCACAATGTAGATTTCATGTCATTTATTCTCTGGGGTATGAAGGCTTATTAAATTTCTGCCTTAATGTCTTTCATTAATTTTGTAAAGTTCGTAACAACAATCCTTTCTAATACTTGCTTTAGCTGCATTATTTCTCTTCTCTCCTTTTAGGTCTCCTACTGAATTATGTTCAACTTCCTTTCTTCAACCTCTATTTCTTTCTGTATTTTTTCATCATTTTTGTCTCTCCATGCCTCCTTCTGTATATTTTCTTCTAAATTTCCTACACTTCATTAGTTTTCTTTTCAACTGTGTCTTACCCTCCATTCAACCCAACCACTGAGTTCTTAATTTTGGTAATTATGTTTTTCAGCATCTAGAATTTATATTTTAAAAATAATTTTTATTTCCCAATTGAAGTTTTCTACCTTCTCTTTCATCTTGTCAGCATGGTTATTTTCAGGCTATGTCTGATAATATCCAGAGCTGCTGTGATTTTGTTTCTGTTGTCCATGCTTATGCTGAATTTATTCATGTTGTCTTGCCTTTTCCTACACCTGCTTTTTAAATTGTGTTCTTGTTATAATCCTTAGATTATATTCTTTAGGAGACCTTCTTTCAGAGAGGATTTAATTTTTCATCCTGTGAACACTAGCAATCCAAGATCACCTCAGTTTATTCAGGATTGATATGATCTAGAGTTGAGCTGTAAAAGCACTGAAGACTTATCTTCTACTGGTTTACCCTAGACTACAGCCCTTTGGGAACCTAAACCAAAGCTAGTTCACCCATACAGTGGTGAGCACTAGACTCTCTTCCCTGTGCTCTTGTGAATCTACCGTAAGTGCTCTCAGCCATTCCACCAAAATTGATAGATGCTTCCAGGGGAAAAGAATACTCAAAAGCCAGGCTCACATTTCTATACTGGTAATTCTTTCCTATCTTGTTTACTTTCCAATGCCTTAAAACAGGTTTTGGTTTTGGTTTTTAAAACATATATGGGTCTAACTTTTCTAGACCTACCTAGAGGAAGAACTGGTTCCAATCACCTAGTCTGCCATTACCAAAACTGAAGTTGAGTAACCAAACTTTAAACAAGATAGTAATTGATTATACCTAAAGTTAAACTGTACCTGGAACTCAGATATCTTAAAGTACGCATTAAGTAGAATTTGTGTCAAAAACAAAACCAAGTAAGTTCCTAAAAAGCTATTTTTTGAAAAAGATGACATTAGTGAATGACTACTGTTTCCAAAATCAAGACAATAAAAGCAATTATTTTTTCATATAACTCATGAGAAATCTTGCACTTTAAAATATATAAATAAGTTTGAGGAAACTTCTTTTTTTGACAACTCAGAAGTACAACTTTTGTAAGACATTAAATACATTTAAATATTCATGTATAAATACATCTTGTAGAGAGCAATTCTGCCCTGAAACAGTATTTAATTAGGTATACATATAGGTCACTCTCCCCTACCCACATCAGTTTTTTTCCTCCTAATACAATACCAGGTTCAGCTGAATATTTACTGAGCCTACATTGCATATGCTCATTAAGGAAAATGTAACATGGTGTTTTCTGGAGAAATTTCCAGTCCCACAGGAGAGATACAGGGATAATGTGATAATGCTGTAACAGACGTATGCACAAGATGCTACAGGTACACAAGAGAGACATCGTGTCAGCATGATGTGACATTTCAATTACTGTTCCATTAGTGACATTTCAACTACTACTTCCTAAAATGCCTGTTTCCTTTGGTGATGCAATACTAAGCAAAAAAGAAAATGCACATCACATACCAATTCATGTTTTAAGCTTAAAAAAACTCACCTGTGTAAACATAAACACAAAGCATTATACGAGACTCCAAGGAGGAAAAACTGATAGGAGAACTCACCCCATCTGGCAGTGCCCTCCAGCACACAGCACTAACAAATTCATTTGTATCATCTTCTTTTCGGTCTTTGTCCAGAACACTTTTGACCGTATCAAACTTAAAAGTTAGCAAAGTCTTAGAAAGTCCTTTATAGTACAGGTAAAGAGAGTTGTTCTCGCTTCCTGAGAAAAATAAAAAAAGAAATCCAATGTTTTTAGTTTGGGAAAGCTTAGAATCGGGACATCACAAATTCAAAGACTAATAATCTTTTACAGTTATGAAAGACCAGAGCATAGGATTTCTGGGGAATCATGAGAGAAAAGGATTCACAGAAAAAAACTATACTAATCTAAAGAAATAACCATTGTTAAATGCTATAACAATATTGATATAAAAATTTATAGCAGAGATGTAGAGAAGAATCAGAAATTTGTTATTATAGCATGATACTGAATTACATTTAGAAAAATTTCTGTCTAGAGAGGAAAAAGAAAGTTATAGCACTTAAAAAGGTAAAATTTCATAACCTACAAAACTTATTTCCCAAGATAAGCATTACTCCTATTACATGAGTGGTCTAAAAAGGCCTGTATTTTTGAGCAGTCTATCAAAGTATAATTGTGGAAGACATTTGCTTTGACAGGGTTTAGGTTCATATACATGTAGAGAGTCAACTTTCCTAAGTAAAGGCCAAGTCACTTTAAAGTGCTGACAAAAGTTCATGTATTCAGGCATCAGATATATTAATGCATTTGAACAGTACCAAATTTGAGTTTTCTACTTCTGATTTAAATTGGTATAGATTATCAACAATGAAAGGCCAAGAATAACAAATCAAGATACCCAAATAGGCTGGTTTTTGAAGAGAACACTATAGAGGGGGAAATGAGTATCAAGCTTAAGAAGACAAATAATGTCTCCAAAATTAAGACATCAGAAATTAATATTTTCCATCTTCTACATAACATCTATAGAAATTATGTTTTGATGGAGAAAAACACAAAAGCTATATAACAATCTTATGCTATTTCATGTGGTCAGGGCTTGTGCTCAGCAAAGGAGGAAGGGCTAACGCTTTTTCTCATCTGAGGAAAATTCAGCGTGCTACCTTCCGAATGTACAGATAACTTCCTGAGTTGCTATGTAGTCTGTTTCCACTGAATGCAATTTCAGTGACAGATACCTGTTAAAAAGTTGCAGGAAGAGATAGTTTCACTTACCACAAGCTATATAATCCCCATTGGAAGCGAGGCCTACAAAGTTTTTTTCATTGATGTGACCCTTGAAGGAACGTAGACAGTATGGCTTCCCTACGTTCCACAGCTTTAGCTGGCTGTCTGTTGAGCTGAGATAAACACACAAAGTTAGAACATATTTAAGATTTCATGGCATGAAACTCATCACTACTAATTAGAGGCAATCCAGTTTGGTGGTTAAGAATGCAGACTCTGGAGCCAGACTGTCTGAGTTAGAATGCTCAGTGAGCTGTTAATTTATTTTTGACCTTAGGATAGTTACACAACCTCTCTGGCCTCAACTTTTTTTATCAGTTAAATGTGAAATATAATGATTCCTACCTTAAAGAATTAGATTATCAACAACGAATCACTTTAAATCATTTTATGCTTTCAGCAGTCTCTGGGCATGTAGGAAGTCCTTAATAAGCAGCAGCCATCAATGACACCATACCACAAGCACCAAACAACAAGAGACCCCTGCTGGAGCTCTGCTTAATGTCAGGGATATAGCTGTTCCCGTTGATTTGATTTACTTTTCAACTGTTAAAGCATATTAGTATACTGAATATAAATTGTTTTCACAGCTTAGCTGGACTTATAGGGGTGGAATACTATGAATGGTTGAATGGTCTATATAAAGTGGTTTATTACTAAAATAATATGTAAGTGCAATTATTAATATAAAAATAATTGAATATAAAATCATGCTAATCCTATCATATAGTCTTAGGATTCGAATTAAAATATCATATTTTTGTTTTCTTCTACTTTCTGTTGCAAAAATTGGATCTTACAACACATATTACTTTGTAAACTGCTTCTCCTCATTCAACATTTGTTTTATATTTTTAATGTAAAATAAATACATCTCTATATCTTTACTAATGACTATACAATAAATCATCTTTTCTCTTACTCTAACATTCACAGAATAGGGCACCATGCTAAATGTTTTACATATATTATTTTATTTAAAGATTCACAATATAAGATATCTAGTATTATTAGCTCTATTTCAGAGATGAGGAAACAGATTTAGAAGGTTAAGGACATTTTCAAGGTACCACAGCAAGTAAACAGTAGAGCCAAGAATGAAGCTGTCTTTTTTCAGAAGCCAAACTCCAAACTTTTTGAATACCTCTCTTTTTAAATCGCATCTCCTCATTTTTCAATATAACATCTACTCTTAGACATTTATGTTGTTTTAAATTTGTTTTTTGCTCAACAATATTGCACTGAAATATCCCTTTATATGTGTGTGTGGTGTGTGTGTGTGTGTGTGTGTGTGTATTGTCCAAGAACTCAGAGGTTGCAGCAGTATGTATATATTTTAATATTACTTTTTAGTATTTCCAAATATACTTGTGAACGAGTTTGTCTTAAATACTTCTAGATAGCAAATATGTCCAAGAGGAAAATCATGATGATTCATAAAAACTAAGAAAGAAAAAAGACTGGTGAATATATAAACCACAAATCCAAATAAAAAAGGTCAACCAAGATTTCCAATTTATACAATTAAGTATACATATATTTCAAATAACTGGAATCAAACTAACTGATTCAACATTTATAAATCTAAAATTGAAGGAAAATATTTTTGCCACATAATCTACCATCCATATTTGAATCTGAATAAAATTTTAATTATTTACTGGCCATTATTACCCCTAAAGTTGGGATACTTTTTGACTGCTCACCATCTAATTTAGATTTGTGAACCAATTACCTAGATCAAATTCCTTTTGAAAGCTCAGCTTTCATTTTCTTTTTTCCCCTTATTTGTAACTCAATTCAAATTATCTTGCTAAATTAATTCAAGTTACCGAGTTCTTATCTAGAGCAGCCAGTACGGAGGCAGATGTAGTGGGAAGGAACAAGTATAAGGCACTAGCATTATTAACCTCCTGAGAGATACTAGAAACTATGTGAAAAGAAAAAAACAATGTATGATTAAGCTTGAGAAGAAATACCATATATGGAAAAAAGGAGATTAAGAATGGGTATTTACTAGGATAATATAAAATAAAGAGAACTATGAAATGGGTAACAGACCGAAGGGACTGCCCCTTGTCAGCAGAAGAGCTCAGTCAACTGTACTTTAGCAGCTGAGGTTTATTTATCTGGTTGACATCTTGTTATCTTCAAATAAAATAAAATACAACTAAAAGCTTGTATTAGATTCTCTAGTTCAGAAGCTTTCTCAAATAATATGTCAGGTGTAAGCAGTCTTATTTAGAAAGTTCTCTTCAAAACATATTTAAAACTCACCATGACATCATATGGAGATCAAGCAACATGGAATCAAGTAACATGGAATCACAAAAGTCAACCACATACTGCTTAAAACCAAAAATAACAGTACTACTCTGCAATGCAGATAAATATAACATATTAGTTGACTTTAATAAATAAAACACTTCTCATTCTACTGCATCAACTATGTTGTTTCTCTCTTCTTAAGGAGCAGTGGCTGAAATCCAGTCTGAAGTTCAGATCTTTAAGGGGCAATATTACAAACTAGTATCATCAGGATTTATTCACAAGTAACATATAAAAGTGATCAATACAGACCAGAACATACATGTATTTAATTAGGTAAGTTATAAAAAATTAACTTATTTAATAAAAAAAATAGCGCATATACCACAGTGTTACTCTTTACATATACCCACGGTGACATCAGAAACTAGTAAATCATGTTAAGCTCATCTTCTGAAGAGAGTAATACTCACGCAGAGACAATTTCCTCACCACTCACAAACTTTGCGTAAGAGACTGCTTTTCGGTGTCCTTTGAATACCATGATTGGCTGTTTAGTGTTACGAAGATCATAGTAGTGAACACAGTGATCTAAAGTAAAAGAAAACAAACAAAAAGAGAAAAATGTAGTCAATAAAGAAATGGAAAGCAAAGCTAGTTTTAACTGGTTTTGGTGTTTTACAGCAAATGTTTCAGGGACAATGTCAAACCTGTAACAGCCAGAAAACTAAGGGCAATGACTCATTTTCAAACATAAGAAAGATATAGTGGGTTGTCTGTTTTGAATCTACAAGAATATGATTGGATGAAAAAAGTGTATACGCATATACCAGTATCACTCTGAAAGGGAGTTCCCTGATATTTCCTGAGATCTTGGCTCTAACAACATGAAGGGTTCAAAGTAACTGGAAATTTTAATGTATCTTTATCCTTATATTTTGATGGCTTCATAAAAGTAATGTAAACATTTTGAGCTTCTGGCTAAAGAAAATGCTATATAATTTTATTTCCCACTCTTGCTTTTTAAAATATACTTCCTTGAGACACATTTTGCACATAATGAAACCTACTCACTGTGGGTATAAAAATTCAATGATTTTTACTAACTTTAACCAGTGTTTCAACCAACCAACATCATGTATCAGTTTTAGAACATTTTCCTCCTCCCATTAAGATCCCTCATAGTCCATTTACCACGCACCACCCTAGGCAACCACTATGTTTTGCCTCTATAAATTTGCCTTTTCTGGACACTTTACAAAAATGGAATCATACAGTATGTGACTTGATGTATGGCTTCTTACACTTCACTTAATGGTTGTAAAGTCCATTCATGTTTTAACATGTGTTAGCAGTTTATCTTTACTATTGCTGAAGAATATCCATTGCATGGACCAATTTTGTTTATATTTGTTTCCATTTTTTGGTTATTATGAATAATGCTGCTATAAACTATCACGTTCAGATCTTTGTGTGGACATTTATTCAGGTCTCAGGTAGATACCTGAAAAGTGGAATTACTGTCTTGTGATAATTTTGTGTTTAACTTTTTAAGAAATCTACAAACTGTTGACTGTACATTTTACCTTCCCACCAGCAATGCACGATGGCTCCAATTCCTTTACATGAGTCCTCTGAACATTTTGGATATGTATCCAAATTGTTTTTGCAAATATTTTCAAATTCTCTGTTGCCTGTCTTTTTATTTTCTTATTTTGAAGTACAGAAGTTTTGAACTTTGATAAGGTCCAATTTAACTTTTTTTTCTTCATAGAACACACTTCTGGTGTTGGAAATAAGAAAACTTTGACTAATCCAAGGTCTCAACAGATTTTTCTATTTTTTTCCAAAAAATTTTATTGTTTTGGTTCTTATATTTAAGTCTGAGATCAATTTTAAGTTAATTTTTGTGTATAGTGTGAAGTAAAGGTTTTAGTCCACCTTTCTGTATGTGGATGGACACGAATCCAGGTTGTCCCAGAATCATTTGAGAACAGACTACCTTTTCTCCAATGAAATGCTTTGGCACCTTGGTTGAAAATGAATGGACTATAAGCAAGGTTTTACTTCTGGTTCTTAACTCTAATCCACTGATCCACATACATCTACTCTTGTGCCAGGACAACAATGTCTTAGTAACTACAGTTTTATCATTTTGAAATTGAGAAGAAAAAGTCCTCCAAATTTTCTTTTTTAAATGTTTCGGTACTTCCTGGTCTTTTCCAGTTTGTTTATACTACTTTGAGTTCACTGAGCTTCTTGGATGTGTAAACTGATGTTTTTCTTCCAATTTGGGAAGGTTTGGGCCATTATTTCTTCAAATATGTTTTTAGCCCTTCCTCCCTCACCTTATCTTCTGGGAGTCAGTAGTGTACATGCTGGTATGTTTAATGGTGTCTCATAGGTTTCTGAGGCTCTAATTCATTTTTCTTCATTCCTTTTTCTATTACTTAGACTGAATTCTATTACTGAACTGTCTCCAAGTTCACTGATTCTCTTGCCAGCTCAAATTTGCTCATGAGCACCTCCAATGATTTTTTTTTTTCATTTTAGTTATACTTTTCAACCACAATACTTGTTTTTTCTTATTCCTATTTTTTAATACTCTATTTGGTAAGATATATGTGTCATATTTTTCTTAATTCCTTATAGTTGAATTCATTGAGTATTATTTTTAAAAGCTAACTTAAAATCTCTATCTAGTAAGCTCAACATCTGGGACAGTTTCTGTTGACTGAATTTTTCCTGCTTCTTTCCACATCTCATAATTTTTTTTGTTAAAAACTATAGACATTTCAGATAATAAAATGTGACAACTCCAGAAGTCAGTTCCTACCTCTTTCTCCCGGTTTGTTGTGGCCAGTCTTTCAGTTAGTGGTGGTGTTGCCACTTGCTTGTTTAGTGGCTTTTGCAGAACTAATTCTGTAGAGTCTGTAATCCCTGCTGTATGGAACCACTGAAGTCTCTGATCAGCTTTGTTTTGTTTTGTTTTGTTTTGCTTTGAACCCAGCTGCCTAAAGGCTGCTACTGGGTCAGCGTCATCTGGTAGTCGCAAGGCTTCCTTAAATGGTTTGAGTCAGTGTGTCTTTCCCCCATGGCCAAGGGGATGTCTGGGTGTCAGGGCATGCTTTCAAAGCTGAGACAACTCATATAGTGGCCTTAGCCCTCACTTTTTGCTTACATAGACCCTCAGGGTCAGCCAGAGGTAAGCGACTAGAGCCCTCTCCAGTGTTTCCTGGACAGGCACAGTGGCCTGGACGTGCACAAAGCATCCTCATCACAGGAACATATGAGAGCTTTTTCCAAAAGCTGTGGCTCCTTTGCTGCCCAGATCTTCCTTTCTGATTTCTGACTGGGCTCCCGTTTGCCCCAGCTGGTGTCACAGCCTTAGTTGTGATACTGCATCCCTTTGTTTTCAGCAATACCCTGGGCACAGGTCTTTCCCAAGGAGACTCTGAATCAGGTCAAACAGAAACGACTCCTGCGAAAGGAGCTTTTCCAGTGAGCTGTTAAGTCAGGTCAAATAGTGACAATGCTCTGGAAATGGGGATTTTTGAGAAGCTCCAAAGCTATGTTTACCCCAGTGGAGGCAACAAGGCTGCTGGTTTTCAAGGCTTCCATAACCACAGTGTTGGTTCATTTTAATAAATTTGCCAGTATTTCTGTTGCTTATATGGAAGAGTATTCCCACATCCCCATTTATGTTTATTACTGCAATTACATTAAGTGATCACCTCAAATGACAGCATTCAGCTTATACTGTGGAGGTACAAATGTACTGTTACAATTTGGCATGTCTTTTGCAGTAAATAATTCAAAATTGAAAAGCATTTTCATAAAATAAGTCTTCAATTTCTCAAGTTATTTTATAAGCTGAAAAAAATTTGTTATTAGAAAAACAGTACACTATAGGATAATAACATACTACCTTATTCTCAGGCTAATAAAAAGCAAAAAGGGGATGTAATATGCAAAAGACGTAGGGATATAAATGAAGGTTAAATTGTATCATTGTGTACTGTAAAAAGATTTTTCTAAAACAAAAAGAAATGGCAAATGTTTCTGCAGACACGGCAACCTCAAAAGAAGCACTGCAGTACCCAGAACCAGCTCACCATGTGCAATTTATTTTCAGCAAAGTATACACTATCACGTTATTGTTATTATCTCATCATGGCGGTCCTTTTTTTTTGGTTTTATATTTTTACTGTATTTACTTAGAATTTGATTTGACTTTATAGTTGCTTAAGAGCTACAAATATACAAAGGTGATCTTCATTTTTAATTTGCACATATACTCCAGAAATATTAGGATAAAGATAATTTAGGTAAGTAGGTGAAGCCCTCAGTAATTTCCTTTCCTTATAAAAGGAAAGTCTTTCTGAAGTATCACCATAATTTTAATATTCTAAATAATTCGAAGACTCAGAATCTGATCCCATTTCTATTTTTCTTTTCCCTCTTCTTACTTTGAAAAATTTCAAACCTGCAGAAAAGTTGAAAGAATAATAAATGAACACCTTTATACCTTTCAATGTAGACTCACTAACTGCATGTATGTATTTTACAACATTTGCTTTATCTTCCCCTCTACAAATGAAAAAGCATACCCACTTTTTTTCCCCTTGAACCATCTGTAAGTAAGTTTTAAACATCAAGATACTTTACCCATAAAAATGTTAGCACCTACCCTCTAAAAAGAAAATGACTCTTTTTACACCATGTGCCATCCTTAAGAAATTAATACTGACATAAGAATATAATTTAGTATGTATTCTATATTCAAAATCCAAACTGTTTAAAAAGTACCCTGAATAACTATTTATTTAATTTTGCTCAAGGGTCACACATTGTATTTAGTTTCTAAGTCTCTCTGTCATTTTATATACAACAATTTCGTAATAGTGTTATTTTTTTAAGCATCTAGATAGTTGTTTTACAAAGTGTTCCACAGGTTTGAATTTGTCTAAATGTTTTCTCATTATTATGCTCATGTTACATATTTTTGACAAAATTATTCTAAAACTGATGGTCTTTCCTACTGCATCACATCAGGAAGTATGTCATGTTTGTTCCAATGGTGATCCTAAATTTGGCTGTTCAGTTAAATGCCCCCGTGGCCTTATCAGGGTAAAGAGAATCTGTTTGTTTTACTTAAAACTTTTTAATCAAACTATGCTACTTGTGTAACCATCAAGAGGAATACCAACAGAGAACAATTTCCAGGACAATGAATAATTTTTCTATAGGGATACAACAAAACCCAAACCAAGACATCTAAACAAACACAGTTTCATCAATAATAAGGTAATCACTGTTGATATGCTAAAATAATAGCGTGGAAATAATTTGTTTGGAATATATGTAGAAATATTTTGTTGAACTTAATGTTTAATGAAGAGTTCATTACCTTTTACTAAAGTAAGAATAAAATAACTATAACTGATAAGTCAAAGTTATTTCTTTTAAGTCAAAGTTTTTGAATACAGTTTATGACACAGTCATTCTAGGCTCTGTTCCAGAAACCAAGAAAAGGAAAAAGACTCAGTCCACGTACAATATGGCCAATCAGAGAGCAAACCGAATTTCAGAAATCTCCAGTTCTATTTCCAGGCTTCCCAGATGCTTGAGAACTTATAAAAATTCTCAATATCCTACCTGTTGGATATCACTAAGATGGGGTTGGGATGAGAAACCAAGTTGGAGAAAAGTTCTCCTTAGGGAGAGCAAATACCTTCTGAGTATTTAAAAATATACAGGTCCACTGGTTACTGACACTCACCTCATACAGCTATCGTTATAGTTTTTTAAAACAATAATTAAATCCTTTTTACTTCCTTTAAGCCTTTGATGATATTCTAATATATAATACACCACATTAGAGATCTGAATGAAAGCTAACCTTTGGAAACAGAAAGATCAAGCAAGCATAAGTTAAATAATGTAAGGGTATATGGCATACTTTGGAAGCACTTCCTTTTAACGCCAGCTCTAAAGTTGGTTGGTAGATCTTTGTTCATCATTTAAGAAGAATGAGAAATTGTCGTAGCTTATTTTTTACCATATATAATCAGCCCTTGGTTCTAGCCTAAATAAAACCCTAGAAAGACATGTTCCCTTCAGCCCACTAATATGCACCCTTAACTTTATGAGTCACCCCTCTAATCCTTACCAATCCACAAAAGATATGGAAGCAATTGCAATGTTCCCTAGCGTCACAGAAGTAGCAATTCCCTATCTGTACGTGAGATTAAGCCACAATCACCAAATCATCAGCAGTTAGCAACAAATGAAAAAGTTTTCCAGTTCCACACAAAAGGAGCTTAGATGTCAACATTTCATCCTCACAACAACTAAAAGGTGAACAGACTGAAAAATCAACAACTATTCTAGGATCCACAAGAAGGTGAAGGTCAACCAGTGCCACAAAGATTGGAGAGACAAAGGGAAATATGGGAACCACAGCTTATCAGAGCAGAGAATCACAATGAGAAACTGCCTTGGGGAACCAATGCCTGTGTTTAAAAATCTGAAGTGTAACAGATGAACTGCTGAAGGTTCCGTGTGGACAAGTCTGGGAGTTAAAAACTCCGGAGAGATCCAGTCATTGGAGTCCTCCACAATTTTATCAGATTTATTTCCAGAAGTTTGATCAGGTTCTCAAAGGCAGAGCACAGAGGATTTTTTAGAGCAGTGAAAACACTCTGTTCGATACTCTGATGATGAATACATCTGTCTAAATCCATAGAATGTACAACCCCAAGAGTGAACTGCTGACTATGACTGTCAGTGTATGTTCATCAACTGTAACAAATGTACCATTCTGGAGAAGGATGCTGATTTAATTGGCATGGGGTGGGGGTGGGGGGATGTGGAGGGCAGGGGCAGGAACTCTCTGAATCTCCCTCTCAAGTGTGCTGTGAACCTAAAACTGTACTAGGAAATAAATAAATAAACCCTTTTAAAAAAGATAAACATCTCAGTTATGTATACTTTCCCCAAATTAAAAACAAAAACAAAATCTCAGTAAAGTAGCAGAAACATTTATAACAAAGTCTTTCCTGGCCTAACTTACTTAGAATCCCAGGATATCAAATAGATTAAAGTAAGAGCTGTTCTGGTTACCAAACCAAGATTTCTTACTATGACATATAAAAGGTCTTCATTATTTAGCCTATGTCTACATTCCACCAATTTAGGAACCTGTAAATATTTTTAGTATAGTTATCTTGTCCCAGGGGAAGATAGAGAAGTATACATAAAAATGATCTGAGGAGTAATTTCAAAATACAAATGCTTGGTCTCCTCTCTGAAGATCCTAAATCAGTAGGTTTATGATAGGGCCCAGACATGAACAATTTTTCAGTTTCTCCAAAAAGACTGGTATGCCTCAGATTTTAAAAAACACTATTCTAACGCTATTCTTCACAACATGTTATAACTTATTTGCTTGACTACCTTACCTAACAAACTGCCATCCCTGAGGAGTAGGATTATTTTTTATTTTTGTATGCATAGTAACAAATACAAAGTTATTTTAAAAAATAAGTGTGAAGTTACTAAATAAATGATATAATTCTGATGAAAAGAATTCCGGGCATCCTAATTAGCGTGATAGAGATGGGAAAAATTCTTTTTTTCTTTAGAATGGTACATGGTCAAGCCCCTTTAAGTAATCAGATATTTACTTTCCTTCTAGGAACTGTAAGAAACATAGACAGATATACATGCCACATTGTATAAGCAGATCAACAGTTAAAGTGGAGAGTACAACGTTCATTGTGCTTATGCTGGTCAGTATCGCAGCATTTTGCCTGTGGATCCAGAGTGCAGCCAAGTGTCACTTAACTGCCACAGATGTTTCACACCCGAATGATGGCTGCTTCCTAATACTGACACACCCCTTCTCTGAGTTTTCTAATAGTCTTTTATTCAGAATTCAGTATTCTAGAGTTATACAAAATCAAGTGGTTGCTGTTGTGTTTATTTTCTACAGTTTAGATCTGGAATAGAACCATCTTGTATCCATTCATCTATCATCCACTTAACCATCTGTCCATCCATCCATGCAAGTAGGGTTAATGTTTTATACCCATCACAGTTT
Organism: Camelus bactrianus; assembly: GCF_048773025.1. Taxonomy (NCBI): domain Eukaryota; kingdom Metazoa; phylum Chordata; class Mammalia; order Artiodactyla; family Camelidae; genus Camelus; species Camelus bactrianus. Next base: position 22,677,042 of record NC_133559.1, read on the forward strand.
CTGAGTTCACTAAAACACAGGTTTTGGTTGTTTGAAAAATCTTTGTCTTTATTTGTAAAAGAGTTTTTGGCTGGATATAGAATTTTGGGTCTGAAAAATTTTTTTTAGCATTTTAAACGTGTGGTGGGTCCGTTGATTTTTAGTCTATATAGTTTATGATGAGGAGGTTGCTATAATTTTTATCTTTCACAGTATATGTTTCTTTGTCTTCACAATTTCTCTTTGTTTTTGGCATTCTGACTATTGATATGTCTGAGTACTTCTGGTCTGTTTCTTTTTCGAAGCAATGAACTGTTTCAGGTTCTGCGAGCTTCTAGTATCTAAGCTTTGCTGTCTTTGATCAGTCTTGGAAAATTGGCCTTTGTCTCTTCAAATACTTCTTTCCTTTTCTTTCCTCCTGCTTCTACAACTCCAATTACAAGTGTGTCTGACTGCTCAACATTTTTCAACAACTCTTGGCTACTGTGCTCTGGTCCCCGCCCCCTACCACCCAAAAGTCTTTTCTCTGTGTTTTATTTTTGATAATTTCTACTGACTACCTTCAAATACATAGTTTCCCTTAGTTTGTATCCAATCTGCCAATCAACGCATCAAAGAAGTCTTCAGTTCTGACAAGATTTATATTTCTAGTATTTCCATTTCACTTTTAAAAAATACTTTTCTTCTAATGTTAGCTATTTTGATTGTGGTAGTGGTTTCATTGGTATATATATCTATCAAAATTCATCAAATTGTACATCCAAAATATGTGTATTTATTAACTCAATAAAGGTGTTAAAACAAAACAAAACAAAACAAAACAAAACAATACTTTTCTTCTCTCAGCTGAAATTCTTCATCTTTTCAAGCATGTTGTCTATCTTTCCCACTAGACCCTTTACATACATTTTGAGGAAGGGTGTAGCTCAAGTGGTAGAGTGCATGCTTAGCATGCACAAGGTCCTGGGTTCACTCTCCAGTACCTCCTCTAAAAACAGATAAATAAATAAAAACCTAATTACCGCCCCTCCAGAAAAACCCAAACAAACATACAATCAGCTATTTTAAAATCTGCCTCACACCGCGACACTTGGGTCCTCTGTCACATTGATGATTCCTCTGAGCCTGGCACTGAGATGCTTGCTCTGACTTACATGTATGTCACCTACTTTTCAATTAAATGTAAAAGATCAACAGTAGATGCTGAGGTAAATGGTAGTTTCGTCTGGAAACGAGTACCTCTTTTTCTGTCAGGCCGTAAGTGTGACGGAATCAACGGATCTAGCAGCGGTTGAGCTGAGTGTTGGTTTTGGTTGTTCAGTTCATCGTTGTCAGGTGTACCACAGGCTTCAGACTCTTCCAGCAACGAGTGGCCATCACTCTGTGCTTAGTGTGGTCTGGGCAACAGAAATGTTTCTCAGTGTTCTGCTCTACCCTTTTAGCAATTCCTGAACGTCTGGGCCTAGGAGAGGGGCCTTCTCCAAGCTCCTGTCCCTCTCCTACTGGTAGATGGCTCCTTCTTGTCTTTCTGGTGCTAGGATTCTGCTTGGCACAGGGGTTCCTGGCTCTTCTGGTCCACCATGAGTCTTAGGCAGGGCCGACAAACCCGACCTTCTGGAATGGGGCCTCTTAACACTCCAACCCCTCACCGCCGTGGCAGCCAAACTCTGCACAGCATCTGAGGCAGGCCTTTCCATGCCGCTCCACCACTGGCAGCAGACCTCTGCTGTGTGCTGATGCAGGACCCTGGGCCTAACCAGTTTTCCTGCTTGTCTCCTAACAGCTCAAAGCTTCTGCTCCATGTAAGAGGAGGGTCCATGAAAAGGTGATATTTTGTGCTGGTCTTTCAGCAGGAACTCATCACTTCATGAACTTCTGAATGCCACTGATGCAGGCTACTGCCCTGCCTCACTCATTCTGTGAGCCACCAGTGGAAGGCCACAGAGAAGAGCTTCTGAGTAAGCATGCATTCCTCTTTTGTTTCAGACTTCCAGTTATTCGGCACTGATACTGCAGTGCACACCTGGCCCTTAAGAATGCATTACAACTTCAGCTCTTTTCTTCTCACCGGCTTCTATGGTGGCTACTTCTTCCTCTTGTGGTCTGCAAATGGTGAAATAGTTCCTGTGTCCCATCCTTCTTGGAGGGGCTTGACATTCCTTGGAATTCAGTTCCTGTGCCTTGTAAACTCAGTTCTCCGACAGGCAGGGGTCAAGAAAAGTTATAATTTTGTAGCTCATGTAGTGCTTTATGTTTTAAAGATAAGAGTAACACTCTCTGGTCGCTTTCTACACACTAAGCAGAAGTAGAACTCCCACTGTGCTATCATTTGACAATATTTCCTCACCACAACTATGGAGCACATATTCTAAATTCCTGTATACTTACAAGAACATTACACTGATTCTGCCTGGTGTAGTGTTCCTTCTCATTCATATCAGTCTATAATAGTAACAGCTCCATCTTTCCTTGTCCACTTCGTAGTAGCATTTCTTAAGTTCCCTGGCTAGAAAATTATATGTGTATATTTAAATAAATGAATAAATAAATGAATAAATAAATAAATAAATACATACATACATACATACATACATATATACATACAAGATCTTGGTCTCAAAATCAGCTGGCTGTCTCTTTGACATTGATATCACTATATACCGAGTTAGAAATGCCGTCTGATAAAATGAAATAAATACAAGGCACTCAACTCTAAGCTGATGGAAGACAAATGACTTACTATTTTACCAGCAAAATCTCAGATCTTTATTTGATTAGAAATCTAAAATAGGCATTTACCCAATTTTTCTGGCATGGAAGAAGTGTAAAGGGAGAGTTAACAAGAACTGAGAAGTGAATTGGTGGTAATGAAATCCGGAAATGTGTGTGTAGGACTGTGGGAAGAGACCCAAACATGGGCTTGAGAGCCACTGGTAAGGGCAGAGTGTCGCAGGTAGGACTAGAGGAAAGCAGGAAAAGGAAGAGGAAGAAGGGGAGGGAGCAGGAGAAAGATGAGGACTCTCAAAAAAAGGGAAGTAGGGAGGCAAGGAAGGAGTAAGGAAAGAAGAAATATGAGTGAGAAAGAGAAGGGAGGAAAAGAGTAGAAGGGAAAAAGGAAACATGGAGGGAACAAAGAGGAGGGAAAGACGGAAATAAAAGGGAGGAAGAAAAGAGGAAGGAAAAGAAGGAAGGGAGTTGAGAGAGAGAGAGCAATGGAGAGCCAGAGCAAGCAAGAGCCAGCACGTGTACAGGCACGGGAAGATGGGTCTGAGATTCTGAACTTCTTTCTACACCTAGAGATGGACCCATAATAGTACAGAGGGTCCAAGTTTCTGGATTCATGTATGAATTTATGAAAAAATTCCACATCTTATTAAAACTCCTTCATTTATATCATAAAAATATATATTTCTTTACAATTACAAATTTTATTTTTTCAATTAACATTGTGCAACAGCTCATTTAAAGACTAATCTATCAATTAAAGCATTTAGTACCCATTTTTGGCTAGTAATAACCACTCATTGATTCTCTGCCACCTGTAATTATCTGCCTTCTTCTGCTCTCAAATTAACTAAGCAGACTTCTAATTTTTTCCTAAAAACAATATTAAAAAAAACTACACTCTCATTAATTTTTAAATCAGTGCCTAAAAATTTTCATCTTACATTTAAATATTTGCAAGACCTGTCATATGTAACATACTCAAATAGTGACATTTAGAAATAAAAATTAAGTATATGTAATGAAATCTAAATGCCATAGTAATTCGATGTTGAACATCATCCATTAAAAAAAATTCATGAACAAGCTTTTCTTTAACCATGGGAAACTTTTATATATAAATTTTCCCTTGAATTTGCATTTTCATTCCCCTTGGAAAATAAAATGTATCCAACTAATTTTACGCTATCTTTTTATACTAAGTCTCACTTAGCATTCTCTCTTCTTTGAAAAAAAATGTATATTATACAAACATTAATTTAATTTCCTATGACCAGAACACTTTTTCCATTTGAATTACTACTAAAATTATTAGTATATAATTGGTTAAAAATTTTTGATAATTATTAAACAGAAGTAGTATTTTACTGGAAATGTATGCTTCATCAGACGGTTGTGGCATCCCCTTTCCCTCTGCCTTCTGTCCTGCCCTTGTTCTGGTAACTACAAATTACTCCTACGTACTCTAGAATTCCCTTCTTATTGTGTGGCATTAATTTTTTCCCTATGGTTCATTTCTATATTTATACAGATACAGTTATAGAAACAGAAAGTTTCCTCATAGCAATGTCATTCAATTTTCTGATTCTCAAGTTTATGCCCCAAATCACATAGTCATCTCTCGGGGGACAGGGGAGGGAGATAAAAAAGAACACTTCATTGCTTTGCTAGGGAAAGAGAGTCACAGCAGGCTAATGCCGTAAAGACTACAGGTTCCCCACTTTTTTTGAATATAGTCATCTATTATCAAAAATATTTTTAATAATCTGACATCTTGGTTAGACCATTCTTTTAATTTTTTACTGAATATAAAGAACTGGAACCATCTATGTTGTCACCTAATAATTAAGAGCAGTTTAAAGTCACAATTTTTGCAAAGTACTGAAATGGTTTTACCAACATACAATCAAACGTGTAGAACCACAGTCCCTTATCCTAAGTACTTGGGGCAGGTAAGTTTTATAATTTTGAATTTTTCAGATTCTGAAAGGAAGTATGCTTCATATTATGCAGCACTCCTGATAAGGTTTGTGTCAGCACTCTACAATCAAACACATTAATATTACTACCAGAAAACTTATATGAACAATTACACAAAGTGAGATATACAAAGATAAATAGCTCTGTCCTACATCTAATCATGCCATCGAATGAAAATGAACTTTTGGTATTTATGGATTTTCAAATCGCAGATAATGGACTATGGACCAGTATTAAGTATACCCGTTTATTGCCCAATTGAAGTAAATAGATCTATGTTCAATATTTGGTGCTAATGGGCTCTCTGCCTTGCTCCCATGGGACTGAGAATAAGGAACAATGCATACATTTTTTGACAGTACTCAGAAGAAAGAAGTCCTTTAAAGAAAAAACTTCACCCACTTTCACTGTTTTACTCAACAAGCATCTAAAGTAAAAGCACTAAAACATTTAAGGTACAAAATATACTTTTTCTAATGCCATGTTTCACTCTTAATAGAAATACCTATAAGACAAAGAATGATAGGGAGTTATTCTAGTAACAATATTTAGAATAATCACCCCTTTGACTGAAAATCCTGAGGTTTTTACAACTTGGAAAAATGTGTCATGTTAGGATTCATGATAATGACAGATATGATTTTCTTTTATAAAACATAAAAAAACCCACTATTATAAAAGTTGAAGTGGAAAAGGGGAATTGACGTGATATCTCTGGTTTCACTATCAGGCGTTATCAACTTACATATGAAATCTGAAGATCCAAAAATTGATTCTTTTTAATCTGCAGGTTTCTATATACATCTTGAATACTTCTAGTGCTCATTAGGTTTTTCTTAGTCCAGCTTGAAAAACTTTGCTTTAGATTACATGACAAATATTTAAGTATGTCCTTCCATATGTGAAGATTTTTTAAAGCATGTGCCTAAAGCTAGTCATTTTATGTAGACTTTTTTTTCTGCGCTTTCAGACAACTGAAAGTCAGTGAAGGTGATAAAATGGGCTGTAAGTATACTGATACTCTATATGTAATGTTTTTTTTTAATAAACAGAAGATGATTAGCACCTTGATAATTATATAGAGAAATAGCCTTTATTTAACATCATAAAATTTCATACAAGTGTATTAATTAGCCATTGCCACAAAATTGCTGTGCAACAAAGTATTCTAAAACTTAGTAGCTTAGAACCTTCATTTATTCTCACAGACCTGAGGCACAGCTTAGGGTTGGCTGCTTAGAGTAAAGCTTATTTATGTGTCTGGATGTTGAATGACTGGGCTGGGGCAAATCAGTGCTGCTCCGAGTGCCTTTCTTCCTCCCCTTGGGGCAAGCAGCTAGCTTGAGCATGTTCTCTTCACGGTGATGGCAAAGGGGCAAGAATAACCAAGTCCAACTGTATAAGCACAGTTCAAACTTCTCTGCTCAATGTCACACCTAACATCACTTGGGGCAAAGCAAGTTACATGGCCCAAGTCCAGAGTCAAGGGTGGGGTTGTTTCCCAAAGTAGGAAAGCGTTGTTTCATGGCAAAGCAGATACAGGGAGGAATAAGAATTGAAACCATTAATGCAATTTACCAAAAATTTAAAATCTAAAACAAATCTTTCAGCATCTTACAACAATAGTTTAATATTCTGTAACAGAGACCAAATCATTTGGCTCTGTTGTTAAAGTAAAATTTGGAGAGTCTAAAATACGGTTGATATAGCTTAAGATTAATTCAGAACCACTAGAGGAAATGACTCTTAAAATATTAACAAGTGCAAGCATTCCATTTATACACTAGAAGGTCACAAAAGGATGAAATAATAATCACCAAGTGGAAAGAAAGCTGGCTTAGATAGGCTTTCAAGCTCTTGGTTTGTAATACTGACATGGCAATCTATATATTTTATCTTAAACTAGGATCTCTGAAGGAAAAGATATTCATTCACATTTGATTTAATTCAATTAAGCCCTTTAAGATAATATTTTAACTATGGTTTTTTACTAATGACATCTGTAACTCAGATACTAGTGGCTAAATTTTGTATTTTCAGAAGCGACCCTTTATGATATAGCCTCTTCTCCAATCTCGTTCTAATTCTCTCACTAAAGAAATAATCTATAAATTATATGATTTATCATTCTACTATATTTAACATATTTTAAAAAATCCAACTTGCAAACAGTAAAAACACTAAATGTTTAAATTCATAAAAATGATTTCAATTTTCTAACACAGTTTTTTCAAAAATATTTTAAGTAGTTCATATGACAGATTTACAATAATCTACAACAGTAAGCCATACTTAGAAGTCAATTTTTTAAAAACCTCAACGAGGAAAAACACATTTTCCAGAACCATTTAAGTAAGTCACATATATCAGGGTATAAAACCTTCTATTACTGAGTGAATATTTGAATAAACAGTAGCAATCTTGCTTTACTCTGGCATTGGGTTTATTCTAATAATTCCCTTAAACATAACCCATCCTGTCTGCAGGTGCTTACAAAAAAGGAACATAAGTGATACAGCTGAACCTGAAGCCTTAGTGAATTACCGGGGATGGAAACAACAAAAATTAAACAGTGCTAATGAAATCTCAATCTTTCAGTAAAAAAACTTGAGAGAGACTACCATGTCTGTTCACTTAAACCATTTCACTCATAACTGCCCAAAATCAATTTTAAGAAGTTTCTATCATAATCTCTTAAGTCACCAAGAAAGTATTTAATGACATCTTTTGTGAATGTCTATATGCTAAATTTTTAGCATTTATTTAATTTAGTTTACATCTTTTCCATCATTTAAAAAAAAAAACAAAAAAACCTTCTTTGTGACTGGAAAAACAGCCTGCATACAGAAGAGTCTATAAAATATATGTGAATAGTTTCACTATCCTTGTAATTACTACACTGCTTACAAATACAATATTCCTATACCTTAAAAGCCTTCTGAATATCACATTTTCTTTTTCTCCTTCTGAGAGGTAATCACTTTACTTAAAGTTGTAATACCTATATCCTTTCTTTTCTTCATGGTTGGACTATACATTCCTATGGTCTATGTATATCTTCCTAAACAGTGCAGTTTGTTCTGCATACTCATAAATAGAAATGTACCGTGGGTTTTTTGGTGACATTCTTTCATCCAACACTTATGCTTGTTACTCATCCACAAGAGTTCATGGAGGTGTAGTTCATTCATTTTCACAGCTGAATATGTTCCACAGCATGAATGTGCAAACAGTGCAACTATATACATTATCAAATATGTGTTTCTCTAGGGCAAGACTTCTCAAACTTCAGAGTGCATAAGAATCACTTGAGGAGACTGTTAAAAAACAGATTTCTAGGGTTCCCTCCAGAAATTCTGATTCAGTAGGTCTTGGTCAGGGTTTCAGAGTTTGTGTTTCTTACAAGCTCCTTGGAGACGTGACGCTACTGCTGTGCAGATGCGCCTCGAGGAGCAAGGCTGCAGGGTCCATTTATCATTTTCTTGGTTATCTGAAAGAGTTCTGCATGTAATATAGATACGAATATTTTGTCATTTATATGTGTTCTAAATGTCTTCCCCAAAAATGACTTTTTAAGAAATTTTTTTTCAGGTATTTGACAAACAGAAGTTTTTAATTTTGTTTTACCAAATTTATCTACCTTCCATTTATGTAGTTTATACCTTTTGTCTTCTTAATGCGTTCCCTATTACAAGATCATGAAGAGAAGCTCTCTTACATTATCTTCTAAATACTTTCTAGTTTTGCAATTTACGTTTAGGTTGTCTGGTCACCTGGAATTGCACGGGAGGAGAGGGGTGCAATGCAGCTGTGCTATAGCTGCTTCTTCCGCCTGGCTCCACTGTTGGCGTGTTTTCACAAGAAGAGAAGTGGGCTCGGTCATAGCCAACGCAGCTCCTAGCTGCGAGGAGGTGGTGTTGAAATCTGAATCCATACCCAGGGGCCCTGCAACTTCACAGGTGAGACTGAGATTTGTCCTAGGCAGAGAGGGTGGATTTGCTCCACCAGTGCTTTGTGAACCTGCGCCTCTGGAACAAACAGGCAGTGAGCGAAGATCTGGCACACAGTGGGGGCAAGTATGGGTATTTACAATAAGCCAATGTACTGTGCACAGAGGCAGCGCTGGGGTCTGCACTGACCCTGTGGCGCATCACGGATTCAGGTGTGTGACTGTATGCTCGCTACAGCGGGTCCTAGCGCCTGACACTGGCGGATCTGTACTGGTGGTTCCTGGGGCCCAGAACCTGGGGTACACCAGAGCGGGTGGCTGACATTCTTGCAGCTAAGGCAGGGACAAAGGCAGTGTCAACAAAGAGTACTTTGTAAGCCCTTATAACAAGTGACAGACATGACAGAGGGCACTTCCCAGTGGACATCTCCTGCAGAGGTATACTCAGTGACCCTCTTCCTGTCTGAAGTGCTCCAACCCTGCCTACCACACACCACAGCTCAGAAACGGGTCTAGAAGCCTCTATTCCAGCAACAGGGGAGCAGACCCAGTTAAGGCTGTGACAACCAGAAAGCAAAAAAGGAGGCCCCGCTCAACAACAACAATCAGGCAGGTTCTGATTACCACACCAATCACACCCCTGATCAAAGGGATAACAGCCAACACACATGGAAGAGGGACGTGGCAACCTTCCATACTAAGAACAGCCATCGCAACAAAACTATTAGATGCACAGTCTACACAGGAACGCTCTCACTTTAAAGAAAAACAAACAAACAAACAAACCACAGCCCTTCAGGACCACAGTAGATAACTGACACTCCTAAATCCATACAGCCAGAGAAATATAAGTAAAATGAAGAAGCAGAGGAACTGCTCCCAATTAAAAGAAAAAGAGAAGTTCCCTGAAAGGACAAACAGTGAGACAGACCTCGACAGTCCACTAGATCATGACTTCAAAAAGGGGGTGATAAAAGCACTGAAGGAAATAAGAGAGACCATGAATAGAGACAGGGGGTACTACAAAAAGGCAACAGAAACTATAAAGAGGAGCCAATTGAAAACAGAAAACTCAATGGCTGAGTAAGAGCCGAGCTAAAGGCAGTCAAAAGCAGACTAGATAATGCAGAGGAACATGTAAGTGACTTAGAGGACAAGATAACAGAAGTCACCCAATCAATGATCATGTCTATTATATTAGTAGCAGCTGAATAATAAATGTCTGACTTTAAAATATCTCTAATTTAATACAAATATAAAATTTCTTGTGAAGCCCATTTTTTAAAATAGATCTAGTTAGAGTGCTACTTACAGATTGGAAGGCAAAACAGACATAAATCGGTGAAAGATTTTACAGGTGCCTCAAAGCTGTTCTTAGATTCTTAACTCTCAAAAGCAGATTTTATGACAAAATAACAGAACAATTTGCTTCTTGAATATTGGCTTTATGCATGCCACTTCCAATTCCATTCACACAAATTACTGAGAAACTTGAGAACAAAATGTCCTTGATGTAGCATAGATAACTGAAACACATGTTCATGAATGTTATGATGCTAATTAAGATTTACTAAATAAATATTCAGACAATTTATTTAAATGTGAAGGAAAAGACATTCCCACTGGCAACCATTATATAAAATAAAAAACAGGCAGATTTACAAACCTAAGAAATCTATAATGTTTCCCATGACATAAATAAGATGGGGAAAATATAATAAAGGATATTCTAAGCACTTGCATTATCTATCCTACTCAAGTTTTTCTATGTTAGCTCTATAAAATGAATTAAATTAGGTTTCATAGCTTCTTAAACTAAACACCAGGTTCTTAAGCTGAAAGGGATGGAATTGTATTTTGGTGATGGATGTCGGGGAGCAGAAGGTAGTCCATAAAATCACTTCAGAGACCTAGAGATATTCTAAAACTGTGTGTTTTACACAGTGTGGATGTTCACCTTTTAAATCCACTCTGATTTAGAAACAGAAAAATATTCTGAAGTAAAGAAAAATACTTACTGGCCACCTCCTCAAGGAATGCTACCTATCTATCTATGGAAAGATGCCTGTAAAACTATTAACAGTAGTACTTCTGAAGAGGTAGTTTAATAATGTGTGATCAAAGGGAACTTAAGTTTCATCTGTAACATATGGAAGCTGAGAGTGAAGATGTAATCTTGTACTATTTGTATAATCAAATATAAACAATTTTTAAACAACTACATACATTTTTAAAAGTGGAAGGTGCGTATGTAAGATAGCCTCAGCTGTACTGAGAATCAAGAAATCTTTATGAAGGATAATGTTTTATAAAAATTCTTCTGAGTAAAAATTTTCAAAGAGTAAACAAAATACATCAAGTGTAAGGAATACTGAAGCCAATCATGGAGGGTCTAGAACAGAAAGCAAAAGAATCTATGTTTATTCTTTAAGCGATGAGAAACCACTCTAAAAGTGTTAGAGTAAGGGAAGAAATGTCGATACTTAAAAATAAATTAATCAACCACTCCCCTCACCAAAAGGTTATTTTCTCCTTTTGAAGACTAAGAATTATCATATGCCAAATCACAAAAATTAGAAAGTATTTAAAATGGGAAAATAAATGGTGTATGTTTACATGTATGAACTGTTTCATTTACTGAGAGTAACAAAGAGTTTACAGTAAGCAAAACTGAAAATGTTTACTGATAACACAGTTTAAATAGAACATTTCAGAATTCCTACTTGTTTGTTCTAGAAACAGTATTCCCTCCCATTGAATATGTTATTAGTATAAATACCCCTCCTAAATCAGAACAGTATTAATCTTACTCTTGATTTATACTGCTAATTTCGGCAGGGGCTGACTATTATTACTTTAAAGAGTACAATTTAAGAGTACCTGTATTTCCTATCTGTTATACCAGTTACAGTTTTAAAACTTGCAAGATGCTTCAAGTTAGTAAGCAGTCAACTATACCATTCTATTAAAACCACAGACTGCTAGTTCTATTTATTTCATAGTCTTATGATGCTTTCTCAAACTAGCTTTAGGGAAGATAAATTGTTTTCCTATCTTCTGCTACTCAGTAAGAAAACGTCATGTAGTAATCTAGGAACAAGACAATAAACACCTTTACTCTTATCTTAAAAATACTGTTCTCTCTTCTGGCAAAAGCATGCTTCAAATAATCTCAGGGCTCAAGAGTAGATTTTAAATGGTTTAAAATAAAGTTTAAAGCCATTTCGTCAGTATTAACTACAAAAGGTAGTTTAAAATTTGTAGTTCACTATTTTCAAGGGGACCATGACTTAGGATTTGATATTTTAAAAGAAGTGCTTGTAAATGTTCAGTCCACCTCAAGAAATTTTTCATGCTATAAGCTCCAGTAAAACAAACAAGCCCCTTCCCAAAAAACCCCATCTTTCTGAATCATGGTAAAAGGTGAAAGACTGAAATATGAGCAGAGAGAGAGAAATGAATTCATTGTACCAAATGGAAATATAAGATCTAGATGAAGGTAGGCAGGAAACTTAGAATTAGCATAATGCATCACCACCCAAGCAGGATCCACAGTGCCCTTGCAACAGGTTGTCAATCTGTAATTGGTGGGTAAGTCACATACTAATTACCTATTTATCATAATTCCAAAGGCAATGTTTAAAAATGTATAACCCATTTTCTAATGTCAAATTCATCATCACAAATGATATTTAATAAGCACCCTCATGAATATGATTCTATCATGCTCTCAGTGGTAAAATAAAGGGCACAGTTAAAGAGACTGACGCTTTACACTTTTAGGAGCAATATTTAGATAACAGCCTACAGCCTAAGAAATGTTTCAATTCTAAATGAAGATGATTCAATATCAGTCATTGTTTTCTAGTAGTAAAGATTTTTCTTATGATTAAAGGCATGTTTCAGTTAGTAAAAGGTACAATTAAAAGCAGGGAATGAAGTAAGGACTATCGGCTTCATTAATACCTTACTCTGATACTAACATGTATTTCAAAGCCAGGAAAAATAAGTCCTTAACTCTTATTAAACTGCATTGTGCTGGACAGAGCCAATGACACTTAGCATCCATTCCCAATACCTTGTAGTATTTTACAGTCTATGGGAGAGGAAAGTAAAAAACTATGATTGCCCAGATCCCCTTGCAGTTATGCTTCCAGATGTGAATTAGAGTCCACAATGGAATGTGCTTATGTACAATTTGAAAGGTAGGAATTTTGTGGTCATTTTGCCTTGGATATTTCTGTTTCAAGTATCATCATAATGATGCAGAGATTCTCTGATGTACTGTTTCAGTGTCTAGTATCGAGCTTTGTGGCAATTACAGCGAAAGATTTCTCTTTCCTTGATTACAACACTGGCATCTTGTTCTTGATCTCAACAGAGCTTGATCTCAACAGTTCCAGTGGCTAAGAGAAAAAAAGAACAGCTCTCTTGGCCTGCCTGTACTTAGAGTGACCTAAGAGTCATTCCAGGACATTCAATCTGCAGATCTCCAACCCTTCCAAGAAGTAAGTTTGCATAAGAACATTAAGAACAGTGCGAATATGTGGTGTTCTGGCCCCAGAAGCACTTCCCATTAACTAAATACACACACACATAGAACCTTCACCACACACACACACACACACACACACACACACACACACAGAACCTTCACCACACACACACACACACACACACAGAACCTTCACCACACACACACACACACACAGAACCTTCACCACACACACACACACAGACACAGAACCTTCACCACACACACACACACACAGAACCTTCACCACACACACACACACACACACACACACACACGCACATACCAGAAACCTTGAAGAAGCTGACAAATATTTAGCAAGATGAAAAAAACAGAGAAGACACAAATGACTAGTCAGGAATGAAAGAAGGATTAGCAGGTTCTAATGGAAAGAGCAGCACATGAGGGAAAAAACAAAACAAAAACAAAAACAAAAACAAAAACAAAAACAAAAACAAAAACAAAAACAAAAACAAAAAACAAAAAACCCTATCTGCTAGTGAAAAGAGAATTCTATTCACACATACATGTTTGTCCATACCCTCCTGGAATTTAATTATGAAATTAAGTCAGTATCCAAGTGAAACAGTAGGTTGAAATAAGGAAAAGATGTAATGAAAAATTAAGGTTTAAATTTACCTTTCTAAAAGGTAATACCATGCTCACGATATGGTGCTGGGTTACATTTTTTTTTTAAACTGAGATTATAAATTTAAGAAAGAATCTAGAGATTTCACAATGCAAAGTTAAATTACAGATGTTTACTGCTTCAGTAAACATTCAAGGTGGGAAACCAAATATAGAAGGCAAAGGAATTAAGAGTAGAGTGACCATATGATTTATCTTTCAACCCATAACACTTTTGAGAATGAAAGAAGGCATTAATAGTAATTATGATGGTTAAGACAAGTATACACTAGGACTGCTTCAGGCAAACCCAGACATTTGGTCTCTAGTTAAGAAAAACAACCAAAAATTCTTTGCTATGATTTTTTTGAGTATTACTATGTTAACATGCACTCTATGATACAAGACTTCATCTGTCTTATTCACTGCCCCTAGATGAGTGCTTTTTGCATAGTAGGCACTCAATAAATAATTATTGAAGGAATTAATAGTTTTCCTTTACTTAAAAAAAAAGTTTCCTGAGTCTGTACAATATAGCTTCATTGTTTAAACATCATTATAACCTAAGTTTGTGAACAAGCATTAGTTCACGCATGCAGACTTAGAAGAATAACAAAAATAATCAACAAACCCATCGCTATGTATTAAACATGGGTGACAGAATATGGAAATTAAGGCACAGCAATTAATGAGTAATAATGGCATACAACACGCTTCTAATTCATAGTGCAATAATGAAAACAAAGTTTAAACCTACAGAGGAAGTTACTCGTTTTAAAACGTTCTCTTATTCTAGTCATGATATTCAACCAATATCAAAAGAAGACAAATCTACTTTAATTTCTTACCTGCACAGCCGAAAGCCAAATGGTATCTGGAAGAGGGGCTGAATTTAACACAGCACACGTTAGCCTTCGCCTCAATGCTCGCCACTGAGTTGTCTAGGTTGGTAGACCATAGCTTCACTGAGAGTAAGGGACAATGAGAATGAGAAGAAATAAACAATACATTAGCTTCTATAACCTAGAAAGTTTGCTTATTGCTACAGCTATCTTTTCATGTTAATCTAAGCATTTTGGTTTACTAGGATTAAAAATGATTAAACTGAATGAATGACTAATAGAACAGTGTATTTAAACCAAGAGAGCTTAGTTTCAAAGTTAGAAAACAACATGGATAATCATTATATAATGAGAGATAACTTGATCTCATAATTAAGGCAAAAAGGTAAAAAAATGCAATCTGGAGATACACATGTATTCATTTTTGTATACTTTATACTGTATGTCTGTATAAAGTCAGGCAACTACACAATTTATCTTCCAACTCTACACTTTTGAGAATCTTACACACACTTTCTCATGTATGATATGTATCAGACTATATATATGATATATACACAAATGTCATTTTAAAGTGCCTGGAAGCAGTTCTTATTTTATCTTTCAATTGAAATCCATGATTTTAAAATTTCATGTAGGACTTAGTTATATGATTTAGTATGTCTAAAGTAATAGATGACAGAATTGTTTAGCTAAACTCTAAAATTTAGTTTTAATATTTGATATTTAGTCCATTCCAATGGTATATGCTGAGATTTGTAATGATTAGTGAGTAAAAAGCTGACTGATCAGAGCAGGTCATACCTGAAAGCAGTGAGATGTTATCTTGTAAGATAACAGAGCAACCATCATATCATTTTTAAACAAAAGTGTATTAGTACACTAGAATACAGATATAAAATAAGACTTTCAAGATATAGGTTATAACTTTGTTGAATATTAGAATTAATAATGAACATTAACAATAACAACAAAAATATTCCTATCCATCATTCAGTGGGTCCCAATGTCTCATGCAGGACAGTGAGCAAATGGGGTCCAGGTACTGGTGTTTTTTAAAAAGCTCTCTGGGTGATTCTAATACATATTGTGGGCTGAAAACCAATACATAGGGAGGAAGGCATAGTAAAATTTTAGAATTTTTTTAGGATTATTAACACAGGAATCTTTAAATAGGAGTGAAAAAAGGTAAAAATGGTTCCAACAACTACCACTTCTATGCATGTTGTAACATAAGAATAGAGACTTTCTCTGTGTGAATAAAAAAAAGATCATTTATCTTCTACGAATGAGAATTCATCAGAATAGAAAATTTCTTTTAATATGTGAAATCCCTGAATAAAAATTAATCATTAAAAAGTTACTTACAACGTGATGAATCTATTAGCCTTCCCAGAGAGCAATGATACTCATTATTAAAATGAAAAAAAGTTTTAAATAGCAATATTTGATTTGTTTCAAGTTACTTTCCAATAGGAGTCATGTGCTATTTCAATCAACATGCACTTGTTCAGGAAATTATGATACACAATTCTGAGATGAGATGGCTGGCTGTAAGTAAAAGTCTGCATGTCAAACAGCATGTACAGACTAGAATATCAAGGGGTAGAACTGAACTCAAACAGCCTAGCAAGGAGTTAACCCACCACATTACATTTATGGAGCATCTACTATTCCCATAACCTCACTACTAATCACTGAGGACCTTTACAAACAAGGCTTATATATCAGTGTTTTATGACTATTACATATAAGTAAGCATAAAAATGAACCAGAACTAACAGAACAACAGTTAATCTAGAAGTGAAGCCTTTTTTTTTTATTTCACTGTGATTTTCTCAATGAAGTAATCATTTACATTTTAAAAATGTCATAATGGCAACTTACCATAGCTATAATTTTCAATATATAAGATATTAGAATTTAATATAACTGTTTAAGCTATAAGGATAACTCAAAGGTTTAAAATACTAAAAGATACGCTGAATATATAAAGTACAGAAAAGGAAAATGCATGAAGAACAAATTATGTTACTGGTTATTAAACAGAACATGTATTGTGGGTTTAACTGTGTTACCCAAAAAAGATATGCTGAAGTCCTAACCCTAGGTACCTATGCATGTTAACGTAGGTCTTTGCAGATGTAATCAAGTTAAGATGAGGTGATACTGGATTAGCAAGGGCCCTAAATCCAGTGACTGGTACCTTAGTAAGAAGAGGGAGAGTTGGATACAAAGGCAGAGAGTGAAGAAGGCCAGGTGTAGAGAGAGGCAGAAACTGGATGCAGATACAAGTTTAAAAAAAATGCCAAGGGACACTACTAATCACCAGAAGCTAGGAAGGCGGCAAGTTAGGGTTCTTCCCTAGAGTCTTCAGAGGGAGAACGGCCCTGCCAACTACCTTGCTTCTGGGCTTCTAGCCTCTAGTACCGAGAGAATGACTTTCTACTGTGGAAGTCAGCCAGGTAGTAGCACACTGCATGGCAGATCCAAGAAACTAATGTAACAAATATGATGACGTAACATTAAAGTCAATTAAAACCAACTCAATATCCTATGATATCATCAAAGGTCAAAAGGTAAAATAATATAAGTTTTTGGAGAAAGTATAGAAGAAATCAATAAAAGTATTAGAAGAAAATGTCTAAGACAAATATAAATGAGATGTTTCTCAAAATAAGGAGACAGCTTGCAAATCAACAAGAACATGCTTATTGTTATTTTTCTCCTTAAAAGGATGAAAGAATTTTATTTAACTTCAAAAATGATAGTTTCAACATTTATTGTGAAAACTCCTTTTGGTAAGAAAACGTAAAAATGAATTTAAAAGTAAGTATCCTTAAGGTGAATAGATAAGGCAACTAAATCAAACAAAACACATTGCCCTTATTTATATATAGTCTCCTTTGACATTCAGCAAAAAATCAAAATAATGACTCTCAGGAAAATCATGTCAAAATATAGGAGGCTAAAAATAAAAACAAATTTAGGAAATAAACTTTTTACTTAAAACTAAGTGCTTTATTACTTAAAACTAAGTGCTAATAGGTAAAGAAAAGGTTTTTGTGGTTTTTTTTTTGAAGTATGACCTGAATTTTAAGTCCCATTGAAGAATAGAGTTTTTAAAAATTCAACTACATTAGAGGATAGGTGAGGTTTAAAATCTACTAATTTGTAAAATTTGGGTTAAAGAGTCCCTAAGTTTAAGTTCTATGTTCAAAATTTTTTTTTCCAAAAACAGAACACATTGCACATCTATAATAATGTCAGTATCAATTTCAATGTACAGGATTTATATGTTTCTGAGCTTCTCAGATAGGGCTGCATATCTATTTGGACCAAAGCTTAAGAATTCATTGTAAAAGATAAAGGAAACAGGCACAGGAGTCTGACACAGTAAGAAAGCCTATCTTTAGTGAGGATGCACAGGTAGGCGTATGCCTGCTATAGGATGCTCCTGGACCCATTTATGAACTGCTGTCTAGATCCTACAGAAAACAGAGCGAGTGAAAAGGAAAAGTGCTACTTCACCAGAAACTACCGTAAACAGCTACACTATTTGGTAAGTCTATAAAAAAGTATAAAAGATTAAACACAAAGATGTGCATTTTGACAATGCTGATTACCAAATGCAAGTTTTTCTTTTAAATTTCATCAAAAAGAAAACAGCCCTGGTCATATCAGTTAGCTGCTGTTGTACAACAAACTACCCCAAAACTTAGCAATGTAAAACAAACAACAAAATTTACTACGTCAAATAGTTTCTGAGAAACAGGACACCCCAAGCAGCTTAGCTGGGTGCTTTTGGCTTACTGTGTCAAGGCTCAGAGGTCACAGATAAGCTGAGCTGGATGACCTGTTTCAAAGCTCACTCAACATGGCTCTTGGCATGAGGATTCAATTCCCCACCATTTGGGGTTATGACAATACACCTGGCTTCTCCCAAACCAAAGTGACTGGAAAGAGAATGATGAAGATGAAGGCTGTGCTGTCTTTTATAACCAAACTTCAGAAGCCACACACCTTCTGCAGTATTCTTCCCATCATGCAGGCTGGCACAATGGGGGAGGAAGGGAAACTAAACAAGTGTGGGAATATCGGAAACCAGAGATCACTGGGAGCCATCTGGGATGACGGCCAGAATAAGCATTGTAACTTCATTTGGATCCAGGAGATACTACACTTAGTAAAGTTATATCTTATAAAAAAGATAACTGCTATCATAATGCTATTTATTTATTAAGCTGCAGTTCACTTTTTTAGTCCTCTGATGAAAAGAAGTAAAAGCATTTCATTCAATATGAGTTAACTAAAATTAACTTTTAAAATTTAGCAAGGTTTCAAAGTTAGCACTTTTACATTAACTTATAAAACTATGAAAACTTAGAATGTATAAGACTAATTTTATTCTGTCCTAAAGCCTAAATTCTTCAACTCATATTTAGAGTTTAAAAAAAAAGCATTTAAAGAATGTGCTTATTTTATTTCAAATGCAAAATTATTTATTGCAAATGATTCTTAGGTTATATATTTAAAAGGGAAAATACATTTCTCCCAAAGAACTCATAAAATGGCTTATGAAATCTTTTCTGATTACCTTGCTACATATTGATAGTTCTTTAACATGCAAATATGTGCATATATAATTGGAAACAAACTATTTTTAAAATACACAGCATGAATAGGAAAAATATCATTTGTAAAGACTCAGGACTTAATTATGCAATGAAAAAATAACTTCCATTAATAAATAACTGCTAAAATTTATCAAAAGCTAAATATATAAGATATTAAATATACTTATGTAAAATACATCAAAAGTAATTTAAAATATTCTGACTATAAAATTATCACAAAGGCTATATTTTGTAAGTAAAATCACCAGTCAAGGAGTGATATATATATTTAATTAACACTAAACACAGGCATACCTTGAGATACTGCACATTAGGTTCCAGAACATCACAATAAAGCAAATATTGCAATAAAGTGAGTTACACAAAATTTTTGCTTTCCTAGTGCTTTATATACATGAAAGTCATATTATACTATACTTTAGTCTATTAAATGTGCAAGAGCATTATATCTAAAAAATATTTTACATACTTCAACTAAAATATACTTTATTACTAAAAAAGGGTAACCATCATCAGAGCCCTTTTGCCGGAAGACTGCTTTGCCTCAGTGCTGATGGCTGCTTACTGACCAGAATGGTGGTGCCGAGGCAGGGGTAGCTGTAGCAACCTTTTAAAGCAAGACAAAAATGAAGTGTGCCCTGTCGGTTAACTCTTCCTTTCATGGACGATTTCCTGTAGCATGCAATGCTGTTTGATGGCATTTTACCCAGAGTCGAACTTCTTTCCAAACTGGATTCAATCCTCTTGAACCAGGCCACTTTATCAACCAAGTTTATGTTATATTCTAAATCCTTTGTTGTCATTTCAACAATCTTCATACCATCTTCACCAGGAATACATTCCATTTTAAGAAACCACTTTATTTGCTCATCCATAAGAAGTAACTCCTCAACTGCTCAAATTTTATCATGAGATTGCAGCAATTCAGCCACATCTTTAGGCTCCACTTCTAATCCCAGTTCTTTTGCTATTTCTACCACACCCGGCAGTTACTTCCTTCCTCCACTGAAGTCTTGAACCCCTCAAAATCATCCGTGAAGGGTGAAATCATCTTCTCCCAAACTCCTGTTAATGTTGATATTTTGACCTCTTCCCATGAATAATGAATGTTGTTCACTGCATCTAGAACAGTGAGTCCTTTCCAGAGGTTTTCAATTGACTTTGCCTAGATTCATCAGGAGTCATATATCTATGGCAGCTGTAGCATTGCAAAATGTTATTTCTTAAATAATAAGACTTGAAAGTTGAAATTACTCCTTAAGCCACAGGCTGTAGAATGGATGTTGTATCCGCAGGCATGAAAAAAACATCCATTTAATTGTCCATCTCTATCAGAGGTCATGGATGACCCCGTGCACTGTCAATGAGCAGTACTATTTTGAAAAGAATCTTTTTTTCTGAACAGTAGGTCTCAATAGTGGCCTTAAAATATTCAGTAAACCATGTTGTAAACAGAAGTGCTGTCATCCAGGCTTTGCTGTTGCATCTACAGAGCACAGGCAGAGTAGATTCAGCCTAATTATTAAGGGCCCTACAATTTTCAAAATAAGTGAGCCCCAGCTTCCAATTCAAATTACCAGCTGCATTAGCCACAACAACCTTGTCCTTCAAAGTTCTGAAGCCAGGCACTGACTTCTCCTCTCTAGCTATGAAAGTCCTTTTTCCAGTAAGAGTAGAGCACACAGTCTTCTCCAACTCACATGGAACATTCACCAAGACAGATCACATTCTGGGCCATAAACCAGACTTTAACAGATTTAAAAGAACAGGAATAATACAATGTATCTCTCAGACCACAAAGGAATTAAACTAGAAATCGAAAAAAAAAAAAAAAAAAAAAGCTGGAAAATTCCAAAATACTTGTAGATTAAACAACACACTTTAAAATAATATAAATCAAATTTTAAAAGCCTCAAGCAAAATTTAAAAATATTTTGAACTAAATGAAAATGAAATACGACTTTACAAAATTTGTAGAATGAAGTACTTAGAGGAAAATTTATAGCATTAATGCACATATTAGCAAAGAAAAAAGATCCAAAATCAATAACCTAAGCTTCCAATTTAGGAAACTAGAGAGAAAAGAGCAAATCAAATCCAGACTAAGCAGAAGAAAAGAAATAATAAAAATCAGAGCAAAAATCAATAAATTAACGCCAGAAATCAATAAAGTCAACAAAACTCTACTGGTTCTTTGAAAAGATCAGTTAGATAGATGAGCCTTGATGCAATTCCTAACAAAAATCTCAATGAAGATTTTTGCAAAAATAGAATAAAATCCATCCTAAAATTCATATAGACTCTTAACAGACCTAAAACAGCAAAACAATCGGGGGGGGGGGGGGGGGGCGGAGAAAGAAAGAAAAAAATGGAGGACTCACTTTCAGATTTCTAAACAAAGCTACAGTAAACAAAGCAGTGTGGTAGCGGCATAAAGACAAAGATACAGACACATGGGAGAGAACAGAGTCCAAAAATAAACCCTCACAGATATGAACAAATGGTTTTCAACAGGGGTGTCAAGACCTTCCAATGGGGAAAGGACAATCTTGCAACGAGCAGTGCTGGAAAAACTGGATATCCACGTGTAAAAGACTAAAGTCAGACCTTTACCTTACACCACATACAAAAGTTCACTCAAAATGGATCAGAGACATAAATGTAACAGCTAAAACAACAAAACTGTTAGAAGAAAACATAGAGCAAAAACTTGAATTTACACTGAGTATCACTGAATTTATTTGAATTTTCATTGAACTTACTTGAATTTCATTGAATTTGACAATGACTTCTTGAATATGACATGAAAGGCACAGACAACAAAAGAAAGAAAAACAGGCAAACTGGACATCGTCAATATGAAAAAATTATGTGCATCAAAGCACACTATCAACAAATCACATATCTGATAAAGAATTAACATTCATAATACATTAAGAACTCCTACAGCTCAATAACAACAACAACAAAAAAACCCAAACACCTAATTGAAAAATGGGCATAGGACTTGATTAAACATTTCTCCAGAGAAGATATACAAATGGCCAATAAGCATATGGAAAGATGTTCAGCATTACTATCACTGGGGAAATGCAAAGCCAAGCCATAATAAGATACCACTTAAGATCACTATTGTTTAAAAGGGAAAAGAACAGGTGTTGGCAAGGATGTAGAAAAATCAGGACAGTTGGGCATTATTGGTGGGAATATAAAATGGTGCAGCCATTGTGGGAAACAGAATGGAAGTTCCTTAAAAAATTAAATATGTAAGTATCATACGATCCAGCAATTCTATTTCTGACTATATAACTAGAAGAACTTAAAGCAGGGATATAAAGAAATATTTTGGGGGGGAGGATATAGCTCAAGTGGTAAAGTGCATGCTTAGCAGGCACAAGGTCCTAGGATCAATCCCCAGTACCTCCTCAGAAAGTAAATAAATAAATCGAACCACCTCCCCCACCAGATAAATAAATAAATAAATAAATAAATAAATAAATAAATAGATAGATAGATAGATAGATAGATAGATAGATAGATAGATAGATAGATAAAAGTCCAAATGCCCTACAAAATTAAAAAAAAAATTAAAGAAATATTTTGTCATTCATGTTCATAGCAGCATTATTCACAGCAGCCTAAAAGTGAAAGCAATCCAAGTGTCTGTCCATCAACGAATGAAACAAAATGTGGTATATTCATAGAAAAGATTATTTTTCAGTCTTATAAAAGAAGGAAATTCTAACCCAAGCTACAGCATGGATGAACTTTGAAAACATTATGCTAAGTAAAATAAATCTGTTACAAAAGGACAAATATTCTAATGTGACACTTAAGAGTACTAGGTCAATTTCATAGAGACAAAGTAGAAAGGTGAATGCCAGAGGCTGGTGAAGGGGGAATGGGAGTTACTGTTTCAGTAAAACAGAAACAAACTTTCAGTTTTGCAATATGAAAAAAGTTCTATACGTTGACAGTAGTGAAGGTTGCAAAAAAATGGCAATGTAGTTAGTGCCACTGAACAGTAAGTACACTTAAAAATGGTTAAAACGGTTAACTGTATGTGTATTTTAATACAACTTAAAATTAATGAAAAATTTTCCAAAAATCTCTTCCTACTTAAATTGCTCTTCCTATTTAAATTGCTTCCATTTTCCTGATGAAGATTCTGACCAGTTACCACCTTTGAACAAATGTCAGTCTTCATTACAAAAACACAAGTACTCTCATAAAGACTCTTCTCACTGTGTTATTATAAAAAGGATGTTTAACGTTAGTGAAACTGTTCTCAAACATAAAAATATCAATTGTAACACAATACTCTAAATAATTTAGAAATTCAAAGATAACTTCTTAAAGCAATCAAGAAGGAAGGTATTCCAATCTACATACACTGTGGGTAAACAACTTGCTACTTGTTAATCCAAAACTTTTTGGGGCGTTGTCTAGTCATGCCACTTGACTTTTATAGAACAGAATAGCTCTATCATTGTGAAATGAAGTTTTCAACGTTAGAGCTAACCTTGCTTATCCGTCACCAGTCTGCAAGTTACGTGAAGGAAAAGAAGGGAAGGGCAAAGAAATTAAGGCTACTAACTCGAAACATAAAAAAAATCTTCTAACAGGGCTTTATAAATCTAATGATGAGAAGAACCAGGCTAAAGCAAGACAATAAGGAAAACAGAAAAGAATGAATAGTAAAGATGGATCTACAAGGAAAAATAGAAGAGAGGTCAATTAAATTGGCAGAAAGAGATGCAGAATTTTTGCCTTAAACGTGACGTGACAAACTTCACTAAAAGATTTTAATACACACAGGAAATTTAATATAATTCAAAGTATAGAAATGTCTAAATATTTCAACAAAAATTCATTCGATGGTATATATAAAGGAACCGGTTATAAAAATGTCACCAAGTGGCATGAATCCAGAACACATTATTATAATGAAGATGCAGTATATTCATTTTTCACTCACTCCAAAAGAGAAATAGATTTTTGTGCTTATTAGATTATTTTTAGAATAATCAGTAACCACAAAGGATTGCTATGGGTTTCAGTAAGTATCTGCAGCTCTGCCAGTAAAAGGAATTAAGCTGGGGGATGGAATTCAAATACCTTTTGCATCATCAGAACCCGAAGCCAAGAGTTTAGGATCCATTAAATTAAAGTCAACACTCCAACACCTCTTCTCATGCTCCTGGATGTAGAAGGAAGACAAAGTCTCAGACAGACTATAGATCTTAAAATAAATAAAGCAAAAAACAAACAAACAAATGACACAAATTTACTGCTATGAGAGGGAGAAAGAACTGGCTCGGAAATCAAATGAGATGCAAAGCAGCTCCTAAAGTTTTTATACAAACATTTACTAAAATTACTGCTTTTGGAAATTCACTTGATACATTCTACAAATGCAAACAGTCTAAAGAGATGCTTCAGAAAAGCATTCCACAGGTCTACAAAAATCCTAAACAGTGACTTTAAATTTGTAATTATAAAGCACATGAAGCTCTACAATTATTAAGAAGGTAAAAGATGTGATTCTTTAACCAAGTAACTAGTATCCTTATTTACCTGATAGACCTTTGACCTCTGTCCTGTGAATCCATCCCACAGAATGACCGTGCCTTCATAATCACTGCTGGCTAACAAGTTCTTATGGTAACTACTCCAACTGATACAGCTGAAAGAAAGGAATATATAGTTAAGCCTCACTTTACATAGAAATAAATAACAACAGGCACAAAAAGCACTCTGATGTGTCCAGAAAGCCTAGAACCCTTTTAAAGTGGTCTACATGAGTTCACAATCATCATCCTGCTCACAACACACCCGGGAAGAAAGATATCAAATGATTCCCAGATTTTTCTATTGAAACTACCAAGTCACGACCCTTAACCATTTTTCACTCTCATCAGGAGCTGCAAGATGGATATGATGAGCCTAAAGCTGCTGCTGGCCATCTCTAACGTGTGAGGAGAGCATGCCAATAAATGAAGATAACAGAGGCCAAGGGGGCACAAAGCACTCCAGGACAGAATGACAGAGATCTAACCAGACTGTTCAGGCCCCTGGATCCAGCTGTGCCGAATCATATAAACCAATAAATTAGTTTGAATTGGGTTTCTGTGTTTATATACAAATCATAACATAAGTGTATGACTGAAACTCCAATTAAAAGCATTTAACTGTTAGAATTAAACTCTTAACTTTTATGGTTTTAGGTATCCTCAGATGTTCCAAAATTGAGAATGCAACATCTAAAAATGCATGTTTTTGGCTAGACACATATGCTCATCATGCATACAGTAAAGCTAACGTACATGAAGGAAGAAGTCACTTAGAATGCAAAGCAATTAACCTACATGACGTCCAAGCATTTGAACACAATAAAGTCTTTTTGCTCTCTACTAGCTGCAGTCAAGGATAAGTTTTAGCGATTGGAAGAATTCATCTGTACATGTAAATATACTTATTGCAATTTCTGGGAGAAATTATATGAAACAGTTAAGAGCTGTGGATTTTTAGATAGACTTGAGCTTAAACTCCAGATCTGCCACGTACTAGCTGTGGCCTTGGGTAATTTAGTTCCCTTTCACAACTGGTGTACTCCAAACTGCTTTCAGGCACGCTTACATATTGGTAGTTTCAGCCCCAAACCCACAGTTTTCAGCCTTGAACGGTTTACTCCCTTTACTCCAAGGTTCCGTAAAGTATTGTCTTATTTTCACATATGTCAAGACAGAAAAAGTAACCCCTCTAGCCCGTATTTTCATTACAGTAACATTTATTACAAATTCTTGATATGGGCCAAGTATTGTACTGAATGTATTACATGGATTTACTTAAAGTACAATCCTATGAAATAGGTATTACCATTATGGCCTCTATTTGTAGTATGAAAAGGTTAGGAGTACAGATGCTGGAACCAAACTACTTCTGCTTGAATCCAGACTCATCTACAAACTAGCTGTGCAATCTTAAGCAAGTTAATGAACCTTTCTGTGCTTCGGCTTCCTTGTGTATAAAATGGGGCATTAACTGTTTGCTTAAGACAAAGCACTTAGGATAATGCCTATACGTAAGAATTCAACAAAATGATGACTTAATCATGTTGTATTCTTTCCACTTAGGACAAAATAACTGTAACAGACTCATGATGGTGAGCACCACTGACAAATGAGCATTATCAGTCTATCATTTTAATGAGTAAATTAGGAAACAAAAAGGAAAGCTATAACAAATAAATTATAAAAAGACTGTAATACTTGCTATATTATTAACATTATTAAAATAACCATCTATACTCACATACTATATGTGTCATTCATCCAGATAAAAATGGTACAGGGATGACTGGAAAATGTTCAAAGTTCTGAATAAATTTATTATTAAGTGATTTCCTTACATTACTCCCTTTTAAGTCAGTGCTATGAGACTAGCTTAGGAAGACTGTTTCAAATATGCAGATTCTAGGATTCCTCTAAGATTTTGGGGGACAGATCATAAGTAGGGTCCAGTTCCTGCATTTTAAACAGTATTCCAGGTTTAAAAAGCACCCATTATTAACTTTACCCTCAAATACATGAAGCAAATGCTATGCCTTCATGGAAAGAAGCAGAATGTTCTTGTGAAAAGAATTCTTAAAACTCTAAACAACTATATTTAAAGATGTGTGCATGCTAGAGGAAAAATTCCTGACTTTGAGACCCTACTTATTGGGCTGCCGGAATCCTTTATCCAATACCCAGTGAAAGGCCATTCACAATAAAGACCTTTACTTGATTAAGGGAAAGAAAGGATTTTCATTTGGCAAATAGAAAAACAGTAACTACTAACCCCCAGAGAGGAAAGCAACCAGTATTTATAAAAAAGATATTCTGATGTATCTTCCGTATATAATTATAGTGTTCACCATGAATGAGTAAGAGTCTCATGAAAAGGTAAAATAACAAACTCATACTAATTACAGATACTAATTATTATATACACACTGTGTTATGTCAAGAAAATAATGTAAATACCTGATTTTGGAATTGCAGGTCATTTCATTTTCAGGGTAATGAATATCCACCGCATCCTGAATGACTGTGTCATATTCATAGACTTTAATCTTCTTTGTAACCCCAGCAATTGCAAAATAGTCACAATCCCGGTCAAATTCAATACTAAGGGAAAAAATACACACATACTTGTAAGCAGTCAGTAGCACCACTTACCTATCCTTGTGATGTTTACAATGACAACATTTCAGAATTTTTTTTCCCCCTACTTCTAAAGTGATCCTGTCTACAAGGATAAGAGATCTGCTTGAAATGCCCTCAAATTGTACTAGG
Source organism: Camelus bactrianus (assembly GCF_048773025.1). Taxonomy (NCBI): domain Eukaryota; kingdom Metazoa; phylum Chordata; class Mammalia; order Artiodactyla; family Camelidae; genus Camelus; species Camelus bactrianus. The sequence continues at coordinate 22,704,653 of NC_133559.1, forward strand.
CCCTATGTCCAGATGAAGTCATTATCAAGACATGTAAAATGACAAGTGGGGGCCAACTGTGTACAGCTACACAATTCTGCTTAGGGTGGTTCTTTTGTTCCTGGAAACTTGACAAGTTTTCAATTCAGTTTTAATAACCATATTACAACATACCCAACTGTCAAAGCTAACAGAGTTATACTGTTTAAGTAGTGAGGAAAGATTTAGTGGTTTGGTATAGTAAAAATACATCAAAAGAGAATTGTCAATCAATCTTCTCATAAATTCTAGCTATTTCCCTTCTTACCATTTGGTGGGGATGACAGAATTTCACAATATTTCATGCCATTTTAATTAGTCAGTATACAAGCTGAATTACTGAAGCAATTAAGGAAGGAGTGATGACAAAAGGGTAAAATACACAATAAAAATGGAATCTTAAATTATCATTACATTTCCCCAAGTCCATCTCTAATCTCCCAATCAAATATGCTCTCTGACTTATTAACCCCCAATACAGATTCCTTAAACCACCAACAAACAAGGAAAAAGCTAAACATCTCTCTTCCTTTAGAGTTACTTAGGGAATTCACCCCTCTCTTACTGACTTTTTATACAAGTTCCAGAAAAAGCTACTTAGCAGAGCACAAGACTATTCCCCTTTACAGATCTTAACTTGGGAGTCTCAATAAAGGTGTTATATAATCAGCAAGAATACTAAGTGATCTAATGGAATTAAAAGTAAAGTGAATCATCACATACATTATTTCTCAGTGAGGTAAGCGTCCTTTCTAGAACTTAGTTAAAAGGCTAGACAATACATGAGTTCTCACTGATCTTCAACTAATTACATAATAATTATGGATAACTCCCTGACCACTCACTATGCCCACTGTGCATATTAACTCATTTAATTCTCATAATAACTCAATGAGATAGGTATTAATTCATCCACATTTTACACATGAGAAAACAGAGGCCTAGAACTGTAGTAACTAGCCCAAAGTCAGCCATCTTGTAAATGTCTAAAACGATACGCTAGTATTCTGCATATTTCAAGCATTCATTAAACGCACACAAACATCTACATGACGTACTTTTCTTTATAGATTACCTGTGATAACCTTTTACCAAAAAATTAATAATCAGTTAGTTAATAATATAGTAAGAAGCTCTGCTAAGCTGATGATAATGAATAAAGAAAAGTACACATTAAGAATATTTCCCATTAAAACACACATCGAGATGCTCATTTTTCATGATAGCTTTAAATCCTTCCTTAATTTTATAAAAATTTTAAAGGAATTTCATTAAATGTCATTGACTATTGCACAATTCAGCCAATGCGCCCTCCAATACAACTATGTAGCACTGCAATAGATTTATTTGTACAATAATCTCAACTGAACTGCTGTCTGAGCTACTGTTATCTGTCCTGCGGACTCTAAAGCAGCATTAACTGTATTGATGGCAACTACTCATCTATCCTAACTCAATTTATACCCACAGCCTTATGCCACTGAAGGAGAAATATTACTATGTCTATTACTATGTCTGGCAAAAGACAGAGTTATCAGAACTGAAATCTTACCCTTAGGAAATTTGGTACTGCTAAAGGCTTCAAGGGAGAACCACATACATTATTCTATTCTAAACACTTTTCTTCCACCTACAAACATACATGGCTTATAACTCAACAGCATTCCAAATGTTGTACCAGTAAAAGTTAACATGTCACTTCCCAACTATTTGTTTTTAATATAAAAAAGTTTAGAGAGTAATTTATTAAAATTCCAAAGACACTGCAGGAAGAAAACTGGCACATAAATAAAAGTGCTGTCAAAGAATTGATTTGATAATATAAATAAGTAAGTCTATTATTTCTTCTCTTGTTACCCTGTTATTCAAGACAGCTCTCTTATTTCAACAAAGGTTATTATTTAGCTATGTCAGTTCATTCTTAACTCTTCTACTAAAAAATTAACTTTTTGTTTTGACTTTACTGTTACTGTGTTCTTACATTTTGGTCATGTTTTGTTCTTAATATATTAGGATATCAAGAGCCTACACGGTATCCTTTTTTTAATATTCTGGGATATTGAGGTTCTTTGAAGTTTAAAAACAATAAAATTTTAATAGGAATATTGATTTTAAAAAAGTGTAAAGAATAGTATTATTTCTAGTAAATGTTGGCTGAAAGGGAAAGAAAGACAAACAGCTATCTTTATTGGGGGGGAAAAAAAGGGCAAGACCTTCCATATAACTAAGAATTTAAGTACTTCCAAAGACCGAATCATTTGTTCCCAATCTTGGACAAATTTAATCATATCTGTTCCCAAACACAAATAAAATCAAACTCTAGAAATACATCATGGAATAAACTCAAAAGGACAATGTACATTCCAGGTACAGAGAGCTTTTCAGAGCTAATCAAAATGGATGGCCTCTTAATTCACAATACAGTATTTCAGCTGCCCTAATTATGAAATCTGATGACACAAACAAAAATAATAAACAGTGACGAGTTAGGCTGAAAAGGCGCTTGTGCAAATAAATTCAAAAAAGAACTATAAGTCCTGCTTGATACACAAAATTCATTTCTGCTATCCACTATCACCAGTAATAAAACAAGTGGTTTATACAAGTTAACTGCAACAATTCAGTTTCATACAACTTTTTAAATTTAAAAAATAAACTTTTTTTAAAGAAATAATATAAATGGGGACTTACTTACACATGAAAATAAACAGCATTTTTCTTTCACACTTAGAATGTTTCAACTGTTTTAAAAAGGTGATTTATTTAAACAGTTGTAAAACATAATTCAGCTTCAGGAACTGGCTGTATTCTTTGTCAAAAGGGCCATCAGTCAAGTGAATAAGCATTAAGGCAACAGATCACACGAGACACCTGATTAATGCATACATCTAGTAGAGTGAAGCACAAAGCAATGTAAAGACGTCAATATCTCAAGAAGGGAACTTTGTCGGTGTTCCCGCTGTCTGTCATATTATTTATAATTATAAAACATGTATTAGCAGACAAGGCGAATTAGTACCCCTCCATACTAGAATCCAATTTATCAAAAGAAAATGTAAAGTGAACACAGTTGTTAATGGTCTAATGCATTACCACGTTAGTGTGCCCCAAGAGACAGACACTACCATAATTTCAAGGAAACAAAAAAAGATTCAGAAATTGGCCATTTTAATGAAAAGAAAAAGGCAGATCTTTAAAGAATACAAACACAGGTAAAGTAAATAAGAATTGATGTTATTTAACTGACTTTCTCCCCAAACAATAACAGTGAAATGTTCCATAACACAACACTCACTATGTGTCAAGCACTGTCTTAAGCACTTTACATAAAATATATTTAATCTTCAAATCTCCATTATATAGATAAGGAAACTAAGGTATACTGATGTTAAGTAATTTGCCCAAGGTTCAGTAGGTAATTCCAACTCAAGCCATCTGCTTCCAGAGCCTAAGCTCTCAAATCACTGTGCAAAACTTTCCATTTTAATGAGAAAAAAAAAAAAGGGCCAGTCTTCAAGGAATACATAAAAAGCAAAATAAATAATAATAACATAATGATACCTACTATATTATATATGACAGTAATAATATCATTCACTCTGTGCAACAATTTAAACAGAGTGAGGAAAAAAGGGAGTAAAGTAGCCTCATAAGCTTTCTAATTAGTGGGAAAGATGATACACAAATATGCAAATTCCAAAGGACAAGGACAAAACATGGCGCAGGAACTCAGGACTCAATGATCACTAAGGCCTACTGGAAGAAAATGGATGATGCGTGAGTATCTTCCTCCATCAAATACCCAGCGTGCCTGTTACCTGTCAAACACGGACCTCACTGATGGAAAACCAGAACTCATTTGAGAAATTTGCAGAAATATGCATTAACACAAACCTGGGCTATTGCAACAGCCTCCTTACAAGTCTGCTAATCCTGATTTCCTCTTTTCTAATCTACTTGAAGGCCTGATATTGGGGAAAATTTCCAAAAACACAGCTCTGTTCACATAATTACCTTTATTTACAACCATGTAAAATCCAAACTCCAACCTTTAGCAAAGATCCTTCATAACCTGGCTTGAACCTTTTCTTGAAACTTATTTTATTTTTAAAAATATGTATACAAGCAATGGTTCAAAAAGTATACAGAGAAAAGCAAGTCTCCCTCCCAATCTTGCCAAATAAGCACCCAACTGACCTCCCTAGAGACAACCAATAGTTACAGTTTGTACATCACTCTAGAGTTACCTTATGCATATATGTATTCATATGTATTCATATTCTTTTTTAAAATTAAACACATGGGATGGTATCGTACATACTGATTTGCACTTTGCCCTCTCCCTCTCACATCACACAGTATCTTGACAATCATTTCATATTAGGGATACCTCAATTTTCTCCCAGTGGTTGCACAGAATTCCAACATATGGATGTATCATAAATTTAACCAGTCTAATGAGGAACATTTACTTTCTAGTCTTTCACTTTCAAACAATGCTGCAACTAGTAAATACCCTTCTATGTGTGTCATTTTTCACACTTGCAAGAATATCCTTAAATATACCTGGATTACGACGTGCTAGGTCAAAAATCATGTTCTTTTTACTATAGATAAATAAAGCTAAACCTCTCCCCACCCAGATTACCACTGATAACCTCAACTTTGCCTCTGAATGCTCCCATTTACCTTAACTGAACTGAAATTTGGCTTCCCCTGAAAAAGCCAATTCCCCTGAAGCTCTCTCACACTCCATGTTCAAGCAGGCCGCCGAGATGAAAGTCAGTGTCCTCCTTGCTATCCATGCCTTCTTCCAGCCATTCTCCCTCCAACCTCCTTAAAACCTCGTGTAACTTATAGCACTCCGTACTGTTCCTTGTTACTCCTGCTACCAATCCATGAGTTCTTGGAAATTTTATCTTCCAGCTCAGAATCACTCTCTCCAAATCTACTCTTGTCATTTCTTGTCATTTCCATTTAGTCTTTCCATTTAGGCATATGCTTTAACTTTGCTCAAATTTTGTTTCCTCAGCAGTTTTAAATTTTTTCTTCTTTTAGATCTCCTACCTTTCCAGTGAGGTTTACTATTTTCTATTTGACAACTTTCCCTATTTTTCCCATTGTAATTAGCCTGTGTGGATTTTCACTCTTCTAGGGCCAGTTCAGATCATTTATAGTTCCTAGAAAATAATCTGTATCATCTAAGATCCCAAGTTTATTTGCAATAGACATGAGCAAAGTAGTTTCTTATTTTTTTTCTTCCAATGTACCTGTAGTTATTTCCTCAGTTTCATTTATTTTACGTACTTGAAGTTTCTCCTAGTTTTCACTTGATTAAGCTAACAAATGTGCATCTTTTATTTGTTTTAAGAGGCTCATTGATTGAAAATAATTGTCTATAATTCACTTGTTTTTTTCACATCTACCTTATTACTTTCCTTCTACTTTACTTAGGTTTATTTTGTTCTTTCTCTAACTTCTTCAGCTGGATAGTTAATTTATTTTCATACTTACTTCTTCATTAGTTGAGTGTGTAAAGCAAGAAATTTTTTCTGCATCCCATAGGTTCTAATACATAGAAGTGTCACCAAAGTGGTTTTATTTCCACTTTGACCCTAAAGTTGCCAAAATAGCTTTTATATTTCCATGTGTTAGGTTTTTTCTGTTTTCTAATTTTGCTACAAATGTCTAGTCTTACCGTATTGTAATCAGATAATGCTGTCTCTGCTATTTTTATTTTCTGTAACTTGACATTTCATATATGATTTAGACTCTGTACATTTTCTGATGTGCCAAGGACACCTTAAAAGAAGTCATATTCTTTATACATGTTTGTATATGTGTTCTAACTTATTAATTATGTGCTGTTTAGGGCTTCTATAGTTTTATTTTTAGTCCACTTAAGTCTGATCTGTCGTGAACTAAGATCTGATCTGATTTAAAGTCTCATATAACTAATACTTTTATTTTATACTATAGTTAACAGAGGGATTTCCCAATATATGATATTTATAACTACTGAAACTTCATCATGGACTGAATCTTGATTATCGTGAAGTGCCGTGTGTGTGTGTGCGTGTGCTCACACATGTGTATGCATGCGGGGGGTAGGGGGAAGATAAACTGAGATTTAATTTCTAGCCAGAATTAAACCTTACTTTCTACAGTCATAACTCCAAATTTTAGGAACTCTTACATATAGCACAGTTTTATGCTTCATATTGTTATCTAACATGAAAATATTTCCTTTCTGATGGGAGGTTAGACTATTTACATTTATCAAGCGCATATTTGCTTTTATTTCTGTCATTTTATTTTGTGATACATATTATTTTAACTGTACTTTTAATTAAAAAATATCTGACTATTTGATTTCTTTCTGATTTCTGTGTTATTCTCATTAATGGGAATTGTAGTATTGCTGTCTAGTGGCTATTTTTATGACTTTATGAGTTACTACAGAAAGAAATAAAAGATTAAGTCTCTAATTGAGCAAAGGACAAAATTATTTTTGCCTTTCCTCTTCCCATCCTATTGATTACATTGATCATCTCAGAATTTACTTTATACATTCAAAAGTATTTATATCACTCATTCTTATGCAAGTGAAAAAATCTATAAATAATTATCTGAGCACAGAAATGACTCCCATTATACATATAAAGGCAAACTAACCATGCATTTCTAATAGTCACTGAATGTCCCAAACTTATTCATTGTAAGTAGGCTCAAGTATCTGTCCATTATATTGTCCAATGTAGTCATATCAAGTAATTTACATATTAAAATGTACATCTTATTTTAAATTATTTTTAATGTATCCTTTAGAGATAGGTCACTATACATTTTAATGTGTGTATAGGTTGCAATATTCATTAATTTTATTTCAGAATAATGTCAATGTTCCAATAAAACCTTATTTATGGATGCTGAAATTTGAATTTCATATAATTTTCACATGTCACAAAAAATTCCCTTTTTTCAACATTTTGAAAACATAAAGACTATTCTTAGATTGTTGCTGTACAAAATTAGGCAATGGGTCAAAATTGGCTTGTAGGTCTTAATTTATTGACCCCTATCTTGAATGAGTGGATATACTTGATTTTATTTCATAGGCACTAAAATGAAGCCACATTTAAAGTTTATGTATATATTTGTTTGATTATTTTCATTAGTTGGCTGGTTTTGTTTTCAATCCCATAAAGCTACAAGATCTTGCTTTAAAACAGTTACTTTAAAATTTTTTATTTTTCTGTGTCCTCTGGCTATCACTGAACAGCCAGAACAAATACGTATACTGGATGACAAACTATAGTCTGAAACCCTTTTGTGAATGTCAAGAGTTTACACTGTGATAAAATGTCTTTCTCCTCAAAGCATTTAAAACTAAAGATGCAACTTGAGGCTCCTTAAGATCAACATTCTGATTATTAAATTTTTCTCATGTAAGCCTATATATATCAAGTTATAATCTACACTCACATAAATTAATTTAGTTGTAGACTCTTCATTTGTCCTAAAACACCTTTCTGTGAAGAGTATAACAGTGTCCTATGATAGACAGCGTTTATTACAGAACTCTGGCAAACTGAAAACAACTTCTGAAGTAAAGATTAACAGAAAGACTGTATTAAAACATCTACTAGAGAAAAAAACAAGAGTTAAAAAAATATATCTTGTCCCCAAAGCTTGTATGACATTTTGTCTTCTTTGGAATTATCTGTATTTAATAAAGTGGAAGGATCTATGTGCAAGTAAAAGTCCAATTCTTCACTTTTGAAATCGAAGTAGAAGATACACCTAACTTTTTAGTTCTGTATCCACTGTAAGTATTTATGAGCAACCAATTAAGACTGCAATATTAAATCATTAATGTCACTGCTGGGATGCTTCATGAGAAACAACATAACATGACATAAAGAAACTACTCAATACTGCAGAGGACTAATCTGGAGGGAAAATGTATACTCTAAGAAAAATTTCATCATGAATATATAAAAGCGTGCCCTCAAAATATCCATTAGCCAGATAGACTTTAACAAACCGGAAATCTATATCATGTTTCCTACAGAAACAAGTAGACAAAACCACTGAAGAAAAATATACAAGAGAAAATGTGACTTTTACTAGATAAATCCTTTCAAGCTATCACAGCAGGAGAAGAAAAAAGGCTCTTGTTCTAAAACTTATGTAGAAATGCTAAGAATCAGAATAGGAAACACAACTTTGAAAAAGAGTAACAAAGTTGTAGGACCTACATTATCAGATTCGAAGGCATATTATAACACAATAATCAAGAGAGTGTGGGGCTGGTCTAAGAGCAGAAATACAGATCAATACAACAGAAAAGAGAGTCAAGAAGTACACTCATAAATATCAGCTCAATTGATCCTAAACATAGAAATCCAAGGGAAAAGTTCATCATTTAAATAAATGCTGCTTGGAACAAGCAGATATCCATACTGCGGGGGGAGAAACTGAACTCCAACCTTTACTTCGTTTAATTTAAACAAAAATTAACTCGAAATGGATTACAGACTTAGATGTAAAAGCTAAAATTACAGAGGAAAACAAAGGAGAAAAATCTTCACAATTTGGGGCAGACAAACATTTCTAAAGGAAAGAGCTTACATCACTTTAAAAAGTTGATTACCTGGAATTCATAAAAATTAAATACGTATGTTATTTGAAAGACACTATTAATATAAAGGCAGGCCACAGACTGGGAGCAAATACTATCAATACGTATTTCTGACAAGGACTTGTATATCCAAAATACATAAAATTGCTCACTATTCAATGATAGTAAACACCTCATTTTAAAATAATGGGGAAAAGATTTGAGTAAGTGCTTCATAAAAGATATACAAATGGTTAATATGCACATTAAAAACATTAGTTATAAGGGAAATGCATAGCAAAACAACAATGAAAAACCACTACATACTCACAAATTAAAAGACTGACAATGTCAAGTGTTACTGAGGATATGGGGACAAATGGAACTCTCTTACATTGCTGACTGGAATATTAAAATAACTCAATCACTCTGGAAAACAGTTTGGCAGTTTCTTAAAATGTTAAGCACAAACTAATCATACATCCCAGCAATTTCAATCCCAGGCATTTACCCAAGAGAAAGAAATATGAATATGAATATCCAAATGACTTGCGTGTGAATATTCATAGTCACTTTACTCATAACAGTCACCAACTGGAAACAACTCAAATGTCCATCAACACATGAAGGATAAACAAACTATAGAAAATTCATAAAATGGAATATTGCTAAATAATTAACTAGTTAACTAACTAGTGATACAAAAAATAACATGGATGAATCTCAAAACATGCTGAGCTAGACACAGAAGGGTACATACTGCATAGTTCTATTTATAAGAAATTCCAGAATGACTGAACTATTCTATGATGACAGAAAGCAGGTAACTAGTGGCCTGGAACAGGAGTCTGGAGGAAGAGGTAAAATTAAAGGCAAAGTGGCAGGAAATAAAATTTTTAGAAATGTTCTATATTCTGATTGTGGTCTATACAATTGCCAAAATTAATACTTAACACTTTATTGTATGTAAATAAATTGATTTTTAAAACGATCTAATTTGTGATTCTACAGTTATTAAACTTAAATTATGTAAATAATAGAACAACAAATTAAGCCCTCTCAGGGATGAATCAAAGAACAGCATTTTATAACTTTACATGCTATCAACAAAAATGGAAAGGAACGAGAAGAGGAGACAGAATACAAACACAATTAAAAATCATTAGTGATAGAAAACCATCCCTGTTTCCAGATTAGAATGATACAGCTAATCATGATGCAAGCTTTCGTCTTATTTCAAGGCATATTCAGCTCCACTGGATAAATAATTTTTAGAAGACACAAATAGTAAACTGTCTGCTGAAACATACCAGAATTTGTTATTACATGAGTACTACAAATCTGTAGCTACCATTCAATCAATGATGTAGTGCTTACCACACGACAGGCCAAGTGACAGGTTATTTGTGTTAAATAATGATGAAGCATATAAAATAGCCAGTCATCACTAGAAGATCAGAAGATCTGACACAAGCCATTTTCTTTCATAGATACACTGAAGTCCAAAAATATGACAAAACTTTAATCAAGTGTAATAGCATGTGCTTAGAGCCTAAGCAAATCTACTAGGTCAGGAGTCTGCAAACTTGTCCTGTAAAAAGGTCAGAGAAGCTGTGCAGCTGTCTACTGAAGCTGCTCAGCTCTGCTGTTGCAGTATAAAACCAGCCATAGGCAATATGTTAAGAAACAAGCATGACTGTGTTCCAATAAAACTTTGCTTATGGAAACTGAAATTCAAATTTCATATAGTTTTCATGTCATTATTGTAAGTCATTTTACTGTACGTCATATGTTATTATTCTTCTTTTGATTTTTTTTCCGATCAATTAAAAATATGAAAACCATGCTTAGTTCATAGGCCATTCAAAAACAGGTAATGGACCAAATCTGAGCCCCCTTGGCCATAGCCTACTGATTCCTATATGAAGCAAAAAGCCAGGATTTTTCTTATTCACAATGTCTTCTTTTCTAAAAGTAAAACCAGTGCAAAGCTTGAAACTTACAAATATCAATAATTTAAAAGTAATTACCTCAGACTTAGTAAACAATCTTATGGTTACCAGGGAAAGGGGGTGGGAGACAATAAATTTGGGAGTTTGATATTTATAAATGTTAGCCACTATATATAAAAATAGATTTAAAAAATAAATAAGTAAAAATAAAATTACATAGAAATATGAATTTTATATTACATTTACACCAATGGCAATATGTATATTTAAAATTACTTTTAAAGGATGGGGGCGGGGAGGTAGCTCAAGTGGTAGAGTGCATGCTTAGCATGCATGAGGTCCTGGGTTCAATCCTCAGTACCTCCATTAAAAATAAATATAAATAAATACATATAAATATAAAAAATAACGGATAATAGAAAAGCAGTTTCTGAGTATATGCTCAATAAATATCAGGTAAGTAAATTTTGGAACCATCTTTTCATCCCCTTTTTAAACAGATTTACTCATGTGTAATCTGTCAAATGTAATATATTCCCTACCACCTTCGTATGAACACACTAAGCACAGTAAGGTGAACAGCCCTGTGGACACTGGCTACCACACTCTACTACACCTCAATGATCTCAGGGTCTATTAAGATATGTCAAACCACTTGATCTTATATTAAATGGAAACAAACTGCTTTACTTTTTAGCTCCTATTTGCAGTTTCATCATTTCTTCCCTTTGTCAAGCTAACAACTACCACTTTCTGCTGCTGTCATTGAAATCTGTCTACTGAAATTTCTCTTCCCTTTACAATTTGAAGAGACACAAGCCAGATAACTAAGACTACAGGGGCTGTATATAAAAAAAGTCAATAAACCTGAAATTACCCAAGAAGCTAGCCATATGCTAATATATGAGCGTTGGTCATTAAATTAATGGCATTTATTTTGTTCTGAAGCCTTTTTGTTTCTCACTTCAGCCTTGGTTAATGACTGTGATTCAGACAGATGAGACTGCCAGAGGTTAAATTCTTTACAGGTGAAGTGTTTGTGAAATATGAAACTCTACTGTGGGGAGGGGATAGCTCAGTGGTAGAGTGTGTGCTCAGCATGCACAAGGTCCTGGGTTCAATCCCCAGTACCTCCATTAAAAAAAAAAAAAAACCCACCTTAATTACCTCCCCCCCAAAAAGATAAATGTAAATATGAAACTCTATTATGAACAGTAAAGAGAGAAATTAACTCAGATAAAGGGGAAGAAACTGAAATGATACATGCGTACAACTGTTCTTAGAGTAACAGCCTATCTTATCTAAGAAGTTTTAAATGCCTAGAAATCTCTGATGTTAGCAATATATGGGCAAATTACCACAACTAAGGAAAATGGTGCTACACTGAAGTTACCTTTGTCAAATTTTTATATTATAAAACACTTCACCAGATTATAGTTTATGTATACTGACATCACAGTTATTTCTAAAGTGTGGTAAAGTGCAGTCCTACTAAATTCACACTAGTGATAAAATGGACAGAGACTTTGCTTTTATCCAAAGGAAACCAGAATGTCACCCCCAAATATGCCTCTTTGACATGAAAATTATTTTGAGCCAAAGGCAATCAAGAAGCAGTAAATGCAGGGAAATGTCTCTTGACCTGTTCCCCTTTACTGCCTAAAAGCAGGCTAAATCCACCTTTACTGGACACACTAGACTCCTACCAGCCCAGAGACAGCACCAGATGAATCTGCAGACAAACTAGACCCTTCTACATATATTTACCTTCCCACAGCTTGCTGCTCTTGAAAGCCTAAAACTGTTTTCCTTTGTCCTGTCTTTACAGTTCTTTGCTAAAGATGCAATATAAGCCAGAGTTCTAAGTCACCTCTCTGAGCTACTCATTTCCCTGGGTTTCTCCCATGTATATATATGAAATATACATATGTATCAATTAATAAACTTGTTTGTTTTTCTCTTGTTAATCTGTCTTTTTAACTATATAGGGGTCCCAGCCAAGAACTCAGAAGGGCAGACAGAAAAGGATTTTTCCTCCCCTACATATCCTCCTAATTAAGTCAAAAGTGTTAAGAAAGAAGGACTAAAGAGACTACATTTAAGAACATATTTTTTCAAATTTTAAAAGGTTCAAAACGTCCCTTTCAATCCCCCAAACTGTGTATCCTATTTACTGGCAGCCCAGTGACTCACTTCTATGTCAAAGTGAGATAGTCCTCCAGCAGAGCAAGAGTAGGCTTCCTTTTAAGAACTCAGCTTTGCAGGTTAATTATCAACATGAAATAACAAAACTTTACATATTACGGAGCTTAATCCCAATTTTCACTATAAACTTCGTTCACCAAAAATGACTAAGACAACTTTGAGAGAAACTAAGAGACTTTATTTGTTCTGGGTTCTCTAAGCTAGAGTTTCCCTATCTCTGTGCAGCAGGCAAGACAAATTAAGTTAAACATGTGATTAATTCCCTCTGTCCTTAGGACAGTTGGTTACAAGCTGGTTCCCCAGCCAAGCCCTCACCCAACTGATCCAAGAATAGAAGGAATAAATATCTTGGTACAAATGCAACCCATTCATAGCACACTAGGACAGATTATTGGTTAGGGAACTATGAACTAAATGGTTTTCTACCTTATTTTCTTTGAAACATAAACTATAAAAAATAAATAATCATGGTCTTTTCTTAAGAATTAAAATTCTAAGTATTTCCTAGTAGAAGTAAATTTCTTCTACTAGACGTAAGTATCTTCTTTTTTAAAGTTCTTAATCTAAGACTGTTCTTGAAGTGTCATCTCAGACCAGCAATATCAGTGTCAGCTGAGAATCTGTTAGTCCCAGCACAGACTACTCAATCAGAAACTCTGGGAGTGGGTGCAGGAACCTGTTTTAACAAGCCCTCCAGCTACACCCGAGGCCTACCAAAGTTTGAGACCCACTATCCTTAGGCATGTTAGTAAATCTGAAACAGTAAGAATACTGTCTAACATTTACTTAGATGTTACAGTGTGCCACACAAAATGCTAGAAAACTTGGGGGGAAAGGGTATAGCTCAAGTGGTAGAGCATATGCTTTGAATTCAATCCTGCACATGATCTAATCCTACAAATTTCTCCCCTTTCCTCATTGGTTTGCACGGCAACACATTCTCTAGTTTTCATTTTCATCGAAGAATCTTCTCTATCTGCTTTACTGGTTCCTCCTCCTCTACCTGATGAGGTTAAACATGAGTCTCCAACCATGGTGTCAACTGTCGACTGCACAAGTTCCCTTATTCACAGCCCTCTTCTCTGTACAACCAGAGCGCCAATGCATAACCTCCCATGTGTCTCATTATCTATAAACTTGCTCTTTCATCCGGAATCCCTGTCTCTGTAAATGACATATCTTTTTCGGCCCAGCGACTCAAGCCCAAAACCTGGAAGTTAGTTATCTTCTTCTCCTTCAAAGACAGCATCCATCACTCATCAAATTTTGTCTACTCTAGTCCCTACATATTTTTTAAATACTTCTTCACCGAAGCCCCACTGATCTCATGCCAGTATAGGTCACAGGCCATCTTCATGCACTATTCCTGGACAACTTCAACAACCACCTATATATCAGGTCTCCCTAATTCCTACTCTTGCTTCTTTCAAATCCACTCTCCATACCGCACCCAGTACACACTTTCATAACACTTAACAACACTTTATTCTATATATAGGCTTAAAGGTTTGTCTCTCCAGTAATCTTTATATCACTCTTATTTGTAACCTCAGCACTTACAGTGTTTGTTATGAATAGATAAATTCAAAAAATTAAAGCAAAAACAATATCCTAGAAAAATACAGGTGACTATATACATACAACTAATATCAGGATTGCAGAAAACTTTTCTAGGTTGAAAAAAACCTAGAGATTAATTTTAAAAGTCATTAGAGCACAAGGCAACTGCCTCCTGATGAAGCCTAGAACCCTTCTGCACACAGCTAACTACGAAGATCTTCCCAATATTGACCTTAAAGTGTGGCGTCTGGTCATCAGTCCTACTTTAATCTCTTGGTACCAAACTGAACCATTCTAATTCCTCTTCTACTCTGATTATTTGAAGAGAGTCATTAGGTTAACAAATTCTACTCTTTCCGGAAAATAATTTTATTATGAATAAAAGGCAACTTTCTAATTCTTAACTTTCATGCAGGCATCTATTTTATGTTCTAATTAGTGACAAACTTTTACTAGTCTACTAAAATCTCAAATGCTAACCTAATTAACACTCTTTGTGGTAGTAAGTGTAAAATGACTTGAGCTTATGGTTTCACTGTTCTACTGACAAGCCTCAGCCTAAGCAAGGGTAAAGGAAAATAAAGAGGAAAAACAAGAGGAATTGGGAAGAGCTATGGGGAAGAGAGAGGATGTAGCAATTTCTAAAGCTTAAACAGACTATTTGTATTTCATCTTTAACCAATATCTTGAATTATCACAGAAGCAGAAAACTCATTATCATATTCTACAACAAAGAATATATTAAAATTTGCTGACAATCTTGGATGTCTCTATTTTAAGTTGTTAACATTAACTTATTTTTCTGTCATGCGTCATCGGTGATTACAGACTTCTTTTTTTTTTTCAGCCTAAGGATACTTTCTCTACTTATCAGCAAGCAAATATGTAAAAGCAGGTTAAGGTGGACGACTGCTAGAGCGCTCTCAGAGCATACAAAAAGTTCTCCATTCATTCAACAACTATTTACTAATGAGCACCTGCCATGTGCCAGGCATGGAGATGCAGCAGGAAATAAGGCAGAAAAGACCCCCTTCCCTGATGAAGCTTCTAGCCTAGAACATAGTTTTCTGAATTACTTAAAAATTCGTCCTAGGCCAAATTCAGGGAAAAAAAATCCTTACCTCTGCACTCCTACTCCTCTCATTTCTCACAAACCCCAGATGGCCCAGAAACTCTTAAGACAATAACAGAAATACCTTCTGACAAAAAGATAAGAACATAAGCAGTCCTAAAAACCATACTTCTTCCCCAGAAAACAAGTCATTAATTACCTGGAGGTTTTTTTTTTAAGTTCAAATTTAAAACTGACAGTATTCTACAATAAAGAAATTTACAGACACAACATGTAAAATGATTATAACTCAATAAAAATGTTTAAAAAAAGAAGTTATAAAGGAGAAAAAAAAGAATTTACAATAAAGAATATTAAAAGGTACTCCAAATTTGGATCAGCACTGACTGTCATTATAAACTGAAGTTTGGTAGAAACAATCCTTATACCTTACTACTACCAAACAATGAGTATTTAATTTGAACACTTTCAAACTATGGCCAAAGTGACACTGGAACGTAGTATCTACATTAAGTTAAAAATAAAAAATATTTAGAGAAGACAGTAATAGGACTACAAAGTATCAAAAACTCAAAGGAATTAATTCTTTCAGCTGTCTCAAAAGTAAAGTGCTTTCTGAAACTTTTCCCAAAGTTTCAACAGATCCTGAAGGGACAATGAAACAGCAGAACTCAACGCCCAAAATGTCTTCGTTCAAATCTTAGTTCTGTCATTTATTAATACTATGTTCATCTTGAACAAGTCACAAAAGCTCTCTCCACCTCAATCCCTCATCTGTAGAATGGGATTAATAGCAATGACTAATTGATAGGGATGATATAAATATTAAATGAGTTACTGAAGTACTTAAAATGTCATGTAAAATACTTATAAAGGTATCTGAAAAAAAGTAGTCAAAACCTACATTAGCAGCAGCAAAAAATGCCACAATACATAACCATTTTCTTCTTATAAATTTACTAAAGCCTGGTGTAATTCTATTTCAAGAATTTGAGAAAATGTAAGCAAAAATGTTAAAACAATCTCTAAACTACAGATGGAATGTATAATAATTTAAACATAACAATCTAGGTACACAAAATTCAAACCAAGAATTCAACAAAATAGCCATTGCTACTAAGTATTCAATAAGTTTAAACAATGCAGTTTCAAGCCATTCCTCTCTGGTGGCCAGTGAATATTTAATTTAAGAAAAAATGCACAGTGTGACATTATTGCTATGTGTAAGAAAAGTTCTCTCCTTTCCATCACTTGCTGTTGTTAACCTAGGACCATCTGGTATTCATGAGAATGAACTTCACTATAAGATACTGATTGCCATACTTGGTCTATTCTCTAATAGTTGAGTTATTGTCAAAGTAAATAAATGCTGCCACCTTGTGGGCTTATGAGTATGGTATTAAACAACCCAAAATGATCCCCAGGCCTTTAAAGAAAGATAAATTTTAAAAACAAAAGTTTCTGGTTCCACTTTTCCTCTCAGTGAGATTTTCATTGCAATAAATGATCAACACTAGACACATTTCATGCAATTTTACAGTAAGAATAATTTTTTCGATCAGGTAATGAAATAGCGCACCAAATTCAAAATTATTTGTCCTCTCTTAACATGTCTTTCTCTCTCTTCCCAAAAGAAATTCATTAAATGTCCTAATTTGAGAGGAATTAACAACCTTTAAAATGAATTTATTATCAACAATGTGTCTGAATGTGAGAATTAGAAAAAGTAAAAAAGTCACAAGGGTTGTGAAAGTTTGAAAGTCCCTTCAATAACAGTGGCCACTACGTTCCTTTGCTGTTAACTACTATTGTCTTCACCAGCTCTGTCTGATAAACTTTGAAAACTGATAACTTTGAAAATTTTCCTTCAGAAATGTCAATTCATGTAAACAAGAGAAAAGAATGAATGTTAACATGCAAGATGAAACAACAAAAGGCACCTTTAAATTTTTTATTTTGCTTTAAATATTTTAATATAACTAGTCTCATTTTCAGTAAGTGATATTTCCAAACTGAAATATTAAGTCTTCCTATGACAGTAAACTTCTGCCTCAGAATGCAGTGCTCTGATATAAATATCTTTGCATGACCAAAGTTTATTTATTTAAAAAAAAAAACAAACAAAATTAAATCAAGCTAAAATGGCTTTCAGGAATGATGAAAAAAGAGCTCTTACCCTTTTTGAATACCTAGAGATGTACAACCCATTCTACATTTCCTAGACAGAAATACTGCTTTTGGAATGTGAAGTTAAGAAGGAAATTTTGTTCAATTTTGGGGTTTTTTGTTCATTTTTTAATGGAGAAGAAAATACAATACAGGATGGATTCATGGTTGTGAGGGACATTAACCAGTATTATAAGAAGAGTTCTAATTTGTATTACATCTTAGTTGGGTAGAGCCATATAATTACAGGTAAATATATACACAGCAGGTCAATATTATTTCTTCTATAAAGGCACTGAAATACAATTGAGAGCTCCCCTGAATCCAGGCATCAAATCTGGCCTGTCTGTGGTTATGTTCCTAGCCTAGCTGACACTAACCAGCTGGTCAATGAATTTTTGTCAAATAATTACTCATTTAATTCATCAGTTAAACTTTAATCACTCCACTGCATAATTAAAAAAACTTACATTGCCAACATTATAGAAAAATAAATAAATATATGATTTCTGTCTTTGTAATCAAGTTAACCAAGATTGAGCATAATTAAAGATTTAATGCAATAGTCTCTTCAGCTAATGGCTTGAATTTCAAGATCAATATTCATATACATAAATAAAAATCTTAGTTATGCAAATGGAAAAGCACATGCACTTTTAGTAATTTTAAACAAGTTAAAACTTGCCAAATTCCTGATCTGCATCAAAAACATCTTCTTAAAGGCTTCTTTCACTCTATCTAGAAAATCTGAACACACAGACTGGTAATTGATAACACCAATGGACTACTGCTAATTGTGTTATATGTGATACATGATACAGCCCAGTGGTTTTACAATGTCCATAAGTTAAGACATAGAGTTTCATAAGAATGCAGGGCTGAAACGACATAGTACCTGAGATTTGCTTGAAAATACTTATGCAAAGAAAAGTAAGAGTGAAGAGTATACATACACCAAGTATACCAAAATCTGGACTCCTGCGGAGTCTGGGAGATAGTTGTTTAACAGATTATTTTTCTATTTTCTCTATTTTTAGGTATATTAGAAACTTCTATTAAAATTTTTAAGCAATGGTCAAGATGATGAAGATACAAATAATATAAATTAATCATAGAAAGATACTTAGAAAATCTCAATATTTGGGAACTAATTAGATAAGTCTCAATAATCCATGAGCCAAAATAAAATCAGATTTAAAATTTAAAAGTTTCCTAAACTGAATGAAAATGGAAAGATACCATATCTTTGACACAATAACAATGAATAGTCTAAAAATAAAATTGCCAAAATAATCTCACTAGCAGCATCAAAAAAATATTTAGGAATTAACTTAACCAAGAAGGTAATTTGTACAATGAGATGTACAAAACACTGCTGAAATAAACTAAAGAAGACATGAATAAGTGGAAACACATCCCAAGTTCATGGATTGGAAGGCTGGGTACTGTTAAGATGTCAGACTTCCCAAAGTGATATACAGACTTAATATAATCCCTATCAAAATTCCAATGGCTTCTTTTTAAATAGAAAAACCCATGCTAAAATTCACATGGAATTCCAAGGGACCTGAAATAGCCAAAATAATTTTGAAAAAGAAGAACAGAGCTGGAGAACTCACATTTCCCGATTTCCAAACTTACTACAAAGCCACAGTAATCATAAAACACTGATAAAAACAGACATATAGACCAATGGAATAGAAGAGAGAACACAGAATTAAATTCTTGCATATACAGTCAAATGATTTTTGACAAGATGGCTAAGACTATTCAATGGGGAAAGGACAGGATTTTCAACAAATGGTTCTGAGAAAACTACATAACCACATGCAAATGAATGAAGTTAGACCCTTACCTAAAACCATATGCAAAAATTAACGCAAAATGGATTAGAAAACGAAAACTATCGAACTCTTTTCGCAACTTTGGATTTGACAATCATTTCTTAGATATGGCACCATAGGTACAAGCAACAACAACAAAATAGACAAATTAGACTTCATAAAAATGTGAAATTGTGCATCAATAGACAATATCAACAGAGTAAAAAGGCAACCCAAAGAATGAGAGAAAATATTTACAAATTTGATAATGGAATAATAATCAGAATATACAGAAAAGTCCCTAAACTCGACAACCAAAAAACAAACTTAATTTAAAAAAGGGCAAAGGATTCAGGCAGACACTTTCACAAAGAAGACATACAAATGTCCTAAACACATGAAAAAGACACTCAATATTACTAATCATCAGGGAAATTCAAATCAAATCTAAGCAATGCCACCTCATACCCAATACAATGGGTATTAAAAAAAAACCCAGAAAATAACAAGCACTGGCAAGGATGTGGAGAAACTGGCTTTGTGCACTGCTGGTAGAAACGCAAAATGATATATAGCCCCTGTAGAAAACAGCACTGTGGTTCCTCTAAAAATTAAAAACACAATTACCATATGATCCTGTAATTCCATTTCTGGGTATATACCCAAAAGAACTGCAAGCAAGGTCTCAAAGAGTTATTTTTACACCCATGTTCATAGCAGCATTATTCACAATAGCTAAAACATGGAAGCAACACAAGTATCCACTGAGAGACGGCAGATGACCAAAATGTAGTACATACATATAATGGAATGTTAAGATGGTATACTTTATGTTACGTATATTTTACCACAATAAAACAATTTTTGGAAAAAATAAAAGATACCACATCAAAATCTGTGGGATGTAGTTAATGCAGTGCTTGGAGGGAAATTTATAACACAAGTTATGTATATTAGAAAAGAAATAAGGTTTCAACTCAATCACTTCAGTTTCTACTTAAGAAACTAGAAAGTTAAGAACAAATTAAACCTAAAGAAAGCAGAAAATGGGAAACAATAAAGTTAAGAGTAGAAATCAATGAAACAGAGAACAGAAAAATACAGAATATTAATAAACCAGGAGCTGGCTCTTTGAGAAGACAAATAAAGTTGAAAACTTCTAAGCCAGACTATTAAAAAAATAAATAAATAAAGGGAAACAAATTTTGAAAATCAGGGATGAGAAAGGGAATACCATTATAGAATCTAAAGATATTAAAAAGATAATAAAGGAATATTATGAGCACTTGTATGTCAAAATTTCAACAACTTAGATGAAATGGACAAATTCCTTGAAAGACACAAAATAAAAATAATGCTCAATCAAGAAGAAATGGATAACCTGATTAGCCCTACATCTCTTTTAAAAATTGCATTTGTATTTAAAAATCTTCCCTCAAAGAAAACTCAAGACCAAGTTGAGTTCACTAGAAAATTGTACAAAATGTGTAAGGAAGAAATAATGACAGTTCTTTATAAACTCTTCCAGAAAATTGAAGGGGAGAGAGCACTTATGAAGAGAGCACACCTGGTCATCAAAACTAGACAAAAACGTAACAAGAAAACAAACTTCAACCCAATGAGGTGGATACTATTAATCATTCTATTTTAGAGATAAATTGAGGACTAAAGAGATTTAGAAACTTTCCTATAACTAAAGAGCTAAAAATTGGCAGGCAATCTGGATTTCAGAACACAGGCTCTTAACTATAACACTATAACTGCTTCTCCAATTCAATTAAATTTGAGATACTCATACAAAAGAAAACAGTAAAGAGCGCTGCCCAATACTTACCTGGAAACTATGCTGGAGCCATTATAGAGATCACTAGCATATGACAATGTAGCCAAAGGTCGTACTGAATTATAGCGAGTGAACTTGGATAAGCATTCCTGAAATTCATCCAACTGGCTTGCAGTTCGACTGTCATCTAGATGAAGGAAATAAAACAAAAATGAATTGAACTGCAACATAAGTCAAAGAGCAATATCCACAGGTTAAAAATTATATTCTAAATACAAACAACAATTCTTAAAGAGTATTTATCAGGGAGGGTATATACAGCTAAGTGGTAAAGTGCATGCTTAGCCTGCACAGGTCCTGGGTTCAATCCCCAGTAACTCCATTAAAAAACAATAAATAAATAATCAAACAAGCATTACCTCCTCCTCTCCAAAAAATAAAATAAAGTAAAAAAAATTTTAAAGTGTATTTAGAGAAGACTAGAATGCATTAATCAGCTGATGTTTTAGCTTTAATAAAAATTTCTTTGTGGTTCTTGAAAAACAACATCTCTTTCATCACCAATAAGAACACAGTGTGAATTTTCTCTTTTAAGCAATTATTCTCAGAAAAATAGGAATGAAAAAAATACCTTGATCAAGGAAAGTTAACTTATTTATTAAAACAAAGATCCCTTATCAACAGTTTGAAAGTGAAAGTAGAGAAAGGGGTACATATATTGGATAGGGTTATTTGTTAGCTTGAAGGAACATGTTTACAGGGATACATCTTCATGCTCATGTTTACTTACTGTCAAAACATAAGTTATAATACTATAAATTAAAAATTGATTTTTAAGTAAAAAGAAAGTAAAACATTCATTCACATAAAACTTTGAAGTGCTTCAAATCCAATTATGGGATGGAGTAGAAATCTACAATGTGTGAATTATTAATTCTCAAAATCAAACTTAAAATAGGTTAACTAAAATGTCTTGGTGGAATATGGAAAACAATAATTCCATCCAACAGCACATTTTACAAATACTTGGAATAAAGTCCATTTCAGTGAACTATTCATAACCAAATGATGTAGAAAATAAATCATAAAATTTCCTTATAAAAGACCTATAGAGTTAATCTATTCTTCAATCTAGAAACAGGCCTACAGTGAAAGCATGAATAAAAACACCATTGTTTTTCAAAACTGCTTAAATTTTGGACTTTTATTTCCCTTTCCAAAGAAAGAAAAGTAAAGGACACAATTACTATAGTTAGCTTCCTATATTGAAACTTGAAGTAAGCCGATTACAACACTATTTTTATACCTTCTTCCTTATTCTTAGTTCATTACATATATACATGTACACAACTTTTTTAATGTAAACTTTTGTGATTTCCCTTCTTACCTGTCCTCTGAAAACAACAGTAAGCATAAAAAAATTAAGGTATAAGAATCACTAAGTCAAAAGTTACTATACTATATGATATATAATAAATAATTTATTTATCTGGAGATATATGGCTATCTTGAAGATAACTGTTGACATGAAGAAATTTACCTAAAAATTATTAGAAAGAAAAACAATTATTTGAGGAAGCTAAGCCTCTGTCCCTAATACTTTACATTTTAAAGATTTAAGCACTACTTAACGTCGTCATCTAACAACCTATGGTAATGTAGTGCTTCTATCCTAAAAAGAGCAAAGGGAACAAACCCAATAAGCATGCAAGACTATAATGTTATTGAAATAAAGCTCTTGTTCCACAAAAATTGTTTTCAGAAAATTCAACAAATTATAAATAAAAATGGGTTACAACTGTACTGCAAAGTCGTTTGGATACAACATTTAATTAGTTCTTTTTATATATAACCCTATTACTGTGAGCTACTTAATGTAATAAATACTGAAAAGAATCCTTTTAAATACCTTAGACATACATTTAAAATTGTTTTAATGTTAATCTATTCTTTTACATTTTAACATCAGTCGCTAAGTACATAAAATTCACAAGTATTCAAGAATGTGCATTCTGTAGACCACAATCCTTTTCTAGGATAGCTGAACTTCTAGCCATCATACCCACTCACTTAACACCTATTTTCAACAGAAGTTATAAAAATAACACTAAAAATAGTTATTTCAGTATCTGAAAGTATACAGATTGATTTCACCTATTTGGAGGTGAAAAGGTAGGATTTTATTTGCTTGGTTGGTTTATGACAAACACCCATACATGTCTGTTAGCATATCACCTCTACTATTCTAACTACAGATTAGTTTGTAAAAGTGTGTTCAGTGTCTTTTCTCTCTTCTATTGCTTTATAATTTAGCTTCTCTTTCAGTTACAAAGAGTTGAAGGTATTAATTTCTTAATCTTCACCTCTCATCTTCACAGATGAAAATAAAATTTGGGGATTGGGAGTGGATTCTCATTTGAAAATATTTAAAAGGACAATCAAATTCTTAGGTATCCCATTTGAAAGAAGTTTAAATTTCCTCTCTACAGGCAAAGAAACTAGGAGGAACTTCATATTCAGCAATATGATTGGTGCAGTCAATGTGCAAATTTGATTAAGTTAAATTTGAGATTCCTAAAAACTAAAGACAATGAGTTTTATGTACAATACAGACATGTCTACAAAAATAAAAACTGAATCTTCCTCCTGGTTTTAACTTATTATTTTACCTTCCTATAAGGTATATTCCCAATGTAAATTAAATTGGTTTGTGATTACCTTTACCATCCCACAGCATATCTACGCTGCTAGTTACTTCAAAATTATTAATCAATAGCCTACTCCAATCTCTCCCATCTCACTTTCTCTCTCTCTTTTTTTTAAATGTCTGCCATTTGCCTGTGGTTGTATTTGAACGTTAGCTGGCAAATAACTTCTGAAAAGGTTAACATGAACCCTCTGTCAATCAGAATGTTGGTCTCAGGCCACTTTCAACTCAACAGCTTCCTACTGTAGTTTATAGAATATTACAGAAGTTCAGTAAGGGGCTCAAGCCTCAGGCAAAACAATGAAAGCTTGCCATCTGTATCAAAACTGTTGACCATTAATTTCAAACGCACTTATAAACAAAGCTTGGTTTCCTCCTAGTCTTCATAGGAAAAATGCTATGTATTTTTTTCCTCCACCTCCAATCTTGAAGCAAACTTGTCGAAAGGTTCTAAGCAATATGTAGGTTATAATACAAAGATGCCTATTTAAGAGAAAACCAAGGCCAAATTTTTAACAATAAAATATCAGACTTTTTTCCCCTTGGTGGTGAGCAGCTATACTACGAATGACTTCAATTAACTGAGAACCTAACTTATACCAAGCATTATATTCTATATGTATCATCTATAAACCTTAAAAAAAAACCCAACTTGTAGGGTTGGTATAAATGTCCCCATATCGGTGAGCAAAGACACCAAGAGAGACTAAAGATCAGAGAACTAACAAAAAGGGCACAAAGCTACATTACTTTTCTATAGCAATAAAAATACTCTATGCCATCACGTACACTTCTTTGCATAAGTTATTTCCTCTATTTTGAATATGTTTCTAATTACCCTTTTAAGTTAATTACTACTAGCCTTGACTAAATACAACTTCTCTAAAAATCCCTATAGTGATCATTCTCTTCCATTTCCCCATTTTCACCTTGGCGTGGCTTTCTTACTCCCAGTTTAGTAGATACTCCTATTTCTTAATGCTCTTTGCATATTTATATAACACATCATATCACATAGAATTATTTACCTGTTGCCCTCCCCCATTAAATTTACAATACTCCCTGACAATAAGAACCAGTTCTTTCATCTTTTTTTCTTAGCACAGAGGACAGGCAACCGAATGGAACTTATTTTTGCTAGCTACATATTCATGGCTGATTTGTTTTTAACTTTCTACAGCTCACTATATAAAGATCAAAAAATTCCCAAATGGAGAAAGGTAACAAAATAGCTATGAACAGCAATGTTCTCCAAGAGAACTAAGAACCTCCACAGTGTTCTGGCAGACTATGTCAAAAATACACACTTTTGCCTTGTGAATAGGACTTCCCATAAATCTGCAAGAAGAAGCTGATATGGATCTGAAATACAAATTTGAAATATTTTAAGAAGTCCTGAATATGTACCTGAGATACGAGACATCCTTGTAGAAAAGTAACATTGCTCTAAGTCCTCAAAATGAGCAGTGAGTCGTTTTCGTCTTGATGCTAATGTGCTGTTATACCAGGGCTGTTTCTTTGTCTAAGGTGATAAAAAGAAAAGGCATTTGTAATTCAGAACAAATCATACTATTTTTCTGCAAAGAATATCCAAATGCTTGCATATTTAATTTCAAAAGTTCACATGAAAATAACTACAAATGGTAGAAAAACTTTAGACCATATTTTCCAATTTTTACTTTAACAGGGAAAATTGGCCAATTTTACAAGAATAAAATGAGAAGCTTCTTTCAACTCTCCAAATTAAATGAAGATAGAATCCACTATAAGTGTCACTGTAAAACATAGAATTTTGAGAATTGTAATAGGCAGAAATTGTTAGAAAACAATTACCAAAAGAAAACTATTTTTCTTTTGATGATGATCCCTATATTATAGCCCTATACATTTTGAATAATAGGAACAAGTGCTTGGTTGTACAGAATAGGTATTTAAATTAACACTAATTATTATATTAAGGGGCAGTTAATTTGTTTATACTTAATAGTCTGACATATACATTAGAAGACCAGAATAACTGACATATATATATATATATATATATATATATATATATATATATATATATTTAGACACAGACAACAAATCCAAAATATACTGTATATAAATCCTACAAAAAAACAAGTCTATGATGCTAAATATATAATATTACCAACACCATGTTAACTAAAAGTGTATGACAATTCTTCCACTAATGGTTATTATTACCTATCTACTATGCTTGAGGCGCATTAACAGATACAGAGATAAGACACACAATGAGATCCTGAGATGACACAAGTTCATCAAAAACCGTATCACAGCTGCAAATTTATTAAGTAAGAAATATTAAGTTACTACCATGAACAAAACACTTATCTAAAGTGAATTCCTGCTGAAAGTAGGTAAGTAAAGTCGTATTTTAAAGCAGTACCTGTATCACAAGAAAAAAAGACAAATTCCAAAGACATAAGAGACAATTAAACAGGAAGCTGAACTCAGAGGTGATGGTAAACAAAATATAACAGTGCAGAAGAGGGGAAAAAGAGGAAGGGGCCAATCTAATCTGGGGACAAATACTGCAAAAGAACAAGTACCAGATTTGAAGAATAAAGAGAGAATTTGCAAACTGGAAGATAAATCTGAAAGAATTACCCAAAATGAAGGATAAAAGTCAAGAAGGCAGAAAATATGAAAGGGAAAAAAATACATAAAAGGCAGAATAATATGATTTAAAATATGAGCACCCGGAGATCTAGAAATGAGTAACAGACAGAAGAAGAAATATTTGAAGAGTTGACATTGACAATTTTCCAAGAACTGAAAAGAGATATGAAGACAGACACAGAAATTATTCCTAACAGGTAGGATAATTTAAAAGAAATCCACAATTAGATAAACTAAAGCAAACCTGTGTTTTTGTCAAAAACAGAAAGATTTTTAAAAAAATCAGACAAACAGAAAAGATAATCCTCCTAACAGGAACAACAATTAAACAGACAAAATACTTCTCAAAAGCATTATGGAAGCTAGAACACAGTAAACTTTAGTTATCCCTAAAAAGTAGAAAGAAAATAACCTCAGCCTAATATTAAGAAACTATTCCGCAACAACATAAGCAAAATATTTTTTCATGTGCATGAAAACAAAGATTATCACCAATAAGCCATTTCTTTAAAAATTTCTGGAAGTGTGTACTTGAAAAGTTCAATAACACAAACTAGAAGGTCTGAGATGCAAGGAAACTCGTAACCATGTAAGAGATTTAAAATAGTTTATATACAATAATTACAATATCTAATTTATGGGCTTTAAGAATAAGACAGAATAAATGCACCAAAAAAAGCATGCAAGTCAGAAGAGAGGGCCCAGGTAACTTTTACTTGAAAATTCTACCAAATATTCAAGGAAGATATATCAATCTTACACAATCTCTTTCAGAAAACACTTTCCAATTTGTCTTATGAGGCCAGTATAACTCTAATACCCAAACCCAACAAGGACACCTGGGGAAGGTAAGGAAAGAAGGAGGGGAGTAAGAGCCTTCATGAAAATAAGCACCCACAGCAAAACAACAGCACATCAATTCCAACAACATGTAAAAAGAACAACTCATCATGACCAAACAGAATTTAGCCCAAGAATACAGGGTTGTTTTCATATTAGAAAAATCAATCAACACAGTTCACCAAGTGTGCATAATAAAGACGAATAACCATATAATAATTTCAAGAGATGCACAAAAAGTATCTGACAAAATTGAATACCTATACATGCTAAAATTTCTCAACAAATTAGGAATAGAAGGATACTTCTTCAACTTGATAAAAGGCATCTACCAAAATGTAGGGCTAACCTATTAGTTGAAGTGTAAGGAGAAGGTAAAAGAGGAAAAGGAAGAGAAGGGAGATGGGGAAAAGGAGAGGACGGGAGGGGAGAAGAGGTGAGAGGAGGGGAGCAGACGAGAACACACAAAGATTAGAAAAGAATAGGTAAAAATGTCTTTTTGCTGATCACATAATTTTTACGTATAAATTCACGAGAAATTTATAAAACTACTAGAATTAATAAATAAATTTAGCAAACTAAGAAACAAGGTTAACATACAAAAATCAACTGTATGTTTATATAGTCACAACAGGCAGAAAATAAAATTTTATACCAACTGTATCAATAGTAAGATAGCATCAAAAAAGAATTAGAAATTAATCTAACAAAAGCATGGAAGACCCTATATTACAAATGTAAACACTTAGAAGAGAAATCTTTAAAAGACCAAAATAAATGGAAAGATACACCATATTCATAGACTGGAAGGCTCAATATTGTTAATGTGTTACCATTAGAGGAACTGGGTAAAAGGTACATGGGGTCTCTCTGTATTATTTCTTACAACTGCCATGTGAATCTACAATTATCTCAAAATGTAAAAGTTTATTTTTACAACTCTAAAAAATACTTAGGAATAAACTTATGAAGAAATAAATAAAACCTAGACTCAACTCAGTATCATAAACATATTAATTCCCTTTCAGGTAGTTTGTAAGTTAAAGGCAGTTCTAATAAAGATAACAAGAAGCTTTTTTTTAATGTAGCTAGAGAAATTAATCCTAAAGTTCACATTAAAAAAACAAACTGAATATGTGGAATCTAAAATATGATACAAATGAACTTATTTACAAAGCAGAAACAGACTCGTTGACATAAAAAACAAACTTATGGTTACCATGAGGGAAAGGGGGTGAGAAGGGATAAACTGAGAGTTTGAGATTTGCAGAACTAACTACTATATACAAAATAAACAACAAAGTCCTACTGTATAACAGAAGGAACTACTTTCAACACCCTGTAATAAACCATAATGGAAAAGAATACGAAAAAGAGCATATATGTATATATATATATATATATATATATATGCAGCACTGTGCTGTACACCAGAAACTAACACAACATTGTAAATCAACTATATTTCAATTAAAAAAAAAAAGAATATTCTGTAAAACAGTGAAAAAGAAAAGCTAGGGTTTGGGCAATTAATCCTATCAGACATTAAAACATCCCATAAAGAGGTGACAGTGATAGATGAAGAGAGAAACACACCAGTATGTAGAAGAGAAAGACCAGAAATAAATCCATATTCAAACAGAATTCTTGGTATGAGAAAGCCTGCATCTCACAACACTCGATCAAAGGTAAGATTTTTAAACATACGGCAGGGACAAGTAACTAGACATTTGGATAAAAAGAAAATTAGATCCATACTTCAAAACATGCACAACAATAAACTCTGAACAAAACAGGAATCTAAATGTAAACAATGGAATGAGACCAAGTATCTTCAGAAAGCACGGATAAACTTCTCTGCTCCCTAGTTACAGGCAGACATTTTGAACTATGACTCAAGACCCAGAGGTAATAAAAGACTGATAACTTCAACAAAATCAAAAACTTTTGACAATTAAAATAAATGGAAGAAAATACAGGCAACATTTATCACAGATAAAGAGCTAATACTCCTAAATATACCAAGTTTTTAAAATTGAACAAAAGAAATCAAAAACTTTATAGAAAAAAAGGCCAGGAATATAAATATATAATCCACTAAAAAGTATATTAATGTACCAGTAATCATACAAAAGATGTTTGTTCACTCTCACTCATAATTGAAGAAACAGAAAACCATTAGAAGATACACTTCTCACTTGACGGACTGGTAAAAATTTTAAAGTATAACTCATTCTGCTAGAGAGGCTCTGAGAAAGACTCTAGGAAAATAGGCACATTCATATATTGCTGGTAAAAATGCAAACTGATACAATCCTTTTGGGGAGGAAGACGATTTGGCAACTATACCAGTCTGTCTGTCTATCTAGCTGTCCATCCATCCACCCATATAGATATCTGACCCAGCAATCTCACTTCTAGGAAATTACACTGAGAAGATACACCTCCTACAATATGCAAATACATACGCACAAGTTAATCACTGCAGCACTGCTTGTATTTTCAAAATAATGGAAACTACCTACTGTTTTTAAAAATTTTATTTTTGTACAATTAATTTTATTTATTTATTTTGGAGGGGGTAATTAATCAGGTTTATTTATTTCTTTCTTTTTTAATGCAGGTGCTGGGGATTGATCCCAGGACCTCGTACGTGGTAAATACTCACTCTACCACTGAGCTATATACCCTCCCCTCCAGAAACTACCTACCTTTATGTAACAAACTGATTAAATTAATTACAGCACAGCCACATAAGAGTCCTATGCAGGTATAAAAAGCAATGTGGAAGATTTCTATGCACTTCTGTGGATCTGTTTTCATGATAAACTGTCAAATTAAAAAATAAACAAAGTACAGTAGAGAATCACTAGAAAGCTACACTTTGCATAAGAAAAGAGAAATAAGAGAATACGCATATGTATCCTGTAATCCTGACTAATAAAACTGGTTACTTACGGGGGTAAAAAACAACGTGGTGGGAAAAAGTAGAGGGTATGGGAATTGTTAGAAGGGCTGGAGGGGTGGTATTTATTGAGTTTGACTCTGTATAGCTCTGACCCTTAGAATTAGGTCAATGTTCAACATATTCAAAAAAGTTTATATGTAATAAAGATGAGGGTGGATGGTAGGATACAAATTTCAGAAGCAAATGAACATGCTGTATTTCAAAGAAGTATCACAATTAATACTGATGGAAGATTAACAATCAAATCCCAGTAACCTTTGAACACATTATATGTTTACTATGTATTCTCTCAGACTAAAGACAAAAAGAAATTTAAATAAATATTCACCACTAGTTAGTAAGTTTGTTTACCTAGTAACCTTCATACTAGTTCATGTATATATTTTCTAAGACTATGACATTAAGTAAAACATCTTTTGATAATGAGAGCTAGGTTTCTGTCAAAAATGGGAATTACAGATAAAGAGAGGGTTAAAGCTACAATGAACCCTGTGATGGTGAACTCTAACGAGAGATCGTTAGTATGAACTCTTAGCTTTTATGACAGATACAGAAATACATACAGACATGTTATATACGTATATGATTATAGAAATATTATGTATTGTACACTAAATAGCTGGTGTAATCTCAGCTAGTCTGGCTGCCCACAATGGTTATCTGCTCTTACTAACTCTTACTTACACTGTGGAATGCATTAAATAAAGAATAATAATATCCTGTAACCATGGGCCTGTGAGTTGATTCAGAACAGAATGTATCAGTCTGTCAGCATTGTTTAGAAATGATAATTGAAATTACGATTTTCACCTGGTTTCAGCGATGCCTGTAATGGCTGGTCAATGCATTTTTGCCTGTGTGACTAGCTTAAAATAAGAGATCCTACCACAAGCTAAATTTTGATTTCCCGTTACGAAGGTGCTTAAGATGCAAGCCAGTAATGGTTCTAAACCTGGAGACAAAGCAGTTCCTGGGTGACTCGGTGGTGAAAGGACAAAGAAGACGGTGCCCGAAGTCCTCATACTCCTTTCAGTGAATACCCTTCTACTTGGCCATACTGTATCCATTGCTTATAATCAAGCTGTTCCAGAAGTATATAAACTGCTTGATTCCTGTGAGTCCTTTCATTAATCAAACACTTTAGGGGATTAATATGCAATAACTAATTTAATAACTAATTAAAATGTTATCTATACACAAACTAAGTTTCCTAGCTCTGTCCACTGAAAAGGCCTATAAGCAACGATGCCCTAAAAGCAATGAGCACACTTAAAACTCAGGTCTTTGTTTTGAAATACCATTCTCCATTGAAAGAAAGCAGGGCTTCTTGGATTCACGGCTGATTCCAGGACTGAGGCTAGTTAAGTACAAGATGATGCTGGAACATCTTGTTGTCTAAGAATGTATGAAGGTACTTTAGCAATAAGAACATGAAAATCAGCTTGAAAGAGTTCCAACTAGCTAAACAGGGAACAATTTGAGTTTCAAAATGATTAACAGAAAAAAATTAAAAGTCCACACCTTCATAATCACACAAACAAACAAAGAGGAATGAGGACCAGGTCTCCCTTATAGTAGAAAATTCTAACTAACAAATGTGGAAGAAATAAGTACTTGAAAAATATCACTTGGACAACAACCAAACTAATAATTATTTCAAATAAGATTTATTAATAGATGTTCAAATGGGAGAAAATGGTAATATATCTTTATAGTGGAGAGATCAGGCAGGCACCACCTTAATCAAGTGATCAGAGTTAACATCACCAGTACTGAGTAAACAATTATCACATGAGTCCAGAAATGACAAACTAACAAGGACACAACATCAGTCCTGTGGTATTCCTGATAAAAATCAATAATCTGATTCTAGTTATAAGGAAACATCAGATAAACTCACATTGAGGAACATTCTACAAAATTAGTAACATGCTCTTCAAAAATGTCAACATCATGTAAGACTGAATAACTGTAATAGTTTAGAGGAGACTAAAGAAACATGACAACTAAATGTAACCCTGGACTCCTACTAGACAAGGAAATTTTTTTGTCTTTCGCTATAAAAGATTAGTAGCTATAAAAGATTAGTAGTAAAATGGCTAAAATTTGAACACATTATTTAATATAATATTATATTAATATTAATTTCAAGTAATTGTACTAAGGGTATATTAAAAACTCTAAAGCAAAATCAATAGGCAATTACAGAAATTCAGAGATAATAATTTTCTGGCTTCACTTACTGTTAACAGTTTTTTCAATTCAACTTCAACTATAAACATTATTATTGAGTGGTAAAATGATACATCTGATAGCTGTACCATAGATTCCATAGCTATTCTATTCTAATTGGGCATATTTATTTTTCCAGAATTTTTGCTTCTATAAATACTACTGGTATATAATCTTTAGATAGTACTTAGAATCATTTCTTATAGGAAATTCCTATGTTTGTAACTACCAAATCACACAAGCATTTGCCATATGTATATATTGCCAATAGTCTTCCCGAAAGACAACCAACTCTCTCTTTCCCTCTCACTCAGTCCCCCATTCCAACCTCAGCCCCACGTGCACATGCACACAGCAGGTAAGAGTATTTCCCATTTTGAAACATCTTTAGCCATACCTACTAGGTGACTTCTTTGGCACCTTCTCTGGTACCGTATATTACTTCATGCTGTGCTTTTAGAATTTAGGAAACTGAGCATTATTTAAGATGTGAACTAACCAGTTGAATTTTTGCTTTTTTTTTCTCATGTTCTTCACCTATTTTTCCCCGCCATTCGGAGCTTTCATCAAAAAGATGAAATTGATATAAGAAGATTTTTAAATTTTGAAACAATTAAACCATCTACCTACCATACTGACAATAATACCTCTCCCACTTTGAGTTTAAAATCTTGTTTATGCTGTTTTCTTATATACAGCCCTCTTTCTTAATTTCTATTATTATTTAAATCATTATTTAGTTGATCTGGACTCTTACAGTAAGTGATAAAATAGAATAATGCAAATAATTTCCTGGCTATCACAACATCATTTACTTAATCTTCCTTTTCACCATTGATCCACATAACCACCTTTACCATTGGGTAAACTCTTAATTACCTTTCAATTAGCTTTTAAATTTTGATTGTGCTCTTTTTGTTATAACAGTCGTAGAATACACTATAATAACTAATTGGGCAAATGCCCTCTGAAGCATTCATTCTACAAATAACCTTTCAAGTCAGTTGGTCACACTCTCTGTAAACCCTTATAAAATATTTTTGAGGGTTTTTTTAACTGGAATCACATTAAATTAAGCTATGTTTATTGGTCTTTTCTCATTCTACAACTGCTTTAATCTATTCTAATTTTTAAATTTTTCTTGAAAATTATACATTTTTTAAGACTGCCTTTGTAGCAATACGCATCAGCACTAGCTACATTATTTTCACCTATATCATAATGGCCAGTTCCAGCTGTACATTGTAACACTTTATACAGGCTCCTTGTTTCTCTCTCTGTTTATCATCTAAGTTTTTCTCAGTTTCTTGAGCTCAATGCCTAGTTCATTTATTTTATTCTTATCTAAAATGAATACATTTATTAATATAAATTTTTAGGACAATTCAGGCCATATTTCATAAATTTTGATATGCAGTATTTTCACCAGCATTATTTTTTTGAATTGTTTGTAGCAACATCTGGACCTACTCTTTGACACAAAGAAATTCAGAGGAGTCTTTAATCTCTTCCAGATTATCTATCTATCTAAATAGTTATTTATTTGAGATTCTGATTCAGAGAATGTAGACAGTACAATTTATCCTGTTTCAGAATCAATCCATTTTTCTAAATACTCCAAGATTACTATCAATAATGTATATCCTTTGATGCAATGTTTAAAGTGAGCCAAGTACCTATTAAACCAAGTTTATCTCATCTGGCCCAAAGAAAATTCTAATGTCTTTATAATGACCTAAGAAAGTTATGTAGCAAAGTGGCCTCTGTTACATTTTTCACCTCATTTCTATTTTTCTCCCCCTTGCTCACTCCTCTCCAGCCATACTGTACTTCTGGACGGTGTCAGGCTTGCTTTTACTTCAGGGCTTATGTACTGGTTATCACTCTGCCTAGATCCTCCCAGAGATATTCACATAGCTTGCTCCTTCACCTCATCTTCCTTCAAAAGTAATCTGTTTTTATTACTACTGGTATCTCTCTAACTAGACTGAAAGCTTGGTTACAGCAGTTATTTTTGTCTGTTTTGTTTTTGCTCAATAACGTATTTCCAGAGTCTGTAATACTGTCCAGAAAACAGGAGGAACTCAAAAAAGAACTATTGGTTGAATAAATTAATATTTAAAAGCACAGACCCTGTAGCCATAAAGCCTGGCTTAAAATCTCTGCTCCCTCCTCTTACTAACTATATTAACCTTGGACAACCTCCTTAACTTCTCTGTGCCCAGGTACCTCCTCAATAAAACAGAAAATTATTGTAATAGTACTTATCTCATAAGGAAGTGCTAAGACTTAAAACAGTTAATACATGTAAAGTACACTGAGCAGGGAAAGCATGGTTCAGTGGTAGAGTGCGTGCTTAGCATGCACGAGGTCCTGGGTTCAATCCCCAGTACCTCCAGTAAAAAAATAATAACAAAAATAAATAAATAAACTGAATTATCTCCCCCCTCTAAAAAAAATTTAAAAAGAAAGTACACTGAACAATGTCTATGAATAGTAAATGCAAAATAAATGTTACCTAAATACTATTATTACTTTAATTACTTCTTGAGCTATACAGTCAGTCCTCCATGTCCATATGTTCTGCATCCACAGATTCAATCAAATACAGACAGAAAATACTCAAAAGAAAAAAAGAGAAAGAAAGAAAGAAAGAAAGAAAGAAAGAAAGAAAGAAAGAAAGAAAGAAAGAAAGAAAGAAAGAAAAGGAAATTCCAGAAAGTTCCAAAAAGCAAAACAAATCTGCAGCTGCACTGGCAACTATTTACATAGTATTCACACTGTATTTAAAACTTTCTACATAGCATTTGCATTACATTAGGTTTTATAAGAACTCTAGAGATGACAAAGTATACAGGAGGATGTGCTGTATAGATCACATGCAAATACTACACCAATTTATATAAGCATCCTTGGATTCTGGTACTGGAGCAGGTTCCTGGAACCAATCTCCTATGGATACTAAGAGATGACTACACTTTAAAATTTCCTACAATGTTTAAGTTTCAATCAACTTTTTAAAACTTTCTAACATTTTTTGCCTTATATAAATACCAGTGCTTTATATTATGTCACACAAATTACTACTTTGGGGGACTATACACTTCCTTTACGTGAAAAACTGTATCCGTCTTCTACGCTTTTTTCCTTGAGTTCTATTTTGATCTGAACTTTTCTTTCCTTTGCTGTTGTTTTTGTTTTTGCTATATTCCTTACTATTCTTATATTTGCCAGGCTTAACCTCAAAA
The DNA here is from genome assembly GCF_048773025.1 of Camelus bactrianus. Classification (NCBI taxonomy): domain Eukaryota; kingdom Metazoa; phylum Chordata; class Mammalia; order Artiodactyla; family Camelidae; genus Camelus; species Camelus bactrianus. Next base: position 22,740,496 of record NC_133559.1, read on the forward strand.
ACTCCTTTATGTTCCATTCTTTTTGTCTCAATTTGTTTTAGGTCTATCTCTTCTAAAGAGTACAGCTAGAAATGAAGGGTAAGGCCTTGAGCGCAATATGTCACACTGGTTCTATCCTATGAACAACTTCTCTGTCCTCCAGCAGATGCTACGGTTGGAGTCTCCTGGGAGACCCAGACTACTTCATCCCAAGGCATGCTTTTACACTGCATACAGTGACTCACACCTTATGCAGCCTTCCTAAGTATTCTTTTTATCTTTTATAAATTCTTTTTAAGTTTTCAGTGTCAGGAGAGCAGCAGGTCAATGGGATTTCTTGTGGGTGGAGGTTGGAGAGATACTATCACACTGCTTAGTGTACCATCTCAAACCCAAAGTCTCCTTTATTATAGGAAAAAAGTAAGTGTTGCTCTAAAAATTAAAAAAAAAAAAAAAAGACTACCCTGATTTCTTTTCTTTTTCACCCAGATTCAATTTCTATTGTTTGTAGCTCAGAGAATTTGCTAGAAATTCCAAATCAATGTTATATAAATGGCAATAGTAGAAAATCTTCTCTTGTTCTTCTATGCAAAGTCTGTCAATGCCCTGCAGCCAAAGACCAATAGGAACACACCTGTAGTTGAACAAGCTTTATTTACTGCTCATTGCAGTGAAGAAGAATACAGCACACTACAGGTTAAGAGAGAGGCGTCTCAGTAAAAGGGTGTTACAAACTACTTACAGGATATAGGCTGACGATAAGTGATTTGGGAGCGGGTTCAAGGAAGTGAGGCTTTGCTCTGGATTGGTTACGATCCAAGAAGTGAGGATAATTCTGTGACTGAGTATCTTACAAAAGATTTATTAAATCTTACAGACGAACAGAAGACTACAATGAGACTAAAGTTGTAATTAGTAAAGAACCAGCAACTGCTCACATTAACCAGGACAGAGGTGTGTTTAGTTTCTGTGGCTTGCACAGTGACTTCTGTACATGCCTAGATAAGTTTATGAAGTGACCTTGTTTTTTGTTTCATTTCATCACAGTCCCAGAGTGACTTATGTCTGATGTTGATGTTTTATGAGATTATGTTTGAAAAGAGGACATCAAGGCTCAGCTGTGAATGCCAAGTCTGTTTCCAGATTCAGAGACTGCTTTTCCCATTCAAGTTCTTAAGAATGTTTCAATTTAATTCTTTAAAATTTCTCCTGATATATCCCATTACGTCTCATAAAAAATCACTAGATCTGATCCTTTCATGGCTGTTCAGAAATAGAGACAAATCAATCTACAAACTGACTATAAAAAAAGAATAGGCCAAATCCAAGCATGCATTCAAAGGTAACAGGATGTGCACAGTAGTTACACAAACTAACCATAAAATAGAGACAGTCACCTAAGTAGTGAGAAAAGAAAACCACAAACAAAAGCCATACAATCCAAAAGAATTTCTTTCCACTTTGATAAAAATAAATGCACTATCACATAAAGTGAATATACAAATGAACATGCATTAAAAAATGCCTCAATTTTTTTCCTTTTAAGAAAAAATGACATTATAAAGGATAATGTAAGAACAATTTATAAAATCAGAATAAGATATAGGGAGTAGATAACAGCACCATATCAATGTTAACTTGTTGAATTTTAAAATTATATTGTGATTACATAGGACAATATCCTTGTTTTAAAGAAATATACACTGAGGTATTTAGAGATAAAGGAACATTATGTCTGGTACCTTACTCAAACAATAAAGAAAAAAATTATATGTGTAAATATGTTAAAAAAAAAGAGATAAAATGAGAATGATAAAGCAAATGTGATTAAATGTTAACGACTGGATAATCTGCATAAAGTATACAGAGGAATTACTTTTACCATTCTAGTAACTTTTCTCTAAGTCTTAAGTTATTTCAATATAAAAAGTTAAAAAAAAAAAAAAAGTCTGGCCTCAAAGTTAGATTTCACAAATATCAGCATCCCCAAATCAGAGACAAAGAGAGTAAAAATCAAAATAATCATACAATTAATTAAAAGAAAGGTGAAGCCAGAGTCTATTTTACTCAAGCCTGTAGTTTACCTTCCACAGAAAAGCTGCATGTTTCAATATAACGATGGGTAATTCTCCAATAGATTATAACTTTCTTATCCCTGAGAGAAACAATGCCCCGATTATTCATAATTTCCTCTTACAGTATTTTCTTCCTTCTAAGGTCTAATGTTACCAGTATGTCAAAAAAAATTTGTTTAACTCATCAGTGATGAGCAAATATATCGCTGATTACACATCAAAGCTATTCAAGTCCTAATTAGTGCCACAGCATTCAAAAGAGCTGTCTTTATGGACAGGACATTCCAGTAAACTAACCTATGATTTTACAACTCAGGTGATTATATTCATGGTACCACTAGAACATACTGTTAGATACACCATTTACCTGAGAACTGCCACTGAAACCTGGAGGTTGGCTGTATTCTGTGGAATCAATAATACTACTGCAAAATGAAGAAAGAAAAATGTGATTTCAGTGTTTACATTCTTTCAGCAACAGAAAAAGTAAATCTAAAATATATCATATATAAATCCAATATTTCTAATTTCTAAGCAAAGAAAATATTTACTGCCAATGATTTAAATAGACATCAAATAAATACATATACCATAAACAACAAATTAGTAAATACTTGAAACAATTTACCCCTTCATCCCACCACCTTAAACATACCCACCATGAAAGAATGTCAAAAAGGGAAGAATCACAAGGTAGGTGTACACATAGAAGTATCTGCTTCAATTTCATTTTCAGATAGGTTAGTAAGTTGTTTGGAACTCTATTTAAGGAAAAGAGGATTTAGAGTATCGGCAAAAGGGTACAAGCATGCAATCAAAAGCTGTGGTCAACAGATTCTCTATGACACTAGATTTATGTTCCCTTGGACAAATACCTTATAACCACTCAGTTTCCTTATCTGCAAAGTGAGATGAGTGGGGACTAGGCATCTCTAGAGTCCCTTCAAGCTCCACAATGTTATGATAATCATCTCGTGTGAAAGAAAACTATCAAAGGAATGGAATAAATGGTAAAATACCAATTATCTTTGTTTCATAACCCAAAACCTATGTTCTAAATTTTTCTGCCCTTGTCAAACAATTTGCTTTCTCCATTGGTTCTATTTGGTTATATTCTCTGTGCACTCTCCTACCTACCCCTAGCAAAACCTCTAGAAGTCCAGACTGTCTTTTCTTCCTGTTAGTTCTACCTTACCATATCTATCTCACCACTTCAACACTCCTATCTCCTTTCCATCTTTAAATCCTATAAAGACTATTAACACCTGAAAATAGCATTACATATATATAAACATGATAAATCAAGTTATTTATGCTTTTAAAAATTCTTCCCTATTTCTACTATAAAAATGTTTCTATTCTTGTCTACCATAAGGAAATTTAAGCAATTGAGGGTACTAATTTAAATGGTTCTCTTTACACAAATACATACAAAATCTTTACTTTAGCACTCAAATAATCACAAAGGTTATGAGAGGCATTCTTAAGAGCACAGAGTGAGTTTTAATTTCACCCCTTAGCAGCTAAATGACTCTGGGCAAGTTATTAATCTTATTTGGCCTCTATTTTCTCCATCTATTAAATGAGTAAGTGATGTCAGAGAGGTATGAGATTTAATTGTGTTAATTTCTCAATGTAATGCCGCCAAAAAAATGGTACGTGCTCAATAAACGTTACCCTCTATTAGTAAAATTAGTAACATAAAACCTTATGTTTTAAAAAATATAACAAATCAGATGAAACTGTTCTCACAGTAGGTTTTTTTTTAAGGCAATACATATTAATAGATATTGTGTTCTAAACTGGTCCTATACTAAGACTCAATTATATAAGAAAGACCCTTCAAAGCACTCACACTACAAATTAAAGAATTAAGACAATCTTGCTATGAATTTCTTTTGATGAAATATAATCAATGTTCACCTTCCTTGCACGGAGTCATGAACTGATATGACAAGATCTCATGCTATTTTCAATATACTCTATACAGAGACTAATAAATGAGGAGATGTCATGCATTCAAAATCTCTGTGTTCCTTCTCCTAATGAAACCTAACCCCCTAGCATCTGTGTAAACATTAATAAAATTATGTAGCTGCACATTTAGATGCTAATAGATTTAGAACAGAACTATTTCTAGATATAATTATTTTACAGTGCTGTAATTTTGATTTCTTTGACTGAAAGCCTGAACAATGATACTTACATCATTGTGTATAGTGAGATAATACTACATTTCATATATATATTAAAAAAAAATACCCATCAGTTTGTTGAAAGTATTGAAATTATATGTTTTAAACGGTATTTTATTAATAATGATGGCACAGTTTGAAATTTATTTTATATAAGACCTTAATCTTATTCACTGAAAAAAAATTATTCCTGCATACATAACTGGAACAGAAGAAACCTGAAAAAATAAATCCTTATAATTCTGCTTTTTAAATGGGCATGAGTGTGTGTGTGTGTGCGTATAAAGTAACACGATCAGAAGAGAATATGAGACGGCCCTGACGGGGCTGGGTCAGCTTAGGCCTGGTGCTCTTCTACTTCTCATCTCTGATTGGCCACAATCAACAGCCGGGAGCAACAGTCACAGCTATCATTTACTGAGCATTTACCAGGCATCAGGCCCTGACCTAAGTAATTTAAACTTTATAACTCTAAGGTAGATACTATTATCATTCCCACTTCTCAAGTGAGGAAACTCAGCCACTGAGAAAGTATATACTTGGCCCAAGTTAACAAAGTTGGTCAACAGCAGAATTAGAATTCAAACCCATGCAGTCAGTCCTAGAGTTTACATTGAACTATGCTCTCCTCCCTAGGCACCTAAGAATTCTGTATCTGAAGAGTGGGGAAATCCTGGATTAGCACCACCCACTTCATGGACATAATTTAAGGAAAAAGTGAAAAAGCAGCAACCTATAAATATGAAAGGGAGTTGTCAATTATTTCAAGTAAATGTCAAATAAATCCTTTCAAGTAAGCTATAAAAATAAAGATACCAAAAAATGACAAGGGCAAGCAGAAAATTGCAAGGTAATAACCAAAACTGAGTTAGGAATAGTACACTTTACTCACGATGGGGAAAATAATATGATTTTTAAAAAAATTCCTGACGTTCTTGCTGGTGACAATGAGAAGCTCAGCTAAAAACATATGAAAACTATGTAGCTGTTAATTCAAGTTACAAAGGAAACTCACAGTTATGCAACTAGATGTCACACAACTACTCTCACTTTAAACAAACAATTTAACAACAGTATTAGCTATCATCTAGTGAGCATTTACCGTGCACCAGGCACTGATGTAAGAATTTAAAATTCGTAACTCTAAGGTAGATACTATTATCATTCCCATTTTCAAGTGAGGAAACTCAGCCACTGAGAGACTACATATTTGGCCCAAATTAACAGTCAGCCAACAGAAGAGTTACAATTCAAACCCATGCAGTCAGGTTCTAGAGTCTACACTGAACCACCATGCTATACTCCCTATCTTTCCAAAATCAAAGCATCTTTCCAAAAGTATATTCTTCCAAAAGCAAAGACCTACTTTGTAATTAAAAGACAGACTGTCAAATCAATTTCACATATAAACTATATACCTCTAGTGATTAGGAAGCCAAGAGAAAACAGTGATTGATTCTTGGTAAAAATAATAGGTAACTACTTTTAGATTGGGCTTTTACTTGAAAAAGGATGATTCATATTTATACTCTCAATGGGCACAAAATTAACTAAATTATAGAAAATTTTAATGTGTGCAAAATAAAGTGTACTGAGTATACACATGAAATTAAACTAACTGCTGTCACTGATTTGTTTTTTCAAGTATAAACATAAACAGAAAAAAATAAAACTTTGCATTTAATAAACAATATAGGGCTATAGCCAAAACCTGTTCCTTTTCAATATTCTGCATCAAAATTATTGAACTAGTTTCCCAAAAAAACATACTGAGCAGTGTATAACCTGAAAATAACCTGACTTATAAACTTTAATAGTGATTAATTAAAACCAAATATAGTTTTAATTTTTTTTAAACAGTAAAGTTTGTCACTATTTTACTGTTTTACCACAGCAGTAATCCCTATTATTCCCAGCATTACAAACATATCAAAGATAAATTACTTGTTTTCCTCAAAATAATGCTTTTCTGTCAGTTGCTTAGCGTAGAAGCACTGAAATTCAAATGAATGGTAAATCTCAGTTACTAAACAAACAAAATTCCATGGCCCCAATTTTGCAGACACCTCAAGAGATACTAAAGATCGGTCTTCATTTTCAGTTTTTCCTTTCTAATTCCCCATACCCTTTAACATCTGACACAACTATTCAAACAAATTATACAAAATCAACGCGACTAATCTGTCTGCTAACAACAGTAACGGCAGCAGCCACCATGTACTGAAAGCTTACCATGCGCCAGGTACTGCTCTCTCATTTACTTAAAGGTATTAACACATCTTCTCATTCAAGACACGTATTATTATCCTTAGTTTACAAATGATAAAACTGAGGTGTACAGAACTTAATAAACTTGCCTAAGGCCAAACTGCTAATAAGGTATGGAAATGAAATTTGAACCCAGGCAGTATAATTCCAGAATCCTTATGTAAGACTGCCAAAGTAACATGTCTTCTCTTCTTGAAGAACCACTGCGCTGCCATTTTTGAACCAAAAGTTTCTACTTATCTTCTTTTCAATGTTTTATTCTCAACTCAATTTCCAAAACTCTTTTACCTCCCAAAGTTTTACAAGCTCTAAAGTAAGGATGCCTGCTTTAAAATACTGATCATGCCACTCAGTGTGTGATGCTGGGCCTGCTTCATCTCTATGACTCAATGTCCTTATCTGTAAAATGAAAAGGATACAAAAACCCAATCACAGCATTTATTCTGAGGGCTATAAGAGATAGTACATGTAAATTACAAAACAATATCTAACACACATATGCTACGTTATTCTGACAGTTATAACTTTTGCAAATACAGTTCTCTAGGACAGTAATGATTTCTTGATTTTGATACAAAAATCCAAATGAAAATCAACATGAAATCTTTTCTTATACAATGTCTCAGAATCCTTAAAACAGACAGTACTACAATTCAGCTCATAGTATTTGTAAGAATTTCAACAAGATATTTTACAACAAATTTTACACAATAAATTTTGTATAAATAAACATTGGTGATTACAATGGCCTTTTCAGCAATATACAGTTTGGCTTTTTAAAATAGTGGGTTCAAAAAGATTATTAAAAACTTCAATTCCTAAAACCCAAAATTATGAAAATCAAATATTCTTGTAACTTTTTTGATGGTAAAACCTGACCTGAACAGATGTGATACCGTTTATCTCACTTAACTGTTAACATTCATGTTTCAGCACTGAAATATTAATGTGCTTGGTGCTGTGGAACTGCCTTCTACTCCTCCATCAGTATACATAATGTATGGCATAGGTATTGTGTTACCTTCCTGAAACTGGCGAGGGCAGGGTTGGAGGGGCAGGCAGAATAGTACATACCAAAACACATCTAACTCCAGGGGTTTCCCAGAAAGGTATGAAAACATACATAATACAAGCCTGGATTTACTTGAAGAATGCAAGAGTTGAATAATAAAAATATGATCTTTAGGAAAAAGACACAGATTCAACTGATTCTTCAAAGAACAGAAGTTATTAGAGTATTTCAGCTCTCCAGGAAAAACTTCCCCCAACATCCTTTTGTCCCATTTTAATTGTAGATGGTTAGAAAGGTCTGTAATTACATAGTGCATAGGAGGACTGTATGAATGTAATACTTATGCTGCCTTTTTAAATGTCTGTAATTTCACAACATTACTAAAGCTGAAAAAGAAAGGCAAAAGGGCAATTCATTTTAAAGTTTTCTTTATAACAAGACTTTCCTCGGGGAGAAACGTATTGCTGGCAGACGTAAAAAGCAAGTATGATGGAAAATTTCTGATGAGGTCTGAATCTAACTGCTTTACTGCCTTTGGAAGTATATAACTTGTTTGGTAGAATTAGAAAATCAGAGAATAGCAAGATAAAAAGAATAACACTGACAAGACTGATCTGCCTCCAGTGAAACTGGTCAAAGTCCCAGTTCGTCAGGCTAGTGCTGTACTTGACCACTTTATGGTCTACTACCACTTTCCAGTGAGTGGGAACAAATTACAATTTAGTTGTAATTCACAGAGGAGAAATTGTTAATTATCAGATGATACAGTTACTACAGTTCTTGAGTGTTACAAAAACCCAGTTCTTTGCAATAATCTCAGGGAAAAAAAAAATGCTTTAAAAGCAAACAAAGTAGAAGCAGCATTCCAAAAACAGTAACAAAAGATTCAAAGGTAGAGGATCTGGAAAATGGGGTAAATATGCTGGAACCTGGATAGGGGAGAGACAGTAAACAGCAGAAACAGAAAATGGCAACTGCACGTGAAATTTTACGCTTGTACTCAGTCATCCTCACATCGAAGCCAGGGTTACCATGTACAGCTTTGGTTTCCCCAGCCTCTCCAGTCCCTGAACTCCAAGAATCAAGGTACACCTATAATAATCAAAGAGCTGAAAACCTTCCTATATGACTCTAACCTGAAAGGGCAAAAGGCCATAGGCCAGAGGATCGAATCACAGTAATGTGAATGGAACCAACAGGGAATGGTTGGTAAATACCAATAATCTGCCTCCTTTCCAGAAACTTAAAATTAACTTTTCTGGCTCTCTCAAACCCAGGAACCTGACTTGAGGCATTTTTAAGACATTACAGACGGATATGTAACTTTACAGAGGAGAGAATAAAATAAATAGAAAGTTTTACCTCATCTTCCCAAAAGATGAAATAAGCTGAAGATAGTTATAAAATGTTAGTGTTGAATATTAGAGCTTTCTTTTATGAAAAAGAAAATAAGCATACTTTACAGAGAAATAAAATAAACATACTTTACCTAGAGATTCATTTTTCAATCATGTCAGTAATACAGACATAATCATTATCTACTGAATCAGTATTTACGTATTTTTAAAGTATGATTCCCCCAGGCCTGCATCTGAGTCTCTGGGACTCACCTCAGACCCAACATCAGATTTTGGGGTGGGGTTCAAAAATCTTCATGTCAAACAAGAATCCTGAGTGATACTCATGCATCCTGAAATTTGGCCTATTTATACCTCAGATTTCAGGACTGGCGTGGACTGTTAATACCTTCACCAAGCAGTGGCAATTACAGCTATAACAAGAACCCAAAGGTGTTTTTTTAAAATCCTGAAATACCAACTCATCAAATACAATTACTAAAGTTGTAAAGTTAAATGCATTTGGATTAATTCTTGGAATCAGAATTCTATTTACACCATAATTTAAGCAGAATAATTAATTTGCCAGCATAATTTATTTTCCATCATATATATATATCTCTCTCCATTATCCATGAGAGCAGAGTTCTAGGGTCTGTCATATTCACAGCTGCATCCTCAGTGCCTGAAACGGTGTTTTATACATCTCTGATACAGCCCCAAACTGGCTGAGTGACTAAAGAATTCTTCAAATATTCTAAATTTTAGAAGTTGTACTATTTCAAAAAAGATTTACATAACTTGCTGCATTTTTAATACCTATCAATTGAATGAGAAATTACAGATGTATGATGAGCACTCTCTCCATTACTGCCAAGGAAATTTGTTTTCTGTGTTTTAGCTGAAGTTGAAAATTCCGTAAGATTCCTCAACGTCCTCTATCACCTTATGGCATCAAGTTCAGCTCCTCTGCATGGTACAGGGTCAGAATTAAGGCAAGTAATCCTTAGTAGTCACAATAATAAATGCAAGTGTAGCAGAGATTTCTTAAGATCTTAAGCTCCTAACCTTGCTATGAAAGAGTGTCAGGCTGTGTATGGAGGATTTCCTATATCGTTACAATTCCCCTCCTGGATAAAGGGAAATAAATTTTATATAAAAACTCTTTAGGTTTATGTAGAAGATTTGTTTAAAATACATAATAAATTAGGGATAAATCTGTAAGAATTAAGGTTAGATTTGAGCATAAAAACATTTAAATTTCTACATTAAAAAAATTATCTTTCCAAGTAAAATAAAGCAGTTGAACCAATAGTAACTGCCAAAAAGTACGGAAAACTTAAGCATTAATATGTGAGGAAGTCATTAATACTGCTCTGTTTATGGGTCATAATCCAGCTAAAGACCCAATATGCAAGAATACAGAAGATGGATCCATTTTCATCCACTGTACCAAAGAACGACCGCTAACCCACCCTCTCTCCACCACACACACATATATATATTTTTTAATGACGGGGGGGGAGGGGACACAGTATAATTGCATAGAGTCATGTGGGTCACTCAAAGCGGAATTTCTTAACCTAGTCCAGGAGCCATTATGCACCACCAAATTCCTGGAATTATATTAGTTTACTCAGTCAAATTATAAAATAAATAAATTCACAAGATATTGACTCACTACTCAATGTATATATTCTTAATAATAATTAAATAATCCTAGCATCTATAAAGTGATCCCTTGCTTTTTTCCCTTCTATTATAACAACATTTTGATTCATCTGGACTTTTGTCAGAAATGACAGAAACATAAATGAAAGGTTGTCTCAAAAATATCTGATAGAGTAGTTAAATAAAAGCAAAAGCATCTTATATAATAGTCTTACCTATATATTTTATTTTTAAGAATCTCTCTTCTATGCCACAGAAAACTTTAATAAGCAATTCACAATTTAAATTGATGCATATGTCTTTCTAAAATGAATTAAATTTATGATCAATAGCAAGTCTTTTATTGGTAAAGCATTTTAAAAATTAGAGATTCTGGAATAATTTTGTTTATTATTTGTATCTATATTACATTTCTTTTCTAATGTATCACAGGAAAACAAAAATTCTTCTGAAAATTTAACTCCATTAACTATCTCGACCACATTAAAGCATATTCACCCCCAAGCAGATAGAGAAGATTCAACTAATACATTATCTTTAAATCAAGTTCTTTGAAGTTTCAAAAACACAGAAGTAAGAGACTAATAACTGACAATTCTGAAATATTTGCTTAATTTAGAGACAAATATAAAAGCAATTCTGAGACAATTATTTGAGTCAGAAATCGTATCAATGAGATGCACTTAAAAAATTATAAGCAAAGCTAGGGGTAATAAATGGCTCTGAAGACTTAAAATCTAAGTTTTAGAGTTTTGATTTTTTGGTCAAAGAATGTTTAAATTGAAACAAAATCATCACTGTCGTTGTCAAGAAGATCTGGCTAAAATATTTCATTACTTAAATACAGTTTGAGCTAAAAAGTTAAAAATGCCTCATATATTAATAATCTTCCAGAAGAATGGATCAGGCTATACACGCTCCTAATCATACTCTCAGGTAAAAAAAAAAAAAATGCATTTGGCAACGGGTGAAAAGCACTGTGTTTGCCTACCACTCTCTAATTTACTCATAATCTGACACATACAGCTATCCAACAATAAAGTATAAACAGCAGTTTATCCTATGAACTGTGGGGACTTTCTTCCTCAGAATCTGAAGAATGAAAAAAGCCCTGAAGGTAGCAATCTTTGGGTCTGAACTAATTCTAACATGAGAAATTTGCAATGAATGAAGGCTTAGAAGTGTTTAAAAACTGTTTTAACTGATTTTATCAAGGAAATAATCACACACTCACCCCTCAACCACACCCCAATGAAGTCTGGCTGACAGTTTTTTAAAGATTGTATTAGTTTACTTATTAAGGATACTAGAAGTCATGCTTCAATCAAAATTTCACAACTATGGAAAGTAAATGACATTCTAGGTTAAGTATGCATTTATTCAAAAACCTATTTTAAGTCCTATTATGTATAAGTGCTCATATAAAAATATAGGAGTGTAAGAAAAACCCAACATTCACAGGATTACAGTGCAGCATGGGAAATCCACACAAACTAGTACACTCAGTACAGAGCAGAATCAAAATAAATAGGAATCTTTAAAAAAAAAAAAAGTAGTTAATTCTATCTCTCCAAAATTTTTTTTTTAATGGAACTGGTATATCAAAAAAGAATAGAGAAAAACTCACCCCTCAGTTACATTCTTGCGGGGAATGAGTGGGGGAGGAAGCTACTTAAGAAAGGAACCCAGGAGGAATTTTTAGACAAAAGGAATAATAAAAGCTAAGGTACCCTAACTTCCTGTTTGGGGAGGGTTAAATTCAATTTTAAAGCATGAAAATAGGAGGCAGGGTACAGATGATTATGGAAGGTCATGCGAAAGAGTTAGATCTAAACCGATTCTGATGCAATGGAAAGCCAGTGAAGGATTTTTAGCAGGTAAAGATACATGATCAGATTTCTCACAATACACAATAGGAGGACAGTTAAAAGACCACATTGGTAGACTTCATATGATATTCAGGGTCTAAACAAGGCAGCAGGAAGAGAATAGACAGGATATGACAATTATAGCTAGTCATGGTATATAGTAGACATCGTATATATCCTGGAGAGGGGGTATAGTTGTATGTCTTTTGTTTTTATTTTCACTAAAGATATAAATCTAACCATAAACCCAAATCTGTGTAAGGGGTTTAATAACCTTATAAAAAGCCCTCACTATAGGAAAATAATGAATTCACAAAAAGCCTTTTTTAAAGTAAACCACTTAAAAAAAGAGACCAAATCATTACAGTGAGGAATAAAAATAAAAACTGTCCAGCATTTAAATAATGAAGCTAATAATTATGAGGGAAAAGTTATGATTGCAACTACATGCTATTTCTTAAAATTAAAGCAAACTCAAATATTGATAGTGTATAATATTCTTGCCACTTTTTTCAATCTCACATCTTAATCTTAAGAGTCATTTCCCAAAAGTATTTAAGGCTACATCATTTTTCCCAAGTGTTTCTCTCAAACTTTGAGTGGTAATCAAATTACTCATTTTAAGAAAATACCAGAACACTTTTGAAGAAAATATCATGTTTGCCTACTATTTGCCCATCTTCAACTGTTAACCAGTCTAACTCTGCCAGAATCTCATTTGACAACAGTTTTGCATATGATTTCAGCAATTCTCCAACAAAGTTTTCAAAAATATCATGAAATTCTGTGTCTTTTATCAGATCTGCTACTTTATTTTAGAATACAACCACTTCTCATCTCTTTCACCAGTAAAATCTTAACTCAAGCCACCATTTCCTCTCGTTTGGACTCTTGCAGTGTCCCCAGCTTCCCTCCCCGCTTCCAATGGCAAGGGCTTGGGAGGGATACAGGAAGTCTCTTTATTCTCTATCCTCTACACGGGAACCTCAGTAAATATTTCAAAATCTAAAACAGATCCTTCTCAAAACTCTCCGATGACTTTCTATCACATTTTCACTCCACTTGACTCATGTGTCAGCCCCCTAGTACATCCAGTTTCCTTCCTAAGATACTACTTATGTGTTACGTACCACCACTACTACATTGTATATCTGCTTATTTAGCATCTCCCCCAACCTCCAGACATATCCTAAAGGTAAGCCCCATAAGGGCAGGGACTTTTCCAGCTAGATTCAACAGCTAGTACACCAGAGGCATTCAATGGAAAGAGCCAATTAAATGAATGTAATACTATATTGTCAACATGTTATTAAAAGCCATCAGTGAGGGATTAACAAAGACCTGCACACAAAAGATAGAAAGAAATGCTGCTACTAAACAGAGTGATATGACAATGAGAATTTTCAGTTTACTAGAGAAAATTTCATGATATGACAACTTTTACTTGCCTGCATGCACTCATATCGTAAATATTTCATTGACAAAGATCCCACGTACATCAGGAAGCAGAGGCTAAACTTAAAGACAACATCCCACACACTGAGTCATTCCAGAGTGTTTTAAAGAAAATAAAATATGGAGGAAAACAAGCTGAATTACAGAGCTAAAGTGATCCCAGAATCACCTAGAACTCACGAGGATTCTCCATAAAATGGTTAGTGAAAAATGTCAAACATCCCAGGAATGTTCTTTAACGAGAATATTCCTTGTGCCCCATTCTCCACATATCGTACCAAACTAGACCCAAAATAGCTTTGCTGAACTGACACAGATTCTGAAGGGTAGTGTAATCTCTCGTACTGTCATTGGACTGCCTGATAATCCATGTGTTACCCTAAAACTATCTGCCTGAAAAGCTTCCACAGGGCCATTACTCTAAATGGATTAGCAAGTTAAAAACATGTAAAATTGCACTTGCTTTGAACACAACAAAAAAGTTCAAACTCAAATTTTAGGTAGTATTTTATCACACAGAACTTCAGAGCTAAAAGGGACCACAAACACTCATTATATTCCACAAATACTGAGAGAGGTCAGTCACTACTGCTGCTCTGAAACCTAGGGAAATAGTCACAAGCAAGACAAATACAGCTCTTGCTCTAATCGAGCATATAGAAGGGAAGGCTCAATTAATCATGGGGAGTCATAAAGAAAACATGAGGGATATCTAACGCCCTCATCTTAAATCTGGGGAAAGTGATCAGCCCAAGGAAATTCAAGGGTTAGCGGAAAGGCCAAAGGTCTTACTTTATCAAATTTTTCCTAATACTAGCACTTCGTCTTCTCAAATTATAGATTTTTAATGTCATCTGACTTTAATTTACAAGGTATTTAGAGCTGCCATTATTTTAAGAAATCCACTAAACTTCTAATCCAACAGTGAATTCACTGTATTATAATATTCTACTAACTTTTGGCATGAAAATTCAAAGCATTAAGGAAACAGATGGGCCATCTGAATCTCATTTCCAGATCACGACCAAAAGTAATTTCCCAGGGGTTTTGTGCATTACATGGAAAAGGTTCCCAAGGACTAGTACCATATGTGCACTTTGTAACATAAATCCTAAGCAATTACAAGTTTCAAGTTTTGTACCTGTGTGATGGAGAAGGAGCTTCAAACTGAGGCACCGTGCTGTCCTCACTGACAGGAGAGTATAGGCCACTCATTTCCTGGAAGTACAATTATCCGAGTTACAGACATGCCAAATAGGAGACGTATAAATCAAAAGGAGTCATGGCACTCCTTCCCATTCCCAGGTTTCATCAGTCCCTTTTCATCTCAACATCCAAGTTTCTCAAAGCTTCCTCTCTCCCCATGGAGTGCAAAAGTAAGGATATGTAAAAGTTAAGAGACAAGCCTTTTCTATGGAACACATTCTTAAAGAACTAGAAACTCTTTAGTAACTATCCTTCATCACTAATGAAGCCACCAATCGCAGGAAAAGACAAATGTAAATATTTCAAATAAGATGTACAGTACACTCTGTGAACAGAAAACTAGCTAAGCGTGAACCCAGGTGAGAATCTACTGATACTTATTAAGATAAATATGACAGCATGGCAATTGGATCATTATGTTCAACTCACTATGCACACAAAAATAGGATAGGTCAGTCTCTAAAAAGTATTTTCTGCAAACATTAAGAAAAGTAACACTTTTGATTCAAATATTAGCTTTGTTTACTAATGGCTTAAACATTTGATCATAAACTCAGAGGAAAAGGCCTCCCACTGAACTATTATTGCATAAATTATGCCCCTGGATCATACAAACAACCTGGCCTCCTGTGTTATATACTACATTTTGATCAATGGAAAAACAGCAAATTTTAAAATGCCACTAAAGATACCTAATCAGGTAGAATTATTTTGGCTATTCCAAGCTCAATTCAATCATACAGCCAAGCAAGGGCCATTAGTATAGTAGTAAAAAGGTGCGAATGCCACATGGGTACTGAACTTCCACAAAATAGCAAACTCAGTATCATTTAGGATGTCCTACATACAGCAAAAGAAAATTATAACACATGTGAATAATTTAAAATACACATTAAATTTAAATAAGGCTGAAGAAAATAACCTCACAACATAGTCATCTATAAGCCTCCCTAAGATCTCCCATGGATTTCTATAAGTAAACTGTATTATGCTATAAATTCCCAGATTACTGGTAATCTGTCATCATATCTTTTTTAACAATTAATCCTATAACAGTAGATATGTAAAGACTTATTTACTTAATAAAAGGATGGAATTATGATATATTTTAATGGTAATAACTGAGTTTTGTGGGAGTTGATTTAAATTAACATGATGGCAAACCAAGAAAATGATTTTTTTTCTATCTACCCAAGAATAATTATGGCAATAAAACACTGTGAAAACAAATTTAGAATACATTTTATCATAAAGAAAGTGTTCAGAATGCTTCTTCTACAAAAATGCATTCTCAATTAAAATTAAAGTAACATCTGTTACTTTCTATATAACGGAGACCAACCTCAAGTTTAATGCAGCAGTTTAAAGGAAAAGCAACAATTGCTTGAAACTGAAAAAATCACTAGAGATGTGAGAAATTCTTGGTATCTTACTTCTACTCTTTTGATATCCTCTTCCAAAACACTTAATTCCTTCTGGATCTGCTCCAGTTGCTGTAGATTAAAGAGAGAGAAAGTGAGAAAAAAACAAGTCTAGACCAAATCACACTGGTATCACCGCATTCATACAATAACTTCACGTTTGGAAAATGATTTCTAGGAAACTGAGCACTAATGGTAAACTGTAGGGGTAAAATACTGTAGACAAAAAGTGCTGGAAGTTCCTATGTTAAAAAGTAAACATAAAGACTTAATATTTAAGAAAACACAACGTTATACTTTCTTCAATACAAAAAGGATTGACTTTATAATAAATATATTAAAGATGAACAACAATGACAACATGACTTAATAAAAATAGAAGACATCCAAAATTTCAAATTACCTCATTTAATTGTGAGCAATTAATGTCAGCATGTCAGCTGTTAACCCCATTTTAAAAATTTAAATTAGTCTCAGACTAATTTCTACCACCTAAAAGTAATCACATGTTAGCCTCTTAATCATTTTTAAAAACATATTTAAGATAATGTTTTATCTTTGATATCTTATCTACTGTACCATAACCTTTTCTCATATCATTAAAATGCAAACATTTTAACTGTTGCATCACATTCAACAATATATTTAATCATTCCCCTCTCAACAGAGATTTGTTTGCAAACTATCGTAAGTAATTCTGGAATATATGACTCTATATTTCAAATTACATATGAGTCTGCATTTCAAATTTTATTGAGATTATTAAAAATAAAATTATTCAATCAAAAAATAGGAAATCTTTACTACAGAAAACAAAACTGCTTTCCAGAAACATCAAATTGAAATTTCTATCATCATTATACATAAGTGGCTATCTTAATTTAATCCAAATACATTGAGCCAATTTTTAAAATGTAAACTAACGATAATAAATGCTTATGTAATACCTATCGCCAGATGTAAAAGAGGAATTATCACGTAGGAAAATGAGGCACAGAAGGGCTAAGAGACTTGCCCAAGACCACTGAGCAAGTACATGGCGGAACTGAAGCTGAAATCAAGGCAGCCTTCTTGTTCCAGAGTTCATGCTGCTAACTACTGTGCTTTACTACTTCTTAAAAACAGCACCTTGTCATTCAACTTTCATTTCTGTAATGACCATAGGGGTGAACAGATTTTAAAGTAACTTTCTTCTGAGGCAATACATAATTGTTGATAATATGTTTATTCAAATATTTACCAATCCTAAGTATTCTGCAAAGCACTGTGAAGAGGGGGATTTAGAAAACTCTAGGCCTTTAGCTCGTGGAGCTCAGTCTAGGGACATGGCAAACAAGTAAACTAATCGTTGAAACAGCAGAAGCAGCATTATGATGATGGTATGTACAGAGGATTAAAGGAACATAGATTGCACCTAACCTAGACAGATAACTTGGAGAGAGGGGAGAGGCAACTGGATAACTGAAACAGGATCTGAAATTAAATAAAATGCTGAACCTCAAAGGGCTAACAGAATTTTGCCAGGTGGAAAATAGTAGGAAAAGACAGAATAAGCAGGGCAAATAATAATTTATACAAAGGCTTAAAAACTATGAGAAAGGGAAAAATAAACCTGAAGTTATGACAATGAATGAAATCACCCAATGTCAACCAGTATAGTCAGAAGAGATGAAAACAAAAACTGGGTGGTAGGAAACATCAATGGTTAAGAGGGAGGCAAAGGAAGAAGGAGCAGCTTTGTGTTAACTAACACTAAGGGCAAGGTGGTAGACACACAACCAGGAGAAAAGACAGCATAGTACCACAGAAACCAGGGGGGGACGGCAGTGCAAAACAAAGTGATTAGCATAATCAAATTCTTTCAATTCTTCCATCTAGTTTACTAAACTTTACTCCACCCTAAAACTGCTCACACAATGCTCCTACCTTAACTGAACACTTGCTCTCCCTCAAAGAAAGACATAGTTTGTCTTGGAACTCTTGCAAATAAAAGCTGTTCAAGTGATACATTCTCTCATGCCTCAGACTAGGTGAGGACTTACCATTCTACTGCATTTAATGGCCATTCCCCCAAATTAGTCTTCTCTAACATAAAAACCACTCTAGGAGTTGGTGGTTATAGCTCAGTGGTAGAGCGTGTGCTTGGCATGCACAGGTCCTGGGTTCAATCCCCAGTGCTTCCATTAAAAGTTAAAAATAAATAAATAATAAATACAAATATAAATAAATATATGTTAAAAAAAAAAAAACACAAAACACTCTAGTCTGGCTCAATCCAAGCAGCCAAATCACTGACTACTGATCTTAGCCATCTATGAATATCCCAGTTACTGCCTACCATCACTGAAGCTTTCTGCCTTTTGGTCCATGGCCATTTAATTTAGCAGAGCATCCCATAGTCATCCTTTAACCTTTTCCATTTAATTATCTTGCAATGCTCCACCACTGAAATCCTTATTTAAACAAATGCTGAGGGGATCTTTAGTACGATGGTTTTAAAAATACATTTAAAAAGAAGGATGAAAGGAAACATCTAAAGTATCAAAATCCAGAGTAGCCAGTATCACTTGTATGATATATAACACATAATTAAGATCAAATTAACAATTTCCATTCCACTTTTGCAACTGAAGTACCAGTAAAAAAATATTCCAGTATCGCCTGAAATGCTGAAATATTAAAAGCTAATGCCAGGGGGTTGGGTATAGCTTAAGGTATGCTCGGGTTCAATCCCCAGTACCTCCTCTGAAAATAAATAAGTAAGTAAACCTAATTATCCCCCCTAAAATAAATAAATAGATAAGATACATAGTGCAACATATTTAAAAAAAAAAAAAGGAAAAAAAAGCTAATGCCCTACTCTCTGAAGATAACATTCGCTCCTTCTAGTGCCCCAAAGCTTTTGATGGATAATACATCTATTACTATATATGAAGGCTGCCATATATAAGGTGAACGATACAAAACTGCCAACGTTCAAAAAATTTCTACTTCCAAAAACAGCAATTTCATATGGTTCCATTCAAAATAAAACAACTAAGGTAAGAGTGCTGCCCTAGTAAACATATAAGTAGAGTGTAAAACAAAACGATGTAACCTACCTATCTGTGAAAAAGTCTGAAAAGATGTCAAGACAAGAAGACTTTCAAAAAGAAATTTGGAGAATGGAAACAGTTTAGAGAGCACATATTAAACGAGGTATTTACATTTCATGATGAGATTCTGAAAAAGTTTGAAGCTCTATATTATTAAGGAATTTGATACTGTGATTTATAATAAGAAACACATAGTCAGTCTTCATTCTGGCTCCAGGTCACACTCCTAAAACCCTTGATGGGGTTTTCTGTATGCTAATGACCTGACTGGTGGCTAGGGGCTTCAGTAGCGCCTCCAGAGGAAGGCTGGCTGGCAGGGAAACCAATCATGAGATTAGAGGGTTGGAACTTTCACCCCACTCCCGGCAACATCCAAGGAAGGGCGAGGGACTGGAGACTGAGTTGAATCAACAATGGCCAATCAATCATGCTCATTAATAGCCTCCATAAACAAATCCTAATTTAAGGGTATCATAGGGCTTCTGGGTTGGTGAACATGTAGGCTGGTGAGCACAGGGAGATGCTCGGAGAGTGGCACACGTGGAGAGGACATGGATGGAAGCTCTGTGCCCCTTCCCACATACCTTGCCACATGCATCTCTTCTATCTGCCTGTGCCTGAGTTGTATACTTTTACGATTAACTGGTTATCAAGTAAGTAATTTGTTACCCTAAGTGATGGGGTCCATTCTAACAAATTATCGAACCCAAGGAGGAGGTCATCGAAACCTCTAATTTATATTCAGTCAATTAGAAGCACAAGAGATTTCTTGGACTTGGCAATTGTCACCTGAAGTGGCAGCTCAGTCTTGTGGGACTGAGCCCTTAACCAGTGGGGACTGGGGCTAACTCCAGGTAGATAGTGTCAGAATTGAACTGAACTGAATGTAGGATACCTAGTTGATGTCCACAAAGAACTGGAGAGTTACTTGGTGTGGGAAACCACCTACTGTCTGGTGGCCAGAAGTATGGAGAGTAGTGATGAATGAAAGAAATGAGTGTTTTCCTTTCAGACATCAATGCAAACATTTAAAAGAAGGAGAAAGAATTGGGCTAAATTCACTCTGCAAACATGTTTCATAAATCAGAGAGGCAGAATCTAGAATAAAAGTGTAAATCAGAGTCAAAGAATATTTTGGAGATACATAAAGGAAGTCCACAAAGCTGAACTGCCATTATCTGAATGAAAAATCGATCATAAATTGGTAATGATAGCAAACAAACCCCTAGATGAAATCTGCCTTAACACTATCACGAGTTTGCAGGCTACTGAAAATACTAGGTATGCAGGATGGAGAGATGCTACTTGAGAGCACAGTCCTAAGACATCAACAGCAAGCCCTCTCTTAACACAGCGCACTGTGCCAAACCCACAGAAAATCAAAGAGACATTTTAAATTTAAAAAGTGAAGGAAAGTCTCAGAATCCCATTAGACTAAAATGCAAAAGAATTCAAAAATAGAGTCCCCTTTTACTGACATCAGCTTTGGTGCAGGTAGGTATCATTGGCACTCACTTATCTGACCTTCATTCATGATTTGATAAAAATATGCTAAAGTATTAAACTTAGTATTTGAACTTTATTTTATAGAGCTAATAAAATTAGAATAAGTTATAGGTGCCAAGACTTCTTCAATTATATGACATTCAAAACTGAACAAAAGAATACTGATATACTTTCAGAAAAAAAAGCTGGTTTAAAGAAAGAGGAGCAAAATTAACATATGTATATAAAAATAATAAGATACCACTGTACACCTATTAGAGAATCCAAAATCCTGAACACTGACAACACCAAAGCTGAGGAAGATGTGTAGCAACTGGAACTCTCATTTATTCCTGGTAGGAATGAAAAATGGTAGAGCCACTCTGGAAGACAGTTTTGGCAGTTTAAGATAGTCTGGCAGTTTCTTCAAAAATTAAACATATTCTTACCATACAACCCAGTAATCACACTCCTTGATATTTACCCAAAGGAGTTAAAAACTTAGGTTCCAAAAAAACACATTGATAGCAGCTTTATTCATAATTGCCAACACTTGAAACAACCAAGATGGCCTTCAGAAAATGAATGAATAAATAGTAATACGTCCAAAAAATGGGATATTATTCAGTGCTAAGAAGAAATGAGCTTCCAAGCTAAGAAAAGACATAGAAGAAACTTAAATGCATATTACTAAGTAAAAAAAAAAAAAAGCCAACCTGAAAGGTTACATACTATATGATTCCAATTCTACAACATTCTGGAAAAGGTAAAATATGGAGACAGTAAAAAATCATGGTTGCCAAGGGTTAGAGATAGGGGAAGAAAGAAAGGTGGAGCACAAAGGAGGTTTTGGGCAGTGAAAATACTCTGTATGATACTATAATGATAGATATATGTCATTATATATTTCTCCAAACCTATAGATGTACAAAAACCCTATAGTAAACTATGAAATTTAGGTGATTATGATGTGACAGTATAGGTTCATGAACTATAACAAATGTACCCTCTGGTGAGGGATGTTGGTAATGGAGAAGGCTATGAACTTGTGAGGGCATTTTCAATTTTTCTGTGAACCTAAAACTGCTCTAAGAAACAAAATCCATTTTATATATACATATATGGAGAGAGAGAGAGAGAGACTTATTCTAAGAGAGTTACTACCAAAAGCAAAACAAATTTAATCATACGAAGTGCAAACTAAAGCCTTACCATCCATACCACCACCCACAAACACACACATACTGGTTCCTGTAATGGCAGGCTTGACTATAAGGCTTCATTCAGCCCCCCTACGAGAATTTTGTTTTTTGTTTTTTAGGTTGAGAAGAAAATATAAAACAAGCTAGACCAAAAAAAAAAAAAAATTGGACTACAGGGGGCATATTAAGACGGCTTATTCAAAAGCAACTGTAAATAGACATCAACACTGTTAATAGACTATGATAAGTTACAAATATATAATACGTAAAGCAACCCATAAAAACCAATGCAAAGAGAGGTACTCAAAAACATAAATAAGTCAAAATGAAACTCACCTCAAATAAGTGATATTACAAAGAAACAAAGACTCAGTAAGGATGCAGAAAGCCTCATTACACATTTAACAAACTTTACGCCACACCACGCAATTGCAGAAAACATTCTTTTTAAGAAAAAATATTTCAGAATTTAATTAACTACGAGGTGATAGTGCCAATACATTTTTTAAAAAACACTAAATATTTTCTGATAACAGTGTAATTGTAACAGACATCTATAACAAAAAGAACAAGAAAATCCCCACATCCAAGCAATAAGTTTATCTATAAATAACCCACATGTCTAGGAAAAACTATAATGAAAATTAGAAACTATTGTGAACTAAGGAATAACAACAAAATACCACACCAAAATTTAAGATGCACCTAAAGGAAAACTTACAGCCTCAAATGCCTAGATTAGAAAAAACAATCTGCCTAATAATACATATATCCAAGTTAACAAATTAGAAAAGAAACACAAAATAAAACCAAAGAAAGTAGAAGAATGGAAATTGGAACTATAAAGAGAATAATTAATAAAATGGAAAACAAAAATAAAGAACATAAACAAAGCTGAAAGTTGGTACCTAGATAAGACTCATAAAATTGATACATTCCTGGCAAGAACTGATCAAGAAAAAAAGAGAAAAGAAAAATGCACAGCACCAATAAGCAGATTCAAGAATGAAAGACATCACTAAAAAAATCTGAGGGCATTAAAAACTTAGTATTAAGATCAATCTTATACCAATAAATTTGAAAATTTAGATGAAATGGACAACTCCTGGAAAAAATATAGTATGTCAAAAGTGGTATCTAAAACAAAAATCTGAATACGCAGTAACTGAAATACTAGTTTCAACTTTCTGCAAACAACAGGTCCAGAAAACTTCTCCAGCAAAACCCTTAAACATTCAGCAAAGAAACAAACCTTCCTAGATTACACAAATTCTTCTAGAAAACAGAATAAGGGGGTACATTCCCCAAATTGTTTGAAAAAATTAACAATCTTTATAATGAAAGTGGACATGATCAGTGTAAAAAAAAAAAAAGATTACAGAACAGTCTCACTAATGAGCACAAATGCAATATTGAGGCAAGTAAGTAAAGCAAACAACCTTCCTGTTGGGATTTCTAGAATGAAGAACATTCTGTAATAAAACTAAGATACTCCTGGGCAAATCAGAAAGGTTTGCCGTCCTAGGTGCAAAGCTGGGTTAATGTTAAACCAATATAGTCACCCAGTTTAACATAATGGAAAAAAAAACAAAAACATATCATCTCAGATGCACAAAAACTTTGGAGAATACTCAAACCCCACTCATGATTTAAAAAAAAAAATCCTCTTAGGAAACTGAGAATAGAAACTTAGTTCCTTGATAAAACAATACCTACCAAAAACCTACAGAAAACATCATACCTAATGGTGACACGTCGAAAGCTTTCACTTTGAGATCAGCACCAAGACTAGGATGCCCCGCTATCACCACTTCTATTCATCATTGAACCGGATGTCCTAGCCAGCAGAGTAAGACAAGAAAAATAAATAAAAGATATAAGGATCACAAAGAAAGAAACTAAACTGCTATTATTTGCAGATGATGATGTGTACACAGAAAACATAAAATAATCTACAAATAAATTGTTAGAATTAATGAGTTTAACAAGATTGCTGTATACAAAAAAAAAAGTATGTGTAAAAACCAACCATATTTCTGTCAGCAACAAATAGAAAGAAACTGAAATTAAAGACACAGACATCATTTACAATAGCATAAAAATGACTGAAGACCTAAGAACAAATCTAAAATAAAGATGTATAAGAATAATAGCTTGAAAAATATCACAACTTTGAAGGACATTCTTAAGGACCGAAACATACAGAGAAATACCACGTTCAAGGGCTAGAATACTCAATATTGTAAAGATACAGTCTCCCAAATTGATCTAAAGAGTCAAAGTAATCCCAACAAAAATCACAGCCAGTGTACTATGGAAATGTATCAGCTGGTTCTAAAATGTATAGAGAAATACAAAGAGCCATGAATAGCTGAGACTTTACTAAACAAGAATTAAAGTTCTAGTATTTAATACAACATGGCACTGCCAAAAAGATAGACAAATAGACCAGTGGGAACAGAACAGAGCCTGAAACAAACCCACATATATACGAACACATGATGTATGACAGAGGTGGTTTTTCAAAGCTAGGAGGAAAGGATGGACTTTTTAAATTGCGTGCTTAGACAACTGGATATCCATACGAAAAATTCCCAAGTAGATTACAGATGTGAATGTGAAAGATTAAAGAATAATGCTTCAAGTAGATAATACGGCAAAATGCCTTCATACCCTCAGGTGGAGAATTCTTTACCTAACACAAAAGCTACTAATTACAACAGTAAAGAGTAATTAATTTGACTCTATTATAGTCAGAAACTTTTGCACATCAAATGACATCATTAAGACCATGAAAAAAGCAGCACAATTGGAGGGAGAAAACATCGGCTATAGGTAAGTAGGTAGATGATAGATATGTAGGTAAATAGAACAAAGAATTTTTATCTAGAATACATAAACAATAAACCATTAAGAAAATCAACTAAATAGAAAAGATGCAAAAAGTCTTAAACAAGTACTTCACATATACACAAAAATCCAAATGACCAATACATAGTACTAGGTGCTCAACCTTCCTGGTCATCAGGGAAATGTAAATTAAAACCACAAAGAGAGCAATACATATCCCAGGATTAGCTAAACAGGAAGAAGTCTATTGATACCAAGTATTGGCAAGAATACAGCGCAACAGGAACATTGACACAATGCCTGTAGGAAGAGTAACCAATACAACTGCTTAGGCATTATCTAGTATTATTTACTAAATCTGAAGATGTAACATCCTATGATTCATTAATTCTACTTCTACATACATAGAGATACATATACTAATATATACCTGTATACATGTATAAGATAGCATTCTTTGTAAATGGCCCAAACAAAAACAACTCTCAAGTCCATAGACAAAGATGGGATGATTCATTAAATAGAATACTATACAACAATAAAAAGGAATCAACTATAGCCATATACAACAATACAGATGAATCTTAACACTGAGCCAAAGACAAGAACAAAACATTACATAACGCAGAAGTACATTTATATCAGTTCAAAACAAGAGACATATAAATTATAAATACTTAGGCATCAAAACAATGAAGAAAAACAGGAAGGTGATTCCCATAAATATCAGAATATTGACTATCTAAAGGGCAAGAAGGCTATCATCTGAAAAGGGTAGGCGGGGAGCTTCAGTGGTCCGAGTAATACTCTATTGTTTAACCAGGATGCTGGTTACATGGATTGTCACTCTACTATAAATCTTTAAACTGTAACTTTGTTTTATGAAAAATATAATTTATTCAAATATTCAAAATAGAATTTTGAACAAAACCAAAAGGAAACCAGGACCCATCAAAACTGTCCTATTCACAGTGAATTCAACACAGGTACCACAAATGTCTAGAAGTACATTTTAAAATTAAATCAAATGAAATATAAGGCAATTGCTCAAATGCTGATACAAATTTGCACAGATGAGACTGGCTTTTACATGGAACCCACAGCCCTTTTGTTCAATCTGACCATCAAGAAAGAATAACATGTTCATTTAAATACATGTATTTATTAAGTGCTGTGGTAGGCACAATCTAAGACAGCCTCGAAAGATACCCTCCGCTTAGCACATCCTAGTGTAATTCCCTCTCTTTGTGTGGGCTGGACCCAATGATTTGCTTCTAATGGAGATGACAGCACACGTGTTTAGGTAAAACTTTCAAGATTAAGTTACAAAAAGCATGTAATAGCATCTTCAAAACCCTCTCCTGCTTTCTCACTTGCTTCCTATGAGGGGGAGTCAGCTGCCATGTAACAAGCTATCCTATGGAGAAGCTCATGTGGCAAGAATTTGGTAGCTCTTTCCAACAGCCAATGAGTGAGCTGGGAAGGGTTCCTAACCCAGTTAAATCTTAGAATAACTGCTGCCCTTTCTAACACCTGGATTGTAACTTGGTTAGAAGCCCTGAGCCAAGGCACTCAGTTACTCTGCACCAAGATTCCTGACCAGAGATAGTAATTGTTTGATGTTTTTAAGCCATTAAGTGTGAGGGTAACTTGTTACACAACAACAGGTAACTAATGCAAACGCCTACTATGTGCCTTGTGCATTC
The DNA here is from genome assembly GCF_048773025.1 of Camelus bactrianus. NCBI lineage: Eukaryota > Metazoa > Chordata > Mammalia > Artiodactyla > Camelidae > Camelus > Camelus bactrianus. The sequence goes on from NC_133559.1 coordinate 22,767,321, forward strand.
CCTTCTCTTAACACTCAAAAGAGTCAGTAGGGAAAAATAAATTTTAAAAATAAATAAATGTAGGATTCTAACAGCTCTAAAATACTAGCAAGTGTGACATTAGAACAAGTAAGTATGTTAAATCTGAAAAGCAGATTCAACTTCTTTGATTGGTATATATCAGTGCCTAAACTAAGACTCATCGTTAACTCCAGTTAAAAGTATGAAATCACAAAGTTAATTTTCTAAGTCTGAATATTAATCTTAGGAAAATAAATTCAAAACTAGTAGTTGGCCTCCTGCTCAATCTTGCTTGAGTAAGTTCAAGAAAAGACATACTACAGGAGATAAGACCTTTAACAACTAAATTCATTTTGAAGATTAAATCCACAAATACACTTTATAGTATATGCAAAAAAAAACCCACCGCTCACTTCATTCTGTCTGAACTAAATCATGAGGTATTAATCCATGATATTTTCTAACGTTTCCTACGATTACAAATCACTAGTGTGCCTGACTCCAATCATGGAGAAATTTATGAAATTTAATAATTAAGTTTTTAAGTCTGTTAACTTAGCTTCAAATTTTCAAAGTTTTAAAACTTTGTTAACCTAGCTCCTCAGAGTCCCTTGTGTAATTAAACCTGAAATACTCAAAATCACTCAATTATGGATATAATAAAAAAACAAGAAAACCAAAATGTTTAGTAACAGCATAATCACTGCACAAAAGAGGCACCAATATCCAGAAATACCTGGAACTAGTATGTTGCTTGGTTAAACTGCCTACTATAAGAAAATACGATCCAAGAGAAAAAAATCACTCACAAGGATCACATAAGATTCACTTAAACTCAAGCTGAAAACTTCTACAGCATAATTAACCCAGACATTTAACAACAAAAAATGTAGAAACACTGATAATAATGAGCTATGTGTCAAAGGCAATATCATAGGAGGAGCTATTGGAAGCCACCAGCCACCACACCAGGGAGAGGACAAATTAGTATGACAAGGAAGAGTTACTGTTGGCAAACAATTCTTCATTGATCACTCCCAATTCTGCACATCTTGTGATAGCTTTTGCTCCAAACTATCTTTTCAAGGATGTTCCTATAGTGAACACCCTGGCAAGACAGAAATAGTGACTTCCTCCAGGACAAAGGGCAGATTTGTTTTCTGTCAATAAAATAAAAATAGCATCTCCCTGAGGGCAAAGACTGAAAAGGTTTGCTAGCAGACCCTTTTAAAAGACTGGTTTTCTAAGCTCAAGGTTCCTTAGTTGTAACACACATCCACTGCACATGCAGAATCTACCTGGCCCATGTCTACACCGTCCCTGCAGGACTTACAAGTCATGAAGCTGATGCTACCAGATGTGCCATGAGTAATCAAGACTTTTATCTCCAGCCCAGGAGTCTCATGTCTTCCACCAGCAACTAGGAAACTGTAGCAGGCTAACTTGTCAGCTTGCTATTAGAGTAAAAATCTCAGCACCTGCACAGTTATTTTACAGTTATACACTGTATCTTTATTACCTGAGACAATTTCAAATCTAAATACGTTGCAAGCATGAACAGACACTAAAGAAGTGTGAAAAACCTCAGAGGCTAATAAAAACCTTGAATAATTTAGGTCATAATAACGATCAATGATTTCATTTAACCCCCAGATATCCTCATGTCTGGACTGTTCACTTAATTGATTCATTGTCAGGTAATTTCCTATGTACTAAATCTCACTCAATGAGTTCACAGTCTAAGGGAGAAATAACCATGTGAAACTACTGCAAAATAATTTCAAATTTTGTTTTAAAAGGGGAGAGGGTATGTATGCAATAAAACTTATCACTCTTCCAAAGAATTTACTATAGCAAAAACTGCTGAGTGTACATATTGAATGAATAATTTTATTTCCAAATATTATAAAATGTTCAGCTTTATTACTCAAAGTGTGATCCAAGGACCAAGAGCATCATCGTCTGGAGCTTGTTAGAAATGCAGATTATCAGGTTCTAGCACACACCCTCTCAGTCAGAACTTGGATTCTAAGAAGATCCTCAGGTTATTCTCATGCAAATTGAAGTTTAAGATAAAGTACCCACCAAAAAAATAAATAAAATTAAAAATCAAGAACAAATAAACCTTAAATTTATAATTAAGATTATTTTAATAGACATATTAAAACCACAATTGTTACCTCAGCAAAAGTTAAAGATAAGAAAAATACAATCATAAATCATGTAAAAGATATTTAGCTATCAGTACTTGCATAACACAGAAAAATCCAACCTGAACAAAGTAAGAAACAGTTAAAATAAGACATGAATAGTCAAAAAAGGAAAAGAATATCAAACTAAGATAATGTAAGGTTCTCGCAATGCACATTTTAAGTGCTCCATCAAAATAAGTTCTCATCTTTTTATTTTCAAAAATAATAAAGATGGCCTGGAACCTAATACATAATATATTTTTTGGAGTAAAAAACATCCCAATTAGATAACTGAAAGTAAAAATATAAGCAATTTGAGACAGTTAGAAATTTAAATATAAAACAGCTCTCAAAGTTAAGCATGCTACCAAGAACACAGGATTTTTGCCTTTAGTTTTCCCATGTTTTGTACAATTCTGAAATGACTGAGGAACCTTATAAATGTTAAATTCGGACATTCGGGTTATAAAATTACTAATAAAAAATTATCTTTTAGCTATCTCACATGACTTACACTTTCCAAGTTCTAAATAGGTAGCTATGTTTTACCCACCAGTATGCGTCTTTATCATAGGAAAAACTGTAACCGTTTCTACTTAAGATTTCATTATATAAATTTTCCTAAGTTTTCTTTTCAATGTGAAAGTTAGGCTGTTATTTGATCATTCTATTTTCTAATCTTTATAGCTTTGAGTTAAGTTATTATATTCAATCTTACAGAAAACTTTTTAGCATTATCTCTAAAAAGGGATTTTCGAAATATCAAGTTGTAAAAGTAAAAAAAGCTAAAATAATAAAGCTCTAAAAAAAAACTCCTGAAAACTCAAATGCTTTCAAATGTTTAAATAAAATTTTTAGCCTGGAATGCTTTTACAAAAATGGGGGAAAAAATGGGAATAGTCAACAATATTTAATGAAACATTATGTAAAATACACAAAATAATATACCTCTCTCTTATTTCTTCTTGCAACCTTGAGGAATTCCATAAGGATCTGTAGTTGGGCTGCATGTGATTCCTATAATAGAAAATTATAATTGTTCTTTTAAAAATATAACTATGAGTTCAAAGTTTTCTTTAACACCACAGTATAATCAGTATGAAGCAATTTTATTTATCCATTCAAGTTAGTTTCTTATTTTTATTTAATCAGTTTTCCATTTGTTAATCGGCATTTTTAAAAGCAAGCCATTTTCCCCAAAACTAACTTTAAAAAAACAGGTATTTTAAATTCATTCCTCACCTACCATGCTAAAAAACTATTTATGGAAAATGGCAATTCTGTTATGTGTCCTGGCTTTCTCTTCCCCAACCAAACTAATAAAACATAAAAAAAAAAAAAAAAACAGTGGAGTCAGCATAGTTTCTAGATGCTGAAATCACTTTCTCCATAAGTATTTCACATCCAGGGGAGTAAAAATTATAATAATTAGGAAGAAATTCATACTTTTCAGAAGTCAAATTTACTATTTCTGGCCATAGTCTACTCACACAGATGAGAGAATATATTTCTATGAAATATTTCAGTCAAAATCAAAAATTTTAAAACAAAATTTTAATATAATCAAGAGGAAGGAGGGGTAAATAACACACATTGATAACTGAAACAAAGATGTAATCGATAAATGATAATTATAAGCCTGACATCTTCTGAATATCAAAAAATAATTACAAATAGTAAAGTTACAAATAGATATATATTACTGTTAAAATTCACACAAAGAACCAAGGAATTCCAGCTAAGCCTGATAAATATATATAAAAATACCAAAAGTTAAAAATGAAATAACAATAAGGGATGGTTTATGAACAAATACAGTTCTAACTTTTTAATAAATACTTGAAAATAATTTTTTAAAAGTCCAATGGGGCACATCCAAAACAAATAAATAAGATTTATAAAACTTTCATTTACCTGGCTATTCAACAGAATTATCTGAGGCATCTGTTAAAAGACACTGGATTTTATCTGATTCTTTTCCTCTAGAAAAGATTCCAGGAAACTATATGTTTAACAAGTCCCCAGATGATAAGAATAAGCCAATCTAAATTTGAAGAATCACTAAGATATTCCATACACTACAAAAAAGCATGGCTACTTCACACCCACTCCCAGAGTCTATCCCATTTGGGGAGAGGGTGGGAATTCTTGCATTTTAAAGAGTAAGAGGCAAAATAGATAAATGAAATGTTTACGTCAAGACAAATAAGGACAAAGGAGGACAAATACGAACTGATAATCACATTAGGATATTCCAGTTAACAAACACAACTGAATTAATGTTTCACAAATGAATAAATTTGTAGAACAGGGTATCATAAGGATTTTAAAGTGTAATTTTTTCTTGCATTAAAAACCCAGTATTTACTGGACCTGAGACACATTCCTGAGAAGTTAGTTAAATTGTCATACAGAACAAACTCACAGAGGGAATCTGTGTCCCAACCACAATGATAAACTATCCCAAAATCCTCAGCATTTTTCTTGGGACTTTTGTTCTTTACACTGTTTATATCTGTCTATAGATTATTTGGCCAGAGAGCAAAAACCACATCTTTATATAAAAAGGACATACACGGTCAAGACTGTTAATAAATAACAGTTCATTTGCAAAGGAAGTGGACAAACTATCCTCAAAATACCAAGTTTGAACATTCCATTTCACTCTACCAGTAAGGACGTGTGAACAGGGTAAGAATGCAACTGATATGAGAAAGGAGGGAACCCTTCCCAAAGCCTCAAGGTCAAAGGAAAGTTGTGAACAACTAAGTATACTAGGAATTCAGCACATGCACATTCTTCTGCAATTTAATCTTCTTCAAATGAATAACTTCAAAAAAGAGGTAAATGGCAAATTTATGAAACTATAATTTCACATATAAATATGAAAGAAAATTATGTAAAGGAAATTATGGAGGAGTAAAAAGAGAATGCTTAAATATGGGAAGTGTGCAGCCAAATATGTCAAAATAAGATCTGGTCACATAATGTTTTTTGTTAGAGCAGTCTCAGAAGTTGAACATTAAAGTAATCTCCAAATCTCATTTAACCCACTACTAAAAATGGAAGTTCAAGAAGTTCATTCTCTAAACATTTCTTACAATTGTAAAGCTTCTGTAAAAACATACAATGATCATTCAGCCCAATTATCACACTTTCAGATAAGGAAACTGGAGTAAGAGAAAAAGTGAAAAGAAACTTATTTAGAAAAAAAGAAAAAACATAGAATCTTATACTCCACTCTCAGTGCTCTTTGCAATATAGCAAGTTTTGTCACATTTGTCCCATCTAGTTCATAGTCAACTGTCTCAAAAGAGAGCATATCTGGGGAACTGCCAAGACGGAGGAATAGAAGGATGCATAGCTCATCCTCTCCCATGAATACACGAACAATTATACCTACAGACTAAACAATTCACACAGAACACCTACTGAACTTTGACAGAGTATCTCTTCAGAAATACAAGAAGATTCCACACAAAAACAGGTAGGAGGGAAAAAAATAAAAAGGAAATCGGTGCAGAACCTGTCCCACGGGGAGGGAGCAGCAAAGGAGGAAAAGCACCCTCACAATGGGAGGCCCCTCTCTACAGCAAAGAGTCAGCAGGGACAGAGGGGGAACTTCCAAGGGCTGGAGGAGAAAGCAGACAGAACCGGGAGAAAGCAGCACAGAGGGTAACTGCAATCCCGAGCCCAAGACGCAAGCTGGCAAGGGCAGGCCAGGCCTGGCTGCTGGACTCCGGCTCCCGCGGATGAACCTCGGGGGAGTCCTGGCGCTAACTGCACAGAGCAAGCGTCAGGGGCTGGAGCGTGGTGCGGGCTGTGGCTGGCAGTGTGCAGAACAGAACACCCTAGCAGACCCATAAAAAAGCACCACTGCTGGGCACATGGCAGGGAGGGGCGCAATGCAGCCAGGCCGCAGCCGCCACCTCTGAGAGTCCAGGCTCACTACTTGGCACAACTGTTGGCGTGCGTTATCGCAAGAAGAGGGGTAGGGTTCAGACACAGGAATCTTCTCAGCTTGGGACACAATCCCTGTTGCACAGCTCCTGGGTAGAGGCAGGGCTGAACCTGAAACCATCCCCATGGGTCCCTCAAAGTCACAAAAGGGACTGAGATTGGATGCTAGCCCCAGTAGCAGCGGCGGATTTTCTCCGCTGGTGTCCCTGTGGACCAAGCCTCTATGAGGAACAACCAGCAATCTGGCACGTGGTGGGGGTGGACTCGGCATTAACACAGGCCTGTGTACCTTGTGCGAGCACAGGGCTGGCGGCTGCGCTAACCCTGTGGCTCACTGTGAACCCAGGTGTGTGACTCCACACTGACCGCAGTGGGTCCTAGCACCAGGCGTCAGCAGATCTGCTCTGCTGGCACAGTGGGAGCAGAACCAGGGGGACACCGGAGCAGGTGGCCAACATTCCTGTGGCTGAGTTGGAGACAAGGGCAGCATCAACAAAGTGTACTTTGTAAGGCCACATGACAAGTGAGACAACAGCACAGAGGGCACTTCACCATGGACATCTCCTACAGAGGAATACTCAGCAGCTCCGCTTCCAGCTGAAGCACCTCAATCCCACCTACCACACACCACAGCTCAGAAATGGGTCAGGAAACCTCTATTCCAACAACAGGGCTGCAGACCCAGCTGTCAGGGCTGTGACAACAACAGAACAAGAAGGAGGTCCTGCTCAACAACCAGCACAGGCTCTGATCACACCAACCACACCCCTAGTCAAAGGCGGAACAGCCAACACACACGGAAGACGTGGCAACCATCCATACTAAAAACAGACCTCGTAACAAAAATTATTATTATTATTATTACTATTATTATTATTATTATTAATAAAATGAAAAAGGAAAAAAAGAATTCAGAAGCACTTAAACGTCCATCAGTAGGGGAATAGATTTGTTCATGCAACGAATTACTGTAGAGAAGTTAAAATAAACTAGATCTATATTCATCAGCAGGAACTTCGAAAAGTAAACAAAAAGGCATTATCTCAAAAGGATAACTATAGTATAAAACTCCTTATAAAAACTTCTAAATTATAAGACAACACTTTTTATATGGTTGTAAATACAAGTGTATGTAAAAAAGGCACATACACACTTGAGAAGGATCCTTGCCAACTTCATACGGTGCTTACTCTGGGAGAATGGAACGAGACAAAAGGGCTTTAAGTATAAAAAATATTTAATAATGATGATGGCCATTCTGGCTGGTGTGAGGTGATATCTCATTGTAGTCTTGATCTGCATTTCTCTGACAATTAGCAATGCTAAGCATTTTTTCATGCGCCTATTGGCCACTAGTTTGGTGCAGCCGCTATGGAAAACAGTATGGAGATTTCTTAAAAAACTGAAAATAGACTTACCATGTGATCCAGCAATCTCACTCCTGGGCATATATCCAGAAAAAAATAAAATTCAAAAAGACACACGCACCCCAATGTTCACAGCAGCACTATTTACCATAGCCAAGACATGGAAACAACCCAAATGTCCATCGACAGATGACTGCATAAAGATGTGGTACATATATACAATGGAACACTACTCAGCCATAAAAAAGAATAAAATAATGCCATTTGCAGCAATATGGATGGACCTGAAGATTGTCATTCTAAGTGAAGTGGGCCAGAAAGAGAAAGAAAAATGCCATATGACATCATTTACATGAAGAATCTAAAAAATAATAATAATAAAAAGGACACAAATGAACTAATTATTTTGATTTCTTGAATATGTGTAAGCACATTTGAATGTCCTTTATGCCTGGATAACCACATGCTGTTGATTCTTATTTTGTAGTTGGCTTTATTCCTTTGATAACTATGTAAGTTTAGCAAGCTAAAGCTCTAATCTGTTCTTAGAAACAATAATTAGTACACATATGTAAACTAAAAAATGTGCAATCTACTGTATGTATGTATTTACATGCAATATAATATGTATGTGCAGTCAAACTGTAGTAATTCTATCTAATAAAACTGAAAAACGAGAAAAAAATTTAATTCTCAAAAGGCAGATCTAAGACAAATGTAACAAAGTGTTACTATTCATTAAAAGTGAAAGGATTAGTCATGAGTCTCATTATTTTCTGTTCTTTTCTGTATGTTGGAAATATTCATTAAGTTAAATAATAATGCAAAGTATAATAGGAAAATAATAATGGGAAAATGCTATAATACTAACGATAGGAACTTTGCTTCTGAACTAGTCCCCTCTTCAAAAACTAATAGAAAAAATCTGCAGCCCAAAATTAAGATACCTGTATGTCTTCAATTCTAAGACAAAAAGGCAAAGATTAAAGGGGAATGAGATTAACAGCTCTCACATTCCAAGTGTACACTTATCTATTTTCAGTACAGTATGCCCCCAAACACCTCTTAAGTGTACCTGTAGTGCAACAGTCCAGAAAGTCTCTCTTTTACCACCACTAGGGGGAAAAAAGTCTAGTATTCTCTTAAGGTAGAAAAGGGAGACTCATTTGCTGTGAGTTGTACAGGGAAAGATCAGAGATTTCAACTGCTTCCTGTTTTCAGCCTTTACTACATGAGGTACCTTATGCTCCCAATTCCAAGGCCTTTGTTCCACAATATATATAGAGTTGGTTCTTAGCTATTGCCCACTGCTGGCTCAGTATTCAGCTTTCTCAGATCTCCTAATCTATTACTTTTCATCCATCTGCTCTATAGCTTAAAGAATACTGCTGCCATTGTCACCTCTCCCATTCTTTTGCCTTTTTAAAGTCCTTTACTCTTATTTTCAAAGTGTTAAGGGAGGAAGGTAACTGTGTATGTTCAGTCTATCATAGAGAAGTTTCTTTATATCATTTATCACTGTGAAAATATTTACTTAATTTATTTAACCTCCTCACCTATGCTACCCTATACCCACCCCCCACACACAGCAGAATCCTGTCTTTCCCACTGCGCTTAACACAACATCTAGCACACAGTGGATGCTAATAGAAAAACTATGTTTAAAACCATAGGAGAGTTGGCAGCAATTTTGGGGATATAACGTCTAAAAGTAACAAAGTAAAAACTAAACAAGTGTGACTATATCAAATTTAAAAGCTTCTGTGTAACAAAAGAAACCATCAACAAAATGTAAAGCAACCAACAGAATGGGAGAAAATATCTGCAGATCAAATCACACATCTGATGCTAATATTCAAAATACTATATATAAAGAATTCATATAATCCAATGGCAAAAAACCCCAAATACTCCAATTAAAAAATGGGCAAAGGACCTGAATAGACATCTTTCCAATGAAGATATTCAAATAGTCAACAGGTACATGGAAAGGTGTTCAGCATCACAAATCATTGGGGAAGTGCAGATCAAACTACAATGAGTTATCGCCTCACACTTGCTAGGATGGTTATCATCAGAGAGAAAAGATGACAAATGCTGGTGAGGATGTGGAGAAAAGGGAACCCTTATGCACTTTTGGTGGGAATGTAAATTGGTACAGCCACCATAAAAATCATAATGAAGGTTCCTCAAAAAATTAATATAAAACTACCATATGAGTCAACGATCCCACTTTGGGGTATAAATCCAAAGGAAACTAAATCACCATGCTGCAGAGCTATCTGCACCCTCATGTTTAACGCAGCACTATTTACAATTGCCAAGACATGCTAACACCCTAAGTGCCCATCAATGAATAAACGGATCCAAATGTTGTATATTTATAATGGAACACTATTCAGCCATAAAAAATAAGGAAATCCTGCCATTTGCAACAACATGAATAGACCTTGAAATCAAGCATTATGCTAAATGAAATAAGTCAGAAAGAGAGACAAGTACTGTACGACCTCACTTACATGTGGAATCTTAAAAGAAAAAAAAGCCAAAAAAACAAAACACCAAGTTCACAGAAAAAGATCAAATTTGTGGTTACCAGAAGAAGGGGATGGGGGAAGTGAATGCAGGTGGTCAAAAGCTACAAACTTCATTACAAGATAAGTACTGAGGACGTAATATACAACATGATGACTACTGTTAACTCTACTGGATGGTGTTATTTGAAAGTTGCTAAGAGAGTAAATCCTCAAAGTTCTCATCACAGGGAAAAAAATTTTTTCTTTTTTTTCCTCTTTTTTCCCTTGTATCTACATGGGATGATGGGTGTAATCTAAATCTATTGTGGTAATCATTTCACGATATATGTATCAAATCATTATGCTGTACACCTTAAACTTATACAGTGCTGTATGTCAATTATCTCAATAAAACTGAAAGAACAATAAAGACAAAGCCCCTCCCCCCCCAAAAAAAAACACAGGAGAAATTCCTACCAACTCTGCCCCCGAAAAAGACACAGCGTGGGAGACTCGTGTTGGTCAGTTCAACCACACCTCCTCCTTTTCCCTACTAAGACTCCCATTCTATTAGCTGGTATCCAGATCCAAGCTATGTTAATCAGAATCTATCCACAGAATTTTTCAAAATCAAGTTGGAAAGCTCCTTTTCTGCTTTTATCAAAAAACACAAATATAAATTAGGAAGTACAGGTGTCCACATTATCCACCATGTAATAAAAATCTAAGAAAAGAAAGTCAGACCTGCCTCAAAGAAACCGTCACGACAAGTACAAAAGAAAACCTCCCAACAACACTCAAGTGCCTGAATTCCCTCCATCTAGTCTAGTCCTTAGAGAAGTCATGGTCCCAATCTTCCCAACATTTGGTTGTGAAGCTCTTTGTTTTATGTGTGCAACCTACCCACTCCCTTACTCTGTGAATTTATACCCGCTTTTTGTTTAAGCTAGGTCAGGGTGGGTATTTGCTTACCCTAAGGTGTACGTCACTTATAATGGAGCCTATTCAATTCCCAGCTAATACGTGCAAATTCACATTTTACATTTTTTACATTTATTTGCCAGAACGTAATTTTACATTTATTTAGATTGCATTACATGAAACAGGATAACGGCTCCAGTTCCCATCTTTCTAAATGCCCTTAGTTAAGCCACAGACTGCTGCTGCTGCCAATGGACACCTGCTGGAAGGATTTTATGCAGATAAAAATAATCTCTATTTTCTCCTCCAAATCCCGTACGTGAAGAGGGGAAGAAACAGCAAAGAAGATATTCTTTGGAAGAAAAATGACCAATATAATTGTTCCCTATTAAAATGAAACTGTACTTTCTCATGATCTTAACATTCAACTTTTGTTAATACAAACTGGCCATTGCAAGTAAGTTGTATTGTTAAGAAATTTGTTCTTTCTTTGAATTGAAAAAGGGGAATCTGTTACAAGTGATATCCTGCAGATGTTTCTTGCTAAATAAATCTGGATGGACTGAATGACACCGCCCTACTATTTTTTAAACATTGCTAGATCTTTTCCAATGCAACTGAAAAAGCACCATTTAAAACAATTTTTTAAAGTTCAGCTGCCACTTACTGCTTCCAGTTGTTTCTTCTTCTGCACTAGTAACTCCAACATAAGGTTGACGTTCGCCAAATCAAGGTTATCTTGGTCGGTTCCCAACAAATCCTGAAATACTTGCCACCTGTGGCCATTCTAAGAAAAAAAGATACACAACTTCCTAAGAAGATTGTTTTAGAGTTCGCTACTTCCTAACATGTTTATTATATAACATATCAAAAATAAACTACAATGTTCCAACCTACTTCTTCCCAGCTAGTGGCTCCCCAGCGCCTTCTAATTATAATTTAAACACTATTTCTCCCTTAAATGAATTTAAATAACAGATATAAAAGACATTTTCAAGATAAATGTTAAGTCAGCATCTCTAAAGGTGTAATCCCCTTCAAAATAAATGCCTGGATTTTAACTACTTGTCTAGCCATATTTTCAACTTTGTATTTGGTAAGGTATTAATTTAAGCTCACTTGCCTCAATAATTTGGGGCTAATCCTCTTAAACTGAGAATCTTTCAACATTTTTTTTTTGCAAAGTACCACCCACAGTATCACCCTGCCATATAATTCTTCAAATGCTACATATTACAAGCCAATTCTGACTCAATGTAATCCCACCAAACCTTTCAAAAGATGAAAGTAAATTTCAGAAAATGCAGGTGAGAAAGTTCATTAAATAGAAGAATATCCTTAAAAAAATCAATAATATGCTAAGCTTTAACACCTAATTAATATTAAACTAATAAAAACAGTAAGTTGAACTTTATTAAAAATAGTAATAAGAGTTGAAACATACGGTGCTACTCACTGAGTGGTCCAATTTGAATCTCTTTTCCTCAAACCTTTGCTTCTGTTTGAGAATGAGTTCATTCACTGAAAAGAGAAACAAAGCAAAAAGCACACATAATCTGTGTTTTTATTAAATGTGTCATCTAATTATTCTGTTTAAATGGATCCTATTTAATTTTAAAAAGTCTCAAATTTCAAAAGATGCTAAACAGAAAATGCTAGGTTTCTATTTCAAATTAGAAACAGTTTTGCCACAGCTACTCCTACTACAACTACTACTATCATTACCACTACAGAAGGAGCATTCTTCAGAATATGTACTTTCTCTTAACACATCTCAGTGATGGCACTCTTCGCACTTAGAGAGAGACAGCTCTTCACTGTATGAGACTGTCCCATGCTCTGCATGGTAGCTGGCTGATCCTATGAGGTAGGCACTGAAGATTTTTACTTCTTTTCGTTTGTGACTTTTCTATAAACATCATGGCAAACCATCATAATCTTTTTTTAAAAACAAGAACCTGATTTTTTTTTCCCCAGTGCCACATGCTTTCAGAGTCTCGATCCCTCCCCAGCCCCGAGGTATGGTGCTTGACTAACCTAAGCCAGTCTAGCCATACACCCTGCTAACGTTAACTACGTGACCTAACTTTTACAAATGAGGGGTATGCTGCCTTTCAGAAAGAGAAAGACAGGAGAAAACTAAGTTCTTTCTCTGCCTTTGTTAAGGGGTGATATCTGGTCCTGCTTAGTGCCACCATGCAATCTTGGGACCAGCCAAAAAACGAACACAGAGGCTGGGGATGGAGGAACAGAAAGCAGATGGAAAGAACTTGATAATATCACTGAACTGCCAAATTAACTAATTCTAGAAATTCTTTTTGTGTGAATCAAGACATTCTCCTTAATGTTTAAGCCACTTTAATTCGATTTTTCTGTCTATAACACACAACTGATAAAAAAATAAAACTGATAAAGAAAAGGGCAACTAGCACTAAGCTAGTCTAATTTACTTGCCTTTAATTTAATTTACAGAAATTATCCTATGGGTTATTATCTGCATTTTAGAGATGAGGAAATTTTAGAAAGAGCATAAGGAACTTACTCATAATGATGTAATACAAGACAGAGCTAGGATACAAACCCAACTATCTAATACTTTCCACTATACCACAGTCCAACTACAAATATTTTTGAACAAATCAGAGCAGTACAAGGGCCACACTAGGAATCCAAGCTTGAAAGATAAGACTCAATCTAAGTAAGACTCAATCCAAGATTCAAGCAACTCAGAGTAAGAAGACAAATATATATGATGTAATAGTTATAATATGGTAATTAATATTACCATTGAAACTGATTTTAAAAGAACATAGGACAAGGAGCACTCAAAATGTTAATAAGAAGCCTTTACATAGAAGGTGACATTAAAACTGGGCCACAACAGGTACACAGAGATTCACTAAGCAGGAAGAGAAGCAGAAAAGAATTCAGATAAGGGTGTGTGTGTGGAGCAGGTAAACTCATAAAACAGCAGGAGATAAGATGATTTAAAATCAACATGGCTGAAACACAGGGTCAGAGTGATTCTGCTAATGATTAATAGGGGCTAAAAACTGACACTGGATTTGTAGACAGATCAGAGCCTGATTCTGAAGAGCCCATTCTCTCACAAGAAGTTAATATTGTAATACAGGGAAGATAAAGGAGAGAACCCGAAATACTGTAGTGGGAATAAAGAGGAGTACGTGAGCAAGAGCTTAATGTTTCAGCTACAGGATTAGCCATCTGAATAAAAACTGTAACTTCAGTAACTGTGATACTTAAATATATATACCACATTGCATTTTACCAAGAAACCTCATACACCACTGAACAGGAATATTCTACATCCATAACTGTAATTCTTTGGATTCTTATAAGAGCCATAGTACTAAGAACAATGGATTTCCACTGCTAAAGCTTTCATTCTAGCCACCATCTTTTTAGAGGCAGGGTAGTATAGTAAAAGCACGTACTCAAGCCAGACTGCTTAGGACCAAATCCCAGTTATACGCTACTTACCGGCTGTGTAACACTACACAAGTTACTTGACTTCCCTGTGCCTTAGTTTCCTTACATGAGGAATGAGGATGACAACAGTACCTATGTCACAGGACTGAGCATTAAAGCACCTGGGACAGTGCCCAGCAGTAGTAAAGACACTGTATGCATTGGCTACTTTTTTAAAAATGGGTTTTAAACTTTGCATGCATGTTATCTTTACATTAAAGAGTAAGAGGGTCATTCATTAGGGTGATAAGAACATTCAACATACAAATTTTATACACAGACAAAGAAAGCTAGAAAAGAGACTGCTGGAATGGGTGGGGCAGCTGGAGAGATCCTGTACCACGGAAGGAGAGGGAGAGCTAGAAAGCAAGCCCCTGGCAGGAGTGGAGGGGACACACCCCCTCACCCTGCATGAGCCTTCCCAGAACAGGAGAGAAGGGGGGGTGGCGGGGAAAGGGGCAGAAGGAGGGGCTGTAGTGTAGTGCTTAGGGCAGGAAAGGAAAAATCAAAATATGTCTTGACAAAAAGTGCGTCATAAACCTAAAGATCAGGAAACCAAATCCTTTTTGAATGTTTGCCTTTCAATTCTCTGCTTTCATTAAAATTGAAGAAAGGACTGGACTTATTAACTAATAGGACATTAAAACATTTTCTTAACTATAAATTAGTAAGTGCTTTTTTTTAAGCACACAATTCAGGAGGTCAAAACACTGAATGACATTACTGTAACAAAGTTCCTTCAATTTCCATCAATTTATTTATGTAAGCAAAGTTTCTCATGACTTGTACTTAAAAAAAAGTAAAAATCATAAACTTACACAATGTTTTATGTCAATTATATCTCAATTTTTTAAAACTGTGATGATCCTAAATAAATAAATAAAAAGAATACAAATAAAACAGAATGCTTGTCTTAGTATCATCAATGGCACTGGAACTAATTGAGAAAGGCATCATCAAACATTAAGCAGCCCATTTTTAATAAATTTTTATGCCTAATACTTTATAAAACTTTTAGACAACTACATGTCTAAAATTGCAATAACAAAAAATACTTAAGATTTTTTAATATTTAATAGAAAATATGTTCAAAAGAAACTTCAAAGTCTCTAATTTCTATTTTCTGTTACATAAAAGTATTACATGTAAATCTATAAGAATTTCAAGCATGAAAATACATAAGGATAAAATTATGTGGGCAATATGCAATTTAGGTAGAAGTTCAAAGAGATCTGGAATGAACGAAATTTTTCATTGTTAATAAAAAGTGTTTATTTTCAAATCAATGGTAAGTAACAAATCACTATGCCATTTAGATTTGACTGGGTGCATTTTAAAAGAGGTAAGTTTATTTTTAAATAACCATATTTACAATACTCCTAAAAATCACATCCTTTACAACCATGTAAGCTTATAAATAAAAATTGTGGATGCTAACTTAAAATGTGTCATCAATCTGGGAGGGTGTACATCATTTTTCAGAGTTTTTGTATGCATCACCCAAGCAAAAAGGTTTGAAGACCCCTGCAAGAGAAAATGTGTGGCCCAGACCTCTACCCGTGACTCAGGTAAATACAAAGCATTAAAAATGAAGAGTCCTAACCTATCAATAAAAAAGATGCCAGGATAGCTAGAACACTCCAGGATCATACAACACATACTTATTTTACCATGCTCAAGGGGAAATATGAAATGACTTTTAAAAGGCTCAAGGTTTTATCAGTCCAACCAAGAAGAATTGCAAGCACTATACAAATCATGTAATCTCAAGCCAATGCAATGGAGAGGAATAATTTAGTTTTTTCAGTATGGAAAAAAACAAGTGGTACTGCACTTTCAGAAACAGAGGTCAGTGGCATCCTGAGTGCACAGAACCTAAGGATCTGAACTTCACTGCACAAAGGTAAAGACTGGAAAGGGTGATGGGCAGTAAAAGAGAAATAGACGTATCAGGATGAAATGTTATTTCTGTGGATGACATAATCACACGTGAAGTTGCACTGTAATTAAAAGACTTCAAATAGGGCATAAAATACACTCCAATTACCCCAAATCAAAACTTTTTATCCATATAAAAAGAAGGTTAAAAACTAGATCATTCCCAAGATAATTTCTAGCTTAGAAAATCAGTAATTATAACTTCACTATTCACTGAATATATACATTTGAGAACATAAAAAGTATGAAATTATTTCACATCTTTAGTACGGTATCCTAATGTGGAAGGAATACTGCATTCTCCCACTCTCTCTCTCTCTCACTATTTAGAAATTCACAAAGCAGAATTTCTAACTTGTGGACTTATTAAAGAATATAGCCTGAAAAATTTGGTAAATACCAAAACCTTCAGACCATTATATTCCTTTCTGTGTTTACCATTCAAGAAGTAATTTTCTCAAGTTATGACAACTCACAGAAAAGTGATTCTAGAACCCACACAGCAGCATCAATTCATGTTTGTGAGTTCAGGGAGAAAGGATTCTGCTTTGCAGGACTTTGGTTTCCCTCTTATATAACCTAGCTCATGTCCAGTCCTACAGAGTATCAGACCCCTCAGTATTGCTTCTTTTCCTAAGTCTGTTCTTCTAGTTTGCCATAGATTTTATCAACCTAGAAGAACTTGGTATTCCAACAGAAAATCTTCAAAATATTTCCTTCAGGGTTCCTTTCTGCTATGCAATCATCCAGTGATTTTCCTTCATGAAAAAACAATGGATTGTAGTGAAGAATGGAAGAGAAAAAAAGGATCATAGCCAATGTACTCTTAGAGCAGAGATAAAAAGGAAAGCCATAGCTGGAATGGTTCAAATTGGTAATTTATTATAAACCACCATTAGAGCGAAACAAACTGCAACCGAAGCACTGGCAGGTCAGAATCTAATATGCAAGGAGACATCATATCCTTAACTCTTGAGTATGTTACCCTTTAGAACGAAGAATTAGCCTTTTTGATATATACCCAATAGTGCCCTACTTCATGCCTACCCATACCTGATAATTAATCTTTGGGAAATTAAACTTCATTCCACACTATCTTAGGCTTTTCAACATGTAGAATTTTTGGATTTTTCACAGTTGGTCTCTCGCAACATATTATTCCCAATCACTTACTATTTATCTAAAGGGTTCCATATTTGTGTCTCTTTTCTCCAGTTACCATTCCTTTCTCAAAAGTTCCATATTCATGTCTTTCTTTCCCCAGTTTTACTTTGCAGTTGCCTCCCTAGTTCACAGACTCTCTTCCCCTATCCAAGAATCCTCACACCCACATTTTTCCCCCTTCCCCCTCTTCATTAACCTTTTCCTCCATGTTTCTCACTTCTGCTCCAGAAGCAGAAAGAATAGGAATGCACAATATGATAAAAAGAGACCAGTATCTGGACCTCTGGTATTCTTCAGCCTCACATTCTGTCCAGCCATGACCGAGAATCTAAGAGTCGAGTCAATTTTTCTTGGTGAAATTTAAATATATGATATGGCACATATGGTACAGAAGCTATGTCACAACCCAGGGGAGACTGGGGAAAGCACCATGGTGAGAAGAGACAGACACACTTACCTCTAAGCCATGTCTTCTGAATAAATTAGTCAGCACATACTTTTGGGAACCAAATATTGTAAAAAATTAAAAATCATTCCAAAGACTCACCCAAGAAATTAGGATACAGATGGTCAATATTATCCACAACATAGTTACACTTGGGACATCTATTATTATCCTCCAAACTCTGATGAATACACTTGTAGCTATTAGCAGAGGGAAAAAAATAAAACAGGCTTGATTAAGTCAGGATAAATTAATAAGCTGGTCACAAAATAATGCCTATTAGTTTTCTATTCCTCGTTTTCAATATAAGTAATCTAGCAGTGACTTACTTCAGCTTATACTTTTACATCATAAAGATACATAGGTAATCATAAATTAGAAGCATGGGATGAACAGATACACACCACGATATGTAAAATCGATAAACAACAAGGATTTACTGGGTAGAACAGGGAACTATATTCAGTATCTTGTAATAACCTATAATGGAAAAGAATCTGAAAGAGAATCTGAAAAAAGTAATCAATTATACTTATATGTATAAAAAAAAAATATATATACATACACACACACACACACACACACACATAATTTAATCACTTTGCCATACACGTGAAACTAAAACAATATTGTAAATCAACTACAGTTCAATTAAAAAAAATGGAGATGATATACAGGGTATTTTTTTTAGGTAATAGTACACAAAAGTTATTTAAAAATAAACTCAAATAACAAGTCTACCAGATATAAAATTTTAAAAGATGTACTATCGTTTAAGTTTGTACAATTTAAATATTAATAACGACACCAAGAAAAACAAATGCTTATGATTTAGTTAAGCAGACTATCCATGTTCTTGGAGTGCTGATGTCCTTAATATAAAAAGAACTCATTCAAATAAAAAAAGAAAATAAGAGAAGAACAGAAAATCAACAAGACAAAAATTAGTCAATAAGCACGAGAAAATTATCACTTTCATTAGCATGAAAAACTGATTTAAAATTATATACTACTTTTTACCAATTAGAATGAAAAAATACAGAAAAACTATCAGAGTTAAGGAGGACTTGTAGATATGAATAATCTCATATCCTGTTGTAGGAAATGTAACTGCCACAACTTTTCTTGAAGGCAAGTTGTACAGAAAAACCTTACAGGTTGTGTATCCCCTTTGATGTAGGAATTTTACTTCTAGGAATTTATCCTAAGGAGATAAGCAGAGATATGTATATAGAAAGGTGTTCAATTCAAGGTTACATGTAAATAGCAAAATAAATTAGAAGCAATCAAAACACTAGGAAACTGACTAGATCAATTTGTAGACATCAATCCAATGCAATGCTGTACAGCCAATAAAGTCACATTGTAATATGTGAATATGTGCCATGAAAAACAATCTAATAACTATCAATAGTTAAAGCTGGAGAAATACGGTAAGAAATTTTTCCTCTCTTATGTTATATGTTTCTATAATGTCTGACTTTACAACTGTGTTTTGTCTTAGAAAAAAAACCTTTTAATATGTCATTCAAGTAAACTCCAGAGAACTATTCAAATCAACATTAGAAAAAAAGTCACTATATCACTATATTATCAAACAAAAATAATCTAACACAGTGGATGTAGTATAATCCCATTTCTGTTTTAAAAAAATTATGTTTGCTTACATTTACAATAAATGAAAAAGACATTCACCAAATTATTAACAGTATATGCCTCCAGGTCATATAATTATGGGAAACTTTTTCTTTGTAGGTGTCTACAAGTTTCTACAGTAAATATGTGCTGCACCTAACAATCAGGAAAAAAAATTATTTCTAAGAAATTGTAAGAGTGATTTATAAATAAAGATGGTTCCTAAAAACACAGTACTTCTTTTATTTTATATTCAAATTACTATAAATTTACTTCAACTTTATAAACTGAAGCTTTTATATTTACCTACTTCCCCCCACCTCATCAAAACAAAAACTACAACCATCAGGTTTCTCTGTTCTGGTCATCAACTACTTTCCCATCTCATATTTGTTACTTACAAGATGAAGAAAAGGAGGACATTATAGAGAATCAATGTAGCAGTGGTCTTTGTTAGAGTAAATGCCTGGCATATAATAAGTACTCAAATATATACTGAACAAATGACTTGCACAGTGTTCCAGAAACAGTATCATCATCTCTTGCAACTACGACAAAGCTAGGTATACTATAATACCACAAAATAGGCTCTCTGACAGGAAATTTCCTACATGGAAATTTCAGTAAAAGAAATCACAAATTTTTTTTCATTTTTATGGTGGTAAGGAAAAAGCATAAAGAAGATACAACAGATTACAACACATTGAGAGCTCCAACATGAAAACATTTATAATCTGCTTAGGGGAAAAGGAAATCAGTTAATATTACCAGAATGTATGTCCACGTGACAAGATTTAATCCTTAAAAAAGTCTTCAAGTTCAAATAAAGCAAGTCATGAAAGAGAGAATCTGAGGTTATTGAAGATGGGAGACAGGGACTGACAGATAAGCAAAAGGACACTTTGGGCTTTAGTAAATGGCTTTTGAAAAGAAATGATAGTTAGAAAGTGAGCCAATAATATGACAAGAACAACCTAAACTGTTAAGCCAGAAAAGGAATTTGTCAATATACAAAAAATTATCCCAGAATCCAGCAGAACATACTCCTCTCCTTTTTCTTCAGCATCCTCATCATATACCTTGTCAGTAAGTTTACTACCACACCATCCTCTCCTAGAGGAAAAAACAGCCTAGGACACAGCCAGAAGGAACTGTCCTCAGAAACAAAAGTTCAAATAACTTTCCTGCTTTATACTTGACAATATTCATCTAAACTACAAAACTAAAATGTGTCAAATTACATGCCACTGTATAAAACTGCAGTGACAAGATCCATCAAGTTTATCTAACAGCATCTACTACCTCACGACCACCTCAGGGTAGACTTGCCTTAGTCTGAGAAACAGTAACTGTCTTATTCTGTACTTAATCTGTGTATGTGTCCATCAGCCTCTCTTCTATTTGTTCATTAAAGGCAGTGATTTGTTTTACTCATCTCTGCACCTTCATGTCTAGCACAATATCCTGTTAAAGAGTTGGAACTCAATAAATGTTGAATGTATGAAAAAATAGATATAAACAAAAAAAAGAAACGTACTTTTGCAGCCTTCTGGGTCATATAACAGGCTACTAGAAAGTCTCAATATTTCTTACCATAATAACTCTAATTCATTCTCATTTATCTACCTACTTGACCATCACCAGCCCAGATGAAATGTTTTGGATTCCAAAAGAAGAATAAGTGCCTAAACTAGTCATCAAAGTAGGTGGGCATGAAGAGGTAAGAAGGATATGTATCTTGGGTCCACCTGAGAAATTTTCAATAGCTACTCACACTGCACCTCTTAAAAGAAATTATTCAGTACCATGGTGTGCTGACATAAATGGGTACCTATATCCCTAGTAAGTATATATCAGATCAAAAAGAATGAATACACTCTGTAGATGCATATAGTTGCTCTCTTTCTTCTATTAAGTATATACCTACCTAATATAAACAGGGATGAGTAGATACAGAAAACCGAATAATCAGAAAATTCTCAGAAAAGAAGGGTATACTATAACAAGAATAGAAAGAAAAATCAGTCCCAGTGGTCATATTTAATAGCCACGTGCAACGAAAAATAGCAAGGTACACGTCAGAAGTCCCAAGAGGCAAACTGACACCCAGGCTTGATCACAGATTTGCTGGGAAATGGCAACACTGAGGGACCCTGTTAATCGTAGCTAATCTGTAATGACACAAAATAGTAAATAGAGACTTGACAGACATGAGGTCTGAGAAGCAGGGGCAGGGGACAAGCTGGAGCTCGAGGCAGCGATCAGGCAAAGACAAAGCAAATCTTCTCTCTATGTCATATAGAAGCCAGAGTTTTTAATTCTATGATTGAGTCAGTTAGACTATAGCTAATAGCAGATTCACTGTCAAGTGGGTATGAATAAAGCGAAAGAAGTTCTTGCTATATTGTCTTCAACCTGTTACCAGGAAAGGCTTGCCATTCATAAGAGGGACAAGGGATAAACAGTTGTGTGGCCCAATAAGCTGGATGGAATCTTGAAGACCTGGTATAGTCCTTGGCTCCAGGTTACCAGCTAGGGTTCCAGTTAGCAAAGAGTTGATACAACAGGCTATTGTTAATGATTCAAGTTCCACAGGACTCACATGTTGAGTAAATAATTACCAGCTTTTGCTTTTAAAAAAAAAAAGTACAAAATGTTTTACAGTTCAGCAAGCCTGACAATGGGACTGGCAGTCTCCAAGTTTATTAGCTCCTGCCAATGTTATAGTCCCTATCCTACCAAAATTTGCTATTGGGGGGGGTGGGAGGTATTTATTTGTTTATTTATTTTTAGAGGAGGTACTGGGGATTGAACCCAGGACCTCATGCATGCTAAGCATGCACTCTACCACTTGAGCTATACCCTCCCCCCTAAAACCTGCTCTCTAGTTGGTATTTTAAAACACAAGCACCACAGGGTTAATACAGTCACTTGAGTTGTAACAAGGATCTAAACTTTACTTTTATTTGAAGGAAAAAAAGGTATTTAAGAAACCAATGGGGCTTTCCAACAATGACCCAAAGATATACCATGAAGATTATAGGACTCATTGAAAAGTCCAGGTCTGTCTAGTTATAAAGTCAAACAGTAATTTATTATACTTCACAACATAGTCAAGCAAGATCACAGACTCTTCACCTTTTTTTTTTAATGCCACAGTGAATATTTAAGTTAGCAGAGGGCAGTTAGGAAAAATAAAAATCTCACTTTACAATCTGTTTCACCTTCACCCTGTTTCTCTTTCACCTACAATCTGTTTCTCTTCAATACCTTTAAATCTATGAAAGGAGAGGTGAAGGGGTAGGAAGACAATGAGGGTCGGGGGCTAGAGAGCAGCAACAGAAGAGACAGGCTGAGTGACTTGACAAAGGTGAGGTAAGCTGCAGACCCACCTAGATTCCTGGTCTACCAAACTTGTTCTTTTAGCTTTACATCAGCAGTTCTCAACTGCAGGCAACTTTGTCCTCTAAGGAACATGTGGCAAAGTCTGGAGATATTCTGGTTGTCACAACTGGGAGTAAAGGCGTTGCTACTGGGTAGAAGCCAGGGACACTGCTAAACAATGTATAATACCCAGGACAGTTACCCACAACAAAGAATTTTCTGGTCTAAAATTTAACACTATCAAGGTCAAGGAACCCTACTCTCAATCACCCAATTTTCCAGAGTAATCAAAATGCAAAATCTCTAGAAGTATATGATTTCCTATGGAATGCTAACGTGCTGGATCAATTAATGTATCAAAGGGAACACTACTGCTAAACAAGAAGCTTGAAAAGACCAAGATCATACATCTATAGCCTAAAAGCAAGACCCACATGGCCAGAATTTCAGTAGCAACATTAAGCAGAAAGTGATTCACAAATGATAATAACATCAATGCAACAAAATGCCAGGAAATAAAAATTATTGAAGGTAAGATGGCTTAAAAAAAAAAACAGCAAAAAGATTCTGAAAGGAAACACAATCACTTCTTATCAATGATACCCTTTGAGGAGGTAAAAAAGAAAGGCTATGGAAAGGGAAACACTTCCATTTCATATTATATTTTTCTGTACAATAAAAGTTGTTTTTATAGCCAAGAGTATACATTGTTCTCATCATTTTAATACCGTTTATTTTAAAAAAAAAAGAACATAGATAACACAAACTAAGAAAGCAATTTTATTCTAAAAGAAAAATTTTAATGACTAGCAGATTGAATATACCTATCAGTGAAGCATCACATTCCAGATCAAACTAAAGGACTTACAGACTGGTAATAATATTCTTCTTGACTAATGGATATCATCCTATCAGATACCATATTCAATCTCAGTATAAAAAATATGGGTCTAGCTTCAACATGAATAAGAATATAAGGACTATTAGAACACAACAGAAATACTATACCAACAGTGTAAATAGTTTATGGAGATTATTGATTGCAAGTAGAATATATCACGCCCCCATCAAATAGATAAAAAAACAAATTAATTAATAAAAAGAGTTAAACATAAACAGATTACATACACACTAGGATGGCCACTATTAAAAAAAAAAAAAGGAAAATCATAAGTGTTGGAGAGGAAGTAGAAAAACTGGGACCCTTGTGAACTATTGGTGGGAATGTAAAATGGTACTGCAGATATGAAAAACATTACGGAGGTTCTGCAGAAGATTAAATACAGAATTACCTTATGATCCAGCAATTCCACTTCCAGGTACATACCTGAAAGAACTGAAAGCAGGATCTCAAGGAGATATTTATACACTAATGTTCAAAGCAGGAATACTGTCAGCAGTTAAAGGTGAAAGAGACCCCAGAGTCCACAGGCAGATGAATGCACAAACATGCTACAGCATGGATGAAACCTGAACACACTACGCTAAGTGAAATAAGCCAGTCACAAAAGACAACTACTGTTCGATCCACTTATATGACGTACCCAGAGTAGTCAAATTCACAGAAACAAAGAATGGTGACTGACAGAGGTTGAGTGGAAAGGGAAATGGAGACTTGTTCAATGGGCAGAGTTTCAGTTTTGCAAGATGAAAAAGTTCTAGAAATTGTACAACCAATGTGAACAACACTTAACAATGTTACTCCACTTAAAAATGGTTAAGATGGTAAATTTTAAGTTACGTGTATTTTATCACAACTAAAAATCTTTTAAAACACACAGATTAACGTGACATACAACCTAAAGATAGCACTGAGCAAAAATGTTACAGAAAAGGATACATAACTTTTTAATTCTCTAATATCCCTTCCCAGTGACCTTGTGGACTGCTTTCATGGCCTTCATATCTAACCCCAAGTGAGTTAAAGGTGCTTCATGCTTCATCCTGATTACACAGTATCACCCAATTTCTTAAAACAGCAGTCAAAGCTCTTTAAACAATTAATAAACCCAAAAGTTTAAAAATCCATCTATAAGGCCAATGGTAAAACTTCACAGAAATTATGCACTCACCAAGTTTACTGCCTTGAGATGTTGAATCTGTAAAGACGTATCAGTCACAGAAATACGATTCAAAATAACCAAAATTAGTTTTAAAAACATTAACTTCTCACTGGCTACATTTACACACAAATTAAAAATTGCCAAAAGGCAATTTCACTAAATAAAATCATCTTACCAAAAGCTATGGCCACACTTCGTCATGTATGCTTCCTCAATCATATCAAAGCAGATAGGGCTAAAAAGAAAACAGAAAAATAATTAATACATTTTTAAAGTAGAGTGGTTACTAATTGAAAAAAGCTAGTAACAATACTAACAAAATCATATTTCAATACACAGCTAAGTCTTCACACTTTTCATCAATGAGAGATGAAATTTCTATTGAGCTGAATGAGCTTTAGGGAAATGCTGGTAAAATGACAATTTGTTCAAAATGGCCGTAGGGGACATCAAGTTCTAAGATGAAGTAAATGAAAAGTTTACCTGGCCCCAATACTTTAACTTGCCCATAATTTTTGAAAGTGAACACAATTACAAGAGTGTTTAAGTTCTACCATTTTTTCAACCATCCCTGTACTTAAAAGCACCTACCCAGACCTGCTCATCTGAATCCTTATATTTCCTATCTCAAAGAAAAGTAATTTCCTGAGTGATAAATTTAAATTCCAATTTCAGTAACTCTTCTAGGTAGTGAAGATGGTAATGAGAGCTAATACTTAACACAAACTATGCATATCCATTAAAGCAATGACATATTAACTCATTTAGTCCATTCAACAGCACAGTGTTGGCAGGTAACTATTAGTAGACCCATTTTATAGATGAGGGAACTGAGACCAGATGTTAAAGTTATAAAATCTGTTTCTAGATTCATTTTTCTGCATGTGGATATCGGGTTGTTCCAGCACCATTTGCTAGAAAAGCTATCTTTTCTACATTGTTTTGCCTCTGCTGCTTTGTCAAAGATCGTTGACTATATTTATGTGGGTCTACTTCTGGGCTCTCTATTCATTAATACTGATCTGTCTATTCTTACGCCAATAACACACTGTCTTAATTTCTCCACATATTATTTTGATTTAAAAAAAAACTGTTTCCTTGGATGAAACTGTGCGGTCCTAACACTGATTAATTTTCTAAAACTTAACTGTTAAATGGACAAGAGTAAACATCCAAATTCTCGATCTAGATATTAACACCCCAACCTTTTAAACAGCACCGCTAAAAGAGCATTTTTAAGATTTGGGGAAAGAGATCTTTCTGCTAAACTGTACACTTCAAATAATTAAAGTGGTAATTTTATGAGGTATGAATTTTACCTCAGTTTTTTTTTTTTTTTAAAGGAATAGAGAACTTAACTTACACTTCTGGCCATGAGGGAGTAACTGGAAAGAATGCTACAGAATGGAAGCATACTGTTGCAAAATTCTTACACTGTACATGAAATGATGTAATGCCATTTGAAGATAGGGTATAAAAAATTTAGAATAAGTATTGCAAACCCTAGAGCAAGCATTCCCCTCTAAACACACACACATACAACACAATTATCACTAATAAATCAACTGTGGAAACAAAACAGAAATCTTAAAAATACCCAACTAATCCAGAAGAGGATAGGAAAGGAAGAAAAAAAGGAATAATAGATGAGACAAACAGAAAATAAAAAGCAAGCAAGATGTACACATAAAACCAAGCACATCGTAATTACGTTAAAATGCAAACAGCCTAACCAATTCAATTAAAAAGGCAAATTATCATATAAAATAAAAAGGACTCAGCTAAATGCTATCTACAAGAAATCTACTTATTAAATATTAAAACAGGCCATAGAAGTAGTGAAGGACAAAATAACATGCCATGCAAACACTTAAGAAAGCTGTAGAGGCTACCTTAACAGACTAAATAGATTTCAGAACAACAAATATTACCAGGAATAAGCAAGGACATTTTAAAATGACAAGGGGATCAATCCACCAACTCTAAATGTGTGTGCCCTACTTACCAAGGTTCAAAACACATGAAACAAAAGTTGACAGTAGTGCAAGGAGACATAGTGAAATCCACGATTATACTTGGAACGGTTAAAGATTTTAACACTCCTCTTTCAGTAACTGACAAAACAAGTACATAGAAAATCAGCAGGGGTATACAGAGCCTAACACATCCACCAACTTGACTGACATTTAGAGAATACGCCAGGATACACACAGCAGAATACTCATTTTCTTCGAGTGCATATGCAACATTAACCAAGATACAGCTATGATGGACCATGAAACAAGTCTCAATAAACTCACTCAAGAAATAAGGAGCCTGCGCAGTTCTCCATCCATCAAAGAAACCGAAGGAGTAAATAAACCTTTCCACAAATAGCATGGCTTCACTGACGGATTCGACCAAACATACCAACTCCACAAACTCTCAGAAAATAGAGAGAGAACATTTCTCAACTCCTTTCAGAAGTCCAGTATCACCCTGGGTGATGGGCTCAATTGTGTCTTCTCCCAAATTCATATATTGAAATCCTACCCCTCAGTACCTCAGAAGACTGTATTTGGAGACTGAGCCTTAAAGAGGTAATTAGGTTAAAATGAGGTCTTATACATGGGCCCTAATCACAATATGACTGGTGTCCTAAAAAGATAATAGGATACAGACTACACACAAACCAAGCGACAACCTTGTGAAGACACATCAAGAAGGTGGCCATCTGCAAACCAAGGAGAGAGGCCTCAGAAGAACTCAAACTTGCCAATACCATGCTCTAGCCTCTGAAACAGTGAGAAAATACATTTCTGCTGTTTCAGCTGCCCTGTCTGTAGCTATGTACGGCAGCCCTAGCAAACTAATACAAGCTGATACTAAAGCCAAAAATACATAAAGATATACATGCGTATGTACATACATGCATATTGCAAGAAAACCATAGGCTAGTATCACTCAAACAAAAATGCAAAGTCTTTCTTTAAAAATTTAGTTTATAGGGCATAAAATTCGAAAGAAGGGCACCATCTTGATTTGCAGGTGACATGACTGTCTTCTCAGAAAATCACACAGGTTCTACAAAAAAATTACTGGAACTAGTAAGTGAATTTAACAATTCACAGGATACAAGGTCAATACACAAAAATAAATTTTATTTCTATACAGTAGCAACAATTAGAAATTGAAATTAAAATAACATTTAACAGCAGCATCAAAAACACAAAGTACTTAGAGGTAAGCTTAACAAGATACATGCAAGATCCAAACACTGAAAACTATATAAAACATTGCTAAGAGGAATTAAACACCTAAATAACTGAAGAAGCATGCTATGTTAATGGCTAAAAGATTCAATATTGCTAAGATGTCAGATCTTCCCAAATTGAGTCATAGATTCAAATTGACCCAAATTAAAATCCTAGCATGCTTTTTCTTAAAAAAAGAAATGGATAAGTTAATTCTAAAATCTTTGTGGAAATGCAAAGGTCCTAAATAATTAAACTGACTTTGAAAAGAGGCACAAAACCACAGTATCTGATTACAAGATCTACTGTAAGGACACAGGAATCAAGACAGTGTGGTACTGGCATAAGGATAAACACATGGGTCAATGGGACAGATTAAAGACTCCAGAAATAAATTTATACACATTAATTAATTCTTGAGAAAAGTTCCAAGAAAATTTAATGAACAAAGATGGACTTTTCAACACATGGGTACTATAATAACTGAACATCTACAGTGGAGGGGAAAAAATCTTCCACCCTTACCACACACACACACACATATACATATATTTTTATATATATATATATATATATATATATAAATTAACATGAAATGATTATATTCCTAACCACAAAAAGATAAAGCTTCTAGAATATACAAGAAAATCTTCCGTGACTTAGACAACAATTTCTTAGATAGAACACAAAAGTCATAGATCATAAAAGAAAAAAAAAATCCATAAATTGTACTTTAAACTTTTGCACTTCAAAAGACACTGCTAAGACAACTAACAACAGACTGGCAGAAAAACATCACAATACACAGGACTGATAAAAGACTTGTAGTCATAAAATAGAAAGAACTCTTACAACTCAAGACAAACAACTTACGAGAAAAATAGGCAAAAGATTAGAAGAGACATTTTATGAAGGATGTGCAAATGGAAATAAGCACATGAAAGTATACTCAACCTCATTAGTCATTAAGAAAATGCAAATTGTGACAATAAGATACTACTACACATACCCACTAGAATCTGAAAGACTGAAAACATCAAGTGTCGGCAAGGATATGGAACTGAAACTTTTATACATTGCTGGCAGACATACAAAATGATAGTTACTTTAGAAAACAGTTTTGCAGTTTCTTATACTGTTAAACATACATGGCCACATAAGCCAGCAATGTGGTCCTAGATATTTACCTAAGAGACGTGAAGACATAGCCACACAGAAACCTGACTGTGAATGTTTAGAACAGCTTTCTTCACAGTCGCCCAAAACTTTAGGAACAAAGAAACTCAAATATCTTTTAACTGATGAATATATAAATACATCATGTTATATCCATATAATGGAATACTACTCAACAATTAAAAGAAAGAAAATAGTGAAACATTCAGTATTATTGAATCTCAAAAACATTAGGCCAAGTGAAAGAAGTCAGACATAAGAGACTACATACTGAATGACTCTATTAATACAAAATCCTAGAAAAGGCAAAACCATAATGATAGAAAACAGATCACTGGTTCCCAGGTGTCAGAGGTGAAGGTAAAAGACAAGAGTGCAAAGTTGTGGCACAGTGAACTTTCTAGGGTAATGGAAATATCCTATATTTTGATAAGGGTGGTTATACAGATGAATTCATTTGTCAAATTCATTGAACTACACACTTAAAATCAGTGACTTCTATTGTATGCAAATTATACCTTAATAAAGCTGATTTTTAAACAAAATCTCCAGTGTCTGAATAAAGGCAAAGTAATACAGTGGTTAAGAACTTGAGCTTTGAGCCAAAATGTAAAAGTATAGATACTGACACCACCATTATTAACTGTATGAGCTGAAACAAGTTACATAACCTTTCCGATCCTCATCTATAAAGTGGGTATTATAAAACTGTCCGTATCCAACAGTTGCTATGAAGACTGAATAAGTAATGTTAAACCCTAGAACAGTACCTGGCAACTAGCAACAGCTTGTATTGGAGTAGGTATGTATTATTATTATGTATGCTGAATCAACTGTTAGTGCAATACATTAAATCTTCACTTTATAGTAAATTTGGCGTTTATGAACTTTGAATTTTAGGTATCTAAATGAGTCCTCAAAATAGTTATCTGTAATTTTTACTAAACCCACTTTGCATCATTATCTCTATTTAAGCGAAATGCCCAACCTTAAGCTAAACCGAGGCCAAGAATTCCAATGCACTAGGCTACCTGGTATCATGGATTCCAATTCTGAATTTGGGGAAGAAGAGCACCAACATCAAACCACCCAGACTAGGAAGAGAGAAGGATGATTCCCAAAGGTAGTATCAGAAACACAATGAACAGAAGTCAGATCACCTATTACAACCCACCTTTCCCTCTACACAGAAACAGAGACAACATCAGTTCATGAATCTTAACTATGAAAAACGAAAAGACAATTAACTTATATGTGAGAGACATAAAGAGAAAAAATATTACTCTCAATGAAAATATTTGAGATGGTAGAGATCTAATACAAATAGACTCTAGTATACAAACATACAAAGAGAGGACGAAGAACAAGCAAGGTAGAGGGCAACAATGGGGAGAGAACACCATACGTTGAAAACAAGTCAAGAATTTAATAAGCATTTTATTCTGGATAGTACAAATACAAAACAAGGAAGAGAAGACTGACCAATCCTACTGTCAAAGCCTTTCTTCCCAAGCTACCGAAGTTCTGAGGAAATGGGCTGCAGCCTAAAACAATTATTTAAAGCAAAGAAATCACCATCAACAACATACAAATGCAAGGAGAAAAAAATGTGCAATAAGGCTTAAGGCTGTACTTTAATCAATAACAACTCCTAGATGGAATATGGTCAACTAAGTAACGTGGTCTCTTCTCAGGAAAACTGTGTAAAAGGAAAATCAACTACTCTAATCAGCGCATTCTTCAGTAATGAACTAGTACTACACCTACTACACCTATTGAAAGTCTTTCATATTCTGCTTCTTCCCTCTACCATCTGATCCACCTAAGTCTTCAGCTGACTGCGACGCTGATCACCCATCATCTGACAGTCAGAAGGACCATAATGAGCTGCTATGATCTGACATCATCTTCGGCAGTGTACCTTTCATCACCGTTGTCATCCAAATGGCACATGTATTATAAAGCAAGGGAATCGTTATGTTTCAGTTTAACAGATTCAAGGAAGTTCTTGGCTGATGTTACTATAATAATAACATAAACTCTGGAGTTTATTTCAGTGGTTTTAACAGCTTTTAACAGCTCTTTAAATTATTTAGTCCCATTCATAAGCTCACAATGGTCTTAAAATGTGACCACTTCACTTAAATGTTCCACTTAACTTTCCTAACTATCACAAGGGAAATTATATCCCATAATTCAGTGACTTTCGAAATTTTTTCACCCTCATGCCCAGTAAGATATACACTGTACATACATAGTACATAAATATTTAACCAAAAGTTTCATCAAACAAACTTATCTTTATCATGACAGGTTCAATGATATCGCCTATTTTATTTCACTTTTTAGTAGTCTGGAAAACAGTTATAGTAGCAAGAATGGTCAACAGATTTCATTTCTAATACTTACTGTGATTAATAAGTAGTGGCTGCCTAGAGGGCTATGTTGAGGACTGTGAGACAACATTTGAATTCAGAAGAGTACTTAATATCTGTCATGGTACTAACAGAAGCAATGATGCCAGGATGTGATACTATAATTATGTGATTAAGACTCTTTCTTCACATTAAATCATGCAATCCTTCAGGATAGAGTCTATTATTAATAGTTTGACATGAAAGGCAGTCATATATTTATTAAATGGTAGATGGACTTAATGTAGATCCTACCTACTTTTTAGCAGGCAGGCAGAGTTAACCTTCCCACAAGGGGCTTACTATTTACTCAAAAATACTTATTTCTGCTACAACTTAGAGACCATCTGAGACTTGCAGAGGTAGAAAACGTCATTTCAGGGAGTTGGAAAAGCTAATGAAGAGGCAACAGTAGCGTGACAGAATAAAAGAAAGAAGTGACCTTCCAAATACAGGCAAGAATCATAGTTTAGTTTAGTCAAATAGATCATGCAAGAAACTTTGAAAGAAATTCAAAGTAACAAAGACTTTCTTTGAATGTCAGAGATTTATCCAACTCCAAGTTACCTATTAACTCTCCCCTGATAATGAAACAGCTGTTTCCCACAATCTATGACATTTAAGAACCACAAGGCTAAATACACAGCTAAATACATGTACTCAAACTGACAGAGCTGAAATTTTTAAATTTCACACAAAGCAAGCACTAAATTGAGAACTAGGAGATCTGAGTTTTCATTTTGCCCCTTAGCTGTCGAATGCGAAACAAAGATACTTCCCTGTACCTCAATGAGAATACAGTTACATTACTATTATATTAAAATTGGAAGTTCTATATAAATTCACAGAATTGCTCTAAGATAAAATGAAACATGAAGTATAAACATCTTTAAAATGTGATAAGGAATTATCATCATTATTCAAACTTCAGCCTCATTTGGATGTAAAACAGAATAATTTGGATTGGTTCACAATTTGACCTTGAAGCAGACGACCAACCAACCAAAGCCAGTCAGAAATGACGAAGATTCCTGGGGCCTTGACTAATCCTTATCTTCCCACCCCAAAAGCTTGGCCAAATCAAATCTAGCTTGAGAATCAGGAAAACATGATTCCCATTAATGAATTTTTCTGAGTATCTAACCCCACCAGAAAAAGAAACAACAGACTATGAGATTCTCAGAAAGTGAAATATTTGGAATTTTTAACTACAGACTCTCACTGGACGCTCAGAATACAAATGCAAGCAGAATAATCTAAGCAACACGGTTAGGATTCAGAGACTGGGTTGAAATTCTAAAAAAATTAGGCGACAGACTAATGAAAATTTTAATAATCTTACCCCTAAAAAATAAAAATTAATACCAGCTGCTTATACTCCACCATCCCTCTGCAATTCCCTATAAAATGGCTTTATAGTAAGTATAATGATGTGCATACGGAGCCTGGCAGTCAGTGAGCGCTAAATATCTGCTGAATGAATGAAGAATTCCCTTATTTCCCATACGTTTTACATTATTTTAGTGTAGCTATACGGATGCTGGATGTTTTCCTTTAGCCTGCTGAAAACTGAAATGCAAATGGTGGCTGAAAAGACAAATTCTGCAAACCCTCACTTTGCTTCATTGGCTTCTGCTTTTATCACATGGCATTCTCTACTGGGTACCAGCAAAACACCTCTTAGACCCAATCATAAGCTGCTCAAATTATTTGTAAATAACATATGGCCCAGGTTCAGTGAAAAATGAATCAATTCTTAATCGAGAATAATTTAAGACAAAAGCAAAAATATGAATAAAAACATATTTACTGCAGGAACTAGAAACTGTAAGTCTAATCAATAACTTACCTATAGTTCTAACTTCTAGCCCTATCATATTTAGTGACACCAACTCTGATCATCTTCAACCCTGAAGTGAATCAGCTTCCCCTATAATGACACTGCAAACCAACTTCCTACATCACTAGTATTCTAAACCTACCAACAATTTCCTCCAAAGGAAAAACACAAAATCCTACCAGTTCTCACTCAGCTACAAGCAATTATTTTGTTGTAATCCTACCATTTGGATTGGGTTTCGGATACAAAAACCCAATGAAAATCCCGAAACACTCTCAAGCAAGACAATCAACTTCGTCTTCACTTAATAGGAGAACCCTCTATGCCAAATGTCATAAGTGAGTACTACTATGTGTCATTCAAGATGCCTTACTATGACAACACATCTAATTCCTAGAGTTTCTCAAATCAGAAGTTCCAGTATACTCTGTGTTAATACAGATGTAGTACAGTTATATTTGACACACGGATGTTATTTAATAAATGTGGTCCCCTCTTTCCAGACATTCAGTTGAGAGGTGGAATTTTTTGTGAAAAGACTTTCTCAACTACAGGAGCCTCCACAACAGATTTAAAAGTAACTGACCTAGCCTTTGAAGTGGGAGGAGATATTTACACGTACACACGACAGATACTTACATCAAATACTACTTCGTAAAATATCCACATCCATGTTGACAGCACCATCTACAATACTTTCAAAAAGCAAATTCTGACCAACAACTCCCTCCCTCCGCATCCCAGGAAGCTTAATCCTCTCCCTTTACAATTTTAATTCACCTCAACGAGCTATCCCGACAGGATGCCTAATTCACCAAATAGCCGGAAAATTCAAGGCCCAACCTCCGTCCTCAACTCTCTCCTTTTACGCACAGCTATTCACAATCTGACCTTCCAACTCCCCCTTTATTAATTATTCCCTAAACTCCCTTCACTTCTCCCCACCAGCACTGACCTCGTCAGTACCCACACCCTGCCTAGGGACGCCAACATTTCCCCATCTCACCCCACCAACCCCGCAAATGCTCGAATCTGCGGACACCGCCAGAGCGCCCAACAGATCGCCCTCATCCGAGACCCGAGCAGCCCCCACAGCAGAAACTCCTAATGCAGACAGGGGGAGGAGGCTGCTTGTCCAACCCACCAGACGAAGTCGTTGCTTTTGTCCTCGTAGGAGTTGATGAGCCCGTTGCACAGCGGGGCGAGCAGAGGTCGCTTCCTGCTGCCGCTGCCTAGGCTGGAGCTGCTCCCTCCTACGCCGGCGCTGGGCCTGGCCGCGCAGCTGAGCCGGGACAGGCCCGCGGACACCGCCCCGCCGCCGCTCCCGCCGCCGCTGCCGGACACGGCGGCCGCCACCAGCACAGGCCGCACCGGGGCCCCGAGGCCGCCCGAGCCCGCGGCCTGGGCCGCCCCGCCGGACCCCAGCGCTGCCGCTGAAGCCGCCACGGAAGGGGGCGACGGGGAAGAGGATAAGGACGAGGAGGCGGAAGTCACCGACGAGGCCGCGGAGGAGCCAGGGCTGGTCCCGGCGGAGCCCGACCCGGCCTGGCGGCTCCCAGACATCGTGACTCCCTCCCCTCCGGCCGGGCGCTCGGAGGAGAGGGACCGCGACCGCGACCCGCCGCCACCTCCCTCCCCTCTGCCTCAGTGCATCCTGAGGACGCGCGCCGCCCGGGAGGTGGGGCTGAGGAACAATAAAGTTGATATTTTCAAGGCAACCACACAACAGCGCCCGACGGGAGGGGGCGGAGGGAACTAACAGAGCAGAGCAGGAACCACTACCACTCTCGAGGCCGCCGCCGCCGCCGCCGCGATCGCCGCCGCAGCCAACCCGGGCGCGCCGTGGGCCGGCCGTGCGCGCGCGCGAGCGGCGGAAGGGGCGGGAGCGGCGGGGGATACAACTTGAGAGGCGGCCCGGGCGCCGCTCAGACACGCACAGCGCGCCCTGGGCGACGGCGGCGGGTTAGCAACGACCTCCGCCCTAGTCCAGAGCCGGTTTCGTTCGTGACGCGCCCGAGGGCAGGGCAGTGTTAAGGGGTGAAAAGGCTACAGGGAGAGGACTTGATGGTGGGCGTGGCGGAGTGTTTGAGGGGAGGGGAAAGAGGGGGAGGGCTCCAAAAGCGACTGCGCACGCGCGTCCCGGGCGCCGACCCTCGCGGGTTACCCAGGGTCCCCGCTCTAGGCCAAGAAGAGCGGCTCCGGCGCGGAGTCGCTGCACTACGCATGCGTCGGGGCGAGCCGCATTCCAGAACGTGAAGAGGGAGCGGCGGGCAGTCCTGACCCAGTGGGGAGGGCACGACAGGTGCTTCCGAATCGGGGATTGGAAGGCTCTGTAGGCTGGGACACTCGGGAAAGAGCTCAGAAGCTCTGAGCATTTGAGAAGAGCACTGGACTGAGAGTCAAGGACTCTGGACTCTGCTGGTGGTGTTAGCCATTCCACAGTATTACCAGTTAAGTTGAAGTCAGTGAGCAGTGCTTTGTAAATTGCAAGCATTGTAGCACGTGTGAGTTGGATCATGATCTTACTCTTGTATTTTGAAAAATTATTTACCAAATTAAGCGTAACAGTGATGGGAAAACAAATTCTACTCAATCGGGACACAGCTCAGCCAAAACCTCAGGCTAAAGTGGGTATGATAGAATTGTAGCGCAAAACAAGGAAACCTGGCTGTTAAAACCACTAGAAGATGCAACTTCTGTTAGGCTTTTTGGAATATTGAAAGTTGATTACAGATTCTCATTTGCCATTTTTAGACTCCCTAAGATCTGGGGGATGTGAATTAGAAATAACTGAACTGTGATTTTCGATATCCTTTCCAGCTGTATCTTTCTAGGATTCTTAGAGGGAAAGGTCTCAGATTTACTTCTGCCCTGGTTGTTGAAGTCTATAGAGGCCGCTAGCCGTCCTTTCCTTGGGGACGTCTGTCCATGCTGAGGGGACAGGGTCAGGGAAGGGCCTACATGAAGACCTAGCTATTCAGCTGGCAGTAAACCATCATAAGGCTGCCATCCTTTTCAAGTCTGCCTTAGCTGCTCACCCTCCTATTCCTACCTCAAGTTTCTGCTCAGAAAAATGATATAAGAATGTCATATCAGATTTTCAAGAACCACCATTCTTTTATGAACATTGCATCATCCAACTCCTTGTTTTAAATTCACTTTTAAGACCCAACTGAAATGTGAAGCCTTACTGACTCCTTGGTGGAAATATTTGCATCATCATTTGTGCTCCTAGTATATTATTTTGTTTGCACTTATAACATTGTGTGTATGTGTGTATATATATGTATATAATATATATATATATATAAAATTCACCTCCACTAGCCTGTCAGCTTCATCTTTGTATTCCCAGCATATAAAACAATACCTGGCCTATGACAGGTGCTTATTAAATATTTATTGGCAAACGAATGAAGCAATTTATCTCATTTTTATTTTAATTATTTGCTTAAAGTCTGTCTTTCCAACTAAATTTTAAGCACTATGAAAGAAAGGACTATATTGGTTCTCACTGGGCATTCAATAATTTTTTAATGAAGGAATGTGCAAATAAATTAATGAGTTTGATGAATACTGAACATTTATTACACATAGGTCTGGACTAGGCAAGGAAGAGATAGAGAAACATGGAATGTTGCTTCTACATTCAGAAAGTTTATGGAATAATTGAACAATTAGAAAAACACATAAAAAGATAAGTAATATTACCAAGGAGCACATTGCAAATATTTAATGAATAAAGTATAGAATCATCATAGGAGCTGAAGCAAAAGCAAGTGCTTAAGGCCAGCCATGCTGATTGGGCGAGGGAAAGTTAGGTCTTAAGAGAAAAGTATGGCTTGGTCAGTCAAAGTGCAATTAAAATCATGAGCCTAGAAAATAAATAAGTAAGAATGCATACATCAAATTCAGGTATCTATTTGGCAGAGGTAAAATAGTTAATTCAGTAAAAATTCATCTGGGGGCCATATCGTTAATAGACTTGAATCTACTTTGGAAAATAGACTATAAGCAATTGGAAATAATGAAGGCATTAAGTGAGAGTAAAATATATTCAAAGTGATGTTTTGAAGATTAAGTTTTCAGCAGATTAATCTTTGAGAAGAGGTGGGAGATTAGGAGCAAAGAGACTGAATAGGGAAAAATTATAGCAGTTCAAGCATAAGTGATGAAATTCTAGATTGGAACATTGACAAGGACGGTAAGAGAGTTTTCTTTGAAAAAAAAAAAACCCATACACAAACGAATCTATAGGATTAAGTTACTTTCTAAAAGAATCTGGGTGATCCTTCAGGGCATGAGCCATGTCTGTTTTGTCCGTCACTGTCTTTCCCAGTGCCTGGCACAAAGGCCAATACGTTGATTAAGTAAAGGTAGCAGAACACATGGATGAATAACTCCAATAATGACTCCAGGTATACCAGCATGGCAGAATTAGAGATGGCCAGTGGATGGATTAATTTTGGGTGTGTTGAGTGAGCATGGGGGGAAATGCACTCAAGTCAGCATATATAGGCAGTGATTGAAAATTCAGGCTAAGGCACAGGAGAACATTCAGCGTACAACATAAATAAAACTGCCGGTCCCTAAGCTGGGACTCCAGAGATTCTGACTCTGTGGTTCCAGGGTAGGGCCTATGAATGTGCATTCTTATCAACACCCAGGTGAATCTCATGCAGGTGACTAACCTTTTGAGAAACACTATGATTAATTTTGTAGAGAGTATAGGAGAAATAAGTAAAATAGCCTCTTCCTTCCAGTTATCTTATTCAGGGGACAGAAAATGATATGACCCCAGCTGAGTAGTCTCCTAGGAAAAAAATCCTCAATGCTTAGTATTATCTCTTTGGAACCTTTCTTCAGTAAAGTCTAAATATATGCAAAAGGAAGCTGAGGGGATGTGATGCAATATAATTTCCCTTTTATACCACATAATGTATAAAGACTACTCTGAAAATACTCAGACTTTACTAGTTTCTAAAAGGAAGATCTTCTGGAAAAGCAGAAGAGAAAAGAGGAAGAATGGCAAAACACACACACAAACACATGCAGGAAGTCAGACAATCCAGGAGAAGTAGCTAATAGGAGTGGAAAAGATGACACTGATGAAAAGTGAAAGTAAATGTAAAATAAAAACTAAGCCCTAGTAATTAAAAGGACTGCATCATGTTGTTAAATATTATTAGTACTGTGAATGACAAAAGTGATTGGACAAAATCCAGACTCTTCTACAAAAACACTGCTACTGAAGTAAAATCTAATGTAGTTAAGATGGAATGGAATTACCGACAGGATTGACCTCCCCAGATATATTTCTAAAGTGTCTTATCTAAATATAATATTTTAGGGAAATGAGAACGCTGGTTTACATCTCCACTAGCCCTGCCCTTTGGTAACTAGTCTCTTAAAAAGAGGCCCTCTATAAAGCTTTATCTGCCTGACCCACCTGAAGGGTTTACTACCTTTTAGCCCTGTTTGCTATCTAACCAGATCTCTGAGTGAATAGTAGCTTCCTGTTAAATTTTTTTTTAATTTAATGTGATTGCCCTTCTATTAAAAAAGAAAAAAAAATAAGGGGCGTGAAATAAACAGCCATTAAAAAGCTAACTTGAAAAGAAAATGGGGAAAAATATTTTCTACGCGAATGGACAGAAAAGAAATAGAAAAATTTCTTTAACCCAACAGCGTAATAATGCATCTAGCAGAAAATAATCCATAATCTTCTGGTAAAATGAAAAGCTCCAATGTATACGTTAAAACCAGAGGGAGGGGGCAGTTATAGCTCAGTGGTAGAGTGCCTGTTTAGCCTGCACGAGGACCTGGGTTCAATCCCCAGTACCTCCATTAAACAAGTGAATAAACAAACCTAATTACCCCACCCTCAAAAGAGAAGAGATTATAGTTCTCCACAGATTAACTATCTACCTCTGGTTTTATTCTTTTGGGGGGAGGGGCAGAGGGGAAGTAATTAGGTTTATTTGTTTATTTCTTAGTGGAGGTACTGAAGATTGAACTCAGGACCTCATGCATGCTAAGCACGGACTCTACCACTGAGTTATACCCTCCTGCCCACAATCTCTTATAATTTGAGGACAGTCCCTTTTCTGAAAACGTCTATCACATGTTTTCATTGCTAGAATTGCATCATTAGCTTTTATTCCCTTCCAGTCTTCCTATATAAAATTACAAGCATTTTTTTTAGAGAAGGTAAACTAATAGCACTAATACCTTAGTAAATCAGTCACCCTATTAAGAGAAGTAAATTTCCTTTTGCAAACTACTGGTAGCAATTTAATCAAGGTAGTTGCAAAATATGGCCTAAGCCAATCAGAAGTACTGTAACAATGAAGAATTGTAGGTGGAGCTATATGAATGTGAATGCAAGTTACTGAATAGAGTTAGTCAGCTTTAAAAACAAAAACAAAAACAAAAATAAAAAACAAGATTGGGAAAAATGAACATCGACTAGGAAAACATAGGCTTACATATTTTATGAATTTATGGGCAGGTTTAAATCCACTTGGAAGTTCATAAACCAAAACAAAATGAAGTCTCATGCATTGTGCAAAAACACAACAATTGGTATCATTGCGAGGTGGAGACAAGATAATATTAAAGGGCAGAAGAAAAATCAAAACAAAACACCTCACGCTGAAACTGAAGCAGATAACTCTGCACGTAATTTGTCCATGGATTTGAACAGCCGTGCGTGTAGTGTTGCATACCGAAGTAATCTGGGAAAGTGTGTATAGATAGAATCAAGAAATGTTTAAAACAGTGCATTGTCCATTGTAATTTGCATCAAGTCTCTTCCTAGATTATGAGTAATATTTCTTTCTGCTTAGTACCCTGAGTGTTCAGATGTAATTGTTGGCAAATCATACTGTATCTCCTCCAGGACCTGTTTCTATCACTTATTGAATTCTGCAAGAAACTGGGAATACTAAAGTAGCACTAAATTATGAACTTGTGTAAACAACCTAGAGTGAAGGATGGAGAGGATTTGGATATAATAATTATAATTAGATTTATGTCAGGTTGGAAGAGAAGTTAGTTTGGGAGCCTATTCTTAACCCTTGAAGGTGGTGTCAAGCAAAACAAGAATTCTGTCTGACAATACGTTTCTCCTTTATCCTGAGTTTTTATGGTAATTCTTATACTCCAAATGTGAATACTTTACTCAGCTACAGCAGGTATTTCTTTTCTTACTCCCCACTGACTCCTCCCACACAGAACCCTGGGCATCCACTACTAAACCAGTTCATCAACTGCATTTGCACTTATCAACTTATTGTGAAATCATAGAAACTGGTATTGTCTCATTTTCAGTTTGAAAAAATTAGGTCAAAGCAGTAAAGCTACTGGCCAAAACCCCAGCACTCCACCCTGTGTTCAATAGCTGAGGTTTGCTGAATCTGAGTCATCTCTGTTTGACGATAGTTCAACTGATATAAGATCATTCATTGGTTTTGAGTCGGTTAAGCAAAGTCACAAGTTAAAATTGAGTACCATATATGCCATTCTTTATTCTTCCATTGCTGTATGGTGTTACATAACATACAGAAGCTTGGTCGGTACCAAGATGTAACCAATGTTAATGACACCTCTGAAGAAATTACAAGCTGAAGTCCATGCTGAACATCTAATTGAGCATCGGTATCCACCGCAGTGCCAGTAGAAGTATTTGACTTTTCTGTTGCTGCCGTAACAAATTACCGCAAATGTAGCAGTTTATAACAACAGAATTAGGCTCACTAGTTTCCCTGCCTGAATCTCCGAAGGGAGACTGAAATCAAGATGAGCAGGGCTGCTTTACTCTCTGGAAGCTCTGAAGATATGAAGATATCCATTCTGACCCCAGGTTCACTCAGGTTGCTGACAGAATTGAATTCCATGTGGTCTTAGGACTAATGTTCCTGTTTCTTTACTGGCTGTCAGCTCAGGGCTATTCTCAGCTTCCAGAGGCCACCTGCATCCCTTGGCTCATGGCCTCCCCTCTCCATCGCCTGCCCCAGTGGGTCAAGACCTTCTTATACCACATCTCTCTGACTGAATCATCTGCCTTCCTCCTCTACTTTTAAAGGGCCTATGTGACTACACTGGACCAACCCAAATAATCCAGGATAATCTCCTTATCTTAAAGTCAGATAAATTCAGGCTGCAAAATATCTTTTGCTTTGTACTTATATAATTGTTGGCAAATCATACTATGATTAACATATTGACAGGTTCCAGGGACTAGGGCAGGGACATCTTTGGTGGGGCCAAATCTGTTTACCAGTGCATCTAAAGTACATATTGCTCAAGGAAAGCTGGCTGGTTAATCAGGTGACATGAAGTATTTCCCGGCCTATTCACACAGGTAAGAATTTGCTTTTTCCAAAGACCCACTTAATAAGATAATGATCATTTTGGATGGTCTTTTTCGAGAAAAAATACTGAGAAAATGTGTTCTAGTATGAATCGTCTCGCTCTCTGACATTAAGGTTGCTCTTCATTCAGTGTACTTACTAAATATTGAGCAATATAATAACCTATAGAATAGATTTATGTTGACAACTAAGTTTAGATACTTAATCCTGGACATCATTACTGAGCATTCCTTTGTATATCATGGGAAAACAATAGTCTTGCTTTCTTGGTGGAAATTATCTTCCCATTTTTTTGTAGGACTTAATGTATTTTTATATTGCAAGAAATTCCTTTGCCTGAATGAGACAAAAAAAATCTGGAAAATTTTGAAACTCTGATTTGTTGAGCCAGCATGCCATTTATTCCTTCTAAATGAATCCAGAAGTAGAACAAATTGGCCCTCCCATGTGAAACAAGTTAAAAAATGGCTAAATGAAACAATGCTTTTAGATATTGGATGTGAGGTAGCACAGAACGGTGATCCCTGAGAAAGGAGAAAGAAATGAGGTGAGCCCTGAATTGCCCCAGCTTACTGTCTGAAGAACACTCGCAGGCCGTACTTCAGGGAGAGGGGACCGAGGTCTCTCTCGGTTAAGGAAACAGAAGTGGGAGTCTGAGAAGTGGCTGAGAATCCAGCAGCTAGAGTTTTCAGGGCAGAGTCACGGACAGGAAAGAGCTGTACAAAGAGAGAGCGCCAAAGGTCTGATGTGCTGCTTCCTCAAGTCCTCAGCTCAATTCTGATCAGGGCACGTGTGAGGAAACTGCCTGAGAAGAGTCTGGGAAAGAGCCACCCAAAAGAGCAGGGGGACCCCTCCCAAAGCCCACACAGAGCTAGGGAAAGTCACTGAAACGTGAAAAATTGTCACAGCAACTAGCGCAAATTACTCTAGCCCGTAATTCACAAGAATTTCAACACACTCTTCAAATTCTTAGCAAGCATTGACAAAATGAAAATAACAAGACATAAATATGAGACAAAGAGATAGTATTGTCATGATTCAATAAATCCTGCTGGGAAAATTGTCCATTTAGTAATACTGTAAATGAAGTCGTCACTTCACACTAGGCAAAAAATATATTCCACGTAAATTGAAGTTTAAGCATAAAATAATTATCAAATAATAGCTACTAGCTTTGATATACTGTATTGAGCCTAATATAATTTTCTATAACCTTATGATACAAATATGCTAAAACATTTAGGTCATAGTGAAGGGGGTTCAGGCTTTAGAGTAAGGAGGCCTGTATTTGCATTATTCCCAACTCCATCTCTCCCGCCTTTACCATTTAAACCTGAGATCACATCCTTTTTCTTACCTCTTTTGTTTGCCACTCTATGGAACTTTTCAATCTGAGGTATTTTATTTCTCCTTAATTCTGGGAAATTAATCATTGCGTATTTCATCACATATCTTCTCCTTTTTCCTTCCTTCTGAGAATTCAATTAGTTGAAATTTCAATTAGGTACTTTCATTTCTATCCTCTCTACCTCTTAGCTACATGTATATATTATTTTTATACTTTTATTTTCTTTCTTCACTTTTTTACCTTCTAGTGGAGTTTCTCTACCTTATCTCACCAACATGTTTTATGGCTGCGTCCATCTGCTATTATCCTATCAATGATTATACTTTCCCTACCAAATATTTTCACTTGGTTCTTTTTATATAATTTTCGGTTCCTGAAACAGATATGATTAGCGTATAATATCCAATCATAAATTAATTACTGGGGGGAAAGTATAGCTCAAGTGGTAGAGAGCATTCTTAGCATGCATGAGGTGCCAGGTTCAATCCCCAGTACCTCCTCCAAAACTAAATAAACCTAATCCTCCAAAATAAAATAATTAAATAATGCAATAATAAATAAGTAAAATATAAAACATAAATTAATTACTCATTTGTAGAAGGTGTAGTGGGTCAGTCCCTCTCTATTCTTCAGAATTACATACATTTATTCAACAAACATTTATCAGACACTTGCCTTGTATCAACCACTGTACCGAATTCTGGAGATACAGTATTTACACAAGCTTTCTTCCTCATGTGTTTTATGTGCTAATAAAAAAATCAGTTAATCCTCTAAAAATAAATACATAAACCAACCTAATTACCTCCCTCCCCGCAACAAAACAATAATCAAATAAATAATATTTTAAAATCAGTTAACATTTAAGTCAGTAGATAAGTTCTATGAAACAAAGTTGGCTGATGGAAATGCTATTTTGTTTAAGTTGGTCAATAACTCCTGTGAGACCAATGTTTGAATAGAGACCTGAATGAAAAGGGGAAGTTGGCCAAGGGAACAGGGGAGGATCATCATTCGAGGCAGAGATTATCAGAGTATGTGCAAAGACCCTAAGCAGGGAAAATGCTTAGCATCTGGATCTCAAGAGCCAGTGCAGCAGCATGTTACAGAGGGGGAGAAGAAATAAGGTCAAAAAAGCGGTTTATAGGCTAAATTGTATCCCTCTCCCGTCCAATTCACACGTTGAAGCCCTAACCCCTGCTTCCTCAGCACGTGACATTCGGAGATAGGGTCTTGAAAGAGGTGATTACGTTAAA
This sequence comes from Camelus bactrianus, assembly GCF_048773025.1. Taxonomy (NCBI): domain Eukaryota; kingdom Metazoa; phylum Chordata; class Mammalia; order Artiodactyla; family Camelidae; genus Camelus; species Camelus bactrianus. The sequence goes on from NC_133559.1 coordinate 22,812,037, forward strand.
ATGAGGCCTGTGGGATGGGCTCTAATCCAACCTGGCAAACGTCCTTATAAGAAGAAAAAAATTGGACACACAGAGACACCAGGGGCATGCACAGAGGAAGGACCATGCGAGGACACAGCAAAAAAGGTGGCCATCTGCAAACCAGGGAGAGAGGCTTCAGGAGAAACCAACCCTGTTGTTACCTTGACCTCTGACTTCTGGCCACCAGAACTGTGAGAAAATAAATTTCTGTCCAGTAAGCCACCCAGTCTGTGGTATTTTGTTATAGCAGGACTGGAAAACTAATACAGGTAGGCAGGAGCCATTTTTAATAGTAAACTGTTCTAATTTGAATAGAGATATTATTCACAGAAACTGTGCAAAACTACACATGTCATTTGTTTTAATGCTGTGCTTGGTGGGACTTCCTTGAGAACAGTATTGACTCACATTTTACTTCCATTTTTTTTCCCATGAGAAAATAAAGCTTAATCAATGGTGTGGTGAGAATTACCAGGGATTTGGCTAAAGGTCCTAGGTCGTCTGTAATCCATGGGGATTATGTTTTGAATACCACCATCCAGTTGTCCTACATCTGATGACATGTGGGGATCTGTGCCCTTTCTCCTTTTAGTCCATGAGACTGAACCCATGGGGGGAGAGAGCCAACCTCAACACTCCAGCAAGTTTAATGTAGAATCCAGGCTTAAATCAGTGAATCACACTCTTAGTGTCTCCCCTGCTCTTCCCACCAGAGTTACTGGTTTAGGAGTGGACAGATTACTGATAAAAGAGGAGCTTTTCTTGGGACATCTAGGAAGGAGAGCATGTTTTCTTCCCTTTGAATCTGAAGCCAAAGAAGTAATAGCTACTGCCACCATGCTGGTATCACCTTGCTACCAGGTGGAACCCAAAAATGAGACCAACATGGAAGAAAGCAGACTTAATAAATGGAGAGAAATAAAATTCCAACCAAATCTTTTCAGCCCTGAATCCAGCCATACCTGATGTCAGCACTAACCCAAAATATTTAGTTGCACATGCAATAAATTTCTTACTGCTGTCAACGCACTTAGTATTGTAATTGTCAGTATCTTTCAACTAGATTGTCAGATTCTTCTTTGTTTGGGGGTGTTTTGGGGCCAACTGACATCCTTCAAAGTCCAACGACCCCCATTCCTGGGCTCTCAGATGTCTGACATTCTTTACTGGGCATGTTTCCCCTAGCAAACTAATAATCCTAGGTAATGCCTAAGCTCATAAGAGCTCAGGCTGGTTTGTTTCAGCCCACTTTATCAGACTCAGACCCCACCGCCCTTTATGGACCCTAGACCTCTTACCTCACCTACAACCAATCAGAGCCTTGTGTATAAGCCAATCAGGCACCTTGTGACCCTACATTATAAAACACCCCAACAACCTGCCCTCGGCGCTCACGCAGACACCCCTCACCTGTGTGACCTGCTGTTGCCTAGAGCAGCGTAACTATTGAACTTTTCCCTTATTCTTCACGCTGGTGCTCACACAGGTCCCTCTTGTCTGAGTGGCCTGTTGTTGTCAACGACAGTATACCGTAATAGACTCTTTTCTGTTCTTATACTTTATATCTGGTAAATTCTTTTACCAAGTTTCCCATCACTATGCCACTGACAGGCCCCCACTGTGTCCTACAACAGTTTTTTTTTTTTTTAATGGAGGTACTGGGGATTGAACCCAGGACCTCGTGCATGCTAAGCATGTACTCTATCATTGAGCTATACCCATGCCCTAGGTTGTCAGATTCTTGATTGCAATGACTATGTCTTTTCTGGTCTATTCCCAGCGTCTGACAGCATGCCAGGTATACAGAGGGCAAAGTTCATATATTTTTACTAAATGGATATTGAATTAAGATGCTATCATATTTTAAACATGCCTTAAAGATTAATCCAACTTCCTATGTGATTCTGAGTTTTAACAATATCATAAAGACATTTCCTAGTCTAAGGTGGAGGTATGACTCACAGAGAACTCACTAATATCCTCCTAGTATCACGACTCCATATTTTTAGTGGGTGATATATTTGATACACTTCCAAACACCCCCATAGCAACTGAAGCTTCAAAAATATACTTGAAAGTCATATTTTCATCCTTGTCACTTCATATACTATGTATCATCTCCCATCAGAAGCCCCAGTTGCAATCTGTTTTGGAAGTCCTTGCTTGCCTTTCTTCCTGCTTGGGAAGGACTACAGTCTTCAGATTGACATTATTCATTTGTTCATTCTTTCATTCATGTGTTCAGTCAATGTAGCATTAATCTACTGCTGCATAATATCCACACACTTAGAGGCTTAAGACAATACCACGAAAAGTCACTTGAGTTCATGACTCTACAAGTTGATAATTTTTACTAAGCTCCACTGGAATGTTCTTCGAGTCTCACTTGGACTCTCTCCTGTGTCTGCTGGAGGCCAGCTGGTCTATGATGACCTCAGCGGGGACAGGAACAACCTGCTGCACTCCACTGTGCTGTGTCTCATTCTTTTATCCTGAGTATTAACTCAAGGTTAACAAAGAACATAAAACCCTATGTTTGGGATGTCAAAGGGTAGGCGATTCCAAGAGAAATCACTGATGATACGGGAATAAAAATCAAATCTGGATTTAGTGAAGGAGAGGCTGTATTCAAAAGGACGATTGCAAGAGAGGGAAACAAACTATTGCAAAATGGGGGGAGAGGTTATTGCCACAGGGAGAATGCTTTGACCACAAGGTCTGTAAGCAACTCAAGAGTTAGGCAAAAAAAAAAAAAAAAGAAGAGTAAACAAAGCTAAAAAGAACTAGGCATGGGGAAGGTGGGATTGAATAGGTGGCGTGTTCAGGTAGTAGACCAAAGAAATATTTTATTTTACCCTGAAGCCAGTTTATTCTCAGGAGGGGAGGATTGAGATGAGCCAAAGTTTGGGGGCTAGGAGTAAGAAGACAGATTAGCGGGAGGGGGTAATAATTTTAATTATAAATTTATAGGATCCCCTCAGAGATAGGAGATTCAAAAGGCAGCCAGAAAATTGAGGTTTATGTACCATGAAGCACTAAGGAAAGGTTTAAGGATCTGGGGCTTTAAAGAGGAAAAATCAATTCTTGGTTAGTTGAGAAGAGAATGTGTTTGGTAAACAAAGACTGCCCTGCTGTGCAGGTAAGCCTGTTAGGTGAAAAAAATTTCTCTAGTAATAGGTCTCTTCCTGGTATAGGCCCCCTTTCTGATGTAAATTTCCTCCATAAATGAACTTTTCTCTTATAAAAGGGTGTTTATTTTTTTTTCAGGGTTTCTCTTGTATCTACAGTTTCTTAAAAATAATAATTTTTTATAATAAATCTCAGAAAATCCTATTGTTGTGGAACCCAATTTTGTGAGCCTGAGACACAGTGAGGCCAAACGAACTGAAATGTTAGAATTTGGAGCAGAGAAAGGTTTATTGCAGGGTCAAGCAAAGAGAACAGGTGGTTACGCTCAAAAGACCTGAATTCCCCAGTGGTTTTCAGAGAAGTTTTTAAAGGCAGCATTTGGGGTGAGGGCTGCAGGGTGTGTGACTTTCTTCTGATTGGTTGGTGGTGAGGTAACAGGGTGGTGTTCCAGGAATCTTGTGCTCAACCAGAGAGTTCCCATCCTCTACATAGTTGGCGGACTTAGTTCCTACAGAAGAACTCAAAGATACACTGTTATGTATATCCCTTGAGGTGGAACCAGGACTCCGCTTTATTGCTGCACTATTGTTTCTTGACTGCTTTTTCTTTGTTTCTGCATTCCGTCCCTTCCCTAATTAGTAACTGAATCTGCCCTTTGGAACTCACAGAAGGTCTGAGGCTTTTTCCTATAAACAAGAAATGGGGGACACAGAAAGGTTTTTGTACCCAGGAGAGTTCCACAGGGTCCTGCTCAGATTCACTATCTTTTAGAAATAGATAAATATAATAAAGCCTGGGAGAAAAGTGATCCCTCATTCTGGGAAGAATAAGCCTTGCGTGTGTGAATGAAAAATACTGCAAACCATATCAGTAAACAAAGAGTGCTGAAACCATCAAGTCATCAGTGGCTGCTGCCACCCCCCAGCGAAGACAAGCCTGCAGCCCATCCTCTGCAGCCACTCACAATGGTGCACCCTGAGGGGACTCAGAATAAGAAAGGACAGGATACTGGCCCTAGAGAGCTAGGTGCTTGTCAAAGGAATGAATTCAATGAGCCCAAACATTTGCTCTCTCCCATACAAAGAAAAGTGCTAAATTCTTTGAGATGTCTGGTTTTCTTCAGTTAACAAGTAATCTTTTATTGTTCCAACTACCTGGTCTTTGTTGTAAAATTCCTATATATCCTAGCTCCTCCCCTACCTCTTCGGAGCAGTCCCTCAGAGTGATCTGAGAGGCTGTCATCCCGGGGTTCGAAGAAATGTCCGCCAAATAAAACATAACTCTCAACTTTTAGGCTGTGCATTTATTTCAGTCGACACATGTCAGTGAACATATGACCATTTCATACTTTCCAAAGGAAAGAGGGAAGAAAGCCAACTTCCCACAACTTACAGTAAGTTAACTGAAGAATTTCTGGTTGTTAAGAGGGAATAGTTTGTAAGTGTGGACATCCTGATGGCAGTGGATAGAAAGAGGATGAACTGAGATGTTCTATTAATATCAAAGGAACATGTTGGGGTGTCTATGGTACTGCTGTGCCAATGGTGTATTAATTGTGGGGCCAACGGACGTCTTCAAAGTCCAATGACCCCCATTCCTGGGCTCTCAGATGTCTTCCTGTGATCCCTCAACAGATAAAGTACACTCTTTACTGGGCATATTTGCCTTAACAAACTAATAGCTCAGGCTGGCTTGTTTCAACCCACCATATTAGAGTCATAGACCGCACTACTCTTCACAGACCCTAAGCTTCTTACCTGACCTACAACCAATCAGAGATTTGTGCACAAGCCGATCAGGCATCTTGTGATCCTATCTTATAAAAGACCTCAACAACCGACCCTCAGCGCTCACACAGGTACCTCCATCTGTGTGGCCCACTGTTGTCTATGGCAGCACATCCCCAATAAACTTCTTTATCTCTGGTAAATTCTTTCACCAACCAGCCCACCGCCGTCCTGTGTCCCACAGCACTAATGACTTAAATGACAGCTCCCTTGGGAAGTAGGGGCTATTTTGTGAGTTAAGAGCAATCCGGGGCCTTGGTCACAGCATGCTGAGAAGACTAGGGTCCAGTTGTCCTCGCCACAGCTTGGAAGCAATGGTTCCATGCCAAGAGAGGCAAGCTGAGAGGATCTCAGGCTTCTGCCTCCCTGCACTTCACTGAGCACTCAGGTCCTGCAGCAGGGGTGTCACTCAGAGAGAAACCTGCCATTGTTCCCAGTCCCAGCTCCAGAGCTTCGGCTCAGAAATTTTGCCTGGGGAGAGAAGTGGGCCATGAAACAGATAGCTCCTAATCTTTTCCCAAAGGAACTGACTTCACCTGTAACAGAGTTTGGAGAAGTTCAAACCTAATGGCCTGAACTCTAGAAGCTGTGAGTTGAAATTGGAAAGCGATTCATGGATTTAATGAAGATACAGACCAGACTGTAGGCTGGCTGGTTTGTGAGAGAAGACTGAGGAACAGGACGGCTGGGAGGAGTCCTTTGAAGTAAAAAAAATATATATATAGAAGACTAACTTCAGAAACTACTTTTTTTTTAAAGAAGGTACAGTTTGATTGGATTCGTTGATAGAGCAATTTATGCCCCAGGACATTGATGAAAAAAAATAAAGCAACTAACAAGCAATTAGTGGAGTTGAACATCTGGGTGTGGCCAGGGAAAGAGAGGAAGAGAGCAAGGTCATCCCAGGGTGACTGCGGGCATATCCAAAACCATCAGTCTTTAAGGAGAAATTTGAGAAGTTTAAGACTGTGTGTGTGTGTGTGTGTACATTGCCAGGGAGACTAGACGTCACTAAAATAATCCAACCAATCAGTAAACAAAATGAGGGGAGGCACTTGCTAGACTAGCTTTGCTGCTAGCAATCTACACCAGGACGGTCGCTGAACTGAACGTCCCTTCCAAATGTGGAGAAGTTTGGCAAAAATAAACGGCAAATGAGAGAAGGAGAAATAATAGCTGAGTGTAAAGGAGTGTTTAAGTGGGTTATGCAATGGGGGAAATCCAACCTCAAGAGAGGCTCAGAGCAAGAGAATACTATCATCTCTCAACATAATTATACAAATGCCCAGAAGGGCAAAGTTATGTTTGCCGAGACCACTCCTACTTCTGGTACCTGACAAAGTCTGATGGCAGTCTGCAAACCTGAGTCTGGAAGGAGACATTCTAATCATAGGATATGTTTGATGAATAGGATCAACATTTATTGATTAAATCAACCCCTAGAAATGTTCCAGTATCTTTGCCTGTTCTCAGGCCACATCTACTATAAAGGATATCATTTGGGAAGGAATTTCTGAGAACTGTTTCCTCCTGGGACTTCAGATCCTGTGGTGGATGGCTCCCAGCAGACTGATTACTGGGTAACTGTAAACCTTGATGATCAAACGCTTAGAAAAGTCCCTGGTTATAATGGTCAGAATGCAATGGCAGCACGCCCAGCACGCCCCAGTGTGCTATGCACAAACACAATCACTCTGGATTTTGCAGATGGAAAACTATAAGCAGAATGGGGAGAAACAATGGGTTCCTGCGGGGATTAAAGCAGTGGGCATCACGTGGTGGATATGGGACCCCCTGGGCAACAGCCCCACCCTTAGACAGGAAGGCTGTGGGCGGTGTCACGACATACCCACACTAAATTACAGCTGGCTTTGACCAACCAAGCCTAGTGTGGGGTGCCCAACATTTTTGGGTACAAAATATGTGTCCTAACTGCACCCAAACTGTTAGTACACAGTGGCAGCAACGTGCATGGTGGATTAAACAATGACCCACAAGACAGAAAAGGGCCGTAGGGGGATAACCAGTCTAGGTATTCTGGGACAAGTGGAGTTTGCTTTTAATAAGGAGCAGCGTTCAGGGGAAGATTTTTTTTCCTTTTTTTTTTTTTTTTTTTGGTTTTTGTTGCCTGGGGGGAGGTAATTAGATTCATTCATTCATTCATTCATTCATTTAAAGTGGCGGCACTGGGGATTGAACCCAGGACCTAGTCCATGCTAAGCATTAGCTCTACCACTGCGCTCTACCCCCCCCCCCCACAAGAGGGAGAAGATTTATACACTGGAATAGGCAGATTAGAGAGGGTTCTCTTCCAGGAGGAAGGCAGAGGATAGGAGGCAGCCTGGGGAGAGAAAGAAGTACTAGCGAAGTGGGTCAGGCAGACTCAACAGCAATGCTCAGTCATGTCAGAGCCCAGAGCTGGGAAACGGCCTGCAACCTGACACGTCAGGTCACACAGATGAAGGCTAAAGTGGCCAGGAAGCAATGGCCCTCTATCCCAGGCCCTGAGCCTCAAGGAAGCACGCCTATGGGAAAATTAAGTTCTCTAAACTTCCGGAAGTTCTCAGAGGGCACTTGAAATTTACACCAACATGTCATGACTACTCTCGCCCTCAGAATAAGTTGGAATAAAACATATCCTGCTATGTAGTTATTAGGATTACTCATGTTGATGTGGCGTGATAATACCGATATTGATGGTCAAATGTATCTGGAGATTGACTTAAAGCTTCCTCAGGATGTAATACCAATGGAAAATGAGTGGCCTGAGGAGGACCTAGATCTGGCTAACCACCAGCTGATTTCCATGCTAAATTGTTCTACACAAGTTTATCCTAAGGTATAAATAGCAGTAGATAAAGGGGAAAAAAAAGAATAATCAAACTAGTACAAGAATACGAAAATCTTTGCAATGGCTTTATAGGACAAATTAGTTGTTCTCTTTAAATCTATCCCTACCCCACACTGTCTTCTTTAAATGTTAGGCAGGAGGCATACTTGTGTTTGTTCTGTTAAAAAGAAGCAACAGGTCCAAAATGGAGTCACTTGTGGTAAGTCCCCACGTCGGCAAACCAAGACTTAACACCTAACCTAAGTGCAGTTACAGCCTCCCCCAGGAGTGTAACCTTTAATGAGTCAACCTGGAAATATATGATCAGCATTGAGATATTCAGCCCAACAGACCCCTTCTGTTCCCCTTAGAAGAATGGCCTTACCTAAAACAATGCATTCTTTGCTAATAATTTCCTTTTTCCTGCTCCCTTTCTGCCTTAAAACAAAACAAAACAAAACAAAACAAAAACTGATAACCTTTCCTTTTCTGTAGCTGGATGAAGCTCCTTTCTGTTTGTTAGGTTGAAGGGTGCCCATGTCCTGGATCACTTAATAAAGCCAATTAGATCTTCAAATTGACTCATCTGAATTTTTGTTGTTTAACAGTACTATTGCTAGATCTGTTCTATAAATGCTGCACCAAGTGTGATGGTTTTGATAGGTATGATCATTCTGCTGCAAGGGATCTGTGCTCAAAAGCTAGGGGGTGGCCTGTGATATTGTGATATAATAAGAAATATCACAGATTTTTTTGGAGAGGGGCAGTGGGAGGCGATTAGGTTTATTTATTTATTTTTAGAGGAGGTGCTGGGGATTGACCCCAGGACCTCAGGCATACTAAGCATGTCTCTACCACTTGAGCTATAACTTCCCCCTAGAAATATATATTTTGGTCTTGTCTGTGGTTCCTGCCTCTCAGCTCTCAAAAGCCTTGTAATTTCCTGAGTGATTAGAGCAATAGAGGCATCTTTTGTTATATTTGTTTCCTGTCTTTGTTTCCTGCAGTAGTTTTAGAGTGATAAAGGTGAAATGGATGTGTTCTGTTTGAGGTTGGATTCATCACCTACAGCCAATGATTTCATCAATCATGCCCATGTAATGAAGTCTCCCTAAAACCCCCAAAGTGAGGGGTTTGGAAAGCAGGTAGGTGAACAGGAGGGTGGTGCATGATTGATGAAATCATTGGCTGTAGGTGATGAATCCAACCTCAAGGCCCTCTGCCTTCCTAGGAGGTGGGAGATGGAGGGATGAAGCAGAAAGTTCCAACCCTCTAATCACCCCAGTTTGTTCCCCTGGCCCCCACCCTTAATTTATCTTGCGGCTTTCCAAAAATCACCTCACTAACATGAACTCAGGTGTAATTGAAAGGGTTTGTTATGAATAACAAAACGCACCCATTTTACCTTTATCACTGTAAAAATATTGCAGGAAACAAAGACAGAAAACAAATATAACCAAAGATGATAGAGTGCATGCTTAGCATGCAGGAGGCCCTGGGTTCAATCCCTAGAACCTCCTCTAAAAAATAAACAATTACGTAAACCTAATTACCTGCACACCCCAAAAAATATTTTAAAAAAAATAAAGTGAGGTGGGGATGGAGGGAGCAGTTTTGCAAGACTGAGCACTTAATCACTTAATCTGCTGGGATCTGATATTAACTCCAGGTAGATGGAGTCAGAACTGAATTGAATTGTAGTGTTGCAGAATTGCTTGCTGTGGGGCAAACCCTCACATTTGGAGACTGAAAGTGAAATAGTTCTGAGAGTAAATAAGTATTCTCTGAATAGTGAGTGAAGGAAACAAGCATTTTCTTTACATAAATAAAAAGCAAATAACAGATTTCGTGGAGAGTCATCGGGGATTCCAATTTTAACAGAGCTTGGTGTGACCCTGCGCTCCTCCCCCGCCCTGGCTGCTCAGAGCCGGTGCTCGCCACCTCCTCACACTGCCCAGGACCCCCTCAAGGCGCCAAGCCGCCGCTCCAGCGCCTGCGCCGCCGCCCTCCCGCCGGCCGTCCCCCAGGCCTACCCGGACTGGAGGCTGCCATTAACCGCCAAGTCCACCTGCAGCCCTGCGCTTCCTGTGTCTGCCTGTCCGTGTCCTACTGTTTTGATTAGGATGATGTGGCTTTGAAGAACTTCGCCACAGACTTCTTTGAGCAGTCTCCTGAGGAGCGGGAACACGCTAGGAACCCGGTGAAGCTGCAGAGCCAAGGAGGTGGCCGAGTCTGCTTTCAGGATATCTAGGAACGAGACCTTGGTGACCGGAGAATGGGCTGAATGCAGTGGAATGGGCGCCACACTTGGGGAAAAGTGTGACTCAGTCACTCCCGGAACTGCACAAACTGGCCACGGACAGAAATGCCCCCCACTTGTGTGACTTCTTTGAGACTCATTATTACCTCAGTGAGAAGGTGACATCCATCAAAGAACCGAGTGACCACGTAACCAACTTGCACAAGGTGGGGCCCCCAAATCTGTCCTAGAAGGGTGTCTCTCTTACAAGGGCACCCTGAGAAACAGTGATAACCAGAGCTAAGCCTTAGGCTGGCTTCCGGGGGCCACGGGGCTGACCTCCTGGTCCCCAGGGCAGTGCGTGCATGTTTGGGTTACCTTTACCTTTTCTGTAAGTTGTACCAGAACTTCTATCTGAGTTCTCTCTGTAGTACCATTTCTTCAAATAAAGTAAGTTGGTACCCACCCGCCCCCCCCCCCCCAAAAAAAAGCAAATAACAAAAACAATCCTAGAAAGGGTCTGGGAGGACAAGTATGAGAGTTGCTGCAGTATATTATCAAAAATGTCCACTTTTCCGCAAGAACTTTGGGGCATGCGAAGAAAAAGGAATTGTGACCTGTATATACCACAGAAACTGCCTGTTGAGAGTTAAGCAGACGACAGATTGAATAGAAAAAGACTTCAATATAGCCATTACAAATATGCTCATGGAATTAAAAGAAAGCATGATTAAAGAAGTAAAGGAAGATATGATGACAATGTTGCATCAAATAGAATATCTATAAAGAGAGAGAAATTATAAAGAAAAACCAAATGCAAATTCCTTTGAATTTGAAGTTGAACATGTTGACTGGAAAAAAAAAAGCACAACCTAAGAGTTGAGAATTATGTTTTATTTAGCAGACTTGCTGAAGGCTGGGAGGCAACCTCTCAGTCCTGAAGGACCACTCCAAAGAGGTAAGGGAGGAGCCAGGACATATGGGAGTTCAACCAACCAAACAAACAAACAAAAAACAGGTAGCCGAACATCAAAAGATTACTGTTCATTAAAGAAAATCAGTATTTCAAGTTAATGAATTTAGTGCTTTTCTATGTATGGGAAGATGCAGAAGTCTGGGCTCAATGAAATCATTCCTTTGATATGTACCTTAACTATCTACGGCCGGTATCCTGTTTTTCTCCATCCTGAATCCACTCGGTATGCAGTTTGGGGGCAGCTGCAGTGGCTGATGGCTTGGTGGCCACAACATCCTCTGTTTACTGACATGGCAGGCATTTTTCATCAACAAAAAGTACAGTAACTGAAATTTTAAAATTCGCTAGCGGCCTCGACAGTAGATTTGAATGGCAGAATGTAAAGAATTAGCAAACTTGAAGACAGACTGATAAACTTTGGGTAAGTATACTTCAGCTCCATCCAAAAAATTTTGATGTATTTTTATTTAGTTTCAAATATTTATTAACTTTTAATGATTTCTTCTTTGGTTATTTAGAAGCTTGTTTAATTTCCAAATATTTGAGGCTTTTCTAAATACCAAATTGTTACTGGCTTCTGATTAAATTTTGTGTTTAGAGAACATATTCTATAAAATTTTAAACTTATAATATATTGAGACTTTTTGTCCCAGCATAAGGTCTGTCTTGGTTAATGTTCTATGTGCATGTGGAAAGAATGTGAATTTTGCAGTTAATGGATAAGTTGTTCTATAAGGGCCAGTTAGGTTAAAGTAATTAATTATTATTTTCAGATCTTCCACATCCTTCTAGATTTTTATCTAGTTATTATAGAGGAAATTGATATTTCTACTTTGATTGTAGATTTGTCTATTTATCTCTTTAGTTCAGTCAGCTTTTGCTTCATCTATTTTTAAGCTCAGTTATTAGCCACCTACATTTTAGCTTTGCTATGTCTTCTTGGATTGACCCATTTATCATTATAAATGTCTTTCTTTATCTATGATAATTCTTCTTGTCTTGAGGTCCATTAAGTCTGATATTAATAAAACACTTTCAGCTTTCTTTTGCACACCATTTACTTGGTGGGTCTTTTTCATCCTATTTTTAAACTTTTTTTTTTAACATTTAAAGAAATTATTGATATGGTTGCATTTAGCCTTTTTGTTACTTGCTTTTGATTTGCCAAATCTATTATTTAGTTTTTCTCCTTCTTTCCTGGCTTTTTTTGGGCTAATAGAATATTATTTTAGTATTATAATGTAATCACTCTCTTGGCTTTTCAGTTTATACTTCTTTATTTATATTTTAGGATTGCTGTCAGGATTACCGTATGCATACTAATCACAACCTATTTAGAGTTTATATATATATATATATATTTTTTTTTTTTTGGTGGGAAGAGGTAGTTAGGTTTATTTATTTATTTTTTAAGTGGTGGAACTGGGGGATTGAACCCAGGACCTCGTGCAAGCTAAGCATGCGCTCTACCACTGAGCTATATCCTCTCTCCTATTTAGAGTTAATATTGTTTAATACTTTACATAAAACGTATGACCCTGGTAACAGCATGGTTCCATTTACTGCTTCTGTCATTTCTGCTGTATATATTTGGAAACATACATATATCTATTATAATATATGGATTGTGGATGATACGTTGTTGGAAGCCTGGATTATGACTTATTCCTGTATAAAGAATATTGAATTTTGTTCTGGCAGTAGGTTCAACTGCTGGTAGATACTTTAGTCTTGTCAGATTTCAATTTTCAGCTTAGTCCTGATATGAAATAAAATTCACATTTTACATCAAGACGAGAAAAATTTAAACATAAAAATTTATTTTGCATGTTTGGGCTCCCGCCCTCCATTTTAATGTGTACTGTGCATCTGTATTAACCAGAGCGCCTCAGGAGTAAACATTTCTTTTTTTTATACACATACACATATTTATTGAAGTATAGTCAGTTTATAATGTGTCAATTTTAGGTGTACAGCACAATACTTCAGTCAAATAGGAACATACATATATTCATTTTCATATTCTCTTTCACCATGCGTTACTACGAGATATTGAATATAGTTCCCTGTCCTATACAGTATAAACATGTTGTTTATCTAATTTTTATATATTAGTATCTGCCAATCTCGAACTCCGAATTTATCCCTTTCCACCCCCTTCCCCCCACGCTGGTAACCATAAGTTTGTTTTCTATGTCTGTGAGTCTGTTTCTGTTTTGTAAATAAATTCGTTTGTCTTTTTTTTTTTTTTTTAGATTCCACATGTAAGTGATGTCATGTGGTATTTTTCTCTCTCTTTATGGCTTACTTCACTTAGAATGACATTCTCCAGGTCCATCCAACATTCCTTCTTAAACTTATCAAGGGTCACCACTTCCTTCTTAATTTTATAATGACCCATGACCCACTACTCCTTTCATACTTGTAGATCTGGACTGTGTAACTGTCAGTAATACATCATTTAATATACAGCCCTCTGTCTCAAAAACTTACATAACTTTGTTTTGACCTGTTGACAGGTGGAACAGATTTTGGAGCTTTCTGAGAGGCCCAGGGTATAATCTATTTGGCTTGGATAAAAATTTCCCTTTCTTTCTTACATAAATTGATTACTTTTTTGTGTTAACAGTCCTAGGATGTGCACCTTACTTTGGAGTATGATTCTTAAGACATGGAGTTTCTGAAGTTCCAAGGATGTTTCTGAGATGGTCAGTGAGATCTCTGAACCCTGTCTGGGCTGGGACTTCAATGTCTGACCATAACTTAGCTGTAGGCTCTGTGCAGAGGCTCCCTGCTAGGTCCTGAGCTGTCTTGTCCTATGCTTGTGAAGCCCAGCCCATGGTCCTGGCCCCGTGGTGAGTCCCACACCGACATCTGGACTTCTGTGATGTGCAGCTCCCTCTTCTCAGGTGCCCTGCTCCACAAATTCCAGCTGCTTCGGAAGTCTCTAGCTCTTGTCTTTACTCCCTCAGCTCTTCCACTGGCCTCTCCTTCCCTCTCCTGTTGCTCAAAAGCATTTCCTGACAGGCATCTGAGGTGACTGTGGGGCTCCCTTTGAGTGTTTCCATTTTTCACTGTTGTCATGCACAGACTGTTGCTTATTGCCTGAACACAATATTTTGTCCACATTTGGGTTATAATTGATGAACTAGTGATGATTACATGAAGATTCTATGTGATAGTTTAGAAATTTAATGGACCAGTATAATGTGGTAGGTATCCTGGATTGGATCCTGGGACAGAAAATGGGCATTAATTCAAAAAGTGGCAAAATCGAAGTAAAGTTTGGGGTTAACTTAATAATAATATACCACTATGATACTGAATCACTGTGCTGTACACCTGAAACTAACACAATATTGCAAATCAACTATACTTCAATTTAAAAAAAAAAGTAAGGAAAAAACAAAACAAAACAAACCCTTAGTGACAATATAAAAAATGAGACATAAACAAAGTGTTTCTGAGGTAGGGAAAGGATAGTCCTTGTGGCTTCCAGGTGCCAATAAAAGCACCTTTATAGCTTAGAATGTTGGGCACTCTGAATAATTTTCACCCTTAATAAGTAAAACTGTATATAAAATAAAATAACATACCGATATTCATCATGTCAAGTGTATACGAAGGACACAATGTGACAAGAGAAGGCACCTGGTCCATACACTCCAGTCTAATACCAGACATCGCATAAGTCACCCAGAAATTTTGTCCCTTAGGATAAGGGCAGGAAAGGAAGAGGGAAAAGAAATACTAAATATTTATTCTCAATGAATGTGAGTTAATTGAGAAATAATTAAGTTTTTTTCTAGAGTGGTTGTTACCTTTCAAAATGTGTCTTTATTTTTGCTGCCAAGAAGATGTGAGGGCTTTTAAGCTAGTTGAGTTGTATTGTGCAAATAAAGTTATGGTTTTGCACATGCATCATCAGGTATAAATTTCAACCCTGCTGAAAATGCAAATCATGTTTTGTCACTTCCTTGCTGAAAACTAGTGCCTTCCCCCACCCTAAGATGAAGTCCAAAATCTTTCTACAGCTTAAGGGGCTCTCTAGGCTCTTATATGATCTCTCCTTTGCTCTCCTTGCTCCAGTCATTTGTTTTTAAATTTTTAATTTAAAATTTTTATTGAATTAGTAGCAATTTCTTAAAAGAAATATCCCCTCTCCAGTGGGGTGCTGATGGTGGGGCTAGGGATGGCACTGTGTGAATCTGCTCCTGGAGAGAGAGAAGTTGTGTGTGTGTTTTCCGTAGACTTTTTTACATTTTTTAATTGAGTTATAGTCATTTTATAATGTTGTGTTAAATTCCAGTGTAGAGCACAATTTTTCAGTTCTACATGAACATACATATATTCATTGTCACATTTTTTTCTAGTAGACTTTATTTTTTAAGAATGGTTTTAAAATTACAGAAAAATTATGATGATAATAAAGAGTTCCCATATACTTTACACCCAGATTCCCCTATTATTAATATGTTACATTAGTCTAGTACTTTTGTTGAAGTTAATGAACCAATATTGACATATTTTTTTTAACTGAAGTCCATACTTATTCAAGAGTTCCTCAGATCTTGCCTAATGTACTTCTGTTCCAGGATTCTATCCAGGATATAGTACATTTAGTTATCATGTTTCCTTAGGCTCTTCTTAAATGTGATGGTTTCTGACTTTCCTTGTTTTTAATAACTAACAGTTTTGTAAAGTACCAGCCAGGTATTGTGTAGAATATTCTTCAGTTGGGATTTGTCTGATGTTTTTCTCATGATTAGACTGAGCTTATAGGTTTTTGGGAGCAAGACCATAGAGGTAAATGACCGTTTTCATTATATTATATCAAAAATACTTTCTAGCAACATAATTTATCACTGATCACCCTTATCATCTAGCTGAGGTCGTGTCTGTCAGGTTTCTTTACTGTAAAGTTTCTTCTCCGATCATCTCTCTGTAGCCTTTGGAAAGAAGTCACTTTGCACAGCTGGTACTTTGAAGGGTAGGGAGTTATGCTTCACCTTTGTAAGAAATTGCTGAACTGTCTTCCAAAATAGCTGTATCACTTTGTATTCCCACCAGCAAAGAGTAAGTGTTCCTGTTGCTCCACATCCCCGTCAGCATTTGGTGTTATCAGTGTTTTGGATTTTAGCCATTTTAATAGCTGTTTGGCACGATCTTGTTGTTTTAATTTGAATTTTCCTAATGACAAATGATGTTGACCATCTTTTCATGTGCTTGTTTACCATCTGTATACCTTCTCTAGTGAATATCTGTTAGGATCTTTGGCTCATTTGAAAGAATTGAGTTGTTTTCTCATTGTTGAATTTTAAGAGTTCTTTATGTATTTTGGATACAAATCCTTTCTTAGATATGTGTTTTGCAAATTTTTCCCCCATTTTGAGGCTTGTCTTTTGGGTCATCTTATCAGTGCCTTTCAAAGAGCAGTCATTTTAAATTTTAAGTTCAACTTATCAAATTTTTTAATGGATGATGCTTTTGTGTTAAATCTAAAAATTCATCACCAAATCTAAAGTTACCTACATTTTCTCCTATGTTATCTTAGAGAAGTTTTAATTTGTGTTTTATGTTTAGGTTTATGGTCTGTTTTGAGCTAAGCTTTGTGAAAGATGTAAGGTCTATATCCAGTTCCATTTTTTTTTTTTGTGCCTGGATCCCCACAATTGCTGCAACATCATTTGTTGAAAATACCTCATTTCTCCATTCTGTTGCCTTTACTCCTGAAAAAGACTCTCTCCTTCATCAAACCTGAGTCAGGCTCCTCTGAGCCCTCTTCTCTATGGGGCCCCGACCTTGGGCTCTATCTTTGGCCTGTTTAGTTCAGCTTTGGTAAGAATTCTACTAAGTCATTGGGCACACCCTTATCCTTATATACCACCTTTACCATGGACACATACCAACATTCCTTGATTACGCTACACAAAGAGAAGGATGTGTTACATGAGGGCAAAGGAAAAAGGTCTTCAAATAACACTGAGGAGTAAGGAAAACACTAATTCTACACATGATTTAGGGGTTAGTAAGGGTGTGAGAAGAACCCATTTGAGAAGGATTCAAGAAGAGAAATGTCCATGAGGAACATTAACTGTTGATATCTTTAAAAAAAAAAAAGGTAGTTTTCCATGACCCAGACATTTCAGAGGACACCGTTGAACGGTTTTGGAGAAAGGATAGCAGTAGGCTTTGGATCAGCAGGGAGGAAGCCAAGAGCAGAGTAGTAGGAAGGCGTGGATGACCAGAGCAGCTTCCTAAACAGAACAAGCACAGAGCAGTAGCAGGTGCGCTGAATTCAGCTGACTGAAAGATTTTCTAGTTAACCAGTCTCATAAATCCCCTGGCAGAGCTGAGACATCTGGGGCATCAGCCAAGGGTAGGGAGACTGGGTTTCTGAGTGGTTGCTGGTCTTGAAAAAATGACCTTCAAACAGTCTATTTGGTTCCCATGACTCGCGCTGAGGAAGTGACAGAAACTGTTTGGCCTTTAGGTGACTTCAATAATGTCTGCCTTGAAAGTTTGCAAAATTGTAATTATTTTCTAAAAATATATCTGTTAACAAATTGAGTTTACCCTTCCTGAAAAGCTTGGTACGTTTTGGTCCTGTAGCCATTCAAAAACTCGAGGTCATCTTTTCCTAAAGAACAGAAGTGCTCAATAAACAATCAGTTGAATTATCTGGCTCTCAAGAGCCAGATACATCAGTGCAAAATCCTGTGTCTTTTGGGCATACATACTAGTAGTTCGAAATTCCAAGTTTGTGCTCTTTGTTCAGTAATACTGGACCTACATGTGATTTCCCACAAGTCATCTCATAACTCAGTGTTTTAATAAATTCATCAACATAGCTCATTTTAGAAATTATATATTCAGTTCAGTATAGATTCTGTATTCTGTCAATGGCAAAAAGTAGACCATGAACGTCATTCTTTTAAAATTCAACTCCTTTAAAGTTCCTGAAATTAATGGGGAGACTCTGAGGTCGTGAGGGAAACAGAGCGCTTACTCCTGTGGTCATTAAATGAATTGGATGTGGCGGGAGTGTTGCCTTGGGAGTAATGGCTGTTACTTCAGTGATTAGTCATTATCACCGGCTCTGCAGGGGAAACTTCTGAAGAATTTTAATAGTTTAAAATCCTTATTCTAAGATAAAAAAAAAAATCTGATTTGAATTCTAGAGTCACAAACTCTTTGAGAAATACCTGATAAAAAATTAAGGGTCTGGTGTCTCCTGCTGTATTACATCTTAGTGGAAACAGAGCCGAGAGGTGGTGCGTGGAAAGATCATTGATCACACCACTCCTTGAAGAGCTAACTACTGTTTTCCCCAATGTGTTTTTATTTTCTGCCTTTTGTGAATCTAATACGGACTCCCTAAAGGCAAAACTATGGATTAGTGAAAGGCTTTATCTCATGTTGGGGGAAAAGTTATGTGTGAATAAAAGAAACTTAAATCTGTTCTTTGTGTGAGTGTAACTGTATATCTCTATCTATATTATCCATCTGTCTGTAATTTTTGGAAAGGCTCAATAAATTAATCTAATTCCATTGTCAGGACCAATGGAGGAGCAAGTAAACAGGCATGCAGCGGTTAATCTGTAAACTGGAGCCTGATGGAGTGAGGCTACCATTGAAGGCAGGTATTTAAGACTCTTAGGTAGCTTGCTTCACTCTTTGAGCTGCTTCCCTGGCTCTATGTTGGTCTAGCTTGAGCTTGAATTATTTCTTCTTACATTTTTAATATTAAAAAAGTTATTTTTTCGGGTATTAAAAATAATAATGATTATGGAGTAGAAAATCATTAAAGTATACAGAAATATAAAATGCATTAGAATGGGGGAATTATACCCAGTTATAGCATTCTTAACATTTTAGTCTTCTTACACATTTAAAAAAACCCACACACACACACACACACACACACACACCCACACCCTTACACAGAATATGCTGATAATTCTCAATCCTGGCTGCACATTAAAAATCATTATCAATATCACTATATATATGACAATAACAAAAGTAAAAAAAATTGTTATCAATTTGCCCTATGTAAGAAAGAATTGAAACTCTAGTCATTTGAACAGTGCTTAAAAAATGATCCTTACCCCACCTCAAAAGATTAATAATATGCATTTATTTATTTAAAAAATTTTATTGAAATATAGTTGATTTACAATGTTAGTTTCAGGTGTACAGCAAAGTGATTAAGTTATACATACATATATAAATAATATTTATTTTTAGGTTACATTAAGTTTTAAAGGTTGTATATATGTGAATATATATAAAATTGTTTATCAAACACGTGTATAGTTTCTCACTTTGATTTTTCATGTAAGTATTTCCATATCATCAAAATTCTTAGTAATCATTATCCTTAGTGGCCACAAAAGTTCCGTCTTGTAAAAACACCAAAAATTATTATTTTTTAATTTATTCTCCTATCATTGAACCTTAAGATTATTTGCAAAAAGTACACAGTGATGAACACCATGAGCTAAATCCTTTTGATACACATATCTGATGATTTCCTTAGGATAAATGTCCTCTAGATGTGGATTCAAGAAAACAAGCTTTCCTAGGAATCCCCCAGCAGATTTCCGCTTACATCTCATTAGCTAGAACAGTGTCAAATGACCACGCCTGACTAGAAGGTAGGAAGGGAGAAAAAGTTGGCTGAGCCAACAACTGGAGTCCACCCCTAAGGCTATACAATTTTTCTACACACCCTTTATCCTTTTTCATGGGAATACTGTCATCTCTTCTCGAAGTTCAACAACCCCGAAGTCTCATGCAATTACTGCTTCCAGCTTGAAAACCTTAATCTGTAGGTGATAAACAATTCTTTCTATATGTGATACGGTTTCCAGGGGTTTCCCAAATTATAAGCTAAAGCAATGGTTATTAATCTTTCATATGCATCTGAATCAACAAGAGCTTGTTAAAACAGATTGTTGGGCCCCACCCCACTGTTTTTGATTCAGTAAGATATAGAGTTGAGCCCCAAAGTTTGTGTTTCTAACAAGTTCCAGGTAATGCTACTAGTCCAGGGATCACACATCTTATGTATATATTACCTAGTTATAGTATGATATCACAACCAGGAAACTGACATTAATATAATCTGTTGATCTTACTCAGATGTCACCAATTCAACACACACTCCTCCTGTGTATATGTGTGTGCAGGTTGATTACGTGTGTAGATTTGTGTGATTACTGCCTTTAGTCAAGATACAAAATCATTCTATCCAAGAATCCCTTGTGTTATCCTTGCATAGCCACCCACACCTCCCTCCTTCACCTCCTCACCCAGCATCTGGCAGCTGCTAATCTGTTCTCCATGCCTATAATTTTGTCATTTCAAAATGCTTTGTAAATGGAATCATAACCTTTCGGATTGGCTTCTTTCACTCAGCAAAATTTCCTTGTGATCCATCCAAATCATTATGTGTGTGTCAATAGTTTTCTCCTTTTTATTGCTCAATATATTCCCTGGTGTAGATGTACCACAGTTTGCTTAACAATGTTGTAGGACAGGGGTTGTTTTCAGCTTTGGGTTACTACAAATAAAGGTGCTATAAACATCCATTACAGTGTGTGTGTGCGTGTGTGTGTGTGAGAGAGAGAGAGGGAGAGAGAATGTAATTTTACATTTAGGATACATGCCTCAGAGTGAAGTTGCTGGGTTATATGATAACCACATATTTAGTTTTGTGAAAAACTGAGGAACTATTTTCCAAGTGGCTTTACCAGCTACGTATGACCCAGGTTTTTCACATCCTAACCATCATTTGGTGTTGTCACTCTTTAATATTTTAATTTTTCTGACCGATAATGTAGGATATCTCATTGTGCCTTTAATTTTCATTTCCTTAATGGCTAAGGTGTTGAATATCTTTTCATGTGCTTGTTTGACATTTATAGTTCTTCTTTGGAGAAATGTCTATTAAAAGTCCTTTGCCATCTTAAAAATTGAATTGTTTGTCTTTTTATTGTTGTGTTGTAAGCACTTTATATATTCTGAATACTAGACCTTTATCAGATGTATGATTTGCAAATATTTTTTCCCATTCTCTGGATAGTGTCCTTTAATGCACAGAAGTTTTAAATACTGACAAAATTCAGTTTATCCATTTTTTTCTTCTGTTGCTTATTCTTTTTGTGTCATATCTTAGAAACCATTGTCCATTCCAGCTTTATGAAGATTTATCCCCAAAGTTTCTTCTGAGAGTTTTCTAGTTTTAGCTTTTATGTCTGTTTTTAATCTATCATTTGGTATCTTTGATATGTTATGTTTGTATGTTTTAAAAATTTTTTCATCGTTGTAAAATACAGATAACAAAATTTCCCATCTTAACCATTTCTAAGTGTACAGTTCAGTAGTATTAAGTATATTTGCATTGTTGTGCAACCAATTACTGGAATTCTTTTCATTTTGTAAAAGCAAAACTTTATATTCTCAACAACTCATTTCCCTCTTCTCCCAGCCCCCAGCAACTATGATTCTAATTCTTGTTTCTATTAATTTGACTACTCTAGATACTTCATATAAATGGTATCATATAGTATTTGCCTCTTTGTGACTGGTTTAGTTTCCTTAGCATAATCTCCTACAGGTCCATTCATGTGGTAGTATATGGCAGAATTTCTTTTTGAAAGCTGAATAGTATTCCATTGTGTTTATACCACATTTTGTTTGTCTATCCATATGTCGATGGAAAATTTGATTGCTTCCACCTCTTGGCTATTGTGTATAATGCTGCTATGAACATGGGTGTACAAGCATCTCTTTGAGACCCTGTTTTCAATGCTTTTGGGCATATATGCAGAAGTGGAGTTGCTGAATCACATGGTAATTATACTTATAATTTTCTAAGTAAACATCATAGTGGTTATACCATTACATTCCCACTAACTGTGAACTGTTCCAGTTTCTCTACATCCTCACCAACATCTGGCAGTTTCTGGGTGGTGGTTGTTGTTTTTGATGTTAGCCATCTGAATGGGTGTGAGGTGGTATTCCACTGTATTTTTGATTTGCATTTTCCTAATGATTAGTGAAGTTGAACATCTTTTAATGTGCTTGTTAGCTATTTGTATATCTTCTTTGGAGAGGTGTTTATTCAAGCCCTTTCATAATTTTCAAAACAAGTGATTTGTTTGGTTTTGTTGTTGAGTTGTGAGAGTTCTTTGTATATTCTGGATCTTAATCCTTTATTATTACATGATTTGCAAATATTTTCTTCCATTTTGTAGGTCACCCTTTTACTCTATTGATTGTATCTTTTGGTACACAGAAGTTTTAAATTTTGATGTGGTCCAATTTATTTTTATTTTTGTTGCCTGTGTTTTTGCTATCCTATCCAAGAAGTCATTGCCAAACTCAACATCATGATGGTTTCCTTCTATGATTCCTTCTAAGAGGTTTTTTTTTTTTTTTTCAGCTCTTATATTTAGGTTCTTTGATCCATCATATGGTATCTTAGATATGTTGAACACTGTGAATGTATTACTTTTAAAAAATTTGAACAAGAAAAAAAAATTCAAACATGAAAATAATTCAAGCAAGAAAACAAACAACTGTGAAGCTTTTACTGGGTTGGAATTGAATTCATAAAGCTATTTGGGAAGAACTGACAACTTTGTAATGTTCAAACTTCACATATAGGAAAGTATTATGTAAAGTCATTTATTTGTAGGATATTTTTCTTTTTAAATTTTTTAAAATTAAAAAAAGTATTTTTGGAGGGGGATGTAATTAGGTTTACCTACTATTTTGTTTTTAAGGGTGGTACTTGGGATTGAACCCAGGACCTTGTATATGCCAAGCATGCGCTCTACGACTTAAGCTATACCCTCCGCCCTTATCTGTAGGATTTTTAATGAAGCTGATTGAATATCTGAAATTGTCCTTACATAGGTTTTGCATATTTCATGTGTTATTCCTAGGTACATTATATTTTAATGCTACTCTAAATACTATGTGTTCCTATTATATTTTTTTGCCATTTATTATTGGCTTTGAAGAAAACTAGGTTAAAATGTGTATTGTGTATTTCACTTTAATGAAGTCTATTTTAGTTATAATAGTTCTAATGCATTTTCTAATTATTTCTCTAGAATTGTCCATGTGGAGGAAAATACATGCCCTCATCTCTATTTCCACATGACATGTTTGTTTACAAGTATAATCCTGGAACATCAGCTTCACATTATTGGGGAGATCAGTAAGGTAGTGATCTCTAAAATAAATATAAATATACATGATTTCCCTTTATATCTAGAAAATATATTAGAAAAATTCCCTTCAGTTTACAGGAAAAATATAATAACCAAAAATAAAATATTCTCCTTCTAATGGAAGGAATATAATGCAGGAAAGAGTAATGACTTTATCTCACTTATTTTACCAGCATTACAAAGTATAGTTATTAAGAACATGAATTTTAGCAGAAACCTAACATTTACTAACCATGTAACTTTGGGCAGTTAACAAGCACTGTATATCAGAGAAATGCAAATCAAAACTACAATAACACCAGTCAGAATGGACATCATATAAAAGTTCATGAACAATAAATGCTGGAGAAGGTATGGAGAAAAGGGAACCCTCTTACACTGCTGGTGGGAATGTAGTTTGGTGCAGCCGTTATGGAGAGCAATAGGAGAGTCCTCAAAAGACTAAAAATAGACTTACCATATGATCCGGCAATCCCACTCCTGGGCATATATCCAATGGGAACCTTAATTCAAAAAGACACCTGCACCCCAATGTTCATAGCAGCACTGTTTACAATAGCCAAGACATGGAAATAACCCAAATGTCCATTGACAGATGACTAGATAAAAAAGCTGTGGTATATTTATACAATGGAATACAACTCAGCCATAAAAAAGAATAAAATAATGCCATTTGCAGCAACATAGATGTACCTGGAGATTTTCATTCTAGTGAAGTAAGGTAGAAAGAGAAAGAAAAATACCATATGGTGTCCCTTATATGTGGAATCTGAAAAAAGACAAACAAGACTCACAGACATAGAAAACAAACTTATGGTTATCAGTGAGGGAAAGAGGTTTATACCTACAAAGGGGTAGGTTGTTGTAATAATTATAGGTGGAATGCTTGAAACAATCTAGGTGAAATGCTTAGTGTAAGGGCATGATACATAATAAGTGTTAAATATACTGTCATTATTGTTACTTTATGGATAAGACGTTTAGAACAAAATTATGTAGCAAGATTATAGCAGGCATTCCTTTATTCTCTGTGGCACTAAAGGATGTTATTACTGTTTCAAAATTAACCATGATGCTTACCAGAGGTACACGTACCTTGAATGAAGCTGCAGGTGCAGAGATTCCCACTTACACACGTCCCTTTCAAGGCCAACTAATTTTTGGTTGGTCTCTGCTGTATGGTTCTGCTGGTTTTATTCTGGGCTCATTCGTGACTGCAGTCAGATGATGGCATGGCTAGGGGGATGAAGAATTTCTAATAGCTTCCATTATATGTATGGAAGGGTGAGAGAACTGAACTTGATGTCTCTAGCATCTAACAGGTTGTCATACCAACTATATTCTTTTTGTCAGTACCACACTGTCTTGATTTGCTATAACTTTGTGCCTCTTTTCAGAATTGTCTTGGCAATTCTAGTTATTTTGCTTTTCCATACAATTTTAGAATAAGCTTGCAAATATCTACAAAAAACCCTCCTGGGAAAGCTGCTAGGATTGCATTGAACCTATAGATCAACTTGGGGAGAATTAATATCTTAACAATATTGAGTCTTCCAGTTCATGAAGGTGATATCTTTGTCCATTGATTTAGGTTTTCTTTTAATGATGATTTGTAGTTTTAAACATACAGAAATTATTCATATTTTGTTAGAGTTATTCCTAAGTATTTAATTTTTTGATAAAGTCATTAGTATTTTTATTAATTTGAAATTCCAGTCATTCACTGCTGATAGATAAGAATATGATTGACTTTTGTATATTCACCTTGAACTCTGCAAGCTTGATAAATTTTCTGTTTAGTTCTAAAATATTTTGTAGATTCTTTGGAATTTTCTGTGCAGTCATGTCATGTGCAAATAGATGGTTTTATTTCTTTTCTTCAATCTTTATGTTTTTAAAAAATTATTTTTCTTACCTTATTGCACTGGTCAGGATTTCCAGTATAGTTTAGGAGTGGTGAGAGAACACACCTTACCTTTTTCCTGATCTTCATAGAAAACATTGTCTTTAACCATTCACATGATGTTGAATAAGAGTGGTGACAGAGTGCTAAGTGTTTTGTAGATGCCTTTATTAAGTTAAAGAGGGTTTCCAGTATCTTGCTGAGGGTTTTTATCATGAATGGATATAGAATTTTGAATTTTGTTCAATGCTTTTTCTATATCTAATGAGATAATCATATGGTTTTTCTTATTTGATCTGTCAATATGATGAAATTGATTGTAGCTTGAATATAGGAATAGCCTTGAATTCCTAGTATGAACCCCACTTGGTTGGGAAGAGTTATCATTTTTATTATTGATGGAATTAATTTGCTTATTTAAGTTCCTTTAATATTTGTTCTTTTCTTGACCATTTCAGATGTGGATCTTAATTTGGCACTGTATTTTGAATTTCCTTGCATCATTCTTATTTCAGTCATCTTCCTTTTACTTCTTTTATTTAAATGTATTTTCCCTTTCTGGTTTCCTCTCCTACTTTAAAAAGATATGGTTCTTTTAAAAGAATTGTCTTTTAATTTTATTGAGGGCAGGTTGGTATGTACAATGACTAGCAAATATTTATGTTATGTGGACCTGCTGAATTGTCATGAAATCTTTTCTTAGTTTAACAGCTGGTTTCTCTGATTTGCTAAAACATAAGGTGCATTTTTTTTTCTGGTATAGAAAAAGTGTGTGATATGAAAAGTTGTATTCTCAATAATGTTTTTATCTAGGCATACTTAGGCAACTAAGAATGATTGGATTGGCTGTATCTCCAAATACCCTGTCTGATCTTACCTAATTGAGCGCTAAAGATTGTAATTTTTGAATAGAAAGAGGGAAAAATGAAGTAGAAAAATCAAAGAGCCAATGCTATTTGTGATTCTGGCTTTGGCTGATATAGTTTAGGGACAGTCATTTGTTTTGCTGCTTATTATATTCACTGTGTCTCAGAGCTGGAGGCACATAGTGAGGGAGAGGTGAAGACTTTTCCTTCATTTTTGGGGGGCTTTCTATGCTATTTTATTTCAGTTGTAGAAAATGTGATTTATAGTCCAAAAATGTTTCTTAATCCATTTTGATTGACAATGCAGGTAATGGAAATTCCACTTGGATTTGTCATATGGTCTTCTCAGTTTTCGCTTACAAAGTTATAGCTGGTTTTTGTTATTTCGTGTATTGTCACGGAATTTTAATGGTGAGTTGGGTGTGAGTTGAGTTGTATCAGGCAGTGCTGATATGTTGCTATACAGATAAGCATCCTGAGATTTGTGGAGTAACTCATATAAAGTCATAAAGCCTGTCAATGTGAAAGTTTGTATTTAAATTTAGTTTTGCTTATTTTAGTGTCCCAAGTTTGGGAGTTATAATGAAGTTTAAGAAAGGGTTCAATACAAATAAGGGAATCAAATTGTTATATAGAGGAGATTCAGGTTTTATGAATTTGGAGGTGGAGCAATGCGGTATAATAAAATCCAAAGTGTGCCTGTTTCGTCTTGTAACTGAAGTTAAGTGTGAGTCCATGTCATTGGAACTGAGGCGTTCTGCGGCCAGGGAGCTAGGTATTAAGTTAATTAGACTGGGAATGGGGTTGGGTAGGGGATCCGATGAATAGAAAGATTAGCTCATTGACCAAAGTCATCAGGAATGGTGGTGTGACCTGTAAGTAACGGTGATGAAACTGGGGAAAGGCTGTCATGAGTTGACAGAACAGTGTGGAGCCAGGAACGTTCAGAGCTCTATCTCCTCCTGCCTAATTAGTGAGAGGGACTTCTGCTGGTGCAAAAGATTCATGAAGTAGTTGTATTTTCACAGCAAACCATGTTTCAGTGGAGGCAACACTTGTGGAAGAGTCTGAGACTATATAGAATAGTCTGTCTCACAGTTTGAGTAATTCCCTTGGTGTCTCTTGGGTCCCTGTGGGAGTGCACCCCCTTGGCTTCAGATCAAAACTCAGCGTCAGTGGAATCCAGCACTCATTTCCTGTCCTCATGTGATTCTACCTACACAAATTAAATTTCTTCCCACTTCCTTGATATGAAAGACTCTACTCAGATCCCAAGAATTCCTCTATTTTTGTTCAGTCTGTCTTGGTTTTCCCCAGCTAGTTTTTTGTTTTTTTTTTTTGAATTACTGTGAAACTCTCTAATTTTTCTTGGAGGCAACATTCCTTGGCCTTTGATTTTTTTTTTTTAGATTAATGTAGCATATAATAAATCTATCTGCAAAGCCATTTACAGCTGAATATTACAGACTTTGAATAATGTGAATTTACAATATTCATTCTGCAAGTGGAGAAAGTAGAATTCCCCTTGCAGAATGAATGACACTCTCCCAATTTACAAAAATTTGGTGAAGCCTTTTTTTTACATTCTTACATATTTCATGGAGACTTAATCATACCTCTTGTTGTCCTCTCTCCAGGAAAGAGAAGGGGAGAATAAAACTCCATCTGTTCTGCCTTCTAATAAGTTGAGAATTCATATAGTGATATACCTTGAAAATATTTTCCCAGCTTTATTTATGAGTATGTCCTTTAGCACCAGGATTAAAGTCTTTTTTTCTTCCCTTTCCATCAATAGTTCCTGGCAGTCTGTCATGGGGTGGTATTACGTAGGTCTGACTGATTTAGCCTTCCCAGAGTCCCATTTACTAGTCACTGGCACCTTGTGATTGTTTAGTATTTTATAAAGGAAATGATTGATGAGTTTGGTCTATTCAGGTATCAAAGTTAAGGTGACCAGGCTATAATTTTTAGGGTTATTGCTTTATTTTCTTCTTTAGAAGTAGGCCCTACTCGTGCTCTTCCTCTGTTTTTAGACTTCATAGCTGTTCACCGTGTGTTCAGAAAGATTGTTTCTACGATAAGTTCAGGACACATCTTAACTATTCCCAGGTCTACCTACCAGGGCATGCTGATCTGAAAACATCCACTATATTTAGTCTCTGACTCATTTATCTCCCATTGTGGATGAACTTTGTATCCTACTGCAAAGGTGGTAGACACTGTGTTTATTTGACCCCAGCTGAACCTTTTTTTACAGGCTTCTTACTCAAATTTAGAATAGAAAAAAAAGAAAAACAGTTACCCACCTGGAAGCTCTGTACTTCACAGGTCACAATCTCCCTATCCTGAGATGAGATGAGAGAAAAAATGGTGGTATTTGGAAAAACTCAGGAAAGGTGCCCAATAGTGGAGGGAGTACATGTTATTATTTTTCTATGAATCTCTTATCTTCGGTTGCCATAGAGTATTGGAAATTGGTCAAGGAAGCTTTGTTTAACTTTACTTTTCGTATCCAAAGAGTCCACAGTTACGTCAGCCTGTTCTCTCAGTAAGTCTAACTCAATTTTCATAACTGTGGAGTGGAGTTCTTCCTACGTACGACAAGCTAAACTTACTTAATCGGTTTACTGAATGAGCTGCACTCAGCAGAGTTGAAGCAGACGGCACCTTTATTCTTTTCCACTTGTTCTTTGGATTAGTTACATATTTCTAGCTTCTGGAATAGAGTCTCAGTCAGATTCCAAGGTTTCTCTGTTTCACTAAATAATCAACAGCACAATATAGACGAATATCAAAAATTTCATTCAGTTTAAAATCTCTTCTTCCCCAGTTTAGGTGTGCCTCAGGCTTAGAGGATTGGAGGGGTAAGACAGGCAGGAGTTTTGATCTGACTTTTTTCTTTTCTTACTTCACTGCATTCTCCACTTAATAGCTGTGATTTGGGGGCCTTTTAATGTTAGAATAGGGGAAAGAGAAGTCAGGGGCAGAAAAGCCCTCCTGGACTGTAGAGTTATGAGGTGGTGGTGATGCCCCGGGAGCATGATGGAGCTAAGCCTTGCCCTTCACACTGCCCCCCCCCCCCCCCCCCCCCCCGTGCTTCTTTTAGTTTAGTGAGACTCTCCCTGGAGGTGATCATCTGCAGTTCCTGGCAGGAGTGATGCTGCTTGCCCATGGCCAGCTTCATCCCTCCACTCCACATCTGCCTCTATGGGACACCTTTAACCTAAGGCTGCCTCACTCTTGGCAGGAGATTTTGGTGGGACTCCTGGCCCACCTTGACTCAGTCATTCCACTCCACAGGATTTGTACCTGATCCAAGGAAGACGGACCCCTCTGCCCTATTGTCAACAGGCGTGAAGCTTACTTGTGATACAAACTCTTTCTTCTTTAGGCAGCTCTGGCTATGTGTACTTCTGCTGTTTTGTTCATTCATAGATAAGGTAATTTGCCCTCGTGTCCCTTAAATTCCAGAGAGCGCATATTACCTTTTCAAATGGTTCTTTGGAAACCTCATTTGGCTTAAAGTGAGGCCAGCTTTGACCCAGCTTTGCATTCCTAAGACAAACCCCACTTGATCACAGTTATATCGTCTTTGTTCTATGTTGTTGGATTCCAATGGCCAATATTTTGTCAGGATTTTTGAATCTGTGTTAATAAAAAATATTGGTCTGTGATTTTGTTTTTTCTAAGTGTGCTTTCAGGTTTTGGTATCAGAGTTATGCTGGCCTCGTAAAACAAACTGGTAAATTTTTCTTCCTTTCATTAAAGTTTATATAAGGTTGATATTCCTTTTTCCTTGAATATTTGGTAGAATTCAGAACAGTGAAGCCATCTGAATTTGGAGTGGTTTTTCTCCTGGTGGGGCAGTTTTAAATTACATATTTAATTTGTTGAACAGAGTTCTGCCTCTACTTCTTGCTTTCAATTCTGCATGGATCTTATTTGTTTACCCATTATTTATCTTCTTTGGGGAACCAACCTTTTTTATTCTATGGTCATATAAGAACTGTCAATCACTGTGTTTTATACCCCAACCTCCTTGGAGGTTGTCAGTATGTTAGCCAAACTGACATAGCAAAGTGGGACTTTTCTGCTAGAAAAAGTGGGAGAAGAATGTCTCTTTCCTCTGCTGTAATGGTGCTAGGCTACTGTGAGTTTAGGGCTGCCAGTGGCCACTTTCCCCAACCACAGGGAGGAAGACTATCTGTGGTTAGAAAAGTAGACCAATTTGTGGAAGGAAGCAGAGTAAAAAGAAGGAAAGGAATGACACCTGATTATATCACTTGGACTGCCAGGTTAAATCATGCCTAAAACTAGTTCTGTTTTTGGACTTTTTAGATACATAAGCCTATAGACTATAATACATTTTTTTATTTTAATGTAAGTTGATTTGAGTTGGGTGCCTAGCATTTGCAATGAAAAGAAACTTGGCTAACATACTTTCAAGAATCTGTACGCTTGGGCTTTTAACCTTAATGTGGAAGCATGAGCTGTGACTTGGTGTTTAGGGACTTCTTTCTTTCTTTGCTCATTAGGTAAGTGGTGAAGAAAGGAGGGGTAGGTGTGCAGATGATCGAGTAATATTCCTTGAAATAAAATGCATTGAAAGAGTGACTCTGATCTTGTTTCAGAGGTATTTCAGTGGGGGAAACATGTGGCCTTGACATACTAAATGATCACTAAGAATGCATTTTACTTTTAAAACATTATAGTATGGCAACTAGATTTACTAGAAGCATTTGGTTCCGGCTTCAGAAGTGTTATGTACTTCCCAGATGGCATTTGTAGGCAGACCTGGCTTGTCCTGTTCTGGATTACATTCTCACATAAAAGAGCATCTCAAGTTACAAAATACTGACCGAGCCATGACTTTCTTTTTAAGGTTATTGGAAAGTCTGGAAATTGTTTTACCTTTCTATTGTAGAGATTGTTTTCTATCTACAATATAATGAAATGTGACATACTATGAATGTCAAAGATAGGCTTTGTTCTAAGAATAAACGAGCTGTACACTTGTCTATTTTGGTAAATACAGAAGTTTTTACTTTATGAGTTTATGGAATATAATACATACCTAAATCTCTAGCCATTGAATAATTGAGAAAAAAATCTACCAAGGCATTCTATTTAATTAACCTTCAAAAACTTCTGCTTGAAATTCCTTTATAACTTTCTTTTTTCCTTTATGACTTAAAGATTATGGAAATAACCTTTAATACAAATTCAGTGAACTTATATTTAGAAATAGCAGGTTTTAAAAACTAATCAATCAGGGAAATTGTTATACAATTATTCAAATGAACTGGATGGATAATTTTTATTTTACATTATGTTGTAAATAATCTGGTATTTTTTTAGGGAAGAAGATTTTATGTGAATCTGCTTTGGACCTTTGTGTTTGAAATAACGAAAAGAAATTCATGGAGCATTAAGATGGCTCCATGACATGGATCCTCAGATTGTAGCATTACTCATCCTTGTACATCAATAATGATTCTATTTCCAGGTGTAATGACATTTACTGGTTTGGAAACTATTTTCATCTTAATAGTAAATGTTAATGTTAAAATAGTAAATAAATGTTACTTTTATTACAAATCTCTTGGAGGTGTGATGACATTTGCTGATTGAATTTGAAAGTTAAGTACAATGAGATGTTCCCTCTCTGGCACTATATATATGGATTTTAAAGTTAGACAGATCCAGCTTCAGATCTCAGCTCTGCAACTAACTAGTTTGAGTTTGGGAAAGTTACTCAGTTACTTTTGGTCTAGCACACCAAACTTAAAGGGTAATGAACATAAATACAAAACAGAAACAGACTCATAGACATAGAATACAAACTTGTGGTTGCCAGAGGGGAAGGGGGTGGGAAGGTGAGGCGCGAAGCCCCATAAAAAGACCAGCAGGACCTCCAAGCAGGACCACTACTCTCTGGCCAGCACCGATTCCCTGGCCCAGAGGCTCTATCTCACTTTCTGCCTCTAAAGTGGCTAACTTACACCTAAAATCCTATTGGTTCCCTGAGCTCACTTCTGATTGGTTATTTCCTTCACTCCTGATTGGTTATTACTCTCACTTCTGATTGGTCCACTTCCCTAACTTCTGATTGGTCCATTTGTACTACTTCATTTGCACGGAGCTCACTCCTGATTGGTCTGTTTCTACAAAGCTTGTTCCTGGTTGGTCAACTTCTGTTATACTTTATTTGCATATGATGTTGCAAAGTGTAAAACTGGCAGCCTATAAAAGGCCTGTGTAACCCTACAGCCGGGTTCCAGAGCTTGGAGTGTTAACTCTTCTGGGCCTGCTGGCGTAGTGGTAGTTAACACATTTTTCGCCAACAAAGGGGTAGACTGGGAGTTTGAAATTTGTAGATACTGACAGGTATATATAGAATAGGTAAACAAGATTATACTGTATAACACAAGAAAATATATGTGAGATCTGGTGGTAGCTCACGGTGAAAAAGAATGTGACAATGAATACATGTAAGTTCATGTATAACTGAAAAATTGTGCTCTACACTGGAAATTGACACAACATTGTAAACTGGCTATAACTCAATAAAATAAAATTCAAAAAAAAAAATGAAAAGGGTAATGTGAGCAATAGTGATAATGCATCAAAGCATTTGTCATAGTGTCTGACATATAGTATTTCCTCAAAAAAGGTGAACTTCCAAATAGGATGGTGGAAACTGTCAGGTCCATGTGAAGATCTGAAACAGAATGGTTTCTGAGAGACCTTGCTACATGTGACTGATAACAGCCCACAATCCCACCACATTTGGTTTTTCAATAAGATTAGAACTATGGTAACATGGCTAAAATGTAAAAACCACCAGAGGAGTAGGTGAAGAGAGCATCCCTAAGAGGGACTGAAAGCAGCTCTCTGGGTAGAACAGAAAAAGAGGTTTTGTGTGTGTGTGTATGTGTGTGTGTGTGTGTTTGTATGTGTCTGTGTGTGTGTGTGGGGGGGGTACGGGCTGCAGGGCGGGAGGCAAAGAGATTATGGAAAGGAAAGCAAGTTTTCCTTTTCCTTAAAAAGATCAGAGCGTTTTCTGTGTGGTCAGGATTTTTGTTGTTGTCTGTGTCTTTTTCTTTAGTCAGTACACACTCAAACTGGGGATTTCCAGAGACTAGAAAGTGAAGCATCTAGAAGGTGGCCTCCGTGGCAGGAAAGCCATCCCAGTGGCCAGGGAAGATATGAGGAAAGGATCCATGAGGGCAATGCAGAGACTCAGAGAGCCACAAATCATCGCCTACCTCGGGACTTCCGGTTCTGGGAGAAACGTAAATCCCTTTTGGCTTCAGTTGCTGTCAGTTGAGTTTTGACGCTTGTAGTCGAATGCATTTCTATCCAACACTGTTGACAAACAGGTTTTGTGTAGTGACTGTCTTCTTTCTTTTTTTTTTAAAGAAATCGAAATTTCTTGAGATATGATTAACATACTTTACAATTCATCCATTAAAGCAATGTGTTTTTAAATGTGTTCACAGGATTGTGCAATCACCACCACAATCTAATTTTAGACCCTTTGTGCTTCCTCCCTCCCCCTCGAAACCCCTTATCCATCTACAGCCATTCCCTATCTCCTGCCTCCCCCAAGCACCTCGTGCCCTAGGCAACCACTAATCAACTTACTGTTTCTACAGATTTGCATATTCTGTACATGTCATATGAATGGAATCATATAATATGTAGTCTTATGTGTCTTTCTTTCACTTAGCATAAAGTTTTCAAGGTTCATATGTGTTGTAGCATGTACTAGTAATCCATTCTGTGTTAACGCCTGAGTAATATTCTACTATGGATTTACCACCTTTTATATTTCTCCATTCATCAGTTGATAGACATTTGGGTTGTTTCCCCTTTTGGCCTATTATGAATAATGCTGCTGTAAATATTCGTGTACAAGTTTTTTGTGTAGCAGTGTTTTTCATTTCTCTTGTATATATACCTAGAGGTGAAGTTGCTGCATAATATTATAATGATAATATTTTGGGGAACTGCCAAACCGTCTCCCTGCTCTGTGAACAGTGCATACTATGCAGCCGCACTATGAAACATTCCCGCCAGTGATACACGAAGGCTCCAGTTTCAACATACTCTCACCAACGCTTGTTAGTGTCTGTTTTCTTTTTTGATGATAGCCACTCTAGCGGGTATGAAGTAGGTATCTCATTGTGGTTTTGATTTGCACTTCTCTAATAACTGATGATGAACACATTTTCATGGACTTCTTGGCCACTTGTATGTATTGTACTTCAGATGTCTCTGGGAAATTCATATAATGCTATCGAGTAGGAAGTTGTATACTTGGATCTGGACCTTAAGAGAGAGCTGTAAGCTAAGTTAATACATCAGAAATCTGAGTGTGAGAGAGGATGGTAGCACCGAAAATGTAGAGTGAGGAGAAAAGAGGGCAGAATTCCAATTCCTTAGAATTCCAAGGAACATCAACCTTTGAAAGACAAAGAAGGAAGAGTCTGAAAAGGTGACTGATAAGGAGTAGCTAAAAATCTAGAAAGAAAATAAAAATTTCTGGAAAAAAAAGAGTTGTCATCTGCATCAAATGATTCAAGGTAGCTCCTTAACATGAGAGGTGGAATGTGTCTATTAGATTAAACCAAAGGAAGGTATTTGGTGCTGTTAATGAGAGCAGTTTAAGGGTATGCTCACATAGGTAGTTAGCTGCAGACCTGAGATTTGAAGACTGTCTAACTTTAAAACCCACATTCACAGTGCTGGAGAGGAAATACCTCACTGTAGTTGACTTTCAAATTCAATCAGCAAATGTTATCAAACCTGTAAGAGATTTTTTAAAAATTTATTTATTTTTAAATTTTGTTTTGGGGGGAGGTACTTAGCTATTTATTTATTTATTTTAGTGGCGGTACTGGGGATTGAACCCAGGACCTTGTGCATGCTAGGCACATACTCTAACCCTGAGCTATACCCTTCCCCCTCTAAGGGATTTTTAATAAAAGTAGTATTCTTTAATGTTAAGATGAAAATAGTTTTCAAACCAGTGAATGTCATCATGTCTGGAAATAGAATCTTTACTGCTGCACAAGGATGAGTAATGCTACAATTTGTTTCAGGACCCATGTCATGGAGCCATCTTAATGCTGAGTTTGTTACACACGAATTTCTTTTCGTTATTTCAAGCACACTTGTGCAGAGCAGATTCAGATAATAATCTATTGCAGCAGGGAAAAGGATAGAGAGGGATGGAGGAGGGTACAGCCAGAGGAGATGATATTTGAGCAAAGACCTGAGTGCAGTGAGGAACAGAACCATGGACATAATCAGGGGAAGGCATTTCTGGCAGAGGGAACACAAGTGCCCAGGCCCCAAAGTGGAAAAGGATTTATCAAGCAGGAGGCAGAGCAAGAAGGCTTAGAGCCTTAAGCCTTCATTCTACAGTGGAACTATTCAAAAGTCTCAAAGGATGCACTTTCTATCCTGTCTTTTTATCCTTTTTCAATGCTAAAAAATATCTGTTTTGAAAAAGAAATCTCACAGTGAAAATATTCAAGTATAGTGCAGTAATTTTTTTTCTGAAACATTTGGGAGTAAGGAGATTGTTGACATGGCTGGCCCACTACCCCAAAATTTTTAGTGTGTATTTTCTACAAAGAAAAATTGACCCCAGGGACAACATTTTGAGAAAACTATATGGGATTTTCTCAAGAGTTTCATCATTAAATTCATTAAATATATCTAAGAAGAACAATGTTTATCCTACAGTAGAATATATAAATAGAAATATAATAAATTAATATATTAATAATCAGCAGAAGTTGGTAGTTCAACATATGTTTTACTGTTTTATAGGTATTCAGCAAATACTTTTTGACTTAATGAATGAATAAATGAATAAATGAATGAAACACATTATTTCCTCAGAAAGATTTTAGAACATACCATTTTAAGTTCAGGCAGTTTAATCTGGATGCAATGTCCCTCATGTCCTAATTGTAATATCATATCATTCAGCTTTATTATTACTTTTTAGTTATTTTTATAAAGAAATATGTGTCAGAATAATGGTTTATTATCTAAGTGGATTTTAATAATAATAAAATATTTATTGTTTTTATAATTTTATTTATATAATCACTGACATGAGCAAGTTCGTAAATGCTAAAACACTATGTTGCTGAAGAGTTAAGTCTTTGAATTTATTAAAAATAAGAAAGACTTAAATGTAATTTTTATTAGCAACTCATGTGCGATTGACAAAGGAGTTATTTGAAATTATGGTTAAATGTTCTGCTTGTCTCCAAGTGTCTTAATATTGCTTCTAGATGACTATGTTTATATAATTTATTTTTTTATCATTTATTTTTTATATCCTTTATTTTTAATTTGCAGGTTTACTTCAATTTTTAACTTTGTATTTTTCTTTTACAAAAATAAATCAATATTAATGAAATATTTGTAGTTCTTACGTGCCAAAGAAGAATTTAATTAAGGCTAGATAACTGTCCAAGTGATCTGCTAAGTAATTGAATAGATTAAAAATGGTGCATTTCATGTGATTATTTGATTGACTGTAATAGGAAACCTGTATCTCATAAGGCAAGTGTTTCCTTTCATTCATTTTAATTGACACAAGTGCAAAAACAAAGCAAGCAATGAACTAGTAACAGAGCTCTGATCTGATTTCCGCTGATACAGCTATCGCTAGTGGCTCACGTTGCCTGGAGAAGGCTTTGTGCTGAGCAGGGATACAGTCCCTTATTCTTATGAGATGGATGACTTTGAAGGAGTCATGAAGATTCTTCAGAACACCTCTAGAGCCTTCATGATCATTGTGACATTTGTTCAAGATGCCTATTGGCGATACTTGGTATTTGTTCATTTCCTTTCTTGCATACCTGTTTGGCTGGCATGCCAAGAAGGGTATATCTAACTCCCCCTTAAAGATAAGTCAGGAAAACCCATCATTATAGTATTTACCAAGCTTCCTAGTAATTTGACTTGCCCACAACAAGTGCATGATTTTTTCTGGATGGTTTTAAATGGCTTCTTACTTTGGTAATTGTGGAGTGTCTTCCTCTAGTGATGATGAAGGTATCGCCCCCTTTTTTGTAACATTAGTCTGTACGGATCTAGGTTAGTCTGCTGTGTCTTTGAGGTTGTTTGTAGCAGTGCAACCCCTTGGATTGTCATCATTGCCTCATTCCTGTGCAATGCTTTTTGAATAATCTGTAACTTCAAGATATCTTTCACTAGTGTTTTATGTGCACGCCTTATACCCCTTAGGCAGGTAACAGAGTGGTTAATGATTGTGGAGTTGTAAATTCCTGGCTTTGAACTCTAGTTCCTTCACTTAATGGCTGTATGATTTGGGGCAAGTTGCTTATTCTCTTTGTGTTTCAGTTTCTTCATTTATAAAGTATTGAAAACAGTAATAGTAGCCTACTGCCTGTTACCTGCCATGAGGTTTAAAAGACTAATGTGTTAAAGGACTAATGTGTTAGAGAACACTCCTTGGCACATAGTAAGTACTAAGTAAATACTCAGTAATAAGTGCTAAATGTCATTAATAGGCACTAAATGTATTTGTGTTGAGTGCACTGGTACCCAGCAAAATACTTCCCAGCTCTGTGTACGTGCAGTTGGGACTGAGGCTGTGCAGATAATCTTTCCCTGTCTCCTCCTCTTATTTCTAATTCATGTCCCAACTGGTATAGGGCATTTTAAGCCATGGTTAAAGGCAGTCTTGTGAGTAAGCCATAGTCATGTCTCACTCTCACCTGCATCAGTAGAATGGATTAGCATCAACGAGTATGCATCTCTCTTCCTTGACCACAAGGTAACTCTTACACTGTCTTTTAACCTTAGCAAGCCAACCTAAAGCCTGGAGGAAACACTTGGTGCAACTCCTAATAGTTGTCTGTGTAACCTTCCCACACGCATCAGGTTTCTAATTCCAAGGGCTTAAAGAAGGGTGAATATTTTAAAAGACAAAGTCTTTGAACGCAGCAAACATGAATTCATTTATTATCATCAGAAAACATCTAAACTTTGTAGTAAGTAACAGAACAATCTTCGCGAATGGACTGAGTCTGCCTCTGGAAACAATAGTTTCTAATCTGGAGATACAACTTTTGTTATGTTTTATGTCAAGGAATGCTATTGCTCCATATTTATATCAGAAATTTGAAGGTAAATCCAAATTAATTTAGTTTTAAGATACTTAAGAATTTTATGATACCGTTTGGCGTATCACAACCTAGGTATCACAAAATGAACCTTGGGAATCATTGGCCAGTTTGTAAGTCACCATTCACACTTGTCAAAAAATCAAAATAAATGCACTGACTATGCTATCATCTGCAGATTACATTCACCTCTAGACCCAGCTAGAGATATTACATAGCAATTTGAAATAAAAAGGACATACTTCTGTGTTATACGGCCAAGGATGAGCATAGAAGAAACACAGAGAAAAAGATGAGATTAAATATTGACTTTTTTTGTAGTCAGAGAACTTACTGTCAATGAGTAATAAGCCATGAGAATTCTTAGAATGTATTAAAAGAACTTATTACTGAATAGGTTGTTGACACTGAATGCATGGAGGAAGAGGGAGGAGAAAAGGGAATTTGGTGGTTGGAAAAATGTGTGGGACTAGAATGACTGACCTGGTATTAAGACTCTGAGTCCAAGAGATGAACAAATGCATTTTTCTTTCTGCCTTCGTAAATCACGACTGACCTGTTCAAGCTGGATTCTTCAACTAGAGCAAAACAGAGGTCAGCTTGACATAAACCCATGGACAGGAGGCCCCTGAAGATTTATGTAGATTGGGGAAGATTCTGGGTTTTCTTCTTTCCTTCTCTTTTTCCAAACTCCCACAGAATGTCATAGGGAGTCCTGGATATGTCCCAGGAGCCAGGCAGGGGACAACTGAGGGTAATATGACAAAATTGAATTAAAGTTTTCTTAACTAATGATCTGAATTGACATCAGAATTTGCCACCCTTGCTGTTTCTGTGTGGATTGAACACATGTATTGATATATTTCTCCTGCTATGCCATAGCACTAACCAGATGGTGGGTCCACTTTTCTTGTTAAATTTCTAGCTAAAGTGAAGTCACATTTAGAACTAGAATGGTACATTAGTCTCATTAATCAATATAATAAATGTTTTCTGAGTGATACTGTGCTAGTGTGTGTGTATGTATGTGTGTGCATGTGCACTTGTGTGTCTGTGTGTATGAAAGAAAAAATCACAGGCTGATCCCTTAAATATCTGCTGTTCTTTGAAGGGAGCTGAAGCTTGCACATTGTCAACTCAGACACAGGCCTAGATGCTATAAAACTACTTGGCCCATGAAGATGTGTGGAAAGAGAGTACAGGCATTCTAAATGGAGGGAACTTTATAGGCCAAGACATAGAGGCAATGAAGTTCAGATGTTTATGGGGAATGTTTCATTCATTCATTCAATAAATATTTACAGAGTACCTGTTATATGACAAATACTGTCCTAGACCCTGAATATCCAGCAGTAAACAAGGAAAAATGTTTGTTCTCATGAGACTTTCATTCTGAGAGACTAGGGACTGACAGTAGACTTAGATAATTTCTGACAGGGGTAAGTATTATGAAGAAGACAGCAGAAGGGCAGAAGCTGGG
The DNA here is from genome assembly GCF_048773025.1 of Camelus bactrianus. Classification (NCBI taxonomy): domain Eukaryota; kingdom Metazoa; phylum Chordata; class Mammalia; order Artiodactyla; family Camelidae; genus Camelus; species Camelus bactrianus. The sequence continues at coordinate 22,851,695 of NC_133559.1, forward strand.
TGGAAGACCTTAGGTAGTGTGGTCAAGGAGGGGTTTAGTTTCGCTGGAGAGTAGGTTCTGTGATTGTGAAATAAAAAACTAGAAAGATCTGTATTGGGGAGGGGAGTAGTCCACGGAATACCATGAATGTCAGTCCTGGGAAGTTCTTTTGGGGCATTTCTAGAAAACACTAAGTACTTTTGAAATAAAAAACTAGAAAGATCTGTATTGGGGAGGGGAGTAGTCCACGGAATACCATGAATGTCAGTCCTGGGAAGTTCTTTTGGGGCATTTCTAGAAAACACTAAGTACTTTAGTTCTTAAAGAAGTGAGATCTGATGCTCACTTTCCCGACCAATGGTTGTTTCCAGAACCCTGTGTAGAGGGACTCTTGTATCCATGCTTGACAGTGGAAATGGTCTTTCTCTATTTGGGCATTATTACATCTGGAGTCATTTAACTTTTTTCAGCTTCTAAATGCCCAAGACGCTAATCTTGACAAGCTCATCCAGGAGAGGGTTAAGAATTTTTCTCAGTTGCTTATAGAGTGTTTTCAAATCACATTTAACTTCAGTTTATTATTTTTCCTGTGTTTCACTAACATTACCTCGCACTGAAGTCTATCCACACGGGAATCAACAAGTTCAACCACTTTTCAGTTGCTTTTGTAAGAATGACCAAATAAAAATTTGAAAAAAATGAATGTCATTTCTTTACTTCCACACCTAAGGAAAAAAGCCTATATGGGTTTTTCTCAAATATTCTAGTAATATAATTTTTTTATTCAATGCAAATACAGACTATTTTTAGCTCATAAGGAGGAGTTTTAAAGAAAGTTTTAAGCATGTGACCTGTAGTGGAAACTTGTCATCTTAATGATTTTTTTTTCTTGGCACAAAAACTATTAATTAAACACGGTTAGCCTTGTTATAGCTCTAAACATCTGTACTTCCCTTAGAAGATCTTGTAGTTCATAAGGCTTACAGGATAGCTATCTGGAGTAGGTCTTAGGAGAAGAAAACAGTTTTCACAAATTTAGCTGAATGATGTCAAAGAAATAGGCAATATTGAGATCATTGGCTGAAAATGTGTGAGGAAGGAAAGGCTTGAGAACGTAAGAGTGGGGCTGGATTCTGGATCATATTAAAAATTAGAAAAAGGAGAAAAACATGAAAAAATGGGGCGGGAGGAAGCCCCATTAAGGGGCTTCCTTCATTAAGCCCATTAAGCCCCCTTCATTAAGGACACGCAGTCCCATGAAATCAAGCCACAGTATCATACTTGTTAATTTTGCCTGTTTTACAGAAACATCACCTATAAAACTGGACACTAACATATAAGAAGGGAAAAAGTCATTGTTGCTTTTTATAAAATTATAGCAGATACTCAGAAAAGCAATAGACTAGATGAATTTTAAGCTTTCAGGTATAGACTAAGAGTGGCTCTCAAATTATTGTGCTGGGCTGTTACCCTTCTTGATTTCATTAAGTTTATGAAATGTTTTTTTCAAGGTTTTTACAACTGGTAGGTGGACAGTGGGAGATGCAGCGCAGCAGAGTTTACAGGGACCAGGGTTTAGAGCCTGGGTGCCAGGTAAGTGGTAGGGAGATTAAAAGAAGAAAGACAGGAATCGTATATGTAATAGTCAGCTTGGACATACTGTCTTATCCAACAGAAATGAATTTTTCTCAGTTCTGGAGGCTGCAGGTCCAAGATCAGGGTTCTAGCTCTTTTGGTTTCTGGTGAGAGCTCTTTTCCTGGCTGCCTTCTTACAGTGTCCTCACATGGCCTTTCCTTGATATGTGTGCAGGGAGGGAGGGAGAAGGAGAGTGGCCAGTTCTCGAGTGTCTCTTCCTGCATGGATGCTAGTCCTATAGGAGGGGCCCCACTCTTGTGCTCTCATTTAACCTTAATTACTTCCTTAGAGGCCCCCACTTCCAATATAGCCACACTGGGGGATTAGGACTTTAACACATGTATTTTGGGGGGCACAAACATCCAGTCCATAAAATACAGGAAAAGGGATGAGGCTTCTAACTGAGGCAGGAAGAAAAGTTTTACTACAACTGAACAATCAGTTGGTCTCTGAGCTTCCTGGAAAATAAGGCAAAAAGGGAAACATAATAAGCAGTGTGAATTTAAGTTGGTGGACAAACGTCTTTGACGTCTTAAGCCTATTCTCTCTCACTGTGTGTTTCTGTTTGTCAAAGTAATTTCAGACATTGAGAGGTAAGGGCAGGGAATGGGGAGGGATGTATTTTGGGGGCTAGAAATTCTGTTGCACTTCATATCACACTGTAGATTTTTTTTTTCTACATAGAAGGCTGATTTCAAACACTGCTTTTATCCCTTGGAGACTGGGTGGAAGATGTCAGGAAGTATGAGCTCTGGACTGGAGTTTGGTTTATTGCCACGAGAATTAAATATTGGGCTTTTTGAACTGTCAATGCCTATGCAGGAATGAAGGAAAACAAGTGGTAAAGTCACAAATCCTGCAAGCAAATTGTTTCAGATCTGAGGGGGATTTGTAAACCCTAATGCTGGTTCAAATTAGTAACATACTTTTTACCAGAAGTGCTAAAGAAGGTCACTTACGTTAATTCTTTTGTTTTCAACTGAATTTAAAATGATTTTATCCTGAAAATTACCATTATCTGTGCAATAACTAAAGGCAATTTATTGGTCATAAACTAAAGTTAGCATCTTTATTTAGATGCTCAGGGTTGGACAATGTAATGTACACAGTGTAGAAGGTCACAAAATCATATGAATAGCTGTGTTAATAATTAATATTTAGTTCTTAAATGGCTTGTGCCACTCTTATTTTTGTTTTTCAATCGTACCATAATATCTTCCATTAAGTACAAAGACCCTTCCAATCATATCTCCTAGAGATCATTTCACCCATTGCTCTGCTTGGCTGTTAACCTCTCGTCTCTCTCTTTAGCAATGGTGAAGTGGGTCACTTTTCCTCAGGGAAGAGATATCTATGGCTTGTTGCTTTTGCCAATAACAAAAATGTTGCAGAGGCAGGTGGCAAGGCTGTTTGTTGTCTTTGGCATCTTTCACATGAAGTGTATCAAAAGAACCAGAAGACCGCTCCCTGTTGGTGATCACACGGATTCTTCCCAGGTTAGCGCTTCTGGTCAACATACTCAGGTTACCAGTGTCAAACTTGATGAAATGGGTATTCTGGTTAGTCTCCAAATTAGTCTGAAGGGTGTCATTTACCTTGATGACAGGATCAGGGTAGTAGTTGTTGTAAACATCATGAGTTACCAGAGGAGAGACTCCTTTTGTGTCCACAGAGATCTTTCTCACCTTGTACGATTTGTACTTAGCTTCCTTGGGTGTAATACAATGAACATCAAAGTGCCTTGGTGTCATGGCAGAGGTGGAAATTCTCTCTGGTCTTGTCAAGGCTGATGACATCTGTTATATCAGCAGGGTAGGTTTATATCAGTTTGGACCTTGCCATCAATCTTAATGAACTGTTGCATCCAGACCTTCTTTACTTCATCTCCTGACGGAGTGTACTTAAGTCTATTCCTTCGAAAATGATGAGGGGGAGACATTCTCTCAAGCTTGTGTGGATGGATAGATGGGTGAGAAACAAACATATTCATCAGTTTATTAGCATCCAGTGCTTTGGTGCTGCTACACACTTCAGATCCTTCTTGGGCCCATGGTTGTGCTAGCCATGGAAAGAGCATTCTTCAATTCTTTTTAGCTTGTCTAAACTTTCTTTGAATGCAACTTGGTTCTTAAACCTACTTTGTTTTCCCAAAGTGGTAAAAAGGGAAAAAATAATTTCTGATCACGGAGATCCTTTCAAAATGGCAAATTCAAGACTAGCAGTGTCTAAAAGTATAACCAGAAAACAAGTATAATGTAAACGCAAAAATTTTAATTCTTCATTCATTCTTTTGTTCACTCATAATTTGATCAATTTTTATCGAGTACCATCTGCACAGCAGGATATTTGTTAAGCTCTGCCTAAAATTGGGTCTCTTGGAACTTCCATGCTATTAGAATGCAGTGCTGTTGACAGCTGCCATCCTGGAGATTTGCACAGTGTTACTGGAGAACACTTATGGGAGTCAAACTCTTCCTAGATGAGAAACTTTGGGTTAATTTCTAGAGAAAGGGGCACATGAGCTGTAAGATGAATGGGAGCAAGCCATGGGAAGGGCAGGGAGCTCCAGAGTTGACATTAGATGCTTGAGAGAGGCTAGTTCAAAGGCAGAGAGGCTCAACTGAGTGGTACCTTAGAGAGTGACACGTGTACAGTGGAATACAGAGTGAGAGGAGTGTGAGGCAAGGGGGAAGGCTAGAGCAGAACTTTGCATGCCATGCTAACTCTCTCCTCAAAGCACTCCTAAAACCTTAGAAGGGTTTCAACCATTGGATTGGGGTGATCAGATCTGTTGTTTGAATGCCAGTGCCAGTAGGAGTGTGGCAAATAGAATTGAGGGTGGGGTGTGAGAGCCGTGGTCTGGGATCAAATTAGAAACGATTGCAGTAATCCAGGCAAGACGTGATGAGGTCCTGAACCAGACTGTTAACTATTTCCCAAAGACATAAAAACAAATTTCTTACACAATCCTGGGCCAGATGCTTTAAGCAGTTATTTAGAGGAAAGCAGATCATATCTGTTTACAGGCAGTGCTAGTTCATTTTTTTCTTTCTCATTAAACAAATATAACCCATCAAAGCAATTTAGAAGCCGTATGATATTTTGTAACTTCTTAAGAAAAAAACAACAGATAAACACATATTAAATCACCCATGCTTACAAACAGTCTACTCCCTTTCCAGGCAACCCAATGCAGATTATTTAGAACCAAACTCATACGTTCTAATATATTGTAGCATATATTTCTGTTGTCCGCCAATCTATTTTCAAGTCTGCGTAGGTATGACTGTATACCATGATGAGCGAATGAACTGGAGAAATCAAAGTTATTTGATCTAGTTTTGTGATTTATAATTTTCAAATCAACATGAAGAGAAAATAGCAGGCATCAGACATCCATCTATGCTCGTACCAGGTCACACACTGTAATTCTATCCAAGCACAAGTTTCCATGGTAAACAGGGCAGGGCTTGCCAACACTTCACAGGTTTCCAAAAAGCAGCTATGTCCCCCTTGGGAGAACTTTGTAACTGGAAAAGAAAATCTTCACAGATGAAATCTCCAGCAAAATAAAGTCACAGACTGTGTTTCTGTAGCAGGCCTTTTGCCAAATGTCTCATCAACAAGTGTGGCGTTGGCAGTGACCCGTCCTGTGGTAGAAGTGGTAAAATGCCTCCACCAACCCTTGTTTTTATTTGCTCACAGCTTCCTAGAAAAAAAAAAAATCTTACTTTGAGATGAAATTTTCCACGTTTCATCCCAGTCCAAAGGTGACTTAAATTTTTTTTTTTTTGGAAAGTTGAATTAAATTCAAGTGAAATTTGTAAAGTTTAGTCATTTGGGGAGCTACGTGTACACAAAGATCTCACTGGGTAACACGAAAAAATCACATTTTCATTTTCCTTGTGACTTTTGGAAGACTAACTCCTTTTGATTCTTTTTTTTTTTTTTTTGAAAGGACTTAACCCTGTCTCAGTTAACAGGGGCAGGAAACCAACCATTTTTTCAATTCAGTCAAATTTTTTTTGCCTAAGGAGAACTAGTAAGACTTTATGTATTAAATCTACTAGTAGTTAAGAAATTTTGGAATGTCCCCACGTACATTTGATAGAAAAAATATTTGAAAATGACGTCTGTAATTCAATGAAATTCAGTAAATCTAGTAAGTACCAGGCACTAAATGAGTGCTTAGTGTTTTAGATATATAAGCTGAATGAGGCAGGTCCTGTCCTCCGGGAAAGTATTGTTTGGTGATGGAGACAAGAGTAATACAAATGGCAGTACTGTAAGTCAGGATACAGTGAGTGTTAAAGCAGAGAGATGAGCAAAGTCATGTGGGGCCACAAGAGTATTGACTGCAGGATGGAAACTGTTTATTCTATGTTTTGAAGGATTGAGAGTGGCAAAGATCAGTGAGTTGGGGAGGACTTTTCAGACTAGATATCAGTGTGAGCAGAGCCATTGAAGTTAGAGATGGGACTAGTCAAGGTGGCTGGGATGTTGGGTGTGACAGGAAGGAGTAGAAAATAAAGTTAGGAAAAGTTGCAAATTTAAGCTCAGAGTTTCTCTACCGGTTTTGGGGGGGTAAGTGGTTCTTTGTCATCTTAAGGAGTGTGTGTCCCTGGTCCCAGCTTTCTAAAAGCCAGCAGTGCTCCATGGCATTTTGACTACTGAAAAGAATCCTCACACATTTTCAAATATGCCCTGGGGGAAGCAGTATCACCTCTGCAGAAAAGGACTTGAAGGCGCCTTGGGTTCCAAGTTTGGGGGCAGTCCTTGGTTGTGTAGGTGATGAAGTTCTGCTAAAACGGTTCTGACCAGAGCGAGGGAATGAGCAGCCCTGGGATTCAAGACAGTGATTCCTGGAGATTGAATCAGAGGAGGGGAAAACTGGGGTAATCATTTCAGTCTATTGCAGTGGTCTTGAGAAGAGTCAGTACGGACTAGAGCTAAACAGTTTCATCACACTCATGCCTGAAATCATTAGTAGACATGATTATGGTGGTTTTAGGTATTCCTGTTGCCTCTGATACTCCACCGTCCTGCTCTGCAGAACTCCTGGTGCTTTAGCTGCTTTCCTGTTTTTTTTCTTTCCCCAAATTAATATCATATGATAAATTCAGTATTACAAAAACAAGATTTTTAGAGGGTGATCATAACACTCTTTCTACAACACACTTTCTAATTATAGAATAAACACGTCGGGGATGGAAAGCTCTATTTGAAAAACAAGACAAAAAAGAATGCTGTTTCTCTGTTTCATTTTAGTGTTTGGATTATTTCTTGAGTGTTTTTTTTTTCTTTCTTTTTTTTTTTTTTTTTGTAAGGGAGTCTCTGTTGACAGCAGATTGAATAGTTTCTGAATCCCAGATGTCAGTGCAGTGGAAACTCAAAGTGGATAGGCAGATGGAGTCTTTCAGAAGCACCACTAGTTGCCAAAACAGAAGACGGTGCCCAAGGCAAGGGAGGCAGGGAGGCAGTGTCACTACTCAGATGTGTGCAGGAAATCCTCGAGACTGGTGGTGAGGGGTGGAGAGCGTGGCTGCCCTCACAGAGCACCAGTCTGCACGCCTCGGAAGGGTGTCCTGACTCAACACAGCAGTTGTGATCACATTTTGTAATGTGTCCTTCTCTCCCAACTGCTGAAACATTGCTGCCTTCTGGTTTTCCCAAGGAACTTTGGAAGGGACTATACTGACAGAAGATCAACCACAGATATGTTATGCTTAATTTTTTTTTTCTAAAAAACCCTCTTCAGGAAACTTTCAGGTGGTTTTTCATTTGAAACAAAATGGGATTGCAGACCCATTAAGCAACTGAAAACTTGTACCACATCTATGCAGAGGCCCAAGGACTTGAGATCACAAATTTGAATCTGATCTGAGTCATTAGCGAGACACTCCTTCTCCAAACCTCATCTGAACTTTCAGCTAGTTTCCTGTTAAGGGTCTCTAAAACTGGCTTGGGCCCCTACTCAGATTTACTAGGGCTATATTCTCTTTAGTTTCTCTTGTGCAAAATTGTTAATTTTGCTCTTCATTGAGGAATATACTGAAAAAAAAACCGATTACAATGTTTCTGATTTTCCTGGTACCTTATATGTTATAAGGCATTTTCATATATGTTAACCCATTAAATACTCTGAAGCTCAGAGTATTAAGGGGTTTACCCAAGGTCACAGAATGGAAAATCCAGAACTCAAGTCCAGGTCGTTAGGCTCTGAGCCCAAGCTGTTCCCTCTACAGTTTGTTGTTCAATTACTAGCACTTTGATCCCCTGACCAGATGGTGAGGAGGGCCAGAACTTCTGAGCAATAAGATCTTTCAGTTCTGACCTAGGGTCTGCTGCTTTGAACAGTAAGGATCAGTTCCACTGGCAGTTTCCAGCACTCTTGTTTAGAAATTGCTATTGATGGCAATAGCTTTTGTGGCTCATGGCCCTCAGTGACAGGCAATGCCAGTGGTCGTCCAATCTCCTGGTGACCATTCCTTCCTATACTTTGCATGCAGTGACTCCCAGCCGCATTTTCTGTTGGCTGTGGTCATTCCCAGTTGCTCCTGTCAGAAGGTCCTCTGGGTCATTCCAGAGTGTCTTGCTTCCTGGAATAGCTCCTTGGCAAGCAGACAGCACAGCATCACAACCTTAGCACCACCTCTAAGGGCAGCTCGCAGCTCTGCTGCTCCACAGCTCTTCCTGGAACTTCTTCAGATAAGCCCCCAAAGTGGCTTAGGGGAAGCAGGACTGTGGGAGGCCTGTACTTTCACACTGCTTCTTAGGTTTTGCTGGACTCTGAGACAACGTTGGGTTTCCTGAATTTCCTTTGGTTCCGAGTGAGCGCCTTGACATTCTTCTTTCAGAAGTCCCATGTACTGCCCATAAAATTTCTCTCTATGTGCTCAGTCTTCCCTTACTGTGTGTTTACGTGAAACCAGCCCCGGAAATTGCTCAAGTATCCAGACTCAAACTCTTATGATTTTTCTAATAGTGACGCTAAGTTATGCAGGAATTCAAAATTCGTCTCCATAACCACTTAGCAATAACAGTAAGGTAAGGTTTACTCAGGGCTTGCCGCATGCCAGGGCTTTTTGTAAGTGCTGTTAGCTCTTAAAGCCCTCATAACACATCCCTGAAGAAAGTCCTGCTGTAAGCCCCTTTTACAAACAAGGAAAAGGAGACTTAAGAAGTTCAAAGACCTGTTCAGGAGGCAATGAATAGGAGACCTGCCTTCTGGTTGTTTCTGATTTCCAGACGTTTCTAATGGATAAGAAATGATTGTCACGTTAAAAAATTTGAGTACATCCTTCATCCTTGCAGAATGCCACATTTTCCCTGAGGGCAGACTTCTTTAACCCCCCTGTGATCTGGGCAGAGCTAAGACTTCTGTGGCAGACACTTCTTTTCTCTCCTACCAGCCATTCCTGGTTCTTCTTTGCCAAAGTCCCAAGGTGCTTTCAGATGGCAGTGTGCTGTGGAGCCCTAAGGATCTGCGTCCTCATTGTCTTCTTTCAGCCACAGTGGTCCCATTCTTCTTTGCATGTTTGGTATAGAGGCAGTTTTGGATGAATTGGGGGACCTTTGGGAGCATTTCTAGACAGGATATTACACTTTGAGTGAAGATAGAACGACATGAGGAGAAAGCCCCTTTGCTCTTACTTTTCCCTTCCTGCTGTGGATAATGTTGAGTGAGGAGGTAACCGGGGCTTGGGGAGCTTGTGGCCATTTACAAGCCTGAGGATGGAAACCAATACCCTGTGGGATATTAACAAGATAATAATAACAACAACAACAACAACAATAATAATAATAATAAAACCTGGGTCTTTTTAATGTCATGGAGCCTCCAGTTTAACCCTGGGACCACTTCTGAGTTTCTCATGAACTTGACCATAAATGTCCTTATATTTATGCTGACACTCCTCAAACTATGAGAAGTACCTGCTGGTTCACAAACTGTTACTGCTCTGTAAAGAGATAAGAACAGAAATTGAGAATAAACATTTAGATACTTCCATAGTACCTTGTTTAACATTATTGTAGACTTGTTGAACAAGGTATTGACCAGTCCAAGATGAATTAAAAATGAAAACAGCAACAATACCATAGGTAATTTAGTTGATAATTAGGTTGATTTTTTTCTTACTGTTACCTAAGAGTATTATTAACCTACAGACTCATAAGAAAAGAAGTTTATGCCCACATGACTGATACACTTTCAAATTTAAACAGATTTATTTGTTTTTTTAATTCTTATTTTTATTGAAGTGTAGTCAATTAACAATGTTAGTTTCATGTGTACAGCAAAGCGATTCAGATATATATATGTATATAAAGATATTTCAGATTCTTTTCCATTATAGCTCATTACAGGAAATTGAATATAATTCCCTGTGCTATACATTAAGTCTTTGTTGTTTATCTATTCTATATACAGTAATGTGTATCTATTAAGGCCAAACTCCTAATCCATCCCTCCTGCTCTTTGCACCCTATGAGCACAGTTTAAAATTAAACAGATTTATGTCACATGGTAGAGACCTAGACACAACTGGCTTTTCCCTTAGAGTCTGTCTTAATAAGCAACCCAAATTGTGTTTTTCTGTTTGATCTGATTCTTCTGTAGTTGTCACCCTTTGAGGGAAAACCAAACCACTTGAGGAAAGCAGGGAAGCACAGACTGGTCACTTATTAAATATAGCAATAGTGTGAAATTGGTGACATACAGCTCAGGGCTCTATCATGTGGTCCTTTAGGGGTCCCTTCCACCCAGCCAGCCTGTCACTCCTCTTCTTTTCTCCCCTATTCTTGTTTTTGCTCTCAGCCTGACACCAATTAGTCTTTTTATTTTTAAGTTTAATTTTTTATTGAAATATGTTGTATTAGTTTCTGGTACACAGCATAGTGATTGAGTTATACACACACACACACACACACACACACACACACACGTATATTCTTTTTCATTACAGGTTACTACAGGCCCTTGACTATAGTTCCCTGTGCTCTACAGTAGGACCTTGTTGTTTATCTATTCTGTACATAGTAGTTTGTATCTGCTAATCCCAAACTCCCAATTTATCCCTTCCTACTTCCTTCCTCTCCTGGTCACCAAAAGTTTGTTTTCTATGTCTGTGAGTCTGTTTCTGTTTTGTAAATAAGTTCGTTTGTGCCATCTTTTTTTAGATTCTACATATAAGTGATATCATATGATATTTGTCTTTATCTGACTTACTTCACTTAGTATGATAATCTGTAGGTCCATCCATACTGCTACAAATGCCATTATTTCATTATTTTTTATGGCTGAGTAATATTCCATTGTGTGTGTGTGTACTACAACTTCTTTATCTAGCCACCTGTTGATGGGCATTTGGGTTGCTTCCATGTCTTGGCTATTGTAAATGGTGCTACTATGAAAATTGGGGTGCATGTATCTTTTTGAATTGGAGTTCCCTCCAGGTATATGCCCAGGAGTGGGATTGCTAGATCATATGGTAAGTCTATTTTTAGTTTTTTCAGGAATCTCCATACTGTTTTCCATAGTGGCTGTACCAAATTACATTCCCACCAACAGTGTAGGAGGGTTCCCTTTTCTTTATGCCCTCTCCAGCATTTATCATTTGTGGACTTTTGAATGATGGCCATTCTGACTGGTGTGAGGTGATACCTCATTGTAGTTTTGATTTGCATTTCTCTAATAATTTGCAATACTGAGCATCTTTTCTTGTGCCTATTGGCCATCTGTATGTGTTCACTGGAGAAATGTTGATTTAGGTCTTCTGCCCATTTTTTGATTGGGTTGTTTGTTTTTTTGTTATTGAGTTGTATGAGCTGTTTATATATCCTTGTTGCTTATCTATTTTATAAATGGTAGTTTGTATCTCTTAATCCCATACCCTTAATTTGCCCCTCCCCCATCCTTCTCCCCTTTGGTAGCCACTAGGTTATTTTCTTTGCCTGTGAGTCTATTTCTATTTCACATACATAATTCATTTGAATTTCTTAGATTCCACATGTAAGTGATCTCATACACTTTCTCTCTCTGACTTACTTCAATAAACATGATACCCTCTAGGTCCACCCACATTGCTACAAATGGCAAAATTCCATTTTTAATGGCTGAGTAATATTCCATTATATATATATGCTATTCTTTATCCATTCATCTGTGTTGGGCATTTGGGTTGCTTCCATATCTTGGCTGTTGTAAATAGTGCTGCTAGGAACATTGGAGTGCATGTGTCTTTTCAAATTAGTGTTTAATAAGATTTTAGCAAATAAATTCTCATAAGGGCACTTAAAACTTTGTGACTTTAGGAAGATCACTAATCTCTCTGAATCAGTTTCCTTGTTTGTAAAATGAGAACAATATGACACTCATTATATAAATAATAATAATACCTAGCAGTTATCATATGCTTACTGTGTGCTTGGTACAATTTTAAGACCTTTATAGGTATTGCCACATTTAATTCTCTTAATGACTATGATGTATGTACTACAGTTTTAGCTGCATTACATGAATGAGGACTATGACAGGTTATAGACCCATGGTTTGAACGCTGATGTGACCATTGGCGCCCTTCTGCTTGACCACTATGCTGCAACTCCCTATTGTAAATGTAAGACATTGTTAATATTGTGTGATGAAAAAATTTGGATAAAAAATAGTCTATCTAGTGATGTTTGTCTGTATGAACCACCATTTATATAATTGAATATTAATATATAAATGTGTAGAAATGAGCCATTTTAGGGCATCAAAAAAGGAAAAAAAAAAATCTCCTGGACCACCTGGCTTCTGGTTGGTTTTCTGTTCAGGAGTTTCCTAAAAGTAAACTTAATTATGGTGTTGATCTTGGTAGATTAGAACATGTGAATAGCTTGGAGCATATTGCCAACTGGACCAACCTTTTTCAGGTTGATCCCTCAGCAGCCAGAAGCAGTGGAAAGATCTACTTCATTCCCTGGTAATCAGCCTGTTTGATGGAGGGCAGGGCTAATTTCAGGAAACATACAAGACCAGAATCAGGGGAGTTGGCCTCCAAGGCTGGCTCTTTTACTGCCTGGCTGAGTGACACTGTGCAAGTCACTTAACCCTTCCAAGCGTCAGCTTTCTTTGCAGTGAGGTTCCATTGAAATAACAGAGATGTAAGTTGCTTGTAGACCATAAAACCTTGTGAACACATTTTTATAATTTTCTGTTTATATCAGTGGCTAATCCCTGATATTGACACTGTGGTGTATTTGGAAGCAGTAACATGCTTCAGTGAAAATTCCACTGTCTCCGAGACAAGTGATCTGGGTTCCAGTCTTACTCCATATCCGACTTGCTGCAGCAATGTTTTTTTACTTGAAAAATGAGGGGGTTGTCTGTGGAGGGAGGATTTCTAAATGATCTCTGGGACCCTGAGCTATTTCATCTTCAAAAATACTGAGATATTTTCTTCATTTGCTACTGTTGCATTTTCACATAGCCGAATCACATCTACAAAAGACACCAGAAACTGCTCTTTTGACACATAAAAGCAGACAGCACAGCTGTGGATCAGAAGGGAACCACACAGACACAGCTCAGATGTAGTCTGCTGAGGGAAGGAGCTTGTGTGCGTGCTTGGTGAGCGCCCCAAGTACCTCACTGGAGTGGACACTACATGAGCACAGTGCTACGAAGGAATTTTCAAATTCCAGGATGCAACTAAGGTTGGCAGTATCAGCCCTGCTTAGCATATCAGAGCTACAAAGTTCAGTGTGGACAATGAGGAAATGGAAGTCCAGAAGGAACACATAAATTACCTGAGGCTACACAGATAATCATCCCGTAAGCAGGCTGGAGCCCACCTCACCTGATTCCCAGGCCAGGGTTCTCTCTATTGTTCCATGCAGCCTTATTTACAAAGATGATATTCATAAAATTATCCTGAGGAATTGCTCAGGGAAATAATTGCAAAGCATATAAAGAACACAAACATTTGAAACACTGAGATGATTTATATATTTTTCACTCTCCTAAGACATGTGGATATTTTAGCAATAATTTTTTTTAACCAACATATAATGTACATACATCGTTCATAGCATTCCCTGCATCATTGCCGAGAGTTACACGTAACTGCAAGGAAAATATTGTGAAATCAAGCTGATGGAACTTTATACTCGAAAGATTTCTCCTTTTGATGTTCTGTTTCACAGGCATCTGAAGCAGTTCCCTGAAAGAAGTCTATTATTTTGTGTGGAACGAAATGTAAACACTTAGCCCAGTTCAACCAGAAGGGGATGTATAGTGGTGAAAAAGTAATTGGAAGGGGAATGGCATGTTGAGACATAGTAAGACCTAAGGATCATGGTGGACTATTAGCCAAATACCAGTCTACAATAGCTTATTGTAAAAGCAAATATTCTACTTGGGCATTTCAAATGGAGTAAGCCATATTATAGCCAGAATTATAGTAATTCTCCTTTAATACTCAGTGTTTTCCTTTAATGTAGCATTGAGTCTACTCTTGTACTTCAAGTAAATTCAATAAATGGCAAAGGGACAGTAGCAAAGAAGCAGCTCAGTGATTAAAGCATAAAGAAGAAAATCTTTTAATCACGTGATAGGTTATTACAGAAGATGTTATTAGCTGCTAAGAGAGAAGGGACAGTCAGATAAGACATCAGGAAGAATATCTAATTACAAAATTCACTGAAAATTCAATGGTAAATTAATGGCTAACATTTATTGGGTACTTATTATGTGTCAGGCACTGCGCTAAGTGCTGCTCATGAACATCCCATTTAATCCTCATAAAAACCTAGATGGTAGATACTATTACTATCTGAATTTAATTGATATGGACGGTGAGGCTGAGAGATGTTCAGTGACCTCTCCGAGGTAACACAGCTAGAAAGAAGATGGGAAATGCTATTGGTCACCTATGCAACAGCTATTCCCTCCTTCATTTTACAAAAAGAATACCAATATTTTTCACCACTGCAGGGCAGAGTCCCTTTTCAGCCCCCGGGGTGATCTTTAATTGGTCTGTTTCAATCATGGTGCTGTCTTCCCCTTGCCAAGTAATTGGTTCAGTCATGACAACGAGACACAATGTGGGCCAATGAGACATGAGAAGAAATCCTCTCTGGGGCTTCTGGAAAGCTTATCCTTAAAAAGATTCTTTTCACTTTCCCTGCCTCTGGGATGCTCTGCTATGGCATGTGGGTGACTTGAAGACATCAAGCAAACACAAAGGAAGAAAACCAAAGAACAAAGGTGATGTAATGAAGATGGCAGAGATGAGATGGAAAGACCCTGCTGAGTTAACTAATCTAGTATCACCCTATTTTATGACTTAATATGAGACATAATAAATATTCTTATCTCTTAAGCCACTTCTGGTTGGTTTCCAGCTGCTTGTTGCTGAATGCCACCTCACTGATAAAGTGAAAACTCTAGGATTTAAAGCCATGTCTATCAGATACCAGAGTATGTGTTCTTTAACACTACTGAAAATTGAAAGAGAAACAGAGAGACAAGCAAAGAGAAACCTAGGGTCAATTAACAGATTAATTCAAACAGAATAATAAAACCTAACTGTGTTGTTAGGGAGAACGATGGTATTTAAAATAAATTAGGGAGAAAAATGGCTTGAGAGTGGCTTGGGTAACGTTAAGGGAAGTGGGAAAAGAGTCTTGTAATTTCGTTTTATTTGCATGCATTTTTTTCCATTCATTGACCAGTGATTCAACTCCCTACTTATCCAGGCTTATGCAAATGCAACATGTGATACATCTTCCAAAGATAAGTCATGCTGAGAGGGGCAGTGTGCAAACTGAACTATAAAGTGGTCACACCATTCTAATGAATGCTGTTCAAACTCCTATCTTAGGGTGACCTCAGTGAAATTAGATTAGTGTGTGGTGTTTCCAGGCCTGGGGTGGACTGGGTGGGATTTACCCTTTGTAGAGGTACTCAAAGCATGGCCCATGGACCTCTGAGGGTCCTTGAGTCTCTTTCAGGATCTTCATGAGTTCAATACTATTTTCATAATAATACGAATATTTTCCTTTTTTCATCCTCAGTATCTGTGAATGAATAGTGGAGGTTTTCCTTACCATGTGAAATGTGGTATTGCAAAAGATTCAAAGTGGAAGCAGATGTGAGAATCCACCTGTCTTCTGCTAAGCCAGACATTAAACAATTTGCAAATATATAAAACAATGCTACTCTTTCCACTATTTTTTATGCTTTGGAAAATATAGGGTTGGGTTTTTTGGGGGGAGGAAAATACGCTATTTATATCAACACATAATGAGTTCACTACTGTCATTTTAAAGTAAATAAATACATATTAAAAATTCTCAGTTATTATTTCTAATACAGAAATTGTCAATAATTAAAATCCATGTGAACTTTCCTTGGGATCCTCAATAATTTTTAAGAGTATAAAAGGACTCTGAGACCAAAAAGTTTGAGGGCTTCTGCTCTAGACATTTATGATTAATACTAATGGAGAAGAGAGAGTTGTACAACATAGACCTCAACAGAAAGAGAAATGGAGATTGAAAATCAGGCTCAAGCTTATTTTTCGAATTGAGGGGGCTAGCTAAAGAATGGAAATAAGCTAAAAGGAAGGCACTAAAGAAACCAGAGAAAAGTGGGAGGTTCTGAGTTGATTAACAGGGGGTGGTAGTAGACAAGTAAAAGCTGAGATGCAGGGAATTTTTCGGAGGAAGGTCACAGTCCCCAGTTGTGTGAGGGAGCCATGGAAGCACTTAAGCATGCGGAGTCAGCTTGTACAGGAACCATGGATTAAATCCTGGAAATTAGATCCTCCCTCTAAAAAAAATCCATGATGACTGGAGTTGTTAAGTATTGCCCAGAAGATATGACGGATTTAAATTATATAACTTATCTCTGTGACCGGTCATGGAGACAAGAGGATGAGAAACTTCAGGCCCTAATTTTGGCTTTTTGAATAAAGTAAAGGTCTGGTCTCATTTCAGTTTACTAGATGCTTGCCAGTGGCATTGGATGCTTTAGGTATGGTTTCTTCTTACACCAAGTGGGCTGCTTTACAGAGAACCTTTCAGTTGAAGGACTTTTATTCTTGAAACGTTTTCAAAGCAAGTGTAGCCATTCCTTACTTTTGAACACTGGGCACACAAAAACCTTGTGAAAAGAATGGTCGGCTAGGAACTCCTAAATTGAGAGAAGAGTGTATGAACGATTTAGGGCCTTACAGCTGGCAGAACCTCTCTGGAGGAATACTTCAACTGAAGGCACACAAGATTTCCATAGATAAAGGTACAACGAAGATAAGCTCACACTCCAAAATTATAAAACATCAGAGAAACAATTCCTTATGAGTGACAATACATCAATTAATAGAACTATCAGGTGGAGACTGTCAAATATGTGTGCTTAAAGTGACATAAGAGAAGGAATAATATAAAGCATAAGATTATAAAAAGAATAGGTATATTTAAAAATAATTAAATATAATTTTTATAAATGAGAGCATGTAGATGCTGAAATTAGTGGATAGGCTAAAAATGCTGGGTATGTCTAAAAAGAAAACTAGTGTACTAGAAGATAAATCTGAAGAATTATCAGAAAAGCACTGAAAAAAACAAAGAAAATGTTGGAAATATTAGACATCAAGAGACCTTGAATATATAGAAGAGGAAGCGTACATCCATGAGGGATTTCAATAAGATAGAATAAAGAGAATGGTGGAGAGGTAATATTCAAAGATAGAGCAGCTAAGAATTTTTTCAGCATTGATTAAAAACAACAGTCCTAAGACTCAAGAAGCATGACAGGGTTCTTGGTAAAATAAGTAAAATAAACCCACATCTAGACCCATCTTAATGAAGCTACAGAATATCAAAGACAAAGAAATATAATAAAAGCAACTTTAGCAAAAAGACAAGTTAACAACAAAGGAATGACAGTCCAACCAGCTGGAGATTCTCAACAGGCATTGACAGAAGTCAAAGGACAGTGGAGAAATATCCTCAAAGTGTTAAGAGAAAATAAATATTAACCTAAATTCTATAGCAAATTAAGAATAAAATCTCCCCCCACGAAAAGACATTTTCAGACAAAATAAGACTGAAAGAATTTAGCACAAAAGAACCGTGCAGAAGAAGCTACTGAAAGATGTAATTCAGGAGAAAGAAAATTGAACTAAGAAGAAAATGGTAAGGAGTGGTGAGCAGATGAGTTCTGTGTCTCCTCTTACTGTTGCTGACTGCCCAGTGCCTTCCGTAGGGTGAGGGGCGGGGCCTGAGTGTGGAGATGAGGTAAGGAGAGGTTGCTACTGCTGCACATTTATTTTTGAGTATGTGTAGCAGTTTTTCCCAGAGGGGCAGCACTGCAGATAGTGGTAAGTTTCCCTTGCTGGCCCTTCAAAGCCTATTGAACTCAAGTGCTACTGACACGTAAAACTGTCCGATGAAAAATAACACCTGAGTCCAGAATGAAGCAAAGAGATCGAGATTCCTAAATTACCGAGTCTGAAGTCCTGGAGTGGTGACAGTGGCAGTCATGGGGTTAGGAGCAGTGAGCACCTAACATCAGATTCCTAAAGGAAATTCTAGATTCTTCCTCTGAAGAAACATGCATTCTTTTCCTGGACTCTAATTAGACCTTGTTTTTTCTTTAGTCATTATGGATAATAAAAATGGAAGAGCAAGAACTTTGGGAAGAAAATCACCAAAGGGGACATGATTGCCAACAAGTCATTGGATTTCACATAAAGGGTTCTTTTAGGTAAATATTTCCTCAGTTTAATGCGCAATCATTTTTTTTCTGGAAATAAACTCACCGGTAGACCGGCAACTAGATGATTGCAGATATGCAAACCCCATAACCCCTCTGGATGGAAGGAATGCCTGTGCCCAGCAGGGGATGGGCAATGAAGGTCAGGAGAAGGGCAAGGAAACAGCAGGTGCTCCTGGCTGGCGCCAAGGGGGCTGCTGCAGACAGCCCCATAAAACATTGGCGGACGCTGAGGTCCAGCTCTCAGTCAGGGCAGATGCAGTGGAAAGGGAAATCCCAGGGCAGCTGAAAAGGGACAGCTTCTAGGAAGAGACAGCCAAGTAGGGAAAATAAGAGTTATTCTGCACCCACCTCCACACCCAAATAGAGGTGAAACATGTGGGCTCAGGGCAAAATGGAAGTCTGAGAGCAGCAAGTTGTTTTGTATGACAAAAAAAATCCCAGAAATCATCAAAAGGAACACAGAACCAAGGGCTACTATGTTAGTATAGTTCTAACAGAAGCTTTTAACCAAAGTGCAGTGGTTTGGCTGAAGAAAAATTAAATTTTCGATCAGGTTAAAGCTATTATTTAGCGTGGTGTCGTTAAATGGGATGAGTGATCAAGAGGTCATTAGACTAGGCTTTTCCGGAAAGAATTTCGATTTAATAAAGCCTCGCTTTTCAAAAAATAAAACAGTTAATATTCTAGAAAGGTGCTGACAAGCTTCATGAGCCTTTAGTTGGGGAATAAGAATATTATAATTAAGGATCCTGGCAGAATAAGAGCTGAAATGCTGGCTCGAAGGTTATGTTGACTTGAAAAGTAATTTAGGCGACATGATAACTCTTACTACTGATCTCTCTCTCTCTCTCTTTTTTTTTTTTTTGTTTCTTTTTGACTCAGAAGATATGGACAGTGGATCGCTTTCCCTTTTCCTTTTTCCTTCCTTCCTTTCATTATCATCACTACTACAACATGAAGATAGTTTTATTGTCCCTCCTGCCCCCCATTCCAGCAGGAATGTCTGCTTGCAAATCCAGGGAGCTACGCCAGTTCAGCTTCACAAATATTTATTGAATGTCTGCTATGTCAGTGAGGTACCAGGGACCAAAGCTATAAAGATCGGGTGATATAAAAGTGAGCGAGGGAGGCAGGCAGGTAAAGCGGTCAGGTCATTCTTATGAGCTGGACGATAAAGCTGGCTGAAATAACCACTCTGTGCAGCCTGGGGTTTATTATGAACGGAATTTAGTGCTTAGGACAGAAGTTGTCAATACTGGCTGCTTTCTAATATTAGAACAACCTGAGGAGATTAAAAAAAAAAATGTGTTTCCCAGTTCTCACCTCCCAGATTTTGGGTTAATTATCTGAGTAAGGCTCAAGTCTTAACAGCCATTGGTTTAACAACGAGCAGTCTTATTCCAAAGCCTGGTTTCAGACTCCACCACCCAAGGTCTCAATTTTCTCATCACCAAATATGATAATGTTAGTATTTACACGTGGTGGATGTTTGCCAGGCAGCTTGCTTTCCACTGGAAATGGCCCTCCCTGACTCATATGGTGCCAGGGGGGCTGCCAGTCCCATTGCCTGCCTATCTTTGGTGGGAAGTGATGGCCACAGAACTCAAGGCGCTTGGAGCCTTTGGTCTGAGTGTTGTGCACATGATTCAGCAGAGCCATCCAAAGCCTTCCATGGTGGAGAGAGGAGGAGGGTGGGGAGAGCAGGAGGGAGGGAGTGAGCAAGAGAAAGTTCTCTTCCTTCTGACCTCTAAGGACAAGCACGGAGGCTTGGAGCTCCCAGCAGTCAACCTCCACAGGTATACCAAGGATGACTGGCTGCGGGTGAAGTCAACAGTCAGAGGAAAACAGCTGAGAAATGAAACAGTGACAGACCCCTGATAAGATCATCCGGTCCCCTGGATTCAGCCATTTCTGAAGCTAGGAATACCTACCCCTGGACTTTCCGGTTATGTCAGACAGTTAATTCCTTTTAATGCTAAGCTATTTTGAGTCAGTTTTACATTATTTGTTACCCCCCAGAAAATGTCATGAAGCTTCTGTGAGGATAAAGTGAAATAAGGTAGGGAAAACACAAATCCCAAGGTGTTAGAAACACTCAGTAAATGCTGGTTGTCATCATCGCCATCACCATTCTCATCACCTCGCTGCCACCATCGCCTGTTTTTCTTCTTCAGTGGACTGTGCGATGGGAGGCAGCTACAATATATTCTCCCTCTTGTACTGTTTATTAGGAGGAGCTGAGACATTTTTGACATGTTCTGTAGTTTGTTTGTTTTTTGTGTGCTCCTAGCCACCGCTCAGAATTCCATGGAGGAATGAGGATGCTTCACACTTTGGGGCCTTTGAAATATACCCAGCCTTCAGAGTTTCATGCAGCAGGCAGAGGAATATTTAAAAGACATCTGTTCTTTATATTTCACCATCTGTTGAAAAATTTTAAGCCTCAGTGACCACTCCGTGGTTTACTCAATGTTCTCCAAGTGCCTGCTGCATGGTTCTACCTCTATACACTTGCTCCAGTTTGACTCAAAGTCCTTCCTTGCCTTTTCTTTGTCCGTCTAAGTCCAGTTGCCCTCCAGGACCCAGATCAACTCCTTTGTTATCTTTGAAGCTTTTCCTGAACACTCTCTCTGAACTCGCTTCCCTTTCCTTAAAATTTTAGTGTCCTATTTTGGTGAGTTTTAAATGAGCGATTGCTTTGTCTCCTCAACAAGATGGTATTTTCATTGAAAGGCAGGGGAAATCTCTGTGTTTTGCTGAAATTCCCATGCACTTACCACGTTCTCTATGGCTGCTGGTTGGAAGAGTCTCATTCAGATGAGGCACTTCCCTCAGGGGCAGGTGAGGAGTTGCATTGTTTGGTTGTTGGCATAGTAGACCTAGCTCCAAAAAAATCACAGCGGTCTTTATGAGCCATAGCTCCATCTGCAAGGACTTCTAGGCACCAGGCCTTAACTGCCTTTGCATTTTGAGGCCAAGTCACATAGTTTGTTTTTCTGTTGTTTTCTCTTCTACTTCTGCCACAGCTTTGCCTTGGAGATTGGTGTGGAAATTTAAGCTCAAGTTAAACATGAATTCTCATTAGTTATGCCATAATCTGGTCATATTCTAGGAGTCTAAATGTCAGTTTCCCAAAACTGTCTTTTCCAGGCCTTTTTCTTGGCTACTATGTAGATCAATGATGTGCACTGTCCAGTGAGGTCACCTTTCTGGTGTATGATGAGGTGATGATTCCTGCTGCTTTAGACTAATTTAGATGATGATTATTTAATTAATAAATAAACATATTTGTCTGCTTTCCCCAAATATAATTGTACCGGCTTTGTTAAAGCCAAAATTAAAATGAATAACCTGTTGCATCCTTTCCTTCAATTTTGAATTCTTAGGATTTGTTTTTGTGTTCTTTGGGCAGCTCATCTGTTAACATGCTGGAACAGCAAGTAAAGGATGCTGCACCTTAGAGTACACATTGGCAAAGGTCCACCAGAAGACGCAATGCGTTTAAAAGCCCTTTGGAAGCTGTAAAACCCTGTACAAGAGAGGGCTACTGTTATAATTAGAAGGTTCATGATTCTGGTAGCTGCAGAAGAGGCGTGTTTTACTTTAGTTCGTAAGCTTAATTTCTTCAGGAGTTTGGTAACAACATCCCAGCATGCCAACATGAAAATGGTTTATTGCACGTATCAGCTCTGGCTTCTTTACTTATTACATAAAAAAAGCAAGAGAAAACCCAACACATGCACACACACGCACACAAACACACACACACAGACACACACCCCTATATGTATAATTTAAGGAAAGATACTGAATATATGAAAAAAAACTTCTGAAAAGCAACTTTTCTGGGAAACTGTAAATACATATAACATTACATCAAAAACCACTAAATAAGCCATTATTCAGTAATCTTAACAACATAGATGACGTACAAAGGAAGGGCTGTTTACTTTACAGACCATTAAAATGAGCACAAATGGATATGTTTTCACGTATATACATGGACTCGAACCTTAGACACTAGGAATCAGAGTATTTTGCCATGTAGCATCAACACATAGTACATATTACAACACAAAATGCATGGTGTATGATGAATGGACCCACCAGCCTTTCAAGGACAGTGTTATCAACTAGACAATAAAGCCCTCTTTGGCCATCATTTCATACATGGGTGGCAATTATGAAATGAGAAAAGGAATTGTATCTTTAAAATTTTTTCTGTTTAAAACCAAACAGAAAACAAGCTTAAACATCAGTCCTGCTCTACACTAATAATTTTGAAGTACACCATATGTACAAAAGGATCAAGAACCAAAATATATTCATACACAATGGTAGGCTGGCGGTGACCTGAGTTGGCTTGCGCCAGCTCACAAGACCCAGCTCCTCCTTCAGTGAAATTTATGATTGGAAGTCTTTACACCTTAGAAATTGTCAAATGCTACAAATCAATGTCCCCCCCACCCCGCAAAAGTGCAGGTTGTTAAACATTTTCCAGCACACCACTGAGAGCCAAATATAATTGAGTGTTGACAGATCGCAACTTTCTGATGGTGTCCCATAGTTGCTGGCCCTATTCAAAGTTGCAAAAATCTCTGCCAGGTGCTTTGAACACTGTATAGATAGTTTAATATTAAAGTAAAGCTCTTCTCATCCGGAACTTAGATCCAGAGGTACGCAGGCCAACGTCACCTGTTGCATACAAATTATCTCAGTAGGTGTGGCGTTCCACAAACCTGGACTGTGGGTGTGCCAGAGTGATCTGCGAGGGTTCCAGAACACCGTGTCTCACAGTTGTAGAGTGAGTGAGTGCCCAACATGAGACTGAGTGTACATTTATATATGTCATAATTTCATTAACAACACACTCCTTATCATTTTTTTGAGATTCCTTGTAACTCGCATAATCCTCAAGAATGACTCCACACTTCTTCTGATAAGCTGATGAAAGCAGCTTTGTCTGGTAACCAAGTTACTGTCATCAAGAAGTCGTGGGTTTGGTTATTCAGGAAAGTCTAACTTCACCTTTGCTCACGAATGTTTCTCTTGGTTTCAACGATGGGATCCATTTGGGCCCTGGTCTTCCCAAGTGGCTACAGGGTCTCACTGGTTTGGCCGCCAGCTCCATTTTCAGGAGCTTTCTGTTTGTTCTTTTTTATTTTTAACTTTTTTTTTTTTTTTCCCAAAGGAGAAGTCCTTTCGCATCAGCCCCTTTGCATATTCTTCTTGACTGGCTCTAGAAGTTCTCTGTCTTTCTGAAGATTGCCGTCCGTGTTTTTGAGAACCCTGATTTCTGGAGCACACATTTCATCCTTTTCATTTTAACTCCGCTAGTATATAAAGATTTTCACGTGCCGTCATCCATGATTATCTTTCCATAAAAAAGAGCCCATGAAAGCACAGTGCCTGCTCACTCTCCTGGAACTTAGACCCAGGACCTGCTTCAGGGCTGCTTGTCAACGGTTTGCAACCCCTTCTTTCCACCACCCACGACTCCCTAGTTAATACTTATTTCAGGATCCTGTATACACAGCATGCATGCAGGAGTTCATCCATCGACTCAACAAATATTTACAGGGGACACACCGTATACCAAACGCTGTATTATGTGTAAGGATACCTTATAGTCTAAGAAGGGCAGACTCAAAATAAGCACTTCTCAGAGAATTAAAATACAATGATGTATGTGAGCATAGCACAAAATAGGGCTGGCAGGTAGGCAGTAGTCAGGGTCAGGGTCCTGGCCAGAGGGGAGCAGCAGCCTGACAGGGCCAGGAGATTAGCTACAAAATAAAAGAGTTTGAGAAAATGCATTTCTTATCGTCAGAGAAGGAAGACGCACATATGGAAAGGGGCAAAGCTAGAATGAAATGGACCATGTGGTATTGGGTTAGACTTGAAGGTATTGGTGTGAACTTAGGGATATATATATACATACAATAAATGTAAATGTGAGTGTGTTTATGTGTGTGTGCATTTATGCGTGCACATATACATACAGGTATATGTGTATATGTATATATGTGCATAATTTCCTAGTTCTGTGCACTGAAATGGAGTAGGAACAGCAACTCCCTAGTAGTACTGAACACACCTAGAGCCTAGATCTTGGTTCCCAAACACCACTCTCTGCTTGAAGAAATGGTGGATTCTAGGGCTGGGGCAAACTATAAGATAGGCCTAGACTATATAGTTGTGTTAGAAACGAAAAAAGTGCTCAGAGAATGATGCGGGGATGGCAAAGATGCAGAAACTGCTTGAGGAGTGCTCACAGGCCAAATCTGGACCAAATTAAATGTCAAAATAAACTATGGTAGTTATGGATTACGACCCACTGAACGAAACAGGACCTCATGAGTCCACATTGATATACACAAACGAATTAATAACTAAATGGGGAGAAGAGAAGAGAAAGCTCTTCCTTATGGTAGACAGTCAACTAGTAAGTGTAGGAGGAATGATGGTTTTAGACAATCACTGTTGACAACCGTCAGAGGAATAATTAAATAAGAAACACCAATGAACACTAAAACTAGGGGGTGAAAGTAGGGTGGGATGTGAGATTTTACATAGTTTCTATCTCCTCACATGTCAGAGCTGAGAAGTAACTTTACTGTAAACTTGGAAGACACCATCTTCATCACGTGATCAGAGTTAGCACCACCATGTGTTATCGCCTTCCAGTCATCCTCCTTAAATCCACTCTGGATGTGATGTGGAAAGTTGATGGGAGGTGAGAGACAGTGAACTTGAGGAGGCCAGTTAGAAGCATGTAACAGAAATGGTGGTGGCCCTTCTAGTGGAGGATGAGAAGAGTGACAAGGTTCGGGACCTTTGGAGGTACAACTGACAGATTTTGGTGATAGATTAGGAGGTAAGGGTGATGGATCGGGAAGTAAGGGAAAGAGAGGGTGAAGGACAATTAGTTGAGCTTTGACTTGAACATCTGGGTGGATGCTGAGGCCATGTACTGAAATCGGAAAAGTCTGAGGCAAGAGTAAGTTGGGAGCTGGGGATTGGAAACTGAGACTTCTGTTTCAACCATATTGACTTTAAGATCTGTCTGTGATTAGAATTTATCAAAGCTGAGAGGCACTTGGATATATGAGTGTAGAGTTGCTGGGTAAGGTAAGAGCTGGAGACACACAGGCTAGTGGTCATCAATATTGATGACATTAAAATCTGCGAGACAAAAGAAGGTCACCCAGGGAGAAAGTGAACCCAGAGAAGAATGGGGTCTCAAGTCAGAGCCCTGGACGCTCCAACATGTGGAATTCCAGCAGTGGAGACTGAGCTGGGAGAAAACTAGGATTTGGAGTCATGAAAGCCAAGGGAAGCAATGGAGTGGAACAGTCAGCCAGTTCTGTTGAGACATCGAGTAAGATTTGAACAACAAAGCGGCCTTTGAATTCGGTAACGTGGAAGCCATCATCCATTTATCAAATTATACTGCATGCCTATTGAATACCAGGCGTTATGCTTGGCCACAGGGGAAGAGAGACAGACACGACTAGAATACAGCATGATGAGTGCTATGATATTAGCACCCACAGGGATCCATAGCGGGGATACTCCTACCCCAGCCTTGGAGGCCAGGGGTGAGGAACACATGCTGGTGCTGAGTGTTGAAGGGTGGGTAAGGATAGCCAGGAGAGTGATAAATTTGCTTTAGGTGGAGGAAACCCACGTACAAAGTCATGGAGGCATAAAGCGCTGTGTTTAGAGAACTACAAATTGATTGGTTGCAGTGGACAGCAGTGTAAATATATGAAGGAGCAAAGTAGGATGAGGTAGAAGTAGCCAGGGGCCAGGCGATGAAAGCCATGTGTCCCTCACCAGGGACCACCCGGCAGCCTACAGAAAAGAAGGATGAGAGGCAAAGTCAGGCATGCCAGGGATGCCAGGGGACAAGAATGAGGGGGACACCGGGCCGACTCCAGCCGTGCTGTTTAAGGGCTGCTTGTTCCTGCCACCACTGGCTCTTGCAGATCCTTGCTCACAGCCATGGGACGTTGTCCCTGGCTCCCAAGCTGGGAAGTGACTTGATGACCGTAGCTGTTAGGGTCAGTAGGGCAGCAGTTGGTGAGGTGGTTTGGAAGAGAAACTGGAGGCAGGAGGTCCAGTCTGTAGCAGCAACACGGGCATCAAGTCACACAGGACTAAACGAAGGTTGGAGACGGCCATCTGGAAGGAAGATATTTGTAAGGGTAATGTACGCAGTGCACGGAGGGGCTCTCAGGATAAGAATATATTAAGAACTGTCTATTTGGATCTGAGATCTGCATTCATCTGGGGAACTATAATGGTATCTCTTATTTTCATATATGTTCATGTGTACTTACTGAGTAGCAGGCATTTTCATTTGACCCTCATGTTGGCATTGTTTCCCTACTTTTAATAGTGGAAGTGAGGCTGAGCGAGGTGGCTAAGCCAACATCACACACGAGGAATGACAGAGCAAGGCCTTGACCCAAGATCTTATAACTCCGATTTCAGTGGATGAGATCTTGGAATCTCGGGTTCCACCAGGAAGGGTTTATGGTTGAGCCATGTTAAGAGACAGGATACCTCCCTCCGTAGGAGTTGCTAGGCCACAATACAGACATTCACCACCAGAGGGCGCTCTTACCCAAGAGAAAATTGGCAGTTCTTCCCACCTCTAGCTAACGTGTTTCTCTCTTCTGAGGTTCTTTAGAAACTTGCAGCATGAAGAAACTGACAGCCGTAGCTCAGGAACAGAAAAGTGTGGAGCAGTGACCTGTAGCTTCCACAGTTTGTGTCAGAGAGACGAGATTGGTAGGGAGATGCTTAATTCTCCCTGAAATAAATCCAGAGTATGCCTGTGAGGGTGGGAGGACCTGACAGTTGAGAAATAAAGCTGTTACGGTGACTGAAGATGGAAGGGGTACTTCCTGCTCTTCTAATGCAGGATTTATTTCCATGAGCTGTATGTAGGGTTCTCCGCAGGGATGGCTCTTTGTTGGTTCGTAGGTGCCCTTTGTAAGTACTTTCAAAGGGTCCGATTTAAGAATTTTGATTTCACTTCACTAGGACAACTTTGCGAAGTTGTGAAGGCGGTAGTCAGTCTCAGCCTCCCCTTTCTCCTGTGCACAGACTCGTTCCTGATTGCTCTCTTTCTCTCTCACTTCTTCCCTCCTTCGTTTCTTTCCTTCCTGGCTTCCCTCACTGGTCAAATTTACTCCCTAAAGAACAGGAACTTATTCACCTTAACATAGCTGATACTAATTTAAAATGTTACCTTCTTAGGAGTACCTGCAGTCTATCAGAAATTAAGATCTTAAACTAAGGAACTGAAGTTTTAAAAATACATGGAGCAGCATCCAGTAGATCTGGACATCGAAGGTTTTTTGCTGTTTTTGGTGGCAAATGGGAGGGGAGGGTGTAGCTCAGTGGTAGAGCGCATGCTTAGCATGCATGACGTCCTGGGTTCAATCCACAGTACCACCACTAAAATAAACTAATAAATAAAATAAACCTAACCCCCGCCCCGCCAAACAAACAAACAAAAAGCACCAGAAAAACAAAGTCCCGAGGGAGATGGGGTGGGTGGGCAGTGGTTTCTCCCTGGAGTTTTCAAAAGTCTTTTTATTTTGTTCTTATGAGCAGCCCTGTATTTGGCCTGAACTTTACAGTTATCCCTGGGAATCTCCTAGGAGTGTCATTTGCTGTCTATTCAGAAGGAAAGTAAAAATTGTGTCATAATCTGGTCTCGATAATTTGAAAACATTTCCTTTCCTCTCTTGTTGCTGCCTCCCCTTTTCAGTAGCTGTCCTCTCTCAGCCCCTCTCCGGGAGCCGGAGTAATCCAGGGCCTGACTAACTGAGATGCCCCTCTTTGGTCCCACTGGCTTCTGCTCTTCTGGGCACGGCCTCTGGGTTTGGTTGGAACAAAAGCAGACTCTGTCCAGTCAAAGCTCACTTTCTCGATGCCCTGTCAGGACTCAGTCTGGGTGGGCAGGTGGGGGTGGGGAACACCAGACTCATCACATACGTCCTTTTAAATGGTTCTCCTCTTGAAATTCATCATAGCTTTACTGTGGAGGGGAATTTGGCCTCAAATAAAGACATTTAAATTTTTGCCCATAGAAGAAAAAGACATTGCTGTCTGTAAGAACCTAGAGGCCTGTGGCAGTCCCCCAAGTGCACAGTCGGTCTTATTCTGGTTTAGTTAAGACTTGGAAGACACAGTTCATCCTGTTTTCTTCTTAAGGTCATTCTGTCTTTTTTTGGTAACAGATATTTTCCTTTTGAGCTTGGGGACACAGTGTCAATGTCATGGAATGAGCCATTTATCCCACCAGTGGGTTTTGGGCGAGTTCCAGTTTATGGTCTAGTTCTGATGATTTGAGTTGGGAATGGGGTAAGTGTACCTATTGAAGAGACTTGACCAGATTCTATCTTTTGCTGTTAGTCCCATCCTGTATCTTTCCAGTAGTGGTTCCAAGAGCAACACCCAAGGAAGATGTGATGTATGGGGCCACTGAGCTGGGCACGCCTACCAGGTAGCTTTATCTGTAGCTTATCATTCCACCCTTTAAGGTTTCTTAGTCTTTAATAGATAGAAACCATCTATTAAAATGCAGTGGTTCTAGGGAAAACTTGTAGCTTAGTCCTTAACAGGTATTGCTTTAGTTCTTAGTGAAAGTTTAGCAGGTACCAGAGCCATGCAAGGTTTTTCTTTAGAGGATCTTCAGATATTGCTCACTTTACTGAGACTAGACAGAGAGAAGAGAATCAGCTAAGGTTACATATCTCAAAAAAAAAAAAAAAAAAAAGCAGAACAAGGACTACAATCCAATTCTTTCAATTTCTACACTGGGACCTTCTTTCCCTCTGTTACCCTGTGAATAAGTCTGTGCTGAGAGGGAAGGTGAAGGGGAGAAGGGGATTCCAGGAGGGAGGATATGAGCACTTGGGAAAGAAGTGGCTTGTTACCCAACATTCACTCAAAAAAAAAAAAAAAAAGGTGTTGGACACTACCTTTCTAGGCATCGAGGTGGGTATTGAAGACTTTTAAAGACAAATAAGACATGGTCACTGTTCTCCTGAGCTAGGCAAACAAATCGACAATTATAATGAGTGTGATGGTAGAAATGAGAGCCAGGAGTGGGTTTTGGAAGGATGGTCTATTGTCAAGAGTCTTTGGTTGCAAGTGATAGAAAACGTAGCTCAAAACAACTTGAAGAAAAGAATTACTGATTAGCATAACTAGGAGGTCCAGGAGGTATTTCTGGTTTCAAACGCAGCTATATTCAGGGTGTCAAGAACTCTATGAAGACAGTTGTCTCTCAGCTCCTCTTTTTAATATGTGTTGACATCATTCTCAGGCAAATTTTCTGCAAATGGTGCCAAGGATGGATTAGGCAGCTGTAGTCTTGCTTATTATCTGCTTAACAACCCTAATGGAAAGAGGATGTTCTCTGTCAGACTGATCTCTTTGTGCTTTCTGGGATCACATGCCTATCCTAAAGCTACCAGGGGAAGTGGAATACTCTTATTGGCCAGGTCTGGGTCAAATGCTTGTTTTGGAGCTGAAGAAACAGGATTCTCCCACTGAGACAACATGGATTGATCGTGGAGGAGAGTTCTTTGCGGACATGCAAAACCAGCACAGATTCT
The DNA here is from genome assembly GCF_048773025.1 of Camelus bactrianus. Classification (NCBI taxonomy): domain Eukaryota; kingdom Metazoa; phylum Chordata; class Mammalia; order Artiodactyla; family Camelidae; genus Camelus; species Camelus bactrianus. The sequence continues at coordinate 22,881,720 of NC_133559.1, forward strand.
CGTGCCAGCTGGAGACGAGGGGGACGAGAGGACTGGGAAGTGGTTCTGTTTCAAAACCCAACAGTGCAGTTCTGACACTAACCACTTGGAGTTAGCAGATTTACAGATTCAAGTGTTAGTCCTCCGCAAGACTGCCTTTACTTCACATGCTAGCTGCATTTTGAGGAGCCCCACGCCACCTGCTCTTCTGACTGACTGGTTATAAATTTGAGGGTTTCCACTGTCCCCTCAGGTTTGAGAATGTGCTAGAACAGCTCACAGAACTCATGAAAGTGCTGTATTGTGATTATAGGTTTTCCACAAAGGGTACACCTAGGATGGGTTCTGGGAGGGAGCACAGAGCTTCCACACCCTGTCCTGCTGGAGTCAAGGTGCATCACCCTCCCAGCACGTCAGAGTGTTCACCAATCAGGGAGCTTCATGAGCTTGGTACCCAGAGTTTTTATTGGGGTTTCATTACACAGGCATGATTGATTAAGTCACTGGCCACATGACTGAATTCAGTCTCCAGTTCTGCTTCATTCCCTGAAGGTCCGGTGACTGAAAGTCCCAGCCTTCTTCTGGTGACCTGCCTCCATCCTGGAGCTATCTGAGGACCTACCGTGAGTCATATCAGGAGCATAACAAAGACTCTTCTATCACTCAGGAAATTTCAAGAGTGTTTGAAGCCTTATGCCGGAGAACAGAGATCATACAAATTCTTCACCTGCAGAGGTGCAGGAAGGCGTCCTAGGGAGGTGATATTTGAGTTGAGTCTTTACACTGGCAAAGAACACATCTGTGTGAAGTCACCAAGGAAAAGACGTGTGGTTTTAAGGGACTATAAGTACAATGACTGAGGTGAGAGAGGGCTATAAAGACAGACAGTGTCCATGTCCGGCAGTGCTTTGTAGGTCTGCTTCTATCATGTGCAAACTGTGGGGAGCCACCGAAGGGTTTGAATTTTAGTATTATATCTCTAGCATAGAGGGAAGGTGAGCAAAATGGAATGAGGTGAGTTCAATAAATCAGGCAAGAATTTTCCAGAGGTACCTACTTCACTATTTCACCAAGGACAGACCCTTGACCACTTTATTGGTGTCTTAGGATTGCCTTGAAAAACTGCCACAAACTGGATGGCTTAATACAACAGAAATTTATTCTCTCACAGTTTAGAGGTCAAAATTCCAAGATCAAGGTGTCGGAAAGGTTCCGTCGGAGGAAGAGTCTGTTCCATGCCTTTCTCTTAGCTTCTGGTGGTTGCCAGTAATTCTTAGCATTCCTTGGCTTACAGATGCATCACTCTAATCTCTGTTTTTGTCATCACATGTTGTTCTTGTGTGTCTCTGTGTCCAGATTTCCTCTTCTTATAAGGACACCGGCCATTAGATTAGGGCTCGTTCTAATTCAGTAAGACCTCATCTTAACTTGATTACATCTGAAAAGAACTTATTTCCAAATAAGGTCACATTTACAGGTACCAGGGGTTTGGACATCAATGTATCTTTTTTTTTTTTTTTTAAGGACACAATTCAACTCATAACATGCCCCAAGCATTCTTGGACACAGAAAGGAAAGTGATGGGTCATCTGTTGGCCTCACAGAATCACAGCTGTCTCCTTGGCCTCATTCACACAAAGCCCATGTGCTCTGACAGTGCCTTGGGTGGAGTGTCTTTTTCTTTGTTGACTGAGCTGAGCCAAGGTGGGGGGATAGTGTTGCTTTTGCTACCATCCTGGAGGAGAAGTCTCGGCTCCTACCTTCTCCCAACTATGTTCTAAATCGGGAGGGGGGAGGCTTTTGAGTGCACCCTTCCTCCGCACCAGCCTTTAATTCTTATAGCACTTCTGTTTCTTTAGAGAAAATGAAGAATGGATGACCCTAAGCTCAGTGGCTGCTCTTCTCTCACTGGAAGAGGGATGGTGGTATGAAATCAACATAGGGTGACTTGACTGTCTTTTCCCCAGCCCTCTCTCTCCCCCCTTCCCTACCAGTGCATTAAATGGGACACGTTAATCTGACATCTTCTTTGCTGTACTTCAGTGGTAAACCCTTGAAATCAAAATACTTTACTGATCATCTTTTATTCATCCTAAACGTGCAGCTGTGTGTTGGGAGTTTTAAGACCGGTTGTTCAAAATTTGTTGAATCAGGTTCTTCTAGTGTGTAAGCTATATCATGGGAATCACTAGACACCTTCAGGGAGTCAGCTTGTTAAATGGTACTCCACTGCTTCAAAGGGACTACAGGTGCACCACAGGGAGAAACTACATTTTTGAAATCATGAACGTTGAGGTGTTTCACCAAAAGGTCCCAATTTCCTGTCTCTCTGGAGCTAATCCTCTAAGGATCAGACATGCTGGCATCTCTGTACTCCTTTTTAAAGATTCCATGCATTTTTTTCTCCTATTGAATATGGATTATTACAAATTAAGGAAAAGAAATTAAAAATTTAAATTCATTTTTACAGGTGGGAGAAATGAGTTCTATATAGATGAAGTGAATTTCCCAGGCTGACTTTATGGAGTGGCTAACTCATCCTGTTTTACCCTGGATTTTCCTGGTGATAAAACTCAAAGTTCTAAACCTAAACCTAAACCTAAATGCCTTCAGTCATCCTACCCCTTAAATAAGACCACAGCTTCCTCAGTGACAGAGATTACCTGTCTTCTATATCCACTGTCTTTCCCTGTTTTCTCCCTCCTTACAATATTCGGATAAATTTCGGCAAGTATCTGCAGTCCAAAGGAATGTCACCTAAGAAGCCAGAGCTAAAAGCAGCAAAGGAAGATCAGCCAATTTCTGGTATTTGACTATTCTATTAATGTCCTGAAAACTGAAGGGACTGAGAAGATCAGGAGAGGGAGAGTAATGGAAACGCAGGATGCAAACTCAGAATGCTATTTACAGTCTAGGAAGAATCTTTGATTGGGTTACTGGCTTTTCTCCAAGGGTCAAACAGCTCCAAATTTCCAGAGGAAGCCCCTGGAAAGGAACTTTTCCTGGAGAAATCACTATGTAAGTTTCCTCAATGAGATCAAAGTAAGTGTCCATCCGGTGATGTCCTGTTCCATCTCCCTTCACCTCTGGAGATCATCCCTCTGATGCAATTTACGGACTGTGATCAACCAAATACTTGTCACAGTTTCATAGCTAAACTATATTCACATGCTTATTGTTATAGCAACCATCAATAATATTAATAAAACCTTGTCTGGTTGAACCAGATGAATGGGACATGTAAACACAGATAAGAATAGCCAAATCAGATGTCAGCACAGAACAACATAAGCATGACAGTCTGCTGGTTATCGTCCTCCACCCCACCCCAGCAGCTACATCTGTCCTGCTTGTTCCTGAAACACCCATGGACTTCTGCGTAGGATCTGTTTAAGTGGGTACACAGCAGAAAAGAGTCTTCTTTGACGTCTAAAATAAGACAAAGAGAAACAGTTTACCATGAGTTAGGTATTCCATGAAACTAGGGGTTCCCTGTATGATATTTGTACATTGTTCACCCATTATGGTCATCCTGAAAGACGCTGTCTACAAAGCTTGTTCTTGTTAAGTATTCACTCTGCACATGTGAGTGACTCAAGTAGTGGTTGATTTTAGCTAGAGGGTCAATAGATAATAGCCTGGTGATTGGTGCATTTACTTAGATTCTTGTTTTGTGAAATGGTACAACCAAACCTACCTTATTGGCTGCTGTGAGAATCTGCTGAGGTCATGTAAGCAGAGCCCTTTGCACAATGATAGCTTGCAAGTGCTTAGCGAGTGCACTTTCAGGGGAGGCCAGCTAACATAGTGGCCGTGGACTTTGAAGTTAGTTTAAATTCCAGCCTTTTCATTTTCCAGCTGTGCATCTTTGGGCAGGTTTTATAAATCTCTCTCAGCCTTAGATGAATTTCTTCATCTACTGAATGGAGAACTTAAAAGTACCCACGTTATATTCATATGAGATTTAGGTGATTTGTATACCAAAGGTGCTTACTTCGTTGCTTAAGAAGTGGTCAGGACTCAGTAAATAGTAGCTGTTGCTGATATTACTAGTAATGGTGTTATTATCACTGTGGATTACCAGTGATGTCACAGAACAGGGTTGTGACAAAGACTTGGAGAAAAAAATTTTTTGGTAGTGGTGAGGAGATAGGGTGGGATTATGCAGGTGATGATTATAGTTTTTTCTCTGTCCCAGTTTATCTTGATGACAGGTTAGAAGCATACTCTTTGAATTTCTATTTCTAATTTTTAAATTTCACTTTCAAAATCCTAGGTATAAATTAATGCTATAAATCATCAGACTATATTGTCTGGTGAGTCTAGACTTAAAGCCCATTTCTGATCTATTTCTAGGTTTTCTTCTCACACGGCTTTGTACTGTCAATCCTTAACCTTTGCTAGTTCCCTCTTGTTTTTGTACTTTCTGGGGCCAGCATTTTGGTAATACGTACTCTCTAGCAGCAAGGATAGGAATGAGAAGTTCTTTTCTTGACATCATCCAACCCTGACGCTTCTGGTCTCAGAGAGATCTTTAGTCCTTAATAATCCTCTGTCCAACATTTTTTTTTTTTTGGTTGCTGTTGTTCAATCATAAGAAGACAGTATTCTAAAGAGGATTCACTGGAGCAGTCATGCCTTGTAAAGGGCTAACATTGTAGAGATTTTCTTTCTGTCAAAGAGGTGCATTTGTTTTCTAGTGTGACACCTGCTTTCCTCCTTTTCTTGTTGTGTCAACAAATGGATTCAATCAATCGATCGTTTTCTCAGCACTCTGCTCAACAACTAGCTTAGTGGATTAAAATAAACCCCAGCAAACAAAGTAATGCTAGTAATAGAGCTTCCTGGTTGTCTTAGAGCCACACTAGACACAGCCCTAGACTTTGGGTTCGAGGTGGTAGGGACATGGGGCCTGGAGTTAATCTTTTATTGCCCTGGGTAGCCTTTGTTCACTTCAAGTTTTTTATCTTCCCCACTAGTTGTGAATTTCCTTTTCAGAGAGACTTTTTCCTAGCCCACTTCCTTTTCTCTAAGAGCTCATCTCTACTTACAGGACTGAAGCACTGTGGCTATAATTGTACCAAACAACTTTGTTTCCTCCATGGCCATAGCTGTTTGTACTGATAGTGGACACCCCAGCCAATCCGGGCCAATCAGACTTTCTCTTGGAAATTTTGGAGTAAGACACTGCTATTAGTTGGTGGTGCCAGAGTAATAGGTACAGGGCCATTGTATTAACTTATTTATTACTGCAGAACAAATCACCTAAAAGTTAACAGTTTTAAGTAAGAAACATTGATTATCTCATAGTTTCCGTGGGTCAGAAATCTAGGAATGGCTTAGATATACACCTTTACCTTATTGTTCCTAACAAGGCTGCAATCCAGGTTCTGTATACGTTGATTGACCAGGGCAGTGGACTTAACTGAAGCAATGGCTAAGGTAGGGTCTGTTTCCTTTCTCACTCACAGAGTTGCTGATAGGATTCAGTTCCTCATGTGCTATGAGACAGGGGGTCTCAGTTCCTTGGTTGTTGGTCAGGGGCTTCCCGAAGTTCCTTGCTTGAGGAGGCTCTCCATAGGGAAGCTTGCTTCCGTCAGAAAACAAGTGAGTGGAAGAGAGAGAATACACAGAACGGAAGCTATACTCTCTTTGTAACCTAATCTTGGAAGTGATATATCATCACTTATGCCATATTATGTCCACTAGAAGGAAGTGACTAGGTCCATTCCACACTCAACGGTAGATGATTACACAAGGCTGTAAATATCAGGAGGCAGATAAGGCAGATCATCTTAGAGGCTTCCTACCACAGTCTACCCTATCCCAATTATTCTTGTCCCTCCTACATGCAAGGTACACTCACCCCTACTCAGAAGTATGGCATTGCAGCACCAGTTCAAAGTCTGGAACCCCATTATCTCAATCAGTTCCAGGTTTGGGTGAGGCACCTTAAGAATATTTCCTTAAGTACAGCTCCTTGAGTATATTTCTTCTCAATCTGTAGACTTATAAGTCCATAAACACAATACACATTTATAGGACAAGCATAGACTAACTGGTCCATTCCTGTTCAAAAAGGCATGGGGGAATGGAAGCCACAAAGGAGTCTCTAGTTTATAGCAATTCTGAAATCTGGACAAGCAAATGTTGGAAATTACTTGAGTGTGTCTCCAGATCTGAGAACACTACTCCATGGCTCTTTGGCTCTACTCTCTGGGTATCTTGGCTGCACCTGTGAGTCATTATGCTTTTTGTATGGCAAGTTACATGGTACAGCCGAATAGTCTTCCCAGTCTGCTTCCTACCAGTTACATTTTGGGGATCAAACTGCCTCTTTTCATTTTGTACTGACTCTGTCCCTTTCGGTCTAAGATTGTAGAGTTTCTGCTGATGTGATTCTCTTAGAAATATTGTTGGCTTCCTATGAATGTCTTGGAGTTCACTCCATTAGATCAAGTTCATACTCATAAATCCCTTTAGGAAAAGCCTTTCTTCACATTAAGCCTATGCTGAAACAAATGAGGAACAATGTGTGTAAGCTTCTGAGAAGACCTCTTGTTTGAGAGACTATTTAATCTCTGTAAAGAGACTTTTGTGTGACTGAGTAATACTAATAGTCACCGCTTATGTTTTTTCTGAAGTATGAATAGAAAGTTTTATAGTCCTACCCTGAGCTTTATCTTTTTTTTCATTATTTAGAGAATACTTTATTAGTTTCTGTAATCAAACCTGTGTAGATAAGAACTTACATATTTAATACAATGTGTTACCCCTGTACAAGTGGAAAAAAGTATGTTGAACATTTCTAGACCAATATGCCTGATAATTTCTGTACATTGCCAACCCAACACAGTACAACTGGGATACTTTTTCCAAAGTTGACAGCACAGCTAATGTTTCCAAAAATTTAAACTATATATATGTAGATTTATTTTATTTATATAAAAAGGCTAATAGCATTATGTTATGCACTATTTGCAGCAACAGCTTTTCCAGGTTCTGCAGTCATCTGAACAAAATTATAGAGACATCCAGCACATTCCATTAAAAAAAAAAAGTGAGAAACAAAACCCCAGAAAACAACAAAGTTCTGTTACTATTGTGGTACCTGGCACCGTTTTGTTTTTTTTTTTTTATTAGCTTCTCAATCATCATCTGGAAAGAAAACATTCTAGAAAAAAGTCATTAAAAACACTAGCTTTATCTTTCAACCATGTTCTTCTGGCGGTGCTCTTGATTTAGTCCTTACTTATAAACTTTTTTTTTTAATCTTTAATTTTTTTGCCATCTGAAGTAGCTGTGAATTACCAAAAAAAAAAAAAAAAAAACCAAAAAAAAAACCAAACCCATTAATTCCTGGTTTCTTTTTGTTGAACAGCCCTTCTCTCTATATCTCTTTCCTCTCACTTTTGTAAGAAGAAACCAGGTGGCACCTTCAGCATTCTACTTGGAAACCTACTTAATCAGATCACACGCTTTATTAGTAGGAACATTTTCTTCTTTCCATATAACTCAGATAACAGTGTTGCTAAACTTTCTGCCCTTACATAATAAAGATCCCCCTGTTCCAGTTTTCGGTAACATTCCCCTCATTTCTTTTGCTGAGCCCTCACTGGCAGCATCCCCAAAGTGTAGGTTTCTACTACAGATATGCTCAAGGCAGTTCAGGTTTTCTCTAAATATGCTCCTTAAAACCCTTTTAACCCCCATCCACCTCTTATTTCTAAAGTCTCCTGTATTTCTGGGTATTTGTTATGGTACCAAAATCTGTATTACTTATTTATGCGTAAACATCCCCCCCACCAGTTTAATGGCTTTTAACAATAAACGTCTATTATCTCAGTTTTCACAGGCCAGGAATCTGGATGTGAATTATCTAGATGCCTTTGCCTCAAGATCTCTCATAGGTTTCCATCAGGGTTTTGGCTGGGGCTTCAGTCTCATCTGAAAGCTCACCTGGTAGAATCCATTTCCAGACTCACTGTAATTCATATGATTGTAGACAGGACTTTCTCATTTTCTTACCGGCTGTCTTTCGGAGGCCTCTCTCAGTTTCTTCCTATGTGGGTCTCTTCATGGATCAGATTGTAAGACAGCAGCTGGTGTCAGTCAGAATGAACAAAGAGTCAAAGTGTGCAGGACAGAAGCCACATTCTCTTTAACCTAATCTTAGAAGTGACATACTATTATTTTTGTTATATTTCATATTAGAAGTGAATTACAGGGTCCAGTCCACACTTAGGTGTAAGGGATTGTGCAAGCTTGTAGATGTGAAGATGTAGAATCATTGAGTGTCATTTTGGAGGTTGCCTACCACAGGCAGCCATCTTATGCTATAAGCAGGGAGAGAGAAGAAACAAAAAAGATACAAATAAGGTAGAGATAAGGACCACATTCTGCCTTGATGCTAATATCTTTCCAGTTCCTAATTACAGCCCTCATGAGGACCAACTGCATTACTTGCTCTTGGCTTCCATAAAATACCCCTATAATCTATGCAATAAATTCTCTTTTTTTCCCCCATTATTTTATTTTGGCTGGGGGTAGGAGTGGGGGAGGTAATTAGGATTGTTTATTTTCAGACGAGGTACTAAGGATTGAACCCAGGACCTTGTGCACGCTAAGCATGCGCCCTACCACTTGAGCTATACCCTCTCTCTTATGCAATAAATTCTCATTTTTCCCCCTTAAGATAGCTTGAGTGACTTCTGTTACTTGCCACTGAAAAAGCTTTGACTAAGGCAGGACTGTACTTCATCAGCACAGGTCTAGATTTTAATGCATATTAGATTTTCAAACCACACTTGGCTGCACTAATTAAACAAATGTTGATCTTTTCTAGAATGTTCCCATAGGACTCTAGTGTCATTTTAAACATAGACCATCACCAGCAGGAATCTTTCCTTTTCGGTATTTGGTGTCAACCATAACTTTTAAGGGATAGGGTTTCAGACGGACTAAGGGGTCAGGCCAGAGCTTGGTGGTGTGAGTTGTTTATCATATCTGTTTTGACTCAGTTTTACAATATCTGTGTGAGGTGCAGACTCCCTGCCATAGGCCCTTGCATTCCACACGTAGGCAGTAGTGCTGACGGGCGATGCTAACACTATAATAACTGGGAAAGGAGAATTGAGAGTTGCCCACAATGCATTCCTTGCTCCAAATAGTCTGAGGCAGGGGACTTTATCATTAGTCTTAGCTTGGTGCAATGTGTTTTAGAGTTTCATTCTTTCAGCTTTTCACCACTAACCCCTCGCAAAGGGCTTGGCTCTGTGGTGATGTGGACTGACTGTGAAGTGTTCAAAATCTCATGTTTTGGCAAAATGTGGAAATTCCTCTGAGGACGACTGTGGCTCATCGTCAGAGATAATCCTTTTAGGAATTCCATGTCTGGCAAACGTGGCCTTCAATTTGTGGACTCTTGTGGTAAATTGGTATTGTTCAGGCTTTCCAATCCTGAGATTTTTATTGTAGTTATCTGCTCTAATGATATATTCTCTGTTACTTTTTCTTCCAGATAAACATATTGGTGCCAATGTTCTGCTGAGGTCTGGTTGTTGAGGCTTTGGATCATCATTAATTTTTTTTTAATATATGAACTATACACCTTTCAAGTGAGATTGGACATTTGCTAATGAGTCAGCTTGTTTACTAATGAAACTACTGGACTGAAAAAAGTAGGCTGCTGATGGCATTTCATATGTTTACTGGGGACCAGGACAGAGTTTGAAAACTTTAAGAGACCATACAGATCGCCCAGTTCACAACCCTCAATTCAGAGTCAGCCTTAACTGATCCAGGGCTTGAAACCAGGGTTCTTAACGCTTTCCTTTTACCATGCTATTTTAAACTCGATTGCCTCTTATTGTTAAACAGCTTTAAACAGCCAAGAGAAATGGGGCTTAACTTTTCAATGAATGTTTTATGTCATTATCTCTTTATTTCTAGTATTACTCTACTTTTAGAAAACTTCCAAAGATAGTAAATTCACATTTACCTAGAAGCCAAATGTAGCTAAACATTCCTGAATTTTCTAGACTCTCCAATCTTTGGATCTCTTTGACATTGAATGACAATAATTGGATACCCTGAGTTATGTGGCTGTAGGAAGTCCAATTCTCTCTCTAAGTATTCTGAGAATGCTCGGTTTGCAACAGGAATGATAGAATATCACATAGTTACTCATTTGCTTTATCCCACAACACACACACAACAGTCTCAGAATAATAATACCAGCCCTTTCACCAACAATATGATTTGAATTCTATTTTTAAAGTTCGCTTGGTCTCTTTCTCTATGTGGTTATGTGACCAGCTGGATACACATTTAGGTTCTTTAGTTTCATTTTATTTTAACTTTTTCTGGAATGAATTTTTAAATTTAATTTTTTACAGCCATGTAAAATATGTACATGAGTCCAAAGTTAAATTTATGAAACAAAATATACTCAGAGTGGTCCTGAATTTCTCTGTCCACTCCACGCCATTTTTTTACTTAATCTTTTCTTTATTCATTATGTCTTTATAGTTAATTATTTAAAAAGTCATGACATCTTTTCATTTCATGTTTGCTATACATACCTTTTATATAAATGATCTTTCACTATGTGCTCTTTTCTTTTTTCATCACTCTTTCTTCTTAGAGCATACATATATACTTGGTTTTTAGAAATGTTTTCATTTTATTGTAATTATGAATAAATGCATTTCACATTTTCCTTTCCAATATAGATTTTTTTCTTGTCTAATTATAGTGGCCAGAACTTTCAGTACAATGTTGAATAAAAGTAAGAACGTACATTATTTCCTTGTTCCTAATCTTAAGGAGAATGCACTTAGTTCTTCACTAATATATATTAATGTTAGCTTTAGGTTTTTCATAGATGCCCTTTATCAGGCTGAGGAAATTCCCTTCTATTCCTAGTGTGTTGAGAGTTTTTTTTTTTTTTTTTTAATTGAAGTGCTGTCAGTTACAGTGTGTCAATTTCTGGTGTGCAGCACAATGTCCCAGTCACGCATATATGTACATATATTCGTTTTCATATTTTTTTCATTAAAGGTTATTACAAAATATTGAACTTAGTTCCCTGTGCTATACAGCAGAAACCTTTTAAAAATCTATTTCTATATATAGTGGCTAACATTTGTAAATCTCAAACTCCCAAATTTATATCTTTCCATCCTCTTTCCCTGGTAACCATAAAATTGTTTACTATGTCTGTGAGTCTGTTTCTGTTTTGTAGATGAGTTCACAGTGTCTTTTTTTTTTTTTAAGATTCCACATATGAGTGATATCATATGATATTTTTCTTTCTCTTTCTGGCTTATTTCACTTAGAATGATGATCTCTAGGTCCAACCACGTTGCTGCAAAAGGCATTATTTTATTCGTTTTATGGCTGAGTAGTATTCTATTGTATAAATATACCATAACTTCTTATCTAGTCATTTGTCGATGGACATTTAGGTTGTTTCCATGTCTTGACTGTTGTATATAATGCTGCTATGAACACTGGAGTGCATGTATCTTTTTGAATTAGAGTTCCCTCCAGGTATATAACCAGAAGCATGATTGCTAGATCATATGGTAAGTATATTTTTAGTCTTTTGAGGAATCTCCATACTGTTTTCCATAATGGATGTACCAAACTACATTCCCACCAGCAGTGTAGGAGGGTTCCCTTTTCTCCACATCCTCTCCAGCATTTGTCATTCATGAACTTTTGAATGATGGCCATTCTGACTGGTGTGAGGTACTACCTCATTGTAGTTTTGATTTGCATTTTTCTGATAATTAGTGATATTGAGCATTTTTTCATGTATCTATTGGCCATCTGTATGTCTTCACTGGAGAATTGCTTGTTTAAGTCTTCTGCCCATTTTGGATTGGTTTGTTTGTTTTTTTGCTATTAACTTGTATGGGCTGTATAAATACTCTGGAAATTAAGCCTCTGTCAGTCACATCATTTGCAAATATTTTCTCTTATTCTGTAGGTTGCCATTTTGTTTTGCTTATGGTTTCCTTAGCTGTGCAAAAACTTTTAAGTTTAATTAGGTCCCATTTTAAAATTTTTGCTTTTATTTCTATTGCCTGTAAGAACATTGGTAAGATTTACGTCAGAGAATGTTTTGCCTATGTTTTCTTCTAGGAGGTTTATTGTATCTTGTCTTACGTTTAAATCTTTAAGCCATTTTGAGCTTATTTTTGTGTATGGTGTGAAGGAGTGTTCTAACTTCATTGATTTACATGCTGCTGTCCAGTTTTCCCAACACCACTTGCTAAATTGATAAGTCTTTTCTCTACTGTATATTCTTACCTCCTTTGTTGAAGATTAAATGAACATAGGTCGTGGGTTTGTTTCTGGGCTTTCTATTCTGTTCCTTTGATCCATATGTCTGTTTTATGCCAATACCATTCTGTTTTGATTACTGTAGCTCTGTATTACTGTCTGAAGTTTGGGAGGGTTATTCCTCCAGCTCATTCTTTTTCTTCAATTTCGCTTTGGCAATTCTGGATCTTTTGTGATTCCGTATGAATTTTAGGATTATTTGTGCTAGTTCTGTGAAAAATGTCGTGGGTAATTTGATAGGGATTGCATTAAATCTGTAGATTGCCTTGGGCAGAATGGCCATTTTAACGATACTGATTCTTCCAATCCAAGAGCATGGGATATGTTTCCATTTTGTTGAGTCATCTTTAATTTCCTTAGTGAATGTTTTGTAGTTCTCCATGTATACATCTTTCACCTTCTTGGTCAGATTTATTCCAAAGTATTTTATTGTTTTGGATGTGATTTTAAAAGGGATTGCTTCTTTTCCTTTTTTGAAAATTTGAAAACCTTTTTTTTCTTGCAGTTCTGCTGGTTTCACTATGCTTATTCTGAAACTCTGTTATTAGGCATATAAACTTTTAATATTATTATATTCTCTTGATAACTTGATCTCTTTATCATTATGAAATGATTTTCTTTATCCCCGGTAACATTCACTGCTCTGAAATCAACTTTGCCTAATGTTGATATAGCCAGTTTTGCTTTCTTTTTATTAGTATTAGCATGGTATATTGTTTTTGCTCCTTTCCTTTTACTTTCAACATTGTGATGTCTTTATATGTAAGATGGATTTCTTGTAGGTAGTAAATATTTGGGTCTTTTTTTTTTATTCAAAGTGATAATATCTGCCTTTACACTGGGGTGTTTATACCATTTACAACTATTGTGATAATTAAGGTGATTGACACCATCTTGCTATTTATTTTTCATTTATCCTGTCTGGTTTTTGTTGTCTTTTTCTGCTGTCTTTTAGACTGATTTTTTGTTATAATTCTATTTAATCTTTTTTGTTGGTTTCTTATCAACACTTCTTTGTTCTCTTTTCTTTCTTTTTATTTTGAAGATTGATTTAGAGTTTATAGTATACATTTTTAAAAATTGAAATATAGCCAGTTTACAATATTGTGTCAATTTCTGGTGTTATGAACATCTTTAAATAATAACTGTTTACCTTCTAGTGATTTTATACATGTTGAGTATGCTATAAGAACCTTACATAGATATCCATTCCTTTAGAGTCAGTCATTGGAGTTCCTTCGGTGGTTTTGTTTCCTTGATCATTCATGATCCTTATGGTTGTGGGGGTAATGTGAATCTATCTTTCCTTCTCTCCTTAAGGTATCTTTTCTTATTTCTGTGCTTCATCCAGATGCAGTAATCCCTCACCTGGAATCCTTAGCTCTAGTTAACATATTTTCACATGTGGATAGTTGTTCAAATTCATATTTTATTTTTGGGGGGAGAGCCAGAACTTCCTATGCCAGCATTTTGCTGATGTCATTCCCAAAGTCACTCACCTATTCTTTTGAAAGATATTTTTACTGAGTATAGAATTCTAGGTTGAAAGATTTCTTCTCTCAGTTAGATTGCTTTATGTTCATCTGACTTGCATTATTTCTGATGAGACTCTCTTCCTCTGTGTGTAATGTGCCTTTTTCTTTGGCCACTTTAAGATTGTATCTTTATCACTAGATTTAAGTAATTGATCATGATATCCCTTGCTATAGTTTTCTTAATATTTCATGTACTTGAGGTTCTTTGAAGTTCTCTGACCTATGAATTTCAGTTTTCATCATATGTGGACAATCTTTTGGCCATTATTTTCTTTTTAAAAGTTTACTCCTTTTTTGTTACTGTGGGACTTGAATTACACATATACTAGGTCACTTAAAATTGTCCTAGAGCTCACCAATGATGTACTTATTTATTTATTTTAAAATCTTTTTTTTTTTCTCTATATATTCTACTTTGGATAGTTTCTATTGCTTTGTCTTCCAGATCACTAATCTTTTCTTCTTCAAAGTCTAATCTACTTTTCTTCTATGTCTCTACTTAACATGTTCCATAGTTCCTCTAGTTTCTCAAACATGGAGAATTCAGTTATAATTTATGTTGTGCTGGCAAATGTTTAGCAATTGGCTCTTTGGGAAAAAGAAAAAACAAAAACAACCCACAGCCTTGATTTGTGACATATGGACTTTTCTGTGCTTTAATTATCAAACTATGGCTGATTTAAAGCTACCAACATGTCATCACTGAATGCAGAGTTGGGAAGAGATGCATAATAGGAGCATATTACTTCATAGTATCTTCACCATATAAATACAGTAACCTTAACCTCAGAAGCATGGATCATACTAAAATGTAGCAGAATAACTAGTGTGATGAGTTTTAGTATTTGTTACCTTTTGCTTTGACTATAAATTATTTAATTGTAAATCTATGTAACTTAATTTTAAATGATGGTCATGTTTAACAACTGGCTTGTAAAATTCCCAATAATTGAGAATAATTAAAAACTTGGCTCTCTGGAGCCAGTATGATCTGACTTCAGTATACCACTGGATAATAATTCTTTTATCTTTATCTATTAGTTCTATCTGTGTCATTGCTGGGTCAGTTTGCTTGATTTTTTTCTCTCACCATGGGTAGTACTTTCTTAATTCTGTTGATGACTAGTAATTTTGATTGGACAACAGGCATTGTAAATTTTACCTTGTTGGGTGCTGGGTATTTTTGTACTGTTATAAATATTATTGCTTCTTTTCAATGACACCATTTAATTTCTTGGAAACAGTTTCATCCTTTACAGTCCTGATTTAAAATTTTTGTTTTGTTTTGTTTTGTTTTGTTTTGTTTTTGGTAGGCAGAGCAGCATTTAGCATACGGTTAGTTTTTCCCTGATACTGTGACAAAACTCTTTTGAGTACTCTACTCAATGCCCGGTGTTAAATTCTGCACTCTAACTGGTAGGAATAGAAATAATTTCCTTTAATCCTTTTAGGTCTCTTTCCCTGCTTGGGTAGTTATCTTACCTACATGGATTGATCAATATTCAGATGAAAAGTCAAGAGGGACCCTTTGCAGATCTCTCTCTGTCTCTCTGTGTCTCTCTCCTTCTTTCCCTCTCTCCTGATGGTATTCTGCCCTGAGAACTCCCTGTGACCTAGATGCTGTCTTTGGGCAGTACACTGGGACAATGGTAGGGCTCATTCTGTTTGTTCCCTCTTTTTCATAAATCAATGCCCTTTATTGTTAGATGTCTAATGTCTTGATAACCATTGTTTCATGTATTTTGTCCTTTTTTTTAACCTGTTCATATGAGATTGTAAATTTGGCCTCTTTTACTCCATCTAGGCTGGCACTGAAGTTTCTGAACTCTTTTAGTTTAAAAATTTCATTCTTTTCATTTTCTATTTATCTTAATGCATTATGTGTTTTATTTATCTATTTATTTGGTCCTTCAAATTTAGTTGAGATGATATATTCTTTTATTTATGTTCTTTTCTGAGTCCTATTTTCTCTTTTCTAATGATTCTAATTATGATGTATGTGTTCTTTCAACAAATCCATCATTTTCTTTCTTTTTTTTAAACAATTTTTACTGAGTTATAATCATTTAGAAATGTGTCAAATTCCAGTGTAGAGCACAATTTTTCAGTTATACATGAACATATATATATTCATTATCACATTTTTTTCTCTGTGAGCTACTATAAGATCTTGTATATATTTCCCTGTGCTATACATTATAATCTTGTTTATCTATTCTATATTTTGAAATCCCAATCTGTCCCTTCCCACCCCCTGCCCCCTTGGCAACTGCAAGTTTGTATTCTATGTCTATGAGTCTGTTTCTGATTTGTATTTATGTTTTTAGATTCCACATATCAGCTATCTCATATGGTATATTTTTTTCTTTTTCTGGCTTACTTCGCTTAGAATGACATTCTCCAGGAACATCCACGTTGCTGAAAATGGCATTATGTTGTCGGTTTTTATGGCTGAATAGTATTCCATTGTATACATATACCACATCTTCTTTATCCACTCATCTGTTGATGGACATTTAGGCTGTTTCCATGTCTTGGCTATTGTAAATAGTACTGCTATGAACATTGGGGTGCAGGTGTCATCCTGAAGTAGGGTTCCTTCTGGATATATGCCCAGGAGTGGAATTTGTGGGTCATATGGTAAGTCTATTCCTAGTCTTTGAGGAATCTCCATACAGTTTTCCACAGTGGCTGCACAAAACTGCATTCCCACCAGTAGTGTAGGAGGGTTCCCTTTTTTCCACAGCCTCTCCAGCATTTGTCATTTGTGGATTTTTGAATGATGGCCATTCTGACTGGTGTGAGGTGATATCTCATTGTAGTTTTGATTTGCATTTCTCTGATCCCAGCATTTTCTTAATTGATTTTTAGCTTATTTTGAAATACTAGGTTACCATTTTTATGTTTTGCACACATGACCTTTTGGAGTGCTTTTGTTGTCTAAGAGGATGTTATTCTGCTCTTTATTTTTTGTTTTTAATTTTAACTTCTAATGAGTTTTGATCACATCCTTGTTTGTGCCTCATTCTAAGTGAAATGAATTTTTCTGTTTTCAGGATGGTAGGATGGGCCAAAACAGCTTTTCAGATTTCATTACTCAAGAGCTTCCTCTTCTGTTGTTTTCACAAAGTGGTTGGTAAATAGACTCAGACTTTCTGAGATTGTCTTCCCCTGCCTCCTTTTGCCTTTTGACCCTATTTCTCTGTTATGCCCTGCTTGAAAAGATCTTACTTGGGGTTTATCCTGGATGGGTATTTTAGTTTGTTAATTTCAAGATTTCATGTAGCTAGACTGATCCAGCTTCTTCATACTTTGGTGTGTGCTCCCTGTACTCACCCTGAACTTCGAAACTCTCCCAGTTCAGCTACTGATGTTAAATTGGCCCATTGCCCCTTCCAGTGAGTATCTATTGGGGATTTTGGAGTTCCTGTGTTCTCAGGCACATCAGCCCCGTGCTATTTTCCTATGCTTCCTCTGTGTAGAGGCTGATGCCATGTGAGCTTTGTAGTTGTTGTTAGTTCTCTCTCTCTCTTATTTTTTTATTTTGTGGTTTATGGTAATTCCTGTAATCTAGTTTTGTGGTAGATTTATACATGGGCACGTTTTAAGCTATGTGCAGTAGGCAGAATAATGTCCCTCCTTCTCCCAAGATATCTCCATCTTAATCCCTGGAACCTGTGAATCTGTTACCTTCATGGTAAAAGGTGCTTTGCAGATGTGATGAAGTTAAGGGTCCTAAGATAGGGAGGTTATACTTTATTATCTGGGTGGGCCCAGTGTAGTCAAAAAGGTACTTATAAGTGAAAGAGGGAGGTCGAAGAGCCAGAGAAGGAAATTTTGATGGAAGCAGACTTAGAGCCATGTGATGGAAGATAGACTTGGCTGCTGGCTTTGGAGATGGAGGAAGCAGATTTTCCTGGTAGAAAGGAAAGGTAGGCTTGAGTCTTTGAAACTTGCCTAATCCAAGTTATTCTTCTAAATTAGCATATTATCTTCATGTGGCTACTACAAAAAATTGTTACAAACTTGGTTTAGAACAACAGAAATTTATTCTCTTATATTTATTTAGGCTAGATATCTGAAATCCAGATGTTGGGAGGATTCTGCCCCTTCTGAAGCTCTATTGAAGAATCCGTCCTTGCCTCTTCCAGTTTCTGATGGCTTCAGTTGTTCCTTGGTTTGTGGCTGCATAACTCCAGTCTCTGCCTCTATGTTCACCTGGCCTTCTCTTTGTCTGTGTCTTCTCCTCTTCTGTCTTCCATAAGGACACCTGTCATTGGATTTAGGGCCCACCTGGATAATCTAGGATGATCTCTGTTCAAGATCATTAACTTAATCATATCTGCAAAGACCCTTTTCCCAAATAAATTTACATTCACAAGTTTAGAATGTAGATATTATATGTGTGTATACATATGTACACACATATATATGTATACATATAATTTTATGTATTTACTTACTTATTTTTAAAATAGACTTTATTTTTTAGACTAGTTTTGGGTTCACAGCAAAATTGAGCAAATACAGGTATTTCACATGTACCCCCTGCCCCTACATACATATAGCCTCCCCCATTACCAACATCTCCCAACAGAATGGCACCTTTGTTACAATTGATAAACCTATCTTGACACATCTTTATTACCCCAAATCCATGTTTACACTAAGGTTCATTCTTGGTGTTATACATTATGTGGATTTGGACTAATTTTTCATGATGTAGCCACTACTACAGTGACACAGAATAGTTTCATTGCCCTAAAATCCTTTGTGCTCTACCTATTCATCCCTCTCTCCTCTTAACTCTGAGCAACCACTGATCTTTTTATGGTCTTCATAGCTTTCCTTATCCAGAATGTCGTAAGGTTAGAGTCCTATTATAGTACATAACATTTCATTTATTGGCTTCTTTCACTTGGTAATGTGCATTCATATTTCTTCCATGCATTTTCATGGCTTGATAACTTATTTCTTTTTTAGCACTAAATAACCTCTCGTTGTGTGGGTCTACCATAGTTTACTTACCAGTTACCTACCAAAGGACGTCTTGGTTGCTTCCAACTTTTGGCAGTTAGGAATAAAGTGGTATAAACATCTGTGTACAGGTTTTTATGTGGACATGAATTTTCAGTTCCTTTGGGTAAAATATCAAGGAGTGTGACTGCTGGATTGTATGGTAAGAGTATGTTTAGTTTTATAAGAAACCACCAAATAACCAAACTGACTTCCAAAGTGCCTGTACCATTTACCTTCTTCCCAGTGATGCATGAGAGTTCTTATTGCTCCACATCCTTCTCACCATTTAGTGCAACCTTGTTCTAATAATTTATTAGGTTCAGGAGGTTTTTAAAATTGTTTTATTTTTATTTTTTATATATTTTTTGAAGTATAGTCAGTTTACAATGTTGTGTCAATTTCTGGTCTACAGCACAATTCTTCAGCCATATAGGAACATACATATATTCTTTTTCACCATAAGTTACTATAAGATATTGAATATAGTTCCCTGTGGCATAAAGTATAAACTTATTGTTTATCTATATTATATATAACAGTTAGTTTCGGCAAATCTCGAACTCCCAATTTTTCCCTTCCCACCCTCCCCTGCCCCAGTAACCATAAGTTTGTTTTCTATGTCTGTGAGTCTGTTTCTGTTTTGTAAAAAAGTTCTTTTGTCTTTTTTTTTTTTAATTCCACATATAACAGGAGTTTGGTTTTTTTTTTTTTTTGGTTGGTTCTCTTGGAGTTTTTACATAGACATTTATGTCATCTGTGAACAAAGATAGTTTTCTTTCTTCCTTCGTAATATGTATGCCTTTTATTGTTTTTCTTTCTTTTTTTTTTAATTGCATTGGCCAGGGCTCCAGTATAATGTTGAAAAGCACTGGGGAGAGAGGACTTCCTTGCTTTGCTCCTGAACTCAGTGGGAAAGCTTCAAGTTTCTTACCATTACGTATGATGTTGGCTGGAATTTTTTGTAGATATTCTTCATCAAGTTGAGGAAGTTCCCTTCTATTCCTAGGTTAGTGATTTATGTTTTGGTGGGGGCACAAAAACTGACTACAACTATCTAAAATAGTTTTCTGGAAGAAGGAAATCCCTTTTGTCAGACAGTAATTCTTCTACTCTCTAAGAACATCAGTTATTTAAAGTCTAGTTCCTTCTGGACAAATCTGAAATACTTTCTGTGGTTATTGCTAAAGATGATGAATGGGGCCCTTATTTGTATAATTGCTTTTATAAGCTACTTGTATAACACATGTGTTTTGATTAATTAACAAAGCAGTTTATCTCACTTCGAGATCAGTGTAAGAAAATCAGTATAAACTAGCTAGTCCTCAAGACACTTCTCAAGCAGTCCTCAATACTGTTCCTCTTGGACTGGGGGAAAAGATTTGAAATCTGGAGGTCTTCAAATAAAATATTATAACTCTCCACCTTCTGTACAGCTGTGTGCTCCAGAAAAATAATTTGGAGTCACATTAAAAGTTAAAAGATCTGGCATTAGGCTGAAACTCTCTAATTTCTGCCATCTGGGCTCAGAATGGGAAAATACATCACCTAGAGTTTCCCTTAGATGATTGCAGTCATGGTGCTTCAAGAGGAAGAAAATATTCAGAAAAACAACCAAAATCTTTCTGAGTTTTTGGTGTTTTCCTTTATTTTCATTGCTATCTAGTATTTTGGTTACTGAATTCGAATCCCATCCTATACATAGTTAACTTTTTTGTAACAGTTCATTACTAACATAACTTAAAAGAACCTGGACGAACTCTTTAGAAAATGAACTTCTCTTGGAAATTATGCTTGTTTTTTGCTCAGTATGATAGATTATTAAGGGAGATTGTTGAAAGTAGGCTAGACTCTGTGTAGACTTTCTTTAGCTATAAGTAGTAGAGAGTCAGGGATATAACACTAGATTGTACCATCCTGTGCTTTTTATTTTATATTAAGATATCTTTGCTGAATAAAAAACACATAATTTGATTTTGTTTGTCCTTATAAATTAAAAAAAAAAGTCTCAGAGCAAAGATAAAATGAAACATGAATCTGCTTGTTTTTCAGAAGAAAGGATTAAATTGCTTTTTTTAAATGCCTATTATTCTGTGAACACTAAGTGGATGTAATTTCTGGTAGCCGCATTTCTTTATTGGTCTGCCCTCTGAATCGCAAAGCCTCTGTGTGGTTTGATCTCCTGGGTCCTTCTCTGAGGACTCGGAAATGGCCTTCACAAGCAGCTGCTTGATTCTAATGCTCTGACTCAGAGTTCCTCCCTTCTGCCT
The DNA here is from genome assembly GCF_048773025.1 of Camelus bactrianus. Classification (NCBI taxonomy): domain Eukaryota; kingdom Metazoa; phylum Chordata; class Mammalia; order Artiodactyla; family Camelidae; genus Camelus; species Camelus bactrianus. The sequence continues at coordinate 22,902,871 of NC_133559.1, forward strand.
TACGACTTCTCTGCTTTTCAACTTGGCTTCTACAAAGGTCCAGTCTTTTTCTCATGCATGTTTTTTAAGTCACCAAATGAAAGATCATACCACAAAGGACTGAAGAAAGGGTAAAATGAGGGTTGAAAAAAAGTGGAATTTGTGGGCAAGAAATATATTAAAAGATTGTTCCATCATTTAAAATTAGGTGAGGCCGTGTTAACAGTTGTTGAAGACAATACAGACCTACTGAACTCTTATTCTCCTCATTCTTCTTTATTAAAGAAGACGATTAATAAATCAAAAGGTTGAATAAGGAATTAAACACTGAGATGAATGAACGAAAGCAAACGGGCACTAACCACTTTAAATATATTTAAGTCTTTAGACCAAGAGGATGAACCTGGAAATGTGTGCATGTAACTGCTACTAATGACCTTTGAGGAAAAAATGGCAGAGCATAGCCAAACACTTGAGGGAGGCAACGATTTTAACTTTTACAATGGAAAATATAGACTTCAGAAATTACAAATAGAAGACTTTGATGTTGATTCACACAACTGTCTAGACTGGATCTCTACATGCCCAGGTTCAAGGCTTGGCAGGTAGGTGGTCCTTTAACCCTATGCCAACTCCCAGAAGCCTTGAACCTCAGTCCAGTACTGGGGTCTCTTGATTTCCATTTGCCTGTGAGAGGAGGTAGGACTGCAACACTTTAGAATGGATTATTAAACAATAGCTTTAGGAACTTAGAAAAGTACGCTGTTTTCATTGGAAACCAGTAGAAGTTCACCAGCAGCAAGTCATGCCAAAGCAACTTCTTCTACTTTCTGAGGGGTTGCTAGTGTTGTATGTATCATATTTCACCAAGATACCGAGAATCGTGGAATTGTAGAGCTGGTAGGGGTCTTAGAGATGACTTAGTTCAAATTCCTCATTTGTCAGTGAAAAAGGAAGTCCAGAAGGACTGACTGTGTTACCCAATGTCACACAGTAAGTTTCTGGCAGGTAGAGCTTGGAATACACTCAAGCTTCCTAGTCTGAGTTCTTTCTAGAACATCACGTTCTTCTCATGATATCTTTGCTGACAAGAAGAAGTAAGGACTGAATAAAGCACAGTTAGGTGGATTTATAGTTGGTGCAATAGCCACACTCCAAAAATGCTTAAGAGATTTGTGTCATTTGAAGAGAGATCTGCAGTAGTATACTTTAGATCTTTGGCTCTGACTGTCATTGTCACTTTTGTTTTAATTATTGAGTTGGAGATGAAGACACAGAAAATGTCTTACTAAATTTTCAGTTGACACAAAGCTGGGAGGAATAGCTAATACACTGAATGATAGAGTCAAGATTCAAAAGGCTTTCGACAGACTGGAAGAATGAGCTGAAAGTAATAATATGAAATTTAACAGGGGTAGGAGAAAAGTACTACAAAAAAATCAACTGCTTTTATTCAAGATGAGGTGGATTATAGAAGTTTTAGTTGAATATAAGTGCCGTGTAGGCCAACAGTGTCATTTGGCTGCCAAAAGAAGGTATTGCAATCTCACACTGTCTTGGGAGCATCCTTGTGTTCCGATCAAAGGAGGCAGCTGTTCCGTGCACCGACTTAATGTGGAAGATGAGCTGGACTTTAGACACCGCCTTTTAACAAAAATGTTGACAACTGTAGTGCTTTAGAAGAGAGTCACAGGGTTATGAAGGGTCTGTTTTGAAGAAAACTAGATGCATTTATTCTGAAAATGAAAAGACTTACAGATAATTTGTTAATGATAACTATCTTTAAAATTCTCCATTTATTTTTTTCATGCTTAAGTAGTCATTCATTCAAAAAAGGTTTATTCAGAACCCTACGTGCCAGGGATACAGAGGTAATTATGATAAGATCTCTGCTCTTAAGAACCTCATAGTCTAATACTGTGTTTTAAAAGCAGGATCTTTGGACGACTTGAGCAATCTGTCAGGGTAGAGTCCTAAGCTTTCCATCTGATCTACTGAATCAGCCCATCAGGGTAGGACTAGAAAACACACATATTAGCAATGTAATTGGATAGAAACTGTTGCGGAGATTTGTCCAGTGTGCTTGCGCAGCACATGGGAAGGAGAGTCAGAGCCTGGTAACAAGTCTGCCATGTGGTACAGGGAACACAGAGTATTTCTGGATATCCTAGAGGGCAGAATTAGAACAAGTGAGGAGTAGAAATTAAATGGGAACAGTTTTCTGCTCAGAACAAAGAATAACTTTTTAACAGTAAGGGGTTTCAGTAAGAGAATAGGTTTCCTACTGAGCAGTGCACCTCTCAGCCTGGAGATGATCAAAAAAGAAGCTTGACAAGCAACTGTCCTGGGGTTTGGGGAACAGTGTTCTTGCCTTCCCTCCTGTGACCCGTGTTAGCACAAAGAGGGACATTTCTACCGCTACTTCTATCCCCTTTCTCTCAACCTGCTTACTTCTCCTCACGGAAGAGATCAGTGTGCTCTGTTAGAGTCCAGAGTATTTTTGAGGCCCTGTTTTACTAGGGGAAGGTCATCATGTAGAGCCTTCATTAAGAGGCTGGTGATTACTATGCGTCAGACATGCAGGCTCTTTTTCCAGATGGGTGTGGGTCTCCAGGGTCTGCTCTTTAGGACCCCATGGCACACCTGAGTGTGCAGGTTCCAAGGTATGCACTGAAGATGGAAAATAGGGGCCCCAATTAGCATCAGGTACAAGCTATTTTCTCCAGCACGGTTACCAGGGCCTCAGCTTTGAGGATCATTGAATGCTTTCCACGCCATTAAGAAGCAGACATCTGGATCTCTGTTTGGTGAAAAGTTCCATTGTCAGACAGTTCTGAGGGAGAGAACAGGTGAGTCACAGGCTCATGAGTCCATACATAGTTTTTTCATTGAGTGATGTAACGAAACCAGCAGTTGGGCGCTCCTGGCACTCAGACATCTGATCTCTAGAGGTGGAAGTTTGGACTAAATGACTCTGTTAACCTTTTAGAGTCTTAATGGAGTCTGGATGCTTCTAGTCCCCATTTGTTTAGACTCAGGCTGATAATACTTGAAAAATTTGTCCTTAAATCTGATGATCAACAATACTCATCTGTTAAATGGCTGGACCTTAACCTCACGTTATTTCCTATAGCTTCAGGAATCCTCAGAAGGATGGTGGGTCTCTCGTTGAATTTACGTTTTGCCCTCACTTGTGTAACTAACTGTGGTGTGCTGTCCAGATCCTTCCTTGAGGACTGAAAGTCCTCAACTTGTTGGGACTTGGCAGCTAATGGCTTGTATCGGAGTCCCTCACCAGAGACTGACCTCTGCTGAATGTCACCTCACCCAAGGTGACACCTACTTCCTGGAGGCAACCCACATGGTTGATACAGGGGTATAAAGGCCCACCCCTTGCCCCAGTTTGGGATAACTCTGTAGGCCCATCCCACTTTTAAAGCTCCCCATGAGATCAGCTGAGGATTTTGTTACGACTTACCACAAACCAGTTTCTCTGTTCAATGTTGCTTTCACCTGTTCTCATAGGTACCATCCCAAGAGGACTCCACAGCAAAGGTCCTGCATACAACTGGCTGTCTCTTAGGGAACTCAGCCTACAACATTAATACTTGATGTCTTAGTTTAGGTATGAAGCAAGCACTAAGCGTGTGGAATATTGCAGTGAGAAAAGAGCCTGTGATTCAGTAGTTTATCTGTTCCAGCTACTGTCCTTCCCTGATCTATGGTATGACTTGGTTGAAACATATTGCTGCCTGCCTACACAGGTTGGCCTTGCTGCTAACATCCACAGGATGCTGCTGCTGCACTCCTCTTAACCCCTGCAATTTGGGGTGTGTCTCATCGTCGGCTGTGGCTGTGCCACTAGTCACCTTGTTGCTGTTGACTCAGCTCTGCCACGTGAGTCGTGGCAGCCTCTGGATGCCTTGGCACAGCTGATAATCTGTTCTCAGCCTCCACTTCCCTTGACATGTCTATTCTTTCTGCTGCTGTCTGACTGAAGCTTCTCTCCCTCTCTGCACATCTTTGTTCTTTGAGTATTCTGCTGGAGCGGAAACCTGTTCCCCTTCTCATGTCTAGCTCCTTTAACAGGGCCTTTCCCTCGTGGTAAAATCTTTTATTTTTATCATCCAGCCCTCTATGGAGTTCATTTTCTTGTCAGAAATGCAGATGCCTTTGAGTGATTGGTTTCTTTTGTATATTTATTTTCATGTAGTTCTCTTCTGCCTTGGATATATAGACTTCCCAGGGGGCTGGTTGGGGCTAGATGGAGAGTGTTTTGAGGATAGCCTCATATTGTACCCAGAATAACAGCTCCTTTTTCTACACTCAGGCCATGATACTAAGTCTATCCCTCTCGAGACTCCTCCCCACTTATGGTAACTTTTCCTTCAGTGGCGTGGTTGTCGCTGTTTGGACCATGGCTTCCCCTGGGACCTCCCCAATCTATCAGAGATGTCTGTATTTGTCTAGACCTCAATTATGAACACAGTTCAAGTTCTTTCCCATGGGGGTCCTGGGCCCATACCAGTAAAAGGATGCAGTTAGATTCTTATCTAAGTGTCCACAAACATTCCATGACAGTTACCCTTAATAGCCTGGTGCACATAGATGACCTCTGGACAGGAGGGCGCCTAGTTCCACATGCTAGCATATCTGAATCTCAGCCAGAATGCACTGCTATGTACAACTTTGGGATCCCATGAAGTGATAACGTGTGATAGGAAGAAGACTGAACCTGGAGTCAGGAGCTCTGGAGTCTTGTTAGTGCCACCAATCCATTGCTTTTTAGCTCTTTGAGTCTCAGTTTCCACAGTTACAAATGAAGGAGTTAGACTAGATCGTATCTAGTAACTCTTTCAGTTCTAACACTTTATGATTTTTTCTAGCCATTTGTGTCATCTTTCCACTCTTTATGACCGTGAGTTTAATTGGCTCTGGCATGAACTCCTCTGAGGGACGACATTTCCAAAACAGTTCGCTGCTGGAATGCAGATGATAGTTTTCCAGGGTTGACACATATGCATTTCTTTGTGTGACCTCTGAAACCCAGCACAGAATTTTCCATCACAGTCTGCCTGGGATTAATCAAATGCTTCAGGAGAGGCCCATCCAGAATAGCTCCTTTGTAATAGAGTTTTGGATAGAAATCATTCGGTTCACCTTGTGCCCAGATAATATAGAAGGCTGGAAGGATATCAGTTGGTTGGAGATTTTTTTTTTTAAAAAATGCATTTACTGCCCAAATTAGTAAATCCCCCAATTCAGCATAGAACACAAAGCAAAGAATAATCATGAGTGGAAATACAAGAAATTCAATGATCAGAATGTCCATAAACCAGTTCTACAGCTTCGAATGTTGTCCTTACACAATGAAAATGTTTAACATAGGGTATAAAACCCAAAGACAGAATCACAAGGCTAGAAAGAACTATGTGAAGATATCTATGTTTCCTTTTCTTAAGGGTAAATGAGCTTCAGTGAAGTCATCTTCAGTGGTGGATGATCAATGTTACATTTATTCAAAAACCAACACAGAATCGATACCTCTCAGGAGGAAGCACTTTTCCTTTTTATTCATGGTAATTCAGTGTCTGGAAAGCCTTCCTCTCACCACTATCTCCATTCAGGGAGGGTAGAAGGCAGGTAACTAATACAGAGACACCCACAAAGTCAGCCTTCTTCTCCAGTCTCTGTTGTCCATGGGTCTTGTCAATTCTTTCTTTAAATGCTACTCTAATCTGCTCTCTGTCTTTGTCACATCTCATCTACTTTGGTTTAGGCCCTCGATCCTTCTTGTCTGGATTACTGTAGCTGTCTCTTCATTCAGTAAACTCCAGTTCCATGACTCAAGCAGTACAATGTGACCCAATGCAAGACTGACATTCCCAGGTCCTCCAGCCATCGTAAAATTTCCCATTGTCCTGCAAGCATGAGAGGTGAGATTGACCAGCAAATGTCTGGCAGGCATGTATAGGGGAACTGGAGTAGGAGGGAAAATTTTGTACAGTGTGGGGCACAACTGTTCCAAAGACTTGAGGAAAGGTGCCTTGGTACCATGAATGATACAGTTTCTGTATGCCTGGGCACTTCTCTGGACTTAAAGGAAGGTGCGAAGTTAACTGGGGTCTGGTCAGAGGCTGTGATCCATCCTGTTTGCTCCTGAACTACGCAGGTGCTGCTGCTTCCTTCTCCTTTCTGTTTTTCGGGATTTTGCCCTGGCCCTAGAACTGAGCTCCCACAGTCCTACCATGCTTCTCTACATATGATGCATTAACTCACTTTTCCTACTACTGCAGTATCGCACCCATTTAGCCCATCCTTTACATTACTGCTGAAGTCATTCTTTTTTTCTAAAATGTAAATATTTTCACGTTCCTCCCAAACTCAGTATCCTTCAGTGGCTTCCCACTGTCCTCAGGGTACCATCCAATCTTGTTGGAACAGACAAGGCCTTTTATTATCTAGCTCTCCTTGCTTACCTAGCCTGCTTTTCCTTCACTATGCCTTCTTGCCCTGGTTCATGCTGTCATCTCAGCCTTGTGTACCTGTTCCCCTCATGTGAACTTGGCTCATTCCAGCTCATCCCAAGAGCTTCCTGTACTAGAAAGCCATTTCTCACCTCCCTTCCTACTCCTAATTACGCTGATCTCAGTGAGGTTCCATTCTTTACTCCTGTGGGTTCCTACAGAATCCTGTACTTGTTTCTATCACAGTATCCATCACACAGTATTACACTGGTTTGTTTCATGTCCACCCCTCCTCTGGTTGGAAGCTTCTTGAGGCCTAGATCTTTGTGTCATTTATATGCTGTAGCACTAAAACTGCCCCAAACTGGATGAGCAACAAGTGTGGGTTGGATAAATGAGGTTGAAGAGCTTCCTAACAAGGGTGATCTGCAGATTTTTTTAACTGAGTACGAAGCTTAAATAGACGACCCCTAAGATTCTCCCTAGCTCTTAGATATGTGATTTTATGCTGTATTGGGACCTTGAGATAAAATTCTCATAAGATAGCTGCTTCTACATAACACATTTTTCTTGTTTCGGTATTAAATTTGGTGATTCTAATCTTTTAGGTGGCTCAGTTCAGAGCATAAATCCTCTTTTCAAAAGGTTTTTCTAGTTCAGTCATTTTACTGATAGAAACAATGTAGTTTCATCATCTCTGTTCAAACAACTTGATTAGATTTATTGCTCAGTGATTTTATTCTGAATCTCTAAGATCCTGTCAGTGTACCTACAGTGTCAAAGTGCTTCACAGGGAACAGGGGTTAGATGTGGGCTGGAAAGACATAGGCAGACATAGTCCTAAGGGTAAACCAGATCTAAGGATCAAGGTTCAGGAGTCAGAATCCTGATGAGCAGTCTGACGGTGTCATGGATGGATGTCCACAACCTGGCCATGGAATAAACCTGGACGGAGGGACAGAAATCAAGGGAGCGCAGTTCCCCCAGTGCAGGGCAAGGGAAGATTTAATAGTCTAAATCTTGGCAGGGAGAGAGAGAGGAGGAACTGGGAAAAGGTCGGGGACAAGAAAGGAAGACCAAAGCAGAAGAGAGAACAGATTCAAAGAAGAGAACCTTGATTCTGAGGTAGTCTGACCCAGTCAGAAGATTCCTGATGCTTCCTGTTGTAACCGAAATTAGCATCAGCTTTGCTGGAGGCAATCTGACGGTAGCAAACAGGAGCAGAAATGGACTGTTGGAGTCCTGTGACATTTCTTATGGTACTTTTACTTGTTTTTTAGTCTCTTTTAAGCATAGCTACTGTCTCTTGTTACACAGTGAACTCCTTGAGAGCAGGGACCATGGTTTTCCCTCTGTTACACTAATGTAGTGCTTCGCCTATATCTAGTGCTCAGTAGCATGTAATGAATTAAGTTACAACAGTTAGGAATTATGTTATTAATGCTCCCTGGAGAATGCTGAGTGGCTCTGGTGATTCCCAGAATGTTCATTTAAGCCATCTGTAGACTCAACTGTTTTTAATGCCAGTCACTGATTTTTTTTTTTTTCCTGGTTAATTGAATATTTAAGGTCTGAGTGACCCAGGAAAATAAGGAATGCTCTGAGGAGATGTACTGGGCTCTCCAATGAGTCAAAAGAAGAGCAAGTTTTCTTGGACCAAGACTCCTGTCACGGTGCCTCCCTACTAAGTGAGAATATCAGATTGTTTGTTCATACATGGCTCAAGTGCTGACACCAGTAGAATCAGTTTAAGATTGAAATACATCTTAACGTCTCATAATTAAAGAAGGATCAAGTGTTGAGAACTTTGTACAATTTAGGAATTCAATATGGTGAGTCAGTTTCTGCTTTCCTGATAAAATATCCTTCTGCCTTTAGTATGTACACCTCTGCAGCCAGAAAGATATTCTAGAAGGTACAGCCATGTTAGAAACACTTGAGTTTTCAGAATCTTATATAATACACACTTATGATACAGTATCCAGTTTAACCCTGACAGATGAATACTGGAGCCTCACAAGGCATGGCTCACATCTTCTGATTTTTTTTTTTTCTGAATCTATTTCTACACCAACTAGAGTCAAAACATTTTTCTATTTGCTTGCCCCTTCTAATGGTTTTCAGTTATTTTTTCTCCTTGCTAAGCAATGAAAATGATCTAACTCTACAGTTTTCCAAAGTCAATATGGTGGCCCTATCTAGAAAGTGAGTTTGAGATTAAGAATTCAGTTTTAATTTTGGGAGCTTGACACACAAAAAAATGGTTTAATTTAATCTATTTGACTCTAGTTCTTTAGTTTCCTCATAAAGGAAATTTAATTTTCACCTGCTGGATTTTTCTGATTACCCTTTGCCCTGTTTTGTGCTAGACAAAATTCCAAGGGGGTTTCGAGTCCAAAGTGTTGGATTAGAGCCTCAGTTCCACTTTTCATTATCTATGTGAGTGTGGGTAATTACTGGACACCTAGTATTCATGTAAAATCAGAATATAAACCTCTTGTGCTGGGCAGGTTAGATGAAGGACTGTATGTCAAGGTACTGTGACAGCACTATTATCATTACCTAACTTTTTGCTTTATTTCTTTTTCTGTGAAAACTCTTAGAAACTTAGTTTTCTATTACCTTAACTTCTAACCTACAATCCTTAAGGTAAAATTCAATCGATGGAAACCCAAGACAAATAGAAAATAAAAATCACCATCACCATTACCACCATCAACATCATAGTACAAAGTATACAGGGATCAAAAACAGTATCAGACTAAGAGGAAGACCCTCTAGTGCTTGAAAGAACAAATAAGCCAGCAGTGCTTTTTGCTATGCAGAATCGATTCAGTAGGAAACTACCTACTCTGGTATGATTTGAGGGGCAGTGAAAAGCATTTCTGCCCTAAAATAGAATCCTGATAATGACCTACAGCAGGAAATAAAAAACAAACAAACAAACAAAACATGGGAAACTAGGCTAGTTTAATATACTCTGTGGGACTTCGAATTGTCTTAGGGATTTATGGGGTCTGGGGAAATGTCAGAGATGAGACTTAGGGTTTCAGTAATCAGCAGGGTTTAAAAAATGGGGTTTCAAATTTCTGTTCTCTGTTTTCATGGCATCTACATGGAGGAGGTGAAAGTACACGGAGGAAAGCTATGAGAAGACAGCAAATCTTTAGAAGCTGTGTGATCAAAACCACCTTCGCTACATGTTCCATTGATTAAGGATTGGTCAGAGATGGGTACTGTGATATGGTGGGTAATAACCTGGCCTGGGGGCAAGAGACCAAGAGATACCATTAGCAAATTTTAATTTGTCTTCCAGTCCTTCGTAACTCTAAGGCTCAGTTTCCATGCCCTCAAAAAAATAAAGGGGTTGAATCAATAGCCTCTTAGTTTCTTCCTCCAGAAAACATTAGTGAGCTCCCGTTTCTTGCTTTGTACTATAATACAGAATAAATAAGACAGAGGCCCTATCCTCAAAGAGCTTACAGACTAATAGAGCAGATAGAAGGGTAGACAGATATATGTAATAAAGAAATGCTAATAGTAACCTGGATCTAGGTCTAGGTCCCTCCTAATTCCAATATTTTATTATTTTAAACATTATTATTTAAACATAAAATACCACACACTCCCTAAAAGAGTTCATTATTAGCAATTACTGGACAATTTGACTTTCTTGTCATTTTGCCAAGGATTCTGTTGTCCAATGACCTTCCCTTTCACCACTGAAAATCATTTTCAACAATTCTTCACTGCCTGTTTTAAGTGTTTTACATAATTCAATGAACTTTCTAACCTAAAACCGGATGATATTAATGTACTTGACCCGTATTATTCATACCATTACGTGTCACCAGGGTACAACAACAAAGATAACAGTAACGATTGTTGCTAATGCCATTATTAATTATTCATGTTAGTGTCGTCCACTCAAGTCATTCTAGAATTCCCCAGGTAGATTCAGGCAGTTTCTCTTCCATACTACCATCTCCTTCCCTATCTTTCTCTTCCTTCTTTCCTTCCTTCCTTCTTTCCTTCCTTCCTTCTTTCCTCACAGTGTTATTATAATTCTTTGTTATCTTGTCTCTTCTACTAAAATAAAAACTCCTCCAGAGTGCAGGCCTCTTACCTAAGTGAATACCTTGGCTCTTAGCACAGCCTCTGGGCACAGAGTAGATGTTTAATGCATGTTAGTTCAATGAAAGAATGAATTTGATTATCTTAACTATAGCTCTTTAGACAATGCAGTGTTTTAAAGCACAATTTCTCACTGGATGTCCAGCCACATTCTGCCGTTAGGTACTTAGGCATTATTCCACTGGAGGACTTGTGGACATAATACATCTGTTTATGCTTAAAGAAAGGGACTCCAGTTGAATGTCATTTTACAGATTCTCAGATCTGGCTTTTTCTTTTCTTTTCTTTTCTTTTCTTTCTTTCTTTCTTTTTTTTTTTTTTTAAGGGTTTCTTCTTCTCTTTGAAAGAACCAATTGTCTCTATGACCTGGATCATCACCCCCAATCCTTCTCTCCCACACTCTCATGCCTCCTTTTGCTTGTTTACTGTGGCATATGAGCAGCACCATTTGGGGCAGAATTTTATAAAGAGGAGGGACACTGGATCCATTCAGGTGACAGAGAGGTGAAAGAAGAAATAGCATGTTTCTTTGTTTTCTGTCATTTCTCCTCTCCTCATTAAGGTCTGTGAAGATAGCCTGTGTGAAAGAATCTGAAGGGTAAATCTGGCACCATGGGATGGATACCCAAGGAGTCTTGGAGTGGGGGAGGGGTTGGATGTGAAGATCTGAGGAAAGAATTTGGATCCAGAACCAGCTTCAGCCCAGTGGCCAACTGATCAAATGTCCCTTTGGTTCCCTGAACTTATGCATGAAATTTGTATCTTGGAAAAACTGCATTTGCAGTTGGCAGGTCGCAGGTTTTATATTTATCAGAGTTGGGTTTTCAGTGGTTTGTGTTCGCTTTCCTCAAGTGCGCCATGTGTTCTGAATAATCCTACCTTCTCCCCAGTCCTCAGTAGTGAAGAAATGCTGCTTGGGATAAGGAAAGATCAAAAAACATTAGCTTCAGAATGTGTCTAATTTTTTTCCCACTGGCCAGGGGCAATGCCAGATTCCCCATCCATTTTGGATGCAGACAAGCCAGTAACATCCACATTAATCTAGATTATGTTGACTTCATCGTGTTCTGACAACATGTAATATTCTGTGTCTTGTTTAATCACACAGTAGAAGGACACTTCTCACTGAGTCATTCACTCACCATATTCCAACTGCGGGACATCTGATCATGCTTTTAATATTTATATGGTGTGATGAATGTGCATGACAGGGAAATTACACTAGGAGGGAAAAAAGAAAGTTGTGCTCTCAGGAGACTGATGTGAAGGGATGAACTCTTCCAAGCAGGCAACAAAGTTTGAGATCAACTCAGAAGAGTAAGCAAGCATATTCAAAATTCATCTTAGTGTAAGATGTAGTTGAAATTCATTTAATCATGCAAAAAATATGTATTAACTGTCTACCTTTGTGGGCACTATGCTAGGTTCTTGGGGGTAAACTATATGCCCCTATGGAGCTTAAGAAAAATGGCTCTGAGCATGAAGAGGGTCATAAAATACATGATATACAGGAAGTGTATGGGGTATACACAAGCACGGAACAGGAAGAGCTAACCTCCACCATGGCGGTGGCGTCTTTTGGGGAGTGATATTTAAACTGAGGCCTGAAGAATGAGTAGGACTTAGCCAAGGTTTGAGGGCACTGAGTGTGTGTGTGTTAGCACGCATGTGCAGGGGGGTGTTAGTGCAAGGGAGTACTTCTGGGGTTTTTTTTAGGCAGTGGGTGTAGAGGGTGCAAGTAACCTGAGGCAAGAATGAGAATGGTGCATTTGAGGGACTAAAAAGTCCAGAGCACAGGGGGTGAGAAGAGATAGAATGATGCGCTCTTTTTTTGAAGTTGGAGAGGGATTTCTCACTGACTAAGAAATTGTACCCAGTGGCAAGAAAGAAATCTTGTCCCTGAGAACAATGCAAGGGAGTAATGAATAGGGTGGGCAGGACAAGGGCAGTTGGTAGAAAGGAAATGGAATGACATGGTTAGAAGGTTTCAATGAACATTTTCATTGTTTTCAGGTGTTGGGACAAGGTTTTGCGAAGCCTTGAAGCAGTACTCTGGGAACCTGCGTGATGGGGGTAAGTATTTCCCATATTCATGAAAATTAGATAGTAAAGCTGTCTGAGGGAAGAACCAGGTCTTTTTGCTCACTAGCGAAGCTCCCAAGCTTACTGAGTACCTAGCTTATAGTTGACTTTTCATAAGTATTTGTTAAATGGACAAATAAATAAATGAATGAGTAAGAGGATGAATGATTATCTCAAAAAATTACCTTGGTTGTGCCTTTGGCCAGATTGGCTTTGCCATTCCCCCAGAGCTGCTTGGAGACCCTCGGATGCTCTGTAAGTAGCCCTGCTCTGTTCAGCTTGGTTCTCGAACGGCTCTCATCGAGCAGCTTCGACCTTCCCACATCTGTTTCCATTCTGACTTGAGTTTTTGGAACACACTATGAGCGCAGGTGTCTAGTTGCGGAATAGTAAAAGCTCTGTGGTTTAGGGACTTCATGAGATAGCAGGAAAGAGGTTTGCCACCTCTTTGCCGCCATGATTGGTCCCTTCTAACTTCTCTAAGTTTTGTTTCCAAGGGTGACCTTTTAAATCCCATAGACCATCCTAGATTATAAAGACAGTCTTTCAAGGAGATCATGATGGTTTAACTCATTCTTGTGGTGGGAACTAACATTTTTGTAGTAACTTGCAGTTTTTAGGGTGTGCTAGCATACAGTTTCAATACTTTATTTCATTTTGGTATTGTTACTGTCTCTCTTGTATTGAGGGGGAAACTGATGTTTCAAAGATAATTTTCCAAGATCACAAAGTAGCAAGTCATAAAGACGGGACACGTACCTTGTTCTTGAAGGAATTTTTTTTTTTTTTAATTTTACCTCTAGTGTTTCAACAAACATCTAGTTTGGGCCCTCAGGTGATTTATATCCGAATCTTTAGTTTCTACGTTTGCAGCTATGAAAGGTGATACTCAGCTATGCTAAAACTATTTCTCATACTTAGAGCTTTATGTTTTATACCTAGGGACACAATACTTTAAAGAAGTGAATGATTCTACAGTAGCATACTTCCAGGTGTTCTGGTAGGCTTATTAAAGCAATGTCCTTGTGTAAAAGGACCTTTCCATGCACCTCAAATGTTATGAGTATAATATAATGGAAAAAACACCGACTAGGATTTGGAAACCCAGGGTAACCCATTAACTTTCTGTCTCAGCCTCTTCTGTCATAAACTAAACCTGCTATTGTTCCATTTCATCACAGGGTGGTGGTGGGGACCAAGAGCTAAGGTTTCTCTGAAAGTGCTTCATACACTGTGTATCACAATGCATGACAGCATACCTTATAGTTACCTAAGTGTAAAAATGCATTCGAATGTGTCAACTTACCTTAAGAAATAATTATTGAGAGTAAAGTTTAATTCAGAAGTACTGACAGCATGATTTCTAATTTCCCTGTTGGCTAGCTGGTCGTGTTATTTAAAACGCTCATCTCTCTGCCCACATACATGGTTAACAATAAATGATCCCCATAACTTTCATGCACAATGTGTAGACAAATGGGAGAACAATTTGGAAAAGGCTTTGAGGAAGGCTGTGCTGTAGAATTATAATTAGTCTTTCCAGGTTCCTTTTGGTATATGCAACTTGTGTTTCTGCAACGTTTAAGAAAGGCTTTCCATCCTCTTTGCACGATGAGGGGCAATGAATCTAGTCCCCTTTCTTCCAGGGATTAGAAAGGTAAATAGGATAGATGTTTCGGAAGATGAAAGTCATAAGGAGGGATGGAAAGTACATGGATACACAGAGATGACATTTAGGGAACAGACATTTCAGTCTTCTTACAGGACAGGATGGTAGAATAAAATAAACAAAGCAGAAGAAGGAGAATGAAAATATACTTAAAGTGTGGGAATTGCATAGGAGAGGAGGTTAGGACAAGAACAGAAGTGCAGCCAGAAACTGAGTGGTGGAGAGCCTTGACACGGAGGGCAAGTAGGTTGAATTTTTTCCGGAAGGCACCAAGGAGCCCGGGAAGGGGCTGATTCAATTAGCATAATATAATAAGAGCAAACAAACATAACAGGATGTGCCTACAGTAGAGGGTGGGGAACAACAAGTGTTAAGTGTAACATAGTATTATAAAGCTTCAATTTGGTGTCACTGCTTTATAAAGAACTTATTTCTCTTCTTCCCTCTCTCTGAATGAACCTCTTTGAAGAACAAAACTCACAAATACACCACTATGATGGAACTTAGAAAAACTAGAAAGACGGGACCAGGTTGTAAGTCCTGTAGTGGGTACGTTTTTTTGTTTGTTTTTTTTAATCAGATTAATGTCAAAGGAAATGATGATATCTTTATAACTGCAACTTTGATCAAAGAGTATTTTCTCAATGCTCTCCACACCACATCCATAGGAAAACTAACCAAAACTAAAACCCAGGATGTTTGGGAATGGCTTGATGTAAAATTCCCAGACTCCACGTGGTGAGGAAGTCTTGTCTAGACCCCTGCAGAAGCCTTCCTTCAGTCCTGTGTGTCAGTGCCGGCGGCCACCTCAGTGCCCCGCTCCCCCTTCCCGGGAAGGGGACCCAGGCAGGCGGCATCTCGCGGAGGCCATGAGCAAGCCGCCCCGCCCCGCCCCGCCCCACTCCTCGCCCCCGCGGTGGTTAGTTAGCCCTTTAAAAGAACGCTGAGGTTTGGGGCCTCCACCCTGAGGTACCCAACAGTAACTTCAAGGAGCTAATGAGTAAAGTACAGTAACAAGAATAAATCCCAATGAGCTTATTAAAACACTGAACCGCAGCTTTGGCAAGGGCTGGAACTATTGTCTGGGACTTGCTGGTCGATTTGTAGAGTGTTGCATGCTTTCGTGGATTTCCCCCACCCATCACTTCAGAACAGAGAGATTAGCAACAGAAGATAGATCTTCAAAGCTCCACACAGCTGTGATTTAAACGCTCCACTCTGCAGACCGCTGGGAAGGCTTCTCATTGGGGCTGTAAAGGGTGCCAACCAATCTCTGTCCCGGGGGACCTCCCGGGACTTCTGCTGTGGTGTATGTGGAAAGCGGAAGTGCTCTCGTCCAACCCCCATCTCTTCTGCAAAAGCTTCGTTATTACTTTGGACTTTATGAAACTCTCCCCCTACCAAAAGCAAAAAAAAACAAAAAACAAAAAACCCAATCAGTTTCAAGTGCTGTAACTCTTCTATCCTGAGAATCTGTATCACCAACAGCATGCAGTTACCCCCAAATTGACCTTTTCCTTCCCTGGGGGAGGATCGTGTTTTCAGAGCTCTACTGGGGTTAAGGTAACTTTTGAGAATGCCAGGGAATTCATGCCCTTCCGGGACTTGCACCCTCAGGAAGGGCAGGGCTGTGGTTGTGCAGTCCCTAACTGGCTAATTCTAGTCAGGTTCTGTGTAAATGAGGCCAGTGTTGGAGGGTGAAAAATCACAGGCGAAACATACACCGGAGAAAGTCACGGGGAAATACCCTCTCGGAGGAGTGTTTGATGGTGTCTCCCGGAGCTGCATACGTGCCCACACTGTGACCCAGAGCCGCACTTTCAGGTGCGTCCCTAACAGAAATGCACCAAAAGGTTTGTACCAGCATGTTTGTGACATTGTTCATGATAGCCAAATCCTGGAAACTACACAAATGCCCACTGACAGTAGAAAGGATAAGTAAATTACAGCATTTTGACACAATGAAATAATATACAGCAATTAGAATAAATGACCTACAACTAAATGCAATAACGTGGATGAATCTCAACAAGTAACACTGAGTGAAAGAAGCTGAGTAGAAAAGAATGTGCACTGTAGGGTTCCAGTTACATAAAGTACAAAAACAAGCTAAACTAATCGATGGTGTTAGAAGTCAAGAGAGTTTTTACTCTTGGGGGGCGTGCAGTGACTAGAAGAGAACATGGCAGGGCCCCTGGGGCGGTGATTAAGCTTGTTCAGGTTGTGAAAGTTTACTGAGCTGTACACTTGTGTACACGATTCTGCATATTTATTATAATTGGCTAAAAGGTAAAAGAAATCACGAGGCTGATTAGTTAAATTCCGTTACGTGCTCCAACCTTAAAAGTCACCTAAGAAATGTGTTGCAGTTGGTTGCAAGAAAGAATGAAATTGGGCTCTATCTCCCTGCAAACCTGTTAGCACAATTCAAGATGAACAAACACACAAACCAATAACTCAAACCAAAGGCTTTAAAATCCCTCATGATTAGTATCCCCCTCACCCCACCCATCTGGTCTCTAGAGCTTTCAGCTGAGGGTAATCAGAGGGCTCCAGATGTGCTCCAGGGACTGGGTGACCCGAGAGAAAGATCATCTGTGGTGTTTGCTCAACACAGTGTCACAGGTGCGTCACTGAAACCAGACGAGGGCCCCTGTGCTCTGCAGCAGTCCTGGGTGAACAGCACTGAGAAAAGGAACGGCGCTCATGTTGTGATGACAACACCAAGAGTGAGATCCACTCTGCCCCAGCCCAGGCACTTGTTTTTAAAGTGTAGGACTGTCAGTGACTAGAGTTCATCCATATCATGTTAACCAACAAAAAGGACTCAACGTTTAAATAATTGTAGATGATGAGTTTGTGAAAGCATCACTGAAATGCGGGAAGCCCATGTATTTGATTTTTCATGCTTCGGTTGTTCCTCCCAGGTGTACCAACAAAACAAAAAGAGCTGCTCCTTTTATCCCTGTTTCTTTTTCCTTCCTTGATGTCTTCTTCTTCATAAGAATGTCCTCCTTTGGCTGGAAGCTCCCCCAAAGTTGACTGTGCCAGTTTCCTCATCACACTCTGCAAGGTCACACCTTACTCCTAGATCTCATTTTTTCCAACTTCCCTTTATCTGACTCTATAGTTAACATCAATTATTTCTTCCAACTGCACCCCAGATCTAGACCACAGCATTCTTCGACTCTTTTCAGGTCCTTGATGAATCCTCTAAGACCAAATAAAACACACTGACAGTTTAGAAATCAAGGAATATATGTTTGTGTGAATACCAGTAAAAATTTTCTTAAGAGAGGAAAAGGTGTTACCCTATGGGGCATAATAAGCATTAATAGGTAGTAATAATTGTCATTATAATAGTGATAGTTATATGAATATTAACTGATACTTATCGAGAACTGTTAAGAATTTCTTTTCTTTATGAATTTGCCACAGTCTCTCTCAATTCCCTTGTCGAAATAGTCTCCTCTTTAAATAGGCTCAGTGTTAATTTTGCTAATTCTTACTTATCCTTCCAGTTTCATCAAAAATATCACAGTCCCTGGGAAACCTTCCCTAACTGTCCCTAACTGCCCTGGCATCGTTTCACTCATTCAGTTTGTGTCTACCCAGCACCCTGTATTTCCCCCACATGGCATTTACCTTGCTTTAGCTTTTCAAGTGATCTCTCTTCCAAGATTCTGAGCAATTTGAGAGGAGAGACCATGTCTAGTTTGCTTAGTTTTGCTCCTTAGAGTCAAGCACCTTGCCTAACACATAGTCGATGACTGAAAAATCTGCTGCAGCAGTGTTGGAGGAGGTCACTGAGAGGAGAGGATTGCTGGTTGACCTGTGAGCTGGACCCGGGCAATCAGAGGCTCCTCACCCCCTCTCCTGTCCTTGGAATGTACGTCCCACCTACTATTCCCCTACTAGTAGTTGTTTCAGGGACGTAGCATTGCGAGAGTGAGACGCTGAGACCATCTGGATGGAATATGAAACTGACCCCGGTTGAGGCCTCTGTATAAATGTTTAGGATTCTTACAGGTAGGGGCTGAGATCAACTCATCTTGTGGCCACCCAAGATAAGCCTCGTAGGTAAGTTGGTTTGCTTATTGAAACTGCCATTTACCAATCTGGAGTGGTCTGCCTTTTTCTTTGGTCTCTCCTCGCCCTCAGTGGTCAGGGGCCAGTTTCAAATCTTGTCCAGGGATCTCCTGAAGTTGCAAACCAATAAACAATGATTTTCTCATAGTCCAGTGCCAGACCCTGGGTTGTGCTCCTTACATGACTGTATTTTAAAATCTTACAACAACTCTACAAAGTACATAATAGTGCCCATCTTGCAGAAAAAGAAACTGTGGCCCAAATTGGTTAAATGAACCAAGTTTTTGTAATTAATGGCAGAGTTAGGGTGGGAATCAGGTCTGTCAGACTCTAAAGCTTTGAACCACTACCTTAGACTTCCTTTAACAGGAGGTATCAGGTCATTGGGAAAGTCGGTGGAATTAACTGTTAGGTTTTATATCTGTGTGACAGAGGAGCCATGACCCTATTGCTGAGGTTGACATCTTGGCTTGTTAGATCCCAATTTAAAGGGTCTGATGCAGCCACTGTTGTTTTTTCCTCTTTCTGCTTAAGATGCAAGCTAGCCCTAACTGTTACTCCTGGCACCGTTTCATTCATTCACTCACTTACTCACTCACTTTCTCAAATTCAATAGGTGCTTGTTGAATGCTTACTGTATAAAGACATTTGACCAGATACCAGGGCCTCAAAGATGCAGAGCAACAAGGCGTGGCCTCAAGGAGCGTATATTCTGGTAGGAAGAGTCAGATAGATACAACTAAATACAATGAATTGTCACAGTGTAGGTTTGTAGGTTTTGCCTGTGCTAGTGGTAGCTGTTCACTTTTTCTGTGTGGAAACCCTCCTTCCCTAATTAGTCCACGTTGTCCGACGGGGCTGATTCAGCGGTGGGCAGGCCAAAGACACAGGCCTGGCGAAACAGAGCCTTCTACACTCTGGTCACGTCAGTAGATTGAGCATGGGGCGTGTTTCATGGCAGGTCAGGATGGGACAGGAGAACTCATTCAGAACTCTGAAGAAACTTTCACGAGGGGAAGCATCTTCTTTCTGCCTGGGTTGCTAGAAAAGTAAGATGCTGCTAAGGACCTACTCCCAGAGAAGTTCTGTCTGCGATGAAAGCCAGCTCGGAGGAAAGTAGAGTCAAGAGGAAAATACAAAGTCCCAATGATGCTGTCTGAGCACTTGCTGCATTATTGTCATTGACTTAAACTGCTTTCAGTTGGGTTTTTATTAATTGCGATATAAAGAGCCATGACATAAAGGGCAAGGGTGGAGGAGAATAAAGGATCATGTGATCTTTCAAGAAAACAGGGATGACCTCGAGCTTACTCTACAACTCGCAATGATTAACGACTGCCCGTGAGGAACTAAGCCAAATTCGAAAAGAAGAGCAAAGAGGAGGGTTTGTTCTCCCAGATATAGAAATATATTAAGCCATAGTAGTAGAAGCAATGTAATGTAAGGAAAAGAATAGGAAAATAAATCCATGTGATAGAACAAAGAGTTAAGAGTGGACCCATGTTTATTTGGAAACCTGGCATATGATAGATGTGGCACCACAAAGGTGTATGCCTTTGGACTGTTTAATATATGGTGTTAAGGAAGTAAAGTCACTATGGGAAAAAACTAAGACCGGTTCCTATATGACACTAAAAATTAATCTTCCAGAAGGATTAAAGACTAAATGTGAATGGAATTATAAAGCTAGTGGAAAAGAATGTCTGTGATTTGAAGTGAGGCAGGCCTCACTTTTCAATAAGACCGCCAAAGCACAATTCATATGGCAAACAGTGGATGTATTTGACTACAACAAAATAGAGGAGTTCTCTTTAATGAAAGCACCAGAGATGGAGTTAATAGACTGGCAGTAGGCTGGGAGAAGATATTTGCATTAACCAAAATAACAGTAAGGGCTAGCTATCTAGATCAGAACAGGAATTCTTACAATTCAGTAAGACAGACTGGAAAACTCAATGGAAAATGTTCAAAAAACAGGAATAGGCAATTCACACAAGGGGGGAATCTGAATAGTTAACAAGTATGTGAAAATTTGCTCAAATCAGAAATCAGAGATATGCAAATGGAAATAACAATGAAATACTATTCTATACTCAATAGAATAGCAAGAATTAGAAATACTGGTGAGGACCTGGGGACACTAGGATCTTACGCTCTGCTGGTGAAATGTACATTGTGCAGTGATTCTGGAGAATAACTTGGCAGCCCCTAGCTAAAGTGGTGTTTGTGCATACACTTTATGGCCCGGGAACCCCAGGCTTGAGTGCACACCCCAGAGACATGCTCGCACACTCCCAGAAGGGGGAATGCACAAGGATATTCATAAGAGCTTTGTTTGTGAAGGCAGAGAGCTGGAGGCATGAAAGAGGATGAAAGAAAGAAACACAAAGACATTTCCAGCATAAATATCATCTAAATCAATTTAAAACAGACACACTTCACACTGCATGTTTATTTTTCAAAGATAACCCTCCACATATGCATACATACAGAACATATATGTATATAATACACATAAACACGTACGTATATACATGTATCTCTGTATCTGCCTGTCTATATCAAACGCAGTAAAGTGGGTGCCTTTAGGGTGGTGGAGGGGATACAAAGGAAAGGAAAGAGAGGGAAATGTGACTGGAATCAGGTGAAAAAGGAGGATAATAAAATACCAGAGAAGACCTGTGTGGACTGAGAATGATAGTGTGCTGTGAACTGGAGACGATAATCAACTCCCTAAGTACATCACGTTCAAAATAAAATTATAATGAAAATGAAAATTTTAAAAATGCCTTAGGTGAGGAGCTGGTGGGTAATATTTCACATGAGCTCTAGTCTCATCCTACCTGAGAGTGGCAGGTGACCTTAACTGTCCTCGGGGCGACATGGGGTAGATACTGTGCTCTCCCAGCTACCTCTCTGTGTAGCAAGAGTGAAATCAGATCTAATCTATAAATCATTTTCCATGCTTTAGAAGTAACCAGATATGAAGTTGGGGTTTTTGCTACTACAATTACATAGGAAGCAATATCTTTTCTTTCCTTTTCTTTTCTTTACTTTAGCAAACAACTTGTTGGAAATCAGTATGTTTGTTGTCTAAAGTCTTTGGCCTGAAATCAATGCTTCTGATTTAGTACTAATCTGCAGTTTGGGGTTTCCTAAAATATTCAGTGGTATGCAAGCTTTGGCTGTCCTCATTAGCATATGTAAGTTGCACTGTTTTCCTCTAGGTCTGAGATAAAAGAGTCACACATCATGACAAAAACTACTGGATTCTAAATTGTATCTAACATTTCTTTCTGGCTTTTGCACCCTGAACCTAGATCAGACGTATTCTCATATACCTTTTCTTTACATGAGACATATTCAAACCCACCACCCCTTTTTAGCTGTGAAATAAATTTTACAAACACACAAGCAACAAGAGGCTCAAACTGTTATCAAAAGAAGTCCCAAGAAAGTGCTGTTCTGGGAGCTCAAGGACTTTATTTTTCTTGTTTTTTGCTGTATCCCAGTGCCTATCATAACACCTGGTACATAGTAGGTGCTCAAAAAATATTTATGGAATGAGTGAATATACAAATGAACTCACACACACACACACACACAAACACACACCTATTTGTCTTTGATCTGCAACCAGTTGTCACAATTCACTTTTTCTTTTGTTCCTCCCTTTTAAAAGCTATCCAGTCAACAAGCTCCTCACTAAAACCTCTTGATGTCCTGACATCTGTGGGAGCTGAGGGGGAGAATGAAAAGGAATTATAGAATATAGTTCTCATGGCTGAGAAAATTCTGATCTATGGGGCAAATTCATACGAGAAACACATGAGAATAAGAACAGGAAGTGTGTTAGCACTGCATAACACTGTTTGGAAACTTATGAGAAAGAGACAGAGCAAGCAGATGGCTAGGAAGTGGAGGGACCACCCCCTAGCTGGCCTATACAAAGCATGGCCCCCCCCCCCCCAGCACAGTCTGGGGCTCGGCGGGCTGGGGGAGGCTGTTGGGAGAGTTGGCCTGGGGCAGAATCTTCACAAGGGTTTTCTTGGGGAACCAGAGTTTGAGCAAGTCGCCGGTGGAGGCCTTGCTGTTCTACCCAGCTGCTAATGAGAAGCTGGCTCTTGGATGCCAGAAGAGGCTGCTAAGGAAGCTTAAGTACTTAACGGGTTTCGACTGAGCTTCTGCCGACGCATCCTCTGAGAAGTGGAAAACTCCATTCCAGACCCGAGGAGGCCAAAAGGGTGCCCATAGACGTGAACAGGAAAATTGTGGCCAAAAAGCCAATAATATGAGAATGGAAATCCTCAGTGTTGTGCCCAGGGAAAGCTTGGTTTAGCAGTCGCTGCGAGCGAGTGGAACCAGCTCCACCAACGTCAGCAATTTGAAGACATCTGGTCTTTATTTTTGGAGTTTTGTACACCGAGGAGGATTATGGTTATATGATGTAGAGGCCATTTAGTCTTGTCAATCTACGGAATTTCTTATAATAGGAATCCCTCACACTTAGAATAGAAACTGGTTCTCCAAAGTCTCCTTGAGATTTTCAGATATTAACTCTTTATCCCCCAGAGTACATTCTGAGGGACGTTACTTGAAAGAGGTGTTTTTAATAGGGAAATTGAATCATCGAGTAGATATATATTTTAACAAGGGATAACCAAATAGTTAGTGGAGACCCCAGGAACTTCAGCATCCCATAAGTGCCAAAAGTAATGCTTCTGTTCCATTGGCCTTCATTTCTTCTCTCTCTGCTTTGCCTTCTCTTCTGACCTCCATTTATCTTTAGTCATCCCCTAGCTGGGTCTAGTCTAGAAAGAGTGATTAGTCTGGTAAAGTCATTGATGGTCCAGTATTCACTTTCCACCCATTGCCCTTCATATCTTTTGGCCAAGGACCTGGTGCCTCCCCCAAGCCCAGTGAGGTCTCTCATCTTCCTCCCCTTCTTCCATCCTCCTGCCCCCATCATTCCTGACCTTCCTTCCTTCCGCCATTAATACCTGTGTTGAGTTCCATTGCCCAGGGCTCTAATAGGTGATTAGCTGTTTCAGACAATTTATTTGTAGCCAAGCCGTTAATGGCCTAAAAGTGGCTCAGAGGCTTCCTCCACCAGATAACATTTACATTTTCATTGGGGATTTCAATGTCAAAGAAGTCAGTGGCCCCGTGCCTGCACCTTGGCAGTCTTCACTCTTGATTTCCCCGCCTGGCTGCCCACTGAGCCCACCTGCCGCGCTGGCACCTGCTCTCCGGTCGTGGCTCCTGCAAGCTGGTTGGGCTTCTCTCTTCTCATTCCAGGGTTATCAGTGTGTGTGTGGTGTTTTGAGATATTCTAGGAACAAAGGACACAAGAAAAGCCACGTAGGTCGGAAGAGGGAGAAGGAACATCACACATCGAATTAAGGACCAGGCCTCCAGGCTCAGGTGTTCGGTCTGTGGAAAGGCCCTTTGGATACCACTGATACTGTTGTCCATTAAAAAAAATCCATAGTCTTTTTTAAAGTGCATTTTCACCTTAATATAGCAGGAGCAGCCACTCTGCCGTGCAATTCCTGAGGATTTATGGCTGGTTGGGGTTAATGGTTTGAGGTGTTATTCCTTTCTGTGCCTCATTAATCCCCAGGAAGCGCCTGTGCTGAGGTAGTTATTTGGCTCAGGCCGGCCACAGAGGCACCCACGTGCCCACTCCAGCTCCAAGGTGGTGGCCAGCTCTCGGCCCCTGCTCCACTCTGTGTCTGCACCACCTTGTCCTTCTGAGCTTGGGTCAGTGACCGCCCCCCCCCAACCAATGACTTGGGTTCTAGGTAAGTTTTGGGACAGATGGCAGACCTTCTTCTTAGATACTGGTTTCCACAGTGCGACTTAGTCCTGGCCTCACCATCCTCCTATGCCTTAGAAAATTTAAAAAAGACACAATTGTGCCTGTCTGTAAAAGAGGAGGGTAAGTGTGACCCTCCTCCTGGAGTGGTCGATGGAGGGGGCAGAATTGGAAATGAGATGGAGTCTCTCAGCAGCACAATATATTTTCTGATGATCAGAACTTATTACACTTTTGGGGGAAAATCCTCACTTTTCAGACAGAGGCCACAGTATTTATAAAGTAACTTCCGTACCTTTCTGTCCCTCCTCTCTCCCTTCCACCAACATTAACTGAGCCCTTATTTACTAAGGTACTAAGGTAGTTACGGGGACACACAGGAACAAGAGTGACAGGGTTCCTGTCTTCAGGTTTTCTGCATTTTAGTGTGTGTTTGGGATGTGTGTGAGAGGGCCTGACCATAAATACACATTTGGTCATTTTACAGCTCTGTGACTTGGGCAGGACAGGTTTGCCTATACCCATTTCACAAACGAGAGATCTGAATCTTCCAGTGACCTGTTTCAGGTGAACTGGCTTATGAATTCATTTGCTCATCAATCAGATAGATTTACTGAGGACCTACTATGTTCCAGATCATCTCCCAGGCTTTTGAGAGGTGAAGATGCTAGGGAATGGGCCTCGCCTTCCAAGGCTCCCAGTGTAATGGGGAAAGGGCCACAGAAACACCTTTGAATCTAGCCATTGCTATGATGAAGCTTGTGCTTGCAAACTGGGGCCTTGGATGAAGAAGGCCCATGTCCGGGAAGCAGGAGACAGAGCTGGGCTCAGACACAAGGCTAAGGCCCCCTCCTGGTGGCAGCATGCAGAGAGTGTGCTCAGTAACCCTTGTTGCATTGACTTGGGCCAGTTCTTCAAGGTCTGGCTTCACTCTCTGGTTTAAAAAGGGTCCCAGGTCATCGGAAATCCTATATTCACATCCAGGAAAAAGAAAAAAACCCTCTTCTCATTCTAAACTGAAATAGAAATTGCTCATTTTACTTTTGGTCAGCCTTCCTGCTTTTATGCCATTAATTAAAAGCTGAGTAACTGCTAAGTTGCAAGACAAATGGCAAATTATTTATCTTGTTTATTAATGTAAGAAATTCTTGTGAGAGTCTTCTGTATCCCTCACCCCCACCCCCACCCCTACCACCGTCCTGCCTCCCTCCTGCCTCCATTAGACTGGCCTCAATTACAAAGTTCTTCTACCCAGTCCCCACCATAGCGGTGTAGAAGGAGCCAGAAAGCAAACACAGGAAACCTGGGTTTGTGTCCCTGGCCCACCATTAGCTGAAATTCTGACCTTGGGTAGGTCACTTAATTTCCTGGTGCCTCAGTTTCCTAGGCTATAAATGGGAACATGATTCCTGTCCTGCCTTGTACCATCAGGCCTTCTGAGGAACAGAATGGGCTGTAACATGCGGTGGAGATTAAGGAGGAGCAAAACACTGAGCGCATGTTAGGGGACGTCAGTACCATGACTACAGCACTCCTGCTGACTGGAGAGGATGCTAGACATTTGCTAACTTGGCTTGGTTTCTGATGTGAGCAAGAGGGTGTTAGACATCTCACATTTCTTTACTGTTCGAGGGCTGGGATGTGACCTGGCAACGGAAGACAAGCGTCCTGCTTTAGCATTCTCCTCATCCAAGGGTCAGGTTCCCACTCAGAGGCTCAGTTTCCCCAGTCTAATAAATTGTAACAAATTGCCTCCTTTTTCCCTTGATAAGTGATGACCCCTGGCTGCCTTGTCTCCTTTTAGGCTGCAGCGGCTTCCATGAGCTGGCAACTCCAGTCCTCCTGGGCTTGGGCCAGGCGGGAGGACTGCGGAGGAGATTAGGATGAGGGCTCTCCACATCCTCTGCAGACACCCTCTCATGTTCAGTGTCTGCTTGGCTGGCATTAAAGGCAGAGGGAGCACTGAAGATGGGTGTGTAGGGGATGCAGGAAGGAAAGGATGGGCAGGGAGAGCTCTGTTGCCAAGCTTAAAGGGTTGTAAGAGGAGAAGTGAGTTGAGGGGGAGAGCAGAGAGGGAGGATACGGAAGCTAGAGCCAGACATCTTATTTGAACAGATAGAAGAGAGAATATTAATTTCTTTTGTAGACTGAGGAATCATACTGTCCAGGTCAAAAATTGTGACTGTGGACTGCGATCAAGCAGGCATGTTTACAATGACAAGAGGACAGTGTAGCTCCAGTCTACACTGCCCGGGAAAGTTCTGGAACGGTGCTTTCTTCCCTCTATGATCTCATACCCTCCTGTAATTTCAGACCTTGTTGAGTGTAGTTTTGCTCTGAGGCGCAGCTGGGAAGTTTGTGTTTGGGATCCTCAAATCTCTCCCTCCTTTCTTTCCTATCATCATTTATTGAGCACCTACAATGTGTGGGGCGGGGCCAGCTTCCTGGGTTTGGGGTCTGTTTAGCTGCGCAGGGCCTCCACTTAGGAGGGTTCTCTGCTTGGTTTAATGCACTTTGTCTTGAAATTTGGAATAATTCCTGAACAAGCAATCCTGAATTTTCATTTTGCACTGTCCCTGTAGGGTACCATATTAGGTACTGTAAATACAAAGATAAAAAGATACAGGCTTTTTCCAAAGTTTCTACCTGGCTGTCACCAGCTCCCTGCCTCGGTGGCCCTTGAGGTGCTGGAACGTAGCTCCTCACACAGCCATCTGCTAAACACTGTCTTAGCTAACTAGGTATTTTCTAATTCGCTATAAAACGTTACAAATTACATAAATATTTTTCTTGTTATAAAGTGGTTGAAATCACTGTAGAAAATTTGAACTATGCAGAAAAACATAAGAAAATATAAAATAATCCGTGGTCCTGTCACCCACATGCGGTGGTCATCTCTGTGCTGGGATGTTAGGTATTTTCCATTTTAATTATTCCTGTTGGTATTTTAAAATATAAGTAGGACCTTGCTGTGCTCACAACTTTATAATTCTGCTTTTTCACTTAAAATTTCATTTTTGCCATTTCCCATGTCATTAAATAATTTCCAGAACTATGGGGTTTTATGTTGGTAAGCATTCTATCTCATGGACGTGTCATGATTCATTTTCTTCCTTTTTGGGGACAACCAGCTTGTTTCCAATTTTTTTGCTGAGGTGAATGTCACTTGGATGAGCATCCTTGCATATAAATCTTTGTCTGCTTCTTTGAGTATTTTCTTGGAATACATTTCAAAAAGCAGCATTACTGGTTAAAGGCTATGAAGAGTTCTAACACATACGCAAATTGTTGGCAATTTTGACTTTCACCAGTGAGTGAGTGAGAGGACTCATTTCTCAAATCTCCCAAAACAGACTATTTGTATTTTCTAGAATGGTGGTCCATGCTGGCGGGTAACAGCACTTCTGGTTACTTATTAGATTGAATATATTTTCCATCTATTTATTGGACACATAGATGCCTCTTTTATAAATTATCTAATCACAGCTTTACTCATTGCTGTATCAGAATATTCCACTTTTTTTTTTGGTATCTGTAACTTAGTTATCTATTAACTAGCTTAGTTTTTTAAAAAATGTATTAGGGGACTGGAGAATTAGGTATGAGTGACTGATAACAAATGCATATTTAACATGTTATTTCTGCTGACGATTACCTTTAATAATTCTTTGAAATTGAAGAATTATTTTCCCTGTAAAAAATTTTAGTGATAGTCAATGTGGGAATGAGTTACTACAAAGGAAGTGAAATTTGAATTGCTGCAAAGGCTGAATGAACATCTGCCAAGAGTGATGTGGAGGGGATTCTTGCGTTAGGTAAGAGGTTGGACCGACTGGGTGATGTCCAGTCATTTTTGACTCTCTAATTTTAATGGTAAACTTCAAGTATCATTTCCTGTCGGCTGTGGCCCTTCCAGTTCTAACCTATGAGTAATTACCTCCAGGTACATGCAGGCCTCCTGGGTCGAGCAAGTTTTCCCACTAAATACCTGTATACCATCTGCGATAAAACAAGATTAAGTTCCCAATGGTATGATCAAGAGGACCACACTTCAGTGTTACACGGCATCAAAAGGAAGGAATGAGGGATGTGGAAATCAAGAAAGTCCTCATGAAGGGAGGGAGCCTTGAATGAGCTGGTCTGTGCAGTACAGAGGGGTATGAAGGCTTTCCAGGTGCGGAAAACAACAACATGACTTGAGGGCTATGAGCCTGGCCTAGGAGTGGTGCTCATTGTTTGTCACCAGTCAAATCGGGGCCAAAGGGGATAGGTCATCTTGGGAAGCCAAAGGTTCCTTGCAATCTGAAGCGAAGAAGATTGTTTCCAGGGCTAAGGGCAAAGCCAGTTGGGGATTCCACAGTGAAATTCTGGTGTTAGGCTGATCTGTTTTGCTTAGAGATCCTAGGTTAAATCTTGCAGCTCTGAGACCTTGTTGGAAGTCTGGTCATTCTGAAATACATCCAGGAGAGCGGAGGACCTTTCTCTTCCTTTCCTTTCCTTTCCCAGTTGTTTTCTCCTGATCTCACTTTGTTAAAAGTGTGAGCGGGTCCAGTTAGCTGCAAACAGAAAGTAGCAGTTGCCTTGCAGGAGGTGAGCTTCAACTTCTCCGGTCTGAACTTTGAGAAGCTGCTTTCACAGTTGGAAAAATACCTCTCTGTCACAAAGGTGGGCTCTGTTGCAAGGGAAGGAGCCTTGGCACCTGGACCGCCTGGTGAATCAGGGGCAGCCTGTACCTTGTTAGCTCAGTTAATGGAGTGGAGCGCTGGGTTCAGTCCTCACTTGAGCCAGTAGACTTTAGTCTGTTCCACAAATGGTCCTAACTTACACTCCCTAATTTGATCTGTCAGTTTACAAAGTCACTAGTTTCGGGGGAGAGGTGTAGGTGCTTCAGCGCAAACCGCTTTCTCAATTGTGCCTCACATGATTGTTGCTCCGTGAATCCATCTGATGAGTATTTATGGAGCCACTGCAATGTGCCAGGAACCACGCTAGCTGCTGAAAATGCAAATTTGATGAAGGTGCTCTCTGTCCAGTGGCTCTGATAAATACGTGGAAGACAGTGTTATACCAGAAGGGCTGGCTGGGAAGAAAAAGTGGCAGCAAGGAGCGTGAGATCAAGGCTAGCCCTTATAAAGTGGACAAAATGCAACAGACAGGGACAACCTGAAATGTCGCTCTACCCTCAAACTCCATTTATCTCAAGGTTTGTGGATTCAGGTAGGTTCCAAATTAGTTTTGCTAACTTCACTTTTGGAATATCTGAATAAGCACCAGAAAGGAAGGTGATGTTTAACAGAAGCTCTGGGATTCTCCCACCCTGGGTGTCACTGGGCCATCACATGCCTCCCTCACAATACTTTTTCTGGAGAGCTTCAGGCTGGGTTTTTCCATTGTGCTCAGGGGCTTTGTTGATGCAGGAAGAACATCTGGGGTTTTCACCAGCACCATGAAAAGCAAACCTGCTTATTAGTTCCTGTGGCTTTTTAGGTCTGTCCACAGCTGGCGAGGCGTCCGTTTGGAAGGGAGCTACTTCAGTCGGCTGAGCAAATTCTCATAGCATCTTTTGGACACCCTTCCAGGTGTATGAGCCCACCTCTTCTTTCTTCCTCCTGGATAAGCACTGGGTAGGGGGTCGGGGGGTGTAGTCCTGGAGGTTCATTTACCAAGTCCAGCTCCAGCCTTCCTGTGGGTAAAGTGGGCTTCCTGTGGGAAAGAAGGAGGAGTTCCAGTGGCAACATCTTCTGCGTGGGGCCCTTTCTGTGTTTTCTGGTTCCTTCCCATCCTTCATCTCTCACAAATTGATTTAAAATCTGGCAGCTGGTTGATCACAAGGGTTGAGTTGACCACTTAACGTGGCTGCTTCTCTTCTTCTCTCTTGCGTCCAGGCATGACATTTCTTCAGAGGGAGGGTTTCCCTGCTGGACGGATATGTGAAGAATGTTGATCCCCTGCCAGCACTTTTCTTTGTCTCTCATGGGTACTTTGGGACATATATCCTTTAAAAAAACTTTATCTCAATAAGAAATAATAGCAGTGCTATATTTATAGAACATACACCATCTGTTAGGGCCTCTGCTTGGCAATTTAATTGTATAATCTCCTTAAACATACCAGTCTCCTAAGATAGGAACAATGATTTTCTCATATTAGGGGTGAGTAAAGTAAAGACTGGAGAAATTAATAACTTATACACTAGCTAGTAGATGGAACAATCCAGATTCAAGTCCAGATTTTTAACTTCAAACTCTGTTTCTAACCTCTATACCCTCCCACCTCCAAATACTTTTAAAGATTATCGACACTCAGTGGCTAGTGGGCAGCACAACCTGGAAGAAGGAGTGTTGGTCTCAATGGCCAATATTTCTTTCTACTTTTAATTTCCTTGATAAGCCAAATCTTTCTGATCAGAAAACACTTCTCTTTCCTCAATTCCTTGTGGTTTTAAAAAGCCTAACTATTGAAAAAATTCTCCTTAATCAGAGAAAAAGTCGTTTGTGACTTCCCTCTGGTGTTTGTCAAATGCACCAGTCCATCTTCTCTTCTCCCTCCCTCTCCTTTTTCCTTTTATTTCTCTGAGTTTAAGTGCTAAGCCCCTGTTGCATCCAAACACACTCAGGCATCCCTCACACACCCCTGTGAACACATCTGTGATGGTAAGTGCAGGATGGATGGTCCAAGATTAATTGCCTAGTGGGCAGAAGTGGGTACAGCAGCTTTTTGTTGGGGCTCTTGCTGTGGGTGGCACCTTGGGGAGGGCTGTCTTTCAGGATTACGTTAGCAGTTGCGTACTTCCCGCCCAGGCCCGGAGAACAGCTCCCACTAGAAAAGGAAAAGAAAAGCTGACTATGGTATTTCTTGGGAACTGGCCCGAGTGTGACTGCTTGTGAGAACATCCATTGGGCCAAAGGTCCTGGACTGTTTTACGGCCAGACGCTTGCGCTCACCTCCCAGGCGCAGGAGGGCCCCGAGACACTTCACGCATCCTCCAGATGTCCCCTCGCGCCCGTCATCCCGGGTGGGTTGCGTCAGAGGCCTTGCTGCCGCCCGCAGTATACGTTCCAGCTCCCTGCTGTTCTCTGAAGTTCGTCCCTGTCCGCGTTGCTACTCACTGCATACCTTTGCCGGGGAAAGCTGCCAGCTACTTGATAGATTTTTATGTGCTCAAGGAAGGGGCTTTACCCCTCCAAAATGCTGTTCAGAAGGGGTGGAATTTCTCTAATAAGGAGCACAACCTGCAGTTTAGTTAACTTCTCAAATGCAAATGCTAACTGAAATTCATACTAACATGTCATTGAGAAGCAGCCACTCCAGCACCACGCAGGGCTTCAATGGACTGCTGTATAAAACAGTCCCTTTTCTTTAGTTTCCCCAGGAGGATGTCTCAACATCCAGCCATGCTTTTCACCTGCCTTTTCTAGATGGGAAAGCAGGAAAGACAAACCAGAGGGACAGGTTCTAGATCCAGGGAAGGGGGGAGAGATCAGACCAGGAGGTAATCAGGGAAGTGAGGCTGGCTCTAGGCTATATGGAACACTCTGAGAGAAGGCAAATAGAACTGAATTGAGGAAAGAATGCTTTCCTGAAGGAAGACTTAATGTCCCCAAAGGCAACAAAACAGAAAATCCAGAGAAATATTCAACCCCTAATGAAAATGGACCAGAAGCAACAAAAAATGTGAAATGAAAACACAATCATTTTTAAAACAGCACAACAATTCCAAGAATACTTTGTGCTTATCAGCTCTGCGCCAGCCTTCCTCATGTGGCGTCTCCTCTAATCTTGGCTGGATCTGATTTCTAATCTGGAGACCACTGCTTTGGGTCAGTGAATTTAAAAAAAATTTTTTTTTTTTTTTTTAGTTTTGGGTTGAAAGAGTGTAAGAGCTGGTCCCTTGGTTTAGCTCCAAGTCCCCAGTGGCTTCTCTGGTTAAACAGCACACCCTCAGAATGTGAGGGAGCTCTTGGTTCCAGGATCCCAGGTTCGTCTTCTGTAGCTTTTACAGAGAGTTGTCACTAGCTGGTGGAGGTGCCTCTTTGGGTGGGGTTTATGGCTAAGCCAAGAAGAACATGGGAAAGGAAGTGTTTGTTACTTGGCATATTAAGAACCTGCATGAGGCAGTGAGAAATGGGCAAAGCTTAGGAGAGGAGGATTATGGATGGTTCCGAGCTTGCTTGGTTTGCGCCTAAGGGATTTGAGGTGCTCCCCACAAAGGGATGAGGAGCTCAAGCAAGGTTCTAGGAGACTTACTTCCCTCTAAGCTAATTAGATTTTCATTCCTAACTTTCATTTGCCCTGTCTTTTAAGACCCAGTTCAAGATATTCTACCTCTGGAAAGCCATCTCCAGATACCTCAGCTTGTGTGTGTGTGTGTGTGTGTGTGTGTGTGTATTTTAATTTAAAACCTTTTAAAAATTATCAAGTAAACTACAAATACAGAAAACCAAACAAAGCAAATGTGGGGCTTAGTGGATTGTTAAGGCAAGTACCCATTTGACCATCACCCATATAAAGAAAGAGAACTTTGTCTGCCGCGTGGGAAGCCCTCCAAGGCCCCTGTCCTGGTTACAACTGCATCCCTGCCCCTGCAAGTAACCACTATACTGACTTTCTTCTCTTTTTTTTAGGAGGGGGTAGTGGTTACTACGAAAGTGGCATCTCTAAACACTGTAGTTGAGTTTTATCCCTTTAAAAAACTTTGATATGCCTTTTGAATCCCTTTAAACCTACAGTTCTGCCCTCCAAATTTTTCTCTCCCATACAATCGATCTGTTGAAGACTCCAGGTCATTTGACCTGCAGAGTTTCCTGCAGTCTGGCTGCTTTGACTGCACCCTGCTGATGCAGTTCAGCAGGTTCCTCTGTCCTCTGTGTATCCTGCACAATGGCAAGTAGATTCGGAGGCCTGAACCTTGAGCTCAGTCCCTCAGGCAAGATGATGGATGGTAGATACATCAGGAAGTATGTGATGACGAGTTGTCTCTCTCTGTTACTTCAGCAGATACTGATGCTCAGTGCCTGCGTCCATCACTTTATTGTGAACTGCAGAATATTATAATTCTGTTATTTTTATTTATTAGTTAGACTGCGTCTATAAAAAAACACTTTTCCTCATCTATTATTTGTTTAATCAGAGGTATAAATCAGATGGGGAAGGTAAAGTAAATGCTTCATTCTTTTCTTTACTAGTTGTCAAAATAACAAATGTTTCCTATAATCCTCCAAAGATGTCTTTTTACTTTAATTATCATGGGCTGGTGTATCTGTGTATTCATACATGTGTTCAAAATACTGGATGGATTTCAAGCAATTGTAATAATTATCTTTATTTCAATTCATCTGATCTTTGGCTAGTGAGAATCTCTTTCGTTGGCACTGGAATCCTTAGATATGACCCTAGCAGTTAGTCTATGATGGCTTCGCTGCTCTCTGATATAACAAGATATTCTAGGCTTATTGTGTACATTTCCTGCCCCAGACCTGGAATCTGTCCTTTCTTCAAGAATTCCTGGTTTCTTCTGGTAGCCAGTGGTATTTCAAAACCACAATCCAGGCACAAAGTATGATCATTACTACTGTGTTGGTTATTGTTTCTAGGCCTTTTCAGTGGAAGGCTCTAGGAAATGTCCATATACTTTTTTAAAGATAAAATACCTCATGAGTTCACTTTGATACTTCCCATTCAAATTATAGGTTTCTGATAAACACAACAGCCTTAGAGTAATACTAATATTAATGCCACTAATAATTACTAAGAGCAACATTTTAAAACTTGTTCCCCGTATTTGCCTCTGCCTGTGTGGTGTGGGTATGTGCGTGTTTACATGTTTTCATAGACTTTATTTTCTAGAGCAGTTTCAGGTTCACAGAAAAATTAAGCAGAAAGTATAGAGATTTCTCATTAACCCCCTGTCCCTACTTCCACGCAGGCTGTCCCACTGCCAACATTGCCTACCGGAGCGGTACGGTTGTTACAACTGGTGACTGTACCTTGACTATCATATCACTCAAAGTCTACAGTTCATGCTTTTTTATTTTTTTAAAGTCTACCTTTTATTTTTATTAAAATTTTTTTCTTTTTTTTTTTGGCAGGGGGCAGGTAATTAGGTTTGTTTATTCATTTATTAAACAAATGTTTTTAAATGGAGATCCTGGGGATTGAAACTTGGACCTTGCGCATGCTAAGCACGTACTCTACTACTGAGCTCCCCCCTTAGAGTTTTCTCTTGGTGATATATGTTGTATGGATGTGGACAAACACATAATGACATGTATTCCCCAATATAATATCACTACTAAATAGTTTTGTTGCTCTAAGAATCCTCTGTGTTCAGCCTAGTCATCCCTCCCTGCCTCCAATTCCTGATCTTTTACTGCCCCTATAGTTTTGCCTCTTCTAGAATATATATGTTTTGGAATCATATATCATGTACTGCTTTCAGACTAGCTTTTTTTTTTTTTACTTTTTTTAATTGAAGTATAGTCAGTTAACAATGTTGTGTCAATTTCTGGTGTACAGCACAATGCTTCAGTCATACATGAGTATACATATATTCGTTTTCTGGCTTCTTTAACTTATTAATGTGCATTTAAGTTTACTCCATGTCTTTCATGGCATGGTAGTTCGTTTCTTTTTAGCACTGAATAATGTTCCATTGTCTGGTTGTACCACAGTGTATTTATCCAGTCTCTTACTGAGGGACATCTTAATTACTTCCAAGTTTTGTTAGTTACAACTAAAGCTGCCATCAACATCCATATACAGGTTTTTGTGTGGACGTAAGTTTTCAATTCCTTTTGGTAAATACCAAGAATCATGATTGCTATATCATATGGTAAGAGTAGGCTGGTTTTGTAAGGAACTGCTAAACTGTCTTCCAAAATGGTTGTGCCACTTTGCATTCCTATCAGTGAGGAATGAGAGTTCCTGTTGCTTCACATCCTTGTCAGCATTTGATGCTGTCAGTGTTTTGGAATTTGGCCATTCTAGTAGGTGTGTAGCAATATCTTATTGATGTTTTAATTTCTAACTTCCTATGGCATGACGATGTCAAACATCTTTTCATATGCTTACGTGCCATTTGTATGTCTTCCTTTGGCTAGCTGTCTGTTCAGATCTTTGGCCCATTTTCTCTTAAAATACCTCGTTGTATTTTACCCACTTTTGAGTGTCCCACGCTTAGAATTAGAGTGACAGGCAGGTCATTTGGTGTGAGCCTAAGCTGAATCCACCACAGACTTCTGATGTTGGATGAATTGTAGAGCAGGTAGATAGAAGACCCTTTGCATGTAGTGTTTCCTGGAGGAGAATCCATCAAGCACAATTCTGAAGGCAGTAAAGTGGTTATTACTCCTATTTACCTCATGTCTAGGTACTATACCTACTATACTACTAGAGATATGGTTGGCTCTTGATAAAAACTGGAAGAATGATTTCACTAAATACTGTGTCTAGTAGTAAGAATAGGCCAGGTAATGATGCAGTAACAATCAACTGCGGAATGCCAGCAGCTTGATAGCACAGTAGTTTACTTATTTCTCGTTCTGCATGTTCAGTGCAGGTTGATGGGGGCTTCGTCACCTCAGTCACTGGGAACCCAGACGGACAAAGGCTCTATCATTTTTAGTTTGTACTGTCTGGAACACATGACCTTCTTGGTTCGAGGGAGAGACTCATGGAGGGTTCCATGTTGGCTTATCTACATTCTGACCTGGAAGTGACACACCTCCTTTCTAGTCCTAGTCATGGACCAGCGCTAGTCACATGGCTGCCTAACTGCAAGATGGCTGGAAAATATGAGAAATCAGCTGGAATGTCTGGTGAATTCCACTGTGTCTGTCATACTCTGTCTGCCATTGTGGGCTCAGTGGGGGTGATGGACATACCCACTTGGAGACTACAGAGTCTAGGAGGAAAATGGTGGTACCCAGTGGGACTAGAAGGGGTGCTCAACAGGAGGCTTCAGGGAATAGAGGGAAATGAGGACATCTAGTTCCTATCCAAGGCTCACACACTTATTACAAGCTCCATAATTGTTGTATTGCTTCACATAAAAGCTAAAATTACCAAGCCTCTTAATTTGCGTAGTATAAAAATGAGAGGAAGCTGCCACCAGGAAATGTGACAGTATTCATACCTGAGCTGTGTAACTCACCATGGTTCTCAAAGTACTTGTGCCTTCAAGCCCCAGGAACATTTTTTCCCCATTTTTTTTTTATTGTGCTAAATACACATAATATAAAATTTATCATTGTAACTATTTTTAGGTATATAGTTAAGTGATATTAAATACATTCATAATGTTATGCAACTGTAACCACCATGTACCTCCATAAGTCTTTCATCTTGTAAAACTGAAACTTTATACTCATTAAGCAGTACCTCCCCATCCCCCTGTCACCCCGAGTCCCTGGCAACCACCACTCTACTTCCTGGTCTCTGTGATTTTGACTGCACTAAGTACCTCATATAAACGAAATCATAAAGTATTTGTCTTTTTTTATTACTTCTTATTTCACTTGGCATAATGTTCTCAAAGTTCATCCATGTTGTAGGATATGTAGCTTTTTCTTTCCTTTTAAAGTTGAGTAATTGTCCATTGTATGTTTATAATACATTTTGCTTACCCATTTATTTGTCAATGGATACTTGTGTTGCTTCCATTTTGGCTATTGTGAATAATTCTGCTATGAACATGGATATATATCTTTGAGACCTTACTTTCAATACTTTTGAATATATACCCAGAAGAGAAATTGCTGGATTTATATGGTAATTCTGTTTCTAATTTTTTTGAGGAAATGCCATACTGTTTTCCACAGAGGCTATACCATTTTACATTCCTACCAACAGTGCACAAGAGTTCTGATTTCTCCACATCCTTGCCAACACTTATTTTCTGTCTTTATTTTATTTTATTTTTTAAATAGTAGCCATCCTAATGGGTATGAGGTGGTATCTCATTTTAGTTTTGAATTGCATTTCCCTAAATTTTAGTGATGTTGAACATCTTTTTGTGTGCTTATTGTCCATTTATTCATCTTGTCTAGAGGAAAGTATATTCAAATCCTCTGGTCATTTTAAAATCAGGTTGTTTGTTTTCATGCTGATTTTAAGAGTTTTCTATATATTCTGGCTATCAACCCCTTAACAGATATATGAGTTATAAACATTTTCTCCCATTCTGTGGGTTACCTTTTTACTTTGATGATGTTGTCTATTGATGCACAAAATTTAAAAAAATATAAAGTCTGATTTGTCTATTTTTTACTTTGTTGCATATGCCTTGCATGTTATATTCAGGAAATCATTGTCAACTCCAATGTCATGGAGTTTTTGCCCTATATTTTTTCTCAAGAGCTTTATAGTTTTAGCTCTTTCAATATGTCTTTGGTCCATTTTGAGTTAATTTTTGTATATAGTGTTAGATGAGGGTTCAATTTTATTTTCATTTTTATTTTTTGCATGTGGATATCTAGTTCCCCAAGAACCATTTGTTGAAAAGACTGTCCTTTCCTCATTTAATTATGTTGGTTGCCTTGTCAAATCATTTGATCATATATGCAAGGGTTTATTTCTGGGCTGTCTTCTATCGATTGGTTTATATGTCTTTTTTTTTTAATGCCAGTACCACATTGTTTTGATTACTGTAGCTTTGTAGTAAGTTTTAAAGTCAAGAAGTGTGAGTCCTCTAGTTTTGTTCTTCCTTTTTGAGATTGTTTTGGATACTCAGGGTCCCCTGAGATTCTATATGAATTTTAGGATGAGTTTTTCTCTTTTTGCAAAAAAAGGTCATTGGGATTTTGATAGGGATTGCATTGAATCTGTAGATTACTTTGGGTAGTATTGACATTTGAACAATATTAAATCTTCCAATCTATGAACGTGGGATATGTTTCCATTTATTTATGTCTTCCTTAATTTCTTTCAGCAATGTTTTGTGGTTTTCATTTTCAACTCTTTTACCTCCTTGGTTTAGTCAATTCCTAAGTATTTTCTCCTTTTTGATGCTATTGTGAATGGACTTGTTTTTGTAATTTCTTTTTCAGATTTTTTATTCTTCTTGTATAGAAATGCAACTGATTTTTGTGTGTTGACCTTGCTCTTGCTACTTTACTGAATTCATTTATTAGTTCTAACAGGTTTATTTTTGTGGTATGTGTGAAATCTTTAGAGTTTTTTGCAAATAAGTTCACATTATCTGCAAACAGAGATAATTTTACTTCTTTCTTTCTGGTTTGGATGTCTTTTATTTC
Source organism: Camelus bactrianus (assembly GCF_048773025.1). Lineage (NCBI taxonomy): Eukaryota > Metazoa > Chordata > Mammalia > Artiodactyla > Camelidae > Camelus > Camelus bactrianus. The sequence goes on from NC_133559.1 coordinate 22,941,361, forward strand.
TTTTTCTTGCCTAACTGTCCTGGCTAGAACTTCCAGTACTATGTTGAATAAAAGTGCTGAAAGCAGGCATTTTTGTCTTGTTCTTCTTTTTTTCCAAGAAAGTAAAGTGAGAATTTATTAAGGGATAGACAGTACGCTCTCAAGGGGAGAGTGGGAAGGCTCAGGTGAGTGGCTGCACTGAGTTCCTCCTTTTGCCTTGTTCTTGATCTTAGAGGAAATCCTTTCAGTGTTTTACCATTGAGTATGATGTTCACTGTGGATTTTTCATATGTGGCTTTTATTATGATATAGTAGTTTTCTTCTATTACCATTTTTTGAGGGTTTTTATCATGAAATGTTGCATTTTGTCAAATGCTTTTGCTACATCAATTGAGATGATCATTTCCCTGCTTCATTCTGTTGATATGGTGTATTACATTAATAAATTTTTTGTATGTTGAATCACCCTTGCGTTCCAGGAATACATCCCACTTGGTCATAGTATATAATCCTTTTCATGTGCTGCTGAGTTCAGTTGCTAGTATTTTGTGGATTTTTTGCATCAATGTTGGTAAGAGTTTTTCATCTGTGGTTTTCTTTTCTCATAGTGTTTTTGTCTGGCTTTGGTATCAGGGTAATGCTGGCCTAATGGAATGAGTTAAAAAATGTTCACTCATCTTAAACTTTTTGGAAAACTTTGAGAGAGATTGGTGTTCTTTAAATGGTTGGTAGATTTCATCAGTGAAGACATCAGGTCCAGTGCTTTTCTTTGTTGGGATATTTTTGATTACCGGTTTAAAATCCTTACTAGAAATAGGTCTACTAGGATTTTCTATTTCTTCATGATTTAGTCTTGACAGGTCTTATGTTTCTAGGAATTGATCGTTTTCATCTAGGATATCCACTTTATTGGTGCATAATTGTTCATAGTATTCTCATACAATCTTTTTTATTTCTGTAGAATTTGTAGTAATGTCCCCACTTTCATTTCTGATTTCAGTAATTTGAATCTTCTCTCTTTTTTCCCTTAGTCCATCTAGGTAAAGTTTTGTCAATTGTGTTGATCTTTTCAGAGAACCAACTTTTGGTTTCATTGCTTTTCTCTGTTCTGTTTTGTTGATCTCTGCTCTGCTCTAATTTTTATTATTTCTTTCCTTCTGCTAGCTTTGGGTTTAGTGTATTCTTTTTCTAGTTTTTTAAGTTGTAAAGTTCAGTTGTTGATTTGAGATCTTTCTTTTTTTTTTTTTGATGTAAGCATTTATAACTTAATTTCCCCTTACTACTGCTTTTGCTGTGTTATGCAAGTTTTTGCATGTTGTATTTTCATTTTTATTTATCTCTAAGTTCCTTGTCATTTTTTCCTTTGATTCCCTGGTTGTTTAAGAGTGTGCTGTTTAATTTCAACAGATTTATGGATTTTCTAGCTTCACTTCTGTTATTGAATTCTAACTTTATACCATTGTGGTCAAAGAAGATACTTTGATGTCTACATTTAAAAATCTACTGAAACTTAACTCATGGCCTAACATATGGTCTATCCTGGTAAATGTCCCACGTGCACTTGAGAAGAATGTGTATGCTATTGTTTTATTTAAAGTCTATTTTGTCTGATATTAGTATAGCCACTTCTGCTCTCTTTTAGTTACTATTTGCATGGAATATCTTTTTTCCATTTCTTCACTTTCAAGAACTTTGTGTGTTTGGATCTAAAGAGTCTTGCAGACAGCGTGTAGTTGGATCATGTTTTTTAATCCATTCTGCCAATCTCTGTCTTTTGGTTAGAGAGTTTAATCTATTTACATTTAAGTGATTACTGATAAGGAGGGACTTACTTCTGTCATTTTGGTATTTGTTTTATATATGTGGTATAGCTTTTTTGTCCCTCATTTCCTGCATTACTGTCTTTTTTGTTTAGTTGATTTTTTTTACAGTGAAACATTTACATTTCTTTTTCATTTCCTTTTGTGTATATTCTATAGCCATTTTCTTTGTGATTATCTTGGAGATAACATTTAACATCCTAAAATTATAGCAATCTAATTTAAATTTATACTAGCTTAACTTCAATAACATACAAAAATCTCTCCTCCTTTAACATCTCTGTCCTCAAACCTTTCAGTGTTGGTATCACAAAATTACATCTTTATACATTGCCCCTAAGTATAAACTAATAATTCTTTTAAGTGCATTAGTCTCTTAAATGATGTAAAAAATGAAGTATATATTTACAAAGTAATGTTTACAGTAATACTAACTTTTAGACTAATTATTGTTTTCTTAAATGTCTTAGTCTCTTCAGTCATACTTAAAACAAACAGTGAAATTACAAATGACTGTTACAATAATATTAACTTTTATAATTGCCTGTGCATTTACCTTTATTAAGAGCTTTATTTATTTATATGGCTTTGAGTTGTTGTCTAGTGACATTTTATTTTACCTTGCAGTACTCCCTTGAACATTTCTTTCAGGGCAAGTCTAGTGGTTACAAAATCCCTCAGCTTTCTGTATCTGGAAACGTCTTTGTATCTCCTTTACTTTTAAAGGACAGTTTTCTGGACATAGGATTTTTAATTGACCGTTTTTTTCTTTTCTTTTTGGAAGCCTTTTGGCCTTCAAAGTTTTGAGAGAAATCTGTTGATAATCTTATTGAGGATCTCTTGCACAGGACGTGTCATTTCTTTCTTGCTTATTTCAAGACTCTTTCTTTGTCTTTGTCTTTTGAAAGTTTTATTCTAAAGTGTCTTTGTGTGGGTCTCTTAGAGTTCATCTTCCTTGGAGTTTGTTGAGCTTCTTTGATGTTTATATTCATGTCTCTCATCAAGTTTGTGAATATTTTAGCCATTACTTCTTCAAATATTCTGTCTCTTGCTCTCCCTCTTTACCTTTTGGGCTTCCCGCAATGCATATGTTATTCACTTGGTGGTGTCCCACAGGTTTCTTAGGCTCTGTTAATTTTTGAAAATCTTTTTTCTCTCTGTTTCTCAGACTCAATAATTTCCATTGTCCGATCTTTAAGTTCATGGATTCTTTCTTCCACATGCTCTAATATGCTTTTGAATCCTTCTATTGAATTTTCCATTTTGGTTATTGTACTTTTCAGCTCCAGAATTACTTTTTGGTTTCTTATTAGGTTTCCTCCCTCTTAATGACATTTCTATTTTGTTGATGTATCTTTTCTTGACTTTTCCACATCTTCCTTTAGTTCTTTCTTTTTTTGTGTGTGTGTATGTGTTTAAATTTTAACTTTTTTTTTTACATTTTTTTATTGAGTTGTAGTTGGTTTACAATGTTGTGTCAATTTCCAGTGTAGAGCACAATTTTTCACTTATACATGAACATACATATATTCATTGTCACATTCTTTTTCACTGTGAGCTACCACATGATCTTGTATATATTTCCCTGTGCTATACAGTATAATCTTGTTTATTTATTCTGCATATGCCTGTCAGTATCTACAAATTTCAAACTCCCAGTCTGTCCCTTCCCACTCCCCTCCCCTTTAGCAAACACAAGTTTGTATTCTATGTCTATGAATCTGTTTCTGTTTTGTATTTATGTTCTTTTTTTTTTTTTTTAAGATTCCACATATGAGCAATCTCATATGATATTTTTCTTTCTCTTTTTGGCTTACTTCCTTTAGTTCTTTGAGCTTCTTTAGGACAGTTGTTTTAAAGTCTTCATCTAGTAGATCTGCCGTCAGATCTTTCTCAGGGACAATTTCTGTTGATTCATTGATTTTTCTTTGAATGGGCCATAGTTTCTTGTTTTTTTGTATACCTTGTGATTTTGATGTTGTTGTTTTTGAAAACTGAACATTTAAATCTAATAATGTGGTAACTCTGGAGATCAGATTCTTCTTCCCTAGAGTTTTCTGGTTTTTTGCTATTGTTTTTGTTTATTGTTTTTTGATTTTAAAATTTCTGTACACTGTCTTTATGCCAAGGATAATCCTGAGGTGTAAACTCAGGGTCTCCTCAGGTTTTTTTCTGAGTCTGCACCTTTACTCGGGTATGCATGGTCAGTTTCTAATTTTTCTATATATATGGTTGCTTTTGAATATCATAGTCTTTAATGTCTGGCTCCCAAATTAGGAAAAAGAGAAAAAATGAATAGGAGAAATCAAAGAGCACCAGCTTTTTAAATCCTCTGAAAGTCACTTCCACCAAAAGGGGAGAGTTTTTTCACAAAGAGGGAAATTACAACAATGGCTGCCCATTTCTTTGTTTACATCTCAGTAATTAGAAGCAGCAATCAGAGATCAGAAGATAGATCCCTAATATTTGGAGGACAGGGTCCTTGTTGCCTACCCTGACTGTGGTTGTTGTGTGCTAATTGCTCCGGGAACACATGCACAGCTGCCTGCCATGGGGCTAGGAGTAGGGTATGGGTAGCTGCAAATGTTTGAGAAGCTGAAATTGACCAAAATTAACCACAATTTGCTGTCCAAGCCTTCCCCTGGAAGTTGTAGGCTTTCAATAGACTCTAAAGTTCCAAAATAACTACATCAGACAAGATTCTGTCAGTGCAAATATATGCTAGGTCAGGAGACAGATTCCTGGTGCCTCCTACTCCACCATCTTCTTAGAATCCTTTTCCAAGCCCCAGGATTGTGCACTTGGAAAAAAAATCATATGTTGTTATCAATAAGAGGGGAAAACAAGCAAGACAGAAAATTATATGTGCAGTATGAGCACATCTGCATTGAACAGCTACAACAGAGGCTCAATACAGAAAAAAAAATGGAAAGAAAATAAACCAAATTTAAATGTGGTAGTCATTTTGGTTTGTGGTCTTAAGAGAAATTTCTTTTTATTCTACTTTTCTGTATTTTCCATATTTTCTGTATTGAAAAGTAAAAAGAATGCATTTACATAGGAAATACAGTACATAAATTCAATGCTATAAAACTGGTCCTGGGACATGTGGCTCTTTTAAAATGTGTGCAATAGGCTTCCCATGGTGAGAAAGCCACACTGTCATTAACTCCAGGCTGGCACAGAGTAGGTGCTCAATAAATATTTGTTGACTGAATGAATGATTACGTGTGTGTGTGTGTGTGTGTGTGTGTGTGTGTGTGTGTGTGTGTGTATGACTTGGCTTGCAAATAACCGACAGCTTAATATAGGTGAGGAGTTTTTAATGGAGTGTTACTGAAAATGAAAAGCCCAGATTCTCCACTCTTGGCCCAACATCAGTTGTTACTGGCCTCAGTGCATCCTCACAGGAGGAAGGTCTACACTGGGGAGAGATGGTTACTTCTTTGAGTAAGCAGCAAGAACCCTGTGTGCTGTCACTTTGTCCTCTTGATACCCAGGAATAGCCTTGGCTAGAGAAGTTCCTGTCATCATGCACCTTCCAGGATGGGGACTGGGGAAAAAATTGCCAGACAAATTTACTTTCCAAATATCTCACCAGACATACTAAATGAATAAAAAAGGTCATCTGGCAGTGTCTTGGCTGGGTGAAGAAAATAACTCAACATCTTATATTCCTTTTAATAGAGATTAGCAATTTTAGTGTGTTCTTCTACTTTGATTTTTTTGGAGAATGGAAGAAGGAAATGGTTTGAGGATGGGGGAAAGAGTCATGGCCATCTGTCCACCTAATTTGGAAAGTCTGAAAAATTGAGGTGGTAAAATGTTAAAAGAGAAGCAGCTGAATTATCTCTCTTGAGACATCTAACTGGTACCTATTATGGAAATGGGAAGCAGAAACCCAGAGTAATTGTTGGGCTTGCAGAGGGTACAATTTTCCAATATTAGTAGGGTATTGGATTTTCTGAGTTACTGTAGTTGTTTGGTGCTGTCACTTTAAAAAAAGCTTTTGTAAGTTTCAGAGAAAAGACTATTTCGTAAAGTTTTGATCATTCTTCATCTCCCCTAATATCTTTTCTGATGACCAGGCCAGCATCCTTTTGAAATGAGTCAGAGAAGAGAAAATATTAAAAACACATTCTCAAGAAGACCTCCATCTCAGTCTTGCCAACATCTGAATCCTTTAATGATGTAAAATGTGGTTCAAAAAATATAAGCAAGCACTTGTGTCTCATGTCTATAACGTATGTTTCTTGAGAACAAGGAACTTCCCCATCTTATTCCCTGTATCCCAATACCTAGAATAGTGCCAGCACACAGGAGATCCTCAGTGTTTGTTTGACTGAATATCATTTGTTCTCTGCTGTACCCATGGTTTTGAGAATCTAAGAGCTGAAGCTCAAGTCCCCCACCATGACGAAAAACAGACTATGACTGTCATTGTTTCCTAAAACCAGCAATCTTGCCTCCAGGTGACATGCTTTATTGTGATGGGACATGACAGAGCTGGAGTCTGGGTGGGCCAGGTCAGTAGCAAGAGAGCATGGAAGCCATTGGCTTTGTTTGAGGGGATCCCCAAATTGACATGTGGGGTGAGTATCAGGGTGGTAATGAGTTGTCTTTTATAGCTATGGCAGGGAAGTATAAGGTATTCTCATTCCACTGGCAACAACAAGTTTGAAACCAGAGTGGCTAGTTTGGTATGGAAGACAACAACTGGAAATCAGAAATTTGGTGGTTCAGATGAATTTCAATGACTGTTTTTAATGGAATAGCCCTGTATGTTCTGGATGCCAACGTGGGGACAATTTACTGGCACCATGTGGCTTCCGTGCCCAGGCGAGCCAGAATGAGCATCTGTTTTACTATTCAGGAAAGAGTAGTCTTCCTTTCCTGTCCATTTTCAGACTTTCCAGGCATATAGAACTTAATGCATGGGTAAAAGAAATACTCTTCTACCCCAAGGAGAATAGACTCCCACTAGGAAATTCTATTCCTCATCTACACCTGAGATGCAGGCTTTTTAGAATTATCTAAACATTAACCTTTGGAAAGAGTTTACCCTACTGTTGACTCTGATGAAAAAGAACCTTTAGAGATCTTGTTTAGAAGAAAGATAGGGAAGTGTTCCCGTGCCATGAAGCCTTAATCCTTGGTCCAATTCATTGCACTGACTTCTTCCAGTAACTCTTGTTGGACAAAATATGGTGCCTGGGACAAAGAACTCCTGGAAACCAAAGCATCCTTAAAGTTTGCCAAAACATACTTGTGAAATTCATGGACTCTGGACTTCAAATTAGACGCTGGGAGCTTCGGGTACCTTCTGACAACCTGGCAGCAGAGTCATAGGCAGGATGCTCTCTTAGGCACCCAGAGCCAGTGAGCTAGTGCTCGCTCCCACATGTGTGACCCTAAGTGGGGCTCTAGGCATCCTCCCATATGAAGATTAACCTGACTCTCATGCTTTAGGCTCGAGAACTCCCTCCCACCACTATGATTGTTCAAGGTTTCTTCTCGTGGGTAAACTGCTAAGCCAGCAAGACCCCTGAACTCTCACTTCAAAAGAACTTTTTTCTTTTGAGAATACAGCATGACAATTTTATTAAAATAATGTTTGCAGCCAACTTTTTTTTAATTGAAATGCAGTCAGTTTATAATATTGCATCAATTTCTGGTGTACAGCATGTTTCAGTCACACATAAACATACATATACACCTTTTCATATTCTTCTTCATTGCAGGTTACTACAAACCCTTGAATATAGTCCCTGTGCTCTACAGTATAAACTTGTTGTCTATCTATTTTATATATAGTAGTTAGTATCTGCAAATGTCGAATTCCCAATTTATCCCTTCCCATCCCCTTTACCCTCTGGTAACTATAAGTTTGTTTTCCATGTCTGTGGGACTGTTTCTGTAATGTAAATAAGTTTATTTGTGTCTTTTTTTTCCTGATTCCACATATGAGTAATATCATATGACATTTTTCTTTTTCTTTCTGGATTCACTTAGAATGACAGTCTTCAGATTCATCCATGTTGCTGCAAATAGCATTATTTTATTCTTTTTGTGGCTGAGTAGTATTCCATTGTATAAATATACCACAACTTCTTTTTCCAGTCATCTGTCAATGGACATTTAAGTTGTTTCCATGTCTTGGCCGTTGTAAGTAGTTTATATTGCTATGAGCACTGGGGTGCATGTATTTTTTCAAATTAGAGTTTCCTCCAGATACATGGCCAGGAGTAGGATTGCTGGATCATATGTTAAGTCTATTTTTAGTTTTTTGAGGACTCTCCATACTGTTTCCATAACAGCTGCACCAGTTGCATTCCCACCAGCCGTGTAGGAGGGCTCCCCTTTCTCCACAGCCTCTCCAGCATTTGTCATTTGTGGACTTTTGAATGATGACCATTCTGACTGGTGTGAGGTGATACTTCATTGTAGTTTTGATTTGCATTTCTCTGAAAATGAGTGACATTGAGCATTTGTTCATGTGTGTATTGACCATTTGTATGTCTTCATTGGACAATTGCTTGTCTAGGTCTTCTGCCCATTTTTGGATTGGGTTGTTTGCTTTTTTGTTATTAAGTTGTATGAGCTGTTTATATATTCTGGAAATTAAGTCAAGGGCACTTTTTATTTCAGTTGATCTGTTGGCCCAGTTGTCAGTTTGGGAACCATGGCTGGGCTGACTGTATCAGGATTACCTGGGAAGATTTTTAACAACTACAGAATTCAGGGCTCTTCCTTGGAAATTCTCTGTGTATAAGGTAGAAGCCCTGGAATGTGTATTTCTAGAAAAGATTCTGATGTGGAAAGCAGTCTGGAACCAATGGTTTATTGCCCCCCCCCCATTGACTCATGAGTATTTGCCTGGGGAAACTGGAGTCAGATCCTCTCAACCCTGTTGCCATGTTGGTGAGGCACTGGGAACCTCAAAATCCTCCAAGTGGTTTAACTTTTACATGGACCAAAGTTATCTTTAAGCAATCTCAGTGTTTCCTTTCCCCAGACACGCTCTTCTTTCTGTTTAGCCTTTCAAGAGCAGCTCCAAGGATACACCTTCTTAATCCTATCTAACAACTGCTCTCAAGAAGAGAAATCAGTTCTGCATGAAAAAGACCATTTTAAAAGGGTTATCTTTTATTAGCAGTCACTTTGGGGAGATACAATTTGTCTTTCACTTATGTAGAGGAAAGAATTCATGGGAAATGTGGTACAAGTGGTTTCAGAATGATAAATGTCAAGTTATTAATTTCACTTTTAATGATTAGTTGCCCAAGTCTTACATTTAATTAAAATGGTTATTTTTTTACATCTGTCAAAATCCATCAAATTGTACATCTGAAATATGTGTAGTTTACCATACAGAAATTACACCGCAATAAAGTTAAATTTTTATTTTTTATTAAAGTATAGTTGATTTACAATGTTTCAAGGGAACAGCAGCGTGATTCAGTTATACATATAGATAAATAAGTATTCTTTTTCAGATTCTTTTACATTATAGATGATTATCAGATACTGAATATGTTTCCCCGTGCTATACAGTACGTCCTTGTTATTTATCTGATGTATATATAGTCGTGTATACCTGTTGATCCCAAATTCCAAATTCCTCCCACTCTCCCCTTTCCCCTTTGGTAACCGTAAATTTGTTTTTTATGTCTGTGAGTCTATTTCTGTTTTATAAATAGGTTCATTTGTATCATTCTTTTTAGATTCCACATATAAGTGATACCATAAGATATTTGTAATTCTCTGTCTGACTTACTTCACATAGTATGCTAATCCCTGGGTCCATCCATGTTGCTACAAATGGCATTATTTCATTCTTTTTTCTGACTGAGTAGTAGTCCATTGTGTGCGTGTGTGTATGTGTGTGTGTGTGTGTGTGTATCTCACAACTTCTTTATCCAGTCACCTGTTGATGGACATTTAGATTGCTTCTGCATCTTGCCTATTGTAAATAGTTCTGCTATGAACATTGGGGTACATGTGTCTCTTCGAGTTAGAGTTTTCTCCAGATATATGCCCAGCAGTGAGATTGCTGGATCACATGGTAATTCTATTTTTAGTTTTTAAAAAACCTTTTTACTGTACATTCTCTGTAATGGCTGTACCAATTTACATTCCCACCAACAGTGTAAGAAGGTTCCCTTTTCTCTACACCCTCTCCAGCATTTGTTACTCATAGGCTTTTTATGATGGCCATTCTGATTGGTGTGGGGTGATACCTCATACTGTGGTTTTTGAGACCATTTTTGATTCATTATTCCTACTGTGAGAGTCTCCTCTCCCCATGCTGCCCTTCTTCTCAGGATCATGGCCCCATTATACTTCCTTCCTGTGACCTTGGTGCATGCCAGTATTCCCTTTGGCAGGCAAAGATTTGGGGAATGTGAGTCTAAAATTTTAAAACCATGGCTTTCACAATAAGAAATGCATTTCATATTGTGATTCTTTGCAATCATGCATACCTAAAAAAAAGGAACACGTAACAGTACGAACTCTTACTACATGTAATACACTCTGCTCTCTAATCCATACTGTTCTGTTTAACTTTAAAAAGTAGACTGGCTTAGATCTACAGAATTATTTTCATGATTCACTAAGGTGATTCAACTCGTTTTTGAAAAACACTGCTGTAAGGATTCCCAGAATGACCTGTATCTTAAATACGGGTGTGGAGAGAATGAATTAACAGAGAATTCAGGCTATTAACAGATTGTCAGCTTAGTTATTTGCTCTTAAAGACATGGGTCAGTTATGCCGATTCAATATGTAGCTGTTATAGCTTATAGCAACATATGGAAACTGCTGGCATGGCAGCCTTGGCTAGAATCTATAGCTGAATATTCTGAGCAGGTTCTGCTATTGAAAAGACTGTAAGGGGTGAAGCACATGCCAGACTATGGGGCATGAGCTATCAAAGACATTTAATTTTCAACATGAGACTGAGGATCTATATTGATTTCAAAAGCCATTCCGGTGGACTGTATTCTTTTATGGCAGGTTCCTTTTAAAAACAGTTTGAATGTAACTAGGGATAAAGGCTCGTGCTTAGGATCACAGGCTCAGGAGTTAGAGAAACCTTGACTTGGTTCCTAGCTCTGCAATTTATTAGCTGTGTGCCCTTGGTAAATTACTTAACCTCTCTGAGTTTCAGTAAAACTAGGAGAAAAGTAGAATCTACCTACCAATAAGGGTATTATGAGGAGCCAATGAAAGAGCATGCAGTGTGAGGCAGGGTGCATTACATGGCAACAGTCACAGCCTGACAGTAATTATTTGCATCACGTCAAATGCCAGATGTAGGTTCAGACAGCCTTTTTTGTTTTTACCTCAGAATGTGTGGACCTCAGCTGGAGAACGTGTGGACCTCAGCTGGAGAATGTGTGGACAGTGACCTTATCTAAGTTATCAGTATTGTGTCACAGTATCACTTACCAACTGGTTAGGCAGAGAATGACCAGCAAGACTGGTCAGGCTTCTCCATGCTCTGTCAATCCTTGCTGAGTTCCCGATGAAGTTTCTCCAGCCAGGTCTTCATCCAAGACCTATATATGTCACAGTCACCTATCTATATCAGAGGAGTTTAGCTCTGCTGTCCCTTGGGTGGAGCTGAATCAAGTTGTATTGAGATGCGATCTAAGTTCTATAAGGCCTTGAGGGCAGACTGGCTGCTTCAGTGTCTCCACGTTAATTAATGAGTGAGGACGTTTCCTCCACCGGAACTTGAAAAGAATTCTACTCAACAAACATTTCGGAGGCGTCAATAATAATTATGATAGTAATCATATTAGCTAACACATCTACAGTACTTACTATGTGTTCTAGAAATCTTTACATATATTATCTCATTTATTAACCACAACAACCCACGGGATTGGTAGTATTATTATGTCCTTTTTGAAGATGAGGCAACTAAGGCACAGAGAGGTGAAGTAATTTTTCCAAGGTCACACAGCAAGTAAACTGAAGCACAGAGCCAAATTCTGTAAGAGTATAAGGCAGCAGCATTAGAACTATCTCTTTTGGACTCATGTAGTTTTGGCTTTTTGCTTTTCCTTGTGAAGGTTGTGTAGATAAATGGTGGGGAGTGTCATCTCTTAAGTAGTCAGCAGAGTCATACAAAAATAGGAAGTGGTGATTCTTTGGCCTTTGCAATGGCGAGATAATCATACAACAGACTCTGTGCACACCATACTAACAAGCAGGTGTCCCTAAGAAATAGCACCCCTTGGCTTAATATGGCCCGAGAGGGAGAAGTGTTGGAAAGAGGGTGATGAGGTTCAAGATTAGCAGGCTCTGAGGACCCTCGGGGATTCCTGTAGGTATTTCTGAGCAATTGCAGAGGGCTGGCTCTGAGAGACGTCATGAATAGGGGAGGATCTCTCATGGCCTTTTCATTCCTTGCACTTTCTTTTTCTCCCTTGGTCTGCTTGTGTTATTTAGTGCCTGGTAAGGTTCAGGCTTCTCTAGAGAAAATCTAAATGCCTTGCTTTGACTCTAGGAGGTCCCTTTTTCTGAGCTCTGCATCAAGAAGCCTCAGGATGCAAGATAAAACGCAGTGAGTTGATTTGTAAAATTGACTGTCATTGCTTTATTCCCCCAATTTACAGCACATCAGCCTTAAAGCACAGAAAGTTACAAAAAAAAAAAAAAAACCCAGAACAATATTTTCTCAAGCCTGGATTTGAAGATTTAGCTTTTGGAAGAGAAATACATGGGGAAGTGCCCGTGGCTGGGGGCCCCTCTCTACCTCCTCCTGGCCACAGGGCAGGGTTTCCAGCTGACTGACAAACTCTGAGGCCTCACACTGAACACTGCTGCTCACTAACTCTTGCTGGAAAAGAGCCAGCTGGTGGAAGAGGGGGTGTGTGTGGAGAGGAGCCTTCTCCCCCCCACAGTCCTGCTGTCCACACCTCCCTCCCTCCCTCCACCATGCCTGTAACTGGGCTTCCTCAGTTCCCAGCTTGGCTTGGCAGTATCGCTCTGAGCACCCGTCTCCAAGAAGTCTCTCTGCCTCCCCAGCTCCTGGGGCACCCGAAAGGGCAGTGCTGGATAAGTCTCAGGAACACAGACCAGCCCTGGGGAGAAGGCCGCTCCATGGTTTTTGGGCGGGCAGACCTGAAATAAGTTGGCAGGCCTTACTCCAGTCCTGAGGGGACAGGTACCCACATCAGGAAACCACCATCCTAACTGGCCCCTTTTTTGGCAGTCTGAAGTGAGAGGCGAATAAGGGAAAAGGAGAATGTAGAATTCCACCCTACCTTAAGGGCAGGCTTGCGGTTGGCGGGGAGTGGAGATGGGCAGGCCTGAAGGACCAGGTGGGGACGGGGACAGGCAGGGGTCACTGAGTAGCACGTGAGTTGTCTGCTGGGCGAGGTCTGTCTTTGTAGACGCCTATCCTGTACCTCTCCCTGCACTCATGAGGGGCACCACGATGCGACAGAGAATGGATGAAGGAAAATATTTTCTTCCTCCGGCAGTAATTTCCTTCCATGACACTGGTTGGGACCTCCTTCTCTCCCTGTCTCCACCCCTCCCTCTGGCTCCTGCCAGGAAGGAAAATCCTACGTCCACACCTGGACTCATACACCAGACGAAAACACTAAAGCCAGTCACCCGACTGCGCACACATCCTCCCGCACCCCACACCGGCCACGCTAAACGGCCCTCCTGGATGTACCTGTGGCGGCGCGTGGGAGAGCGGCCCCTCCTCGTCTCTGACCCCCACCCGTACCCCACAGCGCCCTTTTCTCTCCATCTCGCTTCGCTCTGCCCTTGGCCCACCCGCCACCACCCATCCTGTTAATGCAGCAGGATTGTTGAGAGGGTGGAGGGTTTCTGAAAATAAGTCTGAACCCAAAGTGACGAAGAGGGAAGAGAAGCTTACTGAATATTGGATTAAGACTGGCTCCAAGAATATTGATATTCCCATAAGAAGGCCGTTAGCTTGCCCACTACTTTAGATCCCCATGAATATTTCATTGGTTGATTTAAGCTCTGAGATTTTTAAAACACGCAGACACAGACACAGACAAAGCACCTTTTCAGCAACAGGGCCATCGTGCCCTCCTCCTGTGCCTGGGGCTCAGACACAGAGCTGGGGTGATGCCATGTGGCAGCTTTGAGACAGAGTTGTCCATCCACCTCAAAGGGATCTAAATTTATATCTAACCAGGGGCATCTCCTAGTGTGGCCAGGGCAAGCTCTCCAGAAGGCAAACAGTGGTTTAACACGCATTTGTGACTCACCGAGGAAGCCGATTTCCCCAACTACTCATTGCTGAGGGGGACCCATTGTCAAAGTAGCTTATAAAGGTTAATAAAGGGGGCAAATCCATTTTAATAATAGCATTTGGGGGTAGAGGAAAAATTGAGGCTATGATTTATATAGCTCTGACCCTGGACAAGAATGGATGCTCTTAAAAGTATGGATCTCTACATAATTCCAATAATTTCAAAATAAGGAGTTTTTACTAGTTCCCTCAGCCACAGTGGCTCACTACTCTGGTACTTTGACATTCTCTTTTCTCCACTGTAACAAATTCTCATGCCAAGGGGGAAAAGAAAACAGCCATTCAACACAATCCTGAAAAATCTTTCAATCATACTGAAACCTATTAGTCCAAATCCTTTTCTTCCCTAAGCTGATTAATGGCAGTCATAGTGAACACTGCTGCTTTCCTTGCAGAAGAGTTTGCAACAGTGGAAAGAACTGTTACTTTGAGTTAGAAGACCTGGTGTGTATAGAATCAGCTTGGCCACAGAGACTTTGGGCAAGTCACTTCTCAGTTGTTTTTCATTCTACAATCACGCGTTAAATGTCAGTATTTTGCTCATGACTCTTTTGGCTGTAAGTGAAGGAAAGTAAATCCAATTGTCATGAACAGAAAAAAAAAGGAGTTTATCATCTCATGTAACTAAAAAGCCCAGGGGTGACTCCAGGCTAACTAGATCCAAGGGCTCACACAAATGCCATTGGAATTTGGTTTTTCTGGGCTCTGCTTTCTCTGTGTTGGCTCCATTTTCAGGTAGGCTCTACGCTTTGGGTGGCAAGATGATAGCTACCAGCATCTCTGGGCTTGTAACCTGTCTCCTCAGCTTCATGTCCAGTGGGAAAAGGATTTCTGTTTCCTGGATGCTCTAGGCTTGGTGTGTCCTGGGTGTCAATCTCACGGAAACAGTTTGGGTTATGTGCTTATCTCCGAACCAATCATAGTAACTAAGGGGTGCAGCACTCTGGCCAGGCTTAGATCACACGCCCAGCTCTGCAGTCAAGCCTATTCAAACCATATGTAATCAGAGAGGAAGATGAATGGCTTCTCAACACAAACCAGGGCGCTGATGCCGTGAATTAGGGGGGAGGTGCTGGGCAGGTAAAACTGGTATAAACTCTTTTCAAGGTCACCACCACATCGCTGAATCCCTTAGTCAATTCTCCATCCTTTTCTTCCGTGATAATCAACACCACTTGACACGCTGGATCGCTGCTGCCTTGAAATATTTTCTTCCGCTGGGTTCCAGGCCCTGCCCACCCTCATACGTCAGCATTCTTCACTGACTGCTCTTTTGCTGGGTCTTTTCCTCTCCTTGACTGTATCAGTCAGGACCCAAGCAGAAACCATGCCAGTGATTTGAACAGAAAAACTATAATACAAAGAATTGTTTTTATACTAGTGTTATTGTTTTATACGCCAGAAAAAGTGGCTAAGAGACGGAGTAAAATAGGACTGCAAGGGACAGAGAAATAACAAATACGTAAATCCACAGCCCAGCTGAGATTCAGAGCTCTCTGAGGGGGATGTGGCCCCTCACTCCAGGAACACAAAGCCTGGCAGTGGAGAAGGAACTTACCAGAAGCCATGAGCAGAAGCTGGAGGGTGTGGGCTGCAGCTGGTCCACGAGGACTGCTGAGGTGAAGACTTCTGGGCCTGTGAGCCTAGTTCTCACTCAGTTAATGGCACAAAATCCATACCTACCTCTCAGCAAAGAGCAGCTCCTCCTTGTAGCTTCTCAGGCTAAAACACTGGAGTCAACTTCTCTTTCTGTCACACTCCATATTTAACTTCTTAGCAAATCCTATTGGGCCTACATACAGAATGTATCCAGAATCGGACCACCTCCACTGCTGCCTTCCTGGTCCACATCGATGTTGTCTCTCACCTGGATAACTGCATTACCTCCCAATTGGATGCCTTCTTTGGCCCTTTCTTAGCCACCACAATTTCAGTTCAACAGAGCAGCTAGAGCGACTTTGTGAAAAAGTAAGATGTATTACATCAGCCTTCTGCTCAACCCTTCCCTAGTTCCCATCACACTCAGAGTAAAAGCCCAAAATCCTTATAATGGCTTACAAGGCCCTAAATGCTGTGTCTCCCCATTCCCTCTCAGACCTCATCTGTTCCTTCTGTCTCAGCCCATGCCAGCCACGCTGACCTCCTTGCTGTTCCTCTAGCTCACCAGGCGTTTGTGTTTCAGACCCTTGCACTTGCTGCTCGTCCCTCTGTCTAGAAGCCACATGGTTCATTCTGCTACCTCTTTCAGTTCTTTGCTTATGTGTCACCTTCTCTGGGGAGTATTTTCTTACAATTCTATTTGGACTATTTTTAAACACTTTTTTTAAATCACACTTTATTTTTCCTCATAGCACTTACTATGTTGGTGTGTGTGCGTGGAGCTTATTGTCTATCTCTCCCCACTGTAATACATAAAGTTCCATGAGAGCAGAGATTTTTGTCTAGTTTGCTCATTGATAGAATCTTAGTGCCTGGCATACAGTAGGTGTTCAAGAAATGCTTTTTTAAAATGAGAGAATGCATGCTTACTCTGTTAATATGTGTGAGAGACTGTGGTGGGGCCTGGAATGTCACAGAGATACAATAACGTATAGTCCTTGTCCTCAAGGAATGTACAGTCTAGTAGGGATGCTCAGACAGGTACAGACATATCTGCAGTGCAAGGTAAAATATTAATGTGTACCACAAGAGGAGTTCTTAGATCAGGTGTTATTGGGATCTGGAACTTAGAGAGATCACACTGAATTTAGGGGATCAGGAGAGATTTCATGAAGAAGGTGGCATTTGAGTAGTATCTCTGTTCTCCTAGATGGAGAGAAAATGGAAGACTCTCAAATGGAGGGACCGTCATAAGCAAAGGCCCAGAAGTAGGAAAGCAGGGTACGTGTTGAAACCAGTGAACAGTCAATTTCGGGTATATCTGTGGGTAGGAATAACAACAGGGGAGATCAGAGTGGAAAGACACATCGGGACTAGCTGGCCTTGCATAAGCATACTCAAGAGTTTTGGGGGCTTCTGAGAACCACTGAGGGTTTTAAAGAAAGAGGATCTAGACAGCTCCAGATATACCTGTATGTTTATGTGTAGATGAAAAGGGGTTAATATGGGTGAGAGGACAGTAGACCGAAGAAATAAATATTTAAAGTGGAACCAAGTCTAGAGAAGGGGAGAGGGGATGAGATCAAAGACCAGGAGGAAACGACAAAAAGGGCCTCCACAGATCCTAAGGGGGAGTGACCTGACAAATTCCACCCTCCTCTGCCTCCCCCAAGATAATCAAGTATCAACCATTGAAATATGTGCCTCAGAAAACATGGGTGTAGGTAATCATTAAGAATCAGAAAAATGAGCAATTCTAAAAACCTGGCCCTCAGGGTTAACAGTGGCTGGGTTTCTGGTCAAGGCCATTTTGACCAAAGGTCACCCTATAACCATTATCTCACGTGCCTTCTTTTGAAAACATGCTCCACCTCCAGCAGTATTCAGAAAGCCCGCAGCTGCCAAATCTCCATATCTGCCCCTGGGACTACCGCATTACCCTGGAGGTGCTGATGACCAACCATGGTTCTCTGCAGGTGTTTACATCCATCTTGGCTACCGTGGCCAGGTATTCAGCATCTAACTGGGAAGCAAGTTGGTGAATTTCCAAAGAAAATGTTCTAAACCATGACCAGCGATTTAGTTATGAGAAATCCTAGAGAAACTAAATACCCTGGAAGCTTTTATTATTATTTTAAGTTTTCATTATTATTGCTAGTTCCTGTGAACTGGGAACAAGTGCTCCTTGGGCTGTACTACTTTAGGGCAAGTCCTGTGGGAGTTGGGAAAAGTTTCTTTACACGCCCTGTCTTTTTTCTCTGATCCTCTTCTACTCATGATAGGATTTTCTTTGGCTGAGAGTGCAGAACCTCTCTGGTCCATCTTCTATATCTCAAAGGATTTGACTAACTATTGGGGTGAATGTATTATCCTTTCCAGGGGCATTTAATAGAAGCATGAAGTGTTTAGTCAAAGGAATGTAGACTTTTATGTTGGATCTTTATTATCAGGACGCCTGATAAAGGACGTATTTGGGGATAGAGCTAGGGAGAGTAGGAAAGATCTTCCCATTGTGCTGAAACTCCACCACAAAAGTGGTTACCTTCTCTACTAGCCTGTAAAACCACCCTCGATTAGATTTGTGAGATGGCAGAAGTAGAATCATAAACCGGGAGACCCACTGTCTGTTTGGCACACTTTGGTTATATATTGCTATGTATATTCTTCCAAATATTTCATGTGTGTTCATCTTCTGCCCCCAGGGATGCAGAAAGGCTCCATCAGTCCATGCAAATTGCTCTGAGTTCATGTTTGTCTGAAGTGATCAGAGCTCAAAGGAGCAAGTACAGGCATCAGGAATCAACTGACTGCATCATGGCTCAGTATGCCTTAGCGAGGGCCATGCACTTACGATGGAGGGTGGGAAAGTTCAAAGGATCCAGATCCCTTGACTGTCCCTCTTTATAGTCACTCTGTAACTGTAGTGGGAGCCCCACAGCCTGCCTGGATCCCAAGATTCCCAATATCCCCCATATAGGAATTAAAAAAAGTTACCATGCATCTTAATCCAAACAAGAGACTATCCTATGTATTACAAAATGTCTGGTGACCATATGCTGGTCTCCCCAGCCTGAAAATTGATTTATAATATGAACACAAGTGCTGGCTCTGCCTGTGACTCATAAGGGTTGGGCCCCCTAACTGGCTTTGCTGCCTGAAGGAAAGCTGCCTTGTCGAAGGCTTTAAATGATGAGAAGTCAAGATAACTTTGCCCTTTGATCAAACATTCACTATATGCTTCTAGCTGAGTGCCAGGCACTATGGAAAGGCTGGACATTAAAAGATGGAGGGATTGTCCCTGCCCTCAAGGGGCTGAGGGTCTAATGGGAAGAAATAGAACTGTGATGATATCCTGTGGTACTCTCTACACTATCCATGTGGATTAAATGCTATGGGAGTCCTGAAGTGGGAAAAGTCAGTTTTTCTTAAGGAGGAGTTGGGAGCTGCCTTCACAGACAAGGTGATGTCTGGGCTGGACTTGAATGCAGGTGTGGCATTAGAGGAGGGAGAAAGAACATTTGCATGAACAAAAACATCATGGAGTTAGGAACATGGTTGACACGTTTGGGAAATGCTGAGGCTGAGTGTGGGTGCAGCATAAGATGAGCAGAGTCAAGGGAACAGTGGAAAATGAAGTTAAAAAATGTAGGTAGAACTAGATTGTGATAGGTGGTGAATGTCAAAGGAAGTTATTCAAATTGATAAGAAGTATACTTGAGAAACTTGAGGTTGTAGCTTTTTGTGTAAATAGTAAAAATCAACTTAAAAAAGAAGAGCATTTATCATTTTTATTTACTTAAACGCATTTCTGAAATAAAATATGTTGTAGTGGTTATTTGTTTGGCTCCCATTAACGCCATTCTATTTTGGGAAATGCAGATATTCCCCAATTTTTACTCATTGCATTTTGACTCTTGACTTTCTGCTTGGTTTCATCTGATCTTATTGGAGGAGGGAAGTAAGATCAGAGAGATGAAATGATTTAGCAAAGGTCACATGAGAAAGTGGCAGAACTGGGCTATGAGCTGAGGTTTCCCACCTCTAAGGCCAGCACTTGTCCAACGTAGCTGACCACAGGCTCTTCTACTCTGGGCTAGTGTGTGGTTGGATGCACATAGGAACACTGAGCATGGAACCTTGACTCAAAATGCCAGTGGGTCAAATGTGTCAGATTAGAAACAGCAGGATGTGAGACTTGGGATTGAGAAATGTCTCTAAAACTAGCGGGTAGAGTCGTGGTGCTCACAGGGCCTGGGTGATAAATATGAGCCCAGAGCTGCAGGTCTCAAGGGCGCGTTGCAGAGGTCATAAGAGATGACTGCATGGACTTCTCCCCTTTCCCTGCCCTCCCTCCGCTCAGGCAGCATCTCTGCCTCTTCAGTAGCACTGCAGCTTCTCCAGCACGGGTGAGGCACGTTTTTTCTGTTTCCAGAGTCTAAACCAAAAATAGTTGATTTGATGATGATGGTGATAATGGTGGTGATATCCTGAGACTCAGGGAAGTTAAATAACTTAGCTCAAGTTGTATAGTCAGTGGTGGAGCTAAATTCGGATTCCAGTTTGTATAACTCCGAGGTCTGCCATAGCCATTACTCTTCCCTGCAGCTTAAAGATGCTACCAGACACCTCCCCCCCGACTGATCAGGGGCTCTGGCCTACACCCTACATGGTATTAGTAGCTTCTTAGAAGAGTGTGGGTGTGAGATGGGGCTGGTATGATGGCTGCTTTCATGCTGAAGAGCTGCACAAAACAGAAAGTCACACATTTCTCTCATCATCATCATCGTCATCAAGTAATCAAAACAGTACCTTAAATGTGGTTTGGGCTTTATGGTTTCCAAAGCATTTTCATTTACATACTCTCACTGAGAACCCCTCAGCTTGGCAGATAAAGTGGATAGACAGTTAAGGAAACTGATTGAGGGTTGAGTAGGAAGTCTGAAAAACTGAACAGATTTCAGAGTTTTAAAATCATAATCCACAACAAAAATATATTTTATATCATGATCCAGATTATAATGCCCTCTGATCTATTTATTTCATTTCATTTCAAAATGTTCAACACAGCCCAATAAATTCATTTCCTGACATGCTAACCAGCTGTGACCCTCAATTTGGAAAAGCCTGGAGAATAAGATCTCTTAGAGTCTCTCCTAGTCTGATGTGTTGTAGTTCCATGATGTCGTAAGTGTTAAATCACCAGTTGCTCACCAAGTGTCAAAACAAGGTTGACCCTTGAAGGAGAGTGTGGACAGTGGCCTCTTACCCTATTCCACATCACTCTTCTTCTCCCAGTCTGATTTTCAACTACTTTCAAGGTTTTTTTTTTTTTTTCCCCTTGATACTTGCTTCCCTATTTCTAAGTAATATTCTTAGTCTGCTAGTTTTTAATTGATCAATTTTTGACATTAGCTAATAACTTCTTATCTTTTATCTACTAACCCTCCCTTCATTAAACTGTCAGGCTGACAGATATCAAGATGGCAGCTTTATTGCTTCTGAAGCTGTTGGAGAATGTGGTCAAGGTCTGATGGGTTTCTGAATATGGTCTCCTGAATATGAAACTTTATCCTCAGTCACAGGCAACACCTCCTCCCTTCTCAGGGTAAAATCTGTAGCATGGGAGCAGAGCTGAGTACATGCTTTCTGCAGGCAGGAAGATCTTAAAGAGAGAGCTTAGCTGTATTCTATTCTTGCTCCCAATTTTACCATTCATATAATCTTCTTCTCCCCTGAAGAGGAGGACATGAGAAGTGACAAGTGGCCAAGCAGGCTTTGCTAGGTCACATCACCCACATGGAAACTCACAGCACGAGAGACACACTTAGGCACACATCCAAGTTGTAAATAACAGTTCAAGAGAAAGCCCGCTTCTCTGAACCCAAAACAGGGAACAGACTTTGAATAGTTGGACAAAGGAATTAGAAACATCTCCACTCTTAGTTAAGGAATTTTTTTGGTCCATTGGCCGGGCTTAATATTTCTGTTGAATAGTGTTTTACCACTCAGAAACTCACTACCAGATGCTCAGGTCTGGGAGATCCAATTGTTAACATCATTGCATAAAATTAAATTAAATTTTTACAAAACCACACAAATATTAAGACAAAGCTACGGATATGTCTGAATGTGAATTAGACTGAAACTTAGTCTGATTACTCTAAGAATGCTAAGCCTCTAAATTTCATTACATAATTCCCCAGTCATCTAAGGTGGGGAGTGGAGTCTGTTCGGCACCACCATCTGATTTCAGTATTGTTGTTAAAGCCCAGACCAGGACTGGAATCCTGCAACTGACAGTGAATTAGGGTTATGTGTTAGAGTTTTATCTGAAGCCACAGACAAAATCTTGGAATCATACTTAAAGGTCTTACTGCAACAGGCGGCCACACACAACTCAGGCACAATAGAATCAAAGGGCTTCCAAGTTAGGCTTGAGAAATTCAGGACCCGCTTAATTACATGGCCTGTGCAGAAAAGGAGATTGCCAGCAGAACAATATTCTGGTGCATTTTCCTGACCCTTTGGGGTTGAAATTTGCAACCTGCATCAGCAAAACTTTTGGCTTTTAATTCTATTAAAATCAAAGAGCCAAATTTCTGCCTCCTGTTACATGAGCACCGCTCTTACTGACGTCAATGAAAGTAGTGCATGCATAACTGAGGGCAGATTTTGGCCTGGGCTGGAGACATATGAGAACTGGCACAAAGTGCTCACAGAAAAACTGTCCCACCCGGCCTTCTGATAACACGGCCTCCTCCTTTGTAACTGTCTCTCCACACACTGGGAGCTGGGCCTTAACCCAAAACACAAATTAGAAGCATCATCTAATGCAAGAATCTAAGCCAGCTGCAAGTTTAATGTAGATTTGGCAAAAGTCACCTGAGTGGGTAACTATCTAACTGCCAATTTCACAGGCAGATTGCGAGTGACCTCTCCTTGAAGCATCCTCACTGTAGTTTCTCATGTATGCACTGAATTAGCTAGGAGAAGGAAGCCTGCAGCTGCTTCCACCTAGCTGTTTAGTTTTTGTACTTGAGAATGCACTGCCTGGAGCACTCAGACTCCTGCTGCTGGCTTAGGAAATTCTACAGCTATTCCTCTGCCTGGTGCAGTGCCCGGGGCAGAGGACGCAGTGTAGTGAGTAACTATGGACAAGGGATTTTATAAAGCAAGAGACAGTAATAATAGCTTACAGTTATAGGGTGCTAATTTTGGGTCAGGCATTATCTTGCATATTTTAAGTTATTTAATCCTCACCACACCCACTTAATATAAAATGTAAGTTTACTATTTTATAAATGAGTAAATTACAGAAATGAAGACACTTAACAGCTAAGAAGTGGTGGAGCTGGGATTTCAATCCAGGCACTTTGGCTTTAGAGGTCAGGTTATGATTCACTCTGCTAAACTGCCTCTCAGTTAAAATGCAGGAATTGTTTATTATTAATTAGTTATTAGTCAAATAATATTTATTGATTGCTGGGTAATTCTACTGAGAAAGACAGAATCATTTTACTAGCAAGAGCTTGTCATGATATTTGTGTGATCTTCAGTGTCTAAAAATAAATTTTTTCCTCGACCAGTTTTTCTAAACAGAGCAATAGTGTAACCCCCTGGACTAACTAAACATTTTAGTCTCATGACGTCTTTGATATTCTTCAGCAGAAAGGGAAATGAATTTTGCAGACAAGTTTTATGTGTATCACATTTAAACA
The DNA here is from genome assembly GCF_048773025.1 of Camelus bactrianus. Lineage (NCBI taxonomy): Eukaryota > Metazoa > Chordata > Mammalia > Artiodactyla > Camelidae > Camelus > Camelus bactrianus. The sequence goes on from NC_133559.1 coordinate 22,964,787, forward strand.
AAATTTAAGGTTACATTGACCATTATGTCTTACAACTAATTTTTCTGCTGTCTCTTAAAAAAATTAAATGTATCCAGGCTATGCAATGGCAATGTTTAAGGTTCTCATAACTGCTTTAAAAATTATTTATTCATTTTAGATTTTTTGAGGGGGAGGTAATTAGATTTATTTATTTATTTATTATTTTTAATGGAGGCACTGGGGATTGAGCTCAGGACCTTGTGCATGCTAAGCACACACTCTACCCCTGAGCTATACCCTCCCCCACCATAACTGCTTTTTAGTATGGCTCATCTTTTCCTTTATGAGATCATTTCTGAAGTTATAACTGAGTTTGATAGATACATACGATTTGACATAAACATATTCACTTTACATGGAGGTTTGAGGGACACAGCTGCAACCAGATGGAACCGTCTCCCTTGCTCCAAATTCTACTGGCAAAAATGGGAAGAAGATGGCCCTGTCTCAGAACTCATCAGGCCCCTGGGGAGGTCTGACTTTTGTAATGCCCAGAATATCTCTTCATGAAGCCTGTGGCTCAGCAATAAACCTAGATTCTTATTCTGAGTACCCCACTGTCTTCGGTTTCGAGTGGAAATCCTTTACACTGTCCTCCTACACCAAGAGCCCAAATTTCCTTTTTAGCTTATTGCTCAAGATGTCATCTCAGAGATCTTCCTATCTGATGGTGGGCAGAGACTATGTCACTGGAGTCTAGGAAGAGTCAAATTTTGCTGCTTCCCTTGACATGAGGAAATCAAGAAAGGGGGATACTGTTTTTAGCAGTACTGAATTTGAAATGATTGTAGTTGTTTGGAGAGTGAGGAATGTAACTTGTCCATGGTCACATGACTGATGAGTAACAGACCAAAGACAAGAGTCTAGAACACCTAACACCCCCAGAACCACACTTTCCTCATTCCAAACATCCTAAAACATGTCATAGTGCCAGAAAACCTTTTTTTTTTTTTGTACCTAGACAGAAAGAGATTTGGATTTATGTCCATTAAAATCCTATCCATTGCCAGGACATGTGATATATATGAGTATTCAGTGTGGTCTTGCCTGCACTTAGAAATCCTGTGCCACGCTGGCTTTCTCCATCGTCTCCTTCAGTAACATGTTTAACTTAGCTAGGCGGATTATGTAGTTCTCAAACATTTTCTCTTTCTTCAGAATCTCTCTCAGAGAACATTTCCTGATCCCATTTCCACAATTTCAAAGTAAATCTGTAGACTTTTATTATGGGCCAGTCAGACCACCTCACGCAGGATTCATTTCCACAGTACTCTTTAACAGTGATCATCAGCTTCTACTTACCTACCTCCAGGGACAGTGCACTCACTACTTCAAAAAACATCAATGACATTACGATTGAAGTGTTCTAGTCATTAAACGCCATATAAATTATAAGGACTAAGACCCTGACTGTTAAGAACTTTGAGTGATGGGTTTTAGTTTTACTTTCTAGGACAGATATTTCAAACTAGGGCTCCATGAGGGACCCCTTTCAAAATAGTATTTTGTTTAGCCCACATGGTATTTAAAAAATATAATAAGCCAACATTGAAGAAATAGATTTCACATAAAAATAAGGTCTTCTGGCTTTTCTTAAAAAAAAGAAAGATCTTCAGTGTTGCACCCACATTCTTACAGTAAGGGCAACAATTATCTGGACCTGAATGGGGACTGCCATTTATTTATTTATTTATTTATTTATTTATTCATTCATTCATTCATTCATTCTAGGATTAATTTTTTAAACATTTTTTATTGAGTTATAGTCATTTTACAATGTTGTGTCAAATTCCAGTGTAGAACACAATGTTTCAGTTATACGTGAACATACGCATATTCATTGTCACATTTGTTTTCGCTGTGAGCCACCACAAGCTCTTGTATGTATTTCCCTGTGCTGTACAGTAGGGACTGCCTCGTTTAGATGGGGCATAAAGACTTAGTTCTCCCGAGCCCTCCCCTCCCTATGGATTTCCACATCCTGTGGCTGAGTGTCGCGTGTACTATCATGCATGTACGATTATTTTTCTAACGTCTGACTAGCTTTATTTTCAGATGTTACCTTTCTGACTCCTGTAGGCTCATTTGTGACCCCTAGATCAAGCAGCACAGAGCAAACTGACTTCCTCATATACATGAAAGAGATACCCTCTTTCCACTATATATCTGTGGTCCCCCTTTATGTAAGGTAATTAGTTTCAGTTCCTTTAACCATGCCTTGTATAGTATAGTTCATAATGCCATCCCTCCTCTAGACATTCTTTTAATTTGTCTCAGCCCCTTTTAAAACATGGTACCCAGAGCTGAGACACAGTGGTGGAAAGCTGGAACCATAGATTTCTGTTACCCCTTCCAATTCTTAAATTATAGGTGTTTTCAGAATTTGGTAAGTGTTATAGGTTGAGTGGCTTCTCTTTTGTTTGCACAGCATCTTCTTTCCTTCTGGACAAAACCCTCTCCTCTTCTTTGGTACCTGCTCCTTATCATGCTCTATTCTGGGAGTTGCTAGGATGAGACTTGCTGATGAGACCTCGGCCACAGACATTTATCCCAGGGTGGGCACCTGTCACAAACCAGGAAAATCAGAGGCTTTTCCTGAAATTTTTCTAATCAGAGCTTGAAATTTTGGTTTCTGAAATTAAAAGGATGTACATCTAAAATGAAAGGTGGCCAGGCCACCTCCATATCTGTTGGAAATTCTGGTCAGAAAGGGACCACCACAGAGAAGAACCACAAGCAAAAAAACCAGGTAACATCACTGAAGTCCTTGGTACCAGTCATCCCTAAGGCTATCCTTTGCACATTTTGATTTTTTAAGCCAGTGTGTTTTTCCTTCTCACTCTCCCTCCTTTCCGCCTCTGTCTGCTTCCATCTTTTTTTTTTCATTCCTTCTTTAGGGAAAAGATTATATATAAAGAAAAAATACAGGACTTTATTATTCCCATCTCTAAGAACAAGATTTTGCAGGACAGGGGAGTGATTTCTGAGGGCAGGGAGCAGGCCCCTACTTGCCAGTGATGAGTGGGTTCCTCAGGACCATGATGACCTAATCCTGTGCAGGAACATCTTGAGGATGGAGTGGTGCCTGCTGACTGGCTTGGATTTCTCACCCTTGGCACTCTTGGGGATGTTGGTCCACATCTTCACATTCTCCAACACCACGTGCGGTGCCTGTCAAAGGCCTTCACACGGCCCAGGAGTTTCTTGTTGCGATAGTTGACGAGCACTTGGGTGTCGTTCTTGACTGACTGCGCCAGCCGGAGAGTAGACCCGAGCTGAACTCGGCCTCCTCTGCCTCGCAGCTCCTCTGGGGCGGTCTCGCTCTTTTCGGCTTGTAGAGATGGCTCCCTCGCGACAGCAGTGACTGCGCTGTCAGGTCGCTCCTGTCTCCTCTGGGTTGCTTCTGCCTCTGCAGAGTCTTACGCGAATTTATATTGGCTTTCTCTAGCTGCCAACCAAGCAAGAAAATCTTACCTGGCATATATTGGGTGATTCACAGGTGATGTGACTGCGGGAAAGAGCAACTCCCTGGTAGAGTGAGAAACTGGTTTCTCACTGGGATGGGCCAGCAATTACCAGTGATTTCTAGTCCAAAGCAGTCAGTTTGGGAATCACATATTTTGGGGAATGATTATGCACTAAATTGATTTCAATGATGTATTACTCATCCTTGTATTCAAGGAATAGTAAGTTAATAATAAATAATGGTTCAGTTTAATTGATCAGAATTTCAGAATATATGACTAGTCCAGCCATGGTCCCAGAACAGATAATGATCCAATTTTTACATAGTCAGGATTCTGCCACATACTTATTCTAAAGACGACTTAACTCTGCAAGGCAGTTTATGACACACATTTTGGCCTAGTGGTTTTGAATTTATCCTTGGACCAGGAGAGGTACAATTAAACAGATCTTACTGTAGAAGAGGACAGGGTTGTTTTGATTGCTCTGATCTCTGCTTCTGTGGAGCATTTGTGATTCCCCCAAATTTGACTTCTAGCTCAGATCTGGCTTCCAGCTGGGGAGAGGAGACAATGGTCGACAGCTCCCTCCATGCTGCTCCCTTCTCCAGTTTGCAGAAAGGGGTTCTGAGGCTGCACAGACACACTGCATAAAGGAGAACTTGCTTAACATTGGCCTTATCATAATCCATCCTTTCTGGACAATTGACCAACTCCTACTTTAATTTAGTTTGTGGATAATTAGCTTTTGAGTCTGTGAGAATTTACTGTCTCTCTGGTAACTGAACAAATGCTTGCAACATCTTCCTGGGTCTCTCTAGTGTATACATGGATGGATTTAGAGATCACAAGGTTCTTTCAATAATAAATGAGAACACCCTGCTCCAGGTTTGAAATGTTTATACCCCTTTGCAATTTAATTAGAAACAAGAATCCTAAGATAAATGAGTGTGTGCATTTAGATGCACATGGATAAATGTACTCAAGTCAAAAGAAAGATGCCACTTTGGAAAATTTTTAGTTAGAAATATGTGTATGTGCGTGTAGAAAGTTGTGAGATTTATTAACTTGGTAAAAACAGAATAATTTTCCAGATATTTTGTTCTTTCTCCACCCCCACCATTGGAAAAATTTCCTGTGTTGTTTTTTCATTTCCAGGTATTTCTGTTTCAAAAATAAGAAGAACAATGATTTTAGAGACAAACCAAATTAAACGTAGTATATTTATATATTCCTAAACAAAAGAAAAAAGTAACTTTAGATCTGAAAGGACACCAAAAGAAAAAACCCTGTATTTTCTGATGTATTTTATTTACAAAATTTTTTTCTGTAAGTTAATTTTTACAGAAGATTTAACCTATAAATATATGTCCATATATACATAACCAATTGACTTATGAGCTTTATACAGTCATACAATAGTAATTGCAATTTATGCCTATTTATTTCAAATCTCTTTTGACTAGCAACATGTATTTGGAAAATTTCTGGCCAAGATTAGAGGTACATTCTGTAATCACTCAATAAATAAAATATAACCAGTTCTTACTGGAATTAACCTTTGGTAATGACTCAATACCAATTTCCCCTAACCTATGTATGCAATAGCATAAATCTAAACCATGGTTACTATTGACGTCAGCAATTTTAATTGGCTAATGCCCAACATGTCCTTGAGAAATCATCCTGAGGCAGCTCTTTTAAAATATTGACTAAAATGTGCTTTACTTTGCTAACAGTCTGAACAAATTGGTTTTCCTTTATAATATATTAATACTTGCAAGGCTGGGTTAACATTAACTGGCTGCTGTCACCTTACTCATTCCCAAATGTATTCAAATTCCCTTGTATGTTATATTTTATAACGTATGTATGCATGATATATATGTTATAAAATATGTAAGAAAGAAATAGACACCTACTCATAAGACTGAATCCACAAGGTAAAAGCACAGAAATAGTAGTAACAAAGCAAATTCCCACAGCTGATGGAAAAGCCTTCTACAGCTTTATTATCCCTTGAAAGTTAGTTTTAATGAGGCTTCTAATAAATACCCTTCTGTTTTTTTATTTATCCTCCTTAACAATCTGTCTCTATTATTTTGAGTGGTAATTACACACAAACAAGGAATGACAGGTTTCTATAAGAAAATCTATTACTACTGCAAAACTCTTCTATGTGCCACTCCCCTGCCCCCCTTTTATCCCTATTGCCATCTCTTGGGTCACTCTTCTCCGAACTCCCAAATCACATCCTAATCTCTGTTCAAACAGTTGAAACACAAAACTAGAGAAACTTAAAATGAGACAAACGAGCAAATAATGAACCAATAAAAAACCCCTTGGCATTTGTAAGACCTTTTGTCTTGCTAATGTAATTTTCCAGTCAGAGACGGGGAAGCCTTTCTCAAGGTTATATCTGTACAAATGGTTGTAGAAGAGCCCAGAGACTCCATTCTTTGTAATAGTCACAGAAGAGTGATTGCTTCCTTGACTTTGTGTCTCTGATCATTCCTTAAGTGGCTGAGTAAAAAACAACGTGTCCCTGGAGGAGAGCATTCTAATGGTTTTTCTGTGGTCCATTGCCTCTGGGATGCTCACCATCACAGCAGGTCACCGTGGTGATGCCACATTCTCTAGCCTCTTTCTGAGCCTTTTGTGATAGTGACGCCAACATCTCATTTATAAAATTAATGCACTGTGGTCCAACTTCCCCATTGCTAATAAAAGACAATCTTTTGTGGAATAAATGAGTGAAAAAGTGATGAATGTAGACTAGCATAAAGAATTAACTTCTGGTGTAAGTTTTCTGTTATGTCTGGATGTAGCTATTTTTTTTTTTTTGATGCAGCTTTTTAAAAAATAAGCATGACTAACACTTATTGTTGACCTAGTGAGCAAAAAAAAAAAAAATAGATGAAAGTTTTATTATCCACTTTCCTCCAAATATCTGACTCAAGGCATGCTAGCTGTCTGCACAATCCTTTCAGAAGTCTAATCATCTGTTTAATGAGAGTATTAGAACAAAGTGGTTATGTCCAGACAAGGTCCTTGCCCATTTTTCCTTAAATTTAAATGATATTAGTGAAAATCCATGTCTGACGTTTGATGTGGCACAACCACATAGCTATGAGGGCAGATGTGGGTTTAGTTGTATCTTTAGCTGTTCTTCTGTACTTAGTCTTTCTCTGAAATGGTTGATACAATCCATTTGGTCAAGTACTGATCAATTTTTTTCTTGGAAAAAAGTTTTGTTATTAAGTTATACTAAATAAGCTTGTGGACATTGTTCTTAATGGTCTCCTCACCTCTGCCTTATTCCCTCAATGAAACAGATACTGCATTTGGTTAAGCTTCAAGTAAAAATAAAAATCCCTAGATATGTTTCAGTGGTGGGTTAGATGCTAGCACAACAGTGCAATCTCACCACATAAAAAACAGTTAAGTCCTAGAGAAAGCTTGTGCATGGCATGACTAAGTTCGTTTTCTCCCAAACAACTTTTAAAAATATTTTTATTGAAGTATAGTCAGTTTACAATGTTGTGTCAATTTCTGGTGTATAGCATAATGCTTCAGTCATATAGGAGCATACATATGTTCATTTTCATATTCTCTTTCTCCATAAGTTACTACATGATACTGAATATTGTTCCCTGTGCTATATATATATATATATTTTTTTTTTTTTGAGGGGGAGATTGTTAGGTTCACTTATTTGTTTTTAGAGGAGGTGCTGGGGATTGAACCCAGAACCTCCTGCGTGCTAAGCATACACTCTACCAATTGAGCTGTACCCTACCCCCCAAAACAACTTATTTCACATCCAATTGAAACACGACTCATTCTTAGATCTTTCAGAGTTAATTGTGTGGCTTGATCATCAAACGGGCTTCCAATATTCAACTGCTTTGATGAAAGTGAAACAAATGATCATGTGTTTGTAGAATCTGCATCTCAGCTTTCTCTCTCAGGCTTGTCAATAAAACTGGTTTGTGTCCTGAGTATGAGATCCCAAGGCTCTATATAGTTAAACCGTGGGGAATAGACATATTATATTACTTTACTGTTGCTGCTGTCACAAATTACCACAAACTTAGAAGCTTAAAACAACACAAGTTTATTACTTAATAGTTCTGTAGGTCAGAAGTCTGATGCAGGTCTCATGGAGTTACACTGAGCTAAAATCAGGGTGTTAGCAGGGTGCATTCCTTCTGGAGGCTCTGGGGAGAATCTATTCCTTGTTTTTTCCAGCTTCCAAAGGCTGTCCACATTCCTTGGCTTGTGGTCCTGTTCCACCTTCAAAGCCAGCAATGGCAGATCGAGTCTTTCTCCCATCACATCACTCAAACACTGACTCTTCCTCTGCCTCCCACTTCCACTTTGGAGAACTCTTTGATTACATTGGGCTCACTTGGATAATCCAGGGTGATCTCCCTATTTTAAGGACAGCGATCAGCAATCTTAATCCCATTGGCAGCCTTAATACATTTTTTTTCTGTAATTTGTCATGTACAATATTTATACATCCAAAGACTAGGACATAGGCATCTTTGAGTAGCCATTCTTCTGTCTTCCACGTGAATATGGAGAATTCAAGAATTTCAAGAGATGCTTAGTTTGTATCTAAATTGCTCAGTATCTAAACATTAAAATTTTTAAAGCTTAGCCATAGAGGTAACTGTGAAATTTTCTGACTGTCATCATAAGAACAAGAGTTTGTTAGTTAATACATTCATTATTCCAGTGTGAAGCTGACCTTGTTCTTGAGTAAAAGGGCGCTAATCCAATGCTGTGAAGGGAGGGATTCTTGGGAAAATAATGTTTATTCATTGTAAGGTTTAGGCACAAGCATTCTAGAAAGTTATCTCCACGTTCCCATGCTCAGGAGGTAGATGCTACAGAATGCGTTTTAGATTAGGAGCTGGAGTAGTTCATCAGTGGCGGTTTTGAGGGACAAAAACATGGCAGGAAAGAAGTTGCACAAATAAGCATTATACTCTGATCTCAGGGAACAGAGTATCATGAACTAAATGTCTCTTATCTGTATGAGATTAAAAAGCCACAGCATCAATGTTAGAATCTAAGGAGGTAACTTGAAAGTTTCATTTCATAATTTTCTTTTTCCATTGGGTTGATCTCCAGAATTTATGAAGAACTTCCTGAAGTGGGTCTGAGAGTTCATTGTCAATTGATCCTCTGATTTCTGTTGTGGTCATTCTGCAGGGTAGTACCATATTTTTGCTTTTTATGAGACTCTGGAACATTGCTGCAGAAATTGGTTGACTGATACCAAACTCTTCACTGTACACTAAAAAGAAAGTTTTAAAGAAGTTATTAGGAAAATAATAAATACCCTTGAAAAAATTTAAATAGTACAAAAGGGCATACGATAAGAACATCTCTCCCAGTCTATGTTCTGCTCCAAGGAAATATTTCCTGAGTGTTACTTTAGAAGCATTCATTTCCTGTGCATTCTTTTAGAATATTTCTCTGCATACACATGCAGATGTATAAGTATATTCTTCTTTTTACACAAATTGAAAGTATGTCATAAACACTAGTCTGTACCTTACTGTTGTTCACTAAAAAAAAATATTTTGGAGGTCTCTGCATATCAGCCGGTGTAGGATCCCTTTATCCTTCTGAAAGCTGACAGTCATTTAAGCACAGACTATGTGCAGTTCCAGGATGGAAGCCACAATCAAATGCCTAGCTCCATCTCTTGATACAGTCTGGCTTTTTGTTAGGAGCTAACCCAAAACAAAAGAGAAGATGCCAGTATAGGAGTATAGTAGGTTGTACTAATATTCACAAAATATTTTTAATATTTTTCCCTATGGTGCTCTCCTTGTGGAAGGACTTTATACCCTTGGCATGTTGAAGTAATTCATGGCCATGTGACTTGCTTTGGCCAATGCAGTTGGAAATGTGTCATCTTCAAGGCAGAAGTTGTAAGAGGCATCTTGTAGATTGTCATATATTGTTTCCCTATGCCATGAAAACTGTTTATGTCCTAGATGGACACTACTCCTTCTGCTGAGTTTTGGAATAAAGATGGCATGGAACAGAGCTGTAACCCGTAACCCATCTGTAATGGATGGGTAGCATGAATGAGAAATAAAACTTCATTATGTTAAGTAACTGCTGTCAGGAAATCACTTGGAATCATAGAATGATTTAGCCCGTACTTCCTGATACAGAGAGCAACCTAAGGAACAGTCAGAGTGTGAAAGATTCTAATCAAATAGTTCTTTCTGTTGTGAAATGTTTTTCCAGTGACCTTGTCTTTCCTATTTCCTTCCTCCCCAAATAATTAAATCAAATGACAAAAAACCCACTAACAAATAATACAACACAATATTCATTGACACATACGACGTTTCTATTCCATTTCATTCTATTTATTCATTTTATTCTATTTCAACCCTTCCCAGGCTATTTTGTCCACAGATCAAAGTAATTGATATTATTATGCCTTAAAGACAAAAACATACTAGGGGAAATGTCTGATTCTGGCCATGCTGGAGTAACTGGGTCCAGAACTTCCCTTCGCACTGTAAACAACTAGAAAACCGGACAAAATACATGAGGCAACTCTATTGGATGTTGGAAAACAGGCAGCCTAGGACTGTGACTCCTGAAAGTAGAGAAACAACTGAGGGCAGCCTAAGATTGCCCAACTTTATGCCTGGAGGCACTTTCCTCACTGGTTCAAAGAGGGGGATCCCAAGCAGAGTGCTGCAACATTTCTGAGTTGCAGAAATAGACACTGAGGTTAGAAAAGCTGAGGTGATTGGAATGATCAGGACAGAATATTGGAGAGAAGGGAATCGCACAGGAAAAGAGGTCCAAAAACTCTGTAGAGATTCTTTTGAGTCTGCTGTTGAATACTTAAGTGTGCATGTGTAGGAGAAGCACCCTAAGGCTGGGCAAAGAATGATGAGGGGCTGTGTCTCACACAGAGCTGGAAAATACTCAAGTTCTGAGCAGACAGAGTCCCTGTTGAAAACTTGGGGTATTTGGTGGAGACCTCAGAGCGATCATACCTTAATAGTGAGGCCAAACTAGCCATAGAGTAAAGGCCACTCAAGATCCACTTTCCAAAGCTTAAAATTCTGAAGATGATCAAACTGATCTTTAAATAATAGAATGCTAGAATGCTGTGAGAACAAGATACAACTTTTTTTTTAAAGGAAGACCACAAAATCCAGCATTCAACAACATAAAATTAACAAATCTCAGCAGTTGTTAAAAAGCTAGTAATGATGTAAAAACAGGAAAATATGAACCATTCCAGTAGAAAAATAAGTCAAAAGACACCTCTCAGAAATGACAGAGATGATGGAGTTAACAAACAAGAATTTTTAAACAGCCATTATAAATATATATAAGTACTTTAATATGAACATAATAAAGGGAAAAATAAAATAATATATAGAACAAAACAGAAACTCTGATTTTGAAAATAGAATATGAAATGAAAAAGCTCTGTGTGGAATTCATAGCAGATTAGACAATGTAGAAGAAAAAAAATCAGTGAACTTGAAAACATAATAAACACCATCCAAAATAAAGCGTAGAGAAAAAACAACAAATAAATGAACAAAGCCTCTGGAACTTCGGGAGAACTTTCCTGCAGTCTAGCATATATGTAACTGGTATTCCAAAAGGATGAGAGAGGACAGAAGAATATTTAAAGAAATAATGGCTGAAATGTTCTAAATTTGATGAAAACTGCAAGGCCACAGATCTGAGAAGTTCAGGGAACTTTGAGCAGGATAAACACAAAGAAAACCACATTAAGACACATCTTAAACAAATTGGTAAAAAACCAGTGATAAAGAGAAAATCCTTAAAAAAGAGGAAAATCATATGTTATGGATAGAAGAATGAAGATAATTACCATAGTTTTCTCATCTGAAATGATGCGAGCCAAAAGACAATGGAACAGCATCTTTAAAGTGCTGAAAATAAAAACAAAAAAACCCAAAAACAGAACAAGAAAAGCAAACAAACAAAAGTACCCTGTCAAATCAGAATTCTATAGCAAGTGAATATCTCTTTCAAAAACATGGAGGGGAAATAATGACTTTTCAGACAAGAGCTGAAGGACTTTGTAACTAGGAGATCTCAACTACAAGGAATGCTTAAAGACATTCTTGAGGCAGAAATTTAGAGCTATATAAAGAAATAAAAAGCCCTACAAATTGCAAATATGTGAGTAAATGTGAAAATTTTTTTCATTTTGAAATTTCTTTAAAAAATAGTCAACTGTTTGAAGCAAAGTCATACATTTTGTGGTTTATAATATTTGAAGAAGTGAAATACATAGCTACACACAAGTTGGGAAGGAGGAGATGGACACATACTGGTATAAATGGTATAGTAGCATCTGAAGGTAGACGTTAAGTTAAAAATGTCTATCTTAAACCCTAGAGCAAACACACACATACACACGCACAAACTAAAAACTGAAAATAGAGGGCAGAGATAATAAGCCAATAGTCGAGATCAAGTCCAATCATAAAATATTTTTAATTTAATCCAAAAGATGTCAGAACAAGAGGGCAAAAAATAAAGAATCTATGGAACAAAGAGAAAACACTGTCAAGATAGTCAGTTCAAGCCTAACCATATCAATAATCGTATTAAATGTAAACCCTAAACACTTCACCTGAAGGGCTGACATTTCCAAATGGATAAGAAAGAACCATTTGTCCTTGTTATGATTACATGTTGTCTAAAAGAGTCTACGTTAACTATAAAGTCACAAAGAGGTTAAATATAAAATGATGAACAAAGATATACTGTGCAAACAAAATCAAAAGAAAGCTGAAATTGTATTAATATCAGAAAAGGTAGATTTTTAGAACAAGGTATGTTACCGGAAATTATGACACAGGAAAAGCAAGTGAAAAAATGCAACCCTTACTCATGATCAAAACTTTTAGCCAATCAGGAATAGAAGTAAATTTTCTTTTTTTTTTTTTTTTAACATTTTTTATTGATTTATAATCATTTTACAATGTTGTGTCAAATTCCAGTGTACAACACAACTTTTCAGTTATATATGAACATATATATATTCATTGTCACATTTTTTTCTCTGTGAACTACCATAAGATCTTGTGTATATTTCCCTGTGCTATACAGTATAATCTTGCTTATCTATTCTACAATTTTGAAATCCCATCTATCCCTTCCCACCCTCTGCCCCCTTGGCAACCACATGTTTGTATTCTATGTCTATGAGTCTGTTTCTGTTTTGTATTTATGCTTTGTTTGTTTGTTTGTTTGTTTGTTTTAGATTCCACATATGAGCGATCTCATATGGTATTTTTCTTTCTCTTTCTGGCTTACTTCACTTAGAATGACATTCTCCAGGAGCAGCCATGTTGCTGCAAATGGCGTTATGTTGTCAGTTTTTATGGCTGAGTAGTATTCCATTGTAGAAATATACCACTTCTTCTTTATCCAGTCATCCGTTGATGGACATTTAGGCTGTCTCCATGTCTTGGCTATTGTAAATAGTGCTGCTATGAACATTGGGGTGCAGGTGTCATCCTGAAGTAGGGTTCCTTCTGGATATATGCCCAGGAGCGGGATTCCTGGGTCATACGGTAAGCCTATTCCCCTAGTCTTTTGATGAATCTCCATACTGTTTTCCACACTGGCTGCACCAAACTGCATTCCCACCAGCAGTGTAGGAGGGTTCCCCTTTCTCCACAGCCTCTCCAGCATTTGTCATTTGTGGATTTTTGAATGATGGCCATTCTGACTGGTGTGAGGTGATAGCTCATTGTAGTTTTGATTTGCATTTCTCTGATAATTAGTGATATTGAGCATTTTTTCATGTGCCTATTGATGTGCCATCTGTATGTCTTCCTTGGAGAATTGCTTGTTTAGGTCTTTTGCCCATTTTTGGATTGGGTTGTTTGGTTGTTTCTTATTAAGTCGTATGAGCTGCTTATATATTCTGGAGATCAAGCCTTTGTCGGTTTTATTTGCAAAAATTTTCTCCCATTCCGTAGGTTGTCTTTTTGTTTTCCTTATGGTTTCCTTTGCTGTGCAGAAGCCTGTAAGTTTCATTAGGTCCCATTTGTTTATTCTTGTTTTTATTTCTTCTAGGAGAAAATTTTTGAGATGTATGTCAGATAATGTTTTGCCTATATTTTTCCTCTAGGAGGTTTATTGTACTTGTCTTATGTTTAATCTTTGATGCATTTTGAGTTGATTTTTGTGTATGGTGTAAGGGAGTGTTCTAGCTTCATTGCTTTACGTGCTGCTGTCCAGTTTTTCCAACACCATTTGCTGAAGAGACTGTCTTTATTCCATTGTATATTCTTGCCTCCTTTGTCGAAGATTAGCTGACCAAAGTTTGTGAGTTCATTTCTGGGCTCTCTATTCTGTTCCATTGGTCTATATGTCTGTTTTTGTGCCAATACCATGGTGTCCTGATGACTGTAGCTCTATAGTATTGTATGAAGTCTGGGAGAGTTATTCCTCCAGCCTCTTTCTTTCTCTTTAGTAATGCTTTGGCAATTCTAGGTCTTTGATGGTTCCATATAAATTTTATTATGATTTGTTCTAGTTCTGTGAAATGTGTCCTGGGTAATTTCATAGGATTGCATTAAATTTGTAGATTTCGTTGGGCAGTGTGACCATTTTAACAATATTGATTCTTCCAATCCAAGAGCATGTGATATCTTTCCATTTTTTAAAGTCGTCTTTAATTTCCTTCATCAGTGGTTTATAGTTTTCTGTGTATAATCCTTTCACCTCCTTGGTTAGATTTATTCCTAGGTATTTTATTAGTTTGGGTGCTATTTTAAAGGGGATTGTTTCTTTACTTTCTTTTTCTGTTGATTCCTCGTTAGTGTAAAGAAATGTGACTGATTTTTGAACGTTAATCTTGTACCCTGCTACCTTGCTGAATTCTTCGATCAGCTCTAGTAGTTTTTGTATGGACCTTTTAGGGTTTTCTATATAAAGTAACATGTCGTCGGCATATAGTGACACTTTTATCTCTTCTTTTCCAGTTTGGATCCCTTTTATTTCTCTCTCTTGCCTGATTGTCATGGCTAGGGCTTCCAAGACTATGTTGAATAAGAGTGGTGATACTGGGCATCCTTGTCTTGTCCCAGATTTTAGTGGGAAGCTTTTGAGTTTTTCACTGGTGAGTACTATGCTGGCTGTAGGTTTGTCATATATACCTTTTATTATGTTGAGATATGTTCCCTCTATACCCACTTTGGTGAGAGTTTTTATCATAAATGGGTGTTGAATTTTATCAAATGCTTTTTCTGCATCTATTGAAATGACCACGTGGTTTTTGTCCTTTCTCTTGTTGATGTGATGTATTACACTGATTAATTTGTGTATGTTGAACCACCCTTGTGTCCCTGGGATGAACGCCCACTTGGTCATGATGTATAATCTTTTTTATGTGTTGTTGGATTCTATTTCCTAATATTATGGTGAAGATTTTGGCGTCTATGTTCATCAGTGATATTGGCCTATAATTCTCTTTTTTGGTGGCATCTCTGCCTGGTTTTGGTATCAGGATGATGGTGGCTTCATAGAATGAGTTTGGGAGTATCCCCTCCTTTTCAATCATCTGGATGAGTTTGAGAAGGACTGGTATGAGTTCTTCTTTGTGTGTTTGGTGGAATTCCCCAGTGAAGCTGATGTAAATTTTCTTAACCTGACTTACAGGGCATCTATGAAAAATTATAGTGAACATCACATTTAATGAGGAACAACTGAGTACTTTTCCACCTAAGAATGTGACCAAGTCAAGGATGTTTGTTCTCACAACTTATATTCAACAATTTACTAGTGGTCTTGCTGGTAAACTAGGGCAGGAAAAATAAATAAAAGGCATATAGTTGGAGAGGAGGAAGAAAATGTTTGTATTTGTGGGCAACATGATTCTTTATATGGGCTGAATTGTGTCTCTTCAAATTCAAATAATGAAGCTCTCAACCCGAGCAACTCAGAATGTGACTGTATTTAGAGATAGGACCTTGAAGGTGTGATTTAAGTTAAAATGAGGCCATGAGGGTGGTCCCTAATTCAATGACTGGCGTCCTTATAAGAAGAGAAAGTTGGACACACAGAGATGCCAGGGGCATGCACACAAGAAAGAGCAGATGAGGTCACAGCAAAAAAAAGTGCCCTCTGCAAGCCAAGGAAAGAGTCCTCAGAAAAAGGCAAATCTACTGACACCTTGATTTTGGGCTTCCAGTCTCCAGAACTGTGAGAAATACATTTCTATTAAGTTACTCATTCTTTGTATTTTATTATGGCAGCCCTAGCAAACCAATACCTTGGTATGAAAAAGAAAGCCCTAAGTAATCTTTAAAAAATGTACTAGAGCTAATACAGAAATTCATCAAGATCACAGTCTACAAGAGCGATATACAACAATTAACTGTTTCTACACACGAGTTACAAACAATTGGAAAAGTGAGATCAAAATGCAACACCACTGTCAAAGCAACAAAAAACATGCATTGTAAAACACTAAGGGATAATTTAGCAAAATATTTTCAATGCTTGTGCAGTAAAATCTACAAAGCACTAAGTGAAGTTAAATAATAAATAAATGCAGAAATATATCATGGTCATGAATCAAAAGACTCAGTATTGTAAGTCAAATATCCCTTTTAAGTTCCTCTACAGAGTTAGTGCAATCCCATCATAATTCCAGAGGCTCTTCTGTATAAATTGACATGCTTCTTGTAAAATTTATATGGAAATATAAAAGGCCTAGAATAGGCAAAGCAGTTCTGGAAAAGGAAGACAAAGTAGGAAGATTTACATTATGTGATTTCTACAGTATTACTACAAAGCCACAGTATCCAAGACAGCGTGGTATTTGTGCAAAGACAGTTCATTAAGCAAAACAGAGACCAGATATAGATCCCCATATATGTGGCCAATTGATTTGGACAACAGAATCAAGAAAATTCAATGGAAAAGGGAAATCTTTTTAAAAAATGGTAATGGAACTAATGAATATTCATATAGAGAAAAATCAGCATTTTTCCCTTACTTTATTTCATCAACATTAATTTACTTGAAATGGATCCTAGAACTTAATATAAAGGCTAAAACTATAAAACTTCTAGAGAAAAACATAGGAGAAAAATCTTTGCAACCTTGAGACAAAGATGTTTTTTGACATATAAAGCATAAAACATAAAAATTATGTATTAGTCTATATCAATATTAAAATCATTTCCTTAAAAGGTTAAGAAAATTAAAATTCAAGCCACAGATTGGGAGAAAATACTCAGAATATCTGTGCCAGACAACGGACTTGCGTCAAGTATGTGTAAAGAACAGTTACAACTTGGTAACAATAAAAACGGACCAACAAAAATAGCAAAATATTTTATTATCACTGCACAAAATAAAATATTTAAATGGCCAATAAGCACTTGAAAATATGTTCAATACCATTCAAGAAAATTAATTAAAACCACAGTGAGCTACTGCTACATCTCTCCTAGGACTAACATTTTTTAAAAATGACCCCATTAAGTCTTAGAATGCATAGCAGTCGGAGCTTTCATATACTGTTGGTGGGAATGTAAAATTCGCACAACCAATTCTGAAAACAATTGGACATTTTCTTATAAAGTTTAACATATACTTGTTATATGACTCAACAGCTCCATTTCAAGAGAAATGAAAACATGTCCACATAAGGACTGGTACATGAATGTTCACAGGAACTTAAATCATAATAGTCCCAAACTGGGAATAATCCGAAGAGCCACCATTGAGTGGGAAACTGTGGTGTGTCCATACAATGAAATACCACTCAGTAATAAGAGGGGATAAACTACTACTAATATATGCAATAACCTGGATGAATCTCAAAAGAGTTATGTTAAGTGAAAGAAGCCAGACACAAAAGAGTATGTCTGTTGGCATTCCATTTATAAGAAGTTCAAGTCAACAGATAAAACTAATCTGGAGGAATAAAGTAGGTCATTGGTTGTATGGAACAAGGGATGGAGGATTGGCTATAAAGGAACTTGATGGAGCTTTTTGGGGTGATGGAAGTATTCTGTATTTTTATTATAGCACTGGTCACACTAATATATATATCATATATATGTCAAAACTCATTGAACTGTGTACTTAAAATGGGCATTTTAGTTTATGGAATTTATTCTTTAATAAACTCGATCAAAGTAATTTTTAAAACCTTAACAAAACATAATGGCCTTGACATTTCAGCCTCTGTTCAAGTGAACAAAAGCAACATAGGTGCAGCTCTGGGTCATTAGAAAAGTGCTTCTGGGTATCACATTGAGCACCAGTGTCACCAGGTGTTTTGCAGGATGCTGATGAATTTTGACAATTTCAAAATTTAGGGATGACCTGAATCTTATACAAATTGTGAATGATTATGACTTATTCATTTTTCTCACTCCTTTTTATAGCTTGTTGGATAAACTCTTGTTATTTGCTTATATTTTCTAAATTTTCAAAAGAAAAATTTCATTCTTTATTTCTTTTTTCATTTTTAAAATTTTCTTCCTCCCTTCCTCCCTTTCTCTCTCTCTCCCTCTCTTCCTTCCTTCCCTCTCTTCCTTCCCTTCCTTCCTTCCTTCCTTCCATCCTTCCTTCCTTCCTTTCTTTCTACCAGCAACAAAATGCTTTCCTTGTTCTTTCTTCAACTGTTTTAAAGGGAAGATCTACCTCTTCTCTCTTACCCCCACTGGTTCTCCTATGCTTCTCACTTAATGAAACATTTGTCAAAATGGAAAACACAACTTTCAGTTCTGAGAAAAGAAATCACAGCACAATATCGATGGAAGCTGGAAGATCTGGGTTCCCATCTTAGCTCTTCTGAGAACCAGCTGTTTTATCTTGGTCCAGTTGGGCAGTCCCTCATTCCACAAACTCCCTGGCTTCAGCCTTAACTTCCTCATCTGTAAAATGAGAGAATTGAATTCTATGATCTCTTCTGCCTCTCACAATTCTTCCCTGAAAGACCTGTGGAAGCCTCACAAGTACTCCCTTCTCGTTTCGAAACTGCATCCTCTGTTACAGAGCAGTTCACGTTGTTTCACTGGCAGCTGAGAAGGAGGAAGGGAATGCATTTCAATCATCTTCCTAGAGCTTGGTTTAAAGATAGCTCACTGTGGGGAGAACATGACCATAACAGCTTTTCCCAAAGAGCACCACACACTCACGCTAGGGTTCTCACACACGTGCTCTCAACATGAGTGGGTAGGGAAAATTTATTACCACAGTTTTATGGGTGACTCTTAAAGAGACCGCAGGATATGCCTCGATTCCCCAGACCTTAACCCAGGTCAGCCTCTGGAGTCTTTCCCTTTACCATATGGGTTTGGCATAACAAATCAAAACCCCAGTAGAGAAATCCTCTCAGGCTTCCAATCATTTTGGATTCAACCTCTGCTTCACTGCAGCTTAGGCTCATCACCAACAATAATATTTTGACAAAACATAAAACCTTAAAAAAAAAGGGGGGATGTAAATGTGTTTCTCCACAGCTGTCTTCATGGGTTGAATCTGTTTCAAGGAAATTTTGGGCTTTGCATCAAATATTGGGCATGACTAGGTCCAAAAAGGAGGCTCGGTGAGAATATGGTGACAAGGACGATGGACTGTGGAGAGCCTCTCCCTCCGATGCGTGTCTGTAGTAGGGTTTGCCTAGTCCAGCCTGGCCCTGCTGGTCAGGTACCTCCCCCAGCCATCCAAGTGCTCCTTATTCAGTGTACATACCATCCCTGAGTTCTCAATGTGTACTAAGCATTATTGAAGAGATGGTGATGAATCAGAATGGCAGAGGGGGGCATTCTGGAGTTCGACTGCCTTTGTCCTAATCTTGCTTTACCAGCTGTGTGGCCAAGGGCAACATTTTCACTAAACTTTAGTTTCATTGTGAACAAAATGGATGGAATAAAAATGTATGCCTCCTAGGATTAACTGAGATAGTGTTCATATGACAGTCAGTGTAGTGCCTGGTACTTGGACCGTCTTCAGTAACTGTTAGCAAATATCATCATCACTGTCATCGAGGGAGAGGGACTTCTAAATGTTAATAGAGCAAGAGTGTTCCTTGGGGACCCAAAGTAAGGAAGGATTCGTTCTGAGCAGGTTAGTGGGGCTGGCTTCCCAGAGGAGGGGACGCTTGCGCTGCCCTGAAGTACAGGTGGGAGTTTGATAGCTGGAAACTGGAAGAGGGCATTCCGGTTGGATAGCTCAGCAATGCAGTCCCTACATGATCTCATCCAGGAGGATGTGACTGCTCAGACTTTTAAAAAATAAAGAGCCCCAAGCTCACAATGGGAGCAGACATGGTGGAAGGACAATTAAGCGGCAGCCTATTCGTGGACTTCCGGCTGAACCTGAACTGATTTCTCAGACCAGTGACTCATCAACAGGACAAATGACATGTACCTGTTGCGTAAACCTGGTGCTTTTGGTTTATTTTTATCTTGCTTCTGTAACCCCTCTTTGTTCCATTATTAATACCCACTGCACTGGGTGAGACAGGCTTAAAGATGTGACAGACTAGAGCTATAGTCATCAAGACAGCATGGTATTGGTACAAAAACAGACATGTAGACCAATGGAACAGAACAGAGAGCCCAGAAATGAACTCACAAACTTTGGTCAGCTAATCTTCGACAAAGGAGGCAAGAATATACAATGGAATAAAGACAGTCTCTTCAGCAAATGGTGTTGGAAAAACTGGACAGCAGCACGTAAAGCAATGAAGCTAGAACACTCCCTTACACCATACACAAAAATCAACTCAAAATGCATCAAAGACTTAAACATAAGACAAGTACAATAAACCTCCTAGAGGAAAAATATAGGCAAAACATTATCTGACATACATCTCAAAAATTTTCTCCTAGAAGAAATAAAAACAAGAATAAACAAATGGGACCTAATGAAACTTACAGGCTTCTGCACAGCAAAGGAAACCATAAGGAAAACAAAAAGACAACCTACGGAATGGGAGAAAATTTTTGCAAATAAAACCGACAAAGGCTTGATCTCCAGAATATATAAGCAGCTCATACGACTTAATAAGAAACAACCAAACAACCCAATCCAAAAATGGGCAAAAGACCTAAACAAGCAATTCTCCAAGGAAGACATACAGATGGCACATCAATAGGCACATGAAAAAATGCTCAATATCACTAATTATCAGAGAAATGCAAATCAAAACTACAATGAGCTATCACCTCACACCAGTCAGAATGGCCATCATTCAAAAATCCACAAATGACAAATGCTGGAGAGGCTGTGGAGAAAGGGGAACCCTCCTACACTGCTGGTGGGAATGCAGTTTGGTGCAGCCAGTGTGGAAAACAGTATGGAGATTCATCAAAAGACTAGGGGAATAGGCTTACCGTATGACCCAGGAATCCCGCTCCTGGGCATATATCCAGAAGGAACCCTACTTCAGGATGACACCTGCACCCCAATGTTCATAGCAGCACTATTTACAATAGCCAAGACATGGAGACAGCCTAAATGTCCATCAACGGATGACTGGATAAAGAAGAAGTGGTATATTTCTACAATGGAATACTACTCAGCCATAAAAACTGACAACATAACGCCATTTGCAGCAACATGGCTGCTCCTGGAGAATGTCATTCTAAGTGAAGTAAGCCAGAAAGAGAAAGAAAAATACCATATGAGATCGCTCATCTGTGGAATCTAAAAAACAAAAACAAAAACAAAAACAAAACAAAGCATAAATACAAAACAGAAATAGACTTATAGACATAGAATACAAACTTGTGGTTGCCAAGGGGGTGGAGGGTGGGAAGGGATAGATGGGATTTTAAAATTGCAGAATAGATAAGCAAGATTATACTGTATAGCACAGGGAAATATACACAAGATCTTATGGTAGTTCACAGAGAAAAAAATGTGACAATGAATATATATATGTTCATGTACAACTGAAAAATTGTGCTCTACACTGGAATTTGACACAACATTGTAAAATGATTATAAATCAATAAAAAATGTTAAAAAAAAAAAAGATGTGACAGACTTCTCCTTTTTGGCTTTTTGCACTTGTCATACATTTTTGTGGCCAAGAGAGTGAGTTCCTCTCCACCCCATCTTTCTTTCCTCTTTCTTGAAAAATGGTCTTCTCTGTGACATGGAGAAGCTGTTACTTCCACACTTCAGTCCATAGGATGCTTGCTGTGGATATTCCACTAGAATTAATGTTCTGCTGTCCACTGTGCTGGGCACTTTAAAGGCTTTTTCTCATTTAGTTCTCACAGCAATTCTCTGGTGGAGGTATTGTTATCCCATCTTGTGGATGGGACTCAAAGTGTCGTGAAGTAACCTGGCCACTGTCAGTTCACCTGAATATGAGGTGCTCTGCTTACGAACTTTCTTTTGTGGCTCTTGTTCTCATCACTGGACAACATGTTCTCAAGACACCCAGGATTTTAGAAAGAGCAACTGTGCGGGGAAGGCGGAGACCATTTCTTCCTTCTCTTACTTTAGAGCTTCCTTGAGTTCAGGTCCATGGCTGTTGGATGTCTCGTCACAAGTGCTGCCAAGATTTCCATTTCTACCCTTTGAAGTCAAGTAAAGAAGGCTTAATTTGCTCTGTTATGACAAGCTTTCACGTATCTGAGGATAGTTTAATTACAAGTACCCTTATCCTTACCACTTACCAGGGCCTCTGATCTCCTATAATGTTGCTTGTTTTGTTTTTGTTTTTCAGGCAAAACAATTTCCCTTTATCCTGGTGTTAAAGGATGGCAGGGACAAAGAAAAGTAAGTGACCGCACTTTCATGTATGGGTGGTTTTCTCTGCTACTGAAGAGTGAGAAATACCTATTGCTGCCATTTTCATCTTTATTTTTTAAAAATTAAAAAAATATATATATCACCTGCTTCTCCAGTTTCCCCTTCTATGATTTCTGGCATGAGCAAAACTTGTGAAGACTCTTAAAGATTAATAAATTGAACTCACTGTACTGTGGGCAATTAACCCACCGTCCCTGGTCAGCAGGTCCACTCCTACCAATTCTCATATTCGTAGAGATTCTTCCTCAAATTTCTCATAAACCTGGAGAAGATTTCCATTATTTAAAATGCTCTTTTCTCATTAGGAAGCCAACACAGCAATGGCATTTCCCCCTTTCTTCCTCTGCCTGTCTTGCTTTGACTGTGGTGGGATTAATTGGGCCATGATCAATCTCCTAAAAGACAGCAAATTGGGAATGGCAGGTGGAAGGAGGAACACAAGAATATTAATTAGCTAAGATTCCAAATAGAAGCCTTTTAATTATACCAAAACGCACAGGCCTGCAGGCAGTGAGATGGTTCCTGCTGTAAATCTGTCGACAGGCCATTACCTCAGCCACGTCAATGCCTTTTAATGAATGAATATATACATTTCAAGTGGGGGAGAGAAAAATACTTTCCTGTTTATAAATATTAAAAGGAAAACTATCAACGTGAGGTGCTATCCATGACAGCTCCTTTCGGCTGGGGGTGTTTGGGGAAGGCGGGGAAGGCGGGGAAGGCGGTCTCCCTGAACGGCTCATCCCAGCCTGTGAAACTGAAGCCTGTGGCTAATACGGGGGCTGATGCAATTAAAAACAGATGACTGCGAGCCAGGGCGAGCCAGCGGCTCAACTTCTCTGTAGGTCGATGAGTGAGGCATTTGAAGAAGGCACATTAACTTCTCAGGTCACTTTAGAACCATTCGCTGCAGGAAACATGGAAGTCAGGGGCTTTTCTTTGCTACTTGTTTACATGAAGAAAGCGTCTAAAGATGGAAGGGTGACCAGCCACCATGGGGGAAGGGCCATAAACTGAGACGGGCTGGAATTCCAGGGCAATAAAGAAATGAAACTGAAGAAAGCAGATCTCAGTAGATTTAGAGTCCCCTTGAGACGACCCATGGAAGAGGATGGGTGGTAGGGGAGATGGAAACACACTGGCAGTGAGGATGGGAACGTGGGGTGAAGGAAAGCTGGTCACAGATGACTTCAGAGACTCAGGAAGCTTGAACAGAGCTTGGTGACCAATTATTCCAACACCCCTCATTTTAGAGAACTGGAAACTGAGGCAGAGAGGGGAGGAATGACTTGCCCAGTCTCAGAGTGCTAGTTAGTAGAGAAATCCTGGTTATTTACTTCTCGACTTCCCTACCTACCTACGTATCTACCTATGTACCTACATACCCACCTATCTACTTATTGACCTATTTACCTATTCATGTACCACTTCGTTCTATAAAATCTTTGAGTCTGTCACAGTTCTCCTGACTCCTTGTCTCCTAAGACTTCTTGCTGCCTCCCTAATTTTAAATAAGAACACATTTGAGGAATTAAGGATAACACATACTATGCACAGCTTACAGAATCTGAGAATATCCATCTGCAAGGCTATACTAGTTCAACTCCAATGCACAGAATCTATACAATCTATTCCAATAGGAGTGAGAGGTGACTTTTTTTTCCACCCTCTTAGCTTCCCAGAACCATCAGGAAATTCTGGAACAGCACCAATTCAGTTAAGTTCAGGAACTTGACTCTTTGAGAGTCTTTCAAAAGTAGCTCAGGCTCAGGCCTGAGAGGGCCGCACTGCTGTGCTGAGTTGGATTTGGGGACCTTTCAGTGATATGAGACTATCATGAACACTTTGAAGAGCCTGTTATCTCTGTGCCAATACTGGATAAGGAGCAGAGACTTTTTCTACTTAGCCCCTTATCAGAGGTGGCACATGCATATCTTTCTGATTAAGGTGAACTCATGCTTGTTTGAGTAAGCCAATGAAATGAAACCCTCTGATAAACAGGCTGGTCAAAGGAGGACACGTGGATGACTGAAAAGCAAGGGAGTTCAAGCAGGAAGAGACTACTTGGCAGGGAAGGATTGATTCAGTAGACTGGTCCTGCTACCAGACTCTCCTGTTCTGGTTTCTAAGACTTAAGGTAATGCCAGTAGAAACAGACTGAGTGGTTCTCATACAGTGTCTCTGCAAGAGGTTGGAAGCAGAGGGATGCTCTGGGATTCAAGGCAGGAAAGTACACCATTGATGTGTGTGTGTGTGTGTGTGTGTGTGTGTGTGTGTGTGTGTGTGTGGCAGAGCGGGGTGGTGTAGTAGATTAAAGATGACTGCAATTTTTCTTTCTTTCTCTTCTTTTTCCCCCCACTATTCTTCCTATTGAGAAGTAGACTATATTTTCCTTCCCTTAAGATTTTACCAATAGAATGTTGCAGAGGTGACATTCTGTAACATCTGAGGCCAAGCCTTAAGAGGTCTACAGCTTTTTCTTTCCCTTTTCTTGGAACTCAGCCACCATGCTGTGAGGGAGCCCAGGAAACCACCGGGGAAGGCTCACTGGAGGGAAACCAGAGCCTCCCGCCTCCAGCCCTCACCGAGCGCCCAGCTTGCGGCCAGCGCTGATTGCCAGCCATTGTGAATGTGGCCGTCTTGATCTTCCAGCATCCAGGTGCCCCCCTTGACACCACGTAAAGCAGAGAAAACGCTCAGTCCACGGGGTCATGAGAAACAGAAAGCCGTTGTTTGAAGCCACTGAGTTTTGGGGTAGTTTGTTCCTTAGTCATACATACCTAAAACCTGTGGACTCTCCACGCTATAGAAGGGATGACTTAATTGAAATGTGACTTTGGTCGGGGCAGAAGGGGACAGCCACTGACAGCAGCCCCTGTGGTAAGAGGTAGTGCTGGCCGTGGGAAGGCAAGCAGGGCAGGGGAAAAAGCGATGGTCACCAAGTGGTGGCAATAGTCTTATTCTGGCATCCACGGGCAGTGTATCTGAGGAACGTCCAGAAAGACTTGAGGAGGCTTTGTTGGGAGGGAAAGTGAGATCTATGGATTCACCAATAATGAGTAGGCATGAGCCAGAGAATGCCAGTATGCACAGATTTTTTTTTTTTATTAGCCTGTAACCTTGATGCTAGCTGGACCCTTCCTTCTCCTTGAGATCTGGATAAGATTGGGTTGAAGCTTCGAGTCCACATCTGCGAAAGACCAGAAGATTCCCCAGGATTACTGTGAATTTCTGGGGAAACTATTTTCTCCTCACTAGCCCTGGCCCCAAACTCCTGCTTCCTCTGTGGGTAGTCTCACCATCCCTTTTATGCCGTTTCTGTTTCACAGAATATCAGCCTAGACACAAAATTCAGGCCACAGCATATCATCCTAAACATTAAATCTTCTCTTAATTTCCAAAATAACTACTCATAAAATCAGTATTTTTGTATGTGATTAGTAGATTTTAATAAAGAATTTTGAGGTGTGGGAAGAGGATTTTAAAGTGTGGCATAAACTCCAAATTGAACCTAAGACTGTTTCTCATTCTTCTTACTTACTTATTTATTTTCATTTATCTTTTAATTTTTAAAAAGTTTTGTTAGTAGGGAGGTAACTATGTTTGTTTGTTTATGTCTAATGGAGGTACTGGGGATTGAACCCAGGACCCTGTGCATGCTAGGCACGCACTCCACCACTGAGCTATACCCTCCCCACCTGTCCTCATTTTTAAAAATATCTTTGCCCCACCACTGGGGAGCTTTCATCACTCTAAGTACTGCCTGAGCCTCATTCTGTTTCATGGTTCCTCTCTCCTTTCCATCTTCCAGTAACAAAATATATTCTGTTCATCTTATGTAGGATAGCTATCTATTTATTTTGCTCACTGACTCACCCTCCAGCCTAAGCCACATACCAGGATATTTACTCAGCAAAGATGGCTGTCCTCCGAGGGGCAACTATGATGTCAGTTGTTATAGGAATAACATTTCATTCTCTCACTTTCCACCCTACTATAATCACTGCAGTTTCCTGCATAGGTGCCCAGTTTTGATCTCTCTCTCTCTCTGTGTCTCTGAGTGTTGCATGAAAGGAAAATCAAACCGAATAAACCGGGGCTAGACCCGACTCATAGCCTTGTCTCTCCTTCCTTCCTCTTAGAGAGTGGAGATTATGCCCCCTCAGGCTCCCTGGAAGGTGTTGCTTTCTTCGTATAATCTCTTCCACATTGCCTCGGTGAGGAGGGAAGACTCTTTGAATCTCCTCTATGGGTGGGCGCTGTATTCAATTTTGGTGAGACTTTGTTGGGAGTGAAAGCAAGGTCTAGAGGTTCCACAATAATGAGTCAGCATGAACCGGAGAACCCCAACCTATGTGGCGATTTTTACTCCTAGCCTATTAAAGACCCTATTAAACATGACAGGGACATGTCAGGGATGGTGAATGGTCTGTTTCATTTAGAAATCCATTCATTCTTTCATTTAAAAATTTCTGGCATGACTCTAGTAGCCTCCCAAGGAAGTCGAGTATAACTGAGACACAGACTCTCTTTTTGAAAGAGCTTATGATTCAGTAGGAGAAATAAAATAACCATACTTACCCAGTTTGGCAGTGTTGATGTCCTCCTGGAAAAGGGAGCTCTAACTGAATCAGAGCTAAAGGGTTAGTTATGGCACAGTTCCCGCGAACTTACGTTCTTTTGTACGTTGACTATTGGCTCTTCTCTCCCCTCCAAATTCTCTGACGTTGTGGCCTGCCATGTTCCTTCAGCCCCATTCATACAATTGTCTGGCAGTCCTCTCAGGTGCCAGTGATGGCGGAGGCCCTTCTATATGTCAAAGGACTCCCATCAGTCTCTTGCGTGCTGACTTTTACCCTCTTTTCTCATCCATGACCATTTTACTGAAGAATTCTCAAGCTCCTTCAAAACTTACTTTTTAACATCCAGCCTGTTATGCTTCATGGTTTTCTTTCTAGTGCCGTCATTTACAGACACTGTCTCAGTTATTATGGGTCCAAACTGTTGGTCTGTAAACATGAAACAAATGGCAGAGATAGAGGATATGATGGCTAAGCCACACCCACTGCAGAGCGCACTCAGCTCAAGGTGGCCTTGGTAGCACCCTTTCTGGTGGGGGGGGGGGTGCAATATGGTGCAAGAACAGTCAATGGCCAAGAATGCAGGCATCAGGCTGCCATGCTAGCTCTCACAAGCTGGCACTCAGGTCATGGCAAGGAGAGCTCTATGACTGCCGTGATTTAATGGGTTTTTTTTTCTTGAAAATATTACAAAGAAAATAGCATTATAACTAGTCAACACTACAAAGAAGCGAAGACAGTGTTTAAATAAGTACATAAGAATAGGATAGTGATCTGAAATAAATAAAAGACACATTATAGAAAAATATGATTTTTGACTCCAGTAATTGGAAAGAGCTTCCTGGAGGAGGCAGCCTTTGATATGGCATTATCTTCTTTGTAGTGAATAATGAGACTATTCTCCATGAGGTAAACAGTCACTGCCAGTAAAGTGTGATTACGAGAGCAGAAGTATGATCTCTTCTTATGGGGCTGCGTTTGCACTTAATAAAATGTTACAGGCTTAAAATTCCAGAAGCATTGTGGTGGGTACTTTCAGGAAGCAAGCTCTGTTGTAGCTTTCCTTTCCTTGTCTTCTGGAAGTATAGGAGCTATTTCTTATTCATTTTTATTTTGTTGGAGCCTAGCATAGTACCTGGCAAATGGCTCAATAATAATTTGTCAACTGATGGGTTGAATGAGTGAAGGAATCAATCACACGATCTAGTAAAACTCTTTTGGTTTCTGACCAGCCCCACATCTTCATTCAAGTATTTATCTGTCAAGTTGAAAGTGTCTACACTCACATTAGGGTGCATTTGCTTGGTTTTTTTTTAGATATATTTTTATTAAAATATAGTCAGTTTACAATGTTGTGTCTATTCCTGGTGTACAGCACAATACTTCAGTCATATAGGAACACACATATATTCATTTTCATATTCTTTTTAACCATAAGTTGCTACGAGATATTGAATATAGTTCCCTGTGCTATACTGGGTGCATTTGCTTGTGTTGTTCAATACTCTGAAAGACATCATACATTAGAGTGGCATTCTGGTTATTTAACAAATTATAAAGTGGATAAATGGGTATGTCAAAAAGATGTTTAGGATTTCTTTTAATAAATTAGGATAGTGGTTCTTAATGAGGTTAATGGAACAGTGCCAGTCTGGCTACCTTGGAATTATCTGGGAAACTTAAATCCATTCTGATTTTTGGGCTTTACTTCTGTATTTCTGAAAATTTCCTCAGATGATTCTGAAACACAACCAGGTTTGAGAACCACTGCCTTATTCTTTAAAATAAGAGTAAAACTTCAAAAATTCTCACTATTGGCAATTTCCCAGAAATAGCTTATGTAATAGTGGCCCAATGAGAATCTCCCCAGGTAGCTTTTGGGAGGGAAGTGCTGGTCTCTCTGAAAGTTACACTTCTGAATGCAGGCGTTCACCTAGTGTTTCTCTGGTCTTCCACCAGCAATATCTTTATTGTGAGTTCACGATCTCTTTTGCTGAATACAAATTGGTACCCATTTATTTTGGGAATTTTGAGACAGTTCTTATTTCAGATAATCTTCCCTATTACTCTCACGAGTATCGATGAGCTACCATGATCCAAACTTTTGAGACGGAGTTCCACCCTCACAGAGATTATACACCTGCCCAGTGACCTAAAGCTGGTGAGGGGAACTCACGGTCATGTCTGTCTCATTATACCCTCTGCCTTCCCTCCGTGACTGTTGGCCAAGGGCTTACACTGGTTCTGGAGCGCCACATGCGTTCCCCTAGTCCTTGCAACAACCCTCTGGAGAGGAAACAGCCTCTGGAGTCCTCCATTTTGTGGATGGAGTGTTCCGAGAGTTGGTCATCTCCAGGACATTGCTGCCATTCAAATGACTCGCACACTCTGGCAAAGACTGCTCTGTGTTCAGTAAGCCCCGCTGCCTTTTCCGCATGGGTGCACTACATTTCCCAGCACCCCTTGTAGTTCTGTGTGACCATGTGACTGAATTCTGACCAATAGGAAAATGGGCAAGACTGATCATTCCCACTTCCGAGCTTAGCCCATTAAGAAGCCCCAGTGTGATCCTTTGGGCCTGTTCTTGCTTCCCATCTGCAGGCCAAATGCCGCAGACGAAAAAGCTCTAGAAGATTCAGAAAAAGCCCCGAATGGTTGTGTGGTTCCTTCTCAGACAGTCCTGTGGCGGGAAATAAACTTTCACGGCATTAACACAGTGAGGTTTTCAGGTGACGCTTCACAGCCCTGAGCCTCCCCTGACTAAGGCAGCTGCCCTGCCTCAGATCCACAGCATCTGCAGCCGTGACACCAGCCTGACCCGGGAGCCGCAGAGCAGCGGGCTGAGAGAAGAGGTCTTTCAGAGGAGCTGCCAGGCGGGCAGCGTGGAAAAGCACAGGCTTGGAGCTGGAGGAAATGGGTTCAGAGTCTCACTTTCGGTCTAATCGTGTGACCTAAACGAATTGCTTATTCAGCCAGAGATCCTTCTGCTGTGAAATGGGAATAACATGAGATAACATATGTGAGAGAATCTGGTAATGGTGCTTGATAAATCTAAAGACTCTCCAGAAATGTAACAAGAGTTTGGCAGAAACCGAAGGCAGAATCAAAGAGGAGCAGTTTGGAGCTTCATACAGCAAGTCCAGAGAGCCAAGGTCCCCCACAGCGTCCTGTGTGGTGGCTCCGTCCGTGCTCTACGCACATTATTCTGTTTGACCCCACGGTGCCTCTGGGCCGCTTGTCTAGGTCAAGTTTGCAGCTGGATACTTTCTTGAGGTTTTTTTTTTCTTGATTCTTCCTTGTTTCAGGATAGTGATAGAACGTAAGTTCGATGAGGAGAGGGCTGCCGTCTTTTCCCCACTGTATGTGGAGCACCTGCCACAGGGCCTGACATGTTGTCTGTGCTGTGTTTGTACAGGACACACTGTCTTTGGCTGAATGACCAATTAATCTCAGAGGAATCAAAGGATAATTCGTTCCTTTGCTTTTGTCCCACACCCTCCTCCTCTCACCTGCAGGTAGGATGGTGAAACCTGTATTTCAGACTTCTGAACAACTTTCTTTCTACAGTTGTTTGATGGCTTTTTGGTTCAGAGCCAAAAAAAAAAAAAAAATTGCCAGATATTCAGAAGAAATCTCTCACCCAGTTCAGTGCTTTGACTTAAACCAGCTTTGACAGATAGATGGCAGGGTGGTAGCAGGTTCTGTGAGGGCTGGTGGCCCTATCCTGCTCCTTGACAGAGCTCTGGGTAGACCAGAGCCTCTGTTGGGGTGAATGGCCCTGGTTTGGACACTGAGTGCCAGGCAGGGTGACCAATTCTTCCTAGTTTGCCCTGGACTCTCCTGATTTTAAAACTGAAAATCCTGCATTCTGGAAACCCCTTCAGTCCCAGGTAAAGCAGAACAGTTGGTCACTACTGCCACGTTTGAGGATCTGTAGTGAAAGATGTCATGCCAAGCATGGCGTGGGGGAAATGCAGCCTCCTACATTCAAATGGACCATGAGGGCTCAGACGTTAGAACTCAGGTTGCTGGGATGGACTGAAGAACAGAGGCCTTTCCCTCTATTCTCTGGATGCACCAGTCTTCTGAGATTCATGAACATTCCTAGGGAGGGGCAGCTCATCCCCTGGCCTTCCTCCACCCCCACACATGACCAGGAATACATTTCTTGCTTGCTAGTGAAGATCCAGAGGCAGATTTAATTTGACTTGGAAAAAGAAAGGCAGTGTGATGTTTCTTATACCTAAGGAGGTGAGCAAATTCATCTCAGTTACGAAAGACTAGCTCAAAGGCCCAGAGCTAAATAATGGTAGAATTACTTCTTGAATAGAGCTCTGTCTGGCCCAAATGCTGATTTCCTTTCCATTCTGCAGTATCTTAGGAGGCACAGTGGCCCCAAACACTGAATGAAAGGAAAACAACAATTTGTCCATTCAAGTAGACCCTTGGACAGGCTCTCACTCACAACTATCTTTTTTTTCTGTTGTTTCATCGGATTGGTTTGATTTAGCCTGCAGCACCAGTTTCCCTTCTTTCCAGTCCAGATTTCTCAGTCTGACATTCAAGAACTGCTGGCTTTAGCCCTAACTACCTTTTAGGAATACAGCCCACGACTTCCTCCACGTGCCCCGTGCTTCAGCGCAGCAGGGCTCTCCGTGCTTCCCCACCTCTGAGTGTCTGCTGCTGTGTCTGCTCTGTGGAGTGCTCTTCTCCAGCGTCCCTTATCAAGGTCCTGCCATCCTTCAAGTTCCCGTGAAGATTCCCTTGATTCTTCCTTTCTGATATCCTGAGTTAAATGTGTCCTGCATTCAGTTAATGCCATCATAACTCATTCTGCTCACTGGAGGGTTCCTTGAGGGCATGACACAGGCCATCCATGCTTTAAAAAAATTTTTTTTTGATAATCTCCAAGATAATCTAGCACAGCAATCTGCACGTAGTAGGCAGTCTATAAACAGTTGTTGAAATGCAGTGCTGAGGATTAAAGGTGAAAGGAAATCTTTAGATTTTCCTTAGAGTGTGACTTGGAACTGGGACAAAGCTAATTTGATGGAGTATGTTTGAAGAAAATCAGATGGGGAAAACCGATGATAGACACAGAGGTGAGAGAGAGAGGCCAGCAGCCCGTTCCATTCTAAGAGTGTCCCTGAAAGTCTCAGAAGGAGCCAGAGACTGATCTCTCCGAGCTTCCTCCAAGCGTCAGGACGCACCTCCCTGTGGGTGACAGCCCACTCCAAGGCCCGGTTTCCAGTCTGCACTCAGCCAGGGGAAGCAGTCAATTAGAGAAGCTCTGGATTCGATCCCCCGGCTTCTGATTTCACCGAGGTCTGTACTTCAAAGCGCTGGGTATGTCAGTTACATAAAGTCTTACAGAGGCGAGGCGTTTTCCTCTGACCCAGGGTGAGGGGAGGGTGCTGGTGGGATGCAGAGGGAAGGAGAGCGGCTATCAGCCCTAGGGAGCTGCTGCCTTCCCTCACCACACACGTCTCCTCCAAATGTGCCCTTGATGTTGCAGTCTCCAACCCAAACAAAAAACCTGGAGACAAAACGACTTTGTGGCTAGCTCTGTTTTCAATACCGTGGAACATTTGCCGGCGTGGTGATCCATCACCAGACCTTTTTTTTTTTTTAACCCTGCAAGATGGCCCCTTCCCTTTTTTATCGGCATGTTTGCATCCGTGTTGCTACTTACTTTTTCTCAAGGCCAAGTTTTATTTCCCCCCTCTGATTTTTGCCATCTGTGCCATATTTCATTAGAGTTTTTCTTCTCTAATCCCTTCTTTAATGCCAGGAGAAGTAATACCATTGGACTGGAGAGATTCCAGTGCTTGATGCACAGAACTGGCTAAAAATCTCAACAACATTGCTTCACACACATTCTGGAGATTTCGCTCTTTCATGTTTGCAAGTGGGCATGTAACGTGGGCTGCATGGAGAAGAGAAGGCTCACAGCAGAGGCCGGGGAGCTGCCTACTCCTGGAATGTGGAACAGTAGCCCCTGCTGCGGTTTGCAGTCCAGGAGGCAAGCTGCCCCCCGGTGATTTCAGATGGCCAGGTCTAGGAATCACAATTTCAATTAAGAGAAATAAAACCTCACTTTTTTTCTGGGGTGTTGAACTCAGTCTCAAGTCGGGAGCTATGAAATCTCTGAAGCTTAAGACTCACCTGCATCTTAAGAGAGCTACAGAGAGTCTCCTTTTCCCCTTCAGTGGTCACGTGGGAGGCACAAAGAGGCTGAGACTGAGATACAGTGCCTTCCACCAAATTGCTTTGTGGTCTTGGACAAGTCACTTAAAATCTCTGGATCTTAATTTCTTTATTTGTAAATTGGAAGAGTTGGAAAAGTACATGCTTGTCCATGAAATATAGGGGGCAGGGTCTATATTTCATGGAGTTCTTTCAGATATTGGGGTTAGATTGGTATGAAAAACAGGGTCTAGGAACTAGAATCCAAAATTTTATAGGGCTAAGGAAGTTTGTGCATTTATTTTTCCTTTTCTTTTTCTCTCCACTCTCATGCACGTCTACTTCTTGCTTCCAACTGGGAGAATCAATTCTATGACCACATAAAAGTCTCCTTAGGCCCAGTGTCTTATGCCACTTTGGTAGTTCATAAAAGACGACTGAAGTTTTAGCTCTGTCTACATGAGGCTCCCGAGGCCAAACGGGAACTGAATGTTCTAATTTGTATTGAATTATTTGCCAAGCAAATATGAAGCTCTTTTGATGTAAACAGGAGTAGTCACACCAACACGGTTCCTAGCAGCAGGCAGGCAGACCAGATCCAACTTGGGTCCCGCCTGCTTCCAGTAGCTCTGCGTTACTGTTGATGTAAGTTAGTCCAGCTTGACCCCATGGGATGTTCAAGGTTCACCATCATCGGTTTTCAGTGCATTGTGTCAAAGGCCAGGGCTGCCAGATGTCTGACCTTCTGAACAAGGATGAAATCTGAAAACAGGCTCCGTCTGGGTGTTAGAATGTTTAGAGTGTTTGTAAGCATGGTGTAAAGATGGCTGGAAGCCTGGGATGGTCAGAGAGTCAGTTAGTATTTACTGAGAACCTATCCTGTGTGCTGGGGGTGTAGCACTGAGGATGTTTCTGGAAGTGGTATTTGCCCTTTTCAAGTTTTCCCACAGGGTCTAGATTTTCAGTTAATTTTCTCAAGCGCACTGGTCATTGCTCTACCTTCATAAAGGACAGTAACTGAGCAGCTTTCCATTCTAGCACTCCCGTGAGATCCTTACAAGGATATGCTGAGGTCACTGTTGAGCAAATGACTGATATTGGACTTTTGATTAGAGGTTCTAGGTGTCCATGTTTCTCTTTACGCTAATTCCCAGGACCTTCTTTCCATCTGAAGTGGGGAACGTACACAAGTCAGTTTAAAAAAAAAAAGTCTTCAAGTATAAAACCAAGTGAGTATCCTTTGGTGTTTTATAGGACGCGTATTGAACCCAAGCTGGCCCCCTGGTGCACGTGGGCGCGGATTGAAGCTGACGCTAATGGTAGCGCATCTGTATCTTGGGAACTGGGCTCCCCAGAGACCTGCTGGCTGAGGGCTGCCTGGGCTTGGGACCGGCCCTACCATTTTGGCAGGGGTGCTAAAGAGAAGCTGTCTCTCACTCTGAGGTTTTTCAGTCCATAAAGCAGCAGCAATTTGGTTGTGGAAGACCCCGGCAGAAACAACATGAGAAAATTGAAAACACATAAGCACATTTGCCGGGTTTAATAGCCCTGCTCCAGCTCTCCACCTCCGGTACCTTAGGCATAAATTGCTGACCTCTATTTAATTTTCTGAACTGCAAGAATTATGGGCCCAAAGTTCAGTGAATTGGAAGAAGTAAGCTTTTATGCTTCTGAGCCAGCTTCCCCATAAGCATTAAGTCTACAAATAAAAGCAACATTTCTATTTATACTTCCTGGGGTTTGTGTATCAGAGAAGCCAAGCACGTCCCCGCAGCTCTGCGAAGGTGACTGCATGGTCAAATCTCCGTCCAGGTAATGCGACGGAGCCTTCTAATTTGGGCCAGAGGAAACAACCAGAGCAGATGGACAAGAGATATTAAAAATAACACACGCAGTTTCATTCGGGAAAGGGCACCTGCTCAAACAGTGACTGATTCACTTGCACTGGTGTTTGTTTGATTCTCCTCCCAGCCACTGGTGACAAATGTGTGCTAGGGGAAGTCTTACGTTCATTCCCTTCCTGGGCACTCACCGTTAATGATGGCCAGGGGCCCAGAGGGCAACCCAGCTTCCTGTGCCCACCTGGCTGTGGGTCAACACAGCGTCACCCTCTCACTCCGGATGTGGCAGGAGCGTCACACTGGCTGCCACTACGCGCGCAGGTGATTCAAACATCCACGCCATGTCTTCTTCGTGGCCTCGCCTGACTCTTCCTGCTCTATGCTCCCTAGATCGACGTCAGCCTCTATTTTTGTCTCCGTCTCCAGTGCTCAGCCTCAGCATAATCATTCAATTCCACACAAATGTATTGAACACCCCCCACCCGACTGGGGCTCCCCCTGACAGACTGGAAGCACCCCTGCTCACCCCAGTGTCCTTTGCACTGGTGGGATTAACAGAGCTTTGTTCATGGCAGTCGTGGAGGTGATTCACAATAAGGCAAACTCAGGTATGTGAGTTGTGTATTTGACTCCCCTTTGCAGCTTCTTTACATGCCCTCCGCCCTCCCTTAGGGTCACTCATTACCTGCCTTATACCTCAGGTATTTTCCTGTTCCTGTCAAAGCATGGACTTTCTGCTCCACTCCTCCTACACGCGTTCTACAGACAAGTTCTCAATATGGTGTAAATAAACCTCTACGAGGCTCCCTTTCCAGGCATGAGCTTTGCACGTCACATTGTCTAGGGCTTTCTGAAAATAACACCCCAAATCAAAGGTGTAAGTCAAATGGTAAAGATTTTAGCCACCTTGGCAGGCTGCTAGGAAATTCTTTTGGGGGAGGCGTGATTCTGCTTGAAATATTCCCTGTGACTCTGTCCATAGGTTCTGCCTTGGCAAAGGGCTAGATCATAGTCACCATCATCGCAAGCTGTTTTATTAAGGCTGTGCCCAGGCCTTCAGCTGCTGAAGTGATGATGAGATCAGTCTTCTGTTTCTTCAAACCATTTCATTTGGAGCTATTTGTTATTCAACTGTAGTGATAGTTAAATTGTTTTTTCTATGAGCAACCAGCCAGAGGAATGAGGACATTTTGCAACCCAACCCTGCCATTTCTGTAGTGATGCTAATACCTTCCTAAACATTTGTCCCAAAATGTTTTCTTCTAAAGGACTTCTGCTTTTGCCTGTGGCAGCATTTCTCAAACTCAGATGTGCCTGTCACCTGAAGATCTCGTTAAAATGCAGGTTCTGAATCAGCGGGGCTGCCCGAGACTCAGCAATTTTCACAAACTCCCCAGTGATGCTGATGGTGCTGGTTCCTGGACCCCACTCTGCGCAAAGTGGTGTAGACCTGCAGTCACTGGCCACGTGTAGCTACTGAGCTTTTGAAATGTGGCGGGTTCAAACGGAGACTTGCCATAAGTTGTAAAATACACGCTAGACTCTGAAGACTTAGTATGTCAAAAAAAAAGAAAAAGTAAAATTTCTCGCGGATCACTTTTTAAAATAATATTCATTTACATTTTGAGATGATACTATTTAAATATATTTGATTATGTAAAACATATTACTCTAATTTATTTCACCTTTTTCTATTTAGTTTGTAAAAAGAGATGTGGCTGTAAGACAATTTCAAATTATACTTAGGGCCTGTGTTACATTTCTGTAGGACAGCGTCGATCTAGAAGACAGTGCAGCAGAGAAGAGGTGAATTGCCAGTTTGAGCTCTGGTACCTTCTTGCGTTCCTCCCCTGCTGCCCTGGCATGTTTAATTGCCATTAGCTCCCTGCCTGTTTTGCCTGGCTTATAACATCAGGGTCTAGGTTGGTTGCTGATTTCTGGGTGTTCTCTGGGCCCAGGCTAATCAATCACTCCTCTTTCCGTCCTGACTTCCCTCCCGGTCTGCATGACTCATAGCTTCCCGGAGCCTCAGCAAGATGGCGGCTCAACACTGCCCAGACTGGAAGAGCCATTCTGGTTGCTGAGACCGGGGAAGTATCAGGTTGCCTTTAGATAAGAGAAGAATAGTGGAATAATGAGCACATTTGAAGATATGTGATGACTTCAACAGACAGAGGAGATTCACAGTTAGAAGGAGGTTATTTTGCTTAGGACTGTTAACTGCAGGAAAGCCTATTTCAACAGAGCTGTGGTTTAACTGAGTCTGAGCTTCAAACAGGCGTGTGCCTGAGAGCAGCAGATTAGCCCTGGAGCTAATCTCTGGGAGCAGCCAGTACTCCCAGACTTGGAGCTGCTTTCTCATGGGTAACCATCCCACAGAGACTCCTGAAGCTTTGTTGCACGTGATTCAACTATAAACATGCAGGGATGTGGCTTTGGGGAGATTTGGAAACAAGAACAAAGGAGAAGAGCGAGGGTTAACATAGTTGGAATGGAAGTGATTTGCCCTGGGAATCCTACTTGAAATTACAATGAAACCTTCTGCAAATTGCTAAATGTCTCGCTTATTGGGGTGTGAAAGGATCCAAAATTGCTCTTTACCATGTTCCTCATATGCCTGTTTCCATTCTCAAGATCAGAGGGAGATTGCAGAAGGTTGTGATTAAAAAGTGGAGAGGGATGGACCAGCTTGCCACAGGGTGGAGAAAAACAGGGAGAATGAAGTGATAAAGAGTTAAAGGGTCAAAGGATAAAATATGAGAAAAATGTTAGAGGAAAGGAGCACCCCCTTTTCCCCTTTCTTCCACACTGCTGGCTAGGATGTAGACGTGATGCCTGGAGCTCAAGTAGCCATGTTGGACTATGAGGCAGAAGCAATGTGTCGATACTGTGAAGCAACAAGAGAGAAGGAACTCAATTCTTGATGACTGGGGAGCCTATATTACACTATTTGCTGACCTTCAGATTTCATTTTCGTAAGAGCTAAAATAAAAATCTTCCATTGGGCTTAATCTATTTTTCAGAAACAGCTCTTCCTCACAGACAAGCTAATTCTGCTGAGAACAGAGGCATGACATGCACATAACTTCAGGAAAGGAGCACAGGGGCCTAAAGGCACAGGAGAGATCCAGTGGGTAGTGTTAGGGTTTCTTCTCAGAGCGAGGTGGGTCAGGGGAGAAAGAGAGAGCAGAAAAGCACCAGGCCTTGGGGAGCGATGTAATTCGGGCTGGGGAAACAGAATCTATTACAGTCATGAGAATGGAATCACACAGACCTGGATTTTAGTCCCAGCTACGTCGCTTACCAGCCCTGTGAGCTCGGAAACACTGATGTTACTTCTCCAAGCCTCAGCTTTCTCATATACTGGAGATAAGACTAGTTCCTGCGTTTTGGATTTTTGTGAGGACTCAAGGGGAAAATGCACAAAAAGTGCTTGCTTAGTGCCTAGCACAGAGTAAGTGCTGCCTGTGATTATTTGAAAGTGAAGGCAGGAAGCCCCGAGGACACGTTGCATCCTGTACTTTCAATTTTGAAGGTCTCCTGACAAGTGCTTTCTTAGGCCCTCCTACCCTACAGTCCCTATGGGAACATGTAAGGCTAGAATCTAAGTTGATGGAAGAAGGGCTCATCACTAATTAAACTAATAAACAATTCATCACAGCAGCCTGTGCGGTTATACTGTCATGGGTATCCGCTCACGAGAGAAATAATAGCATCGTTAGCAACAGCCTGTCAGGAAAACAAGGCAAAAAGTTCTGAAGCAGCAGCCCCTGCTCGTTTTGTTTAATACTTTATCTTCTTCCTCTGGAAAGAACAGCAGGTTGGAAGAAAGATGTTTTGGCTGTGACCACTACGGCGGGCACGCACAGACATTTTTGTTCTCCTCTGAGAAGTAATGATTATAATAATAACAACAATAACAATAATAATACTGTATCAGTTATCTTTTGCCACAGTAATGCTACATAGCAAACAATATCGTAACAAACAAAACCTCACTGACACACAACGATATGGGTTTATGTAGCTTGGGAGTTTGTGGGGTTTAGTCGATTTGACTTGCTTGATCTCTGCTAGACTCGCTCACGCATTTGAGGTTAGCTGCAGGTTGACCGAGTGCTCTGCTGATCTAGGTTAGGTTTGCTTACCTGTGTGGGGTTGGCCAATACTGGCTGATGGAGAACGGCCTTGGCCAGGATGGCTGGGGTCGCTTATTCCCGTTTCGTAGTTCTCGTCCTCCAGCAGGTCAGCCTCGGCCTGTTCTCAAGGCCACTGCAGAGCAGTGAAAGCGAATACATCCAACCATGCAAACACTTCCTAAGCCTCTGCTTGGTCACGTTCCTAAGCCACTGGCCAAACCCAAAGCGAGCATGGGAGGGTACTACAAAGGCAAAAGCAGGGAAAGGGTAAGGAATTGGGGGCATTAACCAATTGCAACAAGTGATATTGATACTAACAGATATTGGATATGTACACTCTACATTGACACTGCTAGGCTTTGTTCATATATTATCTCATTTAGTCTGCCTCTCACCCTATGCAGGAAGTACAGTTACCCTCCTGATTTGGTAGATGAGGGACAGAGGCATAGAGAAGGCACAGATTTAGTATTTAGTAGAGCTAGGCTTGGAGCTCACTCATCTAACTCCAGAGCCCGTGCGTTTAACTTCTGCACCTCACCGCTTCCATTCAGGACCATGTTGACATAGAGTCTGCTATTTTCCTGAAATTTTTTTGTAAAGGGATCTTTCTTTATGCATTCTTTGAGACCTGGTTGATAATGAGGGGGGAAGCATATTGTAGAAATAATTTTGTACTCTGATGGCTCCTTTGCTCTGACTACACTTAGTACAGAGTCAATTCTGTTCCCCAGTGGTGACTCAGTGGGTGCCCACTGCCCCCACCCTCTAAGGCAGAGGACAAGACTCAGGTGTTGTCATCCATGCGGTACTGTCTTGCACCTTTGGGTCCACTGCTTTGCAGTTGTTCTCTTGGGACTTGAGTTATTCTCATACCATTTCATCTAGCAGTTCTCTAAATACAGCAAGTGCTCAATTAATTCCATAATGTGACTTATTTTAAATTTCTATGTATCTGCCTAGTGCATCAGATGTTGGCATTACAGAACTGGAAAACACCTAGTACCTCATCCAGGTACCAAGTTCTGGGTCCTCTTGCTTATTCTCCTTCTTTGTTCAATACTTAAGGGGCCACATCTTTTGAAAAAAGAGAGAAGATGGTCATTTAAAGGCAGAGGAGGTATGCTGTGTGTGTGTGATGCAAGCAATTTCTTTCCTTGACATAGTTGATCAGCAAATAAAGATAAGCTGGGACAGACTGAAGCACGGCACTTCCCTGAGTCTGAGAGGGACAACTCTTCCGTCTCTCTGTGAAAGCACCTCCTGGGATGCTTGGTAAGGGGTTTTCTTTGTCCATCTTATGCATCTGGGAGCCTGGCCCACACAATCGCGGAATAAGTGGCCTTGTCCCAGGCCCAGGCATCTTTGGTTGTTAATACTGTGACCTCTGAGACCCTGGCCCTGCTGCCAAGACCTAGAGTGTGGCTTTGATCTTCCTGCCTTTTCACCTCTTGGCTGCCTGGACCTCTGCTGATTCTCTCACCTCACCCCCATCCTCATGTCCCAAGGATCCCTCCTTCCTCCTTGAGTTCCATGTCCTGAGCCCAGCTGTTCAGCCCAGGCCTGCTGGACCTCTTTCTTTCCTCTGAGGAAGGCTCTTAGCTCAGCTCTCCTTATTCACCATTTCAACATAGCAACTCAAAGTTCTGTGGCCTTTGTTTTGATCTCATTGTTTCTCCTCCTCCCATCCTAGCATTTGACTCCACTCATACACTCCCAAGAGATGGGATGATGTCTTCCAAGTCTCCCCTTCCTCCTTTTCCACTCACGCCCCGTGGAGCCAGGACAAAGCAGAGGGCGGTCCGGCTTCCCTCGTCTGGAGCATGTGTTAGACGTCGGCGGGAACCAAGCACTTTGCCGCCGTCCTTTTGTTTAACCCTCACAACAACCTATGGGGCAAGCACTATTTTTTTTTTCCACTTTCTAAAAGTGGAAATCAAGACAGGAAGGTGAGGACATTTGTCTAAGGTCACGCTGGTGGTGAATGATGCCGCCAGGCTTCAGAACCACATCTCATTAACTCCAGAGCTTGTGCCTTGATCCACTACGTTCTCATCCAGATTTCTTCCCGAAGCTAAACGAAGCCGTTCTCCACTCCTTTTTGTATCACTCTCACTTGTCTTCAGTCCTTTTCTTAGCCCCGCCTCCCCCTCAACCTGGCCCGTGCCGGTCCAAGTGCCCTCAGCAGAATTCACACTCATGCAGTCTCTTTCCAGTGCCCCTTTCCCTGATCACTGGACAGTGTTTCACCAGTTCAGGCCTCCTGTAAATCCTGCTGCCAGCTCTTCATTCACAGGTCTGTGAAAGGCAGGCTGATACAAGAGGCCAGCGGAGATTATGGTTCTGAAAGTCTTACAGTCTGTTTTTGCTTGGCTTCACGGGTTTAAAAACTTTTGGTTAAAGTTATGGCTGTTTACATAACCTTTACGGATTATCCCTCAGATTCTTGAAGAGACTTCAGTCATCTCTGAACCCTTTTACTTTCACCTACATCCTAACGGCTTGGCGGGTCCTGAGGCTCACTTGGTGGTGAGTGAAACTGGGATTTGAGTTTAATAGGTGCTAAGTAAAGGCCTTTCGTTTCCCTGCTGGATAAGCCCCTCACCAAACCCTTTCAATTCAAGTGCCTGTGTGCAGATCTGAGCAGGCAGACAAGAGCCATTCTGACAGCAGAGCTAGAGGGCTCAGGAGTTGCACTCATTTCCTCATCTGGCTGCCCGAGTTGGTGTGGAGTGCAGGGCACGAGCTGGGCCTGGCTGGACTGCACTGGGCCCAGCCAGGGAGGAGGTGGCCGGGGCAGGTGGAAGGCAGCCAGAGGGAAGTACAGGCTCAGGTCATGGTGGCCTGATGGTGGGAGCCACCAGACGCTGCCACCTTCAGCAGAGCAGACCCCTCGCACGTGGCCTCTATTTCTGCTCAGTTCTGCAGACCTTTACCTTGGCTCCTATTTTGTTGTGCATGCTCTGTCCTCGGCTGTAAGGACACAAGGCTGAATAAGACAAGGTCCACGAACTTAAGCAGCTCATAGGAGGGAAGACATCGCAAAAGAGAGGACTGTCTGGCGTGCTGAGACTTGATGGGTTTTTCCTCACAAACTACAGCATGTGTTGAGCATGTGGATGGGCGACTTGGGCACTGGGAGGTGAGTGCCACTGCCCCAACAAAGCGCTCTTTCCTGTGGGTCGGTAGAGATTTCTTTTGACACTTGAACTATCCTTCATTCCACTGTGACACCATGTGGGTCCAGCTCCACTCTCAGGAGAACTCATGTCAGGCAGGAAGTCAGACAACATTCTGGTTTGGGCCATGCTTCAAAATTTTTTCAGCTTTATTGAAGGATAATTGGCAAGTAAAAATCTCATATATTTAGAGTGTACAGTGTGGTAACTTAATATACATATACACTGAAAAGTGATTTTGCAATCAAGTTAATTAACACATCCATCATTTCATGGGTACCATTTTGGGGGGAGGTGATGAGAACACTTACCATCTACTCTCTTAGTAAGT
The DNA here is from genome assembly GCF_048773025.1 of Camelus bactrianus. Classification (NCBI taxonomy): domain Eukaryota; kingdom Metazoa; phylum Chordata; class Mammalia; order Artiodactyla; family Camelidae; genus Camelus; species Camelus bactrianus. The sequence continues at coordinate 23,007,377 of NC_133559.1, forward strand.
TCGAGTTTGCAATACGGTATTATTAACTGTAGTCAACGTGCTGTACATTACATCCCTGGAAATTATTCATCTTTCTTGTCCCCTTTCACCAACATCTTCCCATTTCCCCCACCCCCTGGCAACCACTGGTCTACTCTCTGGTTCTATGAATTTGACTTTTTAAGATTCCATATATAAGCTGAGATCATAGAGTGTTTGTCTTTCTCTGTCTGACTTCTTTCAGTTAGCATAATGTCTTCCAGGTTCATCCACCCATGTTGTTGTAAATGGCAGAGTTTCCATCTTTCTCATGGCTGAATTGTACACACACACACACACACACACACACACACACACACACACACACACATCTATCACCTTTCTTTCTTTCTCACATTTTTTTATCCACTCATCCATCAATGGACATGGGTTATCTTCATATCTTATCTATTGTGAATAATGCTGCTGTGAACATGAGAGGGCAGGTACCTCTTTGAGATACTTACTTCATTTACTTTGGATATATACTCAGGAGGTGGATTGCTGGTTCATATTGATAGCTCTCTATTTAATTTTTAAAGGAGCCTCCATACTATTGTCCATAATGGCTGCACCAATTTACATTCCCACCAACAGTATATCCTCACCTTTTTCTCCACATCCTCACCAACACTTGTTATCTCTTGTCTTTGATAAAAGCCATGGCAACAGGTATGAGGTGTATTTTGCTGTGGTTTTGGTTTGCATCTGCCAGATAATTAGTGATATTGAGCACCTTTTCATATGCCTGTTGGACATTTGTGTATCTTCTTTGGGAAAACATCTATTCAGGCCCTTGACTCATTTTTTGAGGGTTTTTATTTTTGTGCAATTATTGAGTTGTACAAGTTCCTTGTCTATTTTGGATGTTAAGCCCTATCAGGTATATAGTTTGCAAATATTTTCTCCCATCCTGTAGGTTGTCTTCAGTTTGCTAATTGTTTCCTTTCCTCCACGTGGACTTGCTTTTCTTTCAGGTGTGGTCTTGGCTGTACCTAATGCTGAGAGGAGAATAAGGGACAGATAGCCTTTTGATATTCAAGTAATATTATTTTCATTGTATCTTTGAAAAATGTGAGTACTGTTTCAATCTCTGTATTTCCTTTCTGGTCTGAGTTTGCTGGGAAGTGCTCCAGGCTTTTCAACAGGAAGATGAGGAAACGGAGGGACCATTTGCTTCTTTCTAGGAATTTTTTCTCCCCAGCGATCAAAATTTCTCATGGTCCTTCAGTTGAGCCTGTTTTGTTTCAGACATCTGGGGCACCACCACCTGCAGGGTCATTGGGAAGAGAGGCATAAACGTGGGTAAACTATAGGACTTAGCAATACTGTCTTGGAGGCTTGAATAAAGTGCTACTGGGGTATCTTGTGCACGCCACTCTCTCTAGCAATGCCCTTCACTTGGAAAATTCCAAGTCTTCATTTAAGACCCTGTTCAACAATTACCCTCTCTGTGAAATTCCCATTGATTATACTGCATGGAGAGTTGGTTGCTTTATCCATGGGGTCTGGGAGCCCTTCATTCAGGCTTCCAAGATAGTGCTTACAGCTGTGCCTTGCAATTCATGCATGTCCGGGTCTTTTCCTCGAGCAAGTCTGTGAGCCATCTAGGGCAGGGCTTGTATCTTACTGTCAGTGTATCCCCAGAATCTAGTGTGATGGGTGGCACCTAGAAGGTGCTCAACTTATGTCTCTTGGAAGATTAGGTAAGATCATAATGATTTAACTCTTTCTTTTCTGGGGATCTAGTCGAGAGGGCAAGATAAGGCCAAAATACTGAGTTAAAATGAGCCTCTTAATCATATGACCAGGTAAAGTGATTTACTCAGTTAAGGCCAAGGAAAGTGAGGACTCAGAGCCTCCACCAGTGTTATGTAGAGCAGTCTGTGGAAAACACTTTCCCAGCACTAAGCAGCATCTCTACCACGACTTCTGAGACCTTACAGCTGTAGTCCAAGAACTGCTCAGAGCCGGTGATGGCCATGGCCCCTTAACGAACATCTTCCAGGGGTAATGTGAGGCACACTATATGGCATTGGGGGCCAAAGACCAGAGTCTATCATTTGAGTTCTGAGATCCATAATCCTGGACATTGTTTTTTTTTATTTGTTATTTATTTATCTGTCTATCCTGTTTCTGATTATTACTTATTTAAATACTAACATTTTAATCCAATCGAGTTGTATGTCCTTTAATAATATTTTTTAAATTTTTCTGTCTTAAAGATTGAGGTAACATTGACTTATGATATTATATGTTTCCTATGTGCATTATATTTCTACTTCTCCCTTCCCTACAGTGTGCTCACCACCAAAAGGTATTTTCCATCCGTCACCATACAGTTGATCCCTTTTACTCATTTCACCGTCTTCCTGGTCCCTTCCCCTCTGGTAACCACTACTCTGTTCTCTGTACCTACATGTTATTTTTGTTGGGTTGGGTTTGGTTTGTTGTGTCATTTTGTTTGTTTGCTTATTAGCACATGAGTGAAATTATATAGTGTCTTTGTCTGGCTTATTTCACTTAGCATCAGGGTCTTTATTTATTAAGTAGAAGGAGCTTAATGGAACTGAGTAAACTGCTACTTGGGCAAGAAGAAGCTCACTGGTTGATGTTTAGAAAGATGATCACTAGGTAGAATGTGTTCTATGCCTCTTCGTGTGTGTGTATAAGATGCACACAGTTCAAACCACTAAACTATTGAGGAGAATATACTTCAGCTTTATCACCAAATACCATAAAGATTGCACTTAGAAGCCTCCACGTGACCTCCTTCCTTGGCATTAGGATCTTAGCAGTAGGTCAGGAGCAAACACAGAAAATGAATATGTTTGTAAATGCGTGACTGGGACGTTGTGCTGCACACCAGAAACTGACACATTGTAACTGACTGTACTTCAATTAAAGAAAAAAAGGGGGGGGAGCAAATACATCTAGAAGTTTCGATTCGATTTATCTGCATAATCTTTTGGCCTTAGATGAGTGGTTCTCCATGAGGGAAGTGCTGCCCCCTAGGGACATTTTAGAGAACAGTGAGGGTAGTTTTGGTGTCACCACTGGAGGTTACTGCTGGCATTCAGTGGGTAGGTGCCAAGGACGTTAGACATCCCTGTAGTGCATGGATAGTCCCACGAAATGAATCCTCCTGCGTTCTGCTGGACTCCTGAATGCCTTGCCACACATTCATGTAGACAAAAAAACCATTTTTAATGATCTGAGACTAGGAGCTAATTCTAATTTAAATATAAATGCTGAATCACAGAAGTATTTTTTGTATACTTCAACTATACTTCCCAGGAATGCAACTACCATGTTTTTGAAGGAGGATTGCCTTTTGATTTATTTGCAGATTTTACCAAGAGTGGTTTCCCATTTTGGAAAGTCATGCCATTGATAGCAATGCTGCTTTCAGTATTTGAGTCACCCACACACACACCTCTAATGGTCTGCATTTGGAGCTATTGCAATTAGGCTGACTCTGAGAATGCATAGTACTTGACTTTGATAACCCTGGATTCAAAATGTCAGTATAAAGGAAAATACCTGAAATGTTTGTTGAATATTTTCTTATTTCTCTTAAATCCAAACTCATTCATGAGAAGTAGTTTCAAGCATTTGATTGCGTCATTTTACTTCATTCTTTTAATGTCACTGTATCAGAAATACTTATATACTGAAATTCATTTTATTTCAGTACAAATTATTTTCTTTCTTGATATTCTAGATAGGACATTAATTTTTTTAAAATTATGTAAGGTAGGTCATACTATGTTTGAATTTTCAATACAAAATGTTCGCTATAAACCTGGGTCTTGTGGGACTGACAGGATTGAGAATGACAGATTTAGATAAACAAAAGAGCAACTGGGACACAGGCAAAGCTTGTCTTTTGAGTACAGTGAGAAGTGGCATCAAAGTATGTCATTGGGAGTGAAGGAAAGTTTAAAATAAGAAACTTGTAGGGTAGAACTTTTGAAGGATTTGACGTCAATAATACTAACGTCTATAAGTGTTTACTCTGCATCTGATACATTGCTGAGCAATGTTCCTCATTACGGCCTCCCACCTATGCCCCAGGCACACCATTATCCTCCACGGTGGCCGTGAAAACTGCCCCAGACGACCACACAGGCCATGGGGGCAGAGCCCAGATTAGAATCCATGTGTGTTGTCCACAGAGCCGACCCTCTTAGCTACACCACGTTAGCTAGCATTTTAGTCTGCAGAAAAGAAACTTGAACTTCTCTTGGCATCTACTGGAAGGGGTCTCTCTTGAATGAGTTGAAGAACATCTCACAAGCTTAGGGGCTCAGACTGCCTTGGTTTGTGTCCCTGCCTCCAGCTGTGGCTGTGATCTATGGAAAAGCTGGGCCGGGGTTTAGGAAGCATAAATTTCCTTCCCCATAGGCCAGCTCCCTTTCCTGAAGACATCTGGGGGGCATATCCATTTTGAAATATTTACACATGGACCACATTTTAGCAATTAAATGATATGAATACCGCTCAGTATTCAGAATCTGGGCTAAAGCCTGGAGTTCTGTATCAGAGCTGACCTTAACACAGGAAGTATATATTTTATGATGGCTAATAGACCATCAACTAATAGATGTTATTAGTATTAAAAGTTTGTATTAGTTATAATAAATAGACAACCCAACATTTATCCATCTCGCATGATTCCTCCCAGATGGAGTTAATGAGCTGGGGAAGTGACTGGTTTTCCATTTATAGCTGGTTGGCTAAAAGTTCCTTAGATTTCAGTGGGGACCTGATGGATCAGAATGGGCAAGTGCACTGGGAAGAGACATCCCTGGGGATGCGTGGAAGCTACCTTACCACTGACAGGGGCGCAGTCTGCACCTGGCTGCTGCTGTCAGCTGGGGCCAGGTTTCTCCGAGGCTTTGAACCCTCAACCAGGAGAGACTTTAGGAAGAGACCTAAGAAGACTCTTTCCTCTGCTCCAGAGAAATCACGAGGATGTCCTCACCAGGAAAAGTCTGGTGCTGGTGCGCTGGGAGTCAGATCGTCATCAGTATGTACTGACGTCCTCCACGAGGAGGCAGCGCAGCGCGGAGGCCGAGAGCACGTGCTCTGGAGATACGTAGTTCTTTTCCAGGTGGATAAGCTCAGATCAGTTGCTTGAACTCTGTGCCTTCATTTTCTCACCTAGACATGGGGCTCACAGTGGAGTTATCTCATAGGTTATGTATTGGATTAAATGCGATCATTTATGTACACTGCTTAGTAGATTTGCACTGACTAACACACCTACATTGAGCACGTAGTAGGTACTCAATAGACTTTTGCCGCTACCATTCTTCATTCGAAAATGGGGATAAGAGAAGTACCCCCTCACGGAACTGTTGTGAAGATTGAATCAACTAATACATATAAAGTGGCTAAACTGTGCCTGCCGTATTGGAAGCAATAAATGTTAGTTGTTACTATTATCAATATTGTTGTTATTGCCACCATGGGAGGGATTAACAAATTTTAAGATTCTAGCACAGCATCAGATTAATAAAATCATTCCCATATAAGTGTTTCCATACCAACACCATGCGTTCTGACATTTGATTTGCTCAATACATGGCAAGGCCTCAAACATATGGGACATCTAAACATAATAGAGCTATAACACTCCCTACACGCTGCTCTTATTTCTGCCTATCAGTGTCACGGTAGACTTGCAGTCGGCTTTCTTTAAGGAGCAAAATAAATGTCATGGGTGCCCTTTGCTAATTAATGTACACTCAAGTTTCTGGGGTATTTACAGGAAGTGGGTACTGGCTGTTATTTGTTTATTTGTTTGTTGATTTGTTTTAATAACTGAGAAAATAGAATCTTAGAAAAGTGTGAGGTTGAAAAATTAGAGAATGTCACGTGTGACCTGGAAGGGAACTTAAGATCTTCTATTCCAAGCTCTCATTTTACAGATGGCTCAGAGAAGTTGAACTTTCCCAAGGTCAGGCAGCTATGAAATGGCAGAGCAGTGGCCTAATCCTTGACCAACACTCATTTGGAGGTTGTTTATTTGATTTGTTAGGATCCTCTGGGTTGATGGAGCTGGGACCAGAAGCCGGCTCTGCTCCATTCAGTCTGGTTCCATAGGGTCCTCTCAGGGCATAGGCAAGAGGGTCAGTGGAGAGTTTAGGCAGAGAGTGGCCCCAACCCACAACCAAACAATGTCATGCTCTCCTTTGGTCCTTGGCCACCTGCAGGATGTAGACAGAAGAATACGGTATTCAGAATCAAAAGACCCTGGCCCTACCCCTGGCTCCATTTTTCTGCCCCGGTTTACCGAAGTATAATTTACATAACAGTAATCTTTTTTAGTTCAAGTTCTTTGAGGTTTGAAAGATGCATACAGTCATTCATCATCACAACAATCAAGGTAGAGAACAGCCCTGTCACCCCCAAATCCCTTTGTGCTTTTTATATTCATCTCCTCCCTGCAGCCCCCAGCTTCTGGCAACCCTTGATCTATTCTGTCTCTATAGTTTTGCCTTTTCTAGAAAGTCATATAAATGGAATCATACCAGATGTGGCCTTCTGAGTCTGGCTTCTTCCATTTAGCACAATGCATTTGAGATTTGTCCTGGTTGCATGATGCTTAGTGTCTGCAGGTCCTTGGGGAAGTTGCTTATATTTCAGCCTCAGTGTCTTCATCTATACAATGGGCATACCGCTTGCCTTGCATTGGCATCATTGTGGTGAGGAAGAAAGAATGTGCACAAATGTGCATCAGGTCAAGGGAAAAGCAAGTACATGAGGGAACTTGTTATTCTTGTTATGAGGTTACTTTTGAAGAGACTCTAGGTGCAAAGGCAATCCTAATTGAAGCACAACCCCCATGGAATCTTTGTCCCTCTGATGAGCAGGACAGGGTCTAGCATCACTGTTAAACTCTTCCCCAGCCAAGACTCTGCAGGCTGGTTCCAAGGCTCAAAATGTTGCAGGAAACACTTACCCAACAGGGACCATCACCAGGGGACGTAGATCTCTGGCTTGTTGCCTCCATCAGGCAACTTCGGAGGGGCTGGGGTAACCTGTGGATGAAACACTCTGATTTGCAAAACACTGCCATTAACACTGATAATAATTTATGCTAGTAATAGTGTTGTGGGAAAAAAATATGTTTATCTAACATGAGAAGCACCCAATGGTTCGACAAAAAGATAGGGCCTCTCTGGGCTCAAAATGCACGGGGTGGAGCGGGGAGCGTGAAATCCAGATTTGCACTTCCTTCTGAGTGCCGTGTGATTCTGAGCTACAGAACACATATGACCAACATATATCCCCCGGGCATTTCTGCCTGAATGTGCAACAGGAAAGGCCAGTCTTGGATCCTGCCCTCCCATCCAGCTGGCATGTGGGTGGCACCCAGCAAGACAGGTGCGGCCCAGAGGAGGCAAAACCTGGCCCGGGGTTCAGGAGATCTGGATGCCCTGTCTGGCCCTGCTATATTAATGGTGTGACTTCACCCTTGCTTCCTCACCCATGAATAAAAGGGGCTGTTGTAAGTCACCCCAAAGGAATCTCAAGTGACCCCCACGAGTGATAGAGCCTCTGACCCCCAGCTCCGAGCACTGAAGCAGGGACGGGGCACAGAAAGCAACCACCCTGAGCCTTCGAGTGAAACTCGTTCAGAGAAGCTCACTCTTTCCAGCGCTAGCTGAATAAGATTCCAATAAACATATTGCTGAAATGTTTGTTTCCGGGTGTCATTTTAGACTTCAAGTAGCTAAAACAGATCCGGCTCCTATATATAGACACTGCATTTGGTTGTGTTCTGGGAGGCTTTTATTACTACGTTCCCTGGCCAGCTCCCAGCTGAGCTTTTCCCTCAAGGGATCAGATTTTGGAATCAGAAAGTCAGAAAGGATCAGTGACCATATTAAGGGGTCTCTCTCCCTCCTCCGCTCTCTCCCCACTGTGGCTCTACACTGCAGGTGGACGCCAGCGTGGACTGGCTCCTCCCTTTGCCCAAAGACTCTTAATAATAATGATGACAATGCTGATGGAAACTGACCAGCCCCACTATGGCAGCAAATGCAAGCAAAACAGCCCTGACGTCCTGGGCTCAAAGGAAACATAGTATAATTTGGGTTGAAATGAAGTGCAGATTGTCACAAACAGCTCAGTCTTTAGATAAGAGGACCCCAGGACTCTCCGAGGATAGACGCAAAGAAAGGGGCCAGTAAGGGTGGGCTTTTTTGGTGGGGGGAGGTGAGTGGGTGGGTTCTGAATTTTACTCGTGAATTGTCCAGGGGAAAATAATGCTGCGAACAGAAAGGTGAATGAAGGAAGGTGGAGGTGGGGGTTGGAGGAAGAGCTGTAGGCAGGGAAGGAGGAAGGGACAAGGGTTTCCTTAAAGAAACAAGGTTGAACCCTGGCAATCTGACTTTTTGCAACGTGTCCGATCACTAAGAGTGAATCCCCCCACTGTGTGCCTTTTGTTTTCTGTGCCTAAAACTGAACCCCTGCCCCATTTTATAGTGTCTCCCTTCACCTGCCTCTCTGGATCCTTTATGTTTAACCATCATGGATCTAACTGCCTTCCTGGTCTCCATATTTTATGTGCCCCACCACCTCTTTCTTTTTTTTAATTCCTTTCTGTCTCATTCTTCACTCCTCTCTTCCCTGCTTTTCTTTTTCAGTCCTTTCTCCTCCCAGAGTCTTGTCTTTTCCCTTCGTTCCCCTCCCCTCCCCCTCCCATGTCTCTCCTTTCCTCTTCCACCCCCTCCCCCTCCCTCCTTTCCCCTTTCCTTCTGCCCTCCCTTCTCCCTCTTCCCCTCCTCCTTTCCCCTCGCCCCTTATGTCCTTCTCCCCTTCTCCCCTCTCTCCACGTCCCCACCTCCCCATCCCCTTTCTGTCTCCCTTCTCTTCCCTCCTTCCCCCTTCCCTCCCTCTCCCTCTCCGTCCTTGTTTATCTGTAAGCTCCAATTTCTTGCCTTATAGATTTACCTGCAGAACAAGACACCGCTCCTCTTGCAAAAACTGTTTAAGAAATCCATATCCTCTCCCTTCATTCCTTGGGCATTTCAGAAATGATATTCTTCCCCCAACTACCCCCGTCAAAATAAAATAAATTCAGCCAGCTCCTGCTGTGTGTCCTTAAATCCATTCCCTCCAGCTTCGCTGGTCTGAAAGCCTGTACCCTAGAAGGGGCCTCCTGCATTTGCTGGCAACCCTGCTCGAGTCTGATCGCCACAGATAGTGCTCTGGAGTGAAAAAAAGGGGGAAAAACCCTCTCGTTGGAGATTTCAAAACAGATCCTACCAGCTTTCAAATCTGTGCACTTGTGGAGTGGCAGGGCTTGGGGAAGAGGCGTAGGGGACTTGGGGTGCGGGTGTGTGTCATAAACAAATAAGCCACAGAATTTATACATATATATAACTGTGCGTTTCCTTTGGCATGTTTGGTGCCTTTCTCCCTGGCATCCAGGGTGGGTGCGAGTCTGCCTCCTCTCCTACTTTGGCTGGGGTCTGCTGTGTGAGAGCGTGTGTGATGGAATTGAGGAGGGGGTTGCTGTGTTTTTGATCTGATTCACTTGACAGATTATTTGAATCCAGCCCACCTTTCCGCACATGTCAAACAGATGGGATCATTGTTAAAGCCTTGTGAGAGCCGTGGCTGAGCGGTGGGTAAGGCAGGGAGGGGAAGAGAGGAGGGGGACCCGGGGGAGAGGGGGCACCTTCCAGTAGCTTTGTGTTTTCACACGTTGGAGCTGACAGGAGCCCTTCTTCTCCGTGGGGGGCGTCTGGGGGTCTGGGGCCGGTGAGGGGTGGGATGGGAAGGAGAGAGAGAGGTGGGGTGTTGGTGGGCAGGGTTATGATGTCACAGCAAAAGTTACAACAGGAGGAAAACACAGAAATGGTTCAACATTTTTTTTTAAACTTTGGGCTGCCAAGAGCTGAAGGAGAGTGGTGAGCAAAGGAATGAAGGGGAGAGAGAGAGAAACTAAACTGGAAGCTTGAGTTTTGTGTAGCTTCTTGAAACCTTATGAATGGATTACTAGCAGCTGAGAGCCAGGAGAGACCTATAGGGGATGCGAGATCATTCACACACTAGAAGGGGGAGAAAAGCACGGTGGAATTTCTCTTCCTTCCTGTGTTATCCCTCCTTCCTGAAATGAATGGTATGGAACCTTTTTCTGAGGGTCGTGGGGGCGGCATGAGGGAGGGGACGCTTCCTTCTACTGTTTCTTACCTGGGTGTCTTCCTTTCATTTAAACTAAGGTTCCTCTCCTTCCTTCTCTCCTTTCTTTCCTGGCTTCTCTCTCTGTCTCTGCCTGTCTCTGTCTCTCCCCTCTTTTTCTGCCTTTCTCTACAGTCTTCCCCCTCCTCCCTTCCAAAGACCCAGTCTTTACTGAGCTGCTTCAGGGGGAGGAAAAGGATTGTCAGAGAAGTGAAGGGAGACAGGGAAATGATAAGAGGAAACAGGACAGTCTAGGACCGAGGGGTTTCTCTTTAGTGATATCCACGTGCCTGAGTGGATATCTTGTTTGGGGACTTGCCCTGAGGCTTCCGTCGATGCTGCACAGGGAAACATGGCATGCCAGGGATGGGGTGCGTAGGATACAGCGTTCTGACAGCCCAGAAGTCAGTCATTAGCTAGGGTAGAGGAGTTTAGAAGACGCTGAGGAGACCCAAGGCAAAAGAGGCAGTGTGATCTTACTCCAAAGTGTGTGGGCTGCGTGTTTTATATGTAGGCAACACAAGCAATGATTTTAGAACTGTGATTTTTCCTGTTATTGAATGAAGAACCCAATAGATTTCTCTACCTGTTTTGTACTCACCTGTGGCCAAGCATCCTTACCTGTGTGGAGAATTCAGAACCATGCTGTGTATGTGTGTGTGTGCGTGTGCACGCGTGTGTGTATGCTTGCACTTGTGTTTAGGGGGTGGGACCCTCTGAGATAGCTTACATCTAGGCAAACATTATTATAGACGTTAAAATCATATTATTTACTTCCCCATTCTATCCATTCATTTCAAATCAAATAAAAAAATAGTTGTTTGAGTCTAGCTGTTTATTTTTGCGTATTACTTTTTTGAGCATCTCATTTGTTTATTTGCTCACTCAGCATGTGGTGACTTTTAGTAACTTCAGAGTGAGAAACTTTGGCGAGAACAAGAAGACCTACATAGTACAAATGCATGGCATTCCCATTGAATGCTTCTTACAGCAGGGTAATTGAGTCCTCCTTTCTCCTAATGCCTAATATAAAGTGAATTTGGGGTATTGTTCTTTCAAATCCCAAGTGATTGAAAGAAGAATGAAATATAGGAGGTACATGGCAAAACAAAAGAAAGAAATGCAAGTTGTCCCTGAAAGACTGGGGTGGGTTTATTAGGCATAAGCAGGTCTGTTCACAACACATGCGTGAGTCTGTGTGTGTGTGTGTGTGTGTGTGTGTGTGTGTGTGTGTGTGTGTGTGTGTGAGTGAGAAAGAGGGAGAGAGAGAATACACACAGAAAAGAGTGCTCCAAAACAGTATTGATTGTTGTCTATTGATTGTGTAGGCTGCGGCTGCTGAAAGAGAAAGCGGGAGATGTTTACTGGGGAAACCAAGAGTAGCGTCTGTCCCCTGTGCCTCAGTGAGGTGGGGAGGTTTTCAGGAGGAAGGAGGGGACACGGAGTAGGTGGAGAGATGCACCGGACTTATTAGCTTTGACATCATCATTGTCTTTAAATGAAACAAACAAGAAGATAATTACAGGCACAGAGAAAGGGAGAGGAGAGCGGGAAGGACCGGAGAGAACAGGTCCCCTGAAGGATAGCCTCTTCTTCTTGCTCTCTTTTCCATCTTCCCAGGGACCCACAAGACTCCCAGACGGTGAAGTCAAGGGCTCTGAGACTCATAAGGTTATTAGGACATCATCCTGGCACCCCAAAGGAGAACTTTACAGAGGCTTGCAGCACACCAACAAGTTGGAAGGGGATTAAAAAAAAACAACAAACCTTCAGCACTCAGCAACCCCAAGCACGGAGCTGAGGGAAACATTCTGACCTGCACAGGCAGACTGGAGGCTGGATGGGGAACTGGCTGAGGAGGACATCTGGAGAGTGAAGGTTAAGTACCAGCTGGGATTTTTGTGCCCCCAGATACTTTTTTGCTTTTTAAGATAATAAGCCTCAGATTCTGTGTCTCTGTCTATCAGCTCTTCTAGCAATTGGTTTGAAGGTGAATGTATTTTAGGTTAAGGACTACAAAGAGAAGGTAACTCCTAGGGAAGGGGGAAGGAGAAAGAAAAGAAAATCAGAGGATAAGATTCTTCTTAATGACTTCAGGTGGCGAGTGGTATGTGTTTGTGAGTGAGCGTGTGTTTGAGAGGACCTGGCTCGTGCCCATGTATCCTTCTAGTATCAGCGAGGGGAGGGGCTATTGAAGACGGGGGGTGGGGGAAAATAAAAAAAGAAAAAGAAGGAAACCTGAGCTCTCTGGAAGAAATGCAAAGGAAGCCAGAGAAATGAACTTCACTCTGCAAGGTCTAAACTAGAGCAAGGAGAGAGCGGTCCAGGGAGAAGGGTGAGGGAATCACATGCGGTAGGTGAGGTACTGGGGCCACACAGGTAGCCAGAAGAGGTACGCTTTCTGGGGCTGCTTGAAAAAGTTTGGCCTGTGAACAAAACAGTTTGCCTGGTGACTGAGAACCCACTGCTAGCCGTTTCTTTCTCTTCTCCCCATCATCCCAGTGTGGTACCCAGAAGTTGACTTCTGGTTCTATATAAAGTGCTGGGGGAGGTATGATGTGCTTCAAGATCCTGAGAATAAGCCTGGTGATTCTGGCTGGGTGGGCGCTCGGTGCTGACGGCTCGGAGCTGGGCTGGACACGCAAGAGATCCTTGGCACAGAGAGGACACCTGAATCAGGTGCTGTCGGAAGGAGAGCGCTGTTGGCTGGGGGCCAAGGTTCGAAGGCCCAGAGCTGCTCCTCAGCATCACCTCTTTGGGGTCTACCCCAGCAGGGCTGGCAGCTACCTGAGGCCCTACCCAGCGGGGGAGCAGGGAGCGCACCACGCGGGACGCAGTAAGCCAGACACCAAGGGGATGGCTGTGAGCTCTGTTCCCCCAGACCTGACTGGCAGTGCAGGCGAGAGGAGTGAGGCTGAGCAGCCAGCTGTCCCGTGGGTAGGGGATGGTCCTATTGGGCAAATGGAGCTACTGGGAGATGATGACACTTATCTTGGCGCTCGAGGATCCAAGGAGCCTCTAGGTGAGGCTGGGACTCAGGAACGCTCGGCCACGGCTGCCGCCATCATCTCCACCTTTCCTCGCCCGAAGGAACCTGGACCAGAGACTCAAAGGAAGGGCGGAACCAAGACCAGGCGGCGTCGCCAGGTGGCGAACGGGCAGGCAAGGGGCGTTCGGGGAGACCCCAGTGTTGCTCCCCGGCACTTCCAACCTTGGCCTAAGCATCTCCCGTCGCACGGGGTCAGAACCAGTCCTTCGGAGGGCAGCATCCAGAACGGTGGAGGGGACCCCTACTGGGAAGCAGAGACCTTTGGCCCCCAAGGAGGACTGCCTGTCTTGTACTTCTCTGGGAGGCGGGAGCGGCTGCTGCTGCGTCCAGAAGTGCTGGCTGACACTCCCCGGGAGGCGTTCACAGTGGAAGCCTGGGTGAAACCGGAGGGAGGACAGAACAGCCCAGCCATCATTGCAGGTAATCACCCACTCTTGGGCTTTCCGTAGTCTGCGGGGTGAGGCTGGCTTCATTTTTTTTTTTTTTTTTTTTTTTTGCTGAGGGTATACATAGGGGGCAAGGAATGGAAGAGGGGAGAACAAGAGAGTCAGGAAGAGCTAGCCAGGCAGAGAGGGGGAAGGGCCTTTATTCAGCTGCGCAGCAGGATCCCAGACATCGTCTACGTTAATGACTCCATAACCACAAGAGCATTTGTCCCTTGTATTGATCTCTTGTGGTTCTATACGTTGTTCTGGCACTCAGGAGACCTCCAGCGCATTCTCTTACCCCTCTTTAAAGGGGAAGAGCGCTGGTTCTTTGTCAATGGAGGAGAGGTGTCACACTCCATTTCTCATCATCCAGTGTGAGATACCCAGGCAACTCTGAAACTACACAAAAGTGTAAAGACCTGGGTGGTGAGTCATGCCTGGGCTGGGCCAGGCAGCCAGGTACATAGCCAATGGGTCCTGACTGGTTCCCTTTGCTTTGAGCAGCCCTTGGAACTCAGCAGAAAGCTACTATCTTGTCCAGATCCTGGAGTCCCCTTTGCTTTGTCCTCACAGTCATGTGTCCAGCCTAGGAATAGCAGGGTCTACTGGAAAAGGTGGGCACTCGCAAACCAGGACCCTGATTTCTAGCCCTGGCTATTGTAAAAGGGACCTAAAAATGCACCCTGTATAACTATGGTTTTCATCTGGGCAGTGTCTGGGAAACTCCTCACATTTATTTTCCGTGATATACAGAGCTTGGCTTTCATGGAAAGTCACCCAGAAGGACAAAGAAAAGAGTGGGGTTCGGAACGGCTGTCTCCCTTGCCTTACTGGGGCAGGGTGGGGGATTGGTTTCAAGCAAGGTCGGGGGAGAGGTTAAAAGCGATCCTCCGTCATTCCATGTCTCATTACCCCTTTGGATTCCCCCATGACAGAACCGCACACCAGGCCAGACACCTGGTGGAACCATTTTAATCTTATCATTTCGGATTATCCACAGCACCCTTTGATGTTTGCCAGTCCCATGACGTTGATGGGGAAACCTAAGTGGTGAGAGGTGTCTCAGAGGCAGACTGGCAGTGGAACTCCTGAGCCCCTTAAGTGCTTGACAGCTCCCTGTATTGAAGACTCCTCAGGTTGCTGGATGCCTGCAAATAAGTTTCAGGCTAGAGAGCGAAATCTAGAAGGAGGGAGCCTCTCGCAGTGGGGTGTTGCTGGGACATCCCTTCCGGACATGCTGGCTCCCCTCTTTGGCTGCAATTTCTCTTTTGGAAGCTGGGATTCCCAGACACTGAGAGCTCGAGAGTCTTGTGGTTTTGCTTTATTTTATTTTGAGGTGGGAGAAGGGGTGAAGGGAGGGGATAGGGAAAGGGCTGGGCTGTAAGGTAGGTGGGGGCAGAGAAGGAGTGGAAGGAAATCCCTATTCCAGGGCCAGGTGGAAGGAATAATGAGATGATTATCTGATCAGAGTTGGCAGCTTCACAGTTTTTCCCAGATGACATCTTCTTGCTGCCTAATCTCGCTTCCTAGTACCCATCTGCCAGGGGAACTGTGTGCTTGCAGTCTAGACCAGGACCCGCGACTCTGCATATCCCCCCTCTTGCAGTTCCCTGGCTCTGAAGAGTCAGAGAAGGATCCAGCAGGAATAAAGGAGGGAGGCTCTGAGAGACTATTGCTTTGAGTTGTTAAAACCCAAACCTGAGGAACGGATTCTGGACAGCGGGTACCTGAGCCTGGTCCTGTCCCTTCCATGTCCTCCTGTCTCCTACTCTGCAGAGAGGAGAACAGGGTCATGACTGGATTCAGTTACAGCCTTCCTTGATACATCTCCCCCCCCGCCCCCCTGTGCCCACCTGTCCACCGCCACCCACCGTCCCTCCACCTTGCACGGCACACACACTCAAATCCTTCTTCAAAGTGCCCATCTGAACTCTCGTAACCTCCTAAGCATGTAAAATTAGGCAGGAAATCTTTTGCAGACAGTCTAGCTTCTGAGGTGTCTTTCTCTCCAAATCAAAGTGTCCTGTTCCCCGTGGTGTCCTGGTATTTCCCCTGTAGGTCCACACTGGGAAGGCAGAGGGCAGGGACTACTCAGATCTCTCTCCTCTCCACCTCCCATGCTGTATCTTTCTTCAGATTTGTGCACATCAGAAAATATTCGGGAAAGATTTAGGGTAACAGTCTGGGAGAGATGGGGGCTGGGAACAAGGCCTTCATTCTTCAGGATTCTAGCAGCCGGCTTCCCGAGGACATAGGCATCCTTGTCTACTCTTAGTGCCCAGCTCCGTACGCATCCCCTGGGGGCCCTAGGGCCGAGAACCACGAGGTGGCCAAGGGTGGCCCCCTCAGGAATAAAGTTCTCTGATTCACTAATTTACTCACTCCTACAACAGATCAGCCCATCTTCCCTCTCTAACCCTAGCACTGGTCCTTTTAGCTGGTCCCTGCCTGCTCCTGGGGTGGGTGGCTTTCTCTTGTGCAGAATGACAACAATTGAATTGTGGTCCTGGGAGCTAAATACTGTCCAACCGTGGAAGTTCCGAGGATAATCCGAGTGCTGCAAGACTTGGCTCCCACACTCTTTTCCAACAGCCCTCAAACCTCAGCTTCTGCTTACTTCGTAAGTTTGCCGGTTCTCAATCTACCAAACTTGGGGCATTTTCTCAGCAGAAATATCAAGTGATTCAGTGGCACCAGCCCCTGCAGAGGGATCCCCTGGAGATGGGAGGCCTCGGGGAATACTTCCCACGTGGGGCACTAGGTGGCAGTGTTACTTCATGCACAGGAGAGTAGGCGGCGCCTTGGAAGCCACGTACTGGGAAACGCGTCTGGTTTCTTGGAGGGCTGTCCCTGCCCCTCTGGGAGGTATTTAATCATCCCCTCCCAGAGCGATGTTGGTAGGCATCCCTTAGGATCAGCTTCACACAAGTCTTTTGCAAGGCCTATGTGAAAGGGCTAAAGTGTCATTTTTGGGGGCGGTTGTGACTAATCGGCACTTGTAGCAACTGGTAAGGAAAACAAAATCAACTCGAGTTGCCTCCCTCCCCCCGCCCCCGACTCCCACATTCTTCCAAAACAGGAAGTTGGATTCCACATGGATTGCTGGAATACTTTCATTTAGGGCCGAGGGCAGTGCGAGCCTCACAGACTGAGGGGCTAAGGTCCTCTCAGGCCGGTAGAGGGGGAGTGATGTTGTTGGGGTCCCTCCCCGCAAGTTAGACCTTTCGAAGCTGCCAGTTTCCTGGAGCTCTGCCGCTGGGCAGCTGGGGCCCCAAAAAGGGCTGTGTGGGAGAGTGCTCCTGTGTAGGGGCCTCCATAAAGGTAACTACCCAGGAGCCTGGCAGTTCAGGGATTTGTGGCCACCGAGGAGTGGCCTGAGGTCAGGAGCCCATTTGGATGGGCTGCTGGAAGTCAGCGGTGGACGTAAGCCAAATTCTGTCCCATCCTCGTGTGAAATCTTTAAGCTTCCGCACCCAACCCTGAAACCATCCTGTATCCCTTCTTCTCAACTTCCTTTCCTCTCCTTCAACCCCAGTGTACACAGAAGAGGAAATTTTAATAGGTTCCTCCTCACCCATAATTGATTTCAAATGTTCCCTGACGTTGCCCAGCTGAGTAACCACCTGCATCTCCAAGGGGCGGGAGACTGAGTCAGTAAGTCCGCGGCAGAACTGGAGCCCAAGCCCACGTTTCTTCATTCAACAAATATTTATTGAGTCCCTTGCCGTGCAGAGCAGGGTAAGGCTCTGTGGGGAGGGATACAAAGATGTCTAAGAAACGGCCCCTGACTTGAAGATGAGTTTTCCTTCTCAGAGGATCCAAGTTTCAGGGCACATCCCAGGGCAGGATCTGCGAGTCAGACAGACCTGGAATCAGATCTCATCCGACACTTGCCGGTGCTGCGAGCTGTGGCAGTCATAAACTTTTCTGAGCTTCGGTTTCTTCAGGTGGAGAAGGGAGATGACATCCTGCAGAGCTGTTACAATGTTTAAATAAGCCACGTATGTACAGTGTGCAACACAGGCTTGACCATGGAGTTTATCTATGAAGTGGTGTTAACAGCGGGAAGCGACCGTTGCTAAGAAGGGTGTGTTAACCTTCTCATCTTTGGTGCTAACCCACTGACCTGTAAGCTTTCCTTAGGTGGGATATTAACTTAAAATTCTTAGGAATTTAGTTTGTTAATCTGTAAAAATAGGAATGGTGGTAAATAGGATTTTTCACCAGATGGGCTCAAGATGATTGAGAAGACTGTAGAATCAGTGGCTTGAAAAGACTCAATTAAAAAAAATTATTCTTTTTAGCCTGGGCAGCACTAGTTAATAAATTAGACAATGGTACTAAGGCTTTTTGGGGGGTCACACACCCTTTTGAGAATATGATGGAAGCTATGCTCACTTTCCAGAAAAATGTCCATGTCACGTAGTTCACAGAATGTTCAGAGCTCTCTGGATGTCCTGGTGGCCAGCATCTGCTGACCTTATTTAAGGGATATTGATAGCTTTTTTGTTTTGAATGACACCTGAGCAATGAGATTTCACAGGATGCTGCCACAGGAAGGGAGCGGTACCCTCAGGGTGAGGAGTTTTGTTGATGTGGAGTGTGGAGCTTCATGGAAGGTGGATTTACAGACATGAAAGTATCTACGTAGATGTCAAGAGAATTTAAAAATACGGCCATGTGTGCTGTCTGCCCCTTTATCCAGCAGGAGTCAATGACAGGTGAAGAGCCATGTCCCTCCCTTTCCCAGGGCTCCTCTCAAGCTGAGGTTTCCATGACCCACCTCCTCAGCTTCCTCTTCCTATATGGCAGCCATGGTCAAGGTCAGAATGTTTGCCCTCATGGGACCCTGGAGGACTGCCTGCTTCATTCCACACTGTAGTCCTGCTCTCTGCAACCTAGACATGCAGTGAAGTCCTAGCAGCCCTGCTGTTGGCATGAAAGAACCATGGATGTGAGGTCGTTGGTCTCTGGAGGAGGGTTTGCCTGCCGTCATGGGATTGAGATCCTTAAGTCTGCCTGTGTGGACAGGGCACATGCCCTGATGGTTGTAAGGCGGCATCTGTGTATAGAAGAGTTTTTCTCATGTGGCTCTGTGGCCCTCCAGAAGAGAGGCAACGTCTGATTTAGAAGCAAAACAGACCGGCTCTCTGCCCCCTCCTTTCACAGCTCACTGCCCCTTGTCCATGGGGCCTTCCCGATTCCCTACATGAAGTGATTTCCTCCACTCCTCTGCTTCCACAGCTCTTTACGTGTGGTTCCCCGGGGCGTACATTGCTTCCTGCCTCATTAGTTCTCTATGAGTCTCATTTTTATCTACTGAAAGTCCCCCAGGAGCCAAGTGCATATCTGATTCACTTTTTTTTAATGCCACGTTTACTATTGAAATGAGGTTGTTGCTGTTTTTAATGGAGGTACTAGGGACTGAACCCAGGACCTTGTGCACACTAAGCACACACTCTACCGGTGAGCTACACCCTCCCCTTGATTCACTTTTGTCATCCCAAAACATCTAGCGCCGTGTTAGACCCTCAGGTATGTTTGTAGAACAGATAAAGCAGACATTTAGATTGATGCTGCCCATTAGGGATGAGAAAAGGGTGAAGAAACTTTCTGCAACTGGAGGCTTTTTGTGGGGAACCAGGGCAATGACTTTCAAATCCTGCTTTGGCTGCTTGCAGACGCAACTCAGGGGTTTTTGAGGGGAACTGCTGGGCACAGGGCTCCCCACCCACCTTCCAGAGGAGCAGCCCCTTCTTATCTGTTTCATGTGAAGAAAGAGTATAGTTACTTCTAGAAAGTTTAAACCCCACAACTCTAGAGCCTAGGCTGGTATACTGTGGCCCATGGGCTATACCTGGTCCAAAGCTGAAGGCTGTTTTTATAAATAAAGTTTTATTGGAACCCACCACACCCATTTGATTATGTGTTCTCCGTGGCCGGTTCCACTTCCACCCTGAATGGCAGAGTTGAGTAGTTGCAACAGAGACTGCAGGGAACTGCTTACATATGGACTTTTTTCAGTAGTAAATGCTTCAGTACTACATGGCCCATGGTTGTCTGAATCTGAGGACGTGGAACCCAGATGCAGAGGGGCTGCATATAAGGAGGGCCGGCTGTAAGTTATACGTGGATTTTTGACTGTGCGGAGTGCTGGTGCCCCTAGTTTTTGAGTGATTCAGCTGTATTTTCTTTTTTTTTTTTTTAATGGCATATTGAGATAAAACTTAAGTACCATAAATTCCACCTGTTTAAACTGTACAATGAATGTTTTTTAGAATATTTACAGAGCTGTGCAACTGTCACTGCAATCCGTTCTAATTTTAGAACATTTTCGTTCTACCCAAAAGAAACACCTTCCCCATTTGCAGTCACTGCTCATTTCCCTTCCCTCTTTCCTGTATCCACACCAGCCAGGGGCAACCACTAATTTATTTTCTGTCTCTGTAGATTTGGCCATTCTGGCCATTTCATATAACATGTGGTCTTGTGAATCTGGTTCTTTCCCTTGAGGCTCGCCATGCTTTAGTGTGTTTCAGTGCTTCCTGCCTCTTTATTGCCGAGTCACATTCTATAGGTATGTCACATTTTGTCTATTCATTCTTGAGCTGATGGACATTTTGGTGGCTTCCACTTTCTGGCTGTTATGAACAGTGCTTCTATGAACACTGTGCACAAGTGGACTTATAGTTTTAGTTCTTTTGAGTCGGTGCCTAGGAGTGGAATTGCACATGGTAATTCTATGTTGAACATTTTGAGGCACTGCCAGACTGTTTTCCAAAGAGGCTGCACCATTTTGCAATCCCCAGCAATGTAGGAGTGTTTGGTTTTATATTTTTGAGCCCCCAAAATGAAAAGGGCTTCTGTGGCCTCACTGAAGGCTAGGGCTGGGCCACTGCTTACATCTGATAGCACCTGAGTGGTCTCTGAGAAACAATGAGCGGAGACACCTGGACTTCTGTGCTGAGGCCCCGCAGTCGCGGGCAGCCCTTCCTGGTTGAGGCGGGGGTTGTCATCAGGCTCCTCCTCCAGCGGCTTGAGGGCCCACTGAGATGGCCTTTTCCCCCCCGAACCTCTGCACAGTGGGAATTCTCCTTTGGCCTGAATGGCATTACCTTCTATGACTTTCCACCTACGTGAGCCCAAAATGACACATGTATGGGGAACACTCAGGCCCTCAGAAGTCACAGTGCATCAGGTTCTGATGCAGCAGCACCTTTAGGGAAAAAAGGAGAGAAACAGAGGGCAGAAGGGAAAATTAAGCCCACATAGCTCCCCTGTAATGCCCTGAATTGTTCCCTGGATTCCAGCTCAGGTGTTGCCTTCTCCCAGTGGCCCACTCTGTTCAGGGCCTGGTGTCTGACTCACAAAGGTGAGATCTGGGATTCTGGAGTCATCCAGGTGTCCGGGGTGCAGGTCGGGGAAGGAGAGTCGCTTCCAGGCAGTAGCACGGAGGGGCTTCGTCCTCCTGCTCACGCGGCAGCTTCTCTGCCCGACACTGGTTATCACCCTCCCTGTCCCCATCGCAGCCTTCACTTACTGCCTCTCTTCTTGGTGTCCACAATCTCAGGGAGACAGTACAGTGGGGAGGGGTCTTGACCGATCCAGGTGGCACCATTGGCTGCTCCCTGCATCTTCTGTTGGCTGAGCGTTCTCTCTCAGTTCTCAGGGATGAGATGGAAACCCACGGGCACTCTCGGTGTAGTTCTTGGGTGGAACACAGGTTGTCCAGTTGGAAATATTCAGGAGTGATGGAGCAGAGCTGAAAAGTAGGGATCACCTTTGGCAGCCTGAGTAAATTCACCCATTTGCCCATCACCGGCAACGCTTTGTCCTTCTTCACCCCCTGCTTCCTCCTTCGTGCTCGATTTTATTGTTCCTCTGGGGCTGCCCATCTGAGTCATTCAGGATGTGTGTGCCAGGAGGCCTGGCTCCTTCTTGTTCCCGTCCTAGTCCATGCCTTGAGGAGGCCAAATAAACAGGAGGGGGAAGCGGCACATTAGTCTGGAGTCTGGGCCTGAACATCCCTTAACTTCAGTTCCTTATGCCATAAACAAGTGCATAAATTCCATGCTTCTGTGCTCCAGTTCATGGAATTAGGTTACTCCAGGGGCCCATCAAATCCCTTTCTGCCCACACTATACACCCCATGACCCTAGCACCTTCTAGAAAGCATATCTCTAGTTTGTGTCCAAAAGAATAAAAGCATCCCCTCCTTCTCATGTTCATTACCTGCGTTAAAATAATCCTACTCTTCGGATTTTTAAAAAGAGAACATCCAGGAAATAAAGCCCAGTGGGCAAACAAAACCATCCCAATTCTCTTTATGAGTCAGAAGTGAGTGGCGGAGAAACGTGGTTCTGCCCGAATATACAATATGGTCACTGGAACCCAAAGGCTCCAAGCATTTTGAAGTTGAAGCTTTGCCATGGCAACCAGTTGGGATGTCAAGACCAGTAATTATGGCTCATTTCTGGATTGGAAGTCCAGTTGCTGATCAGAGGGAAAGTCATAGAGCTTAAAAGTTAATCAATCAGTTGGTGAGTCATCGTTCAAACAGTGACTCAGCATTTGCTAACTTTCATACCAGTAATTGCAGTACATTTTGGGCAGGTTAGACAAGAAATACAATTTTTTTTATTTTGTTTGTTCATTCATCCATTCGTTTATTCATTCATTCAACATTTACTGAATTTCTACTAGGTGAAGCATCAGACATTTAGTCACATGTTGGGGAATCAAGAATGAGTAAAGCAGGGGCTGTGCCTGGTAGATGCTCACTGTCCAGTGGGAGCTGAACTGTAACTGGACCATCACAGCCCGAACACTGGAAGGGTCAGTCCTGCCTCGATGAGCCACAGAATTCCTTGAGGCTAGAGAAGGAGAGCTGGTAACCAGAGAGACGGAAGGAAACCCGGGATGCAGCAGAACTGGGGAAAAGAGAAAAGGATGGAGTTATCAAAGTGTCGGATGGCACAGGAGCACCCACTAAGCCAGCAGGCCGAAAGTGGGCTCACTGGGTGCAGCAGTTAGGAAATCACCAGAGACTTCAGAGAGAGCAGTTTCACTCTGGAGTTGGGGACTAGGAGGGGACCCCACATCACAATGAGTGGAGATACAAATGAGATGAGGGGCAGTGATGACTGGGTGCAGGGTCTCGCGCACTCTGCACAGACAGCGACTATGAGGGGAAGGGGCAGAAGTCAGAAGTAGACAAGGGTTCAGAGAGGTTTTGTTTTAAGGTAAGAGAGAGTCAAGACTCAAGGTTGTGTAATAAAGCCCTAGTAATCTAAAGCAGGAGACAGCATAAACACACAGGAAAATAATACAGGATGAAGTAGCAGAAATGGAAAGCATGCACATGCAAGATCCTTTGTTTCAAGAAATGATTGAAGGGATTTTTATTTGACAAATACTTATATAGAGCTTACTTGTGCCAGGCACGATGGTTGTCATTTTGAAAATGTAAATTCACATATTCCTCAGAACAACTCGAGGAAGTGGATGGAGAAGCTGGAGCACAGAGAGGGACAGGACGCTGTCTAGCGTCACACAGCTGCTCGTGCAGCATCAAGATTTGAACCTGAGCGCTGTGTCCCTAGAGCGCATGCTCTCATCCACCACGCGAAGCTGTCCCTAATTTTTATGGCAGGAGCAGCAAGGAGCAAAGGGCCCTAACCTTCCTTAGCTGAACCCTTCTACGTCGGCCTCACTCCTTCTCCTGTTTCTTTGATCTCAGCAAAATTCTCTTTCCACACAGGCCAGAACCCTGGGTTCTTGTCCTTCGTCAATACCCCTCACCCCTACCTCCCTCGACATCACATAGAACACCAGGAACCAGTCACCAAATCTTGTCTGTTTTACCTCAACAGTATATTTTAGACCTGTCCTAGTCACACTAATTCTGTGTGTCTCTCACCAGAGAGACCAATTTATTCTTCAGCTAACTGACTGCACCAAAGGGAGCTTCGTCAAATACCAAGTGGCTCAAATCACTTTCCAGCCTGAAACCATCCATGGGCGCTCAGGATAAAGGTCCACTTCTCTAATGCAGTATGGGAGCCTACTTACGTCCTCAGGCCCATCACTGCTCTGTGGGGGGGATGCGCGCTCACACACCCATCCATGCACAGGTGCACCCTTGTGTGCATGCACACTGACACATCACAGTCACTCATTCCCTCACACAGTCACACACATTCAAAACCACACTCACATGTGCACACGTGCGCACACACACCCACACCAAAGTTCTAGCAACACCAAATAACATCGACACAGATATACCACTTTCCCCCCAGCCTCTGGCCCTTTGCACTTTTTCTCCTAACAAGAAACCATTCCCCAAATCCACATTCACTGAACTTAACTCCTAGTCACTAAAAACCTAGAGTTAAAGACATCTCTTCCAGAACATCTTCCTTGGTCTCACTGATACAGTCTCACTGTTGTAGGTTTGTTCTCCAATGAATTCTCCTGATACCCTGTACTCAACCTGATCAAGACACTGAGGTCAACTTCCCACAATTCTCATCTTACTTTCTATTCATTCAACAGCTGCTCTTTGAGCTCCTGCTGTGTACCATGCGCTGTGTTGGGGCCGATGTTAAACAGACAGGCTCGACCCTGTTGCCACATCATTTCTCGTCTAGGCTAATCCCCCCACTGTGCTGTAAGCTGTCGAGGCCAGTGCTGTACTCTGTTCATTGCTATACCCACAGCACCTAGTGCATTAACAGCACTGGTAGCAAAGAAAACTCATCTAATCAATATTTGATAAGTCAATGAATGAATGAGTGAATAAACAAAGGGCAAGATTTTATCTTACTAATTGTGAAGGGAATTTTTCTATTTGAAAGTAAGCACAGAAAGACATGGTGATCCTTAAATCCTATTGCTTTGGAAGATGGCTAAGAGGTTTGAAATTCGCTCAGTAATAACTGGAGGTGATGGGCACCCTTATCTTCCACTCACCTCTTCCTCAGCCCCCCGGATCTATCCATACTTGATGATACTGACCAAGAACGAGTCTCCTACAAAAATTGGTTGCAACTTGCTTTAACTGTGGATATTTCTAAATTTTCAGAAATAATCTCTTCTGTTTATTTGCTTCTTCTGGTTTGTACATATCATCTCTTTCTCCTTTTCCCCTAGAACTTTGGTCCGTGTATCCATCTGTTCACATTATTCCTTGTGGGAGAGAGAGGAGAGAATGTACCTAGAGAAATTTAATCTTGCCAATCCAAAGAAGAGGCTAACAGGGGGCCTGAAAACTTTCCTTAGGTTCCAGGTCTTTCCAACCTTTGCTCCTTCTCTGGTCTTCTCAAAATCTGGTTATTACAAAGGTTTTTTTTTTTTTTTTTTTTTTTTTTCCTGGGGGTGGTAGTGAAATTCTTTTAACATAAAACCCTTACAGGAAGTACCCAACTCAATTTATTTTTTAATCTGTTCACTTACTTACTAACTTATTTATTCAGCAGATGTTTATTGAGCACAAAGTAGTGTATGCTGGGACTACCTGCTCTCAAGGAGTTTATAATACCATTAGAGAGAGAAGGCCTATATACGTTAAAATAATAATATGAACAATGACTAGTAATATTGAGTGCTTGTTGTGTGCCAAGCACTGTTTTTCATTATTTTACATATGAGAATTTATTTATCTTCCTCCAAACCATGTAAGTTAGATATCATTATTATCTCCATTTCATGGATGAGGAAAAATGAGATAGAAGGAATTGTTCAATGTTGCTCAAGGTTGTAGAGTCATTAAGTTTGGTTGGTCTAGAGGATCTCACTCCACAGTCTCCTCTATTAATTGAATAGTGTTAACCAACTTTTTGATTCTCAGCTGGCGGCTGGACTGGTCCCCCTTCGCCATTTGTGGGTCCGGATCAAGGCCTTGGAATCCAAGGGTGTTGGGAGTGAGGCAGAGTTGTCATGCATGGGAGATGTGATGAGGACCCTAAAAGCATTGACCGCCGTCTGAACAGCACACTGGAACTCCAGCTTGGCTATCCAGGCAGTTTTCTCTGGCCCTTGTGGATTACTTTTGCAGGGAGGAAATAGCTAACCACCTAGGCAGTCAGTAAATGAATGCCTAAAGCTCTGTTGCTTTTTGCTGCAATGTTCAAAGAAGCTTCCTTAGGAAGGAGGCTCCTGCTGCCCCAGATTGATTTCAGGCCAATGGCAATGCCGGACCTGTTTCTCTGTAGTTCTGGATGTCACACTGGCCCAAGCCCCTTGCTTTCTAGACTTTTCCAAAAGGTGCAAAATTCCTTTAAATAACTTCCAGGACATATAGAAATGGAAATGATCAATTCACTATTTACTAGGTAACTTATTTTTGTCTTCATAGGATCATAATTATTTTAATTTTCTAATGTTATTATTACAATTTTCTAACAAACTAATTTATGTAGGTTACCTTCTGCCATATCTTATCTTTTGCTACTTAAAACCCTTCAGTGGCTCCTGATTGGTCATCCAGAATGTAAAGTTAAAACTGGTTAACTCTTTCTTTTTTCTTTAATTGAAGTATAGTCAGTTTACAATGTTGTGTCAGTTTCTGGTGTACAGCACAATACTTCAGTCATACAGAAAGATGCATATATTTGTTTACATATTATTTTTCACCATAGGTTACTACAAGATATTGAATATAGTTCCCACCATCTTCTCCCCTGGTAACCATAAGTTTGTTTTCTGTGTCTGTTAAGTCTGTTTCTGTTTTGTAAATAATTTTTTTTGTCTCTCTCTCTATTTTTAGATTCCACATATGAGTGATATCATATGGTAATTTTCTTTCTCTTTCTGGCGTACTTCACTTAGGATGACAATCTCCAGGTTCATCCATGTTGCTGCAAATGGCATTATTTTATTCTTTTGTATGGCTGAGTAGTATTCCATTGTATAAATATACCACAGCTTCTTTATCCAGTCATCTGTCGATGGACATTTAGGTTGCTTCCATGTCTTGGCTATTCTAAACAGTGCTGCTATGAACATTGGGGTGCATGTGTCTTTTTAAATTAAGTTTCCCTCTGGATATATGCCCAGGAGTGGGATTGCTGGATGTTAAGTCTAATTTTAGGTTTTTGAGGAATCTCCATACTGTTTTCCATAATGGCTGCACCAGACCACATTTCCACCAACAGTATAAGAGGGTTCCCTTTTCTCCACAGCCTCTCCAGCATTTACCATTTGTGATCTTTTGAATGTTAGCCATTCTGACTGGTGTGAGGTGATACCTCGTTGTAGTTTTGATTTGCATTTCTCTGATAATTAATGATATTAAGCATTTTTTCATGTGACTATTAGCCATTCATATATGCCTTCATTGGAGAATTGCTTGTTTAAAACTGGTTAACTCTTGTTTAATGTCCTTTATGATCCATTCCAACCAACATATCTGATTTTAATTTTACCAGTGCTCTACGTGCAGTGTATAAATTCTTAATTATTTTACTCAACAAATATTTACTGAGTGTCTAATATATGTCAGGCTTCATTCTAGGTACTGGAGATAAAGCAGAAAACAAGATAAAAATAACTATAATTAATAACAGCTTACAGTTTTTAGCATTTACTACAATTAGGCTTTACCTATATTAATGAATTTGATCATCAAATGAAGTAGGTACTATTATTAGTTCCATTTTATAGATGAGCAAATGGACTCAGAGAGGTTGTTTATTGCAGGAACTATGTCAAATGTAAAAATTCAGAAACCCTTTGCCTATAAATCTGCACTTATAAAAACAAGCACATATTTGTTATTTTATAAAATTTAGGTAAAAATATATAAATTGTTTTAGAATTTACATTTTTTTTAATAAATAAGCTGCAGACACCTTCCTATGTCCTGAAATATTCTTCTAAAATGTGATTTTTCTTTATTTAATTTTTAAAAAAATTTTAATTTTTTAAATTCACTTTTTTAAAAACTAAAACAAAAACAAAAACAGTTTACCCATTTCTCCCCCCATGCAGATCCCCAACTCTGGCAACCACCAATCTGTTCTCTGTATCTATAAACTTTTTTTTGTTTCTTTGCTTTTTTCCTTTTATTCCTATATATATATTTAGATTCCTCATATAAGAGAGATCATACAATATTTTTCTTTCTCTGTCTGACTTATTTCACTTGGCATTTTAGCTGTCAGGATCTATCCATGTGGTTGCAAGGGGCAAGATTTCATTCTTTTTCATGGCCAAGTAGTATTCCATTGTATATATCACAATTTCTTGATCCACTCATCTACTGATGAACACTTAAGTTGTTTACATATCTTGGCTATTATAAATAATGCTGCCATGAATGGAGGAATGCATATATCTTTTCAAAATAATGTTTTCATTTTCTTTGGATAGATACCCAGAAGTAGAATTGCTGGATCATCTGGTAGTTCTATTTTTAATTTTTTGAGGAAGCTCCATGCTGTTTTCCATAGTGGCTGCACCAATTTACATTCCCACCAAAAGTGCATAGGGATTCCCTTTTCTTCACATCCTCACCAACACTTATCTCTTGTCTTTTTGATAATAGTCATTCTGACAAGTGTGAGGTGATATCTCATTGTAGCATGGATTTCCGTATCCCTGATGATTACTGATGTACAGCATCTTTTTAGTACCTGTTGCCCATCTGTATATCTTCATTTGAAAGGTCTATTAAGAGTCCCTGCTCATATTTTAGTCAGACTGGATTTTTTTTTGCTATTGAATTGTATGAGTTCTTTATATGTTCTTGATATTAGCCTCATCAGATATAAGATTTGCAAATATTTTCACTATTCAGTAGGTTGCCTTTTCATTTTGTTGATGGTTTCCTTTGCTGATTGATGCAGCCCCACTTGTTTATTTTTGTTCTTGTTTTTGCTTTTGGTGTCAGATCCAAAAAAAATCTTTGCCAAGACCTATGTCAAGGAGTTTTATACCATTGTGTCCAGAAAAAATGTGTGATATGATTTCAGCTTTCTTAAATGTTTTAAGACTTGTTTTGTGGTCTAATATATGATCTATCTTGGAGAATGTCCCATGTGCACTTGAGAAGAATGTATTCTATTGCTTTTGATTTTTTTAAAACTTTTTTTTATTGATTTATACTCATTTTACAATGTTGTGTCAAATTCCAGTGTACAGCACAATTTTTCAGTTATACATGAACATATGTATATTAATTGTCACATTCCTTTCTCTGTGAGCTACCATAAGATCTTGTATATATTTCCCTGTGCTATACAGTATAATCTTGTTTATCTATTCTACAATTTTGAAATCCCAGTCTATCTCTTCCTACCCTCCACCCCCTTGGCAACCACAAGTCTGTATTCTATGTCTATGAGTCTATTTCTGTTCTGTATTTATGCTTTGTTTGTTTGTTTGTTTTTTAGATTCCACATATGAGCGATCTCATATGTGTTTTTCTTTCTCTTTCTGGCTTACTTCACTTAGAATGATATTCTCCAGGAGCAACCATGTTGCTGCAAATGGCATTATGTTGTCAGTTTTTATGGCTGAGTAGTATTCCATTGTATAAATGTACCACATCTTCTTTATCCAGTCACCTGTTGATGGACTGTTTCCATGTCTTGGCTATTGTAAATAATGCTGCTGTGAACATTGGGGTGCAGGTGCTTTTGAATGGAATGTTCTGTATATATTGGTTAAGTGAATTTAGTCTTAATGTGTCATTTAAAGCCAATGTTTCCATATTGATTTTCTGTCTAGATGATATATCCATTGATGTAAGTGGAATATTAAAATCCCCTGCTAAATTGTATTGCTGTCTGTTTTTCCCTATAGGTCTGTTATTTGCTTTTATTTACTTAGGTGCTCGTATGTTGGGTGCACATATATTTACAAATATTATATTTTCTTATTGGATTGACCCCTTTATCATTATGTAACATCTTTCTTTATATCTTATTGCAATCTTTATGTTAAAGTTTATTTTGTCTGATATATATATAGCTACTCCAGCTTTCTTTTGGTTTCCATTTGTGTGGAATATCTTTTTCTATTCCTTCACTTTCAGCATATGCGTGTCCTTACATCTAAAGTGAGTCTTTTGTAGGCAGCATATAAGTGGATCTTTTTTTTTCCATCCATTCAGCCACTCTATGTCTTTTGATTAGAGAACGTAGTTAATTTACATATAAAGTAATTATTTATAGATATATGCTTATTGCCATTGTATTAGTTGTTTTCTGGCTGTTTTCGTAGCATCTTTCTTTCTTTTTCTCTACTCTTTTATTTTGTGGTTTGATGACTTTATTTAATGATGTTTGTATGTTCCTTTTCATTATCTTTTGGGTATTTACTATAGATTTTGCTTTGTGGTTACCATGAGGCCTACATATAACAACTTATGTCTAAAACAGCCTGTTCCAAGTTGGTAACAACTTAAGGTTCATCCCAGTGTGAAGCTCAACATTATTACTCTCCTCCCCTCCATGTTTTATGTTTTTAATGTCACATTTTTACATTTCTATCTTGTTTGTACCTTAACTAATTATTATAATCATAGTTATTTTTACTACTTTTTCCTTTTAAATTTCATACTGGCTTTATAAGTGATTAATCCACTACCTTTACTCTATATTTACCTTCCTATTGAGATTTATTTTTTAACATGTGTTCTTGTTATTAATTATCACCCTTTCTTTTCAGCTTAAAGAAGTCACTTTAACATTTCTTGTAAGGCTGGTTTAGTGGTGATGAGCTTCTTTAGTTTTTGCTGTTAATATTAACTCAAATGTTGTTCATACACACAATAAAATCTGAGCAGCTCTGGTCTAGAGTTGGCTTTTCAGGAGTTCTGTGTGCATTGTCAGCGGTCCAGGCAGGCACTACTGATTAAAGGTAAAAGGTGATGGTGCATTTCATTTAACTCCCCATGTCCTCCTGTCCCTCATCAATAATAATAATAAGTCTTAGAGTAGCTAACATTTGACACTCTGTGTCAGGAACCTTGCTAACTACTTCCCATGGTTGTTACGTATGGACCACCTCTTCTGAGATTGTATATGCCTTTGGATTCCTCTCTCCCATCTCGCCATTCTGTGTTTCCCTGCTCTCTCAGGCAATCACAAAGCAAACCCTCTCCCTGCCAATGTGTCTCATCGACTTTCACCCTATGCATGGGTGGCCTATGGGAATTTCTCATCCTGGTTTCTGTCATCTTTGTGCATGATGAGGGCAAGACTGAAATGAAGAGTGAAATGTAAAGAGATGTTTAAAATTTTCTGGGAAGAAGATAGTGAAACATTCTCAGGAGGATTTTTTCCCACACTGTGCTCTAATTTGTAAAAGTTTGGTCTCATAGTTAAAAAGCTGAGCCTAATCCTGTCTTGAAGGAAAGTCATCTAAAACAGCTGAAGAACACCTCCCTGGGATTCTTTTTTCACTTTCTCCCTCTCTTCCTGCTGACATAGCCATGCTCTCTACCAGGTTGCATGGCCTTTGATGGATGGCCTATCTCCTCCTCCTCCCTGGCCCTTTTTGTTCCCCTCATGCTCTCACTAGGGGGTGGGGTGTTGGGTAAGTAGTTCTGCAGAAGGCAGCAGATAGATAGCTGTGCAGAGAGGCCACAGGCATAACATCTGAAAAAGAACCTTGTCTTATATCAGGTTGATTTATGATCATGACCTACCACGACCCTGTTTTTACTCATTTTCTTCCTAAAAACAAACCTGTACCACACAGCATATTTTTTTCAGTTACAAGAGCTGATGACATTGTGCATGACTCCTCACCTTCCTGGAAGTCAGTGGGCCTTCCTGGAGAAGCAGAACTCTCACTCCTGACTTTAACTCTCCCAGCAGTACAGAGAACTCTGCTATGGGGCTTTCCTGGAAGTGAGGTTCCATGGCCATCTCTGCCAAGGTCAGCGTTTCTGCCTGGACCTTATCTTTATCTTCTTCCAAGTTGGTCTGTAGTTAAATGATCTCCTCTGTGAGACTCTATCATGCATAGGTTTTCCCTCCAGAATGGGTCTTTACCCAAGAAAATCTCTCCATAGTTTTTTTACCACATGTGCTGTAATCCAACCGTGTGGGACTCAGAAGGAAGCAGGTTATTATGTGATGACTGGGAAAAGCACATCTAAAATCACAGGAAAGTCTGAGCACCTGCAGCTGCACAGTGGAAGGAATGCTTGGTCATTCCTTGACTCCTCTAGGTCAGATGCAATTGCAGGGCCATTGGGCACCCCTGCACCTCCCAGCCGAGACTGGTGGGATGTGTTCCTTCTCTGAATCAATACTCTCATGATTCAACCTGACTTTCAGAGCAGAGCAGATGTGAGGTAGGAACTAAAACCTGTTCCTCCCTTGACCTTTTGGGAAATTCACAGGTGTCTGACACAGGCTCTTGCCTTCAAGGAACTCTCAGATTGTTTGGTTGAATAAAGAAAATAGCAGTGGTACCATGAGATGCAACAGAAACCTGCTTCGACTAGGGTGGTCAAGAAAGGCTTCACAGGCAAGGTGACACTTGGGCTGACTTTTGAAGGACATACCCGTAGATGGGAGGCACTTCAGGCAAAAGGAGCTCTGTAGCTTTATTTATGGAGATGAGATTATATTTGGAATGTTAGTGTTCAGGAAGTGACATGTTGACTGGAGAGCAGGATTAATTGGGTAGGTATGTGAGAATGAAGTCTCAGTGCATCTTTCCCCACATTGCACCTACATAGCCTCTCAGACAGGCAGAGTTTTTGGCTTTTCCATTTATTTCAACACTCTGAAATCAAAGTTTGCATATTGTTCCTGAAACACAGATACTCCTCTGCTCTGAGGAAGAAAACAGTATGAGTTGCTCCTTTTCCCCTTTTGTCATTACCATAAAATAAGAATGCCAAGGACAGGTTGATTCCCGACACTTTTCAGAAGATTCTTTTTTCTCTCAACTTCATTTTGGCTTTGATAACTTCTGGGGTGAATACTTTCCTCCTCATTAGGATGCCAAGAGCACTGTTGAAGCTTAACTCCCTCGATCTGGTCTTGTGTTCAGGGGACCCCATTCTGTCAAAACCAACTGACAGAAGATTCCAGTAGAGGAGCAGGGGGATTTCTGGTGGAGAAGGAGGTGAGCAGTCAGGGAAGTCTGACTGGGTTGTTTGAGGGGTGGGAGCAGATCCTCCCTGGACCACCTCACTTCCCTTTTTAGTTACACTCTTCTAATTCAGAGTCCTCCTCCACTAGTTACATACTTGGTGGGGGAACCAAGAAGAAAGAGGAGATGGAGATGGAAGCCACTGGCTTGGAAGTTTTCAGTTGAGTGTTCTTCACATTAGCTCCCTCCTACCTTCTCCAGCCTTTAGTCACTGTCCTGGCTTTGGGTACGAAGCTCTCCCTTCACCTCAGGTTCCTCTAGAATCGATTACCAAGTGTCATGTGTCACAGAATACTCTGTGGGGACATTGAGGCATTTTACCAAATGTCAGCAAGGCATCCTGGCAGTTTAGGTATTGGCCAACCTGGAGGTGTTAACTGCGATGCTGGCCAGTCTCTTCTCTCCTCCAGACTATTTCCAGTTGTGGAAGTCTGTCTGTACATTTTTTTTGAGAGTCAGATCCCGGTCACCTTCAAGAAATGGTCTGAAAATGCCACACTCACCAGCTTTTTTGCTCTTCTTGCTCCGAAAGAACAACTAACCACTTTTTTTTTTTTTTTAGTATTTGAAATGTTTTAATGCAGTGGAAAGAACATGGACATTTTGGTCAAAGAGACCTGGTTTTCATCCCTGTCTCTTGTTCTTCCTAGATGGAAGATTGTGGAGAACTTGCTTAGCTTCTGTGAGCCTCAGTTTTTTTATTTCTAAGTGAGGAAATTAAATTCAGTTCATAAATTTGTGGTAGAGTGTAAAAGGCCTGGCACATGTCCAGTGTCTGGAACATAGTAGATATTTAATAAAAGGTAGTTTAAGCCTCTTTATTTCTTGTTGGCATAAGCAGATCTCCTGAGTGCTGAGAAAGAAACCCCAAAATGGAAAGAAGCAGGATTGCTCCTTTACAGGGGCCATATTTTTAAATTCCCACTTAAATGGTTATTTGTCACGCCTTAGCTTTGATATTTGCTGTTATTAGAATTTTTTACCACCTAGGGAGAGTAACTGAGTCTATTAATTCCAAATTCAGGCAGTTATAATAGTAATAATAGAGAACTGGATGCAAATGATTTTTCCCGAAGACTAACACGAGTGTACAGCTCTGTTGAGATACCCACAGTCCTTAAATACAAATTTTGGAGTTAAG
Source organism: Camelus bactrianus (assembly GCF_048773025.1). NCBI lineage: Eukaryota > Metazoa > Chordata > Mammalia > Artiodactyla > Camelidae > Camelus > Camelus bactrianus. The sequence goes on from NC_133559.1 coordinate 23,041,332, forward strand.
AGCAGGAATAAAATAAACAAGATATGTCCCTTCAATTTATTTTCCTTTCTCTCAAAACTTAGATTAAGTGGAAGATAAAGTATTTGAACAAATTTAAATTTAGTAAATGTTAATACATAATGGAAGCCAGTTCCAAGCGAGGGCTAAAAGAGATTCGTTTTTAAAAAATTGAGGTTTAATTGACATAACACTAGTTTCAGGTATATAACATAATGATTGGGTGTTTGTATATCCTGCAAAATGATCACCACAATAAATCTGGTTACCATCCATCACCATACAAAGCTACATAATTTTTTTAAAAAATGAGAACGTCTAAGATTTCCTCTCGGCAATTTTCAAATATGCGCTACGATATTATTGACTATAGTCACCTTGTTCTACATTACATACCCATGACTTAGTTACAGTTATTATGTAACTAGAAGTTTTTACCTCTTGAACCCCTTCACTCATTATACCCACCCCCCTCACCCCCGATCTCCTACCCTCCTGCTGACCACTGTTCTGTTCTCTGTATCTATGAGTTATGTTTTGTTTTGTGTGTTGGTTTGTTTTGGTTTTTAGATTCCACATGTAAGTGAAATCATACATTATTTGTTTTTTTCCCCATTTGACTTATTTTACTTAGCATAGTACCCTCAAGATCCATCCATGCCATCACAAGTGGCAAGATTTCATTCTTTTTTTTATGGATGAGTAGTATTCTATTGAATATATTTACCACATTTTTTTAATCCGTTCATCCATTGATGAACACTTAGGTTGTTTGTATGTCTTGGCTATTGTAAATAATACTGCAATGAACATAGAATTGCACATATCTTTTCAAATTAGTGTTTTCAGTTTCTTCAGATAAATACTTAGAAGTAGAATGGCTGGATCGTATGGTAGTTCTAGTTTCAATTTTTTGACGAAGCTCCATCCTGTTTTCCGTAGTGGTTGCACCAATTTACATTCCCACCAACAGTGTACAAGGGTTCCCTTTTCTCCACATCCTCACCAACACATGTTATTTCTTTTGGTAATAGCCATTCTGACAGGTGGGAGGTGATATCTCATTGTAGGTTTTCCCTGATGATTAATGATGTAGAACATTTTTTTAAGTATCTGTTGGCCATCTGTATGTCTTCACTGGAAATATGTGTGTTCGGATCTTCTACCCTTTTTTAAAATTAATTCTTCTTGCTGTTGAATTGTTTGAGTTCTTTATATGTTATGGATATTAACCTTTATTGGATATAAGATTTGCCAATATTTTCGCTGTTTAGTAGGTTGCCTTTTGATTTTGTTGATGGTTTCCTTTTCTGTGCAAGTTTTTTGTTTGGTATAGTCCCACTTGTTTATTTTTGCTTTTACTGCCTTTGCTTTTGGAGTCAGATCCGAAAACTCATTGCCAAGACTGATGTCAAGGAACTTACAGCCTATGTTTTCTTTTAGGAGTTTTATGGTTTTAGGTCTTATGTTCGTCTTTAATCCATTTTCTAACAGTTAATTTTTGTGTATGGTATAAGATAGTTGTCCAATTTCATTTGTTTGCAAGTGGCTATCCAGTTTTCCCAACAGCATTTTTTGAAGAGACAGTCTTGTCCCATTGTATAGTCTTGGTTCCTATGTCATAAATGAATTGATCATATATTTGTGGGTTTATTCTCCCTACTCTGTTCCACTGATCTGTCTTTTTTAATGCCAATACTATGCTCTTTTTATTTTTTTATTTTTTTGGCACAGGGGGAGGTAATATATTTTGAGGGAGGTACTGGGGACTGAACCAAGGACCCCATGAATGCTAAGCATGCACACTACCAATAAGCTATACCTTCTCCCCAGTACTATGCTCTTTTGATTACTATATTTTTGTAGATTAGTTTGAAATCAGGGAGAATGATGCCTCCAGTTTTGTTCTTTTTTTCTTCAAGATTCTGTTGGCTATTGAGGGTCTTTTGTGGTTCCACACAAATTATGGGATTATTTGTTCTATCTCTGTGAAAAATGCCATAGGAATTTTGATAGGAATTGCATTGAATCTGTAGATTGGTTTGGCTAACATGCACCTTCTAACAATATGAATTCTTCCAACCCATGAGCATGAAATATCTTTCCATTTATATGTGTCCTCTTCAATTTCTTTCATCAATGTATTGTAACTTTCAGTGTATAAGTCTTTCACCTTCTTGGGTAACTTTATTCCCAGGTACTTTATTTTTCTTGATGCAATTATAAATTGATTGTTGTCTTAACTTCTCTCTCTGATAGTTTGTTGTTAGTGTGTATAAACACAAGATATTTGTGTATTGATACTGTATCCTGAAACTTTACTTAATTTGTTGATTAGTTCTAAGAATTTTTTTGATGGAATCTTTAGTAGGACTTCCTATAAATAAAATCATGTCATTCACTAATAGTGACAGTTGTACTTCTTCCTTTCCAATTTGGATGCCTTTTATTTCATTTTCTTAGCTAATTGTTCTGGCTAGGACTTCCAATACTATGATAAATAAAAGTGCAAAATTGGCAACCTTGACTTCTTTTTGAAAGTAGAGGAAAAGCTGGTAGGTTTTCCCCCTGGAGCACAATGTTAGCTATGGGCTTGTCATATATGGTCTTTACTGTGCTGAGGCATATTCCCTATATACTGATTTTGTTGAATGTTTTCATCATAAATGGAGATTGAATTTTGTCAGATGCTTTTTCTGCATCTCTTGAGATGGTCACATGACTTTTAGCCTCCATTTTGTTAAGGTATCATGTTAGTGTATCATGCTGATTGATTTGCAGATGTTGAACCATTCTTCCATATCTAGGATAAATCCCACATGATATATTATTTTTAAAAATATATTGCTAAGTTTGGTTTGCTAATATTTTGTTGAGAATTTTTGCATCTACACACATCAGGGATATTGGCCTGTAATTTTCTTTTTTTGTGTGTTCTTGTCTGTTTTTGGTATCAGGGTAGTGCTGGTCTTATAAAATGAGTTTGGTTGCACGCCCTCCTCTTCAATTTTTGGAAGCATTTCAGAAAACAGGTATTAAATCTTTGCTGAATATGTGGTAGAATTCACCAGTAAAGCCATCTGGTCCTTGGCTTTTGTTTGTTGGGAGGTGTTTGCTTATGGATTCAACATCCTTGCTAGTAATTGTCTATTCAAATTTTCTATTTCTGCATGAAGTTTCTTCTATTTGGAAGATCGTATGTTTCTAGGAATTTACCCATTTCTTCTAGGTTGTCCAACTTCTTGGTGTATAATTTTTCATAGTAATCTCCCATGACCCTTTATATTTCTGTGGTATCCATTGTAACTTCTCATTTTTCATGTCTGATTTTGTTTAATTGAGCCCTCTCTCTTTTTTCCTTGCTGAATGTAGACAAAGGTTTGTCATTTCTTTATCTTTTCAAAGAACCAGCTCTTAGTTTTGTTGATATTTTCTATTGTCTTTTTAGCCTCTATTTTATTTACTTCCACTTTGATGTTTGTTATTTCCCTCCTTCTGCTAACTTTGGGCTTCCTTTCTTATTCTTTTTTTAATCCCTTTCAGTGAAAGATTAGGTTGTTTGAGATTTTTTTTCTGTTTCTTGAGGTAGGTGTTTATTGCCATAAACATCCCTCTTAGTACTGCTTTTGCATCATGTTTTAGATTTTGGTGTGTTGTATTTCATTTGTCTCAAGGCATTTTTCTGATTTGTTACCCATTAATCAATCAGTAGCATGTTGTTCAATCTCCATATATTTTTGATGTTTTTTTCCTTGTAATGGATTTCTAATTTCACATCATTGCAACAGAATGATGCTTGATGTGATTTCAGTCCTCTTAAATTTTATTTATTCATTTATTTTAAAACATTTTTACTGAGTTATAATCATTTTACAATGTTGTGTCAAATTCCAGTGTAGAGCACAATTTTTCAGATATACATGAACATATATATATTCATTGTCACATTTTTTTCTCTGTGAGCTACCATAAGATCTTGTATATATTTCCCTATGCTATACAGTATAATCTTGTTTATCTATTCTACATTTTGAAATCCTAGTCTGTCCCTTCCCACCCCCCGCCCCCTTGGCAACCACAAGTTTGTATTCTGTCTATGAGTCTGTTTCTGTTTTGTATTTATGTTTTTTTCTTTTTTTTTCTTTTTTTTATTTTTAGATTCCACATATGAACAATCTCATATGGTATTTTTCTTTCTCTTTCTGGCTTACTTCACTTAGAATGACATTCTCCAGGAACATCCATGTTGCTGCAAATGGCATTATGTTGTCGGTTTTTATGGCTGAATAGTATTCCATTGTATAAATATACTACATCTTCTTTATCCAGTCATTTGTTGATGGACATTTAGGCTGCTTCCATGTCTTGGATATTGTAAATAGTGCTGCTGTGAACATTGGAGTGCAGATGTCATTTTGAAGTAGGGTTCCTTCTGGATATAGGCCCAGGAGCAGGATTCCTGGGTCATATGGTAAGCCTATTCCTAGTCTTTTGATGAATCTCCATACTGTTTTCCAGAGTGGCTGCACCAAACTGTATTCCCACCAGCAGTGTAGGAGGGTTCCCCTTTCTCCACAGCCTCTCCAGCATTTGTCATTTGTGGATTTTTGAATGATGGCCATTCTGACTGGTGTGAGGTGATATCTCATTGTAGCTTTGATTTGCATTTCTCTGATAATTAGTGATATTGAACATTTTTTCACTTCTTAAATTTATTGAGACTTGTTTTGCAGCCTAAAGTATGATTCATTCTGAAGAATGTTTCATGCTCACTGAAGAAGAATGTGTATTCTGTTGCTTTTGAATGGAATGTTCTATATATGACTATTAAATCTATCTGGTCTAATGTGTAATTTAAGATTGATGTTTCCTTATTGATTTTCTGTCTGGGTGATCTATCCATTGATGTAAATGGGATATTAAAGTCTTCTACTATTATTGTGTTATTGCCTATTTCTCCCTTTTGGGTCTGTTATTATTTGCTTGTGTATTGAGGTGCTCCTATGTTGGATGCATAAAAATTTACAAATGTCATTTCCTCTTATTGGTTTGATCCCTTTATTATTATGTAAATCCTTCTTTGTTTTTTATACAGTTTGTTTTTCTCTGTCTTTGATTGCAGTGTTCGTTTTAAAGTCTACTTAGTCTGATAAAAGTGTACCCCAGCTTTCTTTTAGTTTCCATTTGCATGGAATATCTTTTTTCATCCCTTCACTTTTAGGCTGTGTGTGTCCTTTCTTCCAAAGTGAATCTTTTGTAGCTAGCGAATAAGTCTTCTTTTATTATCCATTCAGCCACTCTATGAAAGAATGATTCATTAAGTTTTAAGACAAAATGATCCAAATGTTTGGCTTCAGTATCACCATCATTTTTCAAGTTACATCACTTGATCTGATTTTTCTAACGCATGGGCTCTCTTAGTTCAGTTTGGTGTTGAGTGATTTCATAAATCATGTTGATGATCTGGTCCCTCTGTTCCTCCCAAGAATGTGGTTTTGATGAATAAACAGCAGTTATAACATGTTTGCTTCTATCACATGTACATCCAAAGTTATAAAATCTCAACATTGCACAAGCTTGGTTTCACCATGTATATTGTGTTGGCTTAGATGGTATTGGCTTTGTCAGCCTTTACTCTGCTAGACTGAGAAAAAAGAGAAATCTCCTAAATTTGGAGATTTGGTCATTTTTCTTTTGTATCAAAGTCCGTCTTGCTTCTGCTGGATGAAGTTAAGGAAACAGGGCTGAGAGTCCCTCCTGAGGGTACGTAGACAAACTATGCAGGTCTTTTTGTGATCCCAGTTTGTGGTTGAAGGATGCTGAAGAACAGACCTGGGATGGACAGATTTTATTTTACAGGCCCAGTTGGTCACTAAGTGCTCAGGTAGACATTTTAAGGCTCAAAATCCAGAGTGGAAACAACATTTACCTTTATCCCCATTTTTTTTTAAAGAGACTTGTGTTTTAAACAGCAGTTTTAGGTATATAATAAAATTGAAAGGAAGATACAGAAATTTCCCACATATCCTTTGCTCATACACATGCATGACCTCCCCCATTATCAACATAGCTCAGCAGAATGTACTTTTTCTTTTCCAAGGTTGAATCTGCACACATTATAATCACCCAAAGTCCATAGTTTACTTTAGGTTTTATTCTTGGTGTTGTACATTGTGTGAGTTTCAAAAAAAGTTTAATAATATCCATTATTATAACTTTATACAGAGTATTTTCACTGCCTTAAAGATCCTCTGTGCTCTGCTTATTCACGTCTCTCCCCTCATCTCTGGCAACAACTGGTCTTTTAATTGTCTTCATAGTTTTTCCTTTTCTAGAATGCCATATAATTGGAATCATACAGTATTTGGCTTTTTCAGATTGGCTTCTATCCCTTAGTATACATAAATATTTCCTTCATGTCTTTCAAGGCTCGATAGCTCATTTCTTTTTAGCACTGAATAATCTTTTGTCTGGATGGACCACAGTTAGTGTATCCATTCAACTACTGAAGGATATCCTGGTTGCTTTCAAGATTTGGCAGTTAGGAATAAAGCTGCTACAATCATCCATGTGCAGGTTTTTCTGTGGACAATTTCAACTCCTTTGGGTAAATACTAAGGAACACAATTGCTCGATCATATGGTAAGGGTATGTATAATTTCTTAAGAAACCGCCAAACCATTTTCCAAAGTGGCTGTATCATTTTGCATTCCCATCAGAATTGTGTGAGAGTTCTTCTTGCTTTGTATCTTCAAAAGCATTTGGTGGTGTCAGTGTTCTGGATTTTGACCATTCTAATAGGTGCATAGTGGCGTCTCACTGCTGTTTAAATTTGGATTTCTCTGATGAGAATGATGTGGAGCATTTTTTCAAATGCCTTTTCGCCATCTGTATATCTTTTTTGGTAAGGTTTCTGTTATAGTTTTTGGCCCATTTTAAAATTGGGTTGTTTTTTTTTTTATTGTTAAGTTTTAAGAGTTCTTTGTGTATTTTGGATAACAATCCTTTGTCAAATGTGTCTTTGCAAGTGTCTTCTCCCAGCTCATGGCTTGTCTTCTAGTTCTTTTGATATTGTCTTTAGCAGAAAAAAATAGCTTTTAATTTTTAAGTCCAGCTTATACATTATATCTTTCATGAATCATGTCTTGGTGTTGTCTCTAAAAAGGCATCACCATAACAAAGGTCATGTAGGTTTTTTCCTGTTACCTTCTATGAGTTTTGTAGTTTTGTATTTTATATTTAGGTTAATGGTCCATTCTGAGTTAATTTTGGTGAAGAATATAAGGTCTGTGTCTAGATTCATTTTTTTGCATGGGTATATCTAGTTGTTCCATCACCATTTGTTGAAGAGACTATCTTTACTCCATTGTACTGCTTTTGCTCCTGGTAGATGATAAGCTGACTATATTTATGGACTGTCTATTCTGTTCCATTGATCTATTTGTCTATTCATTCACCAGTAATACCACAATGTCTTGATTACTGTAGCTTTATAGTAAGTCTTAAAGTCAGAGTTACCCCTTTTCAATGATTGAAAAACATCAGATCACCAGCAAAGCAGCCACATCTACTTGAATAGTCAGAAGGTGAAGGAGGCATAAGGCGGCTTGCTTTTGCTTTCCTTTTGAGTCTTTATGCTGGTAGAATTGGCTCAGACTAGCTCACCAGAGCCCATGTACACATCTCTTTCCAACTCCACGTTCAATGGCATTGATAAATTAAAATTGGCCACCGTGGGAAGATTTATACGGCAGAAATTGACAAGTGCTACAAATCAGCCTTTGTTTGTTTCCTTCAAAGAACCAGTCCTCATCTATATAATAAGGCTGGTGATGGTAATCCTGCCTAGTGCACAGGATGGCTTTACCATGTAAATGATAGTCATACAAGATTGCTTCAAAAAGCTCAAGTGCTTATCAATAAGAGATAACATTACATGATAAGAAGTGAAGGGAAAAATATTCACCAAAAGAGCACATCACAGTTTAGAAGATTCAGCTGAGGTGGATATTTGATATAAATGCAAGTTCTATGAAATTTTACAACGTTTCAGGGTGAACTGGCAAGACCTGTGCTCTGATACTTAGAAGTATAAATAACTATGTGAACAGAACTTATCTCTTGGAATGTTTTGTCTCCCTAACCTTCTCAGGCAGTCTGACTGGTAATCTAGGTAACTCTAGTTTCATGGACAGATTTGATTGGAGTTACGTTATTAACAAAATAGGCCAGTGTTTGAAAGTTGACATTTAGTAACTTTAGGGAGAATTTCTGCCATATTATGTCCACATTTAAAAAAAAAAAAGAGGTCCTTTTGGTGCTCACATAGCTATTTATACTTCCAACCGTCAGCATAGTTCATGGTAGGTATTTATTTAAGGTTTACCTTCTGCACAATACTGAACTCCCCATGATGTTAAGTAACCATTTGATTGCTACAGAGAACCCCAGCGCCAAGTACTGAACTTGACAGCTAGTACTGCTTCATAAATCTCTATTGAACAGGTGCACGGGTGAACTCTTGTGTTTTCGTGTATTTCCTGTGCCACAGTTGTCCATCTACAAGCTTTGGAAAGTTTTCTTTACTGCATTTGGAACTAGTGTGCAGGGCAAGGCCAACCCTGGGGAATTTCATACTAGAGTTTACTGTGTGCTCTTAGGTTGTCAGAGGCATCTGGCAGCAGTAGGGAAACCTCCAGGTAGTCTCTATACAGTCCAAGCCCCTTACTATGTTGTACAAGACCTACCTTGACATGTTTCATCTCTGGTGCCTTCCATCTTTGTCCCTCCGTCTCTGGTCCCCACTGTGTGGAATGATCTTACACAATCTTCAAGAGTAGGTTTGGGTCTTATCCCATCAGGAAATTCTCTCTGAACTGTGGCTTGAGATTAGGTTCTGTTTTCACTCACCTATATATTTCTTGATCTTAGTTCTGATACTATATTAAAATTATCTCCTATATTGCTCACTCTCCCATCAGACTGTAACTCCTCAAGAGTGAAAACTACCTTTTCTTCCAAAGCTGAAAAGAGTGTAAATGTCTGGCATGCATAAGATGTTCAATAAATGTTTGATGAGCTGAAATGACTAATTGACTAATGACTGGAATTTCTTTTTCCAAGAAAAGCAAGACAGTGAGATGAAATGCAAACCCTTTGAGGTTTAGTTGGGTCATGGCCCTTCAGGTGGCCAAGCATGATCCTTTCCCCACCAGCTACTGGTGAAGCAGAGAGTTTCCAGGTTATAGGTTTAGTGTGGGAGCTAAATCTGTGTTTGTCTGAGCACAGGCTACAATTCCAGCCTAACAACAGACCAGTTTATTCAGTCTCAAGGAGAAGAGAATCAGATACTTTTCCATTCAGATTCTCCAGATTGGAGAGTTGGATTTTACCAGTACAAACTATAAGACTATAGAGATGCAGTGGGTAGAAACATTCATTTATTCTGTCCTTAGAAATTTTGAAAAATCCTCATAAGGACACAGTCATGATCTCATGAAAGAGGTTGGGGCTGATGGCAGTGGTTCTCAGGGAGATGGAAGCATACCATGCTTCAACGTCAGCTTCCTCCCTTGGAATAATAGATCTATCAGTGGGAACAGCAGGTATTTACTTCCATTTCATTAGTCTTAAATATAAGTTGTATTACAGATAATAAAAAGCCCCAATTAATTATCAATCCTAGACAATCAGTTAGCCGTATTCTCTAAAAGCATCGTATCTGTGCGCTTGTTCGTAACAGGCTCCTGTCTCTTTTAACCGCCTCTCATTCCATTCGTTTTCTGAATTAATGAGCAAGTATGTACTATGGTTGCAGAGAGACCTCAGACAAACCTAAAATGCTTGATCTGATGTAATTCTTAAACAAATGACTTACAGGGATTTCAGATGACATTTCCACTTTCACGTCGGACTTAACTTGTTGATAACAGTCTTTCTAATTATTTTTCACTGGTTGGAAAATACTAAGACTCCCAGCTTCTGTCTTCTGCAATTTCCATCCACCGAGCAGCAGTGGGAAGCTTGATTTATTTTGTAAATAAAGACTAGCAGCAGCTCTCAACGTGGTTTTGCAAGAATCTGTATTTGTGAAACTTCCACTTGTGATTCTGATCCACAGCTAGTGTTGATTACATTGGTGTCTTAGTCTGGGCTGCTATAACAAATACACCATAGACTGGGTGGCTTAAACAAAAGAAGTTTATTTCTCACTGTTCTAGAGGGTGGGAAATCCAAGATAAAGGCACCAGCAGATCTGGTGGGAACCCTCTTTTTGATTGGCAGATGGCTGTCTGTATTCTCATAACCTCACATGGTGGAGTGCAGACAGAGGGGTAGCTCTCTTCTTAAAAGGATGCCAATCCCTTCATAAGGGCTCCACCTTCATGACCTAATTACCTCCAACGACCCTATCTCCAGATACCATCACATTGGGGATTAGGGTTTCTACAAATGAATTTTGGGAGAATACAAATACTCAGCCCACAGTACTTGAGTTAGAAAATTCTATTTGTTAAATATGCTCTTTTTCTTTTATTGGAATGAGTGCAGGGCAGTGCTTCCACAACTACTTCTTCTCTTTCTTATAGATGAAGTATGAACAATGATAACACAGCAAATAAAATGCAGTTATCTAAGCACTTAGTGAGGTTTCACATCTGCTGCATGGACATCTTGTTACATTAGAGCGCAAAGAATCATTACTTTGGTAATCATTCAAAAAGGAATACTTTTATATACTTCCTACAACTCCCAACTAAAATGGACTATTTTAGAGCTTTGGCCAATAAATCCTATCTAATATAATAATTAAATTTATATTAATCAGAACTAGACTAGTATAGTAAGAGAAGTCCATCTTCCGTGTAATGTCTCAAGAAATTAGAAATAACATTTTAGATATACTATCTAATTTGATACCTTCCTATGACAAAAATAAGTAGAAACAATTATTTTGTTGATACTAGAAGTTGTAAGGACAATAAGTTGAAGTTTTCAAAATTGTAATTAGATGCCTGGCAAACAATAAGCTAATTATCTAGTAATTTGTATGTCAAGCTGAATAATTTTTACCACAACTCATATACACCTGTGTATATGCAACAAATAAAAAGCAACCTCCTCCTCAATTTTTCCTCTTAAAAGCCAGCAAATATTTACTAGTTGAGAGTTAGTAACTCCATGGTTCTGATATTAAATATTTCAGCACATTTGTTCATAGTTCCGCAGACGGACATAATTAAGGCTAAATGTACTTACGAAAATAAGTGAACCACAGAGAAACTATGAAGCAGGGCATTTACTATTGGTCTCACTAGATTTGTCTACTCTTTTGAAAATCCATCCAGTACAAGAATTTGTAAAGCAGTAGTTCTTATACTCCTTCACCATACAGACCTCATTGTAAAACCGACCGACCAACCAAACAAACAAAACTGGAACCATCGCATTACACGTAGTCATCACCAGTACGTGGAATTCTGATTGTTAGAATGACTAGATTGGGAAGGTGCTGCTTTTGTTAAAAAGAACGTTTTATTTTTTAAGTCACAAGTTATTGATTTGTGCTAGAGGTGGAAGAGAAGATTTTCTGTTATTTATGAAAACGTAGCTACTTTTAGAACACTTGCCTGTAATTAGAATGGGAGGACTCTTGGCTTTGAAATCCAGACCCTCTGTAGAGAAGTACTATTTGAGTAGATTATGTGGGAGCTCAGGGGAATATGTAAAATTCCTGGCTGGGGGAGACTGGGGAAGCGTGACTCCGTGTTAGCCTCAGGTATCTGAGCTAAAGGCCAGCCAGCTTCTCTATCTCGTTCATTAGTTAAAGCAGTATATATTGAGAATTTTCTATGTAAATGCACTGCCTCTATGTACATTACAAGTGAAGTCTGCTCCCGAGACGCTGCCTGTATATGAGAAGAGATGCTGGGAGGAGATGGGGGTGCTCATAACTGCAGGTGGGTTTCTGGGAACATTCAAGGCCACCAAATTGCCTTCAGGATTCCTCTTTCATCTGTGGTCCTGTTACATCTGACTGCTCCTTCCTCCTGCCGACTTATTAGTGACATAGTTATTACAGGCACTCCCTTTGTTTATTCCACAGGGTTTAATAGTCCTGGACCCGCTATGAGCAGGGTGGTAATGTAGCGTGTCGGGAGGAGCTTCATGTATCTGGGAAAGTTCACTTCTGTACTGCAGTGGGCGTCATTGCTTATAGAACAATCATTCATATGATTTGACCAGTTTGGGATTTTTTTTTTTTTTTTGACTACGACCATGGGGCAGTGCCATTTTGCTTGCTCTGGGGAACAATGCTCACCATGGATGAGTGTCCTTGCCCTTAGAGAGGCACTAGGGGGAATAGTGGGCTGGGAGGCATGTCTGGGATGTTACGGTCCTCCCGTTATTTTGCCCATGAGAATCGTCATTTCAGTATTCAGTGGAGAAAAATGACCTTTTGAAGCGGGGTGGAGATTACTCTCTTTTGTGGTAACTATGAAAGCCCTCATGACTTCTCAGGAAGTGGAAAGGGAGGGGGGCTTGGGCACAGAGTCAGCGTGAGGAACATTTGTGATAAAGTACCAGGGGATGGCGGACACTTGCAGTAGACATCCCCTTCCCAGAAAAATGCCAGGATGCGTGAACTTGGAGGGAATCTCAGATCAAATTCCTTTCGAGGATAGATGTTGCCAGAACACTCTGATATGGGGGACCGGACAGGCATCTCAGGCGGGGAATCTGTGTCACTTATTTTTTCCCATTAAAAACCTACATTCTTGCTATTTATATGGGTTTTCTTCTCCCTTTCTCCATCCCCTTTGTATCTGGTATTTCTCCCTTCGACTCTTCCTTCTTTCCCAGGTGTGTTTGACAACTGCTCCCACACTGTCAGTGACAAGGGCTGGGCCCTGGGGATCCGCTCAGGGAAGGACGTGGGAAGGCGAGATGCCCGCTTCTTCTTCTCTCTTCGCACCGACCGCGTGACGAAAGCCACCATTGTGATGGGCCACAGTCGGTACCAACCAGGCAAGTGGACACACGTGGCAGCCACTTATGACGGACAGCGCATGGTCCTGTATGTGGATGGCACTCAGGTGGCCAGTAGTCCAGACCAGTCTGGTCCCCTGCACAGCCCCTTCATGGCATCATGTCGCTCTTTGCTCCTGGGCGGGGATAGCTCCGAGGACGGACACTATTTCCGTGGACACCTGGGCACGCTAGTCTTCTGGTCGACGGCCCTTCCACAAAGCCACCTCCAGCACAGTCCTCAGCAGCCGAGCGAGGTGGAGCATTTGAGCACCCTGATCCTGACAGCCAGTTTTGAGCCGCTGGAAGAGCAATGGGCCCCCTTTAGAGATGAGAAGTACCCACGGCTTGAGGTTCTCCAGGACTTTGAGCCAGAGCCTGAGATTCTGTCGCCTTTGCAGCCCCCACTCTGTGGGCAGACAGCTTGTGACAATGTGGAACTGATCTCCCAGTACAATGGGCACTGGCCCCTTCGGGGAGAGAAGGTGATACGCTACCAGGTGGTGAACATCTGTGACGACGAGGGCCTGAACCCCACCGTGAGTGAGGAGCAGATCCGCCGGCAGCACGAGGTGCTGAACGAAGCCTTCAGCCGCTACAACATCAGCTGGCAGCTGAGCATCCACCAGGTCCACAACTCCACGCTGCGCCACCGCGTCGTGCTTGTGAACTGCGAGCCCAGCAAGATTGGCAATGACCACTGCGACCCTGAGTGTGAGCACCCACTCACGGGCTACGATGGAGGCGACTGCCGCCTGCAGGGCCGGTGTTACTCCTGGAACCGCAGGGACGGGCTCTGCCACGCAGAGTGCAACAACATGCTGAACGACTTTGACGATGGTGACTGCTGTGACCCCGAGGTGGCCGACGTGCACAAGACCTGCTTCGACCCTGACTCACCCAGGAGGTAAGGGACTGGGGCTTGGGGTGTCCTACTTGTAGGGTGCATTTCTAACATCATCTTATCCTTTTGGCTTCTGGAGGCAAAAGAGTGTTCACACAGCCCCCAGATAAAACATGCATCTACTCCACCAGATATTATTGAGCTTTCGTGATGTACTACATGTTGTGTTGGGTAGTTGGGGACACAGAGATGACTGGGACAAGAGACAGCCCTTACAAAACTCACTTTCTGTGGAGCAGACAACCGTGTACACAGTGTGAAGTACGTATGCACCAGGTGCTTGAGACACAGGAAAGCTGAACCTCCTGGTCTATCAGAGGAAGGCAGGGCATCTTCACAGAGAACCAACAGGGAAACGTTGATAGAAACCAATCAGCACCAATTATACGTGAGCATTCTTCTTACAGTCTTAGGTTTCCAGCAGAGTATCACAAGTCCATGATGAGGCCTCAAGTGTGCTTAATTCCTGATGCAGTTTGAGCAGCTCAGCAGCTTTATGAATATAAGACATCCTACATCTAACTGCAAGTCCCCTTTAGGCGACTGGAGTCTTCCTCTTTTGCTCTATTAAATTCCAGTCTCCACACAGCATCCAGAAAGATCCTATGTAAAAGGTAAATCAGATCATGTCACTCCCCTTCTCAATTTTTTTTCCCACTGTACTTAGAGTAAAATTCAAGCTCCCTTCCTGTCTCCTGAATCACAGGCTTTGCTGCAGCCTGACCTCTGCGCACTTCTCCAACTCCCTCCCCTCACTCTCCCCACCTCCATTGCACAGCCTGACTGACTCTACTCTGTTCCATTGAACAGGTCAAGCTTGTTCTTGCCCCAGGGCTTTGCACTAGCTGTTTCATCTTAGAATCCTCTTTTCCTTTATTTTCCCTTTGGTGGGTTTTCTCTTGTCAATCTCTATTATGTTAACTAGTCTAAATTCTCTGTGTAACACTTATCACTTCTGATGCTTTTCTTGTGCATTTGCTTTTGCCTTTCCTTTGCCTGGAATATCAGCTCTATGTGATCAGGGTCTTTGTCCCAGTGCCTAGAACAGCAGCTGAGACACAGTTGTTTATTTTATGTTTATTTTAATGAATAAATGGATCTGATGTATCATCCATTGTAAGACACAAGCTAGTAAGAGGATTTCCATTTGATGGCTGATGAAGGGGTTGAGAAGTATTAGAAGGGAGAGAGGGGGATGGTAAACTTGTTAATTTCTGTATGTGGGCAAGGCCTCCCCACTTATAACAACACTTTTGTACAGATTATAAAAAGGCTCACATCTGCATTAGGGTATAATGTTGTTGGAAGGTGGGAAGACTAGATCTCAGCTTCCAGCCAATACCTGGATGGCTGCCTTTGTGTTTTTTGGCCACGATTTGTATAGTAATTCATGCTCTTCTTGTGTGTGGGTAGTCCTCTTGGTGCTCCTGTGCGTGGGCAGTCAATGAACACCAATGGATTTGCCTATAGCTCAGACATGTGGTGTCAAGGATTGAGTGTAAGATTTGCAATCAGGGGACAGAGTTGAATTCTGGAGTCCTTGCTACTTAACCAGCTATGTAAATTGTGCAAGTCACTTTTGGAAGCCCAGATGTCTCATCTGTAAAATGAGGATGATTGCGGTAATACTTTACAGTACCTATATCCTTGGGTTGTTTTGTGAATCAAATGAAATTAAGGTACAGGAAAGTACTTGGTAACTTTAAAGTTTTCAAAAGTATAAAAATAGTCCTAAACTAACATTAGTTATTATTATCATTATTAGAACTGACAGATGGGAAGCCTTTGTTTACATAATAATACCCAGGGAACTGATCACATTACCAGAAATATTTTCATAAGAAAGATTCTGTTTGGGTTTGGTTTTTAGACTTTGATAACCTTAAGCAGAAGCTAAACCTCACTAACAACAGTGTTTGCCAGCTCAGGATCTCCAGAGAGCTCTCAAGGGAAATCTGGCTTGTTCTCTTTTGTCTGCTAGCTCATTACAGCAACTCACTGCCCTGACTGAGAGAGCTGTCTTTCAAGGTACCCAGGCATCATTCTTAGAGTGGTCCCTTGTGTCTCTAAATCCTCATTGCCACTGCCCTTATCCATATGTTTATAACTTATTACCCTTACTACTTCGGAGTTGCCATGGTAACATCCTTTTTTATCTGTAGACCCAGACATGTTTCAAACTTTCTTACCCCTACAAGCAAAACTCACTTTGTGGAATAAAAGGAACTATTTATACTTTTTTGATAATTAAAAATATTTCAGTCAGAAATAAATGCTCCTGGTTAAAATACCAAATTGTACCAAAAGGAAGAATGACAATCTCCTACCTAACTCTTTCCCATCCTTCTCCATTCTCTAGCTTTGTTTTAATTATTTTATCTGCCTCTTCTGGTAATAACTTCCATATGTCCAAATATTATATTTATAATACTTGATTCATCAATTTTAAACATTATACATTGACTTGCTCTTATTATGAAGATGAGACTTTAACTCTTACGTTGTCTTCTCCCTCTCCTCCCCATCTTTCTAATATAGTTATTTTATTATTTTTAGTTGAATCAGTTATGTATATTTACAACATTATGGCTATAAAATATTTTTCTTTTGGTTGAAGAGCAAAATTTTATTTTATTACTGTGTTTCCTTTCTGGCATAGCTCCCTCTCCCACCCCCAATAACACACACCCTACCCCTTGAGTCTCTATTTCTTCCCTCCCTCCCTTCCTTTTTTGATGTCTTCAGTTGTTTTCAAATGCTTTATCATATCAGCTAATCGATAGAATGTCTTTTTTTTTTTTTTTTTTAAACCCTCTTCTAGAGTACTCCTTTCTAATTCATTCCATTTTCCTCTTCTCTTCTAACTTGACCAGATTACTTTAGGTCTGATCCACAATAGTCCTCCTGGAGCTTCTCTTCCCTGCCTTTTTTTTTTTTTTTGGATTGGAGCCACAGTGTCCTGAATTGCATGAGTATCTCTTAATTTACTACCTTGTTTTACTGGAAAACATCCTTAAGTAACTTTCTAAGAAAGGATGTTTTAGGTAACTTTTTCAGAAAAGCATTTCTCAAAATGTTTTTATTTTGCGTTTACCCAAAACTGATCATTTTTCCTGGTGTAAAATTTTAGGTTGGAAAACATTTTCTCTTAAATTTTTGTATTTTGAATTAATTACCTCTAGTTTCTATTCTGATAACTGAGTGTCTTTCTAGAGGTGAATTTTTTTCCTATTAAAAATCACTTAGAATCTTAGCCTTGTTACTTTAGAGATTTTATGATAATTTTTTTAAGGGTTGGCCTTTTATTCTTCTGTTGATATTCAGTGATCCTTTCAATTTGGATATATGCCCCTTACCTTGGGCAAATTTTCGAAAATTATTACTTTGATATTTCTTAATTCTGTGGTCTTTTTTTCCCTCTGAAACTCCTGAGGATGAATCTCTGAATTTATTCTCATTTTTTTCTCTCATATGTTCTGTCTCTTTGTTATTTTGTTCTAATTTTTGGAGACTTCCTTGAGTTTATCTTCCAACTCTTCTATTGATTTTTTTTTATTTTAGCAATCATATATTTAAGACCTTACTCTTTGACTTTCCACATTAATCTTTTTTATTTTAAGGATGTGACATTTTTTGAGGCTGAAAATAAGATGAGTTCTGAATTTCTTTTTTCCTGTGCATTATATCTGATTCATCTTTAATCAACTCTTATTTTACTTTTTCTCCCCTCTTAATTCCAATCTATCTTTCATGCTGGTGGGTTTTCTTAAATGTTTAGTGCCTATTCACAATGAGAAAGACACTTTTAGATCTCTAGTTATTATGGTTTAAAAAAGAATATTTATCTATGAATTTCCTCTCTGAGGGGAAGAAATCTGAAGGCAGACCATAGTGGAGAGTATAGGTTTTCTTTCCCTCAATTCCCTTATATTTATTTTGCATTTACAACTTTAATTCTTTCTTTGTCCTCTCGGCCTTATATTCTTGTTCTGAATTTTTATTATTAAAAATATTGACTATTTTTCATAACTCTTATTGGCAAGAACCATATTTTGAAAAACAATTATTTATCAAGCTTTTGTGATGTGCCAGACCCATAAACTAACCAAAGGGACAAATATAAAGAGTTCATAGAGTAAGTGCTAATAGTTTAGTGGAGGGGTTTAGTCATTGTATCTAAATTCCTGGGTTTAAATCCAATCTTAGGCACTAAAAGCAGAACATGGAGTGTAGACTGCTCTTCTGTGCCATGGCTTGGATTGTTTGAAAGAACTTTGGATTCACAGAGATGTAGATCTCTGGATTTCTACGAGGGCCTGTGACTTGGTAGAGTTAGTGGTTGTCTCTGAACTAAATTACTTATATATAGCACCCCCATCATTACAATTAAAGCACAGGGCTCAACCTCATAATTCCTTTATTCTGTGACTCTGAAGGGATCCAACTTCAACAAATATTTTGCCAGACATTTTTTGACGAGCAGAGTGTGCCAGGTACAGCCTCCCTCTACTCAGGAGCTGATGGTTTAGTGGAGGGTTGCTGGGAAGTGGGGGACACACCCGCAGATAGATCACTAACATGCAAGGACAGTGATTGCTGTATGAATAATCCTCATTTCTCAAATCCTTACTCAGTGTTCCCTCTTTCTTCATCCCCAACAAGAAACCAGAAATGTAGCCCAAAGGAGTTCCTCTCCCAAAGGCTCATAGAGGAAGAGAGAGTCTGAGGAATCCAGCATCAAACATCTGTACCCCAGATGGGCCTATCAGAGGGAGAGTATTTATCAGACTTGGGACTAGTCAGAAGGAGATATGAATTGTAAATGCATCACGCAGCCAGTTGAACAGAATTACCCAGCTAGAGAAACTTGGCTTGTGAGAAGGCTACACAGGCCAGATGTCTAGTTTGCCCTAAGAGAGGATCTACAGTTGCTGTGGGAAGGTAGGGGTTGAGAATCCACTTCAGTAAAATCACAAATGTCATTGGCTACTCCCTGTGGTGCATCCTTGGAAGCTAAGCCAAGGGAATCTCTGTGCCCCGAGGGAGACTCAGCTTGCCTGACCTTTGCAGACTTCAGCTTCTTTTGGGTCATGACTTGTTTCTGTTGTTTTTCTCTCTAAAATTATGTCCCAGTGACGAAGGGTTCTTCACTGCTGAACCTACTTTCCATCCATTGCTCTTTCTCTCCTTTTCACATCAGAGTTGAGTTTAGTATCCAACTAAGTCCAGACCAGTGTGCTTACCTTTTGCTTTGGTTTCTGTGTGTCAGATTTCATTAACCTGTTATCATGTGGAGAAAAATCACCAAATAAAAACAAATGACTGAGCCACCGTTTAAGGGAGCCATCAACCACCTGGTGTCACCATGCTGTGAAGCAGACAATGAGATGCTATGTATTTGTTTTCTGATGCCTGTGGTGGGCTGAGGTCTCTGTGTGTTGGTGCATTACTGTCTCTTCCCTGCCTCATTCCCTGAGTTTTGATGCTGGGGAGTTTGAGGGCAGAAAGACTGTTGAACACAGCAATGCTAGAACATGACCCACTTCCCTCTAAAAGCGTCCTTAAGAGGGTGAGTTGGGAGGTGCCCTGCAGAGCCATGGCAGAGAGTGGCGTCTGCAGTGTGCACTGTAGGATGTGTATCTGGGGACAGGAAGGCAGATGCGTGTGATGACCAGGGGATCAGGTGGAGAAATCAGTGCTGCACAGACCTGGATGCTCTGGATTAGCTGTGCTTTGCTCCCTCACCCTCTGTGGCTGTTGAGCCAAAGGAATGGTTGGGCTGGGCCCCTGCAGTGGCGGATCTGTTAAACATCAGCCAGCCTTCATTATAGGTTTCTTTTGAAGTTGGGATTCAAAGTTCCCTGCAGCCAAGAAAAACATGCATGAGGAAAATAAGTGTAAGGGGTAGAGGAGGGCAGAGAGAAAAGAAATGGAGGAGAAACTTTAAAATGGAACAGCAAGAAAACCTTCGAATCCCTCCACTTCCAAGTGCACAGACAGTGCGGACTCTAAAGAGACAAGTCTCCCCTTCTCATACTCATTGTGCCTGGCAAAGGGAATAGGAGGGAAGAAAGGAGAGAACACCTTACAGGTGAGCTCAGAAAGTTTACCTACAAATGGAAATGCCCCGTGGTTATTTTTCTCCAGGCCAATTTCTCCATTGTGTCCATAGGGACCGTTTTATGGAGTCAGTGAAATCCACAATTTTTCTGTTCACCTGGCTCAGTGATGTTTCTCCCCAGGTGAGTGGAGAGAGGTTGTTTTTCTTCTTTTCATGGCTATTTTCTAGCCAAATAGGCAGACCATGTGGTATGTCTGGGTTAAAAGTATTTCCTCTTAGAAAGTTTTTAGGAGAGACCCTGGTCTGCAACCACATTCAGTTGTTCAAGATACTTGGGTGTTTTCCTAGGCGTTGGAGTGCTGGCCCTGGTGCCCTGGCCAGATGCCACCTGTCTCAGGGAGCTTTCACTCAGGGATCTTTCCCTCAGCTTTAAGCCTGAGAATCTGAAAGACAGCTGCACACTTACACATGCTTTCCTTTTTTTTTTTTTCCTGAAGATTTGTTTCATCAGAGCATCACTCCCTGGAGGAAGCTGCTGACCCGTTAATTTTCTGAGCCCCAGAAACATCTCTCCCTTCTCACCAGAAGCTCTGTCTGCATCTGTGGACCTGACTCCTCTAGCTTGATGCTTGGCTGATTCCTACTTATCCTTCAAGCCTCAGAATGTCACTTTCTCCTTCCTGGGAACAGTCCTTTGTCCTCAAATAGGAATTTGCTCTCTCATGTCTACCACTTCTCATCCCCCTGCTGTCGTCCCTCTGCTCTGGCCCCATTGTCTCTCACCTGTGTTACTACAGTTGCCTCCTAACTGGTCCTCCCACTTTGGCTCATGCACCGCACTCCTCTCTGTCTATTTTTAACGCAGCAGCCAGAATAATCCTATTAAAGAATGCCTCAGATCAAGTCATTCCTCTGTCTGGAATGCTCCAGCAGCTTCCCAGCTCATTCAGAGTCAAAGCCAGTAGTACTGCGATGACCTCCAGGTTCTTCTACCTGATCTGGCACCAGTGTCTTCTGTGGCCTCCTCTCCCACCACACTCTCCCATGTTTACTCCATCCTAGCCACACCGGCCTTCTCATTGTCCTTTGACTTGGTAGATGGTACTCCTCCTGCATACATTTTTCAGTGGCTTTTCGCTCTGCTGGAATGTTTGCCCTTCCAATTCCTACATGGCTGGTTATCCTACTTTCTTCCAGTCTTCTTTCAAATTCACCCTCTAGGTGAAACCTTCCCTGGTGACCTCACCTAAAATCTCATATTCCTCTAACTCTTCGTGGTTTCTTCTGTTTTATTTCTCTTTTTGGAATTTGTCCCTAGCATGCTATATATTTAAAATTTTTGCTTAATGTCCGTATTCTCTGCTACAGTATAAGTTCCATTAGAGAGGGGTTTTTGTATGTTTGGGTTGCTGCTTCACCCTAGCACTCAGAACAACGGAAGATTAAGAGTGTTCAGTACATAGTTGTCTTACCCTAGTGTAGTGGTTAACAAGCTATGGCCCGTGGACCAACTTTACCCTACCACCTATTTTTGTAAATAAAACTTTATTAGAATGCAGTCACGTTCACTTGTTTTCTTACCATCTATGGCTGCTTTCATGTGGCAGAGTTGTGTAGTTACAAAGAGACTATGTGGCCCATAAAACCTAAATATTTTCTGTTTGGCCCTTTATAGAAAAAGTTTGCCAACTCCTGTCTGAGTACATATTTACCTTGTGATACTGTCATTACCCGTTTTTCTCTGTCTCTTGCACATGACTTTAGGCGCTTGGTTCATAGTTCTTGTAACGTAGGAAGTGCTGAATTAATATTTTTAAAATGCATTAACATAGATATGAATAGAAAATCAATGCCACGGGGGGAAATGACAGTGTTGAGCAAGGGTTTGGGAAGGGTAGAGTGTGCTACTCTGTACCGAAGAAAGAAGGAACCTCTGAATCTTCACTCTAGCAACCCTTCCTACTGGTCCCCTTACTGTGGTAGGATTGCCAAATTCAGAAATAAAAAGAAACTGAAAATAATCATGAAAGTGTGACCGTATTAGTTGAGGAAGGAAAGGCTGTAAGCCATTTTGCTCATTATCTCATTATTTGAGTGGCTGAGCCCTGGCTCTGAAATATGAAACGTGGAGTAAATTTTGGTAATCAGAGAAATAGTCAAATTCAATAGCCAGAAAGTAAGATGAATCCTCATTAACTGGGGAGATAGTGATTAGGACAAGGAGCAGATTTTCCCATCCGAAAGGAGTAACAGGGCCCTTCAATGAGATCTCGCCTCTTGAAGTGATGTCACAGATCAGCCAGGATCCTCACTGAACATTTTAGTTAGGCTTTTGTGGTTGTAAAAAACAGAAAGTCACCCAAGTTAAACTAAAAAAAAAAAAAAGAATTTATTGTGTAATCACATATGGGTTGGAAGTGGGGCTAGAAGGCTGCCAGGGACTAAGGCAGGTTTCACACTTCGTTTCGCTCGAAGGCTGTCTCTGCGCCTTAGTGCGTCTTTGCCATTCATACCTTGTAACCAGTTTGCTAGATTACTCATAGTTCCTATTCCCTTATAGCTCTAGTTTAAAACTAAACTCAGCTTTCTGTGGCTCCTGCTTTATCTCACTGAGTCTTCTCTTTAGATTGGCATCCCATTTCTAATTGCCCCAGTCTCTTGCAGAATTTTGGTTCAAATTCTGGAGACAGTCAATGTGACTTGGTCCAACTCATCTCTACGTGTCAGGCGAGAAGTCATAGGTTTCTGGCCAGTCATGGGCTCAAGTAACTATGGCCAAAAGAGCAGGATGGTAGGGAGGGCTCCTCCGGGTTCCAAGGCAACATCTCTTCTCAGCTGGTACCAACACTCTGGGTAGAGCCAGCTGTTTTTTTTTATCTTTACTTCTTAAAAATGGAACTCCTGACAGGCATAATTTCTTGGACCTTAGACTTTGCTACTCCTAGTAATGTAATTCCCACAGAATTGCAATAACAGTTTTATGTCTAAGATTTCATGATTTAGAATTCAAATCTCAAGTATGTCAGGATAATCCAGAAAAACTATCTAGTTCATGGTAAAATGTATGTATATATAGTATCGTGATATCTCTGTATCTATCATCTATTTTACCAATAAAGAGCACTTTGCATGGACTATTTAAGGCTCACTATAGCTGTAAGAAGCAGATATTTTGATTATCTCCATTTTATACACAAGAAAACTAAGACTGAGATAGTTAACTGTCATAACGCAGTGGTAGGACAGTGATTAAACTCTGACTCCAGACCTTGTGTTAATAACCATTCTATATATTGTGTGTCAGGTATAATACGTCTTACCTGCAGCAAAGTACTTAGCTCATAATGTGTGTAATAATAAAATACAAATTAACTACATAATGATTGTTTCAGAGGATATATATTTGAAGAGATGTGGGAAAGAACATGGAAATCACTATGGGCTTGGTACTTAGGAAGGACATTATAGAAAAGGTGGATTCCTTAAAACATGAATAGTGAAAAGCAGGAGAGTTTATGAGACAAGAATAAAGATGTGACCGAGTACATATAGCCATGTGCAAACATATTCAGGCCACTACAAGGACAACAAGTTGAAAGGAAGGGAAGTTTCCTAGAGAAAAAGTAAGAAAGGAGAAAATTGGAAAAGTTATATTGGGAAGGCCTTAGATGTCGGCTAAGGGATTTGAACAGAAAACAATTGGGAGCCATGGGAGAGGTACAGAGATATCTACCTATCAATCGATTGATTAATCGATAGACATCTTTTAAAATATATGTCTGTTTTAATAGCTACCCTCTCTCTTGAATTTTAAATCTTCCTTCAGGGATCACTTTGCTTATCCCTGAAAGACAGTTTTTGAAATTTCCTTTTTTAAATGTTTGCTAGTCATATGCTTAATTAATTTTCATTTCTTTGGAAATGTCTTTATATTTTATCAAACTTCTTAAAAAATAACTTTTCTAGGTAGACAGTTTTAGATTGGCTCTTTGTTTCTCTTATCAATATATTATACCGCAGTTTCCTGGTTTCCATTAATATTACTGAAAATTAGCTGTCTGATTTTCTTTCTTTTTTTTTTTTTTTGATGCAGATTTTTTTTTTTTTTTTTGGTGATATATAGGAGACTAATTGTCATTCCTGACTCTGAGCACTGATGTTATCAACAGTTAAGGGAAATTATCATATCTCTTCCAATATATCCTTTTTCTAATTTTTCTATTATCTCCTTCTGAATTTCCTATTAAATATATATGACACTTCTCATTCTGAACTTCATGTCTCCTAATATCTCTTCAATTTTTTAATCTTTGCCTCACTGTCTTGCATTTGGAGTAACTATTTTTGGCTTTAGTACCCAGTTGATTCTTTAAGGTTTCACTAACTTGCTCTTAGAACCCACCAATAAATTTTTAATTTTTATTAGTATACTTTTCATCTCCGTAAGTTCTATTCAGTCTTTTTTTGTATCTGCCTAGTCATTGAAAAAAATCAATCTCTGTTACTTATTCATACTTTGGATATTCTTTTTTATTTTTAAAAACAATTTAAGGTGATGGGTACCTGAATTTACACATATGATAAAATTTCATAGAACTAAAAATGCACACATTCGTATGAGTAAAATGGGACATCTGAACAAGGCTGGTGAATTGTATCAATGTCAATATCCTAGTTGTGGTTCTGTATTTTAGTTTTGTGAGGTGTAATCATTGGTGGATTACTCTGGACTATTTCTTACAAGTACACGTGAATCTCTAATTATCTCAGATTAAGAAGTTTAATTAAAAAGATAATTAAGCATGCTTCTTTTACATTTTAGATCAGGTAGTCTGATTCTGTGATTTGTTATTTCTTCTGGTTCCTGCTCACAGTGCCTTGTTTCTTCATGCGTGCTTTGTGATTTTTGATTGTGAGCCCATGTTCCTTGAAACTTGACCCATCAAATTTCTTTCAGGCCTGGATTGAAGATATGCTCTTTTACTTCTGCCAGTTGCTTGGGGCACTGTGAACATGAAACTACTTTAAATATACATAATTGGCATAAAGCTTTTAGACCATAGGGTGTTATAAATTTGGAGTGCCAACCTGTGAGGACTGACTTGTAGTTACTTCCCAGGGGAGATTTTCACCTTACTTATTGGGGCCAAGATTGGGGAATGGAAATTTCCTTGCTGTGCTCCTTGATGAAGTGAGCTTTAAAATTTTTTTGGTGTTCTGTTTTATTGATGATATAACCTTTGAGGGTCCTGGCTTTATGTGGAACTCTTCCATAATACTTCCCACCTTGACTAAGTTTTATATTTTATTTCCTATCTCAGATTCTCACAAGGCCATCAAACTCAAGGCCAAGGGCACTAGGAAAGGGCAGTGCTCTCAGGGAAGTCAGTTGCTTCAGAGAATGTTTACTTTTCTGGATTCCTATTTTTACTTTGCATGTGGGCTAATCTTTCATTTCCTTTCAGCTTTGTAACTGTCCAAAATTTATTTCTGCATTTTATCAAAAAGTTAGAGTTGTTTTCAGTGGAGGGAAATCAGGACTTCTAAACTCTTTATATCAGAAATGGAAATAACTCTCCAGATAACTGATCTGGAGGTGGTATGCAGAATGACCATTATGAACCAGGGAGCTGGGAGGCAGGAAGATGACTTTGTAAGCTCCTATAGTAGTCCAGGCAAGAAAGGGTAACAGGTTGAAAATGATTAGGGGAATTACAGTGGCATAGTGGAAAGAACTAGGAAACTAAACGTGAGAAAACCTGGATTCTAGTCCTAGCTCCAACCTAGTCACACGATTTAATCATATGTTCATTCATGTTCATATTCATTGATATTCAACAAATGTTAATTGAGCACCTATTCTAGGCCAGGCACTCTTTTAGATACTGCAAGTGGTAAAGAAAAAAAAATCCTTCCTTTTTTTTTTCTTTTTTTTTTTTTTAAATTCCTTCCTTCATGGAGCTTATAGTCTGGTGTGAGGAAACAGGCAGTCAACAAACAGCAGATGAATACATGATATGCCAGATGGTGGTAAGTGCTGTGGAAAAAAATTCAGAAGAATGAGGGAGACAGGGAGTGCTTGCTGTGGAAGCAAGATGAAGGATGTCCGGGGAAGTTCTTACTGAAAAGATGACATGTGAGCAGATAGCTGAAGGAAGTACGGGAGTGAGCCACGTGGAATCTGGCAGATTATCCACGGCAGAGGGAACAGCAAGAAGCTGGAGTAGAGTGAGTTAACTTGAGATTAGGTGGTGTGGGGAAAGGTCACATGACCTACCAGGTCAGATAGTGCCTTAGAGGGTAATAAGGACTCACCATGAAAGAGAAAGCATTATTCACCCGACCCATAGGGAATCTGTGCCCCATCTCCCCTCCTAAGCCTCTTTCATACGCGAGTATAAAAATGTCAAGCTAAGTACAATGAGCATCTCCTCACTACATGCTTTTGAAAAGATTTATTGTGAGGAAAGCCTGTATCTGCCATGTGTGCTCAGGAGCCAGTAGGTACTCAGAATTGCCTGCTGAATGAAGGCTGCAGAATTGGGCGGTGGAGGGCAGGTTATAGCCCTTAGGACTAGGACAGAGTTAAGGATTCAAAATTCTTTCAAGTCAGAATTTAAAGGACTGAATACTGGCCTCAACACAACATCATGGAAATGTACAGGGATGAACTTAGATTTTAGGAAATCAAAACTGTGTAAACCAAGCTGATGGATACCTGTGTTTGCAGCAATCAGTGGGAAAATAATCGTAAGCAGAAGCTTCATATGAGACAGAAGAGTGATGTGGACATTCAAAGTATGACGACAATTTTGGGCTCTGTTAAAAAGGGATGCAGTGTTCAGATGGCTGGAAGAGATGCTCCCCCTCGATACAGTGCTGATCAGGCTCTGTCTGGGGCCTGTGCTCAGTTCTGGGCAACAGATTTTATGAGGAACACCAGCAACCGGGAGGACATCCAGAGACCGGGGAGGAGAGTCGTGATGAGCGGGATGTTAAAATAGCCCTGTTCCCCTTCAAGTGTGGATTATTAACTTCTGCCTGCTTGATTGACAAATGAGTATAAAGGTTTTTTTTTAAAGTCACAATGGCCTCTTTTACGTTTTATTCATTCTATTTGTTCATTAATTCATTGTTTCTAACAATTATCTATTGAATGCCTACTGTTTTAGGCTCGGCAACGGCTCTAGGGATATGATTTTTGTCTTCAAAGAATTCAAGTGGGAGAGGCAGACATATATGAGTCTCACTGCAGTACTGAGTAGAATATAGCTGAGTGCCATCTCTAAACGTCTTTGGCCCCTTAAGTCTGAATTTCTGCAGTAACTTACCAGCTTGTCTTTCTACTTCTAGTCTTCCTCCACCCTAACCTAAAAATTAACTCTGTATGTTGCATCAGAATAGTCATTCTAAGAATCATTTATATATTCAGCCCTTCCCAACTGGAAGCACTCAACTGGGTAGGAGAGACCAGAAGGGAGAGTATATTGAGCAAGGGATTAAGGCCAATAGAGAATTCAGGATCGGTACCTATCACTCAGTATAGGAAGATTGAGGATGGTAACAGTGATGATAGTTGTCATTTATTCGATGACTTAACCACTAACTATGAAAATGGGGCATCGTCATGGGGCATTCACAGTCCAATATTAGAAGGACAGTGACTCAAACTGACTCCATGTGCGGCATAATACTTTCAGTTAAATACATTTTGTAATTATATCTAACTCTTCTGTTCAATAGTTTGGCCTAATTCTTTCTCATAGATTTTAACATAATGGAAAAAAATCATCACCTCTAATTCTGTCCTTCTGGGACCTTCCCGCATTATCATAGGTTCTTGGTCAGCAAATAGATACAATCACGTTTTTCCTTTTCTTAGCAGCCTAGTCCATCACAGGTAGTTTTGGGAAGGACACATAGTGATAATGGCCTATTCAGCAGTGGTTTGTCCCATCTTAAGAGTTCTTGGGGGGCTACCACACCTTCTTTATGCAATTAATTTGAGTGGATCACCTTATTTCGAGAATTTATTGTGGCCAATACAAAAACTCAAATATAAGGAATCCTTTTCTAAGGCTTATTATTCAGTTCTCTCCTTAGTTTTAGCTTTTTTACATATTTGGACTTGATTTTAATGGCAAGAGAAATCCTTGTACATTTTGCACATGTGTTTCTAAACGAGAGGTCTCTGGAAGAAATGCTTTTTGTTTGTTTAGGGGTTAATTATGCCATGCCTTATTGCAGATAGGACCTAAAGTATAATTTATATTTTAATATGATACAACAATTTAAAATAAGAAACAGATAGATAAGAAAGAGGAAGAAGGGAAAATAAAGACAAGAAAGGATTGTCAGTGGTGAATTCTGTATGCAGAATGATTGCATGTGTGTTAGAGTGCCAGAGTTAGACCACAGATTTCGTTCTGAGCTTCCCAGAATCAGTACAAAGAGGGAGACAAAAGGTACATGGCTTACTCTATTCATGAGGTGAAAACAAACAACGTCTCAAGAGAACAACTGGCATTGGTAATCATACCAGACCAAAATTTCCCCTGGGGGACCACAGATAGAAAAAGCTGTGTAGTGTAATGAACAAGTTTCTCAGCAACATTCTTATGCAAAAATCTAATATTCCCTTAATGAATCAGTCTTGGGTCTGCTCCCAAGCACAAGCAAAAGGTCATCTTATAACCTCAATTTCCACCTTTTAGAGAATGGGTGGGATAATTTTAGACTGGAACAATTTTAAAGAAGAAGAATTAAGAGAGCAGCCCTTCTGTGGCGGTGGGAGAGGAAGGGATAAGAGCCCAGGCAACAGTGGCAGACATGAGCTAAAGAAAGGACACATCTTTCCTGAGACTGGAGGGAAGGTGATGAGGGTGAATATATGAGTTGTTGGTGTGCAGACTGGGATTTAAGAGAGACTTTTCCTGGTAGCCTTGATCTTATTGGTGAAGAAAGAGGCAGTTGTCTCTTAAGAGGAAGACAATGTAGGGACTTGAGGAAGGTGGAGATTGTCCAGAATAGCCTCTTTTGAGTCCATCTTCATGTGCTGAAATGTGAAGGACACTTAGGAATCTAACCCCCTTTCCTTCTTTCATGCGCTGTTGTGAAAGAATGTGATTCTGAAAACAGCTGCTGTGAATCTCTAACGAGGTGGGACCAAGGCAGATGCTGAAAGACATATGAACCTCCTGAGATTCAGAGTCATGGGATGTCCTAACTGGATCTTGGAGATTATTAAGTTCTAACATTTTATTTTATTTTTTGGATGAGGACGCTTGTCTCGAGTCACGAAGCCAGATGATTGACTGGGTAACAGGGCATCTGCTTCTTAGCATTTTTTCCACTGCCCCTAACTACTCAAGCTGCCAGGGAACAGGCAGAGGATGCCATGTCGAAGTGTCTGCCTCAATGTCTTCATTTCATTCCAAGCTCTACTTCACTCCATCGTCTCAAAACTGTCTTTTGGGGCTCAGAAAGGGGAGCTTCAAGTCACAGATTTTAGTGGACTCCCTTACCTATGTGTCCACCTGCTTATAATGGTTTCACATAATACAACAATTAGGAGGTGATGATGGAGAAGGAGAAAAATAAGGAGGCTAAGCAAAAGAAGACGTGAAGTAAAGTTCGGAATGAGAATAAAACCCAGAACTGCCCGTGATTATGCATAATGTGACCCCCAGGAAATTAGAATGGGCTGACCGTGTGGTGTCCATGGCTGGAAGCCCTGGCAGGCTGCTGGCTTGGAGAGCAACATGCAGATCCCAATGTAAAAAGAACAAAAAGAGTCGGGTGCCCGTGCTTCAATGCAGTTGCCACAGGAGAGGTTGGGAAATAAGGAAACATTCCAATGATGACTGGGCTGAGAAAGCCATATCATTTTTCCAGAGCAGGCAGTATTCTTCTGCCTTGAAGAATGAGCAAATCATTAACCCAAGCCAGGGTAGGGTGCAGGGAGGGAGGGCAAGGGAGATAAAGAGGTTGGATGGTGAAGGGAAAGAGGGAGAATGAGCGGAAGAAGGAAAAAACTGGAGTATAGAGACGAATTGTGTTTTTCCCTTTAATTGTGAACTCACTTCTTAATTTTTTTAAAGGTTATACTCCATTTATAGTTATTATAAAATGTTGGCTATATTCCATGTGCTGTACAATACATCCTTGTGACTTGCTGCTTAATTTACTAGGCTTTAGTAAGAGCCAAATGGAGATCAGCTAGTCTGTTCATTGCCGGATGAAGGGTCTACCTTAGCCATTTCCCTAGAGATACGGCAGCTCCATTAGCTAGGCCAGGTCCTGGACTGTAGCAGGATCTGGTGTGAGGTCAGGCTGCCTGAAGCCTGTTGAATGACCTCTGCTATTACATATGAAAACTTGAAAGGTTGGCCAGAAACAAATTCTTTGAGATTATATTTCTTTCTTAATTTCCTTCCTGTCAAGTTTCATGCAAGGGCCTCCTCAAGCATCTAGAACCTTCGCATTGTGTCTAAGCAGGATTGTAAGGATTTTTCCCACTTCTGAATAAACTGTGGTTATGGACAAACCCCCTAGTCAAAGTAAACTCCATAGGAGATTGAAGGGTTCTGCTTCTTATGGAATCAGGACATCTTATTGGTTATAATGACTTTGTCTGAAAAGCTGAACTGACCTGAAAAGTGTTCGCACAGTTCTTTCTTGTATAGAAGATTATGGCCTGTAAGTAACAGCTTTGGAACTGTGAGAGTGATATTTGATTTGGATCACACGTTTGGATATAAGAAACATAGCTAAGTTTTGTCATCAGAGACAATTCCCATGATATTCCTGACCCCAGTAAGTATGGGTTTATGTAGTTTCCTCCACTTGGAAACCTGAGATATTGTAATATCAAGCTAAACTTTGAACTCCTTGGCCACTATAGACTCAGTAATGAAGTTAAACCGAGTAACTATTCTCAGGGCTAGGTGACCTTTTATCTGGGTCTTTCTGTAATCTGTCTGTTCATGGTTCATATTCTGATGCCCATCTTGTCAAAACAGCTTTTCCAGGCGGGTCCCCTGGACCTTCAGAGGTCATCAGATCGATGCCCTGTCTTCAGAGATGGGCCAGTGTTTATTACTAGCCATACCAACATACCCAGACAAGGAGATTTCACCATAGTTCAATCAACTACTCAAATGCACCAGGAAATAAAAAAGAATTCTGTCCTGTGGCAATATGCTGCTTTTTGATTGGTACCTGTTAATTAATATTTCAATTCATGAACTTTTGTCATTATGCTCTTCTATGGTGTTGTGAAGAACATAATGAGAAAGATTGAATAATGAGGTCAAGAAACTTTACTATGAACATTCATTCACTTGTTTATTCATTTACACAAACAACATTTGTAAAACATATATAATGTCCAAAGTACTATTTCTCTGTGAGGTTTACTTTAAGGGCTAGTTTTAGCTATTTGAACTTTTATGCCTTAAGCATTTGCTAATTCAACAAATGCCTTATTTGTGTCCAGTTTGTGTGGGGCACTAGAAGTTACTGATTAATTGGAATTTTATCTACTGCATGTCTATTTTAGTAACCACATGTAGTGAAACACAGCTGCCCTCACAGAGTTTACAATCTAGACTGGGAAGTGGATTTGTGGAAGCATAAATTATAACTAAAAATAATTATTACATAAGCTAAATAATTTGTCATAAGCAAGCTATTCATTACAACAGGGGTGTTTGAGGAAGGAAAGAGGCTTCTTTCAAACTGGGTCATCAATGAGATGACCATATAATTTCTTGTACAGACTGAGACGCCATTAAAAGAGAAAGGAGGTGTGGTCAATAATTATGGCAGGACAAGAGGAACAAACTGGGACTGCCCTGGTAAACCAGGACCTAGGGTCACACATCAAGGGAAGGTTCATGGACAAAGCTGAATTTAAATTGGATCCTGGCATCAGTTTAAATCGCAATCACAAACGCTTTCTCAAATACGTTGTACCGTTAGCTCTGTCCTTCAGAACCTAATGAGTGCCTTGTGTGGTTTTGGAGTTAGGTTGGAGTTAAGCTCTTCCAGTAGCCAGTCAGTCTTAAGAAGAGGTCTGAGACTAACTTGTACTAAGGTTTTTTGCACAGAGGCTACAGTTGTTATCTATGTCAGAGAATGTGCATGGTTTTAAACCCAGGTGCCAGCTTTACCAGAACAATGGGAGGTTCCTGAAGCATGGTATGGGGAAAGTCTGAGAGTGTGCTGTGGTTCAGTGGGGTAGAATGTTGCATTTGATTAGCAGAGTCTGCTATGGACACAGAAAATCAAATTGGTGGTGCTCATTTGCTTTCTCTCATAAAAGGACCGACGCATAAATTAAGCAGGTAATTTTTGAAAGTAAGTACACATTGTTCAGCTTACCACTTTCACACAACACCTCAGCAAGAATAAAAATAATGAAGTTAAACCAAATAACTGTTCTCAGGGCTAGGTGACCTTGTCTCTGGGTCTTTCTGTAATCTGCCATTTCCCTTTTTCATATACCTTTGAATTAGCTGAAGCACGTCAAATAATAAGGTCGCTATTTAAGACTTTGAAACACATTAGTAAATACTACTGTGCTGTTAAAGGATATTATGCAAAGAGACCTGAAGTGACTTACTTAAAGTAATACAAGAAACTCATGATAAAATGTTACGTTTGTGGCTAATCCTAGGGAGGGTAGGATGATATATTGAAGAGACCACTGGATTAGGAGCGAGGAAACTTGGGTTTCTTGCCCGGCTTTACTGTTAGTTATATGATGCTAAACAAACCACCTACCTCTCAACGCCATAGTTATCTAATCTTCAGAAAGAATAAAATTGGATCACTACTTGGGATTCTACTTCTGAATCAGTATTAAAGGTCGTTTCATATCAAATTTTTCTGTTAGTCTAGGTGTTAACAAACTTTTTCTATAAAGGGCAGATAGTAAGTAGTTTGGGTTTTGCAGAGCATATACTGTCTCAGCTACTCCAAGTTGTAGTGTGGGTGTAGTCCTAGACAAGCGGTAAGTGGATGGGTATAGCTGTGTTCCAACAGAACTTCATTTACGAAAGCGAGCAATGGCCCAGGGGCTCCGGTTTGCCCCACCCTGTTCAAGTCTCTCCTTCCAGATTATACCTATTGCTGAGTAACATGTTACCCCAGAACATAGTAGCTTAAAATGATGAACGCTTGTTGTCTCAGAGTTTCTGAAGATCAGGAATCTCAGAGTGGCTGAGCTGGGTGGTTCTGGCTCATGGTTTCTCAGGAGGTTGCAATCAAGATATAAGGCCGGGCTGTAGCCCTCTGACACTTGCCTGAGTCAGTTTCTGAGCTCACTTACATGGCTGTTGTCAAGAGATGTTAGTTCTTCATCATGTGGGCCTCTCCACAAGTCTGCTCCTCTGCATGGCTTTCCTCAGAGCACGTGAGCGGAAACAAAACAAAACAAAACAAAAAAACACCCCAAGGTGGAATCTGCAGTTTTTCTATAGCCTAATCTTAGAAGTACATCCCACTACTTCTGCCTCTATTCTATTCCATTCTTTACAAGTGAGTCACGAAGCCCAGTTCACACTCAACGGGAGGGGATTACACAAGAGTGTGAATACCAGGAGGCATGGATCACTGGGGACTATCATTGATGACCTTTACCACACTACATTGTAGTGATTCTCATCAGGCAATTAAAAATAATTGTGTGGGGGTAGGGAGTAGAGGGGTAATTAGGTTTCTTTGTTTGTTTGTTTTAATGGAGGTACTGGGGATTGAACCCAGGACCTCGTGCATGCTAAGCACGCACTCTACCACTGAGCTATACCCTCCCCGCTTATGAGGCAATTTTTAGAACTTAATGAAATAATGAATTAATGATAAGGGTTGTTTGAGGTTAGCTCTATCAGGTGTCCTGGTGACCTCAAGTAATGAGGATTAGTGTAAGGGTATAACTGTTGTTCCAGTGGTACTAGAGATGGCTCCAGAAATTCTGTTTCATGCTCTGCTTTATCCTCCTCCCCACACCTTCACCTTCCCCAAGCAGAGAAGACCTGACAGGGTCCGTGAGTCACAGTCCAACATAGAACATTGTTATACGGTGGCTCTCAACTCACATACTGATACCTGATCCAGCCAGTTATGGCCAATAAAATAAAGTTAATTCTGTCTAGATAGATGGCTTTGCAAAGCATTAAAAAAAAAAAGTGATGTGAGTTGCTTTTCAGAAAAGAGAGAGAAAACTGAAGACACTTTAAGACTATCGCCATTCCCAGAAAGGGGCCGTGTATATACAGCAGTACGCATTGAAGGCCAGTTCACGCAATAAAAATGCTTCCTGACAGCCATTGCAAAGGCACATGCTAAACATATGTTCTGGAATGCATTTATTGCTCTATTTCTGTTAATATGTCTTTTAGTGAAGAAGTGGGTCTCGGGGACATAATTTACCCAGTTAATTCTCGAGATGGTAGGTTACCGCCTGACACAGTCAAATTTCTTTAGATAATGGAAGAAAAGGGGAAAACATTGCAAGTGAGACTCAATTTATAGAAATTTATTCTAGGAGCAAATACTCTCAGAAAGGATCGAATACAAAAAAGTAAAATAAACTTCAGTTTTCATTTAAAGTTCATGTGCATTGTCTCAAGATAGTCATTACTTAATTTCTCTTTTTCCATATTTTCCTAATAAAAGCAAAATAGTATCCTTATGCACTCTACACTAAAGGCACACCCTGCCTTCAATTATAGAGATACTAGCAAAGAGACAAAAGATTCTACATGGGGGATTGAGAGGGAGGAAAGAGGGTAGGGCAACAAAGGGGCTCCTAAGTGACAGAAGACAATAGCAAGAGAGAAACCCCAGGCCAGAAGGAGATGTTGAAAGACCAGAAGAAGGCACCATTAATATATTTATAAGAAAGGAAAATGTTACTTCATAAATATGCTAATAACTCAATCTATTCTTCAGAGATTAAGGACGTCTGGTAAGTCATTGATCTGAAAGCTACTTGGGGTCTTCTGGGATGTCCCCAGATTTGTTTTGTTTTGTAAACTCAACAAGCATTCATTATAATGGAAGATGACAAACCTAATATTAGGAAGACTATAATGGGTTCACCTAGAAACACAAATGAGGCCTTGGGTACAGTCATGGACAAAGCAGGGGGCGTCCTACCTGGTGGTCAGGGGTCAGATTTGCTCTCCTCACATTCATCACCCTGGCACCCTGGCTCCCTGACTCAAAGTCTGGAATGACTGACACCCTTATTGGTTTTTATTCATATTTCCCAATAAAACTTCGCTTTTCTAAGTAATTTAGCACTCAAGATCTTACATTTAAAAACAACATGAAAAATAGAAAAGAGAAAAAAAAGCAATGGAAGTTGTTTTTGACCAAGCCAACTTCTTAGGAGTAAAGATTAAAATTCCACTCAGAACTCCAGGAAGGACAAGTTGATGGCAGTGATTTTCTCTGGCACAAGCAACTCCCACGAGGCACCTGCTCTGTCAGGGAGGACTCAATATTGGGATCAATGGCCTGTCTGTTGTAGTAACTGCCTCTAGTGGACATAACACAACCTCATGCCAGGAAACATTGCTCTCTCTGCCTTCCTTTCTTTCTTTTTCTCTTTTAAAAATAGTAGTTATGAACGCTTTCAACCAATTATGAAGTGTCTTGGGCCAGAGCTATTATTCATGTCCATTGCCACTTGACAGCATTCTTGTGGTGTCCTCATTAATCAATTGTACTTAAATGTAAATATGTACTGCAGTTTTCTTTTAATTTAACACCTAAGTGGGGTGGTAGAGTTAGGGTCCAGAATGCATGCAGGAGAAAACTCCATGGCGTTCTCAGCCCACAAGATGAGAATCAAGTTTGAACCTGAATCAGCTCGGCTGCTCACAGAGCCCATGAAGTATCAGGTAGCTGTGGTTCACCTCTAGTTCATAGTACTTCAAGGATGCTGGATCTATACTGTGAGCTCCTTGGGGGAAGAGAAGTATATCTAGTTATCTTTGTGCTACCATAAATGATTACTAAGCCTTGATTTTGTGTCAGGCACTGAAGTGTTTCATATTTATCGTATCATTTGATTACCATACCAAGAGATGAGTATTTTCCCCAGTTGATAGATGAAACAATCAGAATCTCTCACAGTTTGCCTTGTACAATCTTACACAAAGAACATGATAGATTCTTAATAGATTTGTGCTAAATAAATTTGTTGAAGGTATAAGTATACAAACTCTGACCTAAGGAGACCAAGGGCAATCTCTGTAGATCTGATGGGCCCTAGAATGACAACCTTAGGCCAAGGACTATCCCCAGGGGTCACTTATCAATGAGTTTTCCTTTCGTTTGATATCAAGGTGTCCAAGTACTTCTTACTGACAAACTTGAAGATGATAAACCATAAGAAGGCAAGATTCTTTCTGAGGTGGGGCTTTTGACTTTGAGCACAGCCTAGGTACAGAGAGTTGGTAAACCATGATGGTATGCTCTGTCCATTATAATGGAACCTCCAAAATCATCTGCTCTCATCAACTCCAGTTATGCCTACCTAAGTTCGAGAGAAATAAAAATGGGGTAAAATGATAAGGAAAGTCATTGACCAAATTAATAGTTTGAGATGTTTTGTTCCTGTTATTATTATTATAACCATTTTACATCTATCTCAAGAACTTCCATTTTGAGTCTCACTCTCTGGCGTAATGTTTTTTTCCCTTTCGCATTCTGTTCTGAACAAAGTCCTCTTGGCCGGTTGAGTCAGCGTGTCTCTGATTCAGAGAGGTGAACAGGTCCGTGTGTGTCTCTGATGATTCACTGTTGGCAGCGCAGATCGCTGGGCAGCGAAGAGATTCTGGCAGCCTGAGATGAATAGTGTAAACTCCAGCAGCGCCAGAAGAGTTGGAGCCAACCTTCATTACGGTTGGGCCCAGAAAACAGCCAGTCCTCATTTCACCTGGGACTGTCCATGTTGAAGACCTCCCTCCCTGAACAGCTGCCTTTTCTACAGGGCACAGGGTGGAGGGCTGCCCTGGCACTGACACAAATAGAATCGGGTGTACAGAACTCTGGGGAGATTTCCCAAAGGATCAGGTTTTTGTCTGATTCAATTCAGATATATTCACCAATAGTTTGCACCTCCTGTGCTCCTTCCTTTACTGTGTTACCTTAAATAAGGTGAACAGGTGCTGTGCCTGCTACTATGACCTACCCCAGGAAACGGTCTGGATGATTGAAGTTGTGCTAAAAGGGCTCAGAGTTCCTTGAATGCTAGGCTTTATAAATTATGAGAGTGAGTAAGACCACGCTAATCTCCAAGTTACAGAATGCATTACTTTGGTTCTGGTCAGTTACTTCATCATTATCGTGACAAGAATATATTAAATGAATGCCAAATAGGGCACATTTTTATTAGCAAGGCATTTAAGATCTTTCTTCATTTCCCTCTTATCTACTGTTCTAGTCTCATATCTCATCATTCTTTGAATGCACAAAACTCCTCATTATTTTCCAAACATGTCAGGCTTCTTCTCATATTTATGCCTTTGGAGAAGTTGTTCCTTTTTTGCTGGAATACTCCTTTGCTCCTTCATCTGGTACACTTCTTCTTATGACTCAGCTTAGTTGTTTCCTCCACTCCTATTCCCATCCCCAGTCCTTCCTCTAAGCTTTTGTATCCCTTCTGTAGGTGCCTCTGTTGTTATATTCATTACATTGTCATCATAATTTTAGGGGGTTGGGAGCAACACCAACTGGGACTGCTCAGGAGAAAGGCAGAGAGAGTGAGAACTTGGCAAGCCTAGGACTGGGAGACTTAACTGGGTTGCATGATGGACTCCCACAAGGATGGGCAGGAGGGTGCGTGGTCACAAGTGGGTGGGTACCAGCAATAGGCAGCCAAGTCAGAGAAGAACACCGCTGCTGAGGACGCTGCGTCTTTCAGGATGTTACACAAGGGAGGCATCTGGAGTCCATATGTTGATGGGTCACCCAAATCAAGGTAGGGATGTGGTCAGTGGGCAACGCAGCTGATAGGAGGAGCTCAAGGTCTGTGCTAGGAAGGGAAACTGGACAGTAGACTTGATTAATATCACAGGGGTAAGAATCCCAGGACTCATTCTGCCCTGATGGACACTGAGTCTGACAACATGATCAGTTCCACACTCCATCAAGTGATGGGTCCTGAGGCTGCCAATAGAACCCTTGTCCAGGTAGTTGGCTTGGAAACTGGAGAGTGAGACAACAGAAGAGCATCAGAACTTCCAGCTAGGAAGACTGGCAGGGAAGGACTGTCATTTTGGAGAACTGGAAAGGTGCCAGTCTCCTGGCACTGGATCATACACTCTGGAGAACAGAGTTCACATCTTGTATGTCCTTGCATCTCTGCTGCCTTATACTGTGCCTGATGTGTAATAGGTTTTCAGTAGATGTTGATTAAAGCAATGACTTAATGAATAAATAAAGAGTACCCAGCTTCTATAAAATGCACACACGTATATACAATCTGCCATCAGTTGTGTGAGAGTACTACACCAACACATTAGTGTTACAGTCTATCATTGTGTGTGTATGAGTGCTCATCCCACTGTTTTCTCATCCCACTGTTTCCCCAAACTAAAAAGTACAAGAAGCCTAATTTATTTCAGAAACAATGTTTGTGTTCATTTATTCTTTATTATAAAAATGTTCTACATGAAGAAGGGGATATAAAATGTACATACACAATTTTAAAAATAATTATGAAGTTAGCATCTGCCAATCGTGTTGAGATATAGATGACTGGTGCCTTAGAGTCTTGCGTTCACCCTTTTGTCTCTGATTTCACCCCTCCCTTCCCTGCTATTCTAATGCTTCTCATAATAATTTCTTTACTTTTCTTTATAGTTTTATTATTTATGCATGCATACCTAAAATATATGTTTAGTTTGAACTTTATTTACATAAAATCTTCTTACAGGCATTTGTGTCTCACTTACTTCTTCTGCTAAACGTTATATACTCATAAAATTATGTTAGTTTATTTTGAGCTTTTCTTTTTAACATTTCTGTTGCTGAGATGACTGGAGAATATGCCTGCCTTCTAACCTTTGGGGTGAAATGTCTGAATGAGCTATACTGTGCACACTTGTCCCTCTTTCAGAAGAGCCAAACTTGACAAGTCTTGAAGGTAGTTATTTATTTTCTAATAGGATTTGCCATAGCAGACATTTTAAATATGATTGGTTTAAAAATTAAAATTTAGATAGCATTTTGGAAATTCCTACCAAAAGAGTTATACTTGGATTGATTTCACACAGAGAACAAAAGTGAGCGCATTTGAGGGATGGAGAAGAGAGTGTATAATCACAGTGACATTTAGGGAGGACAGCTGCAAGTTTCACGTCCAGACAATAGAGAGGGGGGGTGAGAAATCTCACTGCATTTCTGGACCAGGTATGTGTGTTATTCTTTGAGGAAGGAAATACTGTATTTTGGGGCAATAAGATTGGATGTGCGGGTAGTCCGCAGATCACACCTGTTTCGCTTTGTGTCTGAGGATGTTCCTTTATTTTTTCCTGTTTCTTTAATGGGTCAGGCCTGTACATCCAGACCTATGTTATTAGGCACCAAGAGAAAGGGTGGCACTGTTTTCTGAAGGATTCAGCTGTAGAAATGTGTGTTTTCCTGTTAATTACTCAACTAATTTCAGCTGTGTGGATTTGGTATAACATTATGTCTATGTGTGTCCATTGGTTTGGCATCAAACCCAAATTGTTATCAAATAACCAGTTGTTCTGAACACAGTTAGTTGGATTAAGCCAACAACTTGTTACTCATAAATTGCTTTCAAAAAGCTGATTGAAAGAGTGCAAGTGTTAGATAAGAACCTGAGAGCTGGATGGGACCACAAAGATCTTTAAGTCGAATCCTTGGAGACTGAGAGAAGTACAGTGAATTGCCCCAAAAGACAAGGACTAGACCCAGGCTTCTTGGTTCCTGGTCCGTGGTTCCTTCCCTTATCTCCAGGTTTTGATTAAATTTGGTTGGTGTGTGTAAACCGGCTTTTATTTTGATGTTGATCTTTTAAACAGAATCTAGACAAAGGTGTCATCTTCATTCTTTTCAATATCCATTTTTCATAGTGTTATTTATCCTTCCTTGTAGGGGAAACTTTTAAGGAGGGAACTCTTGGAAGCTGGATTATGTCATTTTAAAATTTAATCTGTTTTGGAGAGAACTACAGAGAGATATCCTAGAGAAGGTGAGAGAAGACAGAGTCTAGGGCACCGCGGCTGGGATGGCTTTAGGGCCGAGCCTGCCCAGTTCACTCACCTAGTGGTAGAAGAAGCAGAGCATAGGTCTGGTGGGATAGGTGAGTTGGGTGGCAGGAGCCTGTCTGAATGCTCTTTTCAGTTCTGTTGCCTTGTAAAGGAGGCATTAAGGTAATCAACTGAGAGTGAAGCTTTGAGGAGGAAGGTATTGGAGGTTTGAGGAGAGAAAAGAAGTTGTGAGATAATTCTTAGGTGAACAGAAGAGTGAATGGACCAGGGAAATAGGTAGGATCTAGACAGCATAAGGGCCATGTTGAGGTTAAAGCTCAGTCATTTAAATTGACTCCAGAAGCATCTATGTGTGTTTTTCTCTGGTTACCTTAAGCTACACGGATGCAGACAGCATCTGCAGAGAGGTTGATTTAACTAGGTTTGGAGTTTTGCCAAGGGAGTACAATGAAATAAGAGAAATTCAAGGCAAAGGAGCTGAGAAGGTATGCAAGGGAGCTGTCTAATGGTGAAAACTTATGATGTCTGTGTCTCAGAAATCTTTGTTTCCTATGGAAACATTTGCCAAATTCAGAGCTGTCTTCAGACTGGGACATAGTAGGCTCCTGATGCATGTTTGTTGAACGCATGACTTTCAGTTAACGAAATCATTGTTAATCATATGTTTGCACTGCCATGCTAATTGCTGTGGGGGCTGCATAAAGAGATATGGCATGGTTTCCACCCGAAAGGCAGTCATAATCTAATTGAAAAATAGAATATAATATGACAAATATAATAAAACAGGGAACAAAAGCCTTTTATGAGTGTTTGTGTTTTATAATGTTGTTACTTGATTACTATTAGATATTTTATTTGAATGAATGCTATGTCTTGAATGTATACACGTGCAAACTGATCTCTGGTTGATAAACACGAGGAACGTGAAAGGCATTACGATGAGACTGTGTGTAGGCTGTTTTTAAAGTTTCTTTTAAAAACATAATCTTTTATTTGCCTTTTCATTTGGTTTATCATCTGGAATTGAATCTATGTCTCAGTGTTGAATGAGGATTCTCAGTCTTCTATTTTTAAAGGACTTACTTCCAGATAAAACTCAATTTTTCTTTCTGATTCTGCTCTTCACAAGATGTATTACATTTGACAGGTCTTTTATGTTAAGAGCTGATTATGGAATCCTAGGCAGCAGTTGCAATTTATGCTACTCATAAAACTTCAGACCTTCACCAGCAATGGAAAAGCAATCAAGAAATGGTGTAAACAGACCAACCTGACCCCCATCTGTTGTGGTTTATAGTATATTCCCAGAGAGAGACATTTACTCTAATAATTCCCCCTGATATTAACAGAAGGTTATACACAGTATCAGAGCCGGCTTCCTCTTCAGTAGGTGAACACAGGAGGACACATAAGTGGTATGAATTCAGTCTCTGGGAGGACCTGGATCCATCAGAAAGTGTTTCCTCCCACCAGCTGGTAATGCCCCAAATTCCATAAATAAAACATTATTTTCATGATTTCAGCCAAATAAGAATTTGTCCCCTGTTATAGGAAATGTAACCTTATTCATCCCTTAATGACAGATCAATATATTAAATAATGGGGTATCCAAGTGGGCAATCAAAGGGATGACAGAGAATGGCAGGTAGGCAGGTGGGCAACTGGTACCAAATGAGACTGTTAGAACCTTATATATCAAGGTGGAATTTAGAATTTCATAACCTGAAAGGGATCTGTGTAATGATTAGGCTAGGGTCCAATTCTGTGTGAGTTTAGGGAACTCAACGAGTAATAAGGAAATGAACTTAGGGACAATGACACAGGTACAAATTCAGTGATTAGGGATGGCAGAGACTGGGTCTTATGGTGAAGACTTTCATTCGTGTATTTACTTTCATTCATATGTTCTTTAATTAAGCATGTGTTTATTGAGAATCTACTATGTGCTAGGAATTGGTGAGGACACGGGGCTATGAAGACAAATGTAGTAATTGTCATGCAATGTGAAGGTATTAGGACAGAGTGTGTCAGTTATATTCTTCAAGTACTTGGATGGGTCATGGCAAAAAGACTTGGGAGGTAAAAAGAAAGCTTCATGAAAAAGTAAGATGTAAGACTCTTAAAACATCGTGGAAAGTCACACATATGCCAACCATTGTACTAAGCACGCAAGAGACACAAAGTTAAATGGGAAGTAGGTCCTGCCTTCAAAAGCTTACAGTATAATGTGATCAATACTTAAGCAGCACCAATGAGTTACCTGCATCAGACAGGAAGGTTAGAGAAAGCTTCCCTAAGTGGTGAACTTTGAGTGATAAGAGTTATTTAGGTAAAGGTTATTGATATGTGTATTAATGTATTTCTATCTACCTTTACCTAACTAAACATTTTTCATATATTTGTGTAAAATAAATGTTTATTTTTATAAATAAATATATTCTAGGTAAATAAGAAGTTTGTCAAAAGCACATGGATATGAAATGGAGATTGAGTGTAAAGCTAGAACAAAAAATGTATTGAGAAAAAGGCTCTTGATGCCAGAGAATTAGCAAGGATAAAATAATGAAGAACCTTGTGTGCTAAGCTTTGGAGAACCACTGAAGATTATTTAAATAGATATGTGACAAGATGAGGGAGACAGACATTGTAAAGGTTATTTTGGTAATTCTCAGAAGAAATGACAAATGCTTAAGCTAAAAGAAGGCAGTGACAGTAAAAGTTGAGAGAAGATGATGCATGTATGAGGGACATTAGGATCTATACAGGCTTTGGGACCTGGTGACAGTTGATGCCATGGAGTTTGATGAAACTCTATGGTTTGCTTCCCAACTTAATGAGAAGATAGACGCTATATGGGAGAGTCTGTAGAATGTAAACAGCCAACAGTTAAGTGATGAGAATTTGGAGGAGAAACCCTTTGATGAAATTGGAAAAAAAACAGAGATGGAGGAAATCCAGGAAGGTATGTTGTCACTTAAAAGAGTACTAGGTTGGTAAAAACATGGTATATCCATACAATGGAATATTATTCAGCCATAAAAAGGAATGAAGTATTGGTAGCTGCTACAACATGGATGGAACTTGAAACACTGTATTAAGTGAAAGAAGCCAGTCACAAAAGATCACATAGTGTATGATTCTATCTATATGAAAGATCCAGATTAGGTGAATCTGTAGAGACTGAAAGCAGATTAGTGGTTGCTCAGAGCTGGGAAGGATGAGGGGATAGGGAGATAATAGCTGAGGAATACAGGGTTTCTCTTTGTGGTAATGAAAACATTCTAAAAGTTGCATATACTGGTGAGTATATTAAAAACATTGAATTGTCACGTCAAATGGATGAATTATATATTATATGAATTCTATCTCAATTAAACTGTTTAAAAAAAAGAGTATGGAGTAAAAACCATCCAGTGCAGTATAGAGAGCTAGTAAAATAAAGAC
Source organism: Camelus bactrianus (assembly GCF_048773025.1). Classification (NCBI taxonomy): domain Eukaryota; kingdom Metazoa; phylum Chordata; class Mammalia; order Artiodactyla; family Camelidae; genus Camelus; species Camelus bactrianus. The sequence continues at coordinate 23,085,022 of NC_133559.1, forward strand.
AGAAAAATCTCAATTGACTTTGATACTGTGGAGAGATCACTGGCAAATTTAATGATATGGGGGAGTCCCAGTACAGATGACAGCGGTTATAGGGTGAACAGGAGGTGAAAACAGTGAACTCTCTGAAGAACCTCGGCTGAGAAGGGAAAATGAGAGCTGAATGCTAAGAGTAAAGACAGCATTTCTCTAAAAAGTGGAAGAGAGCTAGGAGAACATGAACAGTTTCAACATGCAGGAGCAAGGAGGGGTGAATGACAAAGGGAATTATGAATAGGTGGGAAGTGATAGGAGCCATTGCCCAGGCAGAGAAGAGGGGGAGCTCAAGGAGGAGAAAGGATACACAGTTGTAGCTGGGAAAGAGCAAATTCAGTGAAGTGTTGCCATATAGTGTCTATCTTCTCATTAAGTTGGGAAGCAAACCTAAGGCTGAGTGGGATTTAGCTTGGTAGATGGTTTAAGGTGGGAGTCAGGATGTTCAAAAGTGAAGGAAATGGAGGAAAGAGCTTACTAGAGACATGCTGGATTGCTGGGCGGCAGTGAGCATTCAGCTGAGGTTAAAGACCAGAATTAGTAGTGACAACCAGTCTATGTGGTTGTGTGCATTTTATTTTATTTTTATCAGCTCTCAGAAGCGTGGATAGAAGAACAAATGCTGGGATTGATTTGACTTTGAAATTTTGCAGGGCACTGCATGTAAAGAGAGGCAGAAAATCAAATGTCAGAATGAATGACTGACTAACATGGTGGGTGGAGGGGGTGTAAGAAAGTTGAAGTCAGAGGATGCTGATAGTGGTCTAGTGGTCTGGGAGAGGGTTGTTCAAGCCTTATTTTAGCAATGGAGTTATTTTGCTTAATGAAATCAATTTAATAATCAGCTCCCCAAAAACACCAAACAGAGCTTCCCTGTTAGTGACCTGGAGACACCCCTCTCAGCATACCCTTTCCTTCTTCAGCAGTCTGTGAGGAGCCTTGTGGGGTCCTGGGGCTCATAGAACAGACTTTGAAAAACACTAACCTATGGAGGACTTAATGGAGTGGATTAGTAAAAACAAGTTATAGGGGAGTAATAATATTAACAATAACAACAATTACCACCAGTGAGATGCAGGTGGAGGAGCAGGGTAAGAGGAAGAAGAGGGAGGAGAAGGGAAAAGAAAAGAAAAGGACGAGGAAGAAGAAGAAATATTTATTGAGCACATACTTTTCACCAGGCACTGGTCTCCGTGCTTTATAGTTAATCCTCACAATGACTAAATGATTGAAGAAAACCTATTGTCTCTATTTTGTAGATGAAGCATAGGGAGGTAGCTCACTTGCTGAGGGGCACCTGGCTAGTGTGGGAAACAGCAGCTGGAGCACATCTCTGAGATGAATGATTTGCTGGTAAATTCCCCTGCTTTGGCCCAGAGACAAGATTCAGTCTGGGAATCAAATGACACCAGCTCTGGAGAGGATGAGGGATACTGAGGTTTTGGGAATAAATTAGACCTGATAGGATCAACAGGATTTAGTAAGTGATGTGAGATAAAGGGAGAGCCAGGAATCAAGAATTATTCTAGTAATTCGAGTCCTGGAGAAATGTTGCATTTTGTAAAAATTTGGAAACTTGATTAGGAATTTGGTTTGAGACGGTTGAGAAATATTAGGTATTATGAAATACCTAATGTATCCTGAGAGTCATTAATTATATTTCATATACATTATTATATTTAACGTAAGAAAATACTATTATCCATATTTGACAGATGAAGAATAGTGAAGCTTTCAGAGGTGAGATAATTTGCACAAAGTGACACAGTCAGTACATGGTGGTGTCAAGACTTGGACCCAGGTGATTTTACTTTTAGATACACTGATTTGGGGATTGACAATGAGGCGATATCCAGTGGGTAGCTGAGGCTAGATATTTGCAGTCTGGAAAGAGACACATTTGGGAGAGAGAAGTTTGATATAGATCCTCTTAGAATTGATAGGCATAGTTAAAATTTCCAAGGGGTAGCGTATACATAGACAGCAGAGCAAAGAAGTGTGAAGGACTGAACTCTGGGGAAGTGCTCACATCGCAGAAGAGAAGAGGTAAAAGAGGAACTCTCTAAGAAGACAGAAAATGATTTAAAGAGTAGAACAATCAAATCCTATAGCAGAAGCTTTCATGTTGTCACCCTGACTCCCAGTTAGAAGAACATTTTGCATGGCAACCCAGTATGTATATGTGTTTATATTAATTGTATATGTGTAAACTCAAAAGCTTCCAAACGCAGTATTTACTGTTAACAGTGCTGACATTTCCTGTTCTATTCTTCTTCTTTTTAAAAAAAAATACATGTTGGTTAGCAGCCCACTGAATTTGTTTCATAACTTAATAATGATCCACAATCCAGTGTTTGAAAACATTGCCCTACAGCTATCCTCAAACATTCAGGGCACCATGATGACATGCTGATGGTCTGAGTTCTCCAATCTGGCTCGTCATCTTGGAATAATAGTAAATGCTAATGATTCTCAGTGACGGCTTCTCTGATTAATCATGGGGAGTTGTGATAATAGCCCCATCTCTAAGGCCCACTCTCTTTCTCTCTCCCTGTCCCAACATTCAGTTTCTCCTCCCTTAATTTCCTGTTTTCTACTCAACTTTCCTTGGTCCCTCTGGTTTGGAAATTAATTCTTCCTGGGTTTGTTCTTCTTTTTATTGTTTTTTTTTCTTCTAAATGAATTAAAATAATTTTAAGGCTGACCTTTCCATGTCATTTCCAATCTTCCCCTGTGGCTGTTTTATGCTTGAGTATACTGTACCACAGTGGGAGAATGAACACTTTATTGTGTGGTACATAGTTTTCATTATATAATAATTTAATTATATGACAAACGAGGTTGCAAAACTGATGTTACTCACAGCACCTCGTATGGTGCTGCCAAATGCCCTGAGTTAACCTGACGTTACCAGGAATGGATCTTGGAGACCCAGAATCCACAGATCCAGGAATGCCAAGAGAATTTTGTCATCAATTCTGAAACCAGGATCAGAGTAAATAAGATGAAACAGCTTTGCCTTGATGTTCTCTCCTGACTCTGTGGTACCCGTATAAAATGGTTTCTTATTGATCACTCTGCTCTTGAGAATATGAAAGGGATTTTGATAACAAACACAATTGTAAAGTGACAGTTATATAAATTAGTGTGGAGGATTTCTATTGGGGCAGAAATAATTATAGATTTTTTAAGAACTGTTGATTTTGCCTCTTTCTTTGTTTCCATATTTTGATCAGGGCAACCGTGGTTTGTTGGCTTAAATGGCTGAAACTAAGAATGCCCCGCTACTAATTTAGACAGCCAGGATTAGAATTCAGTATTGGAAATTGGGTAAGCTCTCAACTCAAATAGCTAGCAAACCTCTCTGAACAAATGCTTTCTCAGAAAGGTTGGTTCTACTTGTTAGTCACTTAGAGTAACCAATGAAATGAAAGGTCAAAGGGGAAACATTGGGCAAACAAATTTGATTTTGTTAACATAGATTGCAGATGGGAAGTAGAATTGGTGGGTTGATTTCAACTTATGACTTGAACTTAAATATTTGGGGTCACTAACAAAAATTTTTTTATTATTAAAATTTTGTAAATTATGGACTCACAAGTTTTACATCAGAATCACCGGCTTTTTGAAAATTCTCATGCCTGGACTTTAATCAGATTTGTTTTTCACAAATCTCTTGTAATGCACAGAAAAGTTTGAAAATTCTCAGTGTAATAAGTGAGTCATTTTGGGCACATAAATGCCTATGTTCCTTCATTTATAAAATAAATAATTGTTGAGTGTACTCAATGAGAACCATCGTTCTGATGGGAGACCAAAAGAAGACACACATTCATTGAACTCACAATTTGGTACGGGGGTAAATACAAATATAAACATGAAACAAGGTAAAATATGTTTACATGTTAAAATGAATATGGGGTTTCATTGTAGGTATAGTACAAGAAGGGTGAGGAGGTAGGAATTAGGCCATATTTCTAAAGGAGATAAAAATTCATCTAGATGTTGATAAGGATTGATAAGACATGGGAGGTGGAGGTTTGGGATTTCAGGCAATGGGGGTAACATGAGTGAAAGTTTGGAATTAATTTCTAGGTGTATTCAGGGAATAAAGAGCAGTGTCATTCAGCTGGATCAGGGTACTTGCAGAAAGACAGGGACAGAAAAGGCCAAAAAGCAAGAACATAGTAGATCTTCAACACAAAACTAAGGATTTTGAAACTAATTGTTGGACAATGAAGAGCCATAGTTGGCTTTTGATCAGAGACTAGTATGACCAGCAGGCTTCAGGATGGCTTGGTAGGGCGACAACCTGGAGATAAACAGATGGGTTACAAGACTCACTACACTGCTTCAGGCCAAAGCGTCCCCACTGCTTGCTCAAAGTCTTTGCTCTGTAACAATGTACATAGCAACGTTTTTCGCATGCTCCTTCTCTGCTCTTCAAATCACTGAATCAGTGACAGATTGCTCCAGGTCTGAGCACTCGTGATCAAGGTGGAACTGAACCAGAGAAAAATGGTACCATAATTTGTTTATATGCCACATGAATTATAGTAAAAAATAGGGGACTCTTGGGGTTTTAACAGAAACAGTATTGGATGAGAAAATCTGAAGACATGTTTCAAATCATAGTGATAACATTACACTATTTTGAAAGAATTTGATGACTTTCTCTTGAGGCTTTGAAGGTGAGAGCGCCTGAGATCTAATTCCAACTGTCTGGTTTTAATTGCTTTTCTTATACAAGGGTGGACAAGAGTGGCCTTGGGTGCACAACAGTGGCTCTTGACTTAATGGCTGGTGGCCTTGCCCTATTATGACCATCTTTATTTTCTCTTCTTTCTGCCTACTTTTTGCTTCTTTTTTTGTTTTATATTCTGATCCCGACTTCTATTTTTTCTTTCTCATTTTTCTTTCTTTTCTCCTGACTGCCAGTCTCTTCTTCGGTCTGCCCCAAAGAGTCACCATGACCCTTTTCTTTGGGAAAAGAGGGGGTGGGGATTTTTAGTTAATCATGGTCTAGGGTGGAGACCTTCTCTTTTTAGTTAAATTATCTCAGTGTCATCTCAAATGCCTTATACAGTACTAGGAAATATTAAGTTCTCAAAAACTGATTTTTGGCAGAAGATACAACATACAACATCAGACAGGTTTATGTCCTTAATACTGAGGGTTGACCCTACTTGGATTTTTCAGGACAGTTGTGATTTCAAATTTTCTATTCTATTGTTTTATAAAGTGTCCTTATACTATAAAACCAAATCTTGATTTTTGGTTTGAAAATGTGCTCACCCCACCCATGAAAAATAAACATTAATCCGTACCCCAAACATAATACACACTGAAAGAGAACATTCTTTGGGTATTTTACATGCTCCTCCTGGAAAAGGCCAAAATGAAAAAAATAAAAGAAAGAAAAAAAAAATTGAGTGGCAGGAAGGAGGAGGTGGTGGGTAGAGATTTGGCGGATTTTGTTTAGCTCCGGTAGAAGGCTCTCTGGAACAACTTAGCCAGCGTTTTCATTGGCAGGCCTCAGCAGAGCCATTAGGGCTATTAAACGAACGTATTGTTTTGAGTTTTCTTTGGCCCAAACGCCCCTATTATTTAGGGAAACGGAATTGCACATTTGCAGGGAAGAGAGAAGACTGAATGCCAACTCACTCAAACCTTCCTTCATGGCGCTCTGTGGGCGAACAGGCCGTAGAGCTGGGTATTGCTGAGAATTTCTAGCCCATACGGATTCTCATGTGCCAAGTGCAATACTGAATCTGATCAGGATTCTTGAATTTTTTTCTTTTTTCATTTTCTGGTTAAAAAGTAATCAGAGCTTTGTGAAAGTTCCTCTAATAAATTATACAGCAGCCTTTTCATATCTGGCAAGGAAGCCTTTTTAGAATGTCTGCTCAGGAGCAGAGGGCCCTGATCTGAAACGCCCAATCTCTTCTGGCCTAAAAATAAACTTGGGTTTTCAGAAATCGTGCGTATGTGTGTGCGTGTGTGCCCGAGTGTGTGCGTGTGTACGGAGGGGAGACAAATGGAGAGTGCTGAGTGTAGAAAATACTTTGTTAATAGATCCTGGAGCTGGCAATGCTGACTTTTTTTTCTTTTTAAATAAAGGATGAGGCTAAACAGATGACTGTCCATCCTTTTCAGTTTGTAGAGAGTGTCTTCGGGATGTGGGCCAGGTGAAAAAAACACTAGGATGAACTCAGTTGGTCCTTTCTCTCTTATGTCTCTATTTTCTCTGTTCGTTACTGTTGGTTGACCCTTTTTTTGGTTCCAAATACTGGAGCAGAATTAGGATAATAGAGACTAAGTAGCCCAGACTCTGCCTAGGGAAGCTCCTGCTTACCTGGGGAAGGAAGTTTTGCCACATCGTATCTTCATTTGTAGGACTTCGTACACCGGCCTGTGCGTGCTAGCATTTTCATTATGAAGCTGCTCTTGTTCCAGCATAGAAAAAGATGGCATAGGATAGAGTCAGATATTCTAACCAACTTCTCTTTTGCCCCCTTTATTTTTTAAAAGTCGAGTTTCCCCTCTAGAATAATTCATTCTCCTTGTAAATTTCCAAGCAGTAAATAAATAATTATAAGTTCTGTCTTTGTTCTATTCTCCCTGTCTACTTCTTTCCATTTTTCCACAACTTTTGAAAACAAGCCTGATTCTGGGTTTAGATCAGTTTGCAAAAGAGTATTCCATTGGTTTTTAAATAGGCATTATTTGAGAAACAATTAAAAAAAGTGTGCCATTGTCAAATATGTTTGAGGAATTGAGCTAAATAACAGTTACTTTTCTGCATCCTTTCTATTTTGCCACGTGCTTTGCATACATTATTTCATTTGACCTGTGTAACAATTTTAGGAGGCAGGCTCATTTTTATCCTCAGGCTATTATTATCCTCACTTTTTAGGCTTTTTAAAAATGTTTATTTTTTAAATGATCACAATCATTTTTCAAATCATGAAACTGAGCTTAGTGCTAATATATAAATGCTCCAAATCATACCACAAGAAAATGGCAAAGCCCAAATTAACCCAGGTCATCTTAATTTAGAGCTACAATCTTTATTTACTTATGCAGTCTCCTAGGAATTTAAACAGATTTTAGTTTTATTTAGTACGGGAGGTCTCAGAACATTTAATAAATTGCATTTAGAATAAAGAGGGAAGTGCACTTCTCTCCTTTTTTTTTTTTTTTTGACTACAGTATAACTTTTGTGGAAAGCATTTAAGAAGCCATTTTTTCTCATAATACAGAATCTAGTCTGAGTCAACCTCATCATCACATTGGTGTTAAGGGTTTCTTGGTAACAGTAATGTTACTGAGACTCACGTCAGTGTTCACTTGAACACTGAGATAAGTCAAGGAGGTCTAAGTTAATGTGTAAAATTTTGCAGCAAAGTCAGCTTCAATATCCTCATTACTCCAAGAATTGCCACTTAACTCTATGACCAAATTGCAGTTTGTCTCTATAACTGAACTTATGGTGAGAAAGAAAGATTTGATGCTCCCAGAATTTCCTTTTCATTCCATGCCTCAGTGAAAGATAATTGCTCCACTTTTCTGGGCAGTGCCCAAGGCATGCTTCCTTTTACAGAAATGCCTCTGAATGAGATGAGAAAGTCTTTTGCCCAAGAGAGTAAATGGCTGAGAAGACCACGATTGTCAATTTTCTGTGGTTTACTGCAGTTTAAATGACAAAAATTGCAAAGGATACCTGATTGCATATTTGGTTGAAGAAAATAAATTTGCGTGGGTCAAAAAAAAAATGGTGACATACCAACAGCTTAAGATTCAAAGAGATGAGTATGCCCTCGATTCTGCAAATTATTGTACGTTCTTCATATGTATAAAAATAGAAACAAATACATCAAAATATTAATACTAGTTATCTCTGAGGGGTTAGAATTTGGATACTATATAATTTTCTCTTAATCCTTTTTGTGTTCTAAATTATTGATAACGCCCATGCAGTACTTTTATTATTAAAAAAGAAGGGTTTAGATAGAAGGAGTAACACAAGCAAAGGGACAGAGGCACTAAACAGCATAGTTGGGTGTGGGTGAGGAGCTGTTAGTGGTTTGATGTTGCTGGAAGTAAAGCACAAGCCAGACAGTGACAAGAGATGTGGTGGTTGTAAGGAAGGTCACAGGTTGGTGGGATTGGTGGCCTAGGTGGATGACGCCAGCAGCTATGTGAGTGACAGTCTGGGGAAGGTGAAACTGTAGGCAAGAAGATAGAAGACCACTGTTTGGGCAAGAGGGCCCATAGCAGTGACATTAGAATGAAAGGGATAGAGTTGAAAATAATTAATAGGTAAATTAGGTAACCTGCAGTGGTTGAGTGGATGTTAAGGTTGAGAATAAATGTGGAGGAGAAAGGATTACTCTGAGGTTTCTGCCTAGGGTGAAAAGGAACAGAGGGTGTAGCTCTGAGATCTTTTCCTCTATCAAGATATTTTGAAACCATGCATGGAAGCATTTCTCTTATCTCTAATCTTTACGGAACCATGGCTATGACATTCCTTCTCTTTGAGAGTGAAGAGATCCAATCACAGGACAGTTGAGAGATTTGGTTCACCTATTGTCTGAAAATGCATTGCCTTTCTTGTGTGTCACCTTTTCCTATGTGAGCATAGAAGGTGTATTAGATGCCTATGCTGAGTACTTTATATCGAAAGGCATTTTGCCTTCACATCAGTCATTTTGAGTTGATTATTACTTAATGTTACAGATGAGAAAAGTGAGGCTCAGAGAGGTTAAAGAATTTGTCTAGGATCCCATAGCTAGTAAGTGCAAGAGTTGGGCTATAAATCATGTCTGTCTGAATTCAGAGTCATGCATCTTCTTCCTCTTCCTCTTCCTCTTCCTCTTCCTCTTTCTCTTGCTCCTCCTCCTCCTTCTCTTCTTTTTTGAAAAAACTCTTTAAACATGTAAAAACCATTCTTAGCTCACAGGCCATATAAAAACTAGCCACAGGCTGGATTTAGCTTGTAGTGCATAATTGGTCTAGAGTACAAACACGCACACATGCATACACAGAGGACATTGGTGATGAAAGGGTAATGTGGTGAGTGCTGGGGCAGCAGGAGAAAAATGGAGAAATCACTTAGCTCTAGGCTTCCTGGAGAAAGGGAAATCCAGCTGGAATAGGCTACCCATGGTAAACACGGGAAGACCACAAGAGTGTGAGTCATCACTAGGCCATAGTCTGAAGGTGATCACTCAGCCAGCAAATGATCCTCAGATGGCGTCGCAGCACTAATGTCAGGGCCGGGAGACGGAGAGAGATTGAGGAAAGGAAATAGGTTCCTTAGATAGATCCCTGGCCCTAGCCTCCTAGGGAAGGTAGCACTGGAGAGTGGCTGAAAGGGTGTGCCTTTCTGGGCCTCAACTCTCAGAGGAGAGGAGAAGGTAAGGTAGGGGTGAAGAAGGGAAGATGAGCAGGTTGCCTCCGTATGTGTATACAGACATCTCTGTCCTCAGTCACTACAACACTTGCAACTTTCAGATGGGCAGACATGATCTGCCATCCTTCTGGAATCAAAGTCTACAGATGATAATGCAAAAGGCAAACAAAAACTCTCCCATCAAAAGAGGACACACTTGTACTGAAAATCCATATGGAGTCTGTGGGCTTATGAGAACTTATCAGGTAAAAGGGTGGAACTAGGAGCCCTCTGTCCCTTGAGACATGATGACAAGTGAGCCTTGACTAGGTCCGCGCAACTTCTGGGGAAGTTGTGAGCACCATTAGAAGGGCCCAGAAAGCTCTGGTGAATTTGGATCTTCCTAGACTGTATCTTCTTACAACCAGTAAAACTTGTCTTGGAGTCTGTGAGTGACAGATTATTTTTTAAACCCCTATTTTATAATCTAGCTGCCATTTGCAATTCATTGTTTCATCAAAAGGAGTCAAATATGGAGGCAGAAATGGCTGTTTTCTGCATTACAATGTATATGTCCTATAGTGAAACTTAATTCCTCAGGGACTCAATATTGAGAAATATTTAGTGTATTATTAAAGACAATACTGTACCACAGTTAGAGAAAAGGTGGTGGAATCACAAGGATCTCAGTTCAAGTTTCAGCGTTCTCCCAGTCACCGGCATAATGCAATGAGTGCTATGCTGGAGGAACCCAGACTGTGCGAAGGTCGTACCTAGATTGGGAACCAAATCTGGACTCAGTGACAGGGACAAATGTCAGGAAACCTTCCTAGAAGAGGTGACATCTGTACTGATTTTTTTTTTTTTAGTGAAGTATAGTCAGTTTACAATGTTGTGTCAGTTTCTGGTGTACAGCATATTTCAGTCATACGTATATTCATTTTCATATTCTTTTTCTTTATAGGTTTCTACAAGATATTGAATATAGCTTCCTTTGCTAAACAGTAGAAACTTATTGTTTATCTATTTTATGTACATTAGTTAGTATCTGCAAATCTCAAATTCCCAGTTTATCCCCTCCTTCCCCTTTCCCCTCTGGTAGCCATAAGTTTGTTCTATGTCTGTGAGTCTGTTTCTGTTTTGAAAATAAGTTCATTTGTGCTTTTATTTTTTTTAGATTCCACATATGAATGATATCATATGGAATTTTTCTTTCTCTTTCAGGCTTACTTCACTTAGAAAAACAATCTCTAGGTCCATCCATGTTGCTGCAAATGGCATTATTTTATTCTTTTTTTTTTTAAATTACTGAGTGGTATTCCATTGTATAAATATACCACAACTTCTTTATCCATTCATCTGTTGATTGTACCAATTTTTGATAATGTGTAGTTATTAGCAGAAAAGTACAACAGGAAAAGAGCATTCTAGGCTGAAGAAATAGTTGTGAAATTTCATGTCACCAAGAGAGAGCATAACAGAGGTGCAGAGCTATAAGTACTTTGGGGATTTGTAAAAAACAATGTAAGAGAAATAATGGCCAGAGATGAAGTTAGACAGGTAGCAAGGGGCCAGATCACAAAAGGCTTGAACATACATTAAGGCAAAGATCCAAATGGATCTTGTCTGAAATACACTGGACACCACTGATGTGTTTTAAACAGGGGAAAGACTTGCTAAGATTTTCATAAGAAGGATGGAAGAAGATAGGGGAAGACTGAAGATAGACCAGCCAGTAAAGATTTTGCTCAATAAATATGAGAAAGCATGATGGTGTAAACCAATGAAAGAGTAAACAGGGGAGGGAGAGATTTTAGAAATATTCAGAATATAGAACTTATTGGACTTGGTGATTGGTTGGATGTGGAACTGAGAAAGAGAGAGGAGTTTAGGATAACTCCCTTCTAGGCTTCTGGATTGGAGACGTAGTAATGGTGAGGCTTGTCTCCATGATAGAGAAATTCAAGAAGTGTAAATTGAAAAGGAGGATGAGTTGAGTTTTAGACTTGTTGAGTTTGAGATTCCTGAGGGATATCCAGGTGGGGAAAAAAGCTGCAGGAGTGAATGAGTTCACCCAAGGGGAGTATAGAGAGTGACAAATAAGAAAGCAGAGGACGGGTCCTGGGGAAACAGTGCTTAAGGGAAGTGGAGAGGAAGACGGGGAGTTGCATATATGAGAGAGTATGGAAAGGAGTATCCTTAGAGATAAGAGGCAAACTAGGAAAACGTTGACTTACTGAAGCCAAGGAAGAGGAAGTTTCAAGAAGAAAGTGATCAACAATGTCAAATGCCCCAGAAAGGTCAAGAAAGTAAGGAAGAAAGTATCCACTGGATAGAACTGGGAGATTAGTGGTGACCTTGCAGAGGACAATTTTACTGAGAATGTTGAAGATGAAAGCAGAACATTTTTCAGTTCAATTTATAATTAACAGTTTTTTATTGTGTAATATTTATAAGTTCAAAATGTAAGAAAGAATTACATACTTTGAAATCATTAATAATAACAGAAGGTCCTCTTTTTCCTACTCCTTAGTTACTCCTAAGTAGGAGATATACCTAACTGGATTTAGGAGAAGGTGGGCATCAAAGTATTTGTTCATGAACCCCACCTAACCAATCCCCTTACATCTCCCTAGTAAGTGGCTGGCTTTCCTGTTCTGTCTCCTCTCACAGTGAGTATTGCACACCTTCTATTTCACAAGTCTTCTCAAGTTTCTATACCCAACACCTCACTCCCCACTCTTAAGGGATCCCCTCACCTTCTCCTTTATTAGGAAAGCAGCATAAATTAGAGGAGCATTCCTTCAGTGCAATGTCTGCCATCAACCCTCAAAACCATTGGCATTCTTTCCTTCCTTCCCTTCTCTCTCTCTAAGGCATGAGCAGGTTTCTCCTGGTGTTCAAGGAGATTCTCAGGGAGTGGTTCCTGAGACAGGAGTTTTTGTAATTTACTCAGGGATTCTTTTAGCAGAAAGAGAGGGGGAAAACAGGATAAGGCAGGGCAAGGGACTAAGCAAGCATGTGGTCCCACAATCCAGTCTCAAAGGGAGCTCTGCAGCATGAATTGCACCGTGGATTTGGTCCTGTCTTGGGGCAGTGAGCGGGTGTTTTGTACCCTTCTGTCAATCAGTCATTGTCTGTCCCAGCTGCTCCTGGGAGGGGGTAAGCATCAACACCTGTGAGACAGCTCCTATTTGGTGAAGGGGGATTCTCCAAAGAAAAAAGCCAGCAGTGAGCTGTTAGCAGCCAATATGCGCAGCAGCTAGGGGCTGGGGAAACCTGCTTAGGTGAGACACCAACAGTATCTACCACACTCCTGTGTAAGGGGTGTCTTTCTTGGTGAATTCTGCATTTACTTATCTTAATTATCTCTTTTTTCTTTTTATAATATCTCTCCTTACTGGTGTTTTCCTATTAAACTAACTCAGTAATACTTAAATCTCCTACCATAAACATTTTCCGTCCTCCCCTACATCCTCACACTTCTTCCTTCACTGCCAAGGTTCTTGTCTGGCCTGTTTTCCTCTCTTCCTTAAGAGCCACTTACTCCCCAGCCCACTGCAGTCTGGTTTCTGCCTCTACTGTTTTACTGAAATTGCTTTTGTCAATGTTACCGACCTTCTTGTTTCTGGTCCTGGTGGAGACTTTTCTGTTCTTCTCTTACTTCAACCACCAGGAACATTTGGATTGATCTTCTCCCTTGGCTTTGGATACGCCAGCTCTCCTGGATTTCTTCCTGCCTCTTCATCCGTGCTTCTAAGACCTCTTTGCCAATTTCTTTTCTCCTGCCTATTCCTCAAAGTTACTATTCCTCAAGGTTTGATTCAATACCTTCTCTTCTCACTCTGTACACCTTTTCCTGGGACAGACTGAAACTTTTGAGACCTTTGGAAAAGATCACTCCTTCACTGAACCATGGTACATAATTCAAAAGTAAACACATTTTTTAAACAGCAGTGTAGCAGGGTTCCCTTTTCTCCACAGCCTCTCCAGCAATTGTCATTTGTGGACTTTTAAATGATGGCCATTCTGACTGGTGTAGTTTTGATTTGCATTTCTCTGATAATTAGTGATATTGAGCATTTTTTCGTGTGCCTATTGATCATTTGTATTTCTTCCTTGGAGAATTGCTTGTTTAGGTCTTCTGCCCATTTTTGGATTGAGTTTTTTTTTTTTTTTCTTATTAAGTCATATGAGCTGCTTATATATTCTGGAGATCAAGCCTTTGTCAGTTTCATCTTTTAAACAAAGCAAAATTAATATTATATCTCTCTAGCCTTTCACATTGCACCGTTCTGGATATGTGTTTTGAAAATGAACTAATTAGCACTCTCTCTCTCTCTTTCTCTTTCTCTCTGCTGATTCCCTAGGCATGTGTTGTGTTGAGTGTAATTATTAGGTAGTCAGTAATGCACTACCTCATTCATTCCATTGTTTTCATTGTCGTCTATGAGTTAATGCTTCCTGAATTTATATACCGTTCAGATCTAAAGAACCATATATACACCTGTCTAATAAGCATCTCTAATTTGATGATCACAGATGACTTCAAACTGTCACCCAGATCTGTTCCTCCTGTTTCCCACTTCAGTGAATTTTGCAGACCAGTCACTCAATTAAAAAACCTAGGAGTCATAATGGACTCTTTCTCACCTCACCTCATCCCCTTAATCACCAAGTTCTTTTGGTCCTGTTTCTAAATATCTCCTAAATCCAGCCATAGCCTTCCAACAGACGTCTCTGCCTCTAGTTTTGCACTCCTCAAATCCGTTCTCCACACTTTCTTAACACCAGTCCTTCCAAAAGGCAAATCGAATCACGTTTCTTCCTTGCTTTAAAGAACTCTAAACTTCTTATCATGGTTTTCAAGACCTTTTAAGGTCTGGCTGCTATTACCTTCCTCAGTATCAGAATGACCACTTCTCTCGAACTCATGAATTACTTCCCCTCTCTTATCCATTGGGCCTTTGTACCAATAGCTGCCTCTTCTTCCCATGTCATCCCCTCTCCAGGGTAACCCCTTTTCACCTGCCCGGTCTTGGTATAGATGAGGAGACTTCCCTTAAATCCTGGTCAAGTGCTCCATTCCGTAGATTCTCACCACACTTTACTTTCCCTCCCAGAGTGCTTGCTGAGTCCCAGTGTGACTGCCCCTTTCCTGTCATCTCCCCTATGAGGCCACCAACCCCATGAGGGTAGGAGTGCTACCTGGGCTGATTCATTGTATACTGGTTGTTCAGCCCAGTGCCTGAGATTCAGTAGGTGCTTAGTAAATAGTTTCTGAATCAATGAGTGTGTTATCCCACCTTCTAAAGTCAAAGTGCAAAGGATTTTTGATCATCAATGTGCTTATAGGATTAATTCACCTTCCCCACACCAATAGAATAGAAAGTTGAGAGTTCAGTTTGATGCATGTGTATTGTTAAAAAAAAAACTGACTTCGGTGATGTATGTGTATGTGTGTGACATATTACGGAAAGAATGTTTTGTTTGAAAACGGGATTTGAAGACAACCTTTTTAAATGCTCTAAAGCAGTGGAAGAAAGAGCTTACAGAAGAGAAAAGAAACACAAAAGAATAACTAAAATATGGGGTAACTCTATGGGTTTTCACCATTAGTTGAAACACACTGTGTCAGCCCTAGTTACCCATGAGGACCACTTTTCCCAGTAAAAGTGTCCTATTGTTAAACCCAGTTGTAGAATTATATGGCCCATCCTACCCAGGCCCTGAGAGTTTCTCACTACACAGGGTTTTTGCCAGAAACCTGCTCTGTCTTTAGTCATCAGCAAAGAGTTGTCCAGGAGCGTGTGTTTGGGGCTTTGGGCTTTGTCTTTTGGCGTGTTTTCGTCCCTTGCTCTCTACCAGCCAGGGGCAGCGGGTCTCATGTGCTGCTCTTTGTAGTTTGGCTCTTTGCTCTGTGGCTTTGGGCGACTCTGCGGCAGGGCAGTAGAATGCCTCTCTTCCAATTACAGTCTTCTCTGCCTCACCTTCCAGTTACAGTCCATCTGCACCATCCATATATTCAGTGAATATTAAGTGGGCACGTAATAATATGCAAGATGACGTACTAAGTTGTTCTCACACTGAGAAAGACATGGTACTTGACTTCTGGGAACTTTGTCCAACTAATGAAATAAAGGATGCTCTATAATATTGAAATAAAGAATGCTCTATTATATATGTATACATATATGTATGTGCATATATATATATATATATATATATATATATATATATATATATATATATATATTATATATATAATATATATAATGTATATATGTAAAGACCAATACAGAAGAATACAAATAAGAAGAGAAAATTACTTCAAATCCCACAATCGTTTCATCCCCTTTTAGATATCCAGATTGACATAGATGTATATATGGTTTTAAATAAATATAATTTATTTAAATTATATTATACTCATTTGTACAGCCTGCTTTCACACTCAGTAATATGGTGGGGGCATTTTTCCATTTTAATCAATATAAATTGAGATTATTTTTAATGACTTCATGGTATAAATGTTATTTCCTTTAATTTTTCTTGCCAGATCCATGTTAATGGAAATTTACACTATAGTTTGCTACTATGCTCTTGTTTGCTATTACACCATTTCTATTAGCAGAATATACTGTGCTATTATACTATCATGTTATTATACTATTTCTTTTTCCTATTATTCCATTGTTGTTGGTGCATATTTGAAACTTACCCAAGTATCTTCTTAAGTTAAATACCTAAAGGTAGGATTTGTACTGTTGGCAAATATTGCTAAAGCAGGCTTACATATTATAATTTCCTGTTATAGTCTATTGTGTTATAGACTAGACTGAATGATGTAGAAATTCAGATTTAGGCTGGGGTGAGCAGTGTGGGCTTCCTGGGGAAAATGAAATAGAAAATGGGCCTTGAATGTCAGATACATTTTGATAATTGTACATGGAAGGGAAGAACAGCATAAGCAAAGCAGGAACAACAACAACAACAACAAAAAAAAAAACCCAAAACCAAAAAAAATATCCAATCAAACAAAAACAAGAAAAACTCAGACTCAGAACAAATAATCGGAGGCATGTTTGACATCAATGAATAAATCCGTTTATCTCAGTCGATGGCACAGTGGTGCTGGGGCAAGCCTGGAGGGTGGGCTGGACATCAGATTAAGGGCAGCTTCGAGGGGCAAATTAAAGGAAACCGAAATGACCATTGTGTGGGCCACCAGGAACCAAGAGTGGACAGGAGAACACCAGGTTTGATGTCATATGGTATGGATCAGACTGCATATAATATTAGAGGAAGAAAAATAAGAAGACATCTTAGTTCATGACAAAGTGAAAAGGATCTACTCCAGGTACTGACAGTGGGAAGGGAAAAATAGGAATGTGTTTTACAGACCTTGTGAAAGAAGATTCTATAGAAGTTGGGACTAAACATCCAGTTAGCCACCAACTCCTATAGACCCCTCCTTCCCAAAGTCTCTAAACCACTGCCACCATCACCGAGTCACACTGTGCCAGCAAGGTCCACCTGCAGCGAGCGTTCGCTGCACAGCCCGCTTCCCCACACTCGAACCGCTAGTGCCCGGGCACCGGAACACCACCGCCCAGCCGTGCTGCAGGCAGGGAGGGAAGACGAGTCAGCAGTGAGGTCTGACCGTCCAGCATAGGGAACCACAGGGAATACCTTTGTAATAGGCTATAGTGGAAAAGAATATGAAAAGGAATATATATAAATATACATATATATGTATATATATAATATATATATATAATTGAATCACTATGCTGTACACCAGAAATTTACACAACATTCTAAACTGACTATACTTCAATAAAAAAAAATTAAATTCATAAAGAAAGAAGTGAGGTCTTCATCTTACCGTCACCTTCCAACCAGAACACAGCTGACTGGTAGACTCGAAGTCACATCCAGATCCCCAGGTACAAGGGAGCTGGAGAAATGTACAACTCAACTTTTCCGTCCTCAGGAACAGGAAGACACAGTGGAAGGAAGGTAGAATTGATGTGCACAAACAAATTCACAATATCCACCACAAACCTCGACAGCTGCTTCCCTGAGCCGATTTTCCACCCTGTCCCCCGTTCTTGCATATAGTTCCACGCACACTGCTGTTACGGTGCCCGTCACCTAGCATTATTAGCATTTGTTTACATGGTTGTTTTCATATGTTCTACATATGTTCTCTTAAAATTTTAGCTCAGCAGGGAGTTCCCTTAGAGAACCTGTTTCTTTTTGATGCTTCCTATCTCCTGTCTGCTTTATTGGGACATCCTATAATTAAATTGATTTTCAAGGCTCATACTCGTCCATCTCCAAAGGGCCATTTTTCCACTTGACTATCCTAGGCCATGAAATCATTACTCCCTTTTGGTAATCTGTGTCACTTAAGCTCTAGTCATTGATGTTACCAGCCCTGGCTACTGCAAGAAACTAAAAAAAAAAAAGTTTCTTTTCTTAAAGGAACTCATCCATTCTATGTCACCATCTAGTTCCTTCTTATGAATAAGAATTAAAATTAATTATTATGTCTCTCTGTTGGTTCCTGAGCTTTTTGAGAGATATTATCGGGGAGTCAGAAAAAGTATTTATCAGGAGTGCTGCTTTTGCTACTAGCAGCGTCAGCCTCCTGGCAGAGAAATTCTCATCTCAAGTTCTGGATCATCACTATATTTTTGTACTGTGTCAATTTTGGAATCTATTTTTGGGATGTATCAAAACTATCCCTTGTCTGACCATGCCAACTGTAGTTTGTGCCTAGAAAATTTTCATTGCTATTTTATTTTCACTGAACGTTTCCCATTGTGGGTTTACTTCAGGTGTTAGATTTCAGCTGTGTTTGCTTCCTTTTTGCACTGTCAGATTACTTCTGTTTCATTTAACTTTTTTTTTTCGTTCAAGCAAGGTATGCCCTTAGTCTGTGTTTAGCTCCCCCATCAAGCTTCTAAGGTGATACTTTCCTGTCTGATGATTTTTGAACTTCACGGCTGGCTACGTAGGCATCTGAGGCCGTCATAAGTATTGTTATTACAAATAAAAGGTTTATTGACGACTGCTTACGTGTGATTTGATGAATGTTATCTCCTTTTTCTTCCAAGAAGTATATACAGATGATATTTTCACCATTCTCATTTTACAGATGAGGAAACTGAGGTGTAGCGATGGTAGACGCCTGCCAATGCCACATAGCCAGTGAGCGGTGGAGGCAGGGCATGAGACCAAGTCCTTCTGGCTTGAGAACCTTAAGAGGTTGGCACTCTGGATCCCTCTGACTTTTGGTTTAATCATTTTCTCATAAGTTCTATTGGGTACCTCTTTCCCCCATGCTTTTCTTTTTTTCTTATCCAGACCCAATAAGTTATCTGGGTATCTTTATGCTCCCCTTCCAAATAAATTTCAGGGTATGACCCCCTTGGTAAGGTAGGGAAACTACCGTCAAGAACTGGCAAGGGGAAATTTACTTTTCTCTGCCTGTTGAACCCATAATTCAGGCAGTCACAAGACAAGTTCTTTTAAAACAAATTCTTTCTCTTGACACCATCTTTTGAAGCCAGATCTTCATTCCCTGTATGCTCTTTTCTTTTTCAAAGATACGTTTAAGTGAAAGATGTATTCATTTTCTATTCCTGCCACAAGTGACCACAAGCTTAAATGGCTGAAAACAACACATGTGTTACCTGACGGTCCTGTAGCTCAGAAGTTTGACACGGTCCCACCAGGCTAACAGCAAGGTGTTGTTAAGGCTGCATAGCTTTCTGAAGGTTCCAGGGGAGAAAACTTGTTTGCCTTTTTGAGCTTCTGAAGGCTGCACATGTTCTTTGGCTTGCATCCTCCTTCCTTCAGCTTCAAAGCCAGCAAGCTAGCATTTCTCCGACTCTGCTTCCATTGCCCGTTCTCTGTCTCTGATCACAGGCAAGAAAGGTTCTCTGCTTATAAAGACTCATGTAATTAGATGGGGCCCACTTAGATAGTCCAGAGTAAGGTCTGTACCCTTAATCATCTCTGCGAAGTCCCTCTTGCAATGTAAAATATAGTCCCAGGTTCCAGAGATTAGGGCACGGACATCTTCAGGAGCATTATTCTGTTGACCACAGAAGATGCTATGACATTAGACTTCAAGTCCTTTCAATCTCCAGTTAACTCTTGTATTTCAACCTTAAATTCTTACAACACATGAACCTTTCTGGAGAATAATTCCATTTTACTTCTAGTAGTAGTACTCATTCCCATATGCATTAGAGAAAGTAAGTTAATATTTTGGGTGTAATGAATCTGGTCAGGTTCTCTACATTTGAATTTTAAGAAAAAAATGTGTTCCCCGTTGATGGTGTCCGAGTGATGATGACATTTAGCCTCTTTTGTGGCATTCAGTAGAGAAATAATAATTGTCACAGTGTCTTATCTTCCTGGGCTCATTAGCAGGCGGTTGATTACACTGAGAGGAGTGAAGTGAAGGGGAGGGGGTTTTGAGGGAGGAACCTGGATTTTCTCTTTGGGTCATGGAGAGGGTAATAGAGGTGGCACCGATTCAGAGAGAGACACTGGAGAAGTGAGTGTGGGGAAGAAGGCTGTGAGTTCAGTGTCAGAGACAAACTGAACATCTTCCAGTCCACATACCCCCTGGAAACAAATGATGTCATACTACCATTAACAATCAAATTGCATTAGCTCAATGTAGAACTATAAAATCTTACCCTCATACATCATCCCCTTTCTCTAGTATTTCTGGGAGTCTTCGGAAGGGTGTGCCTTAAAAATCCATGCCCACTGGTTTCTGCGGTTCTCCTGCTGTTTGCCATTGAATACTGGCAATGGTATTTACCTTGTCTGCTGACACTCAGCATTTCCAGCTGATGCTCTGCCCTCACTGTTTCTCTAGGGAAAAGCTGGCCTTATTAGAGAGCTGGCTTCTCATGCAACCCACGGCTATAAAACTCTCAAGTGTTAGAATGGTGCTGACATCCCTTAATTTTTTCCAGAAATGGAGAGAGTGTCCCTTATCCTCAGTTGGTGCTTCATTTTGTTATTAGGTCTTAAAGCATTGCTTATGTATTCTGGGTTGCACCAATTTTCTTATGAAAAGAGTTCTTTTTGTTTCTTCCCAAGGAGCTCAAAATCCAGTCTATAAAGTTAGGTAGTGAACAAAATGCCATTGTGCTTCTTCCCTTGTTCTTGCCTTTTTATCCTTCTGTGGGCACCGGCACATACTGCCTCTGTGTTTAGCCAAAAAGGAATCCGTCTTGCAGATATCTCCAAGGAAGAAATGTCCACAGATTCATCAGTTGGACCACAATCTCAGATGCATTAAAACTCACTGTGTCTGAGTTTTGTTTGTGCTCAGGTAGAACCACCCGTAATATTAACATGTCAACTCCAAGATGTCTGGGGTGATCCATGTGTATATATCTGTCTTTCTGAGAGTTTTCCAAATACTGATGGGTGCTTCCAAGTTTAACAGTAGAAGAATTCCCAATGGTGAACAAGGAAAGTGACAAAAAAAATGGGCTACAAACAGTTCCTTGGGGAATACCTTTGAAGGATTAGAAGGGGAAAGAGAAACCCACAATGGAGACTGAGAATAGCTGGTCACAAAAGCAAGAAGAGAACCAAGAAAGAGCATTGCAATAAAAGCAGAGAACATGAAGAAGCAGGAAGTAACTAACAATATAAAAGTGAAACAAAGGATTCCATTAAGGAGGTGACTGAATTTTTTTCATGTTTGTGGGGAGGGACAGCTAGGAGGTCACTAACAGCTTCAGTGAAAGCAGTTTTTTTGATGAAGTCATTCTGTGAAAGCCAGGTTGCGGTGGGATTAGGGAGTGCATGAAAAAAAGAGAAATGAATGGAAGATGCAGAAATTAGCCTTTCAAGAAGTTTGAATTGGAAAGGAAGAAGGAAAAAGAGAGGATGCCAGCTATGGTTTGCTCAGAAACCTCATCCTGTGGGACTACAGGAAAGGGAATACAAGCAGGTGAGAAAGTAAATGTTTGAGAGTGTGTGTTTGTGTGCGCCGCACGCACACGTACATGGGAGGGAGTGATGGAGTTCATGATAAATGGCCTCAATTTTATCATCAGAGAAGGAGGCATGATTATCTAAGAGTTAGAGGAGATTGAGGTTGGTGGGGGAGAAGACATAAGAGAGGAATGGGGACGATTTCAAATAATTTCTGAAGAGGAGATGACCATACACAAATGAAAGTTTAGACGAATGGAACTAAAGAGCCACATGAGATCAGAAGTAAAACAAATCAATCTGAGTAAGGGTGACAATGAGAATGGCGTGCAAATACCTCATTGGAGGTAAGGAAGGAGAAAAATAAGACTGTGTTTTCAGTGGATGTTTCACTTAAATGTTGAAATTCCCTCAGGTGACCCTAGGAGCTGGGGTGAAGGGAAGACGGGAAGCCCTTGATGTGTACGGAGCAACCAGGAGGTGGGAAAACGAAAGTGGAAAGTGTGTGGTGACATAGTAGAAAGCCATGTGCCCAACAGCAGGAGGACTTTGATGGAAGGAGAGAAAAACTTAAGTTTTCCAAGTTGCACGGGGCAGCTGGGAGAATGCTAGTTGGCGCCCTGGGGACCTGTAAGCCCCGCCATGTGAGCACAACCGAAGGACTAGGAAAGCAGGTCAAAGGTGATTTTTGCCCGGAGGAGGAAGCATAGTTGGCAAAGTGGAGAGCAGATGGATGTGGCAGAGGGAGCTCTTCTGTGGATTTGGGTAGAGAACAGTGCACAGCAATGACAGGAATGTTTAAGTGTAACCAAACCCCAGTAATTATCCCAGCTTTGGCACAGGTTGTTTCTGTGAGGGGGATTGGCTGAGGGTCCTTGCAGGGCATCTGGTTTTGCTCTGATGCAGGCTGCCTGACCACCTGTGGAGTACAGTCAGGATCTCCTCTGGATGGGGCTTGCTCTGACGGCGGGAAGCAAGGCCCTGGGTCCCAGTCTCGGGGCCCATATGCCTGCATCCTTTATGTCTTGCTTTTTAACATGGAAATTTTTTGATGCTGGCTCAACTTCCTTCAGACAGCTCAGGATCTTTCTCTCCTTTCTGGCTTGAATTATTTCTATCCGTCTGTAAAGGAGTTATTCAACTGACTGTTAAATGAGCACAAAGAGGCATTATTTTTATATCCTTTCATTTTTACTAAATCAGAAACTGAACAAGAGTCAGGGCTTGCATGGAGACTTAGATACTAGGGTGTGGAAGGGGTCAGTGGCCAGGGAGCAGGACAGAAGTCAAAATGCATGCACTCCATCCAGGGGACAAAGGAATGTGGTGGGCTGGACACCGGGCAATGGTTAGTACCAAACCAGTAGGTCACAGTGACACAGTGATGAGGCAGGTGGGCATTCTTCCAGGCGGCCTGTCAGATATAACAGCCTCAAGCAGTGGGCAGAACAACTCGGTATGTTAGCCTCAAGGAAGGCTTGTTTTTGAGACAGTTTTTATAAAAATCAAAGTGAAACTTCACTTTCGTCCATCCGTGTCCTCAAGGAGAAGTTCCTGGTGAATGTCTCAAACTAGGGGATGGAGAGGATGAGTAAAGGGAGCCCTTGGCAGAAATTAAGCAGATTAATGCAGTTCATCTCTCTTTTCATACACAGTTCTGGTCAGTTCATGATCCTGTGCCATTTATGATATTTATGGATGTCATTTTGCCCTTCTTTGAATGTTAGGTTATTTTGGATGACAAGTCTATGTCTCAATAAATCATTTCTGAAGCAAGATGCTAAACTCTGAATTTTAGAATAATGGCCATTTTCCACATCTTAGATCTGAGCCAGGCTCTGGTCATGTTAGTTGACAAGCTAAGACATTTATCTTCATTAGCTCTGATCAACTTTTGAAAT
This sequence comes from Camelus bactrianus, assembly GCF_048773025.1. Taxonomy (NCBI): domain Eukaryota; kingdom Metazoa; phylum Chordata; class Mammalia; order Artiodactyla; family Camelidae; genus Camelus; species Camelus bactrianus. The sequence goes on from NC_133559.1 coordinate 23,108,329, forward strand.
GGTGCTAGACACCCTGACATCGACACTTTTACCCTTTTTGGTTTAGGGAATAATCTGGACAAAAATCTTCGTTTCCAACAAAATCAGACTTTCCTCTATCGATTCAGTTAATGACTCTTTCCAACTAGCTCTGGCTTTTACTCATGTATTCTCTCCCTTTGACTTGCCGACTTCTGTCTGTGTCTCTGTGGAGTGCAGGAGTTAAGGGCAGGCGCACTCGGTTTGCCACCAGCAGGATGTGAACACTGTCGTATGGAAGGGTAATTTATAGCTGGAGAGAGGGTTGGGCAGGAAAGGAAAGGGAGATGAGTAGAACCAGCAAATGAGCTGGTGGTGGAGGAGGAGGCCCCGCGGAGGGTGGCTCAAGGAAAGTTAGTGGAACCGCTGGGTTGAGGGAGGACAGAAGGCTGACGGCCAAGACTGGTAAATATGAAGCCAGAGAAGCCAGTAACACACAGATAGCCCGCGTAAACCATGCCAGGAACGGGAGGGCTGGGGGGGAGCGAGGCAGGAGAAAAGAGAGAAAGCTGTCAAGTGATCAATCCCTAATTTTAATGGGGACTCGAATAGGAAGGGAGGGTGCAGCTTTTCTTCCCTGGCACCAGAGTTGTGTGGAGGCTCAGTCGCTCCCGCTCTGCCCTCATTTCTTCCTTTTCTTCTCTGTTCATTTCTTTTCTCCTTTCCTTTTCTTTCTTCTCTCTCTCCTCCCATCCGCTGTCTCTGCTCCTTTCCTCTGGCTGATTAATATCTCTCCATGTTGACGTCATCATAGCCCCAAACCATCAATGTGTCAATATAGAAAATGGTCATTATTTTTAACAAAGGAGAAAGGGAAAGGGAATGTGACCAATGTCCAGGGAGAACCAGGCGACAGTCCAAAAAACATTGTGTCTCTAGGAAAGCAGCTGAAGGAATATCCCTCTGATGACATCTGACATCACTTCATGGAATTTGGACGATTTCTTGGGGTTGAGAACTATTTTTCCAAGATATTATGTCAATAAGAAAGACTATTTAAAAATCCCCTTTCTCCCCAGCATTTTTAGTTCTAAAGCAAACCCTTTTTATTTCCTTTACTTTTCTTCCCCTTTTTTGGTTCTGTGCCAAGGGACACCGACACAGATCCCCTTTGGGATCTGCCTTTCTTGTGTACCCCTTGCCAGGGTGTCCTTCATGTGGAGGGGTAAAAAGATGACGTCAGCTGTGTGGCCGGCGGGCAGAGCAAGAGGAGAGCAAAGCTGCTCTAGCATGAGCTTCTGGGTTGAGAGATTTCAGTGTCTGCAGCTCGTCTACCAGAACAGCAAGAATAAAGCATGAGTCTGTAAAGGAAACTTTCAGCTAAGCTGTCTGCGCAGTTAAAGCGGTGATAGGAACATTCTTATCTTTGGCCACGATGGGAAGTATCCAGTGAATCCAAGGGGCAGCTGAGTTCGGTTTAGTTGTTCTTTCTTAAAATAGCTCTTCATTGAGGGTGATGAGGCTGTTTGCTCACGGTAAATTTTTAAGTTTCACTGATGCCAGGAAGATGAAGATCTTTGACTATATATGAGCTTAAGAAGAGATAAAATGCTTGTTTCTCTTTTTTATGGGCCATGGGGCATGTGTTTTTAATAGACCTTTAATTCTGCGAGTAAGTGCAAACATAACATTGCCTGGTGCTTTGGGGGCCCCCGATAGAGATGCTTGGTGAGTATCATAAGGTAGTCAGAATAGGGGTAGAGTTTCTATGGATTAAGTTCTGGAAAACAATTTTGCAATAGCATTATATCCTCTCCTACCTATAATGCATCATTTTTTTCCTCTTTTACTTTTTATTTCCTAGCTACTATTTACCTTTTTGTCTAAAAAGTAATGCCTGAAGCAAGAATTTACTAAACTAGAGAATCAATTGGTCTTATCGTAGTAATGATGATGCAGTGTGATGGAAAGAATCAGAGACTGAGAGCTGGAGGGCCTTCTACACCGTGGCCTGTGGGGTCGTTCTCAGGGTATAGAATTAGGAGTATTGTTGCATTTATCTTGAAGAAATAATCTGGGTGTAGAATGGAGAACTGAGTATGGTGTCAAATACTGAGTATTCATATATTACGGTACTAAAAAGGTAGAGTGTTACCTATCTCAGAGTAATATCTTGATTGTGTATTAGTGCCTTTTTTGAGAGTTCCATGATATCTGGTCCCTGGCCTCTGTGCTCCCCTAAAGCCATGCCGGTTGGGCACGTCAGAGTCTGATTAGGTCTGCTTCTGCTCTTCGCTCTGCGCTGATGCTTTGGGGTGACACGTCCTCCTCTCCCGTGCTCTCCAGGGCGTACATGAGTGTGAAGGAGCTGAAGGAGGCCCTGCAGCTCAACAGCACTCACTTCCTCAACGTCTACTTTGCCAGCTCAGTGCGGGAAGACCTTGCAGGTGCTGCCACTTGGCCTTGGGACAAGGAAGCCATCAGTCACCTGGGTAAGTACAGTGAAGACCAAATACAGTAGGGAAATGAGGAGGTTGGAAGGGAGTCTGTGAAAATGAGTTTGGGGGCAAAAAGGAGAGAAAGGCAAATTTACTTAATGAATTAGCTGCTTTGGGCTGAGAATGGCTTTTGGGAGAATCTCTCACATTGTTTCAAGTAAGATGTATTAGAGCAAACAGTGGCAAATACTCAAGAGTGTGCTCAACCAAATCTACAATCTAGATATAAATAAACTGCTGGCATGGAATATGTCTTGGGGATTCTCAAAGGGGAAACTAACAAGAAGGTGGCTAGACTGTCGAACCTGGTTTGCGATAATCATTATGCTGGAAGACTGATGGGCTTCTTGCATGGATTGGGATCCCGAGGACCTGAGGAGATCCTGTGCAATTCAAGGCAGGCGGGGCTTGCCTGCTTACCTCGGAAAAGCATGACGCTTTAATACTGAGTGGAACTCCTGCATACTTAAGAAAGACAATCCCTTTTACAATATCTTATTGTAAAGGAAATCTTACGAGTCATTAAATCAGTTTACCGGGGTAAAGTAATTATTCAATATAATTTGTATATACTTTCAAAGTCTTGAGTAGGATTCTACCAAAATTTATTTTAAAACTGAATTACTGTAATTGAGAGGAATTTTTCATTTTGGAGAGTGAATGCTTATAGAGACCAGAAACCGTTTTATGAATGATTTGAAAGGGATTATGCAAATTTAATCTTCTTAGTAATCAATTATACAGCAGGGAGAAATAAACTGAAAAAAGATCACATAATGCTGTATATGTCAAACCCATGTGTGATGGGGTCATTGTGAAGTGAAGTCAAGAATACTGAAATGATATTCAAGGAAAATATAAGCAAGTGTCCAAAGGACAGCTAGTCATGTGGGTTGGGGAAGGAAGATGAGCAGTAGTTTAGCAATAGATGAAAAATATTGTTGCTGTTTGAGAGGAAACCAGGACATAAAAATCTCTGTAGTGAATCAGGTTAACATCCAGAAGGGGTATGAATCTCAAGCAATGGAAGGGACAATAAAAAATTAAACATATGGTGGTCCAAACTGAATGCTCTGTTAAGATGCAGGGTTTCACTGGCTGTCTAGTATCTAATACAGCTTGAGGGCTCTGCAGTCCTTTTATCACTAATTTTGGCTTTTCAGTTCTCGGTAGATGAGAAGTCAGAAATTTGTGAGGTTAGTGATGCATTCCAGGTGAAAGCTAATGTGAGTCATCTTAGCCTTGGTGGGAGCAACAGGTAGGCTAGAAGGTTATATTCCAATAATCCATTTAGCAGTGAGTTTGAATGTCTTGAATTATCCTCACCAAAAGCAATGGTGGCTGGGGAGCACATGACACTGTAAGAAAGTACCTCCAAATTGGTTCACACCTGATTCACTGAGGGGAACCTTTTCAGTACATATGACAGCAAGGTTTACCCAGTAATGGTTTCTTTGAATCCTCGGTCTATTGTTGGGGACTGAATCTACTTGTTAAAAAAAAAAACCAAAACCTTAAAAAAATGATCTACTTGGCCATTATGGAGACAAATCTTGACCTCTTGACAAGAATTGTGCTCGGAGCATACCACTGAATGTTTTCTAACTTATTGGAACTAGGACATTGACAAGATTCATTAAACTATAAAAAATGTTTAAAGTACCAAAAAAAAAAAAAAAGCTATTTGAAGGCATCACATGTCAACCAAGACAACAGGGATTTAAGGGACCCAGTCCCAGTGAGAAGAAAAATGCATTGAAGTGAGTTATACATGTAATTCATTTCCCCCCGCCCCGACCATTAGCGAAATGGACAAATTCTCAGTGACAGTCATAGAGGCAGAGAAGAGAGCCTGGAGCTTGTGTCAGTCTCACTACTGGGGAGGCAAAAGTCAGAGGTCAAGCCTTCAAGGCATCCAAGACTTGAGGGACCAAGCTTCCAGAGAGATATAGACATCACAAAAAATGAGCTTGTTAGTCTGCTCATAATTTTTAAGATATTTGCTAATTACTAAACTATGCGTTCTCAGGGTCAGTGGCCAAGAAAACAAGTATAAAATAACTATGAACAGATTAAAAAGCCAAACACTATGATTTCAGGAGTCTCTTAGTGGAGGAGACAAAAAAAATGGAGTTGTGGTCCTGTCAAAGAGGGGCTGAGACACCCTTTGTGTCAGGGAGAAACAGAAACGACCTGGCTTACACAAAGCCTACAGTTCAGCCCGAAATACTCCTAAATCCCTTTTTGGAGGAAGGTCGTCTGCCTGTATTTAGCTGCCTAATGAAAGAAAATTAAACACGTCCTGGAGGAAGACAGTATCATCAAGAGCCTCTGAGAGTTTTCACGCACAATGTGAAGAAATCGGTAAAAAATGACCAGCTATGCTATGAGACAGGACCAGATGATGGTGAACTAAACTAAACAAGGAAACTAATAACCAGCCAAAACAGACGCATAGATTATTGAGATATTGCAGTTACTGAATATTGGTTTGAAGATAATTATGATTATTATATTCAAAAATAGATTAAAAGATGAAGGGTGTCTTTAGAAAACTAGAATCCATATTAATGAATCAAATGGAAATTTTAGGACAAAAAGATACAGTAACTGAAATGAAGAAATTGATTGGTTTCTGAGCAGGAGAAAGAATTAAAGAACTAGAAAATTATAGAAAACATACATTTTGAAGCTCAGAGAGAAAAAATTCATTACGGCAAAGTGCTGAAAACCAAAGGCAAAGAGAAAAATCTTAAAAGTGGCCAGAGAAAAAAGGCACATTACTTTAAAAAGAGCAACAGTAAGTCTGGCATATTGATTTTTCAGCAGAAACTGTGGAAGTCATAAGACAACAGATTGATACTGTTTTTAAAATGTTAAAAGAGAATAATTGCCAATTTATAATGCTATATTCAGCAAAAATCTTTTAAATTGAAGAAAAGTTAAAGATATTTTCAGACAAATAAAAGCCAATATAATTTAATACCAGCAGTAAAATAAATACTGAAGAAAGCTATCCTGTCAGAAAGAAAATGACTCCAGATGGAAACAGAAACATATGAAAAGAAATGACTCAAACTAGAAAGGATAAAAATATTAAAAGTAATAACAAGAATGTCTTTTTTGGTTTCAAATATATGTAGAATTAAAATATGACAATGGTGGCACAAAAGACAAGAATAAAGTAAATAAAGTTTAAAAATTAAGGCTCCTATATTGGTGTTTAGAAGAAGTACCAATTTATTAATTGTAGACAGCTTATACACACTTTGTATAAAAATTAACACAAAATAGATCATAGATTTAAGTATAAAACTAAACTATAGAACTTTTAAAAGAAAACAGAAGAGAAAATCTTCAGGGCAAGACTAAGTGAATAGCGCTTATCTATGACACCCAAAAGAATAGCCCTTAAAAATAAAAACTGATAAATTGGGCTTAATCAAAATTAAAATTTTTTTTTCTGAGAATTCTATTAAGATGAACAAGGAAAAGGCAGACTTGGAGGAAGTCTTTGCAAACCATACATCTCACAAAGGATTTGTATCTAGAATATATGTAGAACTTTCAAAACTCAATAGTAAAACAAATATTCCAGTTAGAAAATGGGCAAGAACATAGACATTTTACCACAGAGGATATACAGATGGAAGATAAGCAAATGAAAAGATATTCAATACCATTGATTGCTAGGGAAAAGCAAATTAAAATCACAATGAGGCATCACTACACTTACTAAAAAAGAGCTAAAATTTAAAATGGTAACAATACTAAATGCTGGTGAAGATCAAGAGAAATGACATCTTGTACCTTGCTGATGTATTATGAAGAATACTTTGGCAGCTTCTTTTAAAATTGAACATACACCTACCATATGACCCAGGAATTAGACTTTTGGGCATTTATCCCAGAGAAATGAAAACATATGTCCACTCAAAAACTTGAATATTGATCTTTATAGAATCTTTGTTTTTAATAGTGTCAAACTGGAAATGACAAACGTATTCTTCAGTGCTAATGGCTTAAGCAAATGGTGGTACATCCCCACGATGGAATACTACCTAGCAATAAAAAAGGAACAAAATATTAATACGTGCAACAACTTAGATGGATCTCAAGGGTATTATGCTGAGTGAAAAACAAAACCTCACAAATTACATCCTTATGATTTATGTAGTATTCTAAAAAAAAAAAAAAACTACAGAGATAGAGAACAAGCTAGTGGTCACCGAGCGTTAGGAATGAAGTGAGGGTTGGGGGAAGAGGCGTGTGAGTGTGGGGTGATATAAAGGATAGTAGGAGAGAAACCTTGTTGATTCAATGGTTCAGTATCTTGATTATGGTGGTAGTTGCACAAAGGTATACATATAAGTGATAAAATTGCATAGAACCACACACATACACCCACACAGTCCCACGCACAAACGTCAGCACTCACAAGACTGCATGCAAAAACCAGTGAGCTCTAAATAAGGTCTGTGTCCTCTCTGCGTAAGCAGAACACTTCACATACAGCAGGTGCTTTTTGGATGCTCACTGAATGAAGGGGTGAATGAGTAAATGAATGAAAGTATTGAATTTAAGTGGTTCCAAGGAACATTTGAATTACGTCATGAGTCGCGGACTCCCAATGGATTGCAAAATAAATTAGGGATATTTATATTGTTTTCTTCAACCTTGTAGGCATTACTAGTTCCCCTACAACATATTTCTTAATGTGCTTTTTAAGAAGTAGAAGACTAGACTGAACAGCTAAAATGTCTGGCCCAATATGAAATTCCTCATGTTCTTATTTATTTTTTCTTGTTTAGTCATAACTGATGGAACAGTGGAGCCCATGTTGACTTAAATCAGGTGTAGGGAATACAGACAGCTGGCATAACACGATAGAGGAAGATATGTAGGATTTTCTAAATAAAATCTTTTCAAGACTCGAGATAAGATTATCTGTGTCAACTTTCAAGACCCTGTCTTTTGAGGGTCAGCTGAATGACCTGGCAGATAAGTACACTAGTCTGAAAGTTTGAAGATTGAATCCAATTTCTGACTGCAGATGGCTTAAGTCACTATGTGGAAAGACCAAGGGAATCTATGGTCCTGCTTTGCTGTCATCATCATTTCTGATCTTTAGCATGATTTGGTACTTTCAATGCTGTGGTAATGCAGGGCAGAATCTTTTATAAGTAAACAAATGAATGAGACCCCCTTGAGTTCAGTGGTCTGAATATCTTTAACCTTAGTATATAGCCCTTAAACTGAAAACATATCTTCAAAGCCAAAAAAATTAAATGAGTGGTAAACTAGTTCTTTTATAAGCCATTGGTATCATACACATAATCATTTATTTCATTCATTCAAAGAAAAGCTGTTGCATCTGTTTTGTGGCAATATCAGGGACAGAATAATCAACAGGAGTTCACGGTAAAGGTTTGCACAGCATAAATGGGAGACAGACATGCAAGTATGCGCTTAAAATACTCAGTGATGCTGCCACACATGAGGTCAAGTAGGAACATGATGAGAAAGTGCCTGGTTGTGCTGAAAGCATCAGGGCAGAAGGGAAGAGTTCTCAGAGGGGCTGAGGCTTGAGGGGAGAGGTGAAAGATAAGCAGGGGTCGGCTTGGCAGACAATGAGAAGGCATTCCAGAGGGAAAGAAATGGTACATGCCAACGTTTAGACTGTTAAAAACTTAGACTTGCTTACAAGTGTAATGTAGTTGGAATGGCTAGAGCAGAGCTCTGCAAACTTATTTTTACATTCTTGCACCTCCTAAAAGACTTTTGAAAAACTCTGTACCCCTTCATAGGTTTCAAAAGCCACATCTAAATATTTAACTGTAAGTTTAAAGATTATAATTTCTGGCATATTAATTTAAATTATTGACATTTAAAAATACATTTTAAATCTATTCTTGTAAATGTATCCTCAGTAGCATAATAATTTGATACTCACCATCATTCATTAAAAAAATTCATGACCGTGCACTTTTTTCAACGTTGAGAAATTATTTATTGCTCGTCTTTTCTCTTTGAATTTGTGTTTCTGTTTAATTTCTTCTACAGAACTTTATACTAATGTAACACACACACATACATTTTTTCAGTCTTTAGTCACCTATATCTCTGCTAAAAAGTATTTTGAGTAAAACAATGCTTTTGTGACAATTTTTAATTAAATTTTTTATTTTGAGATAATTGTATGTTCATATGTAGTTGTAAGAAATAGTACAAAGAGATTCCACATACAGTTTACCCATTTTCCTCCCGTGGTAACGTCTTGCAAAAGCTGTAGTACAATATCCCAAACAGGATATTACCATTGATACTGATCACAGATTATAACGTGTTAGAATTTTCTTCTCAGTTGATATTAGCTTTTGAAATGATTACTTGTCCAAAATTGATCAAAACAATATTTTAAAATGTTGATTAATGACTAGTAAACAAAGTGGAAGATGCATATTTAATGAGATGAGAGCGACTTTTCTCCCCCAGATTAGTTAGTTCTTGTGTCAGTGGATGAAGAGTAATTATTGCTACAATGAGACAGGATTAAGCATTGGTTATATTACCTTTTTTTCTTTTACAGCTGTAAGTGCTGAGAAGCTTTGTTCCCATAAATAAGTAGATGGGGGAAAAGCATTCCGTTTGACTGAGTGGATGGTGTTGCCCAGGTAGAGAATATGGAAAAGGGAGGAGCAAAAGGGGAGCCAACACAACCTGGATGTGTTGAATTTGGGGTCTCTACAAATTTGACCATGAAAGGGACCTCCACAGAAGCAGAGGGAGGAGCCGGACTTAGGAGTGTACCAGGCACCAAAGGAGAGAGGAGGCTGAGAGGGTCCCTTGTGGTCCACAAGCACAGCACCACTGCAGAGAGATGAACTGAGTGCCAGGACGTCGTGGGCAGGCTAGAGAGGGCCGTCTGTCACCCTCTGGCACAGAGGTTAGACACTCCACAGTGTCCCCCTAAGTGTTCTGGGGAACATCTGTGCTGCCCAGGAACATTCGAAGATCCTGATCAGACCACAAGCAACATGCCCCAAGCATGGGCCCGAGAACCACATGGGAGGGAACTTGAACCTGGCTCATAATGGGGATCTAGACATACAGGATCTTCAAAGGAGTCCAGATAATGTGATCCTTGTAGGGAAAAAAAAAAAACGTCTTTGAATGATAGAGTGGGCTATGGCTTCTGATAGAGAGGAACAAAAGTATCTTGAGCAAGTCACCTCTCTGGGCCTTAGTGCCCTCACACATAGGGAATAACAAGCATGAGGAAGCGTCCCTGGCACATAGTAGGGCTCCCATAAATATCAGCTTCATTAGTTGTGGTAGCAGCAATAGAATCCCAAATACCATATGTCTGTGGCTGCCGATTCTGCACTCAGCCTCCCACCTCATCTCCTACCTAGAGATTTTTAGTGCCCTAGAAAGATGTTGGTTCCTTTATAAAGAAAAGAAAGGATGTTTTTAGGTGTCCAATTGCTTGCAGTGGTAAAGCAGCTTATAACAAGTCAAGGGAGTTCCCTTGTCAGTCACAGAAGGAAAGAATGAGTGATCATTGGCAGTTTGAGGGAGATGGGTGGCTGCCTGGTCGGGGTCTGGGGGTGTCACGGGGCCCCATGGACTTGGGGAGAAGAGCTACCACGTGGGTGACGCAGGTGTGGTAGATATCCAGGGGCAAGCAGAGCGATGGCTGCGTGGTCGGGGAGGGGGGGGATGCGGTAGCAATGAGCTCAGAGGTGAGACATCTCTTCCTCACCTAGGGCTTTTGTAGGGGGTCCCCCGGGACAAAGCTTGACTTCCTCCTAACCAGCCAGGGTGTGACGGCAATTGTGACGCATTTATGCACAATGTGGGTGAGACCTCAGGTGCTGAGAAACAGACATGATCTGACAAGTGGGAAATCTTTGATGATCTCAGCCCAGGCGTTTCTGCAGAGTGTGGGTGCAGGAACCAGAGTGGGAGAGGTGGCAGAGTCTGCGGGGCGTAAACCGTGGTGCGGCTCAGTGATGGACTGGAGCAGAGCAGATTTCTGCCCCTCCCCACTATGTCTTCTCCGCCCTAAGCCAAAGCAGAGGGATTCTGCCCCGAGATAAGGAAGTAAACAAGACGTGTGAACTGGGGCACACCATGTCCATATGAAGACTTACAGAATCATTAATGAGAAAGGCTACAGGACATGAACAAGATGAGGACTGTCCCTGGGAATTACCCACTGGCTGCTGCTGTAGGTTATTTAATTGTCAGAAAGTGGCATTCAACAAATGGGTTATTTTAGGTGCCTTGAAGTTTCAGAAGTAGTGAGCACACTTGGACATTGAAATTTTAGAACAGAATTGCCCTAGGATATGAACTACATGCCCTGAAATTGGGGTGCCCCAAAGACAGGTTTATGCATTTATAAGTAGGTGGAGTAAATGATCAGCTTTATATGTGATGACTTGAGAGATTGCCTCTCTTAAAACATGTCCTCGTAGTCACTGAACCCTTGGTGCCCAGAGCAGTACTTGACACTGCATAGGTGCTCAATAAATGCTGAATTAATAAATGAATTAAAGGGAATATCTTTCCCATTCATACTCTGTAGTGCCTAACATTCTAGCATAAAGGTGTGTGTGTGTGTGTGTGTGTGTGTGTGTGTGTGTGTGAAGCACCACCCTCATCCAGAAGCAAGAAAAGGATTACATCATAGGTATCCAAGGCCTGGTAACATCTTCAGTTTTCATTAATCAAATTACTTCCCTCCCATGATATGGGAGTGGTCAGAAAGCCCGGAGTGCTTGACAGTTGTGGGTAAGAGTGGCTGAAAGGGTATAAAAGGAGACAAAAAATGACATCTGACTTTGCAAAGTCTTTACCCTCTACACATTCTTCTCTTGGTTCAGTCTTGCCCAGAACAAGGATTTCTTTCTCATGAGACCACAGGCTGTAAAACTAAGAAGCCAATACAAGATTTGAAGATGAACGGTTCCTGGGCTGGTTCTGTTAAAAGTGTGCTGCATCTCTGATAAACGCTTGTGACTTTCATTTTTTTTACTCTTTTCTATTTCTTTCTCTCCCTTTGTCTATCAGCCCACCTCTGCCACTTTCTTCCCTTGCCCTGCCCCGAAGTGCTCCTTCCTCAGACCCCCACGTACACTTTGAGAGCTTTGTCCTTTCATCATGGAGAGTGTATTTTGGGAGTGTGTTTCAGCCAGGAACTGGAAGTATTTATGAAGGCACCTGCAGACCAGCTCTCAACCTCCTTGTTTTATGGGCATATAACATTCAGCCCTAAACGTTTTACAGAACTGTTTTAAAGTCATTTCTACTCATGTCCTTTCCTTAAACTGCCTGAGTTTTTTGTTTTTTTTTTTAATTAGATGTGACTTTGGGGATCATTCTCCTTGCCATGTGCCACTCCAGCGGTCTTGTGCCGAAGCTGGGAAAAGCCAGCTGAAACTTGAGAATAAGCATCACTTTGGGAGCTTGGCTGTCTGTTACTGAGATTTCATCTTCTAATCAGCGACTTCTCTCTCTTCTCTTTTCCGGCACCACCCCTTGGACCACACAGCAACCCTGTCTTACTGTTTTAGTTTGTGTCTTATAATCAAAGCTGAAAGGTCTTCTAGGAAGGCATTTGTTCTCTCCGCCAGTCCGTTAAACAACAGCTGTGCCACACATGGCCACCAGTTGCTAAATCCAGGGAGCCCCATTCACATTGTGTTCTATGCACAAGTTAGTGTTATTGGCACGTATTGAGTTGAAGTTCCAGTACGCATATTCAGGGATGCAAGAAATGTAACTTTTGTTTATTCTTCTCTAATTGAACTTAATTTCTATTTTGAGCCCCTATGTTGCTGGGTAGTAGAAATTTATTCTTAAACAATTGAGTTTCTTTTGCCTGGGGCTGTATCTAACTGTACAGATGGTTTCTAAATGCTAAGACAATAGGGGGGAGGATGCATTTGGTCTTTAGTCATCAGGTGATGCTGGTCACCTGAGATAACCCTTGTTCCCTTCACAGAGTCTTCCACCTTCAGGGATTCTCTGGAAGGCTGTCACCCTTTCCTCTTAGCCTGAATGGTCAGCCCTTTTCTTCAGAACTAGGCACCTTAGAAATCCATCACTGGAATGAGGCATGTTGCCCCCTTCCCAGTTGTCAGATCACATGCACCTAGTTTGAATCTTTATCCCTTTACTGGGGGTCTCAAATAATGGAGTAGAGTCCATTCTATCTGGACCCACCACCAACTGTATATTCCCATTGTTTCCTTTTTGGCTCTTTTATCTTCCTCCAGCTTAGGAGAATCTTTTCTAGGCTAAGATGTGGTGGTGGTATTGGTAACATGAGGCAAGGATTCCTGTTCTCCATTTATCCATCACTCTGGCTAAACCGTGGAGTCCTCTCAGGACCCCAGTGGCATGGGCTTTGGAAACCTCACAGCCAGAAAAGGACTTCTTTCCTTGCTTTTCATTCTGTCATATACCTCCTAGTAAGGTAATAAATAAACACAGGAAAGTCTGGCTATAGAGTAAGCAAGGAAACACTTGGGTGAAGTGTTAGTATTTCCAAAATGTCGCCCCTCAGTCCACACTAATGCTCCAGCATTTCCCCTGAGTAAGTGCTCCCGGTCTGGTCATCAGCCCCTAGGAAGCCTTGTAGGACAGGTGTTGGGGAGTGAATGAGAGTAGAGAGAGTCTGATAGGGTCTCAGAGTGAAGACTGAGGGGCCAAGGTATGGCTGGAAAACCTATAGTGGCATATCTTTCTACTTTCTGTTTCAATGTGGCAGGTGAGAGCAGAGAACACAAAGGAAGGGATTCCACTGTAGAAGAGGAAATCCCATCCCTCCCATTCTACTGCCATAGTTTATCCCTCAACTATGTTTCAGTGTTGTCCTCCCAGATGATGAAGAAACAAACATGGACAGTGGTTTTGAATATAGGAAATGATCATTATATTCTCTATAACTAGAGAAGTGGGAAGGAAGAGATTACTGACACGATAGAAAAAGCTGTCTTGTATACATCTGACCTTACAGCAAGATCTATGAAGAATTAAGCTTATAGTCCAAATCCATTACGATTTCCTCTCTTCCAACAATCACTAATTTGAGGCTACTGCAAATAATTTTTGAATGCCAGTGTGTTGTCTAGGAAGAGAATGGACACTGGTCTGTTTGCAACTCTGTCCAATTCATTTCCATCTTCTGGGTACCTGTGGGTCTCAAGAGAAGAATAACATGGAAACAAAGCATGAGCAGCTTGGGAGCAAATCAGAGCTCCTCATGTGAGGGTGTTTGTCTACCTTGGCCGGTGATGTCTGGTTTCACTCTTGGAGGTCTGCCCTGTTTGTGGTCAGACTCTGGCTTCCATCCTCTTGTTGAGTGAAGATGGTTAGGTGGGAGCCAGTGAGTGGTGTGGACAAATGAGCGTGGGTGGCCAGGCTGCCTTATGTAATGATAGTAATATTGACAAATGATCTGATGCACATGTTGAGTTACTTTGTCCTAGGAAATAAGCTAAATGCTTATTTATCTACTACTTTGATCTTCATAACAACCCTATGAGGGAGGAACTCTTCTTATTACCATTGAACAGATCAGGAAATAGTCTTGAGCACTTTAAAGGAATGTCTCCCCTAATAAGGATCAATACCTTTCCAGTGAGTGTGCACAGCCAAAGAAGGGGCCCCGCTCCCTCCAGAGGCTGCCTGGTGTGAGAGAGGCTCCTGTGCAGTGGTGTGAGGACCCACCTGTGACCACTCGCAGGCTGACCCACGCTGCTGGTAATGGAAATGGAGGCGAGCGTGGGGCGTAGGTGTCCACTTCAGAAGATGACGATGGTTTGTTTGAATATTCATGTGAAATGGTCCTGGAAAGCAGCATTTTGTATTATCTTTTCCTTATTTCTATTGAGTTTCTCCTGGAAAAGCATTGCTCATTTCCCTGAAAGGGTGGGACTCAGTAGCTCCTCAGCCTCTTGCTGGTCAGACTCAAATGGCAGAGAGGGCAGAAAGGAGCTTCCACTCTGGGGACTCAGTTTTTCACTTACTGTGTGTCACGTCTTGTTCCTTCTTAATGGAAAAACGTTCTCACCTTCCTCTTTTTAGATTTTGGGCAACATTTCTCTTCTGGAGGAAAGATTTTGAATCTTTATGCCTCACTCAGGCTTTGGCATGAGTACCTATGTGTGTGTGTGTGTGTGTGTGTGTGTGTGTGTGATTTTTTATCAAAATGTGAAAGGACTTTTATAAACTAAACCATGAAATAAATGAATGTCTTTCTTACCCATATGGGTGTATCAGGGTGTATGTCTCTGATTGATTAAAACTCGCTCCCCTAACGATTTAGCCAGTTTGATTTGGTTGGAATAGAGGGAGTGAGAGCAGCGTGGGACCCCTGTGCACAGGAAAGAGGAGGGAGGGTGGGAAGGGTGTAAGGATGAACAGGCAGGGCATCTGGATCCCTTGACCGTCAGTAGCGGATCCGGGAGTAGGATGTCTGTGTCTGCTCATTCCTAGACTTTTGCCTTCCCCTCAGGCTGCTGAGACGTGGGAGTCTAGGAACACAACTCACCGAGCCCAGGTGGTGACAGTCCATGACACAGGTTCCTTCACGCGCCATTTATGATGGTCTCACATAGCCCTGCGTGCTAACTCTTAGAGGCGCAGGGTAAGAAGAGGAAGGAGTCTGAGCCATAAACCTGAGGAGCCCCTCCCTTCCAGATGAAGAGATCCAGTGGAAGGTTAGAGAGCAGGGCCATTGCCACACAGCTAGTTAGGATCAGGACCGTATTTCAAATTCCTTAAGTTCTAGTCCATAGCGTTGAGGTCAAGCGGAAAGAATTATTATGAGAGGTCCAGGGTCTTGGACTTTTTCCTTAACATATGTCACTGTCCACAGCACTTACCCCTAAATTAGAATATGCACTGTTCTCTACAATGCACGTAGAGTAACTAAACTCATTACCACGTGTTCCATACAGATGATTTGGGGCCAGAAGTATCATCTCTCAGGAATCAAAAATATAATTGTCAGTGAGTGTGTTCAAAGGCTTATGCTTTTCATTAAAATGTAAGTGCTGTCTGGTTAAATCTACATTCGCCTGTTTGGGGAGTGAGTGTTAAGGGTGCTGAGAAGGAGAACCCTGGCCAACTGTCCTGGGTGTGGAGGAGATTTGCTGGGAATGTTGAGGATTTGCATTTCTACATTTCTTCCTCCACTTATAAATAACCAGGCTTATTGAAAGGAGACTGTGAATCTGTGAATCTTTGTAGATTTTGAAAAAAAAAAATCTCATTTGGCGTTGAAGCAGAGACTTTTAGAGGTTGATGAGATGCCCACTCGTGTCATGACCACCCATATATCCACTTTGAGTGGCCCCGGGGCCACACTGCCACCCCACACGGTCTTTCAGACGTGCTCCTCCTTCCAGGTGCCTTATTTCTGTTCGGCTCTAATTCATTTCTCTATTGCTGGTGGAGATTCCAAGACGACTTGGCCTGGGCTGACCGTAGAATGAGGAGCTGTTTGATATTTACTCAGAGGCAGGAAATATGGATAGGAAATAACTATTGACTGGGAAATGTTTTGGTCTTTGGTAGTGTTTCCTGAATTGTGCTTCAAGTAATGCAGCATTCCAGATGTCAAAAACTATTCTACCCCAAATAGGTTCTGTGCTCAAATGTTTGGAGAACAAAGGGTTAAACAAAATTGCTGCAGGACTTTTCAGGGCCTTGAGCTTAAGGGTTCTCAGGTACAATGTGAATCTTCTGGAGGAGGCTATATGGCATGCTACATTTTTCTCAAGCATATTTAACCACTGATACTACTTGGGTTTTTTTGTTGTTGTTGTTTGTTTTGTTTTGTTTTTGTTTTTTGCAAAGTATCAGCTGGGACCAGAGTTTATAAACACAAGTTGGGAAAAACCACTCAGCATACTTAAAATTTATAGGCACATTGTAGCCTTTCAAAGTTGGATTTCTGGCAAATTGGTGTAGGCAATTTAGAGAGAACAGAAAAGTGTTCCCTTAGAGTCTTCATCGATGTGAAGGTCGGTATTGCTGTTGGAGAACTGAGACCATAATGGTGAACTTTGATGATGATGATTACTGCAACTGGACATGTAAGCCCAAAAGGGTAGGCATCTCAAAAAGTGGAAATACTGCATCTCACCATGTTTATTCAAATACTGGGCAACCTAGATGTGATTGAAATAGATCTGGTTTCAAATTACTTTCTAGTTTTATGTTGACATAATAATGATGCACAGATGAGTGAAATATACAGAAAATGTTTTTATAAAAGGTAAAACAAAGATAAAGTCGGAGAATAAGAGTTTTTTTTTTTCTGGAAGTCATAGAAGTGATAAACAAAGAAGATGAGGTCTAGCTTTGTTTTAGATGGGAAAGTGGACAGTGTATCTCAGAACAAGTCTGAGCATGGCTTGGTTAATGTCTGAGTAGACTGGGAGAAACCAGAACTTGGATTTAGAAAATGCCCTTTGCAGTAAGGTATTCATTAAAAAGGCAGACTGAGCTGCTCATTACAGAGACCAGTGGACGGGGCACCAGATACCCTGGTGATTGTGTCCTGCCCTTGAAACCAAGTACGTACTTGTCTATAGGGCACTGTATAGAGATGAGGGGTGAGACCTAGTCCCTGCAGTATGATGCAGTAAAAGAAAGGTGGGGCTATTCTTCTGGAGCACTGACATAGGAAGAGCTTCGGTAGCAGAATGAAGCAAAAATTGGGAACTAGAATCAGATGTGGGACACAAGGGCGGGGTCAGCCTGGAAACACAGCTAGGGTGACTCTGGACCCCAGAGGATTGGTTCAGAGCTCTTGGCATTCCCTGTTCCAGGTCCTAGACATGAGGGTGGGACTGAACCTGACAAGTTTTATGAGTGAAGAAAGAAAGCTTTCCAGGGATAGAGGAGAGAGGCAGGGATTGGGGAACTAGACAGAAGTGGGGACCCTCAGAGATCCTTAGTCTTTTCCTTTGTGATAGCATATAGTGATACCACTAGGTTTTTCACTGAAGCCCAGATATAGTGCAGGGAACTCTGAAACACCTCCCTTGGTGTTCTCAGGGTGATTTGGGAGGAGGGAGGGTGGCACATAGTCCTGTAGTGCCTGTGACTTTGGGAATTCCATGGTAGTTCAGTTGGACTTTTGTCTCAATGGTTGTTAGCTCCTTGAGAGTAGGGGTCATAAAATCAGAAGCAGCATATGCAGCTGTCTTTTACTAAACTCCCATAATGTGCCAAATGCTTAAAAAAGGAAGTAAGTGTTATCATCGCTTTATAGACAACAAAACTGAGCTTCTGGACGGTCAGATAGCTGTTCAAGTTCTGAGAACCCCATGTGCTTTCACTTAGACCAATGGCACTCAACATGAGAAGTTTTAAAAAATACTGAGGCGTGTACCCAATCCTCAAGTACCTGGATTCCCTTCACTGGGGTTGGCATTCGGACATCTGTATTTTTCAACACCACTAGGTGATTTTTAATGTGCATCCAGGGCTGAGAATCCTGGCCCTCCGTTGTGTCGTCTTGTCTGTGCTGTTGTCTCCGGCACCTAGATCTACGTTCACCCGCGACAAAAGTTAAAGACATGTTTATTGGTTAGTTCAAAAGGTGTTTGTGGCCAGAGGGAAGAGCAGGGACTGAACGCCACTGGAAGTGATATAGTGCCCCCTTAGAGGCTGGAACTGAACACTTAATGTTTATCAGAACACAAGGGGTGGCTGTTCCTTACATGCTTAGAGATGCTTTGCAAACCTTCCATTGCAGGTGGTGTTGTCCTCAACCCAGCCTATTATGGCATGCCTGGCCACACCAACATCATGATCCACGAGGTGGGGCATGTCCTGGGACTCTACCATGTCTTCAAAGGGGTCAGTGAAAGAGAATCCTGCGATGACCCCTGCAGGGAGACAGTGCCGTCCATGGATACAGGAGACCTCTGTGCCGACACTGCCCCCACTCCCAAGAGTAAGCTGTGCCAGGATCCAGAGCCCACCAATGACACCTGTGGCTTCACCCACTTCCCAGGGGCTCCATTCAGCAACTACATGAGTTATACAGGTATCACTACAGTCTTGATGTGTTTGGTTTTTTTTATTAAGATGACAGGGGAGCCCTTTGGGGCTGGGAGGGTGGAGGTATGGGGATCAGAGAGGATTATCACGCAGTCAGTCATGCCAGAGAGTTGAAATGTAATTATTAAGACATACCCTCTTTTTTCAAGCCTTTGAAGAACTTATAGAAATATTAAGATATTAGGGGTCTCTTTGACTAGATTCTCCTCCACTAAAAATTAAAAGAAAAACACACTTCCATCTTGGAGAGTTAAAAGGAGGGACAAAGCCAAAAGCTCTCTTGAGATCCCTTTGACCTCTAGAACTTGGTTATTTTGGTTCTTTCCCACATTCTTGGGAATTTACTCTAAGGAGAGTCCAAAAGTGGTGGAGAAAGAGGTTTCTGGGTCAAGGTGGCTGTTTGTACTGTTTTTGAAGTTAGTCAAGAAGATGACCCTGGTTAATTTTAAACTGAGTTCCTTTTACTTTCATGTCATTTTTTAAAGTATCAGATTCTCTTCTTCCAGTATCAGCCAAGGGTTGATTCTTAACTTGCCTACAAAAAAAAAAAAAAAAGTGGTGCCATTTTATTTAAAAAAAAAAAAATGGTGCTTTCCTGGCCCTGGGAACAACTACATCGTCTGGTTTCTTTGTCGTGGATTTGCTTCTTCTTTGTCCTCTCACGCCTTCCCTGTTTCTATCAAAAAGTAATCATAGTCATTGTCTCCTGATAATAGACTTCAATTTATTCCTAAAATTAAGGACTTCTTCGATCTGATGACTTCTTTCCGTGGTAAAAGAAGGAGGTAATTTTTCTATAAAGTCCAGGGGCTTGTTTGGTGATAAATTCTGGAACTAGCCAACAAAGACAAAAAAGCGATAAACAACAAGACCCTCGCCGGTCCTTTGAAGGGAGGAAAGAGCGGGGAGCTGTCCTGTCGGCGACCCACCAGAGGTTTCCCATCTAAGGCTCAGGTTGGTGCAGGATTCCGGTGCCTCAGATTCATCAGGACCGGCGTGCCTGTGTCCCCCAGGAAGCACGCAGCGGGCCGTCGCCAGAGCAGGGGACTAGGCAGGGGGCCGCAGAGGGGACGTCTAAGAAGCAGAGGGAGTGCTTTGTGCACTTTTATGGGAAAAGGCCTCAAAACTAAGATACCTCCTATTCTAACCCTGTGGATAGTGTGCCTGACAGGGAGTTTTGCCAGCCCCAAAGGGAAGTTGGGGACCTCCATCCCCAGTCCTGCTGCCTCCTTGACTTTTTGGCTCTCTCATCTCATGAGCATTTCCGCTGAATGCTCACTAACGGTGGCCAAAGTCGCAGAGCATGAAGCAGGTGCCTGCAGTTCCGCAAGTGTTTGTGAATCGAAAGGCCGTGTGCTGAAACACTGCCATCTTGTGGTTTCCTGAATAAGCAGTGTCAGCTCAGAGCAACCCGGCACCCCAGGGCGCAAGCCTCACTCGGGTCCAACATCGAGGTAAACATCAAACCCAAGTTGCTTTGGAGATAAGCAAGTGTTCTCTGCCTCCTCTTTCCCGCTTCCAGCCTAGATGCTTTCTGGACCTGGGTACCTTTATTCATTTGACAAGTGTTTATGGAGCCGTTAAGTAAGAGCGAGATGTTGTGTTAGGTGCTGGTGACTTAGGCACGAACAAAGCAAAATCTGTCCCTGCCTTGGTGAGTGGACTTTACCGGTTAAAACCTCCATCTCTCCTGTTCCCTTTTTTTGTCTCCGCAGATGATGACTGCACTGACAGCTTCACCCCCAACCAGGTGGCCCGAATGCACTGCTACTTGGACCTCGTGTATCAGCAGTGGAGTCAAAGCCGGAAGCCCACCCCCATCCCCCTCCCGCCCATGGTCATCGGGCAGACCCCCAAGTCCCTCACTATCCACTGGCTACCCCCGATTAGCGGAGTTGTGTATGACAGGTGAGAGGGGCGCTGGCCCTGGGTGAGTGGGGGTCTTCCCCAGTGGCATTTCTTATCAACAAGGGGAAGGATGTGAAGTCAGGGCAACGCCAGTCTGGAGCTGCGCACTTGAGCACCGCTGCTCAGGACTGCGCCCGCCAGACCGCTCAGCACTCATCCCCTTGGCAGAGCTCCCGGGGCTCCTGTGTCGGCCGGTGGTGCATCGTGTGTGCCCGCTCCTTGGCGAGGGCCATGTCGGGTGTCTCCTTCTGTCACGTCTGGTGGGCTTCCAGGAGCTGTGAAGAGGTTGACACATGTGATACAAATGACCTGACAAAACTGAGGTGGCCCTTGTCACCCATCTAGGCCTTTGTGTAAGGGTAGAACAGGTGTATAAAGACTCACTACTTGCACGGTGGTGTCCGGAGGAGGGGAGGTGAGGTGTGTTCCTCCAGGCAGTTCTGGGGGTGGGTGGGTGGCCGGCTACTCACTGCCACAAGCTGTGTGTCAGGGCTTAACTGGCTCGTGGGGGCGCTCCGAGTGCCTTCCCTGCCTCCTGCTGTACCCCGTGCCTGCCCCACTTACACCTACTGTCTTATGGAATTGTCATCAGCTGTTCATTTTCCTAACTGCCCCACTCACCTGGCAGCTCCTTGGGGGCAGGACTGTGTTTTGTGCCTTTGTCTCTTGGTCGCCACAACAAACACCTAATACACAGATAGATGTTGACTCACAGAGGGAGCTGATGGCGCTCAAACGGCTTTGTGGGACTGCGGGGGCTAAGTGCCGTCATGCACTCAGCATACACTCAGAAAGGAGCGCGGCCAGGAGGTGTGGGGGTCGTTGGTTTTATGCGCTTGGTAACTTCACATGCTAACAAGTGGGAGCATTTTCCAGCGACTTTGGGGAAGGGGCTGGGAATTCCCAGAAGCTGGGCCATCATCACTCACCCTTTGACCTTTCATGGTCAGCCTTGAAACTGTCCTGGCACCTATGGGAGTGCCATTCAGCATGCTATTGTATTTCAATGAGTGTATATTGAAGCTCAAGGTCTACAGGGAGTTGAATCTTCCACCATCTTGGTGCTACTTGCTGTGTCATTCTTTCAGTGGTTGTGCCCTGCCCCCTTCCCTCCTGTCTCACTTGCCCTGAGCCCAAGCCTTGCTATCTAAGTGAGAAATCCAAGGCAGAGAGAAGCATATGGTGGCTAGCCCAAAACCCCACGGCTAGAGTAGAGGGGAGTTGTGGGCATCCCCTGGAATTTCAGAAATGGGGGATATGGAATTGGTTATTTCCTTGAATTTAGAGCTTTCTCATTTAGCAGGTAGACAGCCCCTCTTCCATGTGTCACACTTCCCTCCTGGGTGTCAGGTCCCAGCTAAGGAGCTGAACGTCCCTGAAGCAAGATTCCGTGCACTCCAGCTCTGCTGAAAGCCTGGGAGAGAGGACAGGGAGAGACAGCGGGGATGGGAGGAAGCAGGCGAATCATTTTTCAAAGCGACCTTCCCAGCCTTCTGGGGTCTTGCTCCCCGTCCTTGATACTTTGGTGTATATTTAATGCATGACGTCACTTGGACCCTGCAGTCCAACAAAGCGGTTTAGAACATCACCAGCTCCCATCATCTCACTGGCTCCCTCCGTGAGCCAGCATATATCTATGTGATGTGAGTAAGAATCCTCTTCCTGAAAGTCTGACCTTGTGCATCTTGGGTTGCTCTGGCTGAACAGTAGGTCCTCTGTGGGCATGTGCAAACCCGTGTTTTACATCAGTTTATGTAACACGTGTAAACAATTTAATCTTTCAATTCTCTCTCTGGTACAAACGTTACGATAAAGCAGACATCAGCGCTGGCTTGCTGCGAGTCTGTTGGCAGAAAAGGCTGCAGTTGGCTTCCTTTTCTCAGCGAGGTGGGCTACAGGGCTGAGGCCTCCCGACACGTGCGTCGGGGAGACTCACGTCACATACCCAGCGATTTGTGTCACGCCTGGAGTTGTGTTTACTCCTCCCCAGTAGGTGTTTGGAATCCTTATGTCAGAGAGCAGCCCAACCACGCACTCAGCAGCAGCCCCGGAAGAGCCAAGTGCATCAGGGAAATGTGGTTTGGAGTTGTGTCCACACCAGAAGTTGAGTGCTGCCTGGAGTCAGAGGTTGGAGTTAACGACACCTTTTCATTGCCAAAGTCCTGGACCCTTGCTGGTGTTTGGGAACTTGCTCAGAAGAATTAAGAGACTTGTTGTGACTTTAGGCAATTTCCTTAATCTCTCTGAGCCGGAGTGTCCTCATTTGTAAACAGGCTTCTTACGGGGATTAGGAAATAATTTATGAAAAGCACCTACTGGAGCCATGCCAGCTATATAGAGTGCTTAATAGATAGGAGCTGGGAGCATGATTATTAGCAATGCTGTTTTTCCATTATATTGCAAGATTTGGCTTTTCTCCCCCAGCCTGTTGAGAGACCTTGATTTGATGCCTCTGTTTTCAGATGTATAGTTCACAGTTGGGCTTCTACAAGCTGGTAGGTATAAAATAAGCCACAAGTATATATTTACAACATGGGGAATATAGTCAATATTTTATAATAATTATACATAGAGTATCACCTTTAAAAGTGATTTCTATATCATATACATGTGACTTACGTAATATTGTACAGCATGTATACTTAAATAAATTAAGAAGAAAGAGTAAGTATCCGAGACTGGCCCCATCAAGTGATTTCCCCTGGTTACTTAGCTGTTGTTGTCTTTACCTCCTCAAGATATGGTGCTTGAAGAGCTGTTTTTTTAATTGATGTGTAGAAGTGTCTTTGATTTACAATATAAGTTTCAGGTGTACAGCAAAGCGATTCAGTTCTACATGTACACACTTATGTATATATTTTTTCAGATTCTTTTCCATTACAGCTCATTATAAGAAAGTGAATATAGTTCCCTGTGCTATACAGTTGGTCCCTGTTGTTTATTTACTTTATATACAGTAATGTGTGTATCTGTTAATCCCAAACTCGGAAGCTATCCCTCCCCTCTTTTGCTCCCTGGAAACTGCAGTTTGTTTTCTATGCCCATGAGTCTGTTTTGAAGAGCTCTTTATGGACGTAGTAATAGTCTCAGGGATGCCCATACGGTAAGGTCTCACAGAGGAGCTGCTGAGGCCAGTCCCTGTCCTAACTGCTGGACCTAGAAAGAATAGAGCTTGGTGTGGACCTGCTCACAGGCAAAGGGGAAGGAAAGGGAATGGGAATTCTCAGCACCACAGATCAGTGCCCCAAGACAGGAGCCAGAAAGTGCAGTGGGGGCCCAGTGGGGAGAGTGCTGGCCCTTCAAAGCAGTCAGACTAAGTGCCACTGCAAAGGTTACATTGGCTTGGGTTTTGAAGAATGAGTAGGAGCTTGCTAAACAGAGAAACTTGGAAAGGCTGTTTAGCAGGAGAGAGAATAGCATGTTTCACGGAGCTGTGAAGTATAGGATGTTTTTGTGAAATGGTGATTATTTCTTGTGATGAGGATGTAAAATAAAATTCATGAAGGAACTGAAGTAGGTAAGACTGGAGCTGTCTTCTGAAGCACCTTGAATCATGGTGAGAAATTTAGATATATCTCTATAGATGATGGAGAGCCAAGGGGTGTGACATTTCGTATGGCTTTTATGTGTGTGATTAAAAGTAGAGAATCTACAACATAAGAACACATATAGTTAATAAGTTTACTGTGAAAGCTGTTGTCTGTTTTAGTTGGGGGAAGGCAAGGAGGCTTTGGATAACTTATTGAGAGTCAGTGTAAAAGGAATTTTATGTTGAAAGATTCAGATTGTAATTATTCTGTGTTGACTGTTCCTAGGATGGAAGCCCTCTTTCATCTCCACAGGCCTCCTTTATGACTTAGTTAAATTCTTCTGCTTCATAACCTTGAGATTTTTATGTCACTATGAATTTTGCAAAGATGAGGTCTGTACAAGAAGGACATGAGTCTAGAAGCTATTGTGTTCCCAGTTACCCCCTAGGGCCTCACTACCCATGGCCACTCCCCTGCCCCCAAAGGTCTTCTGAATTTAGTTATCCCAGTTCATCTGATCTCTTCTCCCCATCTCTCCCCCCACCCACTGTTTTCCCAGGGTCCCGGGCAGCGTGTGTGGCGCCTGCACTGAAGACGGGACGTTCCGTCAGTACGTGCACACGGCTTCTTCCCGGCGCGTGTGCGACTCCTCGGGCTACTGGACTCCGGAGGAGGCTGTGGGTAAAGGACCATGGCATTTTCACTTACACCTTGGTGGCCACTGAGAGTAGGGGTGGATGTAAAGGGAGGAGCGGGGGCGTGGTGACAAAAAGGTACTGTGTGTGTGTGTGCGCGCGCGCCTGTGTGTGCGTGCATGTGCGAGTGTGTGTGTGTAATTTGCTGGGTATCTCCAGGGGTCTGGGAATGACTCTGCCTTTGTGTGGATGTCCCACGTGTGCTTCACGTGGTGGCCAGTGGCTGTGGTGAAGCGGAGGTCAGCACAGAGGACAGGCTGGGGACTTCAGGGTGAGACGGCTCGGGCGTGTCGCGTGACGCGTGCCTCCCAGTCCGTGGAGCAGCTTTGCCATATGACAACGTAAGCGGATCTCCTACTCCCCTGTGTCAGGAGGGTAATAGAGAACACATTGCAGGGAACAGTCACACACACTGACCGAGCCAGTCTGGGTGGGGGTGGGGGTGAGGTGGACTAGGTGTTCCAAACTAATCGTTCTCTGTTTTATGAGCCCATTAATCACTGGTACTGGTTGTGCTTTGGATGTGATCTGAGCTCGGCTTTGGAAGGGGGAAGATGTTTTTAGCTGTCCCCTCTCCAGTCCCTCCCCCGACTTTCTCAGTTGCACAGTCACTCACATATGTGTATCATTCCCTTTAAGACAAATTAGAGCAGGAGTGTTGTTCCAATCCAAGTCCAGAAAATGCTGTTGACATGGAGTTTCAGCATCTTTGGGTGAATGGCTTGACCTCTTCCATCGTCCCCATCTTCAGTGCTTACCCAGTCATCATCCTTTTCTTTTTCTTATATTACTTAAGATCCTGAAAGCTACTCAGAAAGATGTGTTGGACACAGTCCTATTTGAGTTAGTTTGCAGTCTTGACTCTGACCGAAAAGAAGGAGAACATTGGTCTAAGAGTCTGGTGTCTCCTTGGGCTCCCAGTTACTCAAATGACAGGAGCCTTAAGGAGGAGGAGGGAGACAATGGACTCGATTGATTATATAGGACTTTTTTCAAATGAGTTTTCAGGGAAGAATGGAAAGTGACTATAAAATTTACACTGGCCCTGTGTAGGACTTGTTTAAAGATTGGCATTTCATGAAAGGCCATTTTTGTGGCCAACAGTTTGTCCCGTGCTAGGGTTTGAATGCCTGTTTGACTCTCTGGCCCTGCACTTTTTTTCACTTTGATTATTGGAAAAATTAAAAGTTATCTGGTAGAGGTGAAAGGAGTTACAAGTTCTGGACAATTAGAAGACACTTGTATTGTGTCTCCAAGCAAACCAAATCCACTTTCCAGGGCTCCACTTCATATTTTAACAGGAGATCATAATAAAAACTTCCTGACAGACAACGCTGCTGTTGAGCTGGCTTCCAGGTGCCTTTACTCAGCTAATATCCAGGGATGACTGTTGGCAAATACTGCTAGGAAATACTGGTCTTCCTTTGCTTTGAACATGTGAAGAATCAACTCATATTTTAAATGTGCACAATGAAAGGAACTGACTTCCCAGCGGAACATGTACAAACACATATATTTACAGATATGATCCAGATGTATTTAATGACACTTTGTGGACGTGTATTGACCACCAGCTACATCCTGAATGCTGTGAGGAGTAGAAAATTGAACCAGACATATTTGCTGCTAAATCTCATTTTCTTGGAGAGACCTTGCCTGGCGCCATGATCTGAAATAGCCCCCAGCCTCACTCCATCATTCTCTAGTCTCTTATTGGCCTTTATTTTTGTTCAGAGATGACATTACCACTTGGAATTATTTATACTTATGGATCTTTATCTATTTATTGTTGTACCTGTCACCCCATGGTAAGGTATGTGAGGGCAAGACCTCTCTCTTGTTCACTGCTGTATCTCCAACACCTAGATTAGTGCTAGGTGTAAAAGAGGTACATAGTCAATTTTTGTTGAATTAATGAGTGAGTGGATCCACAATATAGGGAAAAAACAATAGGGACCATAAGATGTAACACACGCACACAGACACACAACACCTTTGAACTCATTTCCTCTGGACTTTGAAACATTATTTTCCAGAACTTGAAGGGCAAAATCATTCCTGTTTTGCAGATGTCATTTGCAGACGTTTCTATGGAACATTGTAAAGCCCTTCTGCACTAACCCAGGAAGGCAGGGGTTAAATAGTGCTTATTTTATAAATGAGGAAATCGAGGCTTAGAAAGACCCGCCACCGTGGCACAGCTAGTGCTCAGTACCGATTAGAGCCTAACTCCTGCTTCCTAATTTAGCAGTTTCAATTCCCCTCATGTGATAGAAAAGAAAACCACCTTGTATAGATTATTTCCACAGAGCTGACCTTAATACGTTTGTGATATTTGATTTTTCACCATATATTTGTGCTTGGCTGCTGAATCTCCCTTTAATTTTTTTTTCCCCACTCGAGGAAAGTGTTTCTACTTCCTGCCTGCAGTTTCCTCCACGTGGTGATCTGCCTGCTTACACATACCTGAACTAAAAGGGAAGTTTCACTGTCTGGTTTTAAGGTTTGGCTAGCAGTCCATTGGCAGGACGGCTAAGGTGTGATCTTAGGGAATCAAAGAAGTTTTGTGAAGAGCCTAAACAGGATGCCACGAGGCTGCAACAAACACTGGCCTTAATCACAAATAAAACAGGGCTTCAGAGCATTCATTTATCATACATTTTTAATGAACTAAGTACAAAGAATTCTCCTCTGCTCAAGGATTCTGTAAGGATGTGACTCACTTTATCTGCATGTTTCCACCTAGGATCCGGGTCTCTCCATTCCCAAGGCCATGTTGGATTTCTCTTATTCAAGGGCACCGCGTCGAGGCGCCCATTTGAATTGCTCCGCTTTTGTCCTCAGTCATACTTAACACTGAACCTACTAAGCTGACCAGCTCCCATAAGAACTTGCTCAAAGTTCTCTTCTTCTTCAGTCTTCTTTCTGGCTGTTGATGTGGGATCCTCATTTTCAGATTTTTAATGCTGGTTCCTGATCATCTGTCTTTCTCCTCGTCTCCCTCAGGGCCTCCAGACGTGGATCAACCCTGTGAGCCAAGCTTGCAGGCCTGGAGTCCCGAGCTCCACCTGTACCACATGAACATGACGGTCCCCTGCCCTGCGGAAGGCTGTAGCCTGGAGCTGCTCTTCCAGCACCCGGTCCAAGCCGACACTTTCACCCTGTGGGTCACCTACCTCTCCATGGATTCCTCCCAGGCGCTCTTTGACACAGAGATCTTGCTGGAACACCAGGAGTCTGTGCACCTAGGCCCCTTAGAAACTTTCTGTGACACCCCGCTCACTATCAAGCTGCATGTGGATGGGAAGGTCTTGGGGGCGAAAGTCTACACCTTTGATGAGCGGATGGAGATCGATGCAGCGCTCCTGACTTCTCGTCCCCACAGTCCCCTGTGTTCTGGCTGCAGGCCTGTGAGGTACCAGGTTCTCCGTGAGCCCCCGTTTGCCAGTGGCTCGTCCGTGGTGGTAACACATCTGCACAGGAAGTTCACAGACGTGTGAGTTGGGCCGTAGGGCTTTTCTGAACCATGGGGCTTCCTGAGGCTTTGGGAGTGGGTTTGGCTTCCTTTTCCCCATTTTTTTTTTTTTTTTAGCATTCTGACATGCCCTTATTTGGAAAAATGTTCAGAATCTCAGAGGGGGTTTTATTCTAAAGTGGCATAGCTGAGATGAAGACAGGTATGTCTCAGAAAGGGACAGGCAGGTGCTCTGACTCTGGATACCATCATTATGATTATGGAGAAAAGAGGTTAGTAGACGATGTGTTTCAGTTGGACTGAAAATACTTGCCATAAATAGGCTGATCAGAGTCACATACTCCTATCAGGTGACAAAATTTGATTTCTGATCCTTGATGTAACTTTTAAATAACCTGCCCTAGCTCCTAAACCTTCAAAGGGGATAGTCAGCTCTTCCACAGCTAAGCAGAGAAGCCAAGGGTCCTGCAGACACCGTACTTAGTTTCACGACACATTCATTTCTTATTCCTCCGTTCCTCCCTCTCTCTTTCCTTCTCTTCCAGCTCTCCTCCTTCTCCTGTTTTTTTTCTGCATTTAGTGAGTTCCTAAGTGCCTTTGGCACTATGTGCTCAGTGGTGGGAATACAGACTGAGATCAATCATTGGCTTAAGGAGTTTCTGTGTCTAGTTTAGGAGACTGGTATCTCTAAAGGCAAATTCTCCTCACCTCATAATTTTCCTCGGAGAGACTGCCCCAAGGGCAGAATTTAGGGTAAAAGAAAAGTTTTATCAGAGGTGCTATACTGGATTGTTTTTATGGCACTAGAAATCATCACAAAACATACTGGATTAAAACAACAAACTTCTTCTCATGGTTCTCTGGGTTGGCTGGGTGTACTCCTCTGGGCTCGCTTGGGTCCAGGGCTGCGTGGCCCCAGATGACCTCATGCACTCGTTGGAGGCTCAGCTAAGATGCTGGCATGGCTGGAAGGATGAAGCGCTCTCTTCACATTGTCTCTCCTTCACTAGGAGGCTTTGCCTGGACATGTTCTCATGATGGAAGGCTTTCCAGAAGTAGGGAGAGCAAGTCCGCAAACACACTTTTCAAGCCTCTGCTAACAGTCCTCGTGATGACATTCCACTAGGCAAAGCAGGTCACACAGTCAATTCCAGATTCTGAGGACGGCAAAATAGATTCTATGTCCTGATGAGAGAAGCAGTGAAGTCAAATCACAGAGGGGCATGTGTGTGCAGTGGGGGGAGTTTGTGACCTTTTTTCATTCTGCCATGGCTACAAAAAAGTCAAGTGTTTACCTTGAATTTTACTACCTTTTTCTTCTCATGTTGGCTCTGAATTAGAACAGAAGTCAGTGAAATGGTCAAAAGTTCATACAAATAGGAGGATAGATCATGGGATGGATTTGAAAAGAAAAAATGATTATTTTTGAGTTACTTCAATAAGGCAGTTAAAATGACATTGTTATCTAACTTGATATCTCACACACACACACACAAAACCTTTAAGGTCAATAATATCCCATTTTTATAGATGAGAGAACGAAGGGTTGACTTTAATTTGGTTGAACAGAGATAGTAAGTGGCAAAGTCAGGATTAAAATCCAATTTTCTGACTGAGTCTCATTATGATTCCCTTTCCTTAGTAACCGATTACCTTTTACAAACTCCGACCATTGAAGATTGGGGTTACCTGCTGCTGAATTTTCTCCCCAAGAAGTGTAAACACATCCTGACACTTGCTTTCAGTCCTTTCCCAGCCTCAGAGCGGTGTAAGACTTTTGCACACGGCTGGATGAGACGTCAGACAGAAACCACCCTGTAAAAGGGAAGCCATCAAAATTGATTAGGATATAAACCTGGTTTTGCCTTTGGAATACCTGGCACTCTCATGAGAAGAAGAGTGCTTCCCTAAAGAAAGCTAATTTGGAAATTCAAAAGTCCTTAATATTTAGGTGTCTTTCTTATTAAAACAACTAAAAGCCAGTACAGAGGTGTTTGAAGGTGTTTTTGAAACCCCATGACATCTCCTGTTTGCAGGGTGAAGAGTGTGTCAAAGAAGAGACAGTCTGGGCAGAGGTGTGTGGACACCGCTTACGGTAGCCCCGACCACGCTGTGAGAGCCTGCTCTCCTAAGTCCATCTCGTCCCAGCTTGGCTTTAGTGGCACTTTTACAATCAGTGCAGGCACCGCACAAAAATTAAGTTGAGGGCAGAATTTGTTTTCGGATTCAGCAGCTCCCCTCTTGAACCCCTTCCCCCTTGTCAATGTTCGGTCTCTCCCGTTCTCCACTTGATCAGTGCACTGAGGCTCTAGATCAGATCTAATCACACTCCTCCCATCCCTGCTGTCAATTAATTAAAATTCCATGCCTGGTTTATATGTATTTTGGAGGTTTGGAGGTGGGAGTAAATTAACACGTTTCTAATTGTGGAATTTCTTGCATCCCCAAAATGACAATGGAAGGTGTTCTCACCTCCTTCTAGGAGAGAGTTGTTCTTCCCCCTAAATATTCAGTCTCTTTGAGATAAGAATTCTCTTGAGAGACAAGAAAAGTGTGATTCATAGATCCAAGAAAGGCCTTGCTGAGTCCAAACTCTGAAGCTTTCATCTTCAGTGTCTTTGATTACTTCAGTGATACAGAAGACAAGTTGTTCAGTAGTTGGTGGTTTTGTGTGTGTGTATGTGTTTAACACGGTAAAGATTCACTCAAAATACCATCCTCCTAGATTATGTAGAATGATTAGTTAGTTCAGTGTTAATGCAGCAAGCATTTTCTGCACCCTCACTATCTGGAACATGCTGGGAATACAGAAATGAAGGTGGTTTTAAACATTCTGCTGCTCTGCAAGACTATATGCCCTGATCTTTGTTTCAGACAATGTGGCATATGTTTACATTTATGGTCCCCAGAACGTTTTATTTTAAACTCCCACAAGTCGTCTGCGGAGGACCCAGGGCATGTTCCGCTCTGTGGATGTGATGGTTACAGCCCACTGGTTTCCACAGGGAGGTCACACCTGGGAAGATGTATCGGTACCAAGTTCAAGCTGAAGCTGGAGCAGAACTGGGAGAAGCTTCGCCTCCTCTGAGCCACATCCATGGAGCTCCTTACTGTGGAGATGGGAAGGTTGCAAGGTGAGGATGTGCTGTGTGCCTGGGAATGTGTGAGTGAGGACGCCCTGCCCTGCTCGGACCAGGAGGGTCAGCCTCGAGTTTCAGTTTGACTGGTTTTGGAAATGTAAGGGACAAGGCACTATGTAGTTCTAGTATTAAACAAAAATCTAGGCCCTGGTAATGATCTTGAGAGATCACTCACATCCCTATATGGTCAAGGACAGATCCACTTTTAGTTAGAGCTCACCCCAGAGTGCTGAGATCTTTGGGCTGAGTCTGTGGGGCCCTTCTTCAGGTTTCAGAGAACAACTGCTGGGCAGTGATTCAGGGAAGGAATTCATGGCAGAGAAGGTTACCTGCCGAATGATTCCGAAAGAGGATGTGAGGGTGTCTTTTGGATTGGTTGCCTAGGACATGCTGCTAATGCGCTGTGTGACCTGAGGAAAATCAGCGGAGCTTTCTGAGCTTCACTTGCTCATTTGATCTCTGGAAGACCTGACTGCAACGCAATTTCCAGCTATTCTATAAAATCACCGAGGTACAAATGGAATCGCTCTTTTGATTCCTTAACACACCATATATTCCTTTTTCTGTTGCCCTTTAGTGATGTCAGGCTAGAGGAACAATTCATTCTGGTTTGCCTGGGACTTGCCCAAATTTAGTACTGAATACTCGCATGTCCCAGCAATCACCCTCTGTTAACCTATTCCAAAAGCTCATCTAACCTAATATGTTACTTATACAAAGCTGCTGGGAGTAGGAACCTGGAAGGCCAGGCACTGCGGTTTGTCTAGGATTCCGAATCCTAATAAGATGGCCTATTTTTTTTTTATTGTGGTATAGTCAGTTTACAATGTTGTGTCAGTTTGTGGTGTACAGCACAATGCTTCAGTCATACTATACATATATATTCCTTTTCATACTCTTTTTCATTATTGGTTACTACAATATGCTGAGTATAGTTCGCTGTGCTTATACAGTAGGACCTTGTTGTTTATCTATTTTATATAAGGTAGTTAGTATCTGCAAATCCTGATCTCTCGATTTATCCCTTCCCACCCCTTCTCCCCTCCCCCGGAACCATAAGTTTGTTTTCTATGTCTGTAAGTCTGTTTCTGTTTTGTGAATAAATTCATTTGTCTTTTTTTTTAGATTCCACATATAAGTGGTATCATATGGTATTTTTCTTTCCCTTTCTGGCTTACTTCACTTAGAATGACAAAATTTGGGTCAAGATGGCCTATGTTGAATTTCCCAGATCAAGTGAAAGCATCTTATATCATGAAGACCTAATAGGAAGCAATGTATAGCCTTTCTTGGGGTTCCATGCCATTGTTTAGAAATCACTAAATATTTTTTATCTTCTCAATTTTCTACGATCTTTAAGCTTTAGTGTAAGTCTATTTCTTTTCATAGAAGTATAAGCACCAGATGTTTCCAGACCTCAGAAATATATTAAGATAACAGAGGTCAGTTTCATACTCAAACCTTGCTCGGTTGCTGCCACCTTCTGCCCAGCTCAGTCTCAGCTTGCCACGCCTCCTCCTCCATCTCAATTAAATATCTCCCTGGAGACGCCTCACGTGTGCGCAGAACAAATCTGGCCGACGCTGGTGTTGTTTTCCTGTTCCGGCTGCCTCACGTTAGGTCTGCTGCTCACTGGTTAAGGTGTTTATAGGAGTAGGTTACCATTGCCATCCAGACAGAGCTCTCCTTGAACAGAACATTCAGCCTTACATCGTAGCATCTCCTACAGCCGCCCTCTGATGTCCAGGACGCCACATCTGCCTGTGGGCCTGGAGCAGAAAGCGGGCAGGTCCTCTTCCTTACCTGATATTGCATATTCTAGCCTGGGCTTTGGAAAAGCTTCACCTGTAGCAATACCTGCCTGACTACTGGGCCTCACAAAGTTACTTTCAAAATGTTCCTTTCACCTTCTGCCTATGTTCACTCTCTGTAAAGAGTCGTACTTAGTTCTGCCATCCAGTGGGAAGATGTCTCTGAACTGCCGCTGTGTCTCGGCTGGAGGCACTCAGTTACATGTAAAACAAGAAGGCGCTGCACAAATCATCTAATCCACTGTTTAAAACACTCGGAAATGGGTAGCTTTATTCTAAGGGAGTCACAGATCCCCAAGAAGTCATCCTCAGACTCTAGTTTTAGTAAATTTGTATTAAAAGCTAAAAGTTGTCACTTTGGATATCACTTGTCAATAAAGCTATCAAAACAAACACAGTGGAGGGCCCTGAAGTTGCGAGGTGTATTTATCTAGAAGTCGGTCATCTCAGTCTTTGCTGTCCACTGTGGGGGGCCATGTGTGGCCGCTGAGCCTTTGAAACGTGGCAAGTGCAACTAAGAAATTGAATTTTGTTTAATTTGAATTTGAATTTAATTTAAAAACTGGATCTTGATTCAGTTATCAGAAAACTTGTAAGTATTTGGAGCAACTTGAGTAGGTGAATCTACTTTTTCAACCACAGAATTTATAAAATCTAAATACAGATCACGTGTTTGGATTGCCATGTGTTGTAAGTGAAAAATATACATCAGATTTCAAAGACTTCATTGCAAAAAAGAACATAACATATCTCACTAATAATTTCTTATACTGATTAAGTATTAAAATGATAATATTTTGGATATATTGGGTTAGATGAACGATATTATTAAAGCTAACTTCAGTTATTTTTTTTTTACTTGTTTAATGTGATGCTAGAAAATTAAAAGTTGTATATAGGCTCTTATTATACACAGCATGAGATGACACACAGTATACTTAGATTGTCTAGATTAACTTCGAAATGAAAATTAACTTGGAGTTTCCTTAATTTCTTCCAGTATGTTGTTTTTCACATGTCTTTTATCCTTTCTCCATTTACAGCTTACCATTTAAAATACGATTACTATACAATTGCATTTATAGCACACTTTTAATTCATTTTAAAGCATTTTCATATCTAGTTATTTAATCTTTACTCCATCTCTGTAATGAGGTATACTTTAAACAGTGGTTAGTGATATTATGTCCTGGGTCTGAAAATCCTTTATCTACTGAGTCCATTATCTATGTGTCCATTTTGGACATGGTGAAAAGCCATGGAGAAAAAAATACTAACCTTCAACCCATTTTACAGTAGTCAAATCTTGGTTCTTTCAAGGGGGCTTCAACCCTAGTGTATCTATTTTTTGTTCCCATAATATGTTCATGTATCCCTGCAAACAATTCAAATTTAGTCATCAGTTGTATCAGCATTTGAGATTCAAAACAAAAATGGTGTTTGTCTTCTCCCATTATTTGTTTCTTCCCCTGCAATATATGTTAGCTACCACCAGGTGGTACTAGGACCCAAACCGTAGAGCTGCCCTGGACGGAGAGAAGGCAGCAGCTGGGCTGCAGAGTCTCTGGGTTTATAAGCATTTCAATTCTATGAAGTCCTAACTTAACAACAACTGCATCTAGACGGAACAAAACTATGACAACATACATAAATATCAGATGAAAATGAATGGAAGACAAAACCACACATTGACTGGCAGGTGTCCTCCTCACCAGATCAGCTGTCTTCAGGAGTCCACTCATTATTAAACTGATAGGTCTTTTCTAGTGTAAGAGCATCTTCCAGAAACACTGGCAGGACCCTTGTGGATCTCCAAATGTTTCTGAGCCATGTTTAAAAGGAATCTCTTAGGTCCTCCTCATCTCCAGCTTGCACTCTTTAATACATGTAAGGAGTTTTAAGAGCTTGAGATGGCAGTAACTAAATGAGAAAACTTACTTTATGTATGTATATATGTCAATAAGAGTGTATATTTTTACCTTCCAGGAGCCTGGGAGAAGAATGTGATGATGGGGACCTTTTGAGTGGAGACGGCTGCTCAAGGGCATGTGAACTAGAGGAAGGTTTCAACTGTGTAGGTGAGTTTAGGAGCACCTGCTGAGGCTCATGTGCACCTGCCATGGCTTCTGTCCTGTTTTGGAGGTGTGGCTTATTTTTGTGAGCTCTTGATATCCTGCAATGTGTAGCTGAGTGATAGCAACAATGACATTTTTGTTTGTTTATTTTGTTGTGTTTTTTAACACCCAGCCTAAAGTGTGATATGACAGCAGAGCACCATGTTATTTTGTCCATTGG
Organism: Camelus bactrianus; assembly: GCF_048773025.1. NCBI lineage: Eukaryota > Metazoa > Chordata > Mammalia > Artiodactyla > Camelidae > Camelus > Camelus bactrianus. Next base: position 23,143,731 of record NC_133559.1, read on the forward strand.
ATCTCCATTTGGTCTTCAACAATGACATTTGATGTGTCATTGGCACTGTGTAATTGTTTCACATATATTATCTCAATTATCTTTAATGCCTACAATAAACGTGAGGAGACTAAACAGAGGTGCAGAGGACTTAAATAACTTGCTGCCTCCTATACAGTTAAAGGTGATGACGTCAGGATTTGAGCCAAGGAAGCAAAGCCCTAGAATTTACATATTAAACCACTATGTCATCCTGCCTCTTAGATTAACGTTACCAAAGGTTGCTCTTGGGTCCTCATGTCTAACATCAAAATGCCAGCTAAGCAGTAAACTCACACAGATTCTACATAAAAATTAAGGTAGGAAATCTTTTAATCCAAAGGAAATACAAGCTATGTCTTGGTGTCTGTGTTTAATAGATAAGATCACGAGGAATGGCAGAGGGTCATAACATTTCTTGATCCTGGAGAGTCAGTGGCAATAAGTTATTACTAGGCGGCTTTGGGTCTGCACTCTTGCCACATAAGAAGGCCCTCCAGAACGCTTCTCCCACGTATCAGAGTTACTTTAAAAAACAGTGCATTTTAAAAGATTTCAATGTTTCTAAATCTCAAGATAAGTAGGATATGATTATAATTATGTAGAATTTATTAAGGTGTTAAATACTGTACAGAGCACATAGATGCCCCTGCTCTCCAGAGCGAAATAGTGAAATTATAAAATCTTGGTAGTCTGACATCCATCCATCCATCCAACAAAGCATGTTCATTGCCCACCATATACCACAAGCCTGATAGGCACCCTGATCCCTTCCTGTGTCCAGCTTCCTCCCCTTACAGAAATCTCTTCCATCATTTCTTGAGAGACAGGCCTCTAGTTTTTGCTTACACACATCCAGCAGTAAAGAATGCACTGTGAAAGAGATTATTCTGTTTAAAAATTGCTTTATCTGTTATACAAGTCTTCCCCCGTTTTCTGGTTTGGAAACTGAGGCTCAGAGCACTTTAGTGACTCATCCCCAGGCATATAACTAGGCTTCTGCAAAGCCAGTGCTGGAACTCAGCTTTCCGAATTCTTAATCAAGTGCTTTTTCCTTGCTATGAAACTACAGAGGATACATTTTTTTCCTGTTTTATTTGACTACCAGTCAGATGTTTGAAATGCCTCTCCATTATTCTCCTTTTCCAATCCAAACATCCCCTCAGGTGATTAGGTTTCCAGACCCTTTCCTATTTACCCTAAGCTGGCATACTTCATGTGGTCAATGCCCAGAAAGGAATTTAATACTACAGATGTGGTCTGGCGGTGCAGAATACACCAAACTGATTACCTCCCCTCTTCTGCACATAAGTATTTGTTAATGCCACCTCTGTTTACATCATTTCTTTTTGGTAGCACGTAGTGGGCTCATGATGGACACACACACACACACCCCTTCTCCAAGGCAGCTCAAGTTTCATTTAGCTTGCAAACTGACCTTATTTTGTTTCTATCACATTTGATTCCATTAAACTTGGCTCATATTTCCTTACCCTCCAACTTTAGTAAGACTATGGCTGAATAATTTTAACTTCACAAGACAAAGTTAAAATAATCTATTCCACAGTTAGACATTTGTTTCAGTGAGTAATATGCTCATAGTATGCTAAGCATGTGTTCTATTCCATTATTTCTCAAAAGATTAGGTTTGAAGAAACCATTGTGAAATGTGTTTTACAAGTGGGCTGTTGTTTTTACATGGATTTGAAAAAATCAGAGGCAGAAATTTTAAGTCCATGGTAAAAAAAATAGAGAAGAAGCAACAAGAAGCAGTCACTGGATTATACAGATAAATAAAACATATATACATATATGTTATAAATAATACATAGTATAAAATATACATATATTCATATATACATAAGAATGAATATGTAGTACATATAAACTATACATGTTTATGTATACAAATATTATATATATATTTGTATATCCATATATCTGGAATATATAGACATAGATATAGATTTATAGATTTATATATGTGTGGAATCATAGAAAAGTCACTCCAAATACACACATATTGACTTTGGGCAAGTAAGTCAGAAAGGCCATGGGTTTGATGGAACGCAGAAGTTTTAAACCCAAAATAGGTTTAGAATCAAATCCTAGAACAGTGGCTTATTCCTGACAAGTAGAGAGAGTTACCACAGAAGGGTCTTAGACTTGAAGAAATTCTTAAGGAAAATTATTAGTAACTAAATAATGATAAACAACTGAAAAATCATCAGAACAGCCCTGTGGTCTATCTGTGAAGAATTTAAAAGTAAAATAATTGTATAGTAACAGTAAGTTTTAGTAACGATGTTACTGAATGTGTACCTATGTGTTGATTTATTTTACATCTTAATCTTATTTTCATGTCCTGTTATTTTAAGTAGAAATGGGAAATTAGAATCATGCTAGAAATATGGCTAGAAAATGCAATAGTACTTAATAAATGGCTTTATAACTGCATCTCAACTTTTTACATTTGAAAAAAGCTAGTTTGCACATCTGGAGTCAGTATGGTAAGGCTGTTCACTTAGTAGGAGTTATCCTCTGTGCAAGTACAGAACTTGTCCAGAGGACACCGCTTGCTGTACAAGCCCAGCATTTTTTCTCACATAGTCATTATTCACATGTTTGCTCGTAACGACAGTCCCTCAGTATAGGGAGTAAGAGAGAGCCCCTGAACTTGCCTTCTGTAAGCCTGGCTCAAAGCCAAGCCATGTTGCTTCTGCATCAAGGGAACTTCGGCAGGTCACTTACAATCACGGAAACTCAGATCGCCCAATTAAGAAACAAACAAAAAATGCAAACCTCACATGGCTGTTGTAAGACTCAAACATAATACGTGTGTAACCCTTGTAAACCTGGAGCTCATACTGTCCATTTCAGAAAAAGCTGCATGGTTAGTTGAAGAAACACAATCCGGCAGCAAAAAGTAATTGAAAACAAATCCTTCCAATGCGTTAATGTTTTAAAAAACTCCGAAGAGGATCCAAGGACATAACACATCATACCGTCTATTTAAATTTCCTTTCTCTTTTACTTACCCCTCTTATATCCCCAGCTTCCCCTAAGTACCTTGCTCAGTGATTGCTTAAATTTTCTTTCTATATCCAGCCTATAGCTGCTTTTTGTCGTCCCTATTCCTTCTCCCCAAGCCCACCCCTTTGTATACTTTTTATTATATAAATGGATTTTGCTACTCTCCCCGGGGAGAAGTATCCTCTTCTTTAATTGTGTGTGTGTGTGTGTTGTCTGCATGCTCAGGGTGGGCATTAGACCAGCTGGTAATTACAGGATTCTCTTTAGCGACTGGAGAAAAAAAAATGTAATTATTTTTATATGACATATATAAAAACACTTTTTCAAATGTCATACAATATTTCTTGTCAGGGGAGCCAAGCCTGTGCTATATATATGAAGGAGACGGGATATGTGAGCCTTTTGAGAAGGAAACCAGCATCATAGACTGTGGCCTCTATACTCCCAAAGGGTACCTGGATCAGTGGGCTAGCCAAGCTTATTCTTCTCATGAAGACAAGAAGAAGTGTCCTGTTTCCTTGGTAACTGGAGAACCTCATTCCATGGTAAGTTAAGCCAGAAGAACAGAGTCAAGGCTAAACAAAATTGTGAAGTGATTCCCCCAGATGCTTAGTGTGACTTCCATTTTTCTCCTAACTCTGACACCAAATTTAGTTCTTACTGAACTCACAATAAGATCATGTTAAATGAGAAGCTTCTAGACTGGTGATTAAATCTTGTCTCCCACCCTCATCTCACTTACCCTCACTGGTTTTCATCTAGGAACCTTTGGCTATGCAATAGCTGGCTTCAGGATAACACAAAGGCATCTCAAAATTAACCTTATAATTGCACGTCCCAAAAATTATGCTTGGGCTTTGTATTTGGGATAATTTACTTTAAAAGAAGAAAAAGAAACAGTGAAGAGTCAGAATGCCTGGATGACATTACTGGATCTACCAGTATTATTATGATTATTACTGAAGTGAGGTTTGACCAGTCACCAAATCTCTCTGGGCCCTGATTTTCTCAAGTGTAAATTGGGTATAATAATACCTTTTGCATTTAACTCAATGGTTTATTACAAGGATTAAATGAAGGTAAAATATATATATTAAAGATCAAAGTACAATTTGAGTTAAAGAATTCTTATTGTTAAAGAAATTTTAGAGTTAGTACTAGAAACAAACCCATAGGTGTACAATTTTCCATGAATGTCTACCCAAATAAACAGCAGATCCTCTGAGGACTGACTTCTGTGAATTATAGTTAAATACTTAAAAGAAGATTAAGGGCTTTGGTTTTTGGATACTATCCTAGATGCTTCCATTGCCAAATAAACTCTGCCATTCGTCATAACAATAAGTAATACAGTCCTTTAAACAGAAGTAAGATTTAACTCTCTAGGTGTTTTAGGCCAGGATGAAATCATTGGATTTTAGCCTTGAGGAGACACCCCCAGGTGACTGAGGAACCAGCCGAGGTTGGTCCTCCAGTTCAAAGAGTTCGTCAAGGACCCAGGTGTCTTTGAGATTTCAGCTCGTTCCATCCTTGGCTTGCAGCTTCCTTTCTCATGCTCATAAAATGACCGTGACTCCTCCAGGCATGAAGTCATTATTCCAAGCAGGAAGAAGGGGAAGGTCAAAGGGAAACAGGTGCATGCTAGCTTAGTCTCTTCTTATTGGGAGAATGGCAGCTCTTCTGGAAGTCCAACACTATAGGCTTTTACCAACGTCTCATTGCTCAGATCCAGGTCACTTCATCATCCTTCATTGTAAGGGACCGTGAGGAGATGAGCATTTGGAGACACTGTCACCTTGAACAAAATTGGAGTTTGTTAATAAGAAAGAAAGGGAAATGAATATGGGTAGGCAACTAGCCATGCCTACCACACTCCTTCAACCAATTCTGGCATCTTTCTCACGAGTTCTGGAGCACAGTGACAGGAAACCAGGAAAGTTGGGAGATTCTGAGTTAGAAACAGCTCTCTAAGGTGGCTTTTAATCTAGCCTGTCTGTCTTCCCCCAGTGAAATGGGAGGAATTTCCTGGAGTTTCTCTTTCCTGGTTCCTTTACCCACCTGAATGCTTACTGGTTCCCTGGCTCAGTAGCCTCACTCCTGGGACTAGTGGATCCTGCATGGTAAGGATCTAACCATCATCCTGGACAGACTTCCCTGACTAATCCTGGGAGCTGTGCCAGGACTATTCTTTGAGCAAGATAACCTGGGTCAGCAGTGGGCTGAAAGTTGTCCTGTGTGTTCTTCTACCCTGGTAAGTTATACCTTGAGGCCAACAGAGAGCACTGAGATGTTCTACATTGGGAAAAGTTTTCTGCCAATGATGTGATCATTAAGGCATTCAGAAAAAGAGGAAAACTTTGGTTTTGAGCTGGAGTGTTTCATTGTCCTTACTTACCCCTCACCTTCCACATTTAATTTTTGCTTAAAATTGCATTTCAGATTTGCACATCACACCATCCAGGTTTACCAGAGCACCGTCCCCTTACTGGCTGGTTTCCCTGTGTCACCAGTCAAAATAGACCTCAGGATGAAGGGAGGAAGCAGCCAAAAGGTAGCCTGGAGAGAGAGGATGAGGTTTGGCTCAAAGTAAGTGGCCCAAATTTGTGTGTGTGTGTGTGTTTGTGTGTGTGTGTGTGTGTGTGAGAGAGAGAGACAGCTATGGCTAGATTGTGCACGTGTGTGGGTACGTGTGTGCGTAAATGATGCATTGGAATGGCTTCTCAGGAAATTCCCTTTTGTCATCTCAGTTTTTATATTTTGAATTTATTTTCATCTCTTTTTGAATGTTGGACTTTTCTTTGTAAGCAATCACTTTATCAAAGTATAATATACACACAAAAAAGTGTAAAAATCAGAAACGCATACATCAAAACTGTTTACAAAGTAAACATTCTCTCTACCCAACACACAGATCAAGAAACAAAACATTAACATCATCGCCAAAAGGCTCTCTTACTCCCCCTCTCCTTTATTGTCCTGCAGAGGTATCTACTATGTTTACTTCTATCCCCATAGATTACTTTGACCTGTTTGAATTTTATGTGAAAAACTTTGCAGTATGTACTCCTTGTGTCTTTCTTATTCAGCATTCTGTTTGTGGGATTCATCCATGCTGCTTTCGCTTTTCTTAGCAGGAGTATTCTTCTTCATTGCTGTGTAGAATTCCAGTGCATGGATATACCATAATTTATTCATCCATATTGATGAACATTTGGGTTATCTCTCGTTTTTTCTCTATTGTATATTATAAATAGTTCTGCTATCAACATTTCCATACATTTCTTTGGTAAATGCATATAAACAGTTGGGTATATTCAGAACTGCCAGTTGGGCAGATTGACCACCTGTGTAGATAATCCCAAATGATTTTCCACTTGCTTGTACTAATTTATACTCCCACCAGAGGCTCATGAGTAGTCCAGTTGCTTTACATTTTCACCAATATTTGATATTTTAAGTCTTAATTTTAGTCGCTGTTGAAGATGTAAAGGTATCCTCCTGTGGTTTCAGTTTGCATTTACATGTTGGCTAATGAGATTGGGAGACTTTTATATGTAAATTGGCCATTTGTATATCTTTTTTCTTTTTTTACTGAAGGGCATATTCAAGTCTTTTGCCCAAAGTTCTATTCGATTGTCTGTCATTTTCTTCTTAATTTATATGATTTCTTCACAACTTTCTGAATGTAAATCCTTTTCCAGTTGTATGTTATTTACTATTTCCCAACAGTCTGTAGCTTACTTTTTTTTTTTTGCTCTTAATGGTATCCTTATATGGATAGAGTTCTAAATTTTACTAAAATCCAATTTATCCTTCTTTTTATGGTTAGTGCTTTTTGTGTACTGTATTAAGAAATCTTTGCCTACCACAAAGATATACTTTCCTGTGTCATCTTTTAGAAATGTTACTGTTTTACCTTTCGTATGTAAGCATGCAATCTATCGGAATTTTAACATATTGTATAAGGTAGGGATCAAGATTGATTTTTTCCCCCTAAATCTAGAACCATCATTACTCAAACTAAAATGTTCTTTTTCCCACTGTGCTGCACTGCCAACTTTGTTATAACTTACCACTGGCAATATGTGTGTGGAGGTCTGTGTATTGATTCTATATTTTGTTCTTCTGGTCTGAATGTCCTTCATCAATATCGTACTCTTAATTACTATACATTTTTGATGAGTCTTAAAGTCATATCATGTAAGTCCTGAAACTTTGCTCCTTTTTTCCCCAGATTGTATTGGCGATTCTTGGTCCTTTGAATTTCCATATAAATTTTGAAATCAGCTTCAGTTTTCACACATGGAAAAAAAAAACCTGATTCAATTTTGATTGGGATTTTATTGAATCTCTAAGTCAATTTGGGGAGAGTTTTCTTTTTAAAATACTGAGTCCTCTAACATATTCTTTGAGATATTTAAATCTTTAATTTCTCTTAATGTTTTATAGTTTTTGAGAAAAAGGGGATTGAATTTTAGCAAATGCTTTTTCTTCATTCATTGAGACGGTAGTGTTATTTCCCCCGTTGTTCTGCCACTGTCTTGATTTATTTTGATAAATGTTTAAATGTTAAACCAATGCTAGATCCTAGGGAAAAAATAACAACTTGGAGGAAATGTGTAATACTTTGTCAATACTTTTGGATCCTACTTTTGAATATTTCAAGTGTTTTTTTTTTAATCTATATTTATTATAGCTTAGTTTCTACATTAAAAAAAATTTACTATTTTGTCAGGTTTTATGATGAAGGCTAACTTTGACTCCTAAAAGTAAGTTTCCTTTTCCCCAGTTATGTGGAATATTTTGTGTAAGGTTTGTGTTAATTTTGGAGGTATTCATCAATGAAGCTATCTGAGTCTGGTGTTTTCTTTGAGGAAAATATTTAAATATATGTTAAAATTTTTAAATGAATGTTGAAGAATTTGGGTTTCCTATCTCTTCTAAGAACTATTTTGGTTAAGTTCAGTTTTTCTTCAAGTAATTTGTCCATTTTTTCCTAAAATTCTGAATTAATTGGCATTAAGTTTTTCATAATGTTCTCTTATTTCATTTGTAATATTTTCACAATCTCCAGGACATTTTTTTCACTTATGCTATTGTTAATTTTTGGCTTCTTTGTTTTATTTTTTTGTTCAGTCAGTCTTGCTAAAGATTTATCAACTTTATTAATCTATTATTAATGTTTTATAGAACCAACCAAAAAAGATATATGTGTGTATATGTATATTCTTATATATATATATATATATACATAAACATAAAAAAGAATGAAATAATGAAAATAGCATAATGTGTGCTCTTATTTTCATTATTTTCTTCCTTTTATGTTTACATTAAATTTGCTCTTTTTCTAATAACTTGAGATGATGCTTGGATAATTAATTTTTAGCTTCTTTCTTTTTTATATATACGTTAAGGACTGTAAGTTTCCTTCTAAGTATGACGTTAGCAACACGCTACAAGTTTCACATGTCTCATTTCTGTTAATCAAACATATTTTCTAATTTTTATTTGATTACTTTTTTGATCCCAGAGTTATATATAAGTGTGCTGATTAACTTCCAAACATTTATGGATTTTCTGGTTATGTTTCTGTTTTTGATTTATAGCTAGAGTCCCCTGTGATCAAAGATTATATTTTGTATGGTTTCAAACTTTTTGTAATTTGTTGACCCTTGAATTATGAAACAGCATATGGTTAAATACTGAGAAATATTACATGTACTTTGAAAGAAATGCATAGTCTGGAATTGAAATTGTTGGATACAGCATTTTATATATTTAGCATAGATCAAGTTCATCTATTATGTTGTTCCTATCATATATATACAATATATATACATGTTTTTCCTGATATTTTGCATACTGTTTCCATCAATTACTGACAGGTATGTGTTAGACTTTCTTATAATAATCTTGGATTTGTCTCTTTCTCTTTTATTTTTGTCAGTTTTTGATATATCCATTCTGAGGCTATGTTATTAAATATGCAGGTAATTCTCACTTTGCAGTATGGGACCACAAAATGACCATGTATCCTGAAACTGCGAAGTAAACTAAATAATCAATGGCAAAAATTACCGTTGTTACATGACCTCTGAAAATTTTTGTCACAATATTAAAAACTCTTATTTTGAGTAACACATGTGAAAGGAAATGAAAAAAAATAGTAAACTTTAGTTCATTATAATTTAAAACATTACAAACATAGAGAATTAAAGTGTTTAATTTCTTTGTTAAAAAAAAAACTACCAAGTGTAGTTTGAACAGTGCCTGCCTTTTTTTTTTTTTGCATCATATGACTTATATTACAAAGCAAGCAGTTTTTCTGTGCCTTTGTGAATGATCACATTCCTTTCTAAGTTTGATCAGCTTCCAGTATGTTATAGTACTTTGCACTTTCAATGCTATGAAATATCTCTAAGAGTTCTTTGTATGTGATTTTTTCCTTGACATTATTCCGTCTGGGACATCTTCATCCTTTTTGTCACCACTGCTTTTCTCATTTATGTTAATAATTTCACTTTCGCTAAGTTCCTCTGGCTGCATATCCAGAGTCTCAAACAGCAGCAACATCAATATTCCCACACTCAGTTATTTCATCTATAACTCTGTTTACCTTTAATTCAAATTTCACCTCCAGCATTATAATTTTTTTTTCTTTGCTGCACTTTCATCCTTGCCGGCAGATCCCCTCTTTTGATTATCCATGTTTGTAAAATGTAGTTAAAATGTCAGTGGGAGACAAGGCAGCACAACTGCACAGTGACCAATCAATGACAGACATTGAAAGGAGCGATGTAATTGGTCACTGATCATGACTTTCATTTGTTATTTACATGATGTGTGGATGGAAGGACTATTACGAGGCTTGTACTTTCTGCAGTTACAATGTCGTGCTAACTGAAGTTTGTGTTCTGTTATTGGGATTCTGGTGCTGCATACCTAAGCTGAGATAACTGGTATTTGTGCACATGGAAACTATGTAAAGCAACTACTGTCAGTATATAGTTTTAGAATTTTTATATCTTCCTGGTGGATTCTCTCTTTTAACACTAAGAAATGTCTGTCTTTATCTGTTAAGAATATTTCTTGCTATATTGTAAACTTCATCTGCTTTTAGTATAGCTGTACCTTTTTGTTTATGTTTGCCTATTGCTGCTTCTTCCATCCTATTACTTTTCATATTTATGTGCAATTATATTTAATATGCTGCTTGAAATCAACATATATATGTATATGTGTATATATGTGTGTATATATATATATGTGTGTGTGTGTATATATACACACAATCTTAAATTCTCTATTTTCTGATTGTAGTATTTAGTCCAATTATATTTAGTGTAATTAATGAAGCTTTTGTTTTATCTACCAACATACTATTTGTAATTCACTTGGTCCACATGTTCTCTGTTTTTTTCTATTTCTTGCTCTTTTTAGATTAAATAAGTAGTTTTATTACTTGATTTCCCATTCTGTTAGTTTGTTAGTTATACTTTTATTTTATTCTGTATCTTTGTTACCCTAGAGACTGCAGTGTGTTTCCTTACCTGGTTAGAGTCTGCTGTGGATTAGCACTCTCACAATTTCATAATCAGTGGGTACCTTAGAATGCCTCATCTCTATTTTCTGTTTCCTGGGTTTTTAAAGTTACTATGATTTAGAATTACCTAATATTACTGCCTCCAGTTCTCTTTAGTCCTACATTTCTATGCTTTTCTCATTTTTATTTAGCTTGAAGAAATCCATTTATTATCATTTTTTAACGTGAATCTGCTGGCAATAAATTCAGTTTTGGTAAAGTTGAAAATATCTTTATTTGACATGTATTTTCAAAGGGTATATTTGCTTGATAGAATTTGAGGTGGTCAGTTGTTGTTTTCATCAGTTTAAAGGTGTAATTCCATTGCCTTTTTACCTAGATACTTTCTTTTTAAAGTTAGCTGTACATCTGATATATATTACTTTGAAGGCAATGTCTTTTATTCTCTAGTGCTTTTAACACAATCTCCTTGTCTTCAACAGTTTTACTATAATGTTCCTAAGCTGGTTTTCCTTTGCATATATCTGGTTAAGGGTTTGTCAAAACCTGTGGCTTAATTTCTTTACCTGCCCATCTTTCTTTGAACACCAAATTACATACATCTGAGCTTTTTGCTGCTTATTTTTGTTCTTTTTCTCCGTGTTCTATTTTCCATTCATTTTTCCTCCAGGCTGCAGTCTGATTATTTAACACTGACATATCTTCCTTTTAGACTAATCCCAACTTTTACAGCATATAATTACTTGTTAAAATATTTATTAAATTAATAATTTCAGTCATTGTATTTTTAATTCTAGAATACTTGATTAATTTTTTCTATAGGTTCTCATTTTCTTTTAAATTCTCCATCGTATATTTTATTTAAAAGTATATATTGATCACAATCATTTTAAATTCTGTGTCTGATAGCACCAATATCTTGGTGACCTGAGATCTGTTCATGTTGTTTTTTTAAAAATTTTTCATTAATTTAGGCATATCTACTATCATACTGAATAATGTCTTAACTGAATATGAGAAACTGAAAGAATTGGATGGGCTCTGGCTAACAGTATCTTCCTTTCAAGATGATTTACTTTTTTAAAAAAAAAATATATATATAATAAGATTTGGGAAAGAGCAACTTAATCTAATCAGTGCTTAAATGCAGAAGCTTGTGCTTCTGTATTAATGGGCCCAGACATATTTCATATTTCCTTTCCTCTTAAGGCCTAGTCCTGCAAGGGTCTCAACTAAAAGCTTGTATCAGGCCTTCCACCTTGATAGTCTCTGAAGCGCAGTTTCTATTTCCTCAACAGTATGTGTCTGCTGAAAGTTCTGCTTAACGTTCTGGCCTTTCATCTGCCAATTTCTGCCTAGCGTCGTACACTCTTCTTCTGCTTAGCTTAGAAGTTGAAAATCATCTCAGTGGCAATAATGACACAGCATGTTAGGTAGGTTACCTTTGATGTAGTTTCTCTCTTGTTGAGTCTCTTCAGTCCTGACTGCCTTGGTTGCTCTTAAATGCTTTCAAACTTTTCTTTTTGTTTACTTTATTCATATTTTTTAATTGTCCTTATCAGTTGTACGTGTCCTACTCTAAGTTACTTCATCATAACTGAAAGCAGAAATCTCCAATTGGAATTTTTAATGTATGTATATTTTCGAGATCTGCACTCTGTCCTTATTACAAGTAATATAGGAGTAATATTACTTGTGTGAGAAAAAAATCACGAATATCATTGGAAGTTAATATATAAAAATATAACAAAAATTTAGTTTTCACAAATCCACATAATACCAAATAAATTAGGAAGTGATTAAAAAATATTAGCTAGGTAAGTTTTATTCCAAAGTTTTCTGAGGACTGAAGGATTTCTAACTCTTTATTATTCCTTTTATTTTACTTTAATCTTGATTTGCTACACAGTATGATTTGTATGCAATGGATTAGAGACAAATTTATTGCGCAAGTGAGAAACAACTGTACTGGAAAACATTAGCCTTGAAAATATCTTTCCAAAATATTTTCTTTACTAACATGCTACTTGCCCAACAAAATTTCTATCATTTTACTCCATATTTACTAAGGTAGCTTATCTCTGTTAGTTTTCCTTACTGTTATTATTATTATCATTATTATTATTATTATTATTATTATTATTATTATTATTATTATTACTATTATTATTATTTAAATCTTGGGTCAATAGACCAAAATTTGAGAACTTTCTCTTACATAGCATAAAATGTGGATTCTTTGTATTGTTTACAATAATAAGCACATTTTAAAGCCATTTACAGTTTACAATGTGCATTCTCACACATTTTTTTATTTGATCCCCATAATAGCCCTGTGAGTTTGGCAAAGTAGGTGTTTTCCTGTTTTACAGATGAGGAAAATAAGGATCAAAGACTCGAAGCACTTTTTCTACATCACCCAAGAATAAGAGTAAACCTGAAGTTCAAGCTCATGCCTCTTGACTCTAATCCCGAGTTTATTCCTTTACACTATATTGCCTCATTCAGTCAACATTCATTATGCACCTGCGATATGCCAAACCCAGAAATAAGCACTGGGGATAAACAGGGAAATATGACATGAGCAAGAAAACAAGTTAAAACATATGTGGAATTGGAAGAAAAGTTTTTCTGTCTTCTTTTGTTGGATTTCTTCTAAATTCTTCAAAGACGATATATTTGTGGATCTAGTCCATAGGATTTATTAAGTGCATATTGTAAACTCTAAGGGCCATTAGGGGATAGAGAAAGAAACAGAAGGCATGAGCCTGTCCAGAAAGTGCTTTGACTCTAAGCAATATAGACAACAAGTGAAGCAATCTGAGAAGCAGACATTCAACAAAGTACTTATTATTTGGTTTCACAAGGAGCCCATCTACATATGCAAAATCATATGTTCACATTTATTTCCATGGCTGGTCTATAATGCCTCCAGTTTAGAATGGTCCCACTCAGGCTGGACTGGTTAGCAGTCCTAACAGGAACCACCACATGGTCATAGTGTTTTAAATACCGAGGTCCTCCTCCACATTAGTTATAAATTGCAGACCACTGCCTGGAAGCCCTCTGTACCTAAAGCCCAAAGTCTGTTAATCATAATTTCTTCCCTTTCTTTGTTTAGGTTCAACTAGCCAAACACTGCATATGAATCTTTAACAGAATAGGCAATGCATATTTAATTGATTGGATTTCAAAGATGAGAATCCCAAAAACCAGGCACTAAAGAGGAGGCGATAGAAACATATTTATTGAGACTTATTCTGGTCCAGATATCTTATTATCAATTGTCATACGAATTTTTATCAGGTATATGATTTTTCTGATTCTAAAAGTGATTATCTGAAAACTCATTTAAGATACATAGTAGAGGTACAGATAGGATTCAGATTCAGATCCAGCTTATTCCAAAGCCCATGGTTTTTCCTCTATATGGAGGGTTAGAAAACATTTTCTGTAAAGAGCCAGATAACAAATGTTTTAGGGTATGTGGCCCATAGTCTCTTCGCACTGCTGTTGTGGAGCAGAATAAAAGCCACTGTAGACAATACATAAATGGATGAGCATGACTGTGTGCTGATAAAATCATACTTATGAACCCCAAGATTCAAATTTCATACAATTTTCACATTATTCACATTATTTTTCTTTGAATTTTTTTCAACCATTTGAAAACGCAAAAGCCATTCTTAGCTCACAAAACAGACAAAAGCAAGCAGTGGATCAGATTTGGTCCATGGACTGTAGTGTGCTGACCTCTGCTCTGTTATCTAGTTTCCAGTTAACGCTAAAGGTATTTATGAACATTTGTCTTATTTCCACACGATGACAATATTCACTGTTAATTCTACTCAATAAACATTGCCTAAAATGAACAAAAACATTGTCCTGTAGAGGAATTCGATGATGAGTGCGTAACCATCTTCACCCTTAAGTTATATACACCTCAGTGGGCATGTTTACGTAACTACCGTAGAAGACGAAATGTTATAAGTCATATGCTACAGATAGAGTAAAGTGTAAAATAGACTCAAAAGGACCTGCAGACTGATTATAGACATAGGAAGATAGAACTAAGCCTCATCTCAGACTGAATTTCCCCATTATCTCATCTTCCACACTCATTGTACCACACACAGCACACATGCACACACACGCACACATTCTAGGATTTAGAAATTTTAGTCATAACAGATTGCTTTCAGTGCTGGAAAACACCAAGGTTTTTACACTTCCATAACCTTTTAGGTAAGGAATTCATGTGTTTCCTTCTTAGTAAGTGCTTTCTCCACTTTGTCTTTCCAAAAAACGCGTACTCAGTCTTCTAAGATTTGACTCAAGGACCACTTCTCTTGTAAGGTGTAGACTTCCCTGAGCTTCTCTCCCAAGCCCTACTTAGTATGTATAATTAATCTCTTCCTTCTATGACTCCTCAATAAACATTTCTGTCATAGTTTCTATACACTTTATTCTGTCTCTCTTGTTTCTGTCTCTCCATCTCATAAACTGTAAGGATCTTGCAGACCACATCTGGTCCTGGTTGTATGAACACAGACCTGCCTGTTGTGATGTTTAAAATGTTTGGTGATCGCATGAATAAACGATGGGAATGTCAGGTCTTAGTCTTGGCAATCAAGAGCATATTGATAATACTGCTTATGACACAGAGCAGAGGCGGGTAGGTAGGACGGTGGGCTTGGCTAGATTGAAAAGGGGAGGTGACAAAGGCCAGAAATAGGGGTAAACCACCTCTTCCTGCAAAACTTTTTAAAAGATGGACTGTAGTTTAAGTGGAAACCACATCAAAAAGAATCTTCAAAGATGGGGAGAACTGGTCATTTTCTTTGGTTGTGGCAGGCTGGATTCTTTAGGAAGCAGATTCTGAGATGAAACTCAGTATGCAAGATGTTTGCTAAGGAGTGGCTATCAGATGCTAAGGACAAAGATAACTATATCTATTGGTACTTTTAGAGCTTTGCTACTCAAAGTATGGTTGGCCTCCAAAAGCATCAGTTTTACCTGAGAGCTAGATAGAAACACAGAATCTCAGATCTACTAAATCAGAATCTGCATTTTAATTTGATTCTCAGGTGATCGGTATGTACCTTAAGGCTTGAGGAGTACTGCTTTAGAGGATTGTTATTTCAGCACTCAGTTAAATGACTGATGTTCAAAATGTTGCCTCTAATTTATCAGGTGAAAATTCAGTTAAATACAGGATCTTCTTTTTAAAAGGAAAGAAAATGTCATAATACATACTGGAATTATTTCTGTATATATGATTGAAAAGTCTAAAAAGTTCTTCCTTTTCAAAGTAAATTTTTCTCTTTGGAAAATTAACCTATGGATTCCTGCAGTCCCTGGGAATCAAAAAAAAAAGCAAAAGATGACTATGTATATATGATTTTCATTTTTAATCAAAAACTAGTGTAGTTCATTGAAAAAAAAAGAACTTTATCTCCCTATGGCTAAACAGTTTCTCCTCAGAGTAAAGGACTCATTTTCCATTTTCCCATCTGATTGCTACTAATCTAACTTTATTTTTTTTTAACATGGAAGCTTTTTCAGGCCCTAGACATGACAACTTAGCAAACTCCAAGTTTCATAAATAATTGGAATGACAATTTTTTTTCACCCAGAAGGGAAACTTTGGCCCTGCAGTGCATCCTTCATCCCCTCACTTAAACATTCTTGCTCCCAAGAGAACCTTCTTTATCTGTATTTCATAATACATTTTCTCATTCTCAGACTTTGTCTTAAGTGGAATTTCCCCAGGATTCACATTCTGAGAAGAAGATTTGCATGCAGAAAGTTTATGGAGAACTTTCCTTGGAATCAACATCTGTGGGCGAGTTAAAGAAGTGGGGGGTGGGCAGAGGGGGGAGTGGAGCTAGGAAGCAGCTGCGTAAAGGTGTCAGCATCCTGTGGGGAACTGGGATGGCTCTTCAGCGTTGTCCCTCCTTGTGCACCACTCATTCCTATCAGAAGGCCACTAGACATGGGTTTCTCCTTCCCCCTTACTACAGGAGAGTAGCATGGCATTGTGGAGGGTTTTTTTCTCTGAGGGAGATTCCTTGAAAAAGACTTGATGTGAACTGAATGATCAGCCATGAAGAGGGGGTTTGGGTGGAGCACCACAGTATCCACTACAGCTTTGCTTTTGCCTCTTTCTGATCTGCCTTCTGAGTCTCACAAGCTGTTCTGACACAAAGTCTCTGCAGACTTAGCCCTGGTGTCTAACACCACAGATGAGGAGATGCTATTAGGAGTTGAGCCAATGAGGTGATTCTTATCTGAATCCTTCCACCGATTTGCCAAATCATACATTGTCAGATGTCTTCTCCTGGATGGCAGTGGTCATAATGGAGGTTTCCTCTTTCTTTCATAAAATGACAAGTGGACCTCACTCTTCAGAAAAAGAACCACAAAAGCACATGGTTTTTATAACCTTACTTGTGCTCTGAAGGAGTAACACAGTGAATCAGCTGGGTTTTGACCAACACCAAGAGAAATAGGGGACTGGACATGGGAGGGAAGTCAAATCAGGTTCAAAACTCTTTCCACATTTTGACTCACATCCTCAAGTGTTGAGGCCACCAAGACTGCTCAGAGACAAGAGGCTAGTTGGCTCACACCTTCCCTTCATCTGTTAGATTTGGACTTCAGGTAAGATACCTTGAAACCTTGAGAGTTAAGCTCTCCCGTCAAATTCCTTAAGTTTACATAGACAGCAATATTATTAGGGAGAACCACATAAAATTGCCAGTATTTGATGGTTTCTCACCTACCAAAAAACCATGTGGTTCAACCAATAGTATAAGAGTCCTTAATCTAATTTCTGTTGACCCTAACTGGACTATGAATGGTTTTCAGAGGGTTCTCTTAGCTCCCTGAAATAGTATAATGCTTTTATACCTGTCTTCATGCGACTTCATTTTTTGTGGGGAGGAAGGGCACACATGTCAACAAATTTTCTAAGAAAGTTGTAATTTTTTGCTCACTCCAAATTAAGACCCATAGGACAGTCAAAAGAATACAGAACTTAAAGTCAGAAAACCCAGATTCCTACCTGTCTAACATTCAGCTAGAGGAAGTCACTTAAGCTCTCAAAATCCTCCTTTCCACTTCTATAATATAACCTTTGTATCTTGGTGATATTTTGGCACAAAAATGTCTAATAGGAACAAAAAACCCAATGAGTTTAGTGGAGTCTCTAGCAACGCATGTGATCATGTTTGGCAAACTGGAAAATGCTATACAAACAGAAAGTAGTGTGTGTACACTTTCTCCTGTTCAAGGGCCTTCCCTTCTTCTCTGGAATCAGGAAGTGCCATAGATGAATGAAGATGGAAAGGCACACACACACAAAATAACATCTCAGTAACTAACCAAAAGCATTTTAAAACCTCAGGGAAGATTCTTTTCAAGTTTGTGGTATGGTTTCAGGGTCTGCTGTCCAGGGACCACCACAAAGGATGACCTGGACTTTGAAATGCTTGGTTTATGAGTCTATTAAGTGTGTCTGTACCCAGCAGGCAGATTGAAGACGCATTTCTTAAACCTAAACAGTTCTGCACTATGGAAACATTCTTTCAGTCTTGCCCCTCACCAGTGGCCAGAAGTTAGACTGGCAGTTAATATGCAGGCTTTCGGTGGAAAGCTGAGCGTGTGGGACTGGTTTTCCACTTCTGTCAGTCAGCCAGTTTCTCTCTCTCTCTCTCTCTGTCTCTCTCTGTCTCTCTCTCTCTCCCTCCAATCTTATATTTTCTCTGATTCAAAGTATTCTGTGATAGATTCACTGATCTAATTTCACTGGCAATCACTCTATCTTTAGACCATTCCTCAACCTGAGAATCAACTGCTTTTCTAGAAGGTGTTGACTCCTTTCTGATATCTAGCTATAGTATATCTTCTGCATAAAAGCCAGGTTCAAATTAATTTTATATTGCCTGTGAAATACATGGATGCCATCTCCTTGTTAAATAATAAAGCATTAGAGACAAAGCTAATAGACTCCTTGACGTAGCCCCTTGGACTTTTCTCTCAGTGCATGCCTGGTGCTCATTTCAGATCTGAGTCGTCGCCAAGGAGATGCATCAGGTATGCTTTGTCCTGAAGGGGACGGCTGTTCACATAACGCATCTGGTGTGGTGATGAAAAAAGTGTCGAACCTGTATTGGCAAAGGTGGTGTCGGGATAGAACGAGCCGAGCTTCATGTTGCCTAATTTTCTGCCCCAGCCACTACCTAGTTTAACATCCAGGAACATAAAATTCATTACTTATTTCATGTGAAGTAAAAATAACCTAGACCATTGCATATATAAAGATTATATATATGATATACATTAATATATTATATATATTAAAATAGCTGTGACTTGGCTGTGGAAAGAGCAACTTTTAAAAATACCATCTTTGTTCAAGTGAGGAATGCACTTGTACTGTTCTAATTATGCTGCTAATTCTAGAAGTTTCTTTGTCCGTTTGTACAGCAGAAGTAGGTTTTTAATAAATGTACATTGAATTGAATTTTCTGAAAAGTCTATTCAGAGAGTTATGTACACAAAATGTATTTTTTTATCATTCCTGTTTATAAGGTAGAGCTTCAAATATTGCCAGTTCCTGTGGAAGCAGAACCTGGGGTACCATTTCACGTCCACTTGTGCCATTTTAAAGGAGCACATGTGAAATATTTTAGCCTATAAATTTCAGAAAAGCACAATGCTCTATGTACCAAAACACATGGCTGTAGTTTTAATTTTTAAAAATTTATTCTTTACTCTTGTCTTCCTGTAGTTTGAACAGAGTGAAAAATAATTTCTTCTTAGAAATGAGAATTATTGAACGTAAAGTCCGTACTCGATAAAAGGCACTGTCCTATGTGCTTTCACACGGTTTCATTTAGTCTTCGTGGGAACCACGTGAGAAGAGGTAGTTTGTCAGTTTCTCAGACGTGTGGAAGAGGAAATCCAGGCTCAGAGAGGAGAGATGGACTGTGCAGATTTACCCAGCTAGTAAAGACGGAGCTAAGCATTAAACCCAGGGTTCTGCCTGGCCAGCCCTCCTTCAGGAATGGTGAACTCACTCGATTCCCTTTACCATGGCTCAGATTCGTTATACGTGTACGTGCAGATTCAAACCAGTCTCTGCTTTTGAGGTTCCAACAGTTGCATGAGAGAGTTTGTATTTCCCTTGCGTTTAGTTGCTACTGTGGGGCAGACTGGGTATTTAGATGAGAATGAAGTCTGGCTGCCTCTCCTGTGTCACTGTGAGAGGAAATGCCCAAGACTTGGCACCCCGTACCTTGATCAAACCCTTGTCTCTTTTTGATTTGTGTATCCCAGCATTCCTCTGCCTGTGTCTCACCTGTGGTTTTCCTACTTAAGCCATGGCCTGGAAATCCCGGCATAACCACTTCCCACAAATCAAGGCACAGAGACACTGCCACCAGGAGCAGGCTTGCAGGTTCAAAGTGATTTGGGATTCAAAGACCCTTAGAGCAAGGAGATGCAAAACGAGTTGGAAGTTTTGGGCACGGGCCCTCGGGACGGAGAAATCCACACCGTGAGGCCTAGTAATTAGTTTCAGGTGGGTGGTGTCTTTGTTGGGACCCAGCAGAGACTGGGAAAACTGAGCTCTCCTGTTCCTTGTGGAAGCTACCCCACTCTTCGAGTCTGAGGCCTGTTGGGGTAAAGCCACCAGGTACTTGTTTGGAGTCTGTCTGTTGCTGGCTCAGGAAACAACCCAGCACTTTCTTCCAATACTCAGGTCTCTTTTGTGGTGTATGAAAAGGAAGAGGTTGTGGGAGACCCCAGGGGACTTTGATGTCAGTGGGGGCTGGAGTTGAGGGCTTTGCATTCGGCTCCTGGTTCCCTTATGGTGTGTTTCATGTCTAGCCCTCATTCAGCCAGGGACAAAGGGCCTCGTATTGCAAGCTGTAACCTATGGGTCTGGATACTTCTTAGATTATAAAGAAATATTTATTACTTCAAAGAGGGAAAATGAAAAGGGGGGAAAAAGAGACTGTAAAAGGAGGGTGTGGCTGGTCTTTCCCTCAAAGGAGGCGAGAAAGAAGGCAGAGTTGTGCTATGCTGACCACTGAAAATCATAAAATCACCCTAATTAAGCCAGCCGTGCAAATGGACACTCTATAAACACACCACCAAGGCTCAGGGAAAGTCAGTCTGCGGACGAGGAAGAATTCTCGTTAAAATGGAAAACATGTTTTACTCTCCTGCTCCCCATTTTAAGAAAAGGCCTCTACCATTAGATGTTGGACCCTGCTCTGACACTGAGGGCGGTTTTTCTTCTGGGGCTTTGTCCCTTTCAGAGCCTGATAAAAAGCTAGAGAGATACACACAGCAGAATGTTGTAAGGTCCGGCACCAGATTCTAATCATGCAGCAAACATGCAGCACCAGGGAAGGTTAGCAACAACTCTCAACAGAAATGAAGAGTAATGCTGCGCTACAGGAAGTACAGCAGAGGAAGACTTTACTACATCAAATAATTTCAATGTGGAAAATAAACTCTCCAGGTCCCCCACCACCACCACAATCTCTAAGACGTTTTCTTTTATATTAAAGGATTCCGAAGGACGAAACTTCCATGGTTTACTGTGAAGGACTGTTTCATTGTTAATTAGTCTAACCATATAGGGGTATTTCTTATAAGTAACTGAATTTTCTGGTGCCTCCCTGTTGCCCTCTTTTCCAGCCATGGGGAAGGTGTGCTTGGGGACCTTAGTCTCAGAAGCAGCAGCCTGCAGTAGCCTCTTCCTCATGTCATCGTTCAAATGCTAAGTGACGGCTTCTGATACAAATTTGAGCGAGAGGCAGGAAGGTGGGGAAGGATAATTAGCTCTGCCAGTTCAGAACGAAGTGATAGCTTGGTGGTCATCTTGTCCACTTCTCTCACTTTGGAGATAGGGAGCTATGTGGTGGTTGGCTGTCTCCAGCAATGTTCTCTTTGAGTGATCTTTTGAAGTCATTTAAAGAAAGATTCAGATTAAAAAAAAAAAAAAAAAAAGAATCAGTGGAAGTAAAAAGTCTCAGAAAAAGGTGAGCAGTTCCATACCTGAAAGTTATCCTCTTTCCAGCCAATTCAGACTTTTGGGGTGACACTGGCATCCTTCTGTGCCCACTGCATCTCATCTGTAAGGGAGAAGGGAGCTCTCTATACATGGCACATCACTTGAGAAGTATAAAAAAAGTGTGGCACGTGCCTTGATGCCCAGTGGGAATAATGGCTCATCCATATATGTTCTTATGCCTAGGTTTGTTTCAATAGACCAGGAGTGGCCACAGCAATTTTCATTTTCTTGACATCTGATGGCCTGGTACCTGGGGGACATCAGCGGTCAACAGTGACCCTCCACCTGACTGATGTCAGTGGAAACAGCCATTCTCTTGGTGAGTCTGATAATTACCCCTTTACGGGCACTAGAGGACAGTCGGATAGGCCCAGGAATCAGCGTAAGGTCTGTCTCTGATATGTTTGGGACCTTGCCTACCTCACGCAGCTAATGAGAAGAGAAAATGAGTACTAGATACGTAAACTTGGTGCTACATGAATGGCTTAAAATACTGTTCATTTCCTTGTTTCTCTCCAGGAACCTATGAACTGTCATGCCAGCATAACCCACTGGTTATCAATGTAACCCATCCCTCGCATGTCCTCTCCCACCACACCGCCTCAGCGCTGCTGAATTTCTCATCCCCGTTGGTGGGCATCTCAGCGGTGGCTCTAAGGACCTCCTCCCACATAAGTCCTCCAGCTCCCAATAGCTGCACCCCAGAGCACCAGGGGCAGAACCGTCAGGGACAGAGGTACAGAACCCCCCTTTCTTCCCTTTCCTCTTTCTTTTTCTTGTGACATGCTGCTGTCATTTTCACACATGCCATTGTGTATATAGTGGGTGTTTGTTCAGCAGCTAAAAATGGTCTGAGAACTGCTGAAAAGGTAGAAGAAGCAAGCAAAGGACGATTCGTAGGAGGCTCACTTGCGTTTCATATTTTGCTCTTCTTTCCTTAGCTGAGAATAATTTTTATGTAAATATTTATCATCTTTACAAGGTCTTCAAATCTTTTTTACATATAAAACCACTGCCTTCAAATCAACACTGTTACATAAACTGCCAAAAACTCAATGCTCCCTAAGCAACGTATGTTTTTCCACTTGTTCCCTCCTGGACAGTGTATCTAGCAAGTTTAACAATTAGTTTCTAAGACATGTCATCTAATCAGTTAAGCTTACTGTGGAAATCGGGACTACACTGGCTACGTGTGGCTTTCTGTGGACATCTGCGAATGTCATCACGTAGACAGGATGGATTTGCTTTGCTGGATTCTCAGCCACAGCCGGTAGAGGAACTGTATGGACTTCACAGCGATGGTGTGCCCAGGCTTGGCGCTGATGGGGCAAGGAGCAAGCCAGACATGATAATCTGTGCTGCCGTTGGGCTGGACTCATTCTATGAGTGGTCTAATCGACTCAATGGGACTGCAGGTAACAGGGTTTGTTCCCTCAAGGAGTGAGGTGTCAGGCAGTTGGGATCCTAGTCACAAAATCTGGGGTTCTGGACAGTGCTCCATCACCAGGGAGGAACTCCGATGCCACCATGCCCAACCTAGGTATCCCAGAAACCCAGCCTTGATTAGGGACTAGAGGTAGAGGGAACTAGTATAGTATATTAGTTATCTTTCTCTGTATAGCAAATTATATCAAAATCTAGTGGCTTATCACGATTTCTGTTGGTGAGGAATTTGGATGCAACTCAGCTTGGTGCTTCTGGCTAAAAGTCTTCTAAGAGGTTGCCGTCAGCTGTTGACCAAGGTTTCAGGAGCCTCAAGGCTCAAGTGGAGCTGGAAATTCACTTCTAAGCTCATTGATGTGGCTTTTGGCAAGCCTCAGGAGATTGGCGTCCAAACTCATATAGGTGCCAATCAAACTCATAGAGGTGCCGGTGGTGGGCACACTCACATAGGCATGGCTAGGTTCCTTGTCAAGTGGCCTTCTCCGTAAACTGCACGAGTGTCCTTGTAACATGGAGGCTAATAATCCAAGCAAGCAAGCAAGCAAGAAAGGAAGGAAGGAAGGGAAAGAAAGAAAAAGGAAGGAAGAAAGGAAGGGAAAGAAAGAAAAAGGAAGGGAGGAAGGAAGGAAGGAAGGGAGGAAGGAAGGAAGAAAGGAAGGGAGGAAGGAAGGAAGGAAGGAAAGAAAGAAAGAAAGAAAGAAAGAAAGAAAGAAAGAAAGAAAGAAAGAAAGAAAGAAAGAAAGAAAGAAAGAGAAAGAGAGAGAGAGAGAGAAAGAAAGAAAGAAAGAAAGAAAGAAAGAAAGAAAGAAAGAAAAAGAAAAGAAAGAAAAAGAAAGAAAGAAAGAAAAGAAAAGAAAGAAAGAAAGAAAGAAAGAAAGAAAGAAAGAAAGAAAGAAAGAAAGAAAGAAAGAAGCCAGTCTTTTTATAACAAGATGTTGGAATTGACAATGCATTACTTCCAGCATATTCTGTTCATTAGAAATGAGATAATCTGTCCAGCCCATACTCAAGGGGAGGGATCTACATCAGGGCACGAATTATGAGAGACCATCTACCACCTACAGTAATAGTATTTTTTGTTAACTGAGCACTAACTATGTGCCAGGCCTTGCAGCAAGTGCTAGGAATGGGGAGAGTCTGGGTGATGGGCGTTGCAGCATTAGCTCAGTCCATCTGCAACTTCTAAGTCTTCCTGAGCAAACATCTTCAAATATTAATTCAAGAATGTAGACTATTAAATTAACATTGTTTACTAGAAGTATTGCCTCTTTCTCGTGTGTTTTCCAATTATTTTCTCTCCTGGCTCTTACCTCTGGCCTCAAGCCATGCAGAATTTCTTTTAGGTCCCTGACACATGTGTTCTTGATGAGCCTCATATCTTTGCACATAATGTTCCTACTTTCTTGAATGCTGTCCAGTACTTCTCAACTTTCACTCACACTTTGACCATCAGGATTCACCTTCTTCTGTGAAGTTTTAGCAAACTTCCTCCTTGTTTCTATAGGACATTGCACACAACCCTACACTCTACAAAAGCAGTGGGTGGTAACTATGTATTTACTTGATTCTATTTCCCACCAAACCCTGAGCTCCCTACAGTAGGAATTCCATTCAGTTCCTCTCAGTACCGAGCAGAGGCCCTGGCACAAAAGAGGTGTCAGAAACTGTCCATTAAACCACAGTTACAGACTTTATCTCAAAATCCTCCTTAGACCAGAAATGAACAAGCAAACCAAAAAAGAAGTCACAGTCTCGCTAGACCTGAGGGACAAGAACTCCCCTCACTGTCACAGCTGTGAAGTTCTGACAAAGAAGTTGATTAATTATGATCACTGTGGCGAGTTCTTCACTTACTTTCATTTGGCCCTGTAGGAAAAACAAGTTTTATATGCATGCATGCAAACCAGTAGAAATAGAATATGATCCTCCAGTTTACACAGAGTCTATCTGGAATGCATAAGCATTTCCAAACCACATGTGACTGACAGGAGCCGTGCAAATTGGCTTTTCCTTCTCGGCCAGCAAATAAGTGCAATATAGTAATACGCAGGGAACCTAAGTGATCCCATATATTTTCTCTGTGAGCAGATTTAAAATCTGAGTCCCTATGTATTCTCAAAGAATAGAAGTCTTTTTGCATCTTTGTATCAATCACAATTGTAAATGTAGATAGACCATAATACGAAACCCTCAAATTCTGGGCATAGTGAGAGCGATTCCTGGCTACCTCCTTCTTTCCCCTTATGACCTGAATTCCATTAATACTGAAATGGGCAAGGCAGAGCTGACAGATGCCTGGCAGTGGAAGATGTGTTATCCATTATGCATTTAACCATTAAGGACTGGTGGCCTGTCTTGTGACACTGCATCTTTAAACCAGCCTGACTGGCCCACAGGCTGATGCCTGAAGGCCAGTAGCCCCACATCTGGCTCTCCAGGGACATTCCTGATCCTTACCCTGGACCCTTTGGCTCTGATCGCTCTCTTCGTCTTGTTTCCCATTCTGCTGTGATGGCAGCACAGCTTCTGACCCTTTGGGCTTAGTCTACTGATAATGAACCCCTTAGTCTTGAAAACCAAGTTTAGTGTTCCTGGTTTTGGTCACCAGTGCCAAGTAAGAGCTTACTTCATTCTTGCTCTCTGGCTATTTCCTGACCTAGCCACGTGGAGGAAAGGTCCTGCATATCCTGCCACGGTATCCCGTGAGCTGGAGTGTCAGGCAGATCCTCAACCATCCCAAGATTGTACTGATGGCCTTGGGAAGTGGGAGCCATCTTTTTGATTAATGCAGTGGGATTTTTGAATGCATCCAAGATATACTCCAGGCACTAATGGGTTAATTTGCCTAAGTGAATGGATTAGCTGGCAGATAATCAGGATTCATATCATCTGCTTTGGAAATTCGAAAGACCAAGTCTAGAAGAATTTACTAATAGGCAAGATTTGCTGATGGGCATGTGGTTTCTCCTCCAGCAGAATTTTATTTTTTCAGTCATATGAATGCTGTAAAAACCTTGGTTGTAACTTCTCTGACCCTACCTGATGGGATATCCATCAGATGCCCCAGTGTTGGATCTTCTGAAAATGGAGGACATCATCTCTTTTTCCAGGGCATGGGCTGATGACAGTGGGTGAAATTTTTGACTTCTCATTTGTAGCATTTGTACTTCCCTTCCTACTGGTTTTTCTACCTACCTGCTCTGCGAAAGGTTGAGAATGCAGTGTGACCTTCCAAGCAATTGTGCTTTTTTCAATTTCTCCTTGTACTTCAAACAGTTCTGGTTTTGGTAATTTCATGTTACATAATTAGGTGTGAGTGCTTGTGACTTTTATCTTTACTAGGACCGTATCTCTTGCCAACCCTTTTGCCCCTTTAAATGCTTTTGGCTTTGTATTATGCTTTGTCTGGAATTAAAATTTCCATCCCTGCTTTCCTTTTGTTTGTATTTGTTTGATAAATATTTGCCTTTCTTTTAGTTTTAACCTTTCTCTATCTTCCCTGCCAATGAGCCCTGGGCACATTGCTTCACTGCACTGTTTACAAAGACAGTAGGATTTCGCTGTGTAAAACTACTCCAAGCTTTAACTCTGAACATTTGTCTTATGGTCCTGAAGGCTCTAGTTTCCTCTAGGACTCTGTAGCATCTTTACCTTTGGGACTTATCTCCCAGGATTCAGTGGCCTTTGTCCATGGTTCCCCCTCCTCCCTACTCACTCCTACCCCACCCCACCAAGACCCTTCTACTTCCCCACCTGAAATCTTGAAATGGGTGAAGAAAGGGTACTAACAAGGACTACTGGATAGAGAACAGGTCTGTGACCCCTGAAAAGTAGTGCCCAGTTTTCTGGTCTTTACAGGGACCTGGAAATAAAGAAGGAATGGCCCGTCTCTCTCTCTTCTTTTAGTATGGCTCTGTTCTTTATTTGCTTTTTTTTTTTTTTTTTTCCAGAAAACAAGCAAAAAGCGGGGAGGGTACAGCTCAAGTAGTAGAGTGCATGCTTAGCACGCAGAGGTCCTGGGTTCAATCCCCAGTACCTCCTCTTAAAAAATAAAATAAATAAAACCTAATTACCTCCCCCCACCAAAATAAACAAAACAAAAAGTTTAAAAAATATTTTAAAAAAATAAGCAAAAAAAAAAAAAAAAAAAAGGAATGCTTTGGCTTCCAGTGATGTTTCTCGATTCAACTCCAATACATTTTGAAATCAGGAGAAAATCCTCGCAGAGTCCAGTTAGCCATTTCGGTTTTGGGATTTGAAAAGAGTTTTCATATCTTTCTGTGTTGTCAGTGTTTAGGTGGGAAGCAGGGAGAGATCACCTCAGAGTATTCTTGTGAGGTTACCTGAGAATCTCACCTGTGGACTTTGGGGCACATTCCAACAGCAGGGGGGAGCACGGCCTCTGGTGGTTTCCACACCATTGCCCACCTTTGTTTTTTTGACCATCCTCCTTTTACAGGATGTGACAGTTATCAGTCAACTTGCTGCTTCTTATCTCTAAATCTCCCCTCATCACCCTAGTTTGTAGTACTAGAACAGGATTTTCTTAATATTTATCCTTTGCTGACTGGCACAGTGTTAACTCTTGTCAACAGAGGGTTTTGGAGAGACACTGCAAGGGGAAGGGGCTTCTCTTCTTGGGGTTTGATGCACTTTCTTCTCTCTGGCTGCTGTGACGTGCTCGGCAGTGCTGGGCGAACACCTATGGTCAAGTTCAGCAGCCATTTGGGCACCCAGGGTACTTGTTTCCAGTTGGCTCTTCAGCACAATAGCCAAAGGTGATAACTTACTAATTGTGGCCCCACTACATGTCACTGATTGTTCGCATCCCGTTTCCCACTGACAGGTGGCTCAGCAGTGTGCTCAGACCCAAAGGCACAACCAAACTGATTCCCAAATCCTATCTTTGTGACTGTCTCCACAACCATTTGCAATTCCATTTAGTGCCAGTCAGAGTCCAGTCAGGGCACATTAATTAAAATAGGGGAGGCTTACTATAAATACCTATTAGCAAGTAACAGAGGATTTACTACTTAGGGGTAAAGAGAACCCTAACAGGTAGAAGAACGGTGGCTAAAGGAAGCTACCACTCCTTTAAGGAATGAAGGAAGAGTTCCAAAGAAGAAGCAAATGTGGAAGAGGTCCCCCCCACTCCCCATCACCAGGGTGTGATTTGAGTCTCTTTGGAGAGGGTGGAGCAGTGGCACACTGGGTGACAGAAGTTTGCTAAGGTTTCATAGGCTGACACTGGCAATCAGGAAACCACCCACTGGGGTTCTGATCAGAGTTCATTAGGAGGCTCTGTTGAGGTGCCATGGGGACTGTCTGGAAAGCTGCCATTGGATGCTGCTGAAACTTTCTGGGAGTCACCTGCTGGACACTGATGAAACTTAATGCGAAGCCACCCATTGGGGTGCCAATGAAACTATCCGGGGAGTCATTCATTGGGAAGCCAGCTAAGGTGCTGGAGGAACTGCTGGGGCATGAAGAGTGTCACTAAAACTCGTTAGGAGGTGAGCAGCACTGGACTGAAGCTGCGTTGAATGTTAAGTGCTGTAGAAGCAAGGAGAAAAAAGCACATAGGAATCAAGAAGAGACACTCCTTCCTCCTGCAGTGACTCTCCAGTTACGTCTACTGGGAAATCATGACGTCATGCTAACTGGTCAAAGAGCACTATTTGCCTGGTCCATCTCTAGTGTCACAAAGCAGGGCTGTGAACAGTGGAAACTGAGAGGGAGTAATTGATAACTGGTGGAAGATGTCTTCTCAAAAAACCACGAAGAAACCCACTTTCTCTCTGCCTTTGATGTTCCAGATGAAGATTTTCTTTAAGTTCCTGACTTTAATACTAAGACCAATTTTCATTATAGATTCTAAGTCGATTGACCTAACTGGAAATGCATTTTTTCTCTTTTTAATGCTTTGAACTTAAGTCCAAAGCAGCCACGAAGTGCAAATACTTCTTTAGCTTATTCAGTACAAATACACATTCTTCTTGAGATGGAAAACAAGAAACAGATACTCATAAACAAAATTGTAGTGGGTTCTGAGGTTTACCTTCAAGTATAAGTTATCAAAGCCGAGTATTCTAATATAAAATTGAATAGGATATTAATGTTTTAAAATAAATACCCACGTGGAAACCTGGGTTACTTCTTCTGTCTCTGGTTCTTACTCTCATTCTTTCTTACTCACTATACTTAGTCCTGCTATGACCTGTTTATCATTGTAAACAACTGAGAGTTGAGTTATGTAACAATTTAGGTCTAAAACGGTGTATGTGTGTGTGTGTGTGTGTATACGCTTTGTATACAGTTTGCTGTATTTTACTTCACATAGAAGAAAGGCTTCTGAAAAATTGAATGTAGACAGATTTGTGCAGCTAATTATTCTATATGGTGTGTGTTGGGGAGGGTATGTGTGTATGCATGTATGTCTGTATATAGAGAGACTGACTTAGTCATCATTCAAAAAATACGTATTTCATGCCTACAACGTGCCAGGAATCATTTTTTAGTTGAGGAAACTGAGACACAGTGTGAACACATTCACCTTATTGGAAGTCAACAAAACTAAGACTAGCATCAAAGTAATTTGTTTTTAGTGAAGAAAGATTTCCTTGCCTGAATGAAGAACTGTTTTAGAAATACTCATGGCTATTACTGTGCAAGAAATCCTGCCACCCTCCCTCAAACTATATTTGGTTTGGGGTAACAAGAGTTTTTAACTGACCCTGGAGTAATTCAAGAGCACCTATATTTTAGATATTTTATGCAGGTGGCATATTTATTTTGAGGAAACTGTGAAATCAAGAAATGTAGAGGTGGGCTCCATGTAACTCAGGTAAGCTGGTGATATTTGATGGAGTAGGAATAAAATAGTGGAATTGTAAAAATGCTTTGGACTTTTGGGCAAGTTCAGGAAATGAATTCCCTAAATTGGGGCAGTTTTGTGGGCAGAAGCTAGGGGATTTAGGGTCATAGAAAAAGAAAAATTTTGACCCGGGTCCTATGGGGTCCTAGCCAAGACAAAAAGAATCTTACTCCTTAGAGGAGAGAAAATCTGAGAAGAAATATTTCCGTCTCTTGCAGATGAGAAGTGCAGGTAAGCCAGAAAGAAGAACTGCAGTTGAAAGCCTGGTTTACGTGTGTGTGTTAGCTTTCTGTTGCCATGTAGCCATCCTACGACATACTTAGCAGCTTAAACCAACACACATTTATACTCTCACAGTTTCTGAGATTCAACATTCTAGGCCAAGCTTAACTGGGTCCTCTGTAAGGCTATAATGAGATGTCAGCCAGGTCTGGTCATTTGGAGGCTCAGGTGGGGAAGGTCCATTTCCAAGTTCACATGGTTGTTGGCATCTGGTCCCCAAAGGCTGCCAGACTGAGGGCCTCAGTCTCCTGCTGGATGTTGTGCAGACGCTGTCCTCAGTTCCCTGCCCCGTACGTAGCCCTGTCCACTGGGCAGCTCTCACGTGGCAGCTTGTTTCTCCAAAGCCAGCAAGAGAGGGAGTCTCTCAGCAAGAGTACATTTCTGTCTTAGGTAACATCGTCAGAAGCGACATTGTCACTTTTGCCGTATTAAACAAGTCACTGGTCCCACCCATGCTCAAGTTGAGCGAATCACACAAGGTTGTGGATCCTAGGAGGGCTGGAAACATGTCCACCAAAATACGTTCGCCTGGACTGGTTGACTGTGTGCAGAGACCTTTGGGGTTATGAGGATGTCACTGCGTGTGTCTTGTATCCTGGAAGAGCCACACACTGTATTTATGTAATTTCAACTTACTAGACAGCTTGGGTCACAGGGGACATGTGAGGAATTTGCATGCAGGAAAAAAGCAGGAGGGAAGAACAAAGATTGCAAGAACAAGGTCTTACAGAAATTCCCCAGTTCTTGGTAGGTAGATTATCTAAGCAGCCTTTAACAGAGAACATCCCCTCAACCCTCCACATCTGGATCACCACATCCACTGTGTGACTGATCTGTACCCGCATTTTACTCCCAGGTCCATTTTCCCTTCTTCGTAAGCCTGAGCTATCCTCAGAGCCACCTTCTCCATGGCTCGGCTGGAATTGTTACAGTATTCATTAAAGTGAAATTTAGTATCAGCTTGATTTCCTAGAAAGTCATAAAAATTATTTAAAAATCTAAAAACAGTAGTTATTGTTTCAATAACAGCAGTAAAATGTGGTTATATATGTGTAAGTGTGTGTGTACTTCACTTTACACAAGGCAATCTTTTGGAAAACGTTAATGTGCATTAAATTATATAACTAAATTTTAAAATGATTCAACTTTTTAAATGATCGTGCCATTCAAAGGCTATTATTTATGTAAAAAACAATCTCTTTTTGTAAAGAGCGGTGTCATCTGAGATTTTTCTCCCCTTCTCTTTCTTTCTGTTTTTTTCTTTTCTGCATAAAATCTACATTTTCCTATTTACTTAAAGCAAACTAAGCATGAAAACGTAAGGTCTGAGTCAAGAAAGAATAATAAACACACACATTGGGCTCTTGTATGATTCTGTATTCAAGGCAACAACTCTTAGGCAGAATTTATCTTTTGCATTAAAAACGTTTACTATCGGGCTGTGATTGTGGACATCAGCTAGAGTTCTGTCTCCAACTCGTGTACACTTGACGTAAAAATACACATGGGCATAATTAATACACCTGCCATGCTTTGTTAATCATGTTTGTGTAAAGAAAAGAATCGGGTAGTTTAAAAAATGAGTAACCAAAGAAGAGTGTATAGCTGGTTGGAATGCCTCGGGAAGCAGAGACCTGCACGTTGGCGCAAGTGTATGCGAGTTTGGTTACCTTTGTCGTGTCCATGGAACCTCGGTTCTCCAGGGTATGATCCCTGAAGCAGGGGCTGAAAGAAATAAATAATCCAGAGAGAAAAAGAGCAATTAACTACCACCAAATTGCTCGTAATGTTGTTTGCGATTTATGAATTTTAGTAACACGCAGGGATGATGCTGCCTCGGGCTGGCTCCTCACCGCTGCCTCGCCTCTTCAGATCCCCCTTTCAGTGACACCCCTGTGCTGTGACACAGAAGACATCTTTAGCCTTAGAAAGCTAATCTTGAAAAGGGGGATCTGCTGACTGAGAAGAGAGAGCCTACATCAGTTAGTCAAGGACAGAGGATTTCTGGGTCACCCTCCGTTGTCCATAGAGAATTCACGGTAGACGTGGGATTTTGGTTGGATGTGGAGGAATGTGGTAGGAAGGAAAGCAACTTTTCTCTGGAATTCACTTCTAGGACTTTAATCATCTCCTGAGAATTTCTGGGAGGAAATGGCTGTGTTTTCCACTTGGAAGATGTTGGGACTCAGGTGTAAAAATGTTTCTTCTCGGTCACACTGTAGGTTACGGGTAGAGCTGGGGCTAGATCAGGAGGCCTTTGAGCCTGAGTCCAGGGGCGTGCAGCCAGGGCACAGCTCAGGGCCTTGGCATTCCGTCCCTGCTGTAATCAGCTTGGGAGCCTGGCCTTGGTAATAGGATCATTGCGTCTCTGTTATCCGTCCTTCTGCTTCATGCTTCATTATTCCCTGGAACCCTCATTGCTGCTGCTTTTGTGCTTCAATTAGGCCAAGCCTACCCCTTCTTTCTCTGCCTGGATTGGGCCCCTGGACCCTGCCGGGCCTCCCCTTCCCCTGCTCAGTCCTATGTAAAACATTGCAATCCCTTCCCTTCTGATAGCCCCACAAAGGGAACGGCTTCTTCCGGTTTTGTGCTAGAGGGTACGGGTTAAAGCATCAGTCTATCCTTTGGCTCCTCCCTTTTCATATTTAGCAGAGGGATTCCTTTTAACGTTCCCGGATGATGGGAAGTGTTCTCTGCTGCTGCTGGGAAAGGCACTATAGAAATTAACTGTGTATTGCGTTTTGATTCATTTGATTATCTACTTCCCCAAAGCAGTTTAGCAGATGAATGTTGAATCTGTTTTCGCTTCTTAAGCAAGAAAAGAATTATAGCTGCTCGATTGTTCCCTAGGTTTCTTACTCAACTTCCTTTTCCCAGAATGATTTGTCTGCAAAATAAGAGGTGGGGGGAGCATCCACTGGCGAGGATTCTGGTTCTCCTGGCTGATGACAGACGGCCTGGGGAACGACAGATCTGCTTTGAGAGGTGTACTGAGCTGTTTGAGTCTTTTCAGCTATTTTCTCTCATGGAGTTAGAGAGGAAAAATGGAAAAGTCACGGACATGGTCTCATTTAAGGGTTTATTGGAGCATGGCTAGACTATTCTAGAAATAGCTTTTATTAAAATATTACCTTGTCTGAGATGGTTCCTAGTGGGGTACGTTCTGGAACCAGCTGGGCAGCAGCTTTCAGGTTTCAGCTTTCAGTGCTAGGGACAGGCACAGACAGCATAGGAAGACGTGGGGTTGGAGTCTACTGTTGGTTTTAAAACAATGACTTTGAAACAGTAACTTCCAATCCCTTATTTCTGTGTCTGAAATTCCACAGTTAGGAATTATTTTGTTCAAGTCCTGATAATCTCCAGCGGTCTCTTTAAAATAGTCGATAACCACTTAACAGAAGTAGGAATGTTTTAAGTCGTTATCAACTATGTACGCCAGAAGTATTCTCTTTTGGATCTCGCCAATTCAAAAGCAGACCAGGGCCCTGCTGAGACGCAACCTAGTGCAGGCATCCGGAAGTCCGGGGAAGCGTGAGGAGCAGAAAAAGTGATGCTGAAAAGATAAATGAATTTAAAATACCACCTGCTTCCCAATTTTGCTCAGGGCTGGCTCTGTGCTTATGGTCTGTATTAATGGCAGCTGGTGGAGACAGCACAGAAAATAAAAACAAACCAGGATTTCCAGGGTTCTGTCGTTCTGCCAGCCTGCCAAAGAGACAGACGGTGTTGACGGATCTGACCGTAAGTTCTGGTTGGAATGACTCTCAGGCCACGTCTAGTTCTGTGACCATAAACGTGGAGGCAGAGGAAGTCTGGTGATTAGAATGGCAGCGAGCCCAGCATCCCGGACCCCTGCCTCTCACATTCGGCTGCATCATCTAGTCTCACCACACAGTTTTAGGACTGTCCCTTCCCTTCTCTGTGCCTTCATTTCTCCTTAAGCAAATGAGCTGTTGATGTCGCAAGACTTGGGAATGCTAGGAAGAGCAAAAGGACAGAAAGGAGTAATATTCCAAATCTGATGTCAACCAAGGACTGATAAATTCCGGAATTACGAGATGATGGGAACAATGTGAAGCTTCTGTTGGGGAGTCCAGTGACTTTATAGGGGAAGGAAGCCAAGAAGGAGAGAGAGTCCCAAAGGGGCTCAGCATGTATTTTATGTGCTACTTCTCCACGAGTGAATCTGGGGCCCACTGAAGGTGCCGGCTTATGACTTCTCAAGATCTCAGTTTACACATAGCTTCCATAAAGCCACAGAGAAGCCATGCCACCGTCTCTTCCTGCCTGGTAGGTGCTGTCCTAGGAATGACAGATGGAAGCTCATGCCCATTAAACTTTATTCACAGGACTGTTTCTCCCCCTGGCTTAACTTCACAAGTTTCACAATCCCCCAGACTTGGCCGATGAATATGGCTGAGGAAGTGTCACTCCTGAATTAATAGTTTAATTGGTACCCAGGGAGGAATAGCGGGGTGAGGGGGAGTCTGCAGTGCGGTCATTTGGGAGCTCCAGTGATTCCCTCCTCATTAGGAAATGCCCCATGTGGAGATGGTTGCTGCCTTTGCAAACTGGAAAAAAAAAAGTTTATATATATATACACACACACACACACATATACATATATATATATAAATATATATAATATAATAGTAAATGTGTATATATATATATCCTGTTTGTTGTTATTGTTGTTGTGTTGTTTCTGATGAGGAATTATGCTTCCCTGGTGCAGTGCTTGAATGCACACTCTCTGCCCATTAGCCAGAAATTGTTTTGACTCTTTATTTGGTATTCCACATATTTTATCATCTACATTAAAAATCAATCATGGGTTCTGAAACTTGGTGAGACAGGGCTTTTGAAAGGAAGTGCTTTTGGCCGTGTGATGTAAATCTGTTTTTCTTTAGAAGGAGAGGGGGCATTTGGATGGGACTTGTAGTGTTACAGTCAGGCGTGGTAAAAGCTGTGCCCAGAAACAGAAATGAGCGAGGCAGATTACCTAGTACTGGGGCCACCAGCTTTCAGTCTTGAACTTACAAATAGGTCACATTGTAGGAAGAGATGGACATCTCCTGACAGGGATGTTTTGAAGGGCCAACTTTGGGGCAGAGACTTCAACAGAGGGACAGAGAAAAGCTCCACTTTCCCAGGATACAGGAAGGAAGAAGTCTGCTCAGTGCAGTAATTCATTTCTTTGTCATGTGATGAAAGAATCAGAATTACTATTGAGATTCCTCTGTTTCCATCCAATGAGAATCTTCAGAGGAGAACCTGAACTAGTTTTCCCTTCTCAGTCCGTATGATCCTTCAGCAAAACTCCTCAAAGGACCAGCTTTATTCTGCCCAAGAAGGCTGGTGGGAATGTACTTGATGTTGAATCTGGTTCCTGTCCTACTGAGCAAAGATGGAGCCAGCGGTGAGGAGGAGGTGGAACGGGGAGCCAGAGTGGAGCCGTATCTTTCTGTCTTTGTTTGGAGAAACGTAAAGCTCTGTAAGGATGGATGCTGTTGCTGTTACTTGGTTTTGCTGCTGGTGGTGGGAAGATTAATGAGGACTTCATCTCTTCCAGTCCACTCTGTTACGTTCTGTACTCACAGCTACCATCCGCTGCCAAATCCAGAGCACACATTCCTGTTTAGCCCATATCCTCTTATTTCAATAAGACTCAGTGAAACACAGTGGGGGGTGGAGAAAAATGTGATCCCCTCTTACTATTTAACCTTGAAAGAGCTGTTTCTACAGAAACCACTGGCATTGCTACTTGGTTAATGGTGACACTTCTTGGATAAATGAATTGCAATATTTTGTGTAACTAAACAGCTTAGTTGGGGAATTAAGCAAAAACTTACACTGGGCAAGAAAGACTGTGAGAAACTCTTTCTTGGGTTCTCTACTACATCCTGCCTACTATCAGTTTTCTGTACTCCCACCCCAATACCACCATCATCTCATCTAGAAAATTAAATACCATATTGAAGCTGGAAGGGACCTTTGAGAGAACCTAGTTCAACCCCATCATTTTACAGATTTGTAGACAAAAAACCAGAGTAGTTAAGAGACTTACCCAATGGCATAGAGGTAAGCAGGAACAAGCCAAGTCTCAAACCCAAGTCACACTGGTCTTGATCTACTGTTTTCTCCATCACACCATGCTATTTCTCAAAAAGTGGGGTACAGATGCCGTAAAGTTTCTCCTAAACTAACCTAGATTCCAGATATCAAGCTGGATGCCTAAGGGAGAGTGGGGCATTAACTTTAGAAAAGTTGATGAACTAGTATCATTCTGATTTTGAGTTGGAGCCAAAGCTTACTTAAATGGTTCTTATTATATTGTAGTCTTCATGTGGTAGGAAGTTCTGAAATATCCCATCATTTCTTTTGGGCTCAATTTCCTCATCTCTAAAATGAGGAATTAGGGTTACATTATCTTTAAGTTCCATTTTAATTTTAACAAGCTATGGGTCCTCTAAGATCAGTTTTAAAGATCTTCCCCACCCTCCAGCTGTCACAGTCAAGAAATAGGGTCTTTAGTGCATTATCTCCCATCAGCCCTCACAGGGGAGAAATAAGGTTTCACAATTGACTCTGACTCTGGACTCGTGTGGTACCCTCCCAAAATTCCTCTGGGATGGCTCAGGCCCCCAGGGGAACCTTACACCAAAGCTGTGAGGAAGCTGTGGATAGAACAGCCAGGACTTCATCCATTCCTTAGGAACTACCCAGCTTCCCAAATGTGGACCTTGGCTGGAAGCGAGGCCAAATTCCCTCTAGTGGCCTTAAGCAATGGAAAATTTTAAAATGTGCCTGATTTGGCATGCCCTGGGGGACAGCTCATAGCAGGTTTGTTAGTGAGTCTGTCTGCTCTCTCTGCCGAGAATGATGTCTGCTTTCTGGTGTTAGCCTTACCCTGTTCCTCGCCAACTACTCAAAGGCACAGGAAGATTTGGGATCTTGTCTCTAAGTCCATCATCAAATGTCAATGTTGACCCCTTTCAATGTAAGTTCTCTACATTTATTAGTCAGAATTTGAGAGACCCACACCTACTGAGTTTTCTTCAGTTCTCAGTGGAAGGGAGAAGAAATGGTGATGTTGTCTGGGTTTTTAGAGTGCTACCTTGCTCTGTGTTCTGTCTGGAAAGTATTGGAGGTAACTTTCTGGGGTATCTCTTTTGCCTTTGCAAATCCTATTCATTGAAGTCAGTGATAAAATTTTCTCTGGAACATCCATGGGTTTATAATCAGTAACACATGATTTATTTTCTCTCTTCAGCTCTACTGAAAACTTCTTTAGAACGGGGGAGACGTTTTATACTTTTGATCTGTCTTACGGCTCCACGTGATAATTTGTGCTGAAAACATTAAGGCATAACGATCAAACGGTGGGACCAGTTTCTCCTTCTGGAATCAGCTTTGCTATTTTATAATCTTGGCCTATGGAATTTGTTGACATATCGTGCAGGTTACACAAACCCAGACCTTTATAGCGCTGGGTTTTGCTCCTGGTGAGCAGCGAAAGCTTTGAAACTTAATAAAATCACAGCTGCGAGGGTCCCACCACAAGCCTACAGAAAGAAAATCTACAGAGCCTGGTATCTCTGTTTTTAATAGCTGCCTAAACGAGTCAAATATACAACTGTGGTTGAGAAAATCTGCCTCGGGGCACGTGAGGGCCATTTTTTTATGGAACTGAAGGAAATTCAGTAGGTGTGGGTCCTACAAATTCTGACTAACAAATTTTTATGGAGGTTTCCCGAGGACAGACATCACTGAGTCCCAAACAAAAAGGAAACACACCTCATTTTGGTAGGACGGTGCTCGGAGTGTGTCTGGGTGCCCATGAGCAGGTTATATACAAGCCCAGGGATAACGTACATTTTGAACAGGGATTTCTCAGTTGAGAGCATTTTTAAGACCCTCAAACATAATGGCTTTGCGGGGTGAGGACCAGAAGAGAGAGTAGAGGTTTGTCAAGGGAAGTGGAGAGACAAAGCAAAGCTAGAATGATGGGTAAAGTGGCCATCTACCAAGTGTGACTTTTAAGGGTCAGCTGACTTAAAATTCCATCATGAAAAACTCATTTCTTTGTCTTCGAGTTTTGTCTCCTCTTAAGATGGAAATATGTGAATCACATCTGACTGGGTTCATTATAGCCTTACCTGAGGACACATTGATGGGGTATGAGGGAAGGCCTAGAAGAAATGGGTGGAGGAGTGAGGATCGTTGCCAAAGGAGGAAACACACTTAGCAGGGCATCTCGCAGACACTGGCAGCTGGACAAATATTGCCAGTTTGATTTGCTATCATTTAAAAGGAATCTGCTGAAAACTGAGACCAACTATTAAATATTCTATACTTTGCCCCCGACTACCTTGCTGAAGAGCTTCTTGGCTCATCCTGGCCAATGACGTTGGCTTCTGAATTGAGAAGAAAGTAACAAGAGAGCAACCTCATCTCCAGGGAGATGGCACGGTGGTCCAGGCTGGCCCTGGGAGTGAGATCCAGCCTGAGGATTTTCCTCTGACTCGCTGGGTGGCCTCCAGCCAGTCTCCAAACAGCTTTAGTTTCCTTGTATGTCAAACCAAGATAAATACCTAACTCCCCATCTCTCTGGGGCATTGGAAGGCTTCACTGCTGCCACTTTCACTAACATTAGTCCAAAGATCATAAGAAGAAAGCTTTTGAAAAGTTTTCAGACTAATTTTTTTTTACTATTACCATTATCATTATGATATTGGGGCTTAATGTAGCAGTCTGCAGGAGGAAGGATGTATCAGGAGCGTGGGAAAATGGAGGACACAACAACTTCACTCACAGGAGCAGTGTTTGTAGTGGAAGAGAAACACAAAAGGGGGTTTGGGGTTGGGGTGCAAGAGACAGACGCCTACAATTGGTACCAGATGCCATCAGAAGCTAACGACCTGACAAACACCGTCCCCATAAAACAAATTCCTTAAAAAGGAAGCAAATGGAAATATAAGCTAGTGAAAGAATTTGCAGGAGCTGCCCTGAAACCATTTCTCACTTCATAAACAGGTCTGGGTTTGATGCTTTTTTTTCCCTCCTTGGTCTTATTTCATGCCACATTCCCCCCTCTTCTGTGATCCCCCGTCTCATTCTTCCTCCCTTGCTGCCAGTGCTGGATGGACTTCTCACACCGGTAGTCATAGCAACAGTAGTTACCGGAACACCATCTTGATGGAAGGAGGCTCATTCAGAGTATTTGTTTTGTGACTTATCTCAGTACGTGTTTGTCCCCAGTGATGACATGGATGAATTGGATGGAGTCACTGGAAAACAGCTCGTGCTATTTCACATTAATTTCTTGGCAGTAAGCTGACGTGAACCAGAAATGTTAATAACTCTCTCTGCTTAACATGCTGCAGAAGTACTACGTTTTGTGCACATTCAAGGACATGTAGCATCTATGGAACTTGGTGTTCTTCAGCATCACTAACGAGGTGTTCTGATCTCATTCCATGAAGGATAGTCAAGTTTCAGATTCCTTATCAAGCTAGGCTGAATAAAGACTGAGAGACAAAGATTTATTTCCTGTATTGCATACCTAGTTATCAGCGCTGGATTTAGAGAATCCTTGCAGACAATTAACAACCCTCCCTCCCAACTCATATATCCCTGTCTTCATCAGGCTCTGTGGCGTGAGTCTGAGGGATACTACACCACGACAGAGAATAATCAGGGCTTAAAGAAGTAAAAAAGTGTCCTGCATACCATTCAACTCTAATCCCCATTCTGTACCTAAAAAGCATAGATACAAGAAATGAGAATGTCGTTGGCATAGAACTTAAATCTCACGGTACAAGACCAGGGGCAGCAACTTCAGCATATTCAAATCAGGGCCATACTTTTTGGACTAGTGCTTTTAAAATCAATTCTCAATTATTTCAAGATAGTATGTGCAGTTCAATGGCATTTTATTTTCCACTTACTTATATTGTTGCCCGCTCCTTGATTGACTGCTAACACAATTCAAGGGCAAATAGAGCCAGCTGATGATGACAAGACCTACAGAAGGCATTTTCACTAATTTGTAGTACCGCTGGCAACAACATCATGAGAAAAAGAAGCAAGAAAATAGCTTGTTGTTCTCCCCCACTAGATTATGAGCTCTTTGAGGGCATACTTATTTAACCCCCAGTCCTGAGGACAATGCCTTGCCGACACTAAGTGCTCAGTAAATATTTATGAATGAATGAATGAATGAGTAGGGCAGGATGGTTGACTCATTGTTTGGTAATGATGTTTTTGTATTTCAGATCCCCATCTGTCTCTATCAGATTTAACAAATTTACCATCTTGATAACCATTGACTTACTTTGATGTCTATAATATGAACAAATTTAATTCAGCCAACTGAATTGTATCTCCTATAATGAGGTGTATGGTGAATACTGAAATGGATAAAACTTGGTGTTTGTCTTCAAGTTCATGATGGAGTTGGAAGATTCAGCACTTAGGGGAAGCTCAGATACTAATTGCCTGTGGGTCAAAGGATGGATAAGTTAATTAACTAAGGAACAAGTGAATGCATCCATGACTATAATAAAAGATAGAGTAAAATAAGTGTTATTGGAGTTATTTGTAAAACTTTCCTGGAAGGTTCAAAGGAGTAAGATATCTAGAGGGGCTTCTTGGAGCAGGAAGGCCTTTAAGAAAACTCAACACATTGACCAAAGGTGCAGAAGTGGGAAAAAACAAAACATATGGGTGGCTCATAGAAAACAGGCCCCTGAATATGGGACTTGGGGCATCTGCAGGGGAGCAGTAGAGAGAACTAACCCAGGAGCAGTAACAGCCCTGTGGGATGTGTACCATTATCCGCCCCCATCTCAAGGGAGAAGGAGCTGAAAACACTGAGGAATAAAGAACTCAACCCAGTCACACAGGTAGTAAATAGTGATCCAGGATCCAAATTCACACAGCCTGGGGGCAGTGCTCTAATGTTTGATCTCTGTGGTTCTGCCTTGATAAGAATGTAATGCTCTTTTGGCTCTGGTGTGGTCCGAGTGGAGTCTCCCTGAGCCCCAGGGAGTTTAACTCTCTCTCCTGCTCCTGGTTGACTAGCCCTGGAGATTCAGGCAGCAGTTCTCTGCTGAGATGATGTCCTGGCAGCATCAAACACAGTGGCAGGCATGTGGCAGGGATTTGGTACGCGTAAGTCTCCTCTCTCTGTCATGAGCCAATTTCTGGTTAGCCAGTGCTGATAGTCAGTGGCGTATACCAGTTGTCAGAAATATTTCTATACCATTGAAAAAGAATATGAAAATAAATATATGTATGTATATGCATGACTGGGACATTGTGCTATACACCAGAAATTGACACGTTGTAACTGACTGTACTTCAATTAAAAAAAAAAAATCTTTTTGCCTAGCTCAAGATCACAAGGATTTTCTATGGTTTTTCTAGTTTTAGGTTCTTACATTTATGTCTATGATCTATTTTGCATTAAAATATGTATAGGGTACGAAAAAATTTTTTCTATGCCAACCAGTAAATAAATGTTGCTTTCTTGGCCATCTCAAACACCTGCACCCTTCCCACAGGGACCCCTGCAACCAACCTGGGATCGAACAACAAAGAGGTTAGTGCCTGACACAGCCAGGGGCCTCCAGGACTCACTCCTGGCCTTTGTCCTGCATCTGATCTGATTGTTTGAGACCCATAAATACTGGTTGTGAAATATTTTGAGGATTACCGTCTGATCTATTCATTTCTTTTGCCATCCAGAGCTCCTGGGACACACTCCCCACCTGTCCCAGCATCATTTTGTCCTCCTGGAAGACCCACAGAAAACTGGTCCATCGTCCCTCGCTAGCTGATACTGTTCTTGTTCATTTTATGTTGCATGGTTCCAGGTCCCATAGAAGGAGGTGAAGAATTTAATGTAGGTTTTGGAGAAACATTGTTCTCTTCAGTTTCAAGGCCCTTCCCAGAGGGAGGCCCCGAGCCTCTGCTGTGGCGTGTCAGTTCCGAGTCAGTCTAAGATACTTCTGTTTCTCTCGTCCCCAGCTGTGTCCATTGGCCCTGCGGGGAGCAGGGCAGCTGTGTGCCGCTGCTGCTTGATCACACGGAGGTGGTGAACTGTACCTCTGGTGGCCCAGGTCACATGACGTGTGCTATCACCTGTCAAAGGGGGTTTGCCCTTCAGGCCAGCAGTGGGCAGTACCTCAGACCCGTGCAGGTGAGTTGGAGACCCGTGGTCATCGGGACCAAAGCTCCTGGGGAGGGACCGTATGCATGCTCCTCCCCCTGGTGGGATAGGGGTAAGGCAGGTGTTTTTAAATCCTCTGAAAGGAAAAATGAGGACTCCCGCAAGCAAGGAGAAGCACAGCTTTATAGAAATGCAAGGCATGTAAGGACAGGCGCGTTTCTGTTAGCTGGGGGTCAGCGTCTCTCCGGGCGGGCAGCAGGTAGGCTCGCTCTGTCCGTTCTTCCCCCTTGCTTTTGTCTTCCTGTCAGAAATCACGATCCTCGCTTCTGCCACCGAGATGAGGATGCTACAGGTTAGACTTGACCACAATTTGCAGGCAAGACAGGTTGCAGTCAGCTTGTGTGTGGTTCGCTGTCTGACCCTCCAGCCCCCCTTACAAGAATGCTGGAGGGAAAGGGGGAAAGTCTGACTTTCTTCCCTTGGTTACTGAGGTGAGGATTATATCATGATTCTAGCTTTGATCAAATTTTCCAAATTTCTGTAGCTACAATGGCACCATTTCCAGGATTTCAAGGTGATTTGAAGGCAGTAGAATGTATTAGTTAAGGGTATGGCTTGGGAGACAGACTTGGAATGAAATTTTGACTCCACTGTTTATTGGGTGCGTCATTTTAGGCAAAGACAAACAGACAAAAGAAACTAACCTCTTCAGGTTTGTTTCCACATTTGTAAAATAATTAGATCCAAAGTATTTTTGTTATTGGGTTATTTTAATGACTGACTGGAAATAATTTACAAGTTTCTAGCAAAGTGAAAGGCACATAGCTTGGTTTTTTTTTGATTTATTCATTTATTTTGGAGGGGAGTTAATTAGGTTTGTTTGTTTGTTTATTTAAATGGAGGTACTGGGGATTGAACTCAAGACCTCACGCATGCTAAGCATGGGGCTCTACCACTTGAGCTACTCCCTCCCCTAGTTCTCTGTTAAGCTGCCATTGTTATGAGTATGATAATGTAGTCTCAACTAAGAATTTTGTTTTCCATCTTTCCTTGAGAGAGTTTTCAATAATCTCTAAAGAATTTGAATTTTGATTTAACATTTAAATCAAAAATTTTTTAAATTTTTGATTTAAATTTAAAGAAGTATTTGAAACTGGAAATCCACCATTGGAAAACATGAGCATAATATGAGACAGAGGAAGGATGAATTAGGTAAAAGGGAATGGTGCTTGAGGAGAGGGCAGAAAGGTGTGTTCTGATGAGGGAAGTGTGGAAGTATGATTGGTAGTAAGGTATCACTGGTTTGGAAGATTGGAATCTTTTTTCATCTTGTACCAGCTGACTGCTTAGCAGGTGGTGGTGGATCCATGGAGGAATTTCACTTGCTTAGACATAGTCAGAATTTAAAGACACAATCTTTGTTTTCAGGGGGTTTAGGTTCTACAAAGAGAAACAGTTTTAATATACCTTGAAGCACAAACTCCTTGGCCCATGATGCTTGGATCAGAAAGGCAGAGCTCTTATCACTTGTCCTTAACCCAGCTTAACTCACACTGGAAAAGAGATGGGAAAAATGAAAAAGAATTTAAGAATGTAGGAACTGGGTACATTGGTGTGCAGAAGGGGAGAGAAGAAAAGACAGTGTTTGCAACGCATTCAAATTAGGAGCAAGTTCAAGACAAAAT
Source organism: Camelus bactrianus (assembly GCF_048773025.1). Classification (NCBI taxonomy): domain Eukaryota; kingdom Metazoa; phylum Chordata; class Mammalia; order Artiodactyla; family Camelidae; genus Camelus; species Camelus bactrianus. Next base: position 23,187,876 of record NC_133559.1, read on the forward strand.
GGCCGATACTTAATGAAGCCAGGCAATGTATGCAGAGTTTGACAGACACTCTTTAAGGGATTGTTGTGGTCGGGGTGCAAGGGGCAGAGTTGGGAGGAGGAAGGTGGGAGCGCATGCCGGGCCAGGCGTCTGGTGGAGTCAGCAGACACGGCTCTCCGGCTGTCCGCTCCTGTCACCCGAGGCTGGCCCCACGGAAGAGATTACACGATCCCGGCTCGTGACCACAGGACATGAGGATTTTTGCTTTTTGTTGACACAAGAACTGAAACTAAACAGAAAAATGTGTCTGGCTTTGAATTGGGTCCTTCTGGCAGGCAACAGGGAAACACTGGGAAGCAGGGAGGAGCAGCGAGCCAGAAGTGGGTGTCAGGAGTGACAGGTGCCTTCACCAGTCATTTTACCTTTGGCTTTGGTGCCCCTGTGGTCTCCTGGCGGGATGGCCGGCAGAGCCGCAGAGCCTGCCCTCTCTCCATTTGACCTTTGGTAACCCACGGGCTAGATAGAATAACACGATGGCTGCTCTTTTCCCCAGACAAGCCAGGAGCGTCCAGTTCTCTCAGTGCCTGTGCATCCTGCTCCCCGCACTCTTTTGTCTCCCTGCTTCCCCTCTGCAGCTGGGAAGCCCTGCTCAACTTCCAAAGGCCACTTCCTGAGTGACCTACCCGGGAACCTCCCCCCACAATACTCTCCCTCCTGCCCAGGGACAGACAAGCATGCATGAATGATATTGCTTTTATATATTTATATTTTCTTTCTTCTCAGTGCCTGTTTTCTACTTCTTTTATTTTCTTCATTTACATGCTTTGTATGATATGCTTTCAGATCATTATAGAAGGGTATAGGACATAAAGATATATCTAAGTATATCTCTTGCATTTTCCTTTTTTTCCTCCTTTCCTTTCTCTCTTTCCATTTGTTCCCCTTCAGATGTTTTCTGAGCCACTGTTTCAACCTGTGATTTGCTCTGCTGGCAGATTATTAGCTTCTTGAGGGTCTTGTTTAACCAAATCTAGTAAAGAACCTGGGGCTTCAAAAATGTCTCCTCATTTATTTCGTGGTCATCAACTCTCTAGGGCTCTCCTACAGAAACCATAGGCCCAGGGAAATGGCTGGAATCTCCCAAATTTAATCACAAAGTTTAGAAGATGCCTCCTATGCATTCGTTCTCAGCTATTCTTAGAGAGCAGGCACATTCTCAGGAGGTAATTATGTTTAGTAGCAGTATCAGTTGGCCTGTATCAGTAAGGGGTCCCAGCAGGAAACAGATGCTACATGCTCAAAGGTGAGCAATTTGCGAGACTTCAATAAAGGGACTACTTGTAAAGGTGGAGGCAGGATATAGAGAAATTATAAGGAGAGGGAGTAGCAAGAATCAGCACCCTGACCTCCCCTTCCTCTCTCCCCCTCCAGTCTCCTGCCAGTGTTGTCCTGGGTGCTAAACCAAGCGCAGGTCAGAGGCATGAAATCCACAGGGGTCAGCATCCCGGGGCACAGAGCAGGGTGGAGAAGGGTAGAGAGCGATCTGGGGAAGCACGTGGATGACGACCAAGAGCTGGCCGGGAGGAATGTCTTTGTTCAATGATTCTCTTCCACTGATGGGTACCTTTCATCAGCATCAGACTGGGGTATTATGAGACTGTATATTAAGACAATAAGGCATAAAGGGGGAGAAAGACAAAATAATTCTGAACGTTTGCACAGATAATCATCAGGACTCTTTGGAAGCCTGGAAACTATTTTGATGAGCCTTTTATGTGACCTTGATAGCAGAAACTTCTCTGTTTCTAGAAAGAAATTCTGCTCACGTGTTCCGCTGGGTACTGGGACCGGGCTGTGAGCTGCATGCCCCTCGACTGCGGTGCCCCTGACCCATCTCTGGTGAACTATGCAACCTTCTCCTGCTCAGAGGGAACGAACTTTCTGAAACGCTGCTCCATTTCCTGTGTCCCACCAGCCAAGCTTCAAGGTATTGTCTGGCCAACCGGGAGCTGAATGCACGTTCTCTTCTGATTCTCTCTCTTTGGGGATCTTTTCTTCACCCAGAACTCTTCCCATTTTGCTCTGCTGTACCTCCCTCTTCTGATAATATGAGCAAAGTCCCAAAGGGCAAAACCATTCTTTGTCTCAACAACCTGAAAGGATACCCTGACTCAAGATCTCATTCATGAAAGAAACTTAGACTTTCCTGTTTTTCATTTGACTTCATGTCCTCTGAAGTCAAGCCAACTAACAGTTTTCCGATACTAGTAATAATCAATATAACCTTTATCACATGCATTTTTAAATTTAATATTACAACCATCCTATGAGTTAGGTGCTTTTAGTTCTATTTTAGAGATGAGAGCACGGTTTTATGAGCTGTCCTTGGCTGCACTGCAAGGAAGGGATGACGATGGGGTAGAACTTGCTCCAACAGGTAAAGAGCAAGGTGTGCTCTGATCCCAAACCTGCTCTTTACCTCTTTGACCCAGGTGTGCCTAATAATGATGAAGGATGCTTGTTATAAATGCAACGTCCTCAGCCTCATGCTGACAGATTCTGATTTAGTAGGTCCAAGTTGGGCTGGTGATGCTACTGTGGGGGCTGTCCATGGATTGCTCTTGGAGAAACTTTGAATGGCATGGAGACATATGGTGTGGTGTTCAAGTACAGAACTTTGCACCCAAACTGCCTGAGTTCAAACCCTGCCTCTGCCCTCACTAGCTTGGCTAAGTTACCTACACTCAATTTTCTCATCTGTGAAATAGGGGATAATGATGGTGTCTATTTCACAGGGTTGTTTGAGGTTTGAAGTTTGCACAAGTGAATACATGTAAAATGCTCAGAGCAGTGCCTGGCATATAATAAGCACTATAAAAGTGTCATCTATTATTATTATAATGCTTTCCATGGTGCTGTCACTACTCGATTTTTATTATTTGTAGTTAGGAAGTGAGGTAATGATTTGGTTGGTAGCCCTTCTTTCTTTCAGGTCAAGAAAGAGCTTTCTGACCTTTATGCCGTGTAAGAGATTTCAGTAGATGCTCTGTGGGTGAAAAGACAGAAGATAAACATTTGACCTGAGGTTTTAAAGACGCTGCTCTACAAAGAGTAATGTGACTTTCCAAGAATGACGTTATGTTGACAGGTTTTCGTTCTTTCTGCTAGTATTTTATTTCTGGACTCTCTGTTCTGAGCATCCTGTGCTTCTCTTTCTTGGAGTCAGGACTGAGCCCGTGGCTGACCTGCCTTGAAGATGGGCTCTGGTCTCTCCCTGAAGCCTACTGCAAGCTGGAGTGTGATGTTCCCCCTGTTATCCCGAACGCCAACTTGCTCCAGCCTCGCTGCCTCCAGGGCAACCATGATGTGGGCTCTGTCTGCAGATATGAATGCAAACCGGGCTACTACGTGATGGGCAGTGCGGAGAGTCAAGTCAGGAAGTAAGTTGGATTGTCCCTGGCCTTAGCAGTTCTCTCTACCCTTATATCTTGCTCCTTTCCCCTCATTTGCAAATCCTAGAGCGTTGTTTTGGAAAGAATATTAAGACCTTCTGGGTTGTCCATTGTTGTGTGTGTTTGTTTATATAATCTCTCTTCACCTGCACAGGTGTGTCCCCCAGTCATGACAGGCAGCTTGGCTTCATACGCTTTCTGTAAAGATATTCTTCCCCGTAAGAGATTCCACAGTCTCATGGAGGTGCTTTTTTAAAGAATCTCTGCCCAAATGATTAGTTTCCTTGGAAGGAAGGGCAGGAGCTTCCCAAGTGTTACACATGTCGCCTAGAGCCAACTCTGTGCTGGAGCGCCCTCCTTGGGGCAGTTGGAGGCCCGTGATTGTGGCGTGGGAGAGGCTGCCTGGGGCACTCCCTGACTCAGATGCTTATTAGCTATGTGATTCTGGGACGTTTTCTTTCTCTGCCTCAATCTTTCTCATCTGTAAAATGATGATGATGATGATAATAATAATAGTACAGGCACTAAATAAATTAACATGTATAAAACATGAGTCCATAAATTTTTCTATAAAAGATAGAACTCAGTACATATTAGCCAAGAACATTTTAATTTTAGTCTCTCTGCTTTCTCCTTCCTGGACTTTCTGTATCTTCACCCCTAGACCCAGAAATCAAGAGGGCCTTCCTTCTGGACCCATGGTGGACCCAAAAGAGCAAAAGCCTTACTGCATAATTTTAAGAGGAAGGCTTTTGAAGAAAGTCACACTGGGGTTCAAATCCCTGTCGTCACCCATTTGATTAGCTGAGTAAGCTCAGGCGCGTTCCTTAACTCTTTGGGTCTCATCCCTTTTGTAAACTGAGGATAATGCCCTCAGCAGAGTGCTGAGTTGAGGATTACACGACACATGTTCAGCCCAGTGCCTGGCTTGTGCTAAGTGCTCAATAAATGATTTCAGAAAAAGAAACATTTTCTAAACAAACGAAACCAGCAAAGAGCTTTCAGAAGAAGAGACTCCTTGTACTCAGTAAATGGTGACTATTATTTCCTCACCACGAATTATGTCAGTAAAGGAGAAAATCGAATTCATTTCTTCCCCAGGACTTAGTCCAAAATCTGACCATAGTTGGTATTTTTTTAATGTTTTGTTTTGTTTTTTTGTTTGTTTTGAACTAACAAAATCCCAGCCATGGCATTACCGATGATTACAGGAGACACAAACTTTGATTGCAACCTAGAATTCTCTAAGGGAACAGAAGAAAACCAGGAAGCTCACTCTCTGGCTCACATTGACCCTTCTCGTAGTCAGTATCCAGCCATCTCAATATAGGGCGGGTTGAGTCCGGCTTAGCCCAGAGCGTTCCTCTCCAAAGAAAGCCCCAGATCATATTTGGGATGGGGAGCGGGAAGTCCCTTCCTCACCACTTCAGTCCGAGGCAAAATAGACGGGCTAATTAGAACATGAATAATACTGATGAAAAATTCATAGGAAGCAGCATTCTGGTTCAGTGATTCTAGCAGGTATAGTCAATGGTTTTTGACAACCGGAAACACATTTGCATGTGACATTCTTAGGATCGAGGTCAATTTGCATTAGCATGCATTGACAGGCGGTGAGTGCCCAGGCCATCTTCCAGTGAGAACCGGATCACAACCAGCCTGCAGGCTGCTGTTTTCTTGCTTTTCTTTCTTTTTTTTTTTCCTTTTCTTGTCTCCCTTTTCACACTCCTGCAGCCAACTCAAGTGTCTGCAAAATAGTTTAGTGAGGAATAGAGGGAGAGAGAGAAGTCGCAGGACCAGGAGGAATACGGGATGGAGGGATGTTCCTGCTGCCCTCGGCCCGTGGCTGAGCTTTGCATTGGGAACACTGAAGCTTCCCCCTCTAAACAATGGGCTTTCTGCCTCCCCCACAGCTCCGACTCCAGCTTCCCCACCCCGGCAGGGGCACACAAGGGCCATTTGCTGGCACGGCTTTTCCGGTTGAGAAACTGGAAGCTTGCATCACGACGTCAGCATCAGTCTGGACTTAAACATTTACATTCGCAAGCACCATGCAGAGGAGAGATTAAATTATTTACCGCACTGTGTAAACTGATTTTAATCTTAGTTTACACCTGTTTACATAGCCGGCAGTGGATTGGTAATCAGAAGTCTGCAGGTCGGGAGTAAATCACTGTCACTTGCTGCTTGTTTACCCAACGAACTATGTCAGCCTTGTTCCTCACTTGGGTGAGGGAGCCCGGCGGTGTACGAACGAATGGGGCCCTAAAGTTCTTTCTAGGACATGCAGGCAGGAGAAGAAGTTGGGAAAGGCTGGCAGGGAAATCAGCCTAGACAGACCGGGTGCAGGCTAATTCTGTGCAGTTCTCCGAGTAGTGGAAAAACCCCCCTGATGGTCAGACTTGTTCTCTGCATGACCCTGAACAACATACTCAGTATCCATGTGTCTCAATTTTTGCATCCTTCACGCATGGGGCAGTGATGATTTCTCCCAACAGTATTGTTTTGAGGCCCAAAGTAGGTAATGCACTGAAAGCGTTTTATAAACTATGACGTTCAATGCGGGTGCTTGATATTACTTTTTGTTCATTTCTTTTTCAAAGAAGGAAGCAACTAGCAAACTATTAGCCAAGTACATTCCCTTCCCGCTTCTTCTTCTCAAGGCTGTTTAATGTTGTTTTGAGAGGGAAAAAGATAAGTGCCAGATCTGACTTTTCTCTTCCATCCCCCCCGCCGTGTCAGCTTTGGGGGTGACCGGGCTGGCACAGCCATAGCTGGAGCTCCCTCACGTGCGTGCTCTCTGCCAGCCTCTGGGTTAGGAGTGAAGAAACACGCACGAATAAGACGTAGGCTCTGGCCTCAGGCAGCACCCAGCCTTCATTCTCCCCCTTTCATGTGCGTCATTTCTCCTTGCAGCGGAGCACAGAAGAGGACAGGTAGGCACTTTCTCCTGGCCCCTAGATTCCTTGCCCCTTCTTCCCGGAATTTGAAGGTGGCACTGCTCACCCTGAATCTCATCCCTGAGGACAGGGAGATGCAAGGACTCTGTACTTGAAGTCATAAGTAGAGACAGCATCATCCAAACCGTATGAATTCCCCAGAGGGAAATTGAGCAGGAAAAAAGAAACTGAAGAACAAAAATTCAATAAAACAAAAATGAATGTCCACTAAACAGTACGGTGCTACACTGGTACAGCCAAGCCATGAAATATCCTGCCATCATTAAAGGTGTTTGGAAGAATATTAAAGGCATGGGAAAGCATTCGCAATACAGTAAGTGGACAAAAGCAAGAAAACAATTGTTATAAATGACACCATCTCTATTTTCTGTATCAAAGGTATATTTTTGTCATTCTCTTTCAGGCGCTAAAAATGATTATGGTATGAATAGTCATAATCTCTAGGACTAGGTTTATAGGGAATAAAACGTTTCTTTGTCTGCTTGCTTATGTTTATATTTTCTAGACTTTATAATGAGATAAATGAATAGTTTAAAAACAAAATAATGAAGTGAGTTGTAAAGAGTAGATCATAGTGATTCAGTTATGCACAGACATTAAAAAAAAGAGTAGATCATATCCATTTGGTGGAGGCAGAGAGTGATAGAAAAAACAGTAGGCAGATTTCCAAACTGGCAAACCCAAGGAGAGACCAACGCTCCAAGATGGCAGTAAGAAGGGCACACGAGCCTTTCATCCTGTGCCCAAATCCTTCTCTGTTTTGAGGACAAGCACTGCCTTTGTCCTTGTAGGCCATCTCAGATCTCTTCTTCTCCAATCCTAACACCTCTTCCCTAACTTCCAGTTTATCACTCCCCACCCTAAAGTGCAAAGATCTGCCCAGAGGTGTGCAAGCTAATTGACACCTCCAAGTGTGCTCCCCCGCTGCTCACTGTCCAGAATGAATTATGAGTTACTCCACCTTGGCTCTGGGTCCTGCACCCCTTCTCGGGAGTTTCTCTCAATCCATTTACCTTCCTCTTTCCTACTCTGAATTCTCTCCCTCCCTCTCCCCTGCTTAGTTCTCTTTAATTGTGCTCAGGTCTCTCCTGTGTCGAAACTCCAGTAAGCAGAGCCTTTTCTTGATCCCATGCCCGCCCCTTCCTCCCCAATTACCACACCTTCTGCCTCCCTTTTACAGTGAAACTTGTGGGAAAGGGTTGTTTGTATTCACTGCCTCCATCTTACTGTCTTCTCTCTCCTTCACGCGTCGATGCTCAGGTTTTTATTTCCATCTCTCCACTAACGCAGAGCCTGTCCTGGGCCTCACTGCTGCCAAACACAGGGACTCTTCTCAGACCTTATGTTATGTGAGAATATTTGGCTTATGGTTGTGGTCACCCTGAGAAATAGGATGGGTCCACCCACCCAACCATGGTTTTGATGTTGAAACAAATGATGCCACACATAGACCAAGAAAATGTGACAAGGTTTATTGCTCGCAAAATCAGGCTTTCTGGGGGAAAGAAGGGGAAAATCCCAAGTTGGTTTTCAAATGGTTTGAGCGACCGGGGAAAGGAGAGTATCCTGGAGTTTTATGGTGGTTAGGGAGTAGGGCTCGGGCAAGGGTTTGTGCATGTGAGCAGGACCTGGCATGGTTTGAACTTTCTGCTGAGGCCGAAAGAGGAAGCACCCAGGCTTTCTTATAGGCTTGCTCAGAAGTGGGAGATGGTGAGGCTTGAGAGCTGTCAGAGTCAAACATCAAAGATGGAGTTTATTTTGTAATAAACACTCTTTGTGACAATGTAGTTGGCTGTACTCCCCTTGAGACTTCTTTCCTGACTCTGCTGTATCTCATTCTCTTGATTTTCCTTCTTCTTCACTGCCACTTCTCAATTTCCTTTTCTAGCTTTTCTTCCTCTGTGCAGTTCTTCAATGATGGTGTTTCTCTGAGCTCATTTCTCTCTCTTATTCTGCATACCTGTCTGGGATGAAGTTCATTTACCCCATAGTCTCGACTGCCTTCCACATGCTAATGATTCCTGAAACTATACCCGTGATCTAGTCTCTTCCCTTAAGGACCGTAAGGCCCCTTAGGACAACTGCCTACAGATACAGCCACTTGGATATCTGATCAGCATTTCAAACTCATCATACACAACAGATCCTACTGTAATCTTTTTTAAATCTGCACATCCTTCTCTGTTCCATGTTGTTGGACAGGTCAGGAACCTGCACATAACCTGAGACTCTTCAGTGTCCTTCACTCTCAGTCAAATCAGTCATCTACTTCCATTGAATCGTCATCTCACTGACGCTTAGATATGGCCATTTCTCCCCTTCCTTGCCGCCACCTCTCTTTGACAGACCGCTATCCTTTTTCACTTCTGAACTGATCTTTCTGACTCCAGTCTTTCCCCTTTCAATACTTAGCAGCAAAAATAATCTTCAAAAAACTCAAGTCCAGTTATCGTATTCCCCTACCTAAAACTAAATGGCAAGCCTTTCTGCTATTTTATTTAAGGAAGTAAAAAAAGCTTAAACTTGAAGTATTCTCCAGGTCTTGCGTGAGCTAGCTTGGCCTGGCTTACCTCTCCAGCTTCACTGCCCACTGTCTTCCCTGGGAGATCATGTCCCTCCAGCTGTCACCCACAACACCATCTGTAGCACAGGGGCTCATGCTCTGCATTTCCTTTACTTCTCTGTATGCACCATGGCGAGCACGCTGCTGGGCTTTCAGACATGCTGTTCCTTCTGGCCAGAGCTCTCCCCGACAGTGACCTTTTGCTCAGCTAACTCCTACCTCCCTATTTTTAGGATAGGTGTGATGTTTACCTGGAAAGCCTCCCAGACCTCCCCAGTTTGTAGGACATGTCCCTCCCATAGGTTCCCATTGCACAGAAAACTTCCTTGACAACATCGTTTATCTCACTGAGTAGAAATGGGTTGGTTATCTATCCAGTAGACCCTGGATATTTCTTGCATCATATGCCCAGGGGCTTCTCCATTTATTGGTAGTTACTCAGTAAATACTTTCTGAATGGATGTAAAGGCTACATTTATTAGAAAAATCATGATAGGATTTTGATATTAAATTTGATGTTAAAAATTGTTGAAGGAAAGAGGGTTGTTGTTGTTTTTCCTCATGAAGGGGTGGAAATTTCTATTCCAAGTGCTTTAGAGTGGAAGAAACCTTTAAAAATATTTTGTCTATTTTTCTTCCAGCAATTGTCTCAGCAACATAGAAGGAATGGTCATTCTCCAAAGACAATTTTAATTTTATTTATTCAACTGACATTGAAGCTTGATTAGCAAACTCTGTACAAGTTGATGGTAACAGAAAAAGAATTAGACTTCTCAGCAGGCTCACCAGAACAATGGTTCTCATACCTGGCTGTAAACTCGCATCACCTGGGGAGAGTTCAGCTCTCTTAACGCCCAGCTCACACCCAAATCAATTACACCAGAATCTCTGGAGGTGGGACCCTGGCATTAGTCTTTTGCAAAGCTCCCCAGGTCACTCCAACGTGCAGCCAAAATCAAGAAGCACAATCTAGAAGCACGAACTTTTGTTCGTGTAAGAATATCAGTCATGGGGTTTTGATTTTCCTAAAAATATCCAGAGTCATGTTTTCTTTCTCCAAAATTACTGCAACAGCACTTTTGCATGCCAGGCTTTACATGTCTCTTTGAGGTTTATTTATTTTTTGGAATTAATGGAGAAAATACAAACAACTGTAACTCCAAAGAAATTGTCAAGTCTAGATAGTGTCAGGAGTTCTTTCTTGTTCACATTTTATGATACACACACCCCCTCCTTTTCTTCTCCCATGCAATTTACTTCCACATACACATCACCATTAATCACTCCTTTGTTGTTTCATTAACCTGACTTCCCAGGAAGCTAAAATAAAAGCATTTGACTTGTATTTTATCAAAAAGACCATATTATATTCCCCCTCATCTTTCACTCTCATGGTTACCTTTTTCTCATTAGGTGTTATCTTTCTGTGTGAAGGTTAGGTTAACCTCATTCGGGCCCATAATTAATTCAACTTCTCAATTATTCCAGCCTTCTAACTTTACTCAGACAGCCTCTCCCTCTGTAAGGCATTCATCAAGATGCCATCTGAAAGGCACTGCGGTAGTCAGATCTTCTTAAGAGTGATTGTAAATTAGCCATCTTTCTCAGGGTCGCCCAGGGTATCAGCTTTTCCAAAGAATATAGACCTATTTAAGTTGTATAAACACAAATGTAGCTTCAGATTGCAATAAACAGGCCTCAGACTGTGGCTAGTTATTGTTTAACTAACGTTTGGTTGGTGAAACCCTTCAGTAGGGCTTGTCTGATCTGTTTCAGTGGGAGGGCTGGGGAGGGCCTTAAAACTGGATGTGCGTGGCTTGACCGTCTCTACACACGTAGAAAAGCTGTTTAGTGTGGGAAAGAGTTAAAAGAAAAGGTCTGGACTCTGCTCTTTCGAGCTGATGATGATGATAACAGTGATTCATCACTATGTGCCAAGCACCTCCCATACATTTCCCCATTTATCTTTCATGACATTGATATATTTTATTATGTAAGAAGATAATAGTGGCTAACATTTGCACATCTCAAACTCCCAAATTTATCCCTTCCCACCCCGCTTCCCCCCGTCTGGTAACCATAAGATTGTCTACTGTGTCTGCGAGTCTGTTTCTTTTTTGTAGATGAGTTCATTAGTGTCCTCTTTTTCCTTTTTTTTTTTTTTTTTTTTATTCCACATATGAGTTATATCATATGGTATTTTTCTTTCTTTTGCTGGCTTACTTCAAATGTTAGCCACTATATATAAAAAATAGATTTTAAAAAAACAAATTTCTTCTGTATAGTACAGGGAACTATATTCAATATCTTGTAATAACCTTTAATGAAAAAGAATGTGAAAATGAATATATGTATGTATATGCATGACTGTTGTGCTGTTCAACCAGAAACTGACACATTGTAACTGACCGTAATTCAATTTTAAAAAATCTTACATAAAAAAAGAAGATAAGAGTATAGTATAGTATAATATATATTATGCTATAGTTATATAGTAATATATAACTTGCTATAATAATAGTAATATGTATCAGTATATTATTATCCCCTCTTGCAGATGAGGAAGCTGAGACTAAGAGAATATTGTTCAGTAGCCTTCCCATGATCTCTCAGCCAATATACGGTGTTAAAACCATTGTAACTCCAAAGTCCATGCTTTTGGTTAACAAGACTTTCAATCTTGAGCAAATTACTATATTTCTCTGAGCCTCTTTTTCCACCTCTGCAAAATAAGGGAAAATCTTGAGTGACTTCCAACTCTAAAAAAAAAAAATCTATATTTTATTTTCTGTCTCAACAGAATCAGTGAGGAGAGTTAACGATGTGGTATAACACCACTGAGAGAAGTGATACATAAAATTTACTACCACCAGGGGAAAAAAGCAGCAGTAGTGTATTATAAACACAAATACCACACAGACATGACCAATACTTTAAGGTAATGCTTCTGGTCTCAATGAACAGCCAAGGTTTTATTCTCTTCCTCTCCATGGGCTTTGGTGAGCTGTCTCCATTCACATCCAAGAGGATTAAGTCTAGATCTTCCTTGAAGACAGAATATTGGGTACATTTGAAAAGATTTCTAGAATTGAGTTTAAAGATTAAGCACGTCTCTAAACTTGTAAAGAAGAAAATGTAGTCAAATTTCTAAGAAGGCTTTGTCCTTCGTGCAAGATTTATCTCTTGGCTGCCTGCTTAATTACGCAGGTTCTGGGGTTAGTGAGATCTAAATTTGAATCCCAACCCAGCTTTTTATTGGCTCTTTGACCTTGGGCAAGTTACTGATCTGTATTGAACATGATTATTTTTATTTCCAAATGGATAATAGGGAAAGGAGGGGTACTGACAGATTTTTGTAAGAATTAAATGAAACAACAGATGTAAAGAACTGAGCTCTGTTCTTAGTCATATTCAGTTTCTGGTCAGCATAGCTGCTGTTTATCATCATTAACATTATCACCATTTCCATCATTTCCAGCAGGTTAATGCCCCTCGTAAAATGACTACTGCTTTTGGTGTGTTTAACAGGTAATCTTCTTTAGCAAGGAACATACTCAGCTCCATTTTTATCAGTGTCTATGGTCTCTCAGCCCGTGGTTAGTTTCTATGCCCCAGAAAAACAACATAGAGGCCAGAAAGACTCAAGCTGGCATTCCAAGTGGGAAGTGCAGGTCTTCACTTACCAGGGCAGTAGGGGTGTGCATTTCCCTGCCTATAAAGGAAACACACACATTAAAACAGAAAATTTATTAAATTAAGGAAAATACATGTTCTTCCCTCTGCCAATCAGAACCCCCTGAGTGTTTCATCTCATCCCACTGTCAACTCAGTGACTTATCCAAATACTTCAGTGGCTTCAAGTGGACCATGAAAAGGAAAAAGGGGGATGTGGGGGAAAAGAAATGCAAATAACAGGATAGAGGTGGACGTACTTCAAAAATTAAGGTGGGAAATACGGTCTGGTTGGTCTTGGAGGAGAAGGGAAGGGCATGTCCTGGAGACATTACCTAAATTTTTAGGCTTTTTTGGTCTTTTTGAACCATAGCCTGATTCTCTGAGGTTCGACTGGTTTTATCCTACCATAGGAAGGGAAAGAGAGATTTGGCTAAGGGAATGAAGTGTGCAGTTGAAGCAAATGCTCAAACTTCTTAAGAATCCTGGATTTGTAACTTAGAAAATTCAGTAAAATAATCTACCTACTTTTTAAGCTCTGTGTCATAACATTGTGCATACACATAGATGAATAAACGCTAACCCTACATATGTAGGGACACATGTGCAGTCTATGATTTGCCAATTAAGGGACACACTGTAATCTTTATGTACACCCATGCGTCTGTGAGAAATGGAAATTTGTTTTCTTTCCATTAAGACATTGTCTGGCTTTATAATTAGTGTTTATAGTAAACACATTCAAAGTTTATCCTCGGAATCTTCAATTCTTTGCCATTGTAGGATAACGTGAGCTTTAGGCTAATTTATCACAGCCTCTTTTGGCGTGAAAGCGACTGGACCTCTGCTCCAAGCCTTGGACACTCACAAACACACCTGGGTACCGGCCAGCTTGCCACTGCAGGCTTCACAGGGCTCTGGCGACTGGCACACAGCCTTCACTTTGAACACGGCGCTTGTTAAACTTGTAAATTTCCCTGTGACCTTCAGTCCCAAGCTAGGGAGCACCTTATTGTAAAACTGTCCTTCCTCTTCCAATGTTATACTGACCACCAATTTCTCTATTAATCAGGAAAAATAATTTTAAAAAGTCTAGCATGAGTTAAGTGCTGGGATATTATGTATAAGCCAAGAGGACTTTCTTCAACCCAGAATTTCTCTCCCTGATGCCCTTTCTACACTTCCTTTTTCCTACCCCATCCTCGGTCTCAGGCTCCTGCTAACCCCTTCTTTGGCCAAGTGGGTGAATATTTTGGTTGTGATCTTGCCTTTGCTCTTGAGTGATGGAGTCCAGTCAGGCCAAACTGATTTATGAACTGTGTCCTGAAGGGTGATGGGTGGGACAAGAATCTGAAGAATTAAGTAGGGTGGAAAGACAGAAGAGAATGTTAACATTCCACCCTCATATCACACACACAGAGGGAGACAGCCAGAGCGAGAGAGAGGTGGGGCCGAGTAGACCCTTTGGCCATCAGAGCTAATAATGTCTGCTACTTACTGAGCCTGGTATGTGCCAGGCATCGTCCCACCTGCTTTATACACACTGACTTGTATAATCTCCTAATGCCTCTGTAGGGAAGCCACTATTATCCCCATTTTTCAGATAGGAAACCCTAGAGAAGAAAGGATAGATAATTTATTAAAAGTCAGAGGCTTATGAAGAGCCACAGCTGGAGTCTGAGCTTAGTCTCTTGATTCCAAGTCATCCGCTCTTAACCATTCTGCACACCATCTTCTTGATGGGAATTACCCGGTGCAGCCACGAAAAGCCTGCTGAAGGCACTCTGACCTCCGACTCTTCCTCTTCAGTCAGGGAAAACTGGCAAGGAGAATGGTAATCAGTCTTCTCATTCCAGCCCGCATCAGGGGGATGAGGCAAATGCAGGGTTCACCTGTGCAAATGCCGAAGTCCTTCCGTGGGTCACAGCTTGCCGGAAGTTCTGAGAACTCGTTAGTGGATTCAGGTCTTATCATTGCTGTGGTTTCTGGACAAGGAGCCCTGTAAAGAGCATTGCCCTCTGGAAGAGCAACAGTGACGTGCAGTGAGGGATTCATGGGTTTCCAGGTGAGGGTGTGCACGTGCGTCTATCCTGTGAGCACTTTCCAGCGTGCCTGTCTTTGAGCTGTACTGACCAGGAGCAAGAATATAACGATGCCTGGAAGATTTCTTCAGCCGGAAACTTTACAAAGAAAGGATTCCTTACAAATGAGAGAACCCACCCTCTGAAGTGGAATTCATACAATTTGTGGCCCTTTTCTGCCAGAATTCTGTCCCATCTGATTCCCCCAGGCTCTTCTCCCTCCCCAGCTCTGCCCGAAACGTACATGCCTACTTTTCTCCATTTAGACTTCAGGCCAAGGCTGTAAGCACACGCTGCCTTGCACACTGCTGGTTCTTGTGTGCACTGTTCCTTCCGCCTGGCAGGCCTTTCTCCTTCTCTACATAATGAACCTTCTCAAAGTCTTCATTTCCACATATCCTTCCTTCATGCCCCTCTTTGGGCTCCCACAGGTCAGCCTTCTGGCCTCATTGCAGTATTAGTATTTGCTTCTACAACTGCAGGACCTAATGCAATGCATGGGCCCACACTAGGTGCTTAACGAATGTTTGTTGACCGAATGTATGAGTGGACAAATGCAGGCATACCTTGTTTTATTGTGCTTCACTTTATTATGCTTGGCAGATACTGCATTCTTTGTGAATTGAAGGTTTGTGGCAGCCCAGCATCAAACAACTTTATCGGCACCCTTTTTCCAAGAGCATTTACTCATTTTGTGTCTTTGCATCACATTTGGGTAATTCTCCCACTATTTCAACTCTTCCACCAGCAGAAAGATTATGACTCCCTGAAGGCTTAGATGATGGATAGTATTTTTTAGCAATAAAGAATTTTTAAATTAAGATATATATATTTTTAGGCATAGAGCTATTGGACACTCAATAGACTACAGTATGTTGTAAACGTAACTTTTACATGCACTGGGAAACCAGCAAATTCACGTGACTCGCTTTACTGTGATATTCACTTTATTGCCGGGGTCTGGAACCAAACTCACTAGACCTCTGAGGTATGCCTGAAACTAAATGTTACTTATACAATGTATATAGCTTAACTTCAAAATACTTCACTTCGGGGGAAGGTAGGGCTCAGTGGTAGAGCGCGTGCTTAGCATGCGCTGGTTCAATCCCCTGTAGCTTCATGAAAAAGTATGTCTAAATAAATAAACCTAATTACCTGATAAAAAGATGATGATAGCAAGAGATTTCTATGTCATGTTTCCATGTTTTAGACTCAGTTCACCCTTGCATTTCAGTGTAATCACCAGCTCCTCCAACACACACTGAAGGGAATAAATAGTAGAATTCTGCAGGATCATGTTAATAGCTGTTGTCCATGTTAGCTTTAAGTTGCAGGCATTGCAAAAACCTCAGGATGTTTTCAGGTCTGGAGGTAACCTGAGCAGATTTAGTAGGAAGGTAACCCTGCCAGCTGTGTGAGGAATGTATGAGGGGGGCCAAGAGACGCACAGAATAAAGGTTAAGTGGGGGCTATTGAACTGGAAGTGAGAGAGGCTAAGGGTTGGACAGTGAGCGCAGTGGCAATGAGAGAGGAGGAAGGCGCCCTACACGTGAGGTAGGTGCTGCGACCTGGGGGCAGGGCATTACTGCATCTGCCAATCTGGAAACCTAAGAGGTAGCAGCAGACAGTCCAAAGATAGAAGTGAAAGGTGGGGCTTAGAAATAGGACTGACCACATGCTTTGGGGTTAGCAGGCTGCTCATTCTGACAGACAGGCTCTGTTTTACCTGGAGGACGATCTTTGTAAGTTACAGGCTTTTTTTTTGAGTCAGGGAAGAAAGGTCGGTCAATGCCAATGTGTCTAGTAGGATGGTCCTGATACTCTGTCTCATCCAGCAGAGGGGACTGGGGCTGGACCCTGGGAGTCCCGGTGTGAGAGAGCGCAGGGTCACGGCGACTGGCCACGGACTAGCTATGCCTGGAGTCTTCTGCTCTCCATTTAGGATGTTGGCTTGAGAAACCAGATCTGCAGTTTGTTAAGAGGAAAGCTGGCTTGGCGTTTGGAAGTGCTAGTGGTTCTGTCTGGGGTAGGGTAGAGGACCGTGTCTCTTAAAACGGTCTGGATCAGTACTTTAATCAGAAACTTTCATGTGCAGAGGAACCACTTGAGGATCTTGCTAAAATGCAGATTCTGACGGAGTCAGTCCAGGTGGAGCCGGAGAGTCTGCATTCCTAGCAAGCTCCTGGGTGATTTCAGTGCTGCTGTTCTGGGACCCACACAGTAAGCAGTAAGGGGCTAATATATTCTGAGCCAAGAGGCTTGCTAATTTCAATTCAGAAACTGACAGTATGTCACACAAGGCATTCAACCAGTTAATGCTTCTGTCCCCTAACCTGTACAATGAAAATAGTCATGCAGTTACTCCTTGCCCTTACGTCTCCTTTTTAGGGATATCGTATGTGGTAGGACTTTGAGATACTCGGTACAAAGGCATGAAGTAAAGGGAGGTAATTTAGCTGCAGCCCTATTTCTAGTAACAATAGTGCTTCCATATTATGACGCGGGGATTGGCATCAGACAGATCACGATACAGGCAGACCTCGGAAATATGGGTCATTCATTTCCAGACTGCCGCGATAAAAGTGAACATCTCAATAAAGTAAGTTACAGTGTTACTGGAGTCCATTAAGTAAGCAATAGCATATGTCTAAAAAAACGTATGTAACTTAAATTTAAAACATTTCCTTGCTAAGAAATGCTAACATCATATGACAACACAGGGTTGCCACAAAGCTTTAATTTGTAAAAACTGCAGTACCTGTGAAGTACAGTACAGCAAAGCTCAGTAACATGAGGTCTGCCTGTCCTGATCCCTGCTCTGCCATTAACCAGTTAGGTAATAGTGAGCAAGTTATTTTACTTTTCTAAACCTACTCACTTCCTCTATAAAATAAACATTGATACATGCATTGGCCCATTGTTTATTGACACCTATTCTGTACCAGACATCATGCTGAGCACTGAGGATATAATAATAGACAAGGTCTTGCCCTCAGCAAGGTTACATTCCAGTGTGGTGGACAGGCAACAAACAAAATAATTACAGAGTATGCGTTCAGTGCAGAAATATACAGGTGCTGAGATTAAAA
The DNA here is from genome assembly GCF_048773025.1 of Camelus bactrianus. Lineage (NCBI taxonomy): Eukaryota > Metazoa > Chordata > Mammalia > Artiodactyla > Camelidae > Camelus > Camelus bactrianus. Next base: position 23,205,672 of record NC_133559.1, read on the forward strand.
ACCAACAACAGTAGAGGTGTAAAATAAGGATGCTCTAGGGTGGCAAAAGTATTCTTAGATTGGAAGAGCAGCAAAAAAAAAAAAAAAAAATCACAAGCAGAGAGAATGATACAGCCTCCCTGGATAGGCTTGAGCTGTGCTTGGGATTCTAGGTCCAATGTGGACAAAACATATTAAATAAGGTGAATAAGGCATAGGATAAAGTCAGAGAGAGTGGGGACATGGGGATCACGCAGGACCTCTGGAGTGAGAAGTGGGAAAGTTTGGATTTCATTTTTTGTGCAACAGGAGGCAATTGAAATGTCCTAAGTAGAGAAATGACATGTTCTAATTTATTTATTTGTTTTTATGACCTATCCCTCTGACGGGTGTTTGCGGGGTGGATAGGAAGGGAGCTGGAAGAGAAGTGAAGTCTCCAGTTAGGAAGGGAGAGATGGGAATGTGGGCTGGTGCCCATGGCAGTGGAGGTGCCAGAGGTCAGAGGACAGAGTCCAGGGACCTTTGGGAGGTCAAACTAAAAGCACTCGCTGATGAATTAAATAGGATCACCTGGAAGCCTGGGAAGAAGGTAAGATTGAGACAAAGAGTAGAATCAAGAATGTCTCCTAAGTTTCCAGTTTGGGCAACAGGGTAGATGGTGGTATCATTTACTGAGCTGGGAATGATTGAAGAAGAGCATGGGTGGAGATCAAGAACTCAACAATAGTCCTTCTTACACAGGATGGGCTTGAGGATAAAAGGATGTACATGGATATCCTTCTGCACAATTCCTAGCGCTTGTGTGCTCAATAGCCTTTTGTTTTCCTGTTATTATTATTATTGTTCATGAGAGACTATCACTGGAGACACCAGATGCCCTTGATCAGTAAAGACAAGATAATTCCCTTGGATGCAACAATCATCTTTTTATTTTCTCCAATGGAGAATAAATATTACTTTTGAAAACCCTGCAGGGGTGATAGAAGGATGGGGTAGGCTCATGTGTGCCTCAGGCAGCCTCAATCACGCTTTCAGCCAAGTTTTGATTACAAGATCTTTATTTCTGGCAGCGAGGTAAGAAGCAGAAAGAGCGCAGCTGGATTTTCGGCCCGAGGTGGACACCACAAGTTCTGGAAGTTGGAAGAGGCATCTTCTAACTTGGAAATTGTGGTGATTTGTCTGGAGTCGTTAGAGGGAGAATAAATACAAACCTTCCCCTACCCCCGACTCCTCATGGTAACCGTTTACAGAGCAAGCTGTCTGGCTGTAGCTGTCCTGTTTGGTCTTTGCTAAGCGTCCAGCCGTTTGGCCGCTCTTCTCAGCTGGGGGATCCTGCTCTCTGCTTTCTACACTTAACGGCTTATTTTGACTAGCATAGGAAAGTAGCATCGATATTAAAGTAGTTTGCCAACCTGGCCTACATAGTAAGACTGCTGACAAACTTTAAAATATAGGGTGTGAGGCCTGTTCCAGGAGATTTAGGCAATCTGTGTTTGTTTTTTGTGTTTTTTGTTTTTTAATACAGTTCCTACATGATTCTGATGGGGCTGATCTACCAACGCCACTTGGAAACCATTATTCTAATGGTCGGGTGTTATGTTATGATTTCAACGCTCTGAATTCTGTTCTTGCTTTTGCCAGTGACTTGCTTGCTGTGTGGCATTGGGCAAGTCACCCCATCGTTATTAACGTGCAGTTTCCTGCCTGTAAAATGAGATGTTTTAGCCTCCCTTACTCTACTGGGATGAGGAAAGCATAGGGAGCTGATGGTGAGGGAGTATAGACCATTTCATGTGAAAGGCACTTGCCCTAGGATGTCAAGGAAGTTTTGGAACCTCTGTCCTGGTGAGGGCCTGCCTGTGTGCTTTGTCTCGTACCCAACGCCATCATTCTTTGAAACACAAACCTATTCACTTCGCGACTTAAAAAGTATCGCTTAGCTTTTGATTCACACACTTCTTGTGAAGGAGTTGGGCCATTATGAATAAACTAACTTTCTTCATTAAGGATTTGATGAAGGCCAGAGGTTACTCCCCAGAGTCATCAGACTAGAAGAAACGCAGAGGCAGTTTTGGTACCACTGGAAGTTAAAGTCCTGCCGTTGCTAGAGGCTTCGGTCCTCCTCAGGGACCCTACGTGGAAACCACAATTCCTAGAGCTGGGAGGAGCAGAGGACACCCTGAATTCCTACCACAATCACAGCCCCTTTTTGAACAAAATGGCCAGAACCAGCCCATGGCATTCAAGTGCCAAGCTCCATATCATGGGATCTCAAGATTCATTCTGTAAGCGGGTATAGGAGGGTACAGACAGGCATCGACATGGGGCCCGTGAGACAGCCCTGGCTATTCGGCCATGAAGGACTGACCAGTCAAATGATTTGTGAGAAGTCTGAGGGTGGGACCCAAATTGTGTGATCTGATTGAGTGACAGACCGAAGCCAGCCCCTGGATAAGGGGGAAGAAACTGTGAGGAGACTCCGTGAGGTTGAGGGGCATAAGAACTCCTGTAGAAAGGAAAGGAGATTTCCTAGGAACTCAGGACTGTCTCCCACCCTCTTCCCACTCCTGCCTGTAGTGCCTTCTCTGGGCTCCAGGGGCGCCAGTGAGAGCCGTGCCGCTTCCCCTGCTACCTTCCACCCTTCGACCTCCCTTATCAGCGAGGTGACTGCTGGTTTACAGCACAGGGCCTGTCACGTTGTCCAGGTACCACCCACAGCACCCAACTCACTCTTCCCCAGCCAAGTCTGATCCCTCTACCCTCACCCCTGAGGTTATTAAACTGGCAGCGAAATATATGAAATCGGCATTCTTGAGTGGCTCTCCACTCTAGGCAAGGAAAGGGCGGACTGTTTCCACAGTTGAAGTGTTCCAACCAATTCAGAGAAAAATACCACACGAAGTCAAAATATTGTCATCCTGGCCAAGCAAGGGTTTTCCTTTATAACCATGCTGACATGCAAGGTTTACAGCCTTGCCTCTCCCCTGGTATCTGTGGTATTGCCTGCTCTCTCCAGCTGGGGGTGTCAGTTCAGCAGAGGGAGGGGAAGGACTTCATCTGTGGGAGGTGGAAGAAAGGAGAGAGTCCCTGGGAGGTTATAAACTCTGTGGTGTGAAAAATGAGTAGAATATTCAGTCCGGGAGAGGAACAAAAAGGAACTTCGTTATAGTAAAAAAGAACTGCAAGCCCTTCCTTGAAAATAGATTTAAGAAGATATTTTTAAATGTCATCCTTCTTTAGGGAAAGAAGCCATATACTGAAGAGTGCCTAGGGTGTGATTTCATTTATATAAAGTTTAAACACAGGCAAAAGCGATCTATGCTGAGGAAAGTCAGAATAGTGTGGGCTGGTTCAACTGGGGGTGGGGAGGTTCAGCTGGGAAGAGGACTTCTAAGGGGGTTAGAAATTCTCTGCGTCTTGATCAGAATGATGATTACCCAAATGTATTCCCATATGAAAATTTCTTGCGCTGTGTGTTAAGATTTGTGCGATTTTCTATATGTCATTTTATACTCAGTGCAAAAATTTCAAGTGAATCTTTTCTTTTTTCACCACACTTATAAATGGGGCATCAGGATAAAGGGCTGTTCAATAGGCTAGAGACATTATTGATATTCAAAGTGGATTGTAGAACATGAAAAGCGTGATTGAATCTGACCCAGGTTCAAGGAGCTGACCTAGCTCCAAGTCCTACCTGCAGCTCTTCCTGCGGACGGGCATTTGAGCTAGCTTTCCATCTCTCAGGCTCAGTTTCCCTCCCTGAAATGTGGATTATAATATTTATTTTTAACTGCCGTTTGGGGGATTCAATGAAATGATATACGTAGGTGTCTTGCCAAACACCTGAAATACAGCTCAAAAATAGTATTTATTATTAACAGATTGTAGCTATATGTCCACATAAACTATGACGCTAACAAATTCTAGTCATAAAATCAGATTTCTATCTTAAAATATTACTGAGAATAAAGGCATAACTCTAAATAACTGATACTAAACACCACAAATATCTAAGTGGATATTGTTAAAATATGTTAAGCTATTAAAATATATCTAAATTATTTGAAATCAGCTGCATTCTGTGCTGTAGGATGTTGGCCTAATTACTGAACATCTCTGAGTATGTTTCATCTACAAAATGGGAGTGATGCTCCTATTTTGTTAGGAATATTCTGATGATTTGGTTTGTTAAAATATGGAATGTACTCTGAAGTGTGCCTAACACACTGAATTTTGGTTAAATAATTCAAGTTGGCAAATATTTAATCAATGCCTAATATAAGACAGACTTTTTAGTTCCTAGAAATTCAAAACAAGAATAAGAGGCAGTCTTTCCTTCAGACAGCTTCCAACCTAGTGGGAAAGGCAGACAGATAGACATTTATGAAATAAGGAGACAAATGTTATGCTAGTGTAAGATTAGAATAGTGGGGAAGCGTGCAGGAGACATTGTACAGAAGTACGATAGCCCATTAAAAGTGTGTGGACAGTGGTCATCTTTAAATTTAAAAAGGGCATCGTGATACTGGAAAATAAGAATTTAAGGCCACCATGTGTTTGACTCAACAGCCAAAGGATTATTTCTGTTTTAGAATCACAAGCTTAAGTGTAACCAGGAGTGTTCTGAATCAGAAGCGGGTGCGTTAGAACAGCAGAATGGAAAGCACCTTCGGCTTGGCAGTGGGTCAGAAGGGGGATGGAATGGAGTTCCAAGTGGCAAGACCTAGTTCTACTGACTGCCGCCCACTTCACGTGCAGCCTCTCCGGCTGGAGGCCGGAGCTGTGCATGAGAAGGAAGGGCAGTTCTTCCAGGACAGTGTTGAGTCACCTCTACTTTGAGAATCTGATGAAAGCGATGAACGCTTTCCAGGAAAAAAAATGGACTTGTAAGGAAACGAAGTGACCATAGTAATTTCCAGCAAGACTCTTGCCCTTCTGAAGTTCAGGGGAAGAGCCTCTGTTTTAAAAGAAGACCCATACCCTCCCCTCTCTGGAGAACCAATAAATACTGGCAGCCTCATTAATTGTTACCATATTAACACTGATGATCCTCAAATGACTGCAGGGTAGTCCCCTGCCTCTGTGATAATCTCTTCTGTACTCTGTCCTCCCTGGTATTTCCCCGTGCACATAGGGGTGAGATTGCTCCAGGATGAAAAGCTTAAAGAAAACCCAACTGTAAAAAATCTAGACGCTGCCCTGACACTTACCAAGCTCTCTGGAGAGTAACATATCAAATATTACTATGCAACGGCTAATGCTATCACTGCTATGAAGTGCACATTGCCATTTTTCCTTCCATGATTCAGAAATTAGGCTGGAGAAGTAGGATGTTTGGCTAACAAGAGCCAACTGGCCCTCTTTGCGAATCCTGATCCCACGTTACTGACGGTCCAGTCTTCTCCCGTAATCTCCTTGAGGGATTCTGATGGGCAATTTTGTGTTATGTCTTATCAGCAAGTTCCTGAAGATACAGTGCCTGGAGGGTGGCATCTGGGAGCGAGGAAGCTGCATCCCAGTGGTGTGTGAGCCCCCTTCTCCGGTCTTTGAAGGCATGTATGAATGCACCAATGGCTTTGAGCTCGGCAGCCAGTGTGTGCTCAACTGTAACCAGGAAAGCAAAAGGGTAAGATGACTTGAACTTGAATCTGAATCAGGCTGTGCTCTAATCTTGGTGACAAATCCAAGAATGTTGAGTAGAAATGATCTAAATGGATCCCAACAGGCAGGGCCTTACTGAGCTGGCATTCTAACCATGGGTGTTGACATTAATCTATAAGGGGTTCAGAAGATACCACGTTTTCGGAATATTCTCATCTGACTTCAGAACTTCCTTCTGGATAAGAAGAAAGACCTGATGGTTTGGGTACCCGAGTAAATTGCAAAAATGCTGGGATTCTGATTTGGTGATGTGATTTCCTCCGACCTAACTTGCCTGGAAATGCTGGTATTACACTTTTTAATAGAGCCAGAGTCATGAACACGAATTCCTCAGCAAAGGCAAAGCTGAAAACGGTGTCTGGCTTTTATTCTCCCTTGGATTTTGGCGCGAGAGGTCTCAAACAAAAACCACAGTCTTATCGTGGTTACGTGACTAAAATCAGTTTTATTTTAGACTCTTTGCAAGTACCACCCACATACACGAGACAGGACGTTAAGCAGACATCCTAGGCAAAGATCAAGGACTTTGCCTGCTCTCCTGGCACATGTCTTGAGCTCAGTGTCCAACACTGCAAGGTAAGCAGTGCAGGACAGATGTGAAAAGAACACTCCGTGAAATGAGACCCCTGAGAAACCAAACACATTTGTTTGCACTGATCGTTTAAGGAGTTGGCCAGATAAAGGGAGACTTATCTCTAATTCTACAATCTTACTTTCTTGGGTTTTGTGAGTGAGTGCTGTTCTCTGTATTCTGCATTATAACGTACTTTGTTATTCCCGGAGATGTGAAGCCAAGAGTTGCCCAAACCAGAACACACGTGGAGAAAGGAAATAGAACTGTGGTGAGATCAAAGGCAACGATGATGTGTCCATTCAAGCAGAAAGGCAGAAAGCACCTTCAGAAAAATTACGAATTAGTTTCCCTGACTTAAACTCATGTTGAAAAAAATGTGACAGTTCCCACAAGCAGCATTTGTGGGATCGTATGAACGGACCAATGCAAAACAACACCGTCTGGGAAAAAATTTCCAAAAAAAAATCTCGGAATACATGGGCCACAGTTGATAGCTCACCATATCCTTATATCCAAAGGAGGAAACTTTGTTAATGAATTTCATTAGTGACAAAATTGTTCATGATTTCTTCACATCAAAACAGCAAAAAATTGTCTTGACTTGTTTTTGGGGGGGAAGGGGCACTCTGTAACAACATGGTTTATTACTTCAATAGTATCTTTTAGTCTGGGTTCTTAAAGTTGGAGAGCGCTAAATTTAATCAGACCACTTTTGTCCTCACTCTAAAGTAAGTGAGCAAAACAATAATGGATATGTTCTTGACTTCTGATATTCTAGCTCCCCATCCTCTGCACTAAGGAGGGACTGTGGACTGAGGAGTTCAAGTTGTGTGAGAACCTGCAAGGGGAATGCCCACCACCCACCTCGGAGCTGAATTTCGTGGAGTACAAGTGTGAACAGGGATACGGGATTGGTAGGTTTGGGAAGCGATGCTGAATTCTGCTCCCAAGTAATCCTTTTATTAGGCCTGGCTGGATCTTGAATCAGATCCGTTGCTCTCCCTGAGGAATGGATGGAAATGCAAGCTGACTCTTAGTCGCTTCAGTAAAAATGAAATTTATGACAAATTCATATTATTTTTTTTACTCCTCCACACGTGTGGAATGTTGGTGCCGCTGCTGAACCATTTGCATAGTGTCTGGTCAAGTTACTCTCTTCGCTGCAGGCTGAAAGTGGATTGATTTGTGGCTGGAATAGTAGTTCCAAGAGGAAAGGTGGAAAAGTGTAGCCACATACCGCGCATGTGCCGGGCGCCTCCTCCGTTCTCTCTGCTGTTGTTACTGGAGCAGAGAGTTCCTGAAAGGAACAGTTTGAGATTGCTCTGGCTTGTCTGGCTCAGCAGCCATTCTTTCTGTGCAGGGAATCAGGATCCGGAACCTAGGGGCAACTTCTTAATGAAATAACTGAAATTAAAAATCTCTGTGGCCAGGGCTGGTTTAAAGTGATATTGACTCAACTCTGCTCTGGCTGAATGTAAGCATCCTAGAAAAGAGATACTGCTTGTGGAAGTTCTTGTGAGATTAACCCTAAGTTTTGAATGGCACGAGTAAGCTTAATTTTATAAATTGGGTCATGCCAGTGGGTATAATTCAAGTTAATGAGAAAGCTTGTCAGTTTCTGAGATGTTCTTTTCCATCTTCAAGTTGCTTTTGCACTGAGAAATCTCTGGGTCAGACATGGAGTAGTGGGGTGCTTCGACTATGCCTCTTGTGTGGTGTTTCATGAGAAAATTCTTATCTCCCTACCCTCCAGTTTCTACATTAGTATGTCGTACACTTACATATACAGAGTCTTTAAGAGTCATGTCACTCTTTGAGTTATTATACAAGTTAGCAAAAAACAGGAATAGAGATAGTGAGAGCTGAAAAGAGACTTGGCGATCATCAACTCTTTAGAGGAGAAAACAGAGAACCATGCGACTGTGTCTTCTTTGAATAGCATTTTAGAAGCTACTTGGATGCCACATACAAGGAACTAGAGCAAGATTTTCCTTCAAAAGGCCAATACATGACCAAAATCTCTGCTTCTGATTTCCCCTTGCTTCCTCTTTAATCACGTAGGTTTCTTGGCTGCCAGTGTAATGATCTTCAGTGTAGCAGACGTTATAAATCTGCCTTCATAATTTCTGGGCCATTTTTTTTTCCCCAGCTAGTAAAGTTTTTAGGTAGTAGATGCTGCAATTATAAGCTTCCAGGAAATCCTGTAAGTACATATAATGATACTGAGAGTACTTAAAAGGCATCAACGAATCAGGATAGACTTTGGCTGGCCAGAGTCCTGGAGTGGGGTCTTGGAAGTCTGGGAGACCAGGAGCTAAAACTTGTATTGCTGCATCACACAGAGATTCACGGATTCCAGAGGAGGGGGCGTATTGGACCAAAAAGAAGAAGAGCACTGGGGGCAAGGGAGTTGGCTTGGGGTGGTGACTCTTCAGCAGTTGGTGTAGAAGTGTCCCTGCAGGTACACAGCAGAGCGGCAGGAGCCCTGCCTATAGCCGTGCTAATGTGGTGACCCATAATGTAGGAACCAATTACTCTTGAAAAGTCAAAACTGTTGATTCCAGGAAAAGGCTGAGCTGTGGGAAGTTCAAGTGTCCGTTGTACATTTCTGTCCCTTCAGGTGCAGTGTGTTCCCCGTCGTGTGTAATCCCCCCCAGTGATCCCGTCATTCTTCCTGAGAACGTCACTGCTGACACTCTGGAGCACTGGATGGAACCCGTCAAAGTCCAGGTGAGGAAAGGGTCGTTTTTAGGTGCCGAGGATGTCAACCGACAGCGTAGTCTCAGTAGTAAATTTCAGAGGCGTTCAAGGCATCCTTAGAGCAAACAACCACGTGGGTCATTCCTAGAGAGACGGATTGAAAACCAAGAAGAAGAAAAGAGAAAAGCTTGGGGGGAAAAAGATGATCCACATCGCAAGGAAATGTTGAAAGCTAATACAGAAGGAAGACTCAGAAACAGAGAGAATGATAATCCAGGAAGGAGATTGAAAGAGAAAATTGCTACTAATAGAAAAAACAGGACGGGAAATCTTAGGATAAGCCAAGAAATGAGCAAATATAGAAGAAGGATGGAGAGGGACAAATCAGCTAGAAAAAACGAAAATAAAAAACTGAAAACAGGGAGACAGTGAGTCAGGAAGTAAGAACAGAGTTGCCTTTCCTGCCTGCATTCCCCACTCTCTCTAAACCCTGAAAGCTGTTCCCTGGGCCTTTGGATATTCAGAGTCGGTCCTGAGCAAGATCAGGACATCTGCAACCTCTTCTCTGGGCTTTCTGTTTATTTTCATCCTCCTGTGAAACCCTGAGGACTCTGCCTCCCTGCGGGGCCCCCTGGTCCCTCCTTTCTGTCTCACATCCCTGTCCCCTGTCTCCTCAATGCCCCTTCCAAACCAACCCCCCTGCCTGCCCCCTGAAATCACCCACTCTTAAATCTAATACCAACAGAATAAACCACTCATCACCCTCGCTGCTGTCACCTCTGACCCCTCCGGTCGCTCCCTCCCCTGATTTCTTAAACCTTTTAGCTCCTGGCTCATAGTCACTTTTCCTAATCTAATACTCCTGGCATAACTCTTACTGATTTCAACATCCACATACTACGTCCTTCCCAAACCGGGGTTCTCTGTTCCATGGCTTTTTGTTGTTGTTGTTTTCCTCCAGTGATGCCTTTAGCTTCCTGCCTTTCTCTTCCACGCGCCTTCCTGGGCTCACTCTAGTCTTGCTGCAGTGACCTCTTGGCTGATTCTTGAACATGCCAGGCACACTCCCACCACAGGCCCTATGCCCTTTGCCTAGAATTCTCTTCTCCCAGCTATCTGTGTGTCTTGCTTTGTTTTTTTCTCTCCTTAGGACCAATCATGACCGTGCACATTATGCATTTTACTTGTTTATCTTCTTTGGCTCTTTCCACCACTAGAGTAAAAAGATCAATGAGGGATTGTTGTCTGTTTTGTTCAGTACTCTATCCACAGATCCTAGACCACTGCCTAGTATGTAGTAGGTGCTCAATAAATATTTGTGGAAATGTAAAATAGAAAGAAAAGGCTACAAAAGGTGTGAATGGAGAAGATCTCATGGTAAATTGTGTCTTCTTGGAATGGGGAAGGTGGAGATATCAGAAAGCCTGGAGTATGGTTGCTTTATTAGACTGTCTAAGAAACAAAACCCTTGGAAGGCTGTTCCCACAGAGTCACCAAGAGATGGGCTCTAGAGATGTATCACATTCCATTTGGAAAGCGTTCTCAGATTGATCCTTTTTTGTCACAGGCTAATTGTGCCGTATTATTGGCAGGGATTTGTGTCAAAGTGGGACGATCAGAAAAAAATACTCTTAAGTACGATTCAGGGTTGCGAGGTGGAGACTAGCATGACCTTATTATTTCAGTCGGTCAGTCAGTCAGTCACTCAGCAAACTTACTGGGACTCACTACATGCCCTGGAACTGTGCTTCGTGCTGGGAATATGGAGGTGAAAAAAATGAGAGTCCCTCTGTTTACAAGACTTACTATGATCTCGCCACGAAATGGAACATTTATAATAAGGCACCATGGGAAGTGGTCGGGTTGTGGTCAAAGTGCTGTGGGAACATTTGAGAGGAAGCAACTCATTCTTCTGCTCAGGAGCTTTGGGGAGTTGGGGAAAGATCATGGACCAGGAAGCTTTTCCTCTGGGCCTGAAACTGTGATCAAGAGGAACATTCTAGAGGATAAGGAGTGGTGAGAAGTTCTGTGTGGCTGAAAGCAGGTTCTGTGTGGTGGGGAGTGGGAGGGGAGATGGGAGCTGAAAGGATGAGATGGGGAGGGGCAGGTAGGACCCCACAGGCCAGGTGCGCCCCTCTTAGGACATTGAACCTGGTGAGAACACCGTGGGGGCAGGACGGGCCCCCCATGGGTGTGAGGGCACCGTGAAGACTGCGTGGGAGTGAGAAGGAGGAAGCCAGGAGAACACCTTGTGTGGTTCTCCCATCCCCTGGCCTCTCCAGACTTTGTCCCACTTCCCACAGTCTGTTGTGAAGGTTTAGCTGGAATGACAGTCCCCTGGAGAACGAGCTTCTGCCTCAGGGCGCCTCATGAGGTGCCAGATGGCCTGGACCCTTTCCGTCAGTCCCTTAAACTCCGCTTTCTGTGCTGAAAGACTTCTCTTTCTCTGTGAGCAGTGAAAGGCGGAATGGCTTGGGATATTTCAGTCTGTTTCTTCCACTTGAGAAATGAACTGCTTCAGGGACCCTTCTACACTCACTCCACCATCTACCCCACAAGGCATCCGATGGGCACAGTTGATGGTGTGTGAGGCCAGGGGCAGGCCTCCCAGTGACTGGGGCTCTCCCAGCCCTGCTTTTCCAATAGGACATTCGGAGAAGAGCAGGTCACTTTTCTTCATGAAGACAGCAGGGGTACCAGTCAGAGACCTGCCTGCTTCCAAACTGGAAAACAGTCTATCCTCTATTTTATAAAACTCCCTCTTTCTCAGCTATCCTCTGGGGAAGTCACTATCATTTATTTACCTCTATTCCATAGCATTTCTAGGTTCAGGTTTCCATTCCTAGGTCCCCTTTCAGGGCTGGGCACTTTGTAGGTGTCTTACGAATGTTGGCTGGATAAGCAAACAAACTGCCACAGCATCATTTTCTACTTTGGAAGTAAATGTATATTTTCTCTTCACACTGGGGGCATTTCAGCAGCTTGGTGCTGCTATGTGTAATTACATCCTTATTAATTCCAAGTTGCCCAGCCTGGAGAGAAAATGTGGAATTTATTTTCTTCTTAAGCCAAACACCAAACATTATCATCTGTGTCATTGCATTTAATTATGTCTATGAGCTAGTCAGGAAATCCCTGGTTTTGGAAAATAGGTTATCCAGGCGTAATTTTGAGGATGACAACGTGTCAGAAACATCATAGATTTTGCAACTAAAAAATGTACTTTGGAAAAAGCTGATTTTTTATTCATGAGCTCTGTTATTCACCCGCTGCATAACCTTAGGCTGGTTTACTGTTCGGTGCCTCCATTTCCTTGTCTTTAAAATAGGTATAATGCTTCATTCATCAAGTTCCTGTGAGATGAGGCACACAGGGATAGAACCTAGCATTGTGTTTGATGAGTAATAACCTTTCCTGATCAGTTGTCATTCCTCCTGGAGACGGGTTGCTTCCCCTCACCTCTGCCTGCCTTTCTCATCTGCGGTGACACGCCCTGCCCTTTATGATTTTGGGGTACAACTCAACTACGTAGTGGTGGGTCACAATCTGCAATATTGTTAGGGGCACGATTACTTCAGTGGCACCGTTGAGACTTGGGTCATATTTCTGTGTGAAAATAAAGCAAAGTAATTAAATCAGCTGCTTCCAACAAAGTAGGGGAAGAATTGAGGCAACTCACAAAATGAACCTCATCCCTACCTTAGAAGAGTAATTTGTTCCTTTAAAAAAAAAAAATCCCAAAGTTCAGAAGTTCAAAAGTTGAAAACATAATTAACATTCCCCGAACCCCCAAATCAATATTCTTTATGTTAAAAGAAAACCAAGGGCTAAATCTGACAGTAACACTAGTTCTCATCGAGGGGCTGCACATGCCGTTACCTGTGTTCTCGCTGCTGTTTCATACATAAAAATTGAGAAGGGCTGCTTACAAACGAAGCTTACATGGGATGCTTTGCCTTTAGGGAGGCAAACCTTTGTTATAACAGAAAAACAAGAAAAAGAAGTCAGTGGAAGCAAAAGAGATGACGATGAGGGCTCATTACCCTTGTGTTCCCAGGTCCTCAGAGATGAGACTGTGCACCGACCGTAGACGGCCCCATAACGTCTGCCGTCTGTGGCACCCATGGCTCTTGAGGGGTGGGAGATCAAAGCTCGTCCTCACAAAGGAGAAGGAATGCCTTACAAACCAAAGCAGTTGTATTCAGTGAAAGTCCTTCTCAAGTAAAAACCTTCTAACTTACATTGACGTATCTTGAAGCACGTTCCATACTGTACTCAGTCTTCAACACCGGTGTCCTTAAGAATCACCTGGGCGCTTTGTAAAGGGAATAGACCTGGGTTCCCCGCCTCAGAGTAAGGCTGGCCGTGCCTTGGGGTATGCACTTTTTTAGCAAGCACCCCAGGTAATTCCACCGTAATGCTTTGAGAAACACTGCTACTATAAAATAAAATACTGGCGACATAAATATTTTACGTACAAGCACACCTATTTGGAGCCGGGCTCGTCTGTTTAGTGCATGATGATCTCCTATGTCGTGGAAATCCCTGCTACCTCCCACGCTTCAGATACCTTTGTATCTGGCAAGATAACAGAGCAGCGGATTAAACCTCATCATTTTCTCTAGTCTGCTTCCAATGACTTCATTCTTTGTAATAAAAATGATGTCTTACGTTTGGATAAGGCTTTATTGACTTCAAAGTTGTATATATAACATATATATATATACATTTTATATATTTATAATTTTATTTGAATCTTATCACAGACCAATAAACTAAGAAAGGAAGATTTTATTATCCTTATTTTACCAACAAATTAAATGTTGCTAGATGATCTGTCCAAGGTTGCATAGCTTTCAAGAAATGGAGAAAATGCAACCAGCTTCTGACTCCAAGTTCGATGTGATTTCCCCTGAATCACCCTATTAGCTGTAGTCTCTCTCTCTCTCTCTCTTTTTTTTTAATTTCCTAGTGTGTGTTTGGGTTAGTTTGCCCATCAGATAGAAAAGACTTCCCCCAATCATGAGAATCAACTTGTTCCCACACTTCCCTTCCCTCCCCGTAGAGTCTAACAAAAATAGAGAGGTATTTGCCTGTAATTCTGCTTTTCCTTATTGTGAAAGAGTTTGTTTTTAAAGAACAATCAAGTATACTTTTCAGGTTCCTATGCAGTTTACTTGCCTGTCTCTGGAGGGGGTTCTACTGGTTTTTAATCCTGAAAATGATACCTGACTCCTAGAATGATATACCTTTCATTAAAGGAAGAATTTCTGAGGATTTACGTAGTCTGGGGTTTGGATGAGAAACAACTCAAAGTAGCAACTGGTATAAAAGGCAGAGTTAGGTCCTCCGGAGTTCAAACACTATGCACCTTACCCCTTAGAGCCTCTGTCCACTCACCAGCAAGGGTGACGATGGAGTGTTATTTGTCTTGAGGGGTTGTTATAAAAATTCAAAATAACCCTTTTGAAATGTCTTGCAGTTTGCTAACTCGTAGTTCCTCTGAATTATGAAAAATTGAAATTTCAGTTCACTTAGGACAAATCTTACCTTCGGAAATTCCCTGCGTCTCTGAAAAGACATCACCAGCTGTCTCTAAGAAAGAAAAATATTGTTCTATAAATTCTTTGCTTATTAGTGTGTGTGTGTGTCTAGGTAGAAATGTGTAGGTCGTTTGTTCGCCTTTTCTCTGTCCTTTTTACAAACGGGGCTGGGAAGACAATTAGTAGCCCGGCAGTGCTTCCTATTGGAACAGCTCTGACCAAAGAATCAATTGCTGACAGCTCTGGTTGTGGGACAAAGAGAGCAAGGATGAACACATACGATCATTTCTGAATGTTTCAAGGACAGGCTGGCTGTGGGAAACCAGAGGTAAAGATTTGAGATTCCCAAACGGACTCCGTGGGCCTTTGTTGTTGTAACGGTGTCTTCCTCCTTCACCTGCTACACTCAGGGACTTAGACCTTTCCGTGGTGATGGCATCAGCAGAGAAATAGCCCTGCAGAAAGAGAAGATGCCAAACAAAAGGACTTCTTGGCTGTCAAGCAAATCCCTGCCGGTCCAGGTGATGGAGCAGGGGAATCTGGCAGTTGGGACAGACAGGAGACAGCCAGCTGCACCATCAGTACCGCCGCTCAGACCCAGGAACGAGGCCGCCACCAGACTGCCCTGTTGTGCCTCTCGGGCAGTACCTGGTTGCCTGGTGGTCTAGGGGGCCTGAGCTGGGGGCGTGGGAAGAGCTCCCTGTGGACTTCCACTGCGAGCCCTTCATGCTGTTCTGAGCCCTGCTTTTCCTTGTCTTCATTTTCCCCTCCTTCTTCCTCTTTTCTGTTATTCTAACACCAAACTGTCAGAGTCTTGAGGGTAGGAATGTCTCGCCTTCATCCCCAGACCTCCTCAGTGCATGACTCCTTCCACCCGTTGCTCAGAACGAGGTTGCTGTCGGAAACCAAAGAGCCCGTAGCAAAGCTCGGCTCCCACATCCCCAGAGCCATTGCTCATGGCAAACCTTTGTATTTTTCCCAAAAGGCTATGTAAGGTTGATTTTTTAAATTATTGCCCTTAATTACTGTGTCTGGAGAATGTTTTATCAGATCTTGCGATTTTCCTATTTAAAATAGGAAAATTGATGTTTTGACTTAACGCTATAAAGAAGTGGTCTTTTGGAGAGATTATTTTCTGCACATAATACAGCAATTGTTTGCATGTAATGAGGTTTTCTAAATTGTGTTTGAAAATGTCTCTGAAGTACAAAAGGATCCATCGTAATGTATCATGTGAGTTTGCTTCATAAATTCATTTTTCACAGATTGAACAATACTTTTTCTTTTTTCTAGGTATCATAATGAGGAATTAGGGAGGTCCAAATTAGTGAGATTTTCCTGTGGCTACACACATTAGGTTTGCAAGGATTCTCAACACGGCATGGAATCCCTCTCTCAAATTCCCAGCTTTTCAACAGATTTGCTCAGTCAAAACAAATCTTAAAATTTCTGACTGTTTTCCCAAGTTGGTCCCCCAAGAATTAATAATTCCTTCAATGAAACCAGAATGTTTTAAGAGAAAGAGAAAAGCAGGGAAAGAAATAGAAGATAGTAACTCCCCAGGAGCCAGTTTCCCACTAACGTGTCTCCCCCTCCTGTCTGTCTCCTTGTCTCCTAATCCTTGGCCTCCCCTGACCTCAAGTGTCCTCTTGATGCGAGCAGTTGTGTGTAACAGCTCCAGTGACACTTGCCACACATCATGGGAGAACAAATCCCTCAGACGTGAGTCATGAGAAGATCTTCTTTTTCATCAGTTTTAAGTTTGGCGTTGTTCCCTCTCTGCTTGGATAAGCCTCAGGCATCAATTCCCTCTTCTCTCGAGAAGAGTAGACAAGACAGCCTTGGAGGATGAGCGAAAAGGAACCAAAAACCCGACTGCAGGGGCATGTGCTTTGATCCAAGTAAATATGCAGAATAATGCTGTCTTTGATTTAGGAGCTGCATGCATATATGGTAATAAGAAAATCGTCAAAAACCTGGGCAGGAGCGGAACTTTGTGGTCTGATGTGATTAGTAGCCCATTCTGTCAAGTAACTATGCCTGACGAAAAAAACAATTGAGCAATTTGGTGTTAGACCTTCATGTTGGCTAACCACCAGTCTTGTGACTTTTAACAAGACATTTAACCAGGCAACAGCCTTCATCCAGCTCTATGACCATCCTAATAACTCTTAACCGGTTTTCCTTCCCCTCCTGTCTCCCTCCCTCCCTTCTCTCTCTCTCTGTCTCTCTGTCTGTCTGTCTGTCTCTCCTTCTCTCCCTCTTCCCTGCTCCTCCTTTCCCTTCAGCTCTCCCTTTGCTCTTCCTTCCTGTCTTCTCTTTAATCCCTTGCTTTTTCAAAAAATTTAAAATGACCCAACCCAGAGGAAATCTTTAAACTGGTTTTCTCATAAACATTTCCTTTTGAAAAGTTCCAAACAAATCCTTGGCACTTAATTGTTCACCATTGATTCATCTGAGAAGTGGCTTGCTTATAGTATAACAACAATAGTTATAATCATATACAAATGTGTAGAAATAATAATTTTAACATTCAGAATAGTTGTTAACAATAGGGAGGAAGGAAGGAGAATGATGTTGGAGAGACACATTTAGGGGACAGTAATTGAATCTCTAGTGGCTCAAACTCTGGAAGCAGATACAGCAAAATGTTAAGATTTTATAAAATTGGGCAGAGGGTATGAGATGATCTTTCAGTTATTCTCTGTAGATTTCCAAATATAATATGTAGGGTTATAATTTATCAAAAGTATTCCAAATAGCCAAGACATGGAAACAACCTAAATGTGCATTGACAGATGACTGGATAAAGAAGTTGTGGTATATTTATACAATGGAATACTATTCAGCCATAAAAATGACAACATAACGCCATTTGCAGCAACATGGATGCTCCTGGAGAATGTCATTCTAAGTGAAGTAAGCCAGAAAGAGAAAGGAAAATACCATATGATATCACTCATATGTGGAATCTAAAAAAAAAAAAAAAAGAAGAAGGAGACAAATGAACTTAAATATAAAACAGAAATAGACAAACCGTCTCACAGACATTGAATAAAAACTTGTGGTTGCTAGCAGGGAAAGGGGGTGGGAAGGGACAGACTGGGAGTTCAAGATTTGTAGGTACTGACAGGTATATATAGAATAGATAAACAAGTTTATACTGTATAGCACAGGGGAATATATTCAAGATCTTGTAGTAGCTCACAGTGAAAAAATACAAAAATGAATATATGTATATTCAGGTATGACAGAAGTTGACACAACATTGTAAACTGACTATAACTCAATTTAAAAAAAACGTATTCCAGAAAATAAGGAAGTCATATTGCACTGTTCAAAGATAGACTGAGGCATGCTAAAAATTTTAAGAGTTTATCTGAGCAAAAATCTACTTGAGTCGGGCAACACCAAACCAGAAGGGGTTGGGAGTGCTCCACCAACAGGAGCTGGGGAGAGACTTTATTTCAGAGGAAGATGGAAGGAAAGCGAGGAAACTGCTGATTGGTTATAGCCGAAAGCCCAGTTGGTGGTTCATGGCTGATTGTCCTTTGGTTTCAATTTCAAAACCTTGAAGCGTTGACAGGCTGAGATTCTGGTTTGCTTCCGCAGGCCACCAGGGCATTAGCGCCGCCTCAGTGTCATGGCTTCCTTGTTTAATTAATTTAACACACCTCCCCAGGAGCTAGTCCTTCTCTGCCTCCTTCACACTAGTTTTCTTCCTGTTCCACTTCCCTCTTTCACGACCCCACCGCAAACGTGCCCATAAAATTTAGGGCCTGAAAAACATTTCAAATTTTCCTCCAATTTTGATCAATAAGTAGTTATTCGATTAATTCTACATGCAGATCTTTTCTTATGAGCTGAATGACTTTTATAGGCCAGAAGATAAAGGAGAATCCGAGAGATACACCATCCCATTTAGTGGTTGACAAATGCTTGTTAAACATTGTCCCTAAGTCACTGAGATAAAATGTATGAATGGGAGACAGTCCCTATTCTCAAGGATTTTGCAACCTAGGTAGCAGGTGACACAGGTGCCAGAAACTTTTGCAGTTACAGAGATTAAGAAGCTTGCCAGTCTTAAAACCGAATTATAGAATATTAAAGAAAAATCACTGAGATGGGTGTCATCAATTCTACTATCATGAACTTACTCTATAGATATAATTGCATGTGAATGAAATGACTTATCTATAAGTTTTGGTTGTTAGAGCAGAAGACTGAAAATAACCTAAATATTCGTTAATACGGTGTGGTTAAGTCAGGTTACATCCACGCAGTGGAATAATACGCAGTCAGTAGAATGCAGCGTCACAGATACCGTAAAATGAACAGAAGACTAAGGAACATTATGAAGTGAAATACAGCAAGGCAAACAAACAGCAATAAACTAACACACTAAATAAGATGATAGTATTGTAGAATTTGTATGAGCAAATAAATAATTCTATATATGCATGTATGTGCACAGGCTATCTCTGTAATTTTACAAAAAAGAACTAAAAATAAGATGGGCGAAATTCAGGTAGTTGGGAGCAGGAGTAGGAGGGAGATTGTGTAGCCTTTTATGACTTCTCTATTTTTTTACTATGAACGTGTATCACATAATAAAATAAATTACATAAAAATACAAAGATGTAGAAAATAAATTGGAAATAATAAGCGGAAAGAGCATTGGAGAAGAAGAATTGAAAGTGAAGACAGACTCTTTTCCGTTCTTTTTTTTTTTTTCTTCTGTTTTCCCCTTTGCAGTGTATTTTTAGAATTTCTCCTGCATGTGCAAAGGTGGTGGGTAGGGTAGAAGGTGGGTAGGGTAGAAGGTGTGAAGGGCCTAAGAGGAGCTGGTACTGTCAGTTCAGAGTGTTCTGCTGAGTTCTGGCTGTGGTGGTCTCGTGAGTCGGCCGAGGCTCAGCATCCCTTCACGTGGAGGAACTGCTGTCCTGCCAGCTACCCCCCCCCCCCCCCCCGCAGACCGTGAGCCTTTTCAGGGCAGCGACTGGACTGGTGAATCTTCAGATCTGTGACTGACCGACTACGGCGGGGTACCAGGGGTCTTTAGTGGATCCACTGGTATGAGAAGGAATAAAGTTACCATATATTTGCATTTCTAAGGGCTCAAGTTATGGCATTTTGCCATTACTGTTACTTGATGACAGCAACAAAGTGTGAAACATTTGTATTTTAAATAATGAAAGTCATGCCCACTGCTAAGTAGAGTTTTAGTGGGACCCACTTTAGAACACAAACAAGAATCGTTTCTACGCAGCAGAGCCATTGTTTATATGCAGATGGTTCTGCGTAAGTGGCCCTGAGGACAGGAGAATAGATCACGTTTTCAGTAGGCTAACACCCCATTGTGTTTACCTTATATGTTTGTATCATACTGTACAGTCGGCCCTTCGTATCAGCGGTTTCTACATCCTCAGATTCAACCAGCAGTGGATCAAAAATATTCAAAAAAAAAAACCCAGAAAGTTCCAAAAAGCAAAACTTCAGGCAACAATTTACATATCATTTACATTGTATTTATAACTATTTACATAGCATTTACATTGTATAAGGTACTCTAAGTAATCTATAGATGATTTAACATGTAGGAGAAAGAATGTGTCTGAAGGTTACATACCAATACTACATCATTTTGTGTAAGGGACTTGAGCATCCTTGGATTCTGGCATCCTTGAGGGTCCTGGAACCAATCCCCTGTGGATACTAAGGGATGACTGTATATATTTAATAATTTATTTTTAGTGCAAAGATAAAGTAAGCAAAGTCACCTTCTACATTATTACAGTGCAGAATTTCGAATATCAACATTTTTTTTAGGGTTTATAGTATTTATTTCCCCTTCAGGGAAGCTGTGAAGGAGGATTTTTAGTTTACAGTAGCATAATTCCAGAAAAATACTGCAGATTTCCATTTTCATAACTGACTTTGAGGTATATTTTCATATACCTACATGTTAATATATGCAAATGTCTCCAACCTGATTATTGCAGAGTCTTAGCATTCTAGAATGTATACTTTTCAGTTACTGGGGGTGCAATTTCATATAAAACGCATCTCTCACTGTGCATTATTTTTCTTCGGAGTGCCCTGAACTTCTGTTGTACAGAATTTAAAATGGGAGTGTGAAAGCCCGCAAATGGGTGGGTTGGTAGCAGGTGATAAGGAGAATCTCCCTTTCCTTTTCTCTTTGAAACCTCTTCTGGGAATTTCTCTTTTTCTGAAACGTATCTTTTGAAAATTTTAAAACAGGAAAGTTAAAAGAAAAAAAGAACTCAATGAAAATGAGTTATTCTTATTCAACAAAGAACAGAGGACTGTTTGAATGCACATCTAGAAATGTTGGGATTGAGAGAGTCTCCGGTGTTTTAACCCGAACACGTTTTCACAAGCTCACCGGCCTAGTGTCAGTGCCCCTTTGGGTCCTGGTGGTTTCGCATTAGCCTGTTTGTCCCGCGCACGGACCCTCTGCTGTTTCCCACGAGAGCTGCAGAGAGTGCAGATCGGCCTCCATTCCTTGCTTGGTCCCTGCATCTTGTGATCAGGACTCCTGAGATCCATTTTCAGCTCAAGACTCTTTTTATGAAGCTCTGTTTCTCAGCCTTTGAAACTCCATGATGTTTCCTGATCAATGCAGCCATTTCACAATTTCTTGTAATGTTATTTACAATTTTAAAACCAATGGAAGCCATATTACGCCTAGAGCCAAGCTGACGTCACTGTGGTATTGGGGATGGTTTTTTTTTTCATCATACCTACCCCACTCTAGACATTTTGATGTCTTGAGGAGGGTGAAGAGGATGAAGAGGATGGAAAATTCCTTCCACTGAGAGTTGCTGCCTTGGCTCCACGGGCAGGATTAGCAGCTCCGCGGGAAAGACCAGATGGTGGGCCGGCCCTCTTCCTGGGGCGAGGGCCAGGCTCGCTCCTCCGGGAACGGGGTTGGGCCGGTGGGGTAAGTGCAGGAGTTGCCCTTTCTCTCACTGACCAGGTGTCTTGTTTTTGTTTTCGGTTCCTCCCATCTTCCCCTTCAGAGCATCGTGTGCACTGGGCGGCGTCAGTGGCACCCAGACCCCCTCCTGATCCACTGCATCCAGTCCTGTGAGGTAAGCCACCTCCCCGTCCCCAGACCCAGACCAGATGTGCCTGGTCTGCTCAGCTTACAGAGACGTGAGTCCTTTTGGTTCAATAGCTTGCCCCTTCCCCTCTCCTACATCCTTTGTTTACTCTCTTAACTTCAGCTCTGCAATCCCAAAATTACAGATATTAGAATTTCTGATTTTGCCTTCTTTTTTTTTAAGCAAAGTCTCCAGGGTACCATTTTAAATGACTTAATGAAAAATAAGTTAAAAGCAAGTCAGAATAATTTATGGTTTTGGGATTCTCTAGCTTAGTTAGATCAGACTTTTGTAGATCAATGGCCCACGGGCAGGGGTTGGGCCAGCAGTGTCTAAAAACAATCTTGTTTTGGTTGCTAACGCTTAAAAATTGGGATTTTCACATAACATTCATATGTGTTTGTGTAACATTATACACATACACATAGACACATATGCCAAATAAATATGAAACTCACGGTGCAAAGATTTTTCTCTTGAGAAACAAGAATATGTGGCAACCATGGCAACAATTAGCTGGCTCTGAGTGGCAGCTACAACTCGGAGGACCAGTTCAGCACAGACCAACACCTTTAGCTTCTTGCCTCCTGGGCTTCTCTCATGGACATCAGCTGCCTGCATCACTTGGGCATCTGTTTTCAACCTCTGAGGAGGACCTGTCGTCCATTGTTGATTAGCTCAAACTAGACCCTTACTACCTCAAGGAATCCTGTTTATGTTACCGAAAAGCCAACGCCTGTACCCCGACAGCCGAATTGAGTGTTGGAGGCAGAGTTTTGGGAGGATAGAAAAGAACAGCTTTATTCCTTTGCCAGGCAAAGGGAGTCACTGCAGGCTGATGCCTTCAAGACCGTGAGCCTGCCTTGGGGGAAGGGTCCCGCTGTCTTATAGGAAAATGGGAACAGGAGGGTGATAGCAATCAAGGTGTGAGCAGGGGCTGCATTCCTTTCATCTCGATAAGAACCTGCTGTTGTGATGGGGGAATTCAGGAGGGTCTGCCCATTTTCTTGAGGTTCACTCCACGACCTTCTTTCAAGACCTCTAGGGTCAAAGGCTAAGTTATTCTAAGAAACGACGCGCAGGGAGGGAGCGTGTTAGTCGTAAGATCAGTTTAGCTGGAAGTACAGGCCTGAACAGCTCAGTCGCCCTCTTGGGAGTTTTCTACTCCTTCATTTACTTCTTCATTTACTTCTCCTTTGGCTGATGGAGCCAAGGTAGAAACTCACAAGGTCGATTCCTCTCCCAGTGGGGGACTTAGGGAACGGTGAGGGCCTTAACTAAATTAACAGGAGTTGTTGCAAGAAAGAGTCAAGTTGAGGCAGAGCCTAGCTGAGGGAGGATGGCCCAGGCATCCTGAGCTGGGGGATATTACACACACACACACACACACACACACACACACCATTCAAGCCCTCTCACCCTGGGAATAGCTGGTAACAAATACAAATACTCTCGTCTCAATCACAACAGGCTTTGTCATACAGATCTCTCACTGGAAGTCATTAAGCCACTTAGCAGCAAGGCTTGGCTAATTCGGGCTGTGCCTTGTGCACTGGAGGGAGCTGTTTAACTGCCATTGACTTGCAGCTCCCTCCCCCCGCCCCACACACCCGGCCCACATGCCTGTTAGTCCCTCGACTGATTCTTCTCTATCTCCGTTCCTCTTGATCGAATTCTGGGAAACTGGAATCTCCATGAGGCCAAAGAAGGGGAAAGGGTGGGGTTGGAGACAAAGGGAAAACTGGGTGGGGAAATGACACCAGTAAAATAGAGTTCTGAGAGCGCATCAGGAAAAATGCTAGCATGGAGTGTGCTTTGTTACAGAGTGGGCCAACAAAACAGCTCATCTTCTGCCATCATTAGAAAAACAGATGGCAGTGGGGTGGGGAGGACGGCGGAAAGTGACTCATCTGCTGGGCAGGGGGTAAGAAGAGGGAAGAGGAGGCCAGGGAAGGAGGGAGATAAACAGACAGACGACTTGGGAACTGGGAAGAGATCAAAAGGACCCTGAGAATTCCCTTCTGCCACTTCCATGCATGAGCGCAGGAGGAAGGGTGGAGGACAGGGCTTGGAGCTGGCTTCGGTGTTTCCCAGAAGGTTACAACACAGAGCTTTCCCCTTTTGTCCTCCCTCCACACTGCACCCCAGCACATCCTCTGGATCCCTTCCCAGCCCCTTTGCGATGTGACAAGAAACAAAACTGCATTCCCTCTTGTGACCCCCCCTGCCCAACTGCTATCACACACAGCTGAGGCTTGACCACCACACCGCTGTCGGTGCTCCCACTTCAGGGGTTCTCAAAGCGTGGCCCCTGGACCAGCACAGTTGGCATCACCTGGGAAGCTGTGAAAAACGCACATCCTCAGGCCCCACCCCAGACTAACTGAATCAGAGATGCTGGGTGTGGGGCCCAGCTGTATGTGTTGTAACAAGGCTTCCAGGTGATTCTGAAGGCTGCTAAACTTGGGGAACCACCACTCAGGCCTCCATGGGCACAGACCGGAAGACTCCTAGCCTAGGGGTCCCTCATCGGAAGCTTTCTTGGTCTAGGAATAATTCTAGCCAACGTGATTTACATTCCGATTATTTTACAGTATTTCCCGAGACTGTCTGGGTAGGACGAGTTTACAGGACACGATTTTGCTCCTGGTTTCCCAGCCAAGACTAGGACGTGGGGGGAGTAAATCCACTTAACAGGCTAGAAGGAAGAATCAAAGAAAAAAAGAATCACCACCTGTAGAAAAGGAAGGGAAGTTGGACAGGGAGGCACATGGGGAGAAGGAGAAACAACTCTGAAGGAGTAAGTCATAAGAAAGCCAGAGAGGGAGGGCGAGGACGAGAGAGAAAGGACAAGGGAGGCTGAAACTGGCATGTTCTAGGGGCAACTTGGCAGACACTGGATTCTTCACTGGAAAAAGTCAGCTAAATATATTAGGGCGAACCGAAGAGCGTCAGACAGACGGAAGGAAAACAGACCCGGAGGCAAGATAAACCAAAGAGGGCTAGGTGGGCAAGAGGACGTTTCAAAACGTGCGGCCCAGAAATCTGAGCTCAAATTTGATACTTTGTGCCCCAGTGTGTAAAACGGGTTTTCTTGTTTTGCATTCCAATACCAAATTTAATTCTAAGATGTCCCCTTAAGACAGTCAGCCTCGTGAGAGTGAAGCCCCTCACTCTTTATTTCTCTCAAAGCACCCACGGCAGCGAATCCATCCCCTCCGGGTCCCAGTCCATGCCTCCCATTGTGTCACTTCTGCATCTCTGTTTGTGTCGTATCCTCTTGGCCGCAGAGACTTAGCCTTCAGTTCTGCCCTACTCTCTGCCTCTCACAGAAATTACACCAGAAACTAATACAACATTGTAAATTTTTTAAAAAAAGCTAAATAAATAAATAACAAAAAATAAAATAAAATATAACCTGAGGGGGGAAAGCAAAAAAATAAAAAATAAGTTTAAAATCTCACGTAAATAATGCCATCTTCTCATTGTCACTTATGCTCTCATTGTCTCGAGGACACATGTTGACCACGTATCTGCAATCCAAACGTGTTCGTACGTTAAATTCCATTTTTCTAGTTGTCTCTTGTGTTTAGCCTTCTTGACCTCCAAGCTCCTTGTGCTTTCTGTTTCTAGGTTGCCAATGGGTGGGGAGTGGTAATTTGGTTGGTGGAAAGGTTTTGAAGTTAAACAAATGTAGATTCAAACCTTGGGTTAATTGAGTGGGGTGAGCTTGGTGTCTTAATCTGTACTGGGAAGTGGGGGCCACACAGCCACTTTAAGGAGTTGTGATGATGGATTAACTCGATAATGGACATAACACGTGTAAGCATCGTGCTGAGCCTGGTCCGTAAGAGATGCTGATCGGGCGGTGGCATATGTTGTGAACTATTAGCTACTTTGTGAATTCTTTCTGAATGAATGAAGCAGAAAGCAGGGGCAGAGCTGCTGGTTGACCTCAGCGGGGTTAGATGCAAACTCTGGAGATGAGAAAAGGGAAAACAGGAGAAGAAAGGGAAACAGGAGACCCACTGAGATCCATAATTCACAGATCACTTGGAGACAGCTGCTGAATCCAGCCAGTCACCAGGTCAGCCGTCACCAGATCACCATATGAGGCCTTCTACTCATTCCTCCTGGTACCCCCTTGCTGGGGCCTCGCCATCTCTCATCTGGGCTATTGTCTTGGTCTCATTGTCCTCCCTAATCCCAGACCTGTGCCCATTAAATTTATAGACAAGCACACGAACAGTGTACAAAACAAATACTTATTCTGCCAAATGCTTGTCAATAAAGCCCATCATGGAGAAAGAAAGAGGGCGCGCGAGAGAGAGAGGGTTTTCCTCATTTTGTGGGGTAATAATTGAAGTGAATGTTCCCTCCATCCATGAACGCATGATACAGTCAGATCATAGAAGTGTTATCCTCCCTTTTTTCCTTCCTTCTTCCGTCCTTCCTCTTTCATAAAAAATCATATTTATTAATTCTAACAAAATCTACAGTCCTAGTTTCCACTTAAACTAAGAACATCTCGTTGTCTCGAGAATGCAGGTGGAAATAAAGACCACACTGAAGCCTCCTTTCGGATAGAAATGACTAATTTCCTTCCCGCAGGATGATTAAAACCGAGTGCCCACTGACCTACACTTTGGCTCTGCTTTTTCCCGTGCGCACGCACCTCTCGTGAGTTTGTCACGCTTCCCAGCAGCCTTCATTCTGGATGACAGGTTCTCATATTCTGTCTTCAGCCTTTTGCAGGTTTTTGTTGAGCTGTGCTCTTTCTTTTTCAAAAGAGGGAGCTGTGGAGGAGGACAGAGGCAGGGTGATGTCAGAAGAACTGGGTTCAAGTTCTGAGTCTACCCTTGAGAGCTATGTGTAGTATCTGTCTGGCTTCCTCGCAAAACTCCCTGTGAGAATCAAAGGAACTAACTGATGTTAAAGTGTTGTATGAGTTTCCAAATGACATATTTGTAGTGATAGGGCCTAAGGAATGACATGCATCTCTGTGTAGGGACAAGGTCTTATGAAACAATAAGTATATTAAGAATCAAGAAACAGTTCGCTTACATCCAGTTTATATCTTTCTGAGTATTTATTATATGCTGCAGGTGGACGTGGTTAATTGATGTTCTTGAGAATTCGAACAAAACTTAGAAAACTTTTAAAGATTTTTGGGAGAATTTCAAGTAAGTCTCTCTAGACATGCCGCCGTCTCTTATATAATTCTTTTACATACCCTTGTAAATGACTGTCATCTCACTTACACATTTTTTAAAGACTATATGTAGGTCCATCCTTCCAATAGTCTGTGAGCTTCTGAGTGGTAGGGTGTGTTTTAGTCCTTTGAAAAACACAGGCCTAATTCGTCAGCGACACCTGCTCCTACCTCTGGAGAGGCAGGGAGAGAGAGCTGAAGGGTAGACCTTTGACTTTGAGAGTCTTAAATTGAGAATGATTGACTCAGTCTTCCGAGGAGCAGCACAGTGGAAGTAAAGGTAGGAAAGGAACAGAAAGAGAAGGAAGAGATTACAGCTCTGTCATGCATAGAATCAGAAAGCCTTTCAAGAGATGCAGTGAGGGCAGCAGTGGGAGAGGGAGGCTGAAGGGAGGCTGTCTGGGGTCTGGAGGCCGGCTTGGACCTCAGTTCCATCCCTTAGTACATCCTCGGACAAGTCAGTTAACTTTTCTGAAAACTTAAATTTTCTCAGCTTCAAAATTAAATGGATACAATTTAGTTTTTAAATTTATGGGTCAGATACCTGATTCAGAGACCTATGGAGATGCACCCAGCGGGGTGTAGTTTGGGGCCCTCAGAGAGGTCATTCTTCAATAGAATGTGAGTCATGATGATTTTTCAGGAATAATAACTCCAAACCTCTTTGGTTTCTGGAGATTTCTGCCTTCTCCATGGATTTTTGATCTTGATTTTCCCTATGGGTCCTTCTCTTAAAGGCTCCCTGTTCAGATTTGTGGCCTTGATTTCTTACTCACTGGGATGAGCTGCATTTTGGAAATCTGTTGGCTCTGTCCTTCCTTGGCTTCAGTCCAAGGCCAGTTCTGCTTTTGGTTTTGCTGCTTCCATCCTGGTACTGGCTAGCGAGCGAGGACTCAGACTAAGATAGGGTAGATGTGAGAATCGGAACATGATAAAGGACATGCAAGCACCTATCGTATGAATGTTCAATAAACATTAACTGTGTGTGATCAGTGTTAATTGAGTCTCATTTATCTGTAATGCTTGGTGACTTCTGTTGCTCGAAGGAAAATTAATGCTTTTCCCCACTATTTATTCTCAGAAGACTGTAGCAGGCATTACATGTAGAGGTGCATATACATTGAGAGAGTGAAAAGCCATGCTGATCTGGAGGAAGATCTGGTAAAGGATTGCTTAATAAGACACTTTGGAGTCCCTGTCTAATCATTCTGATGTTCTTGAAGGAATGAGGAGCTTACAGAATTCTGGAAGGAATATGTAGGATATACCATTTTAAAAGAAAGGGAGTTGCACAGTAAAGGCTATACGCCTGCAAGCTTGGTTTTTCTACTAGGAAAAGTTCTAGGAAAACTCTAAGCCCAGTGTTTATAAGGAGCATGCGCTCCGTTATTGATGTCTCCTTTATTAAAGACAGAATGATTGGTCAAAGAGATAAAGGAGAAATCACTTAAATTTAGATGATGTGTCATTCTAGTCCAAATGATAAGCCCCTAATTCAAGAGCGAGCCACAGTTTGAATAAAAGTGGATTTGTTCAGAGGGATGAACACTCTAGACTGAGTGTAGGCCGTCTCAGAAGGTCAGAGAGGCCACGAGGCAAGGGGGCACTGAGGGGGGAGGGGGGAGAGGGGAGGGGTTAGAGTAAAATTAAATACACACTCCATAGATGGAGTGCAGGCCATCCCAGAAAGCAAGAGAGAGAAGCCCTGAGATGCAGTGCTGTTAGTTTTTAAATGCTTGGTAATTTCATATGCTAATAAGTAGAAGGATTATTCTAACTACTTTGGGGAAGGGGCAGGGATCCCCAGGAATTGGGCCACTTTTTGACCTTTTATGGCTAGCCTGGGAACTGTCATGGCACCTGTGGGCGTGTCATTCACCATGCTGGTATATTACCATGAGTGTATAATGGAGCTTAAGGTCTAGTGGATATCAAAAGTCTCATCATCTTGGGCCTCAGGGTCTATTGAGAGTTGACTTTTCCACCATTTTGGTGCTAATTGCTGTGTCATCCCTTTAATGGATGTGCCCTGCCCCCTTCCTACCTGTCTCATAAGGGGTTGACCACATGTTGCCTCATTACTGTAGATTGTGGTGAACTGAGGTGAACCATCCAGTGGAAAACTCAAGACTTGTTCTGACCACACCTTGTCTTCACTCATTTCCTGGGGGCAATGGACTGGGCTGGTAGTTTTTGTTCTTGTTTTTAAATGTGCTTAAGAAGTACATGGGATGCTTATTTTAAATATGTAGATTCTTAGGTTCTGCCCCTCCCTTCCAATTTTTACTTATCAAATCTTATGTGAAACCCAAGAATTTGCTTTTTAAAGAAATACTCCAGGTCCTTCTAATGTAGCTGGTCCTCAACTGCACTTTGAAAGACACTGGGCGTGGATGAATTAATCCACTTGCTGATAATTGTATGCAGTAGCACCCAGGTCACATCTTGGGAGAAAACGATCGACCTACCAATCTTCTTGAATAAATGAAGAAATCACCTGAAATAGAATAACATTAAGAAAGATCAAGGATAGAGGTAAAAATATCTGGCAGATGGCGGTAATACTGAAATTCTTGTAAGTCAGAAAAGACTGAATTGTTTTAAAATTATAATTAAAAAATTTTTAAATGATGTTTAATCGTGAGTAAGCAGCTGCCTGACTCAGTTCTTAAAACGGCAAGCGACATGCCAATAAGTACACGTGGGACCAGCAGGAAATCAGAGTAGTTAACCGACTCGTTTTCTCACTCTTGATCTGGTCCTGTTTTCTCTTTGGGTCCAGCTTCCACGGCCTTTAGAAAACACAGAATATGTTGCTGGGAACAAGAATAATATCAAAAACTTAATAGTAATATTTCTGGGGGGAAAAAAATCAAAAGAATTGGGATTTTTAAGCCTAAGAAGAGAAGGCTAACGATTAATGTAGCCAATATGTTCATGGAGTAAACATTTTATACAGAGAAGAGTTAATAGTCACCACCCCCAGCAACAACAAATCAGAAAATAATGGGCTTAAAAAACTGAATGAACTCTTTAAAGTAAATCTGTATGAGAATATCCTAAAAGTGTTAGACTTTATACAAGGTCATGAAGGGAAGTGTTGAAAGGCAGACTAGTCTTTGGAGCATTTTAAAGGGCTATGTTTTGTCTTCTCTCTGAAGTGGTTGAGCATTTTCTGATGTCTCAGACACAGATGGGTCAGTTTGCTCTTTCCCTGTAAATCTAGCACTCTGTGGATTTAGGTGTAAATGTATTTGTGTTTTCTTAAAGCGACCAGTAGACCCATTTTTAAGTGTCATGCCTACGTGAGTACTACCTTGACAGGAATTTGAGTAGGAAGGAGTTGGGAGTGGAAGGATGGGGGTGAGGATGCTTTGGGGGCAAATTTAGCTTCAGCAGAGCGAATGCATTTACTTTAATGTAGGTGGGCAGTTGCATTGTTTTTACACATTTAGTGGTTGGTAATAACAGTGCTTCCATCATTAATTCATTCCATCTGCTCCCCTCATTCCTTGGATTCTTTCTTCTGTGTTGTCTTGGACCTCCCTTTGCCTCCGTTTTATTATTTATATTCCAGATGGCAACCCTGTTTGTTCTGTCTGGGACATGCATGGGCACTGCCCGGGTTCACAACTCTACGTCTAGGATGCAGTGGCTGGTATGTAACTCTTGAGGTGGAAATGATAGCATGGAAATCGAGTTTTTATTGCACCTTTTTTTTTTTTGTGGTCTTTCCCAGACTTTGAGCCCAGAAGATATAGAGAGGAGCTAGAGCCTGACTTGCAGGTCCTGTTTTAGGAGCTGCGCTTCGCACCGGGGCGCAGAATGCCAGCCTGCAGGTCTGAATGTGATGATCAGAGGTGGGGGTGGGAGAGGGTCCCAGGTCAGCCTGCATGTGACGATACAAGGAACAGTGATTATTACCTGCCTCTGCGTGATGCATCCTTTTGGAGGAAGGCTCTTTTGTCGATTAGGGTTTTGTCCACTGGTTTTTCAGGGCAAGATGTCATGTATAAAAACATATAATTTCACTCAGCCTCATAGTGAAACCTTTTTAGTCATCTTTCCTCAAACTTTTCTGCATCTCTATCTGCAAGAATTTTCTCCATTACTATGCTTTGGTAATGCTTTTTTCATCACTACATAATCACAAGTGACTTTTAATAAATGCCCAAGATTTGAACTTGGAAGTGTGACCAGATGGAATAGTTACTGATCTTTCCGGAAAGCTCTCACCTAAGTATGTCTTTATTAAATTCCTTATTAAAAAGAGAAAAATGTATCTTATTTAGGATACCTGTATTCGGAAAACCAAACGTCTCACCCCGGCTTTATCACTTTGGGCACTGTGTGATTCCAAAGTTGCTGCACTTTCCTGTTTCCTTTTCGTTTATATTTTGTCATTTGAATAACAGCCAGCAGTTAAATTTCTCTTGGCCATACTTTAGCTGTTTACAAATCAGATATAATAATCATTCCTTCCCTTGCTTCTCAGAGGACAGATCATATGGACTTACTTCTCCTTTACATTCTTGCCAAGTTCTTTAGTATCTATGGGTGAAAAGGAGTTAATTAGGGAGGAAATGATAATGGCCTAGCAGCCAATAATGACAGCTACACCGCTTCTGGTGGGGGTCGTGGAGGTCCTCGCAAATCTAAATCTAAATATGTGTTAGACATGCTAAAAATCCAGAGAAGAAATGAAAATTAGCTTAAGTTAGAGCTGTCTTCCAGGCCTCACCGGCTGCCAAATTCCAGTCCCCTCGAGATTTGTTTGTGAATTTCAGCGCCAGTTTTGTGCAATCTCTGCACCAGGCTGGAAATCTGGGCATGTCTTTAGGCTTGTCCAGAGTCCCATTCGGTTCAGGGCTCCACTTTAGCTCCTCCAGCTGGAATCTCTGAAAATCAGACTCCAAATGTTAATTAGGACTAGGTTTTTCATTTTGAAAGCTAAAACCATTGTTATTTCTTTTCCCCTTGCGTTTTTAGAAAAGTGAAACATTCAAAGCACAACCATGCAAATTGTAAAACCTCATCTAGATTAACAACATTCATGAGAATTTCTGCTTGTCTGAGACTCCGGAGGAGCCAAGCTGGGACATCCCGGTGGGCTTTCTAACGGGCTGCATTTTGCTGCTTCGTCTTCCCCGGCCTCCTGGGTGGGTCACTCTCTCCTCGGTTAATGCCCTTTATGATATGGGTTTTCCCTTTTTCCTCCTCCCACCACACCCTTTATTGATTTACCCAGTGCTTTTCCTTATTTTTCTGTTCTTTTGAGTCTTCATTTCTAGCCCAGGCTTGCAGACAATTGAAATATTACTCGCCTGTAAAAATCACATTACTAGATTGAGTACGTAGCAGCAAGGATACACA
Organism: Camelus bactrianus; assembly: GCF_048773025.1. Lineage (NCBI taxonomy): Eukaryota > Metazoa > Chordata > Mammalia > Artiodactyla > Camelidae > Camelus > Camelus bactrianus. Next base: position 23,237,841 of record NC_133559.1, read on the forward strand.
TTTCAACCCCCGAATCATGGGTGTAACCCCAGCTCGGCCCTTATTAGCCATGTTTTAGTGTAATATTCTTTAAACTTAATTTTAATTCTATAAAAGTAGTACATGGCCCTAGTTTAAAAAGCCAGTTAGCATCTCTGGGTTTGTCCAGAAGACGGGCAGTGCCTGCCCCTCCCTGTCTAACCTCAGCCTCTCTTGGCAGAGACAACTCCTTCATGTCTCTTTTTGCTTCTTCTTCTTTTCACTACTTTTATTTCATCTGGAAGTTACATCCATAAATATCTCTGTCTACATGTGTCTGTATACACGTATCTGCTTAATAGTGCTTCTACTGCCAATCTTGATTTTTTTCAGTGAGGGCATTATTTACTGGCTTCCTAATACAGACGATGGAGCCTGAGCTCTCTGACGCTATCGCTCACACACACACGCGCGCATCTGTACTTCTGCCTGCAGAGGTACCTGGAGCTCTGTCACTGCTCATCCGTGCATCTTCCATTTTCCTAAATGTCGAGCTCTCTGTTGGCTGTCACAGCGTCACCTGTTCTCTTTGCTCTTGCGATTTCATACCTTCTTTATTCCCATTTCCGTGGGGCTTCTAGAGGGAGCAGATACGAAAACAAATCCAGTTCACGTGTTTGACCAGCACCAGCCTGGGACGCAGTAAGCATGCGTTGCTTATATCCTTACTACTAACTACCGCCTCCGGCAGAGTTCTTGCCTATACAGAAGAAAGCAGAGGCAGCTGACACTCCTCCCTGTTTCGTTGCTTTTCCCCTCTGTCGTCTCTCCTAACTTCTTGTTTTAACCGAGAGCCAAGCAGAAATCTCTTCAAGGCGTTTAGTTCCTGAAAGTGTGAGTTTTAGACAAAGAAGCACTTATTCACAGAATATACATTTACTGTCTACGTATAGTTTAAGACATGAAGGGACACAAGACAAAGCTCCTGTGTCCTGGGAATCCACTCCGACTTGGGGAGGGCGTGTTCAGTGTGCTGTGGAAGCAGAGAAAAGAAAGTGACCGTGTTTGCTTACAGAGCAGCAGGAGCTGGGTGAGGGATGAACAGTTTGGGGACGATTTCAGGGCAAAGTGGCACTCAGGTGGGGCCTTAAAGGATGTCACGGTTCCACTGGTGGAAAGCCCTGTGGGGAGAGAGGATGATATGAGCACAAGGGACAGGGGATCTGGGGAGAACCACTAGAGGGTGTGGCACGTGGAGACCGCAGGTGAGGCTAGAGAGGCTCGGGCCAGATGAGGAAGCGGCTTGAACTCCGCCATGCTTGGGCTATGAGCTTTATTCTGAAGGCACTGGGAAGCATCACGGGGAAACTGCAGGACCAGATGTGATACCTTGTGGAAGATAAAGCCTTTGGAGAAGAGACAGGTGGGAAGCAGAATGGTTAGGAGACAGCGTCTGCATCTCAAGAGACAGATGGTGAGAGCGCAGACTTGGCCCCGCCAGGTAGGGATGGAAGGAAGTAACCATGGAGGGTTTTTCTTTTAAGATATAAAGTCAATTATAGAATCCTGTCCAGTGGGGAAGATAAAGATCTGAATCGAACGTCCCGATGCTTCGATGGATAGTGGATGCCTTTCACCTCTGTGAGGAAAAAGAAGCAGGCTTGTAGGAGAAGATCGTGGGCTTGGCTTTAAACTGAGTGAGTGGAGTGGAGCTGGAAATAAAAAGTCTAGAGTTCAGGGACACAGTCTCATTTGGTGACTTATGTTGAGAAATGAGGAAAACATGATAATTAGAGGTAGGTGAGTGGATGAGATCACACAAGGAACGTGAATGGAGAGAGGTGAAAAAAAACAGACCTGGGAGGAGGGAGGTAATGTAAGGGAAGAACAGAGGAAGTGAGGCTAGTCAAGGAGACAGAGAGAGAGATTCAAAAAGTACAACTGCAGGAGAGGCTGATGTTAGGAAAACCACGGGAGAGGAGACGCTGAAGTGGAAAGAGATGGTAAATAGTGTTAAATGCTACAGAGCAGGCAGACAAGTTGCGTATTGTCAAGAGACAATGAGGCTTATGATTTAAGCACTTACTGTAATCCCTGACTCCGTGGCAGCAGTGTGGACGGGAGAAGGTGGTAGATTGAGAGACAGATAAGAAAGTAGAGGCAGCAAATAAAAAATGTTGTTTCCAAAAGTTGGCCAGTCCAAGGAGTGAGATGAACAGTAGTTTAAGAGGAAAACGGTGTTCATGGAAAGACTTTTGCTATGATGAAGGGTTGAAGATATTTCTATCTGTGGGTAATAATCTTATTGAGAGTCTGGACCCCCAGGGTAAAGAGGGGATAGAATGGATGACAAATACTCCTGGCCCTGAGTCAGGTGGGAAGGAAGTAGCAATGACTAATGACAAAGTTTGTTGAGTAGCAAATAGAATTTGAGAATCTAAGGATTTCATATACAACAGCTTCTCATTTCTCTGTGCAGACTTTCCCCTCTCAATTGATGGCAACTTCATCCTTCCAGTTGCTCAGAACAAAAATCCTTGGTGTCATCTTGATTCCTCTCTTTCTCTCACCCTCCCGATCCCATTCATCAGGTAATCCCACGAGCTCTACCTTTAAAATACATCCACAGTCCAGTCCCTTTCGACCATCTCAGCTGCTGCCACCCTGGCTTGAGCTGTTATCATCTGCCACCCGACTGACTCCTGCATGAGCCTCCCTCCTGCTCTCGCTCCTATCCCTGCCTCACCGCTGTTTATTCTCAACAGAGCAGCCGAAGGAGCCTGTTAAACCATAAGTTAAATCCAAGCACTCCTCTGCTAAAGCCTTCCAAGGATTTCTCAGTTGACTCAGAGTAAAAGCCACAGTCCTTCCTCTGGCTTCCACTGCCCTCCAAATGCTCCTTCTCTGACCATTCGATTGAAAATTGTAGCTAGCCTTCCTCGCTCACCCCCTGCCCATCCCCAGACCTAGACGCTCCCTTACCTGCCCTCCTCTTTGTATAGGAAGGTTCCTTTCAAATTCACTAAACAATGACTTCTTTGTTATACTTAATGTCTGTTTTCCCCACTGGGATGCAAGTGCTACAGGGCAGGGCTTTTGATTTATTTTATTCACTGGTAAATCTCAAGTCCTTCGGATGGTGGTTTAGATCAGGCTGTCTTGAGTGAGTCACTGAGGCAGGCATTCGAGGGTAGCCACAGAGTAGGGAGAGGGTGGGCAGCGAGGTCATGATCTTCAGAAGCAGCTTGATTACTAGGAGGAAAAGGAAAACTTTGCTAATCTGTCAAGGGTGAAAAAGTTGCCAGGAGACCCTGAGCTTTCTGACTCCTTTCGGAGTCTTTTGTACCCGATGCCATTTTGTTACATCTACAGTTAGCACAGCCCTGTCCGGGGCTCCGGGGCTGTGGGCATGAGCGGTGGACTTTAGGTTCCCGCCAGCACTTTGAAGGCTGTTTGTGCCCTGAGGAGAGAGAGCCTGGGTCCACGTGTTGCCTTTCTTCTCCTTCGTTGTGTGACCTCAATCAAAGTCATTTAACTCCTACGGGAACTTGCTGTCTCCCACCATTGACTTCTAATGCCCTTTTGGCTCTCAGATGAGATGGTGTTTATGAAAGCATTTGTTGACACTAACATACTACATGTGCGTATGGCATTATCATCATTATTCTCATCCCTGCATGAGGCCAGGCCAGGCTGAGTGTGGCATCAGTGCAGGTGACACACCTTACCCGCTGCCACTGCAGGTCCCTCCTAAGGGAACTAAACATCTGTGGAAAGGCGTGCACAGAAAGCTGCAGCAAGATTGATAAGGATTAATTAACAGAGCCTCCACGTGCCTCCTTTCAGCTCAGTCTGATTCTTTTCAGGCCCACAGCTTTGAGCTGGTTTTTGTGTCTCTTTGACTGTCTCCCCGGATGTAGGCACTCAAACCGGGCATCGGCACCTTGATGAAGGAGCTAACAACAGCTCAGACCCGAGTCTTGCCAGCGGCGTCCCAGCTTCAGCCCAACAGCTTGGGGTGAGCTTCCTTCAGACACTCCCCTTAAGAGGATGCCTGTCATCCAGAGAGGCTGCGAACCCTCCACCTTATTTTTCCTCTATTTCATTAAACAGTAACAAGAGTAAGAGAGAAAACGAGCCTTTAAATGCTTAACCGAACCAAAAAAAAAATAATAATAAATTAAAAAATAAAAGCAAAACAGAAAAACCCCAGACCACGCACCTAGTTTGAACACAGACTCGCTGCCTTCCCTTGTTTCAAGCCCCCCGATGTTCCGTAGGCCTCTCTCCCCCTCCCCAGCAGATTGCCCACCGCCTCTTCAGCCGTATACATTGTTTTCCTTGCTATTTAAGATCAGTAATGAGGACTTGGCAGGAAAAAGACTCAGATGGGTCAGGAGGCCCTTGTGGCTTTCCTCCGGCTTGTTTTCCGCAGCCCATCTAGCCTGCAACATACTTCGCAAGGATAAGTTGGCTGCAGATCTAACTCACGGTGAGAGGCCGCCACGGAGGGCAGCATTTCAGACGAGTGAGGCTGGAGCCACGAGCAGGCTTCCTGAAGCACGGAGCCTGGGTGTTGCCTTACACACACACACACACGCACATGCACACACACGTGCACACACAGCCGCGCACACCGGGGGGCCTTATCGAGAGCAGATGTCGCTGCCCACCGTGCCAGCCACGTGGCGTGCGTGGCATTTTCTTCTGTTAAGCTCCTGGCAACTGTGTTTTTTCCTTTCTTCTCCCCTCCCTCTGCCTCCCACCCCCTTTTCCCACCCCCTACACCCACTGCGTGTACAAATTGTCTCCTGATTCATACTGGGCCAGCCTCATATTTTTGTTGTTGTTATTGTTATTGCAAACATGAGATGCTTCCAGAGCTGGAAAAAAAAAATAAAAAGGAAAGAAGAGAGAAAAAGAAAGAAACCACAACTCCCAAAGAAAACATGTTCCAACCCAGGAATGTATAACACTTCATGCATGGGAAGCACCTTCCCACCTCTCCAAGCTTAGCTGGAGAGTCTAGGGCTCTGAATTCCAACACATGAAAAAAACCAAATTCATCCAGCTTTTTTTGTGTGAGCCTCATACCGTTTCTCAATCTAAAAGCTTGCTGCTCCCCCCAATGGCTAGGATTTGCACAAGTGACATAGCCTCCTCTCCCAACTTACACCATTGCTACGAAACTGTGATCACTCCTTCAAGCTCCTTTATTCATTTTGTCACTTGAAGTAACGTTTTCTGCGTGTCTACTGTGTGTCAAGATTACAAACATAAATAAGGAATTTCCAACACAGTGTATGCAAGAGGTCAAAGATAAAATTGCCACCCAGTAAGTCGTAATACAAAGATACAAACAAAGTCATATGGGAGCACAGAGGATAAAGCAAATAATGTGTCCCAGTCATGTGGAGAAGATCTTCTAGAGGGGCAGCCACTTGAGGTGAATTTTAAAGGACAGACAGGGACGTATGGAAAGGCAAAAATGTGAAAGGAAATGGCGTGATGCAGTCATCAAGTTTTTTGGTAATAATACTGCATAACAAATGATCCCCAAATATCAATGTAGTGTAATAACAAAATTTATTTCTCGCTCAGGCACCTGCCAGTTGATTTAAGTGGTTCTGCCTTAGGTTTGGAGTTGGATTAAGGTGTACTCCACCTGACTCTGACTCAAGGACCCAGACTTCAGGATTTCAGGGTCCGATATGTTCTTCTCATGGTAGATAGCATGGGGACAAAAAAGCCAGCAAAGACATGCCAGGTCATTCAAAACTTCTGGTCAAATGTAGCGTATGTTACACTTATGTTCCATTGGTCAAAGCAAATCACATGGCTACCTTTAAAATTAGTTGGAAGGGGAATTATACTCTGCTGATAGTTAACTCGTGGCAAAGGAAGAGAGACTAAAAGGAACTGTGGACATATAATAACATCTGCCAGTGGGTCTTTTTGGTCACAGACGTTTGTTATATTCAAATTCACCCCACCTTACCCCAAGATACTCTGAACATCTTATCCAGTCATAGCATCAGGCTTATAATCTACAATGTCATGATTTACGTCTGTTTACAATATAGCTTCTCTTAATCTGGAGCCTGATGTATTAAAATCACTTGTTCTCTGCCTTCCACATACTTCATGGACAAGGTAGAGTAGAAACCAGATGACTACAATAAACATCCCCTTTCAAGGAGAATAATGAAAGGCACGTGACAGCCACTGGTCCACAACAATTCTGAAATCCCTTTGAGAAAAGTGGCAAAAAATGTTACTCTGAGAATAAGGAGTGCTTCTTGTTTAATAGCTTTTGATTATTCCCTGGAAATAGGTCCCAAGTCCATTTTTCTTCATGGCTCTTGGCTCTGCTCTCTTAGAAGTCCTTCTTTTTCTATTATCCTATTGGGTCACAAGAAGAGAGCACTGGAGAAATCTCCCTCTTGAAAGCTCAGTAGCTTTCTCAGCCTGCTTTCTCCTGTTAGAATACAGGGGATCCAAAAATCTTATGTTCTCTAACAGTAAGTCTCATTGAACACAAGCTGGTGGTCCTCTTGGAAATTGAACTGTTACAAACGTTTTTGGTTTTGCATATATCTAATTTCAGTCAAACCATATTCCAAGAGCTATTGTCACATGTCTTTACAAGATGTGCCGCTCTCTATAGATTTAATTATAGGTATTCTGAGCTTATGAGCCCTCTCTGGGATAAAGTCCTTAGTCTCTTCTGTGAGTCACTTTTTTCAGCTGCAAGGATTTCCTAGGTGCCACGTTAATCCAAGTAAAAGTCTTATCAAGTGGTGTAGTGGTCCACGCCTTGATTTGGTCTTTGCCTGAGGTTAGGTCTCAACTTCTGTCTTAGAGGGCCTTTCTAGCACGAAGCATTATGCAGGGTTGTATCTTTTGCTTGTTGGAGATGAGAAACAGCTTTGTTTTTTTACTGAAAGTCCTGGACATTTTAGTACACTATGTCACCTATCAATTCTGCTGGCAGCTTTCCTGAGCTCATCTCTTCGTGCAGTACCTTATCAGATGAAGATAGTTACCACTAACTCATCCTAGGAATAGTTTTCTTTAAATCCTCCTTACCCAAAGCCAGTAGGCTAGTATGTAAATTTTCTGACCAAAAGTGGTAACAGTTAACATTATGACTTTCCTCACAACTACAGGAAACATTTAATGATTATTTTTCCCACTACATGATGAGGTCATTCATTTTTCTAGCTTCCTGTAGCAGTTCCTTTGCTTCCTGATGCACCATTCTGCAACCAATGCCACACATTTTAGATTTCTGTTATGGCAGCACCCCACTTCTAATACCAAATATTGATCTCTGTATTATTTAAATGTTGCCACAATCATGCCATATAACAAACAACCCCAAAATACCAGTGGCATAGCACAGAAAATCTTATTAGTCTGCTCAGTGAAGCTGGTCTTGGGGGATATAAGGAAGCATGGAATGATTTGAGATGAAAGAGGTAACTTAGAGGTAGATCACTCAGGCTTTTGCGTGTGAAGCTAGGGAGTTTGGACCTTATCCTGCAGCCAGTGTTGATCCACTGAAGGTTTATAAATAGAATATAAAATGAATTAATCAAGATAGGCTAATATCCTGTGTGGTCACAAATTAACCCTGAAATCTCAGTGATTTAACATGTCAAGGGTTTATTTCTCATTCCAATGAAGTCCGGTGTAACTCTCTAGAGCACCCATTCATCTCTTCCATCTTGCTCCCCTGTCCTCTCAAAATGTAGTCCCCATGGTTTCCTCCAAAAAGGCAGAAAAGAAATATAGATAGAGGCCCATAACTTTTTTTATTGAAGTTAGTCAGTTACAATATGTCAGTTTCTGATGTACAACCTAATGTTCCTGCCATGCTAATAACTCTTGAGTCCCTTGTATAAGAAGTAATACATCACTTCTGTTTGCCTTCCATTTACCAGAACATGGCCACATGGCCTCAAGCCCACTACAAGTGAGTCAGGGAAATTCAGGAAAACACACAGATATCAGGTGAGCATTAAACATCTCTGTCACAGAGAAAAGATGATAGGATTTATATTTTAGGAAGAAAGTCATAGTGGCAATTTTGGACCATGGAAGTCAAAACCTTATCCTCTATCATCCGAAATGTAACAACCACCTCACTGAACTGAGGGAGTAGACAGAGAAGAGAGAAAAGATGCTGAATACAAAACTATTTCTGCAGTAGAATGGTGAACATTTGGATGTTAGGTGTGATAGATGACAAGAGAGAAGTTGAAGATGACATTAACAGGATTGAAGGAGGGGAGGTGGATGATGATACTATGAGCTTGCCTCTCACACTAATAATATCTCAGTTTGATCTGAGATAAGCTCGGCCAACAACTTATCAACACATAATGCTTGAAAATCTACTTTGGGTAACAAAGAAAAACCTGGTTCCTACCTATGTGGTTGGAGGCATGTGCCATTTGTCTTTGTGTTGGTGTACCTACTTTGAATGTTCACTTAGACCAGTTAGATCAGGTTCTAGAAGTCAGGGGGGCATGTTTAATTCTTCTGTGTTTATGCCCACCTCCCACATTCTAGTATAATATTGAACATTCCATAACTAGCCAATGCATAATCACATTTGGCTAAGTGATGCTCATTTTATTATCTTCTTTGGCTGCTCCTGGCACATAATACTTGGCAAATTCCTTATGTATTGAAGACAGAATACTGGGGTTCAGAACTAGAATGAGTACTTTATTTTTTAATTAGAGAAACTCAGTAGTAAATTGAATATGCATTATCCAGATGTGAAAGATCCTGAACAAATGGAGTTGAAATCAACTCCCTGCTGTCCTTTCCCTTGTGTGCTAGTTTGAAAGTTTAAAATGCTTAAGTTTAATTTTCAACTCTATTGCTCATTCCCCAAGTGACCTTGAGGCATGGCCCTGTGTCTCATTTTCCCCATCAGTGGAATATGGGTAATCATATTAATCTGCCTCACCAGGCGATGTGAGGACTAATTAAAAATGAGATTAGATTCAACTGAAGTCTTCCTAATGTGAGAAATATGAAACTTGGTGGTGCATGTCCGCAATGCTGGTGCATGTCTGCTGGGAATGGTCTCTGGCCATGGAACCACTTATGACCCTGATGACACTGTAGCTAAATTAGAGTGCCTGCAGCCTGCCTGGCTTATTGGTTGTACTCACCTGCCCTGGTTTCATGCCCTGCATGCCCAGCCTGAGGGCCAGACCCACCCAGAATTGCCTCGTTACTGACTAGCAGAAGCCAATGAGCTTCTTCTCTGAGTTCCCTCTGACAGCCGCTTCCCATCTGTCCTCCTCTTACCTCCTTTTCATGCTCTGTGTTTTCAGACAAGATCTCTGGGAATTCTATAGGTTGACAAATCAGTAAAAATAGCTAAATTAATAAATTCACTGGGTGAGTCTTCAATGTTAGTCTGCTAGGGCTGTTATTAAAAAACACATAGACGGGGTGGCTTAAACAACAGATTACTTCTCACAGATCTGAAGGCTGGTAGGTCCCAGATCAAGGTGCTGGCTGATTCAGTGTCCTGGTGAGGGCTGTCTTCCTGGTGTGCAGACGGCCACCTTCTCGTCATGGCAGAGGGAGAGAGAGAGAGAGAGAAAGTTCTGATGTCTCTTCTTATAAGGATATTAATCCCATTATGAGGGCTCTGCCCTCATGATATCATCTAAACCTAATCACCTCCCAGAGGCCCACCTCCATCACATTGGGAGTTGGGGCTTCAGCGTAAGCTTTTTGAGGGAATAAAATTCAGTCCATAACAGGAGGTGTTTTGCTCATGCTCCCTTCACCCCAGCCTGTTTTTGGGGGGCGGGGTTTGTTTTTTGGTTTTTTTTTGGAGTAGGGGGGGTGATCAGGTTTTTTTTCAAATTTATATATATTTTTAATGATGGTACTAGGGGTTGAAGCCAGGACCTTGTGTGTGCTAAGTACCCACTCTACCACTGAGCTACAACCTCCCCCCTCAAAAATGTCTTGGTAAGTAGAATTGGGTTTCCCAATTTTGTTTAATAGGTGGCTCCCTCAACTGTACAATTTTGGGGATGCATTCATGCTCCTGCTTCTCCCCCAAATATTTGTATTTGCTGCGTAGCTCACAAAGTCCCAATCTTTCCACAATTAAAGTCATTTTTGCCTTAATAGTTCACCTTTTATTTAATTGCCGATACACATTTGTCATCGATCCCTTTGCATGTCAGCTGCTTTCCAGAGGGATAGGAAACTATGCTGATACTGTGGTAGGGATGGATACACTGATTATAGGGGTTGTCAGAGGGAGCAGAGTTGAGCGTGGAGGGGACTATGATGGGGAAAAAAGGATACCAGGGGATTAAAGACAAATTTTGATGCAGCATTGCTGCTATCACTCAGCTATCAACAGCAGACCCTAAGGGGGATGACTGGTATCTCCGATGGCTTTGCATATGCGTTTTGCCTGCCTTAAGGCTGTATTATATATGTGTGGTCATTCTGTCCCCGGGCTTGGGCAAGGTTAATGGGAGGATCCCTGGGATTACTGGTCACAGTTAAGAGCGAAGGATGACCAGGTTACCTGGAAGCCACCTCTGGGAGGGCTGTTCTTTACCTTCACAGACAGGGAAACAGTTGTACCCTGAGTATCCAGGCTCATTGCGCTCAGGAAACAAACAGAAAATTGACTCCTGGTTCCGTGGTATGCTTAATAACATTATCAGGTCTTTGTTGTACGCCGGTGCGTACTGTGAGGAATTATTACCATTATTATCAGTCTTGCTTTACTGATGAGAAAACTGAGGAGCTGGGGATTCAGGTACCTTTCTAAAGCCCCAGAGGCAGCAAATGTGAATCTGGTAAATGAGCCGAGGCCGCTGATTCCAGGGTTTCTGTTCTTAAACTGGTAGGAAGATTAAAAACAAGTAAGCACATAAAGAGTACGCTAACTAGAAATGTAGGATTTTAAGAAAACTCAATGAAAAGGTGAACATGGGGTGCCGGACACCTCCCGGGGCTTTGCAAGCTTTCATCCAGAGGAAGAGGAGGAAGAGGAGGCGGGCCCAGGAACGCTGCTTAGCACGGATCAGAGACCAAGGAAGTGAGACCGGAGAACATGTTGTGGAACAGATGCAGCCGATCAGTGGATGAGTGAATAAGATACACAGACAAGCGTCCCGTAGATAAAGGGAATGTAAACAAGACGCTTGCACAGAGAATAGGTTCCATATGGGCGAAAGTGAGACTGGATGGATGGACCAATTAACAGAGCACAGAACAGCCAGGCTGACAACCCAGGATGGCGTGACAGGTTGAGGATGAGAACCACAGCAATCAGCCACACAAACGGAGCTGCTCGTAGACACGCAGACTGAAAATTAGACTGGGGGCTAAAGGAAACAAGGCTATTGGCGAGAAAATATTCTAGAATAAACATGCCACCTCCCTCCTGCCATTCCTTAACTCAAGTGGGCCTGGCTACTGCTGGGGGTGATAAACTAGTCATGTCCAAGTTGTGGGGGAAACCCTAGCAGAAACTGGGCAGGAGACACCTGTGTTTAGATAGAAAAGGCAAATGTGTGGAGCGTCTCACTGGGAGGTAGAGCAGGGTTTGCTGACTGATCGGGTTCTGTTTCCTGTGACTCAGCCCTTAGATTTAGTGAGGATTCTTTCTAGCTGCTTTTTCAATGAGATAATTTTTTGAGAGAAGCTTAGCGTGAGTAGTTTGAGCAGTTAAAATGTCACAAACCTTCATCTCCATCAGTCATCTGCCCAAATACGACCATTTGCCAAGTCCTGACAATTTTCCTTCACAAGACCCCTCCCTTCTGCTCTTTCCCATTCCGGATTATGACCAGACAGCTCTGTTCTTCTCAGTCCAAATCTGCTTGAGATCACCTTCTACCTGCTTTGGATCCCTCCAGTTCTCTCCTGAACATGCCCTACACTGTCCCAGAGCCAACCTTGGAAGCACAACTTTTACCATATTCTTCCTCTGCTTAAATAAAATAAAATAAAACAAAAAAAAAAACAACAAAAACTTCAATTGCTTCCCATTGTCTTCCGGGATAAGGACCAGTTTCCTCTAGACAGATTTGGACCTAGTCCCAAACTTGGGCCATCAATAACTCGAGGCAGAAAATCACATATATAACTTCTCTTTTTCCATTTGAAATCTTGGCTTCTCTTTGCCCTCCTGCTGGGATTTTTTCCCCCTACTTCTCTGTCCAAATCCTATCCATCCTCAAAGATTGAGTCTAATCTCATTTATTTCATAAAGTCTCTGAAATGTCCCTGCCCCTTTCCCATTCTGAATTTCCAGAGCTCTTACTGGTGCCACTAATTACTTTGGCAAATAATCTTCCATTGGCCTGTGATTTTTTTTTTCCCCTGTTGTCTCAGATGCTGTTCAGATTCTGCCTAATTTGGTGCTGATGCCACCAAAGCTTCCTTGAGGCAAACACTTTGTCACACCTCGTCCATAGGACACCCACTGAGTATGTGTTGAATAGATGTCCCAGGATCCCAGCAACTAGCCCCATGCCAGGCTCACAATGTATGTTTTGAAGTTAAATATCCTAGATGATACATTTCTCATGGACTTCTGTGACACTGACTTTTCATCAGACACAAAGTGGCTACTTCGTGCCCATAGTTACGGTAGAAATTGGACCGGATGTGCAGCTCTAAGAAGTGAAATGAGGCAAATCATTATTATATGATGATAATGCTGGAGGCAGTGTGGTCATGTCAGGATGGTTATAGCACTGTCCTGGGCATCGTACGGTGGTGCTACGTCTTTTCTAGAGACAGGTACCTTATCAGCCCTGATCCTTGGTTTTCTCATCTGTAAAATCGGTGTGATGATAAAGCCTACCTCACTGGGTTGTTGCAAGGGTTCAATAAGATCATGAGTACAAATCTTGCAGCACAGTGCCTGATACACAAAAAAAAAAATGCTATACATAAAATGAAGATGGTATCTGCTTCTATATGATGGTTTGTAGTTTGTAAAAATATTTTTACCTTTAGGGTCACTGCTTATGCCTGGGTCTTCTAGAGAAACTATATATGTATGTGTGTATCTGTGGGTGTGCATAAAATATAAACGCATATTTTAATGTTATATATCTATATTATAAATATGTATTATTATATGCACATATATGAACAGTATATATCATATACACACCATATTTATGTGTGTACATATATATACATATCACATATATATGAAAGGAGAGCATGAGAGAGAAAACAAGTGCTGTGAGTTATATTCATGAAGATTAATGAAAACTCAAAACAATGTGGATTTAGATTTACCCCAAAGTGAAACATCTTTGTAAAGAACTGGGTGTGGTATCAGAATGGCAAAAGCTTTTGTCAACTACTTTGATTTCCTTAAACAGCTCTTCCCACCCTAAGACTCTGCTTTCTCCCTGAAATTTTTCTCGGTTTTGTTTGACTGCTGAGGCAGAGAGGAGAGAGAGAAAGGATGGGGGGAGGTAGAGGGAGGGAGGCAGGAGGGAAGGAAAGAGAGAGAGAGAATGGCAAAGAAAAAAAAAAAAAAACCCTCTCAGCAAACAACAGGAGGGCCAAGAAAAATATTTAATCCAAACAATGAATATTGTCATTTCCTCCCACAGTCTGCATTCCCAGTCATCTTCCACGGGCAGGCTCAGGGAGCCAAGAAACGCCGGGCTGCCTGGCATGAGAGTGCGTGTGGCGGGGGCGCCTGGGGGCGCGCACGGGTGTCCGGGGCTGCGGCGGACCATCCCCGCCCACCTCAGCCTCCCGTGAACTGCAGGCTGGCCGAGGACCCAGGAGACAGGGACAGGGGAGGCGAAGGCTCGAAGTCAGAGCAGGACCCCGCCATCCGCCTTGGGCCTTCCTCCAGGATTCGTGTGCTTGCCCATCACTTTCTCCTGGCTGCAGGTCCTCCACCTCTGACTTCCACCTGTTCACCTCCTTTGCCTTCCCGAGCTTTGCCAGCCCTTGAACAGAGTCTGAACGGCTTAACGTTCTGACCTTGCGGGGTGTGGTGCTGGCGCAGCGCTGGCAGAGGCCGAGGAAGGAGGAGTGGAGTGAGGGACCACCTACAGAGGTGCCTGGAGGCCAGGCAGAAGGTCCCAACTGCTTGGCGAGGCGCCTGCCACAGCCTGAAATTCTGCTCTGTTTCTTTCTTCTGAATCTTTAAGTTTGGTTCCCTAAGAGTCTAGAGTTAGTGAACCTATAGGTGGGAGGCCACGCCCAGCTATTTTCAGGTGATGTTTTAGAGAAAGTAATTGGTAGTGAAAACAGGCATCTGGGGAGGACAGGGGAGGAGACAGAGGAAGGTACCTAATCTTGGGAAAAAAGGCAAGAGGCGTAGAAAGCAAAACATACCCAGCCTTCCTAGTTTATGAGGTTGATTCTCCACACCAGGTATCCGTGAAGCACCTACCGTGGTGTGGTAGGCATTGTGCTGGTACAGGGGCTCTATTGCTGATGGAAGGAAGCAGGAGTGGGAAAGGAGACAGACTGGAAGTGTCCCTGCTCCCATGGACCTTGCAGAGTTCAAACCTCTTGTGCTCAATGTTTCTACCTCTGACCTTGAGTTCCAGTGAGCTGGCTCCAATGAGCTGGAGCCAAGGCAGGAAACTCCCCCGAGCAAACAAATGTTAATTTATTTCTCTTTTAAAGAAGAAAGCCAAATGCCATAGAGCAAGACTGTCAAGAGAACTTGCAGGCCACATCTAATGCCCCTCCCACCATCAAAACAAGACAAACAAAACCGTGAGAATTAATGGGTCCTCCAGGCTCACAGTGGGGACACGAATGAGATCTGACCGCGTGTCCTCATGAGCTCCGGCTGGGAGCCCCGGCACACACTCTGCTGCATCACAAGCACCAGCGCTGCTCCGGGAGCCAGCTATCGGGCCACCTGGAGGACCGCTGCCCTGGCCGCCGACGGTGTCTCGAAAAGCATTGCTGTGTGATTCGAGAAGGGAGGTGGGGGTGACGCTGCCGTGAAATCCGAGTTTGACAGCAAAGGACTGGGAATCACTGATGTAAATCTGAACCAGCTGACTACGCAGGATCAGCTGCTCCGGGGAGAAGAGACAGCGTGAGAGACAGGAGTGAGCGAGGGAGGCGGAGATGAAGGTTGGGGGAGGGGACCGTTTACAACATGGACTTGGAGTTTGATGCACTGGGGCAGGCAGTGACCTTGGCAGTGATTATGGAGCTTTGAGAAAGGAGCAGAGGCGGTGGCAGGGAGCAGGGCCCGAGGCACAGAGGGTCTTATGGTGAATGAGTCCCGTCAGTTGCAGTGGCTTATGATGTCGGCAAGAGGGACAGGTCACAAATGTGCAGGAGGGCTTTGTGGTTTTAAGCCCCCTGAGAGGGTGTGACAAGGACCCACCCATGGAGGGATGTTTTCTCCTGTCTCTCTCATGAGAAGCAGAGCTCGAGCTTTGAGCCCCTGATTTTCCCGCACGGAGAAGCGCAGGCTCCGCCTGAACACTCTGCTGCCGTGTCTCCACCATTCGGGCCCTCACTGCCCACTCACGCCCTGGGCTGGGGGAGAAGCCCCAGGGCCGTGTGGGGCCGGGGCAGTGGGGGTGCGGAGGCCACGTGGGGAGGCAGGTGGAGGATGTTTGTAAGTGAGGCGGAGAGTCTGCACCGCTGGGTCTTTTTTTGCAGCTAAATGAAAGGAGCTGTAGGAGGTTATTTTTGGCCGCAAAGTAAGTCACAGAGAGTCTTCTCACCTTCCTGTTTTCCTGCGGTGCACGTCAGGGAAGAGGTGTCTGTGATGGGTTGGGGTTTTTCAGAGGCTAAGACGCCCAAGGCACCACGGTGGTTTTGAGGAGAGCCCTAGTTTCCAGAAGCCAGTCAGGCCTGTCCCGCTGTGTTTTTATTAAAGTCCCCGACCCATATCCCTTGTCACCGACTCCCCGTCGTGACTCAGATGGCTGCTTCTGGGTGGAAAGTGAAGGGAGCGGGAGGCTGTCAGGGATGAGAGCTCCCACGGCGTTGACTCTAAAGCGTTGGTGGCAGACTCTTGACTTTTTTTTGACCAGAGTCTCTCTGGAGGGAACTCCGACACCAAGCCACACTGGCAAAAGCCGTGGTATACTGCCACCGGCACACAGCTAGGACTCATTGAGTCCTTGCTGTGGGCCAGGTACTGCGCTAAATATTGTACCTCCATTCACTCATTTTTTTCTTGACAGCAGCCCTGTGAGGCAGGTGTTATTCCCATTTCTGAATGAGGCTCTGCTGCTTAAGAGATGCAGTAACTCACTCGGGCTCTCACGGTTGGTAGGAGCAGAGCTGGGGTCCGGGCACAGGTTCATCTAACATCGCGCCCTCTGCTCTGAGGCACCACACTGCACGGCCTCGGGCATCTTTCTGGACTGGAACTATTAAGCTCTGGGTACCTCCCAGCAGATAAAAATAGTACAGGTGAAAGAAGTCGTTTGGCCTTACTTTGTTTGCTTTTCTTTTTCCATCTCAGTGTACCCTGTGTCTCTCAGAAGAGATTCGTTTTTGCCCTCCTTGGTTATTCCTCTTCTAAGACTGTGCCTTGGTTTTGGTACCCGAGAGCGAAAATCAGGCTTTTCTTTCCAACCCTGTAAAGGTACATATTTGCTCTTCCTTTTTTGAGGGTCTGGTGGCCCTGCAGAGAAGCTCTCTGACCTCACATGGACCAGTGAGGCACAGCAGACCACAGGAGTAGACCTGAGGACTGACCCCTCTCTGGGAGCCACCAAGTGGGGCTGTCTCCCTCTGCCCATCCAGCAGAGTGTGTATCCTCATTGCCTTTCTCTCAGTTATGTCTTGCTTATCTATTGTTTGAAGAGTAGATTCTTTTTTATATTCTTTTTTAAAATTCTTATTTTTATTGAAGTGTAGTCGATTCACAATACCAGCTTCATGTGCACAGCAAAGCAACTCAACCACACGTATACATATATATATATGTACACATTCTCCCAGACTCTTTTCCACTGTAGCTTACCACAAGAAACCAAACATAGTTCCCCACACTACACAGCAGGTCCCCACCATCCATTCATTTTACATATAGCAGTGTGTATCCATCAATTCCAAACTCCCGATCCATCCCTCCCTCCCCTCTCCCTGACAACCAGTTTGCCCTCTACATCCGTGAGCCCACCTCTGGCCTGTAAACAAAATCTCCATTCCGTTCTTTTCCCTTTAGACTCCGCATACAGGCAACATCAGCGTCTCTCTCTCTCCCTCTCTGTGTCTGACCTACCTCACCCAACATGACAATCCCTAGGTCCGTCCACACTACCGCAAATGGCATCCTCTCATTCCTTCTCGCAGCTGAGCAACATGCCGCTGTGTATACACACTCCATCCTCCCCATCCAGGCGTCTGTCCATGGGCACCCGGCTTGTTTCCGGCCACTGCAAGTAGTGTTGCTGTGAAGGCTGGGGTGCAGGTGTGCCATCGAACCACAGTTTTGAAGAGAAGACTCTTGACTTTCAAGAAGGTACTTGTTGCAGCTTCAACTGTTCGCTGGTAACCCAGCAGGTCTTTAATATCTTAGTGACTTGTGACCTCGTCAAGGTCTGGATTGAATCACGGAGACTTCAGGGCTGGTAGACACGATCTCCTGGTTCCAAGTGAGCCAAGCTAGCTGTGCAGCATTGCTCTGTGACTATGTTATTCCGTATCAGTCCTTGCAAACGTAGTTATCTTAAAATACTAAGAGTCACTGAAGAGTTCCCCACTTTGCAAAGGCCCAAGACCTAGACTCCTGTTCCTGATCAGCTGTTAAAACCCAAACACTTGATTACAGAGAGCTTTGCAGACATAGGACAGCTATGGTTTCACTACCTTCCTTCTGCTCTGGTTTTCAGCTTATTTTTGCCTCCTGGCAATTTCCATTCTCTTATCCCACCTGTAGAACTATGATGACTTTGATAAATGTATTCAGCATTTTTAGATTGTTTACAGAATGAGAACTTGCAAATGGCATATTCTGCTGTCTCTTCCCACTTAGAAATAAATGTCTACTGATGCTCTGCAGGAGAGGAATAATAAAAAGGAGGCTCTAGTCATAAAGTATGTTAAGGAAATGTAGTCAGCCACTGTCATAGGTATTTGTTTGTGGAGAACCTACTGTGTATCAGGCACTGAACTAGTAGCTGAGACTAAAAGATGATTTGATTCTGAGCCCTTGAGAGTACATTCTGAACGTTAAGTCCTGTAACGCGTATATGGATAAAATATACCAGTGTACACAGAGGCAGGGAAAACTCTCTGGGTCTAGGAAACCTGATGAGATTTTTCCGGAGGAAGCTGTATCTAAGAAATTATTCCTGCACAATCCATCTCAGGGTATCTGTCTATTTTAATTTTACATTTTCCAAGAAGATTGTTGCAAACCCACAAATGTGAGATCATTGGCACCCTCCCACCCCAGGGGGTGAACACAGGAGGAGTGGAATGACTCCATTTCCTCCTTTCCTCAGATGACTCCAGTGAGCAGAAAAATGCCTGGCTTTAGCATTCTGGGGCCCAGAAATAAACGTTTCTGGGCTGCAGACGTCTGCTCTGATGGGAGGGGAGCACAGTGCTCCTTCCTCCTGGCCAAATCAGCCTCTAGGGAAATATGGGCCGACCAAGCCCCCAGATCAGAAGGCGCTATGGTTCCAGGTAACTTATTTGGAGTAAACTTTTAACCTGCAAGTGAGAAAAACAGAGGTGAAGTTGTGGGGGTCCAAGGGGATTGAGATGACGTGTGTGACCCTTTCTTTGCTTCTGTATTGGATCGCTGGGGTCACTTCATTATTAATGTTTCTGAACCTCGGCCCTTTGTATAGAAGCACCACAGGAATTTAAGTTTCCCTGCATTCCCAATTAACTGGAAGATTAATGAGATCATCAGACAGTGGTAGTGTGGTACAGTAGAAAGAACATCAGATCGAGAATCAAGACATCTGGGCTCTGCTCCCGGGATTGCCACTGACTAACCTTGCAAACAAGACAGCTCACCTTTTTAAGGGGCCGTTTCATCACCTGTAAAATGAGAGTTTTGTACTGAGTAGTTTTCAAGGCTCTATCCAGGCTTAGAATTTTATGCATCTATGGTTTAATAAAAACAAAAAACAAAAAAAGGAGAAGAAGCGTTCTGGTCACAAAGAGTCCCTGAGGGGCCTCAGAGACCTCCCAAAATTCACGCCTGAGATTCTAAGAGGCAATGAAGCCCAGACATACGTGCACGGTAGGTGGATGCATGGGACGAAAGAGCCAGGCTGGAGGCCGCCATTCACTGGAGAGCCAGATCCGTCTCTGCGGGGACTTCACTGGATGCGGCATCCCAGATGCCCTGGAGCAAGGCTGCTTTGGGCAGGGTGCAGCCTAATCGATCTGGTGTGTGAGGAGTGGGTGTGAGTCTGATTTGTCATTCACAGAACTAGAAAGTCTTCACGGGAAATAGTGTTATGCATTATGCAGAAATGTGAGTAGCATCTTCTCCTGTTCTAAAACAGTTCTCAAAACGATCAATCCGGATTCTGCCTCAGGCTTTACCTGTAGGGAAAGACTCAGTTTGGGCTGAGATCTCAACCTTCAGATGAGCAGAGCAGAAGGTCTGCCGTCCAAAACTGACCTTTCTAAAGCACCAGTGTGGTTGCGGGTTCTGTTGCAAGCTGTAGAATAAAAAAAATGTTCTTAATCTAATTCACAAAATAGGCTTATTATCAGCCAACAGGTCAAAGTTTATGGAATTCTTCCTGACCGGGGGGCTCTGGCACCCTCTTCTCCCACCCCTCCCCTCTGAATCATCCATCGCTAAGCTCTCCTTCACAGGGGTAGAGGTACAGTCAGGGAGGGCTACCATCCCCACACCTAACTCCTCAGAGCAATTTAAACAGAAAACAGCACCGGATAGTATCGCATAAAGAAGAAATTAGCTCTTCTGAGAAGTTTCCGAAGTCGTACGGGTAGGTTGGAGCTGACAGCCTCTCCTCTTCATATTTCATCACTTACACACAGCCATTTACATGGCCACCCCATCCGCCTGGAATACAGCCAGCTGGCAAGGAGAACCTTCCTGTAACAACCGAATTAGGTATTTCCAAGCACATACATCATCAGAAGAGCAGCTCAGCCTCTCTCTCAAATTTAGGTATTCCCTCTAGGTATAATTCCACAACATTGGGTCCATGATGGGGTGTGTGTGTGTGTGTGTGTGTGTGGAGAGAGGCTCATTTGGTGTAGAAGTCAATAGCGCAGTGCAAAGAGCCTCCTTGTAAATACAAATGAAAAATATTCACATTAATGACTTTGTGTTCTGTAAGTTATTAAGAGGCAGGGAAACAGGAATTTTATAAAGGTTTTTTTTTTTTTCCTTCTGTCAAAATGATTAAAACAAAAATTAAAAGTGACTCTTAAAGAAATAAGCTTCAAGGAAGAGAAAAATCCACTTACACGAAACACTTCGTTTTCTGATGTTGCGGGAGAACGAGGTTCATGTATGGGTAATGAGAAATTCGTGTGTGGACGCGTTGGGCAGAGAAACCAAGTCTTGGACCCTCCCTTGAGGAAGTTTCTGGTGGGGAGAAGTGATGTCCCAGGTCTGACACCTTCCAATTATTGAGATTTACATCCTCCCCGTCCACATCCAGTCTTCAGATTCTTTAAAACCTTTGGATCAATTAGTCATTTTTCCCTTCCTATTTTTTCCATTGTAACTTTGGACGCAAGCTGTCAAGCTTCCCAGGCACATGTTGCCATGGGAACCTCTGTTTGTTTAGGGTGGAGTAGTTGTTCTTGGCAGGTTGGGGGAGGAGCAATTAATTCTAATAGGTATATAGTAAATTAAATACTTGGGTCTTTCCAACGTTTTCTCTGTATTTCTGCCCCTTTTTATAAATTCCCTCTCTTTCCAGATGACCCTTTAAGAGCAGAAAAGAAGCAGCTTCTAGAAATCATGTCCAGGTTATGGCAGCTGAAGTCCAGTGGGATGTAGAGAAGGTCACCTTGACCATTTCTACTCTTTCAGTGTATCTTTCTTAATATTCTTGAGATGAGAAGCCATCCTTGTGGAAGACTTTGGAAAGGAAGATTCCCCAGGACCTTTT
This sequence comes from Camelus bactrianus, assembly GCF_048773025.1. Taxonomy (NCBI): domain Eukaryota; kingdom Metazoa; phylum Chordata; class Mammalia; order Artiodactyla; family Camelidae; genus Camelus; species Camelus bactrianus. Next base: position 23,258,900 of record NC_133559.1, read on the forward strand.
ATTAACCCACTGAAATGTATAAGTTGTTCTTAGGAAAGAGGAGATCTTCTTTGATCTCCCCTTAATCTTCCATATTGAAGACCATACTTTTATATGTAGGAAAAGTATTTTAGGTGATCTTTGGATTTTTATAGACAATTCTATGAAAAAGAAAGAAGGAACAGATTAAGTTTTGCCAGTGAGTCAGTCAAGGTTGGAGGAAAAGCAACAGATGCAGTGTTAGATGAGAAAAATACACTCCAAACACTTGAGAAGGAGAAAGAAAGCTCTGGGGGAACCTCAGTGAGTGTATCCGGTCCTCGTGGCAGAGCCCAAGAGCATCTATAGATGTTAAGGATGCAAGTATTCCCATTATTTGGCTGCAACTGTGAATTCAAGTCCTAATTACATGGTTATTCCAAGATCTCCCGAGTCAGAGTACCTGGCTCCAGTGTTAAAGACAGATGCTCATCCCAAAGTCTTTGTCTTTTATCCCAGTACGTCCCATGTTGAAAACAGAATTCATTTTCACTTCCTGCTCTCCACTGATACTGCTCTGCAGCTGTGCAACAGCTGTTGAGTTCCACCCCACGAGTAGCAGCTTCTCAGGGGCTGGCAAACTGGTACACATCTGGATTGATGTTCAAATGACCTCAGGACCCCATAGAATGAATCAAAACATTGAAGTAATAAACTTGGCCGAGCTCGTTCTGATGTAACTCAATTGCTGAAAATTATTTTTTAATGGCCATTTTTTTAGTGCGGTGATCTATCTCATCAAAGCCCAGTGAAATAGGAAACAGTCCTTCTAGCTGACATTTAAGGAGGGGTGGGAGGGGTGGGGGGCTGGGAGGTGGGGAGAGAAAGTGATTTGAACGTGTAAACTGGCCTCAGGACTCGTGAGTCTACTGACTGTCTTGTGGCCCAAAGAGTTTGACCACAAGATGTTTCCTGAGGCTTTGCAGTTGGGCATCCACTCAGGACAGGGAGCAGATGAGTGGCTGAGGAGGTGGGCTGCTGTGCCTTCCAGGATGCTGTGGGGCACCATTTCCCTCCGGGAGTGGTTCTAAGGAAACCACGTGTTGGGCTGCCGGGCTCTTTCTTAACCGCTCGTTGCTGTTCTTATCATACGTTCCCCTTTTGGGGTGAAACACTCCATTAACTCTGGTTTGGCCTGGGCCTCTTTCCCATTTTGGTTCCTGTTAACTCGCAGCAGTAACAGGAGTAGATGGAAACCGTTTAGCTTTCTCTGCTCTGACCCTGCGTCTAGCTGCTGTGCATGAAGTAGCTGTACGTGGGGGACGATTTGTGTTCCAGCACTGGTGTCCTGAACCCCAGGACCGCTGTCCCCTGGACAGACATCATTGGAGTCTTTATAGCAACCCAGGACTATCGGGGTCTCTAAGTACAAGTTCCAAGAGATGAGGTGGAAGTTATGATCCTTAACCTGTGAGAAGCAGCAAAAAGTCAAGATACATGATTTTTAATCCCAAACTCTGCTTGACCCTATAGCTGTGACCTCGGGCATTTTTTGTCATCCCTATGTATCTCCGTTTCTTCGTTGATAAAGTGGGACTCTTAAAGCCAAACTTGCCTGATGCACAGGCTTTTCCTGCTGATACAGAGTTAATATGTGTGAAAGTATTTCTCAGCCTGCAGGTGTAATTATTATATTATATTATATTATATTATATCATATTATATATTATACTATATTATTTCCAGCAGGTAATAAAGTTGATCAAGGAACTAAATGAACCATTCTGGATCCTAGAATAAGCGAGGAGCAGGTGCTCCAGGTGAAATTTGACAACTCTAGGTGCAATGGTCTTCTCTTGAGACTTTCTGACTTTTCGAGACTAGTAGGTCAATTTTGACCCTGCCCCTTGGGTAATGTCTCTTGAGTTCCATGGATGATGTTGGGAGTGAGGCGAGAGGGAGAGGAGGGGGAAGAAGCAATGTGGAGCTGTACTGAGACACTGACCTGCCGCCTCTCACCAGCCTTTCCAAGCAGATGGTTGGTGCGATACTATCAACAACCGAGCCTACTGCCACTACGATGGGGGAGACTGCTGCTCTTCCACACTCTCCTCCAAGAAGGTAAGTGAGGGCGCCCGGGCGTGGGAGGAGGGGGCAGCAGCTCCAGGAGTAAAGGCAGGTGCTTTGGCTCGTTCTCCGTGGTGTATCATAACTGGCTTTTCCTCAACAGTCGAGAAGAGGGAATTACAATGAACAAACCTTGGGGCTTCTGCAGTGACCAGATTAAGACTGGTTGTTAGGAAACACTAGTTCTCTCACTGTCGGTCCTGTAACTGCTTCAGAAAAGCCACGCTTCTGCTATTCAAAGACACACTTGCTTATCGTCGCCCAGAAACATTTCTGTAGGTAGGGAATAATGGCTTCTACCCGCCAAGGGAGGCAGGATTCCCAAAGAAGTGACATCCAGTGATCATTAACCTTCATAATTAAAGGAACAGTCCTACAAAGTGTATTATAAGCATATTGCAGGTGTCTGTCGGGCTTCCACCGCAAGCTACTGGAGGGCTCCCCTGGACCGTCTCCTGAGCAGTAGTCTTTTTCTTGATGCCTTTTATCCTTTTGCTCTGGGCGCTATTAAATTAGAAATTTATGCTCAAGCTAAGCCTATAAAATTGAACAGGCTGAAAACTTGGGAATAATGTGGAAGGAAACCCAAGTACTCCAGAGATATTTGATGCTAGCTGGCCAATGTCAGGAATCAGAAATACGCAAGAGATTATCTTCCCTTCCTTGTATGTGTTTCCACCGTAAAGTCACACCTACATGATGATCTGTACACAGACCTGAATGCTATGGCTCCTAGTGGCTCATTGTTACCGATCGCTTGCTCTGTGCCAGGCACATCTCTTCACTGACAGGAATTAACTTATTTAGTGCAGAGAGTTCAGGGGCTCATTGTATCACTGTTCAACTTGGCCCTCTTCTGCTCTAAAAACCAGTAAATCCCAAACCATGAGAAACAGATCAAGAGCTTGGATTGCAGATCAGAAATCATGCCAACTAATTCCTGTTCTCACTTCAAGAAAGTAACTGGTCAAGGATCCCATTTCTACCCAGAAAAGCATAACTGCTTTGAAAGAAAGCAATCAGTTCTCTCTCCATCTTACACCCAACAAATTTAGAGTTTGTCTTTAATGGACTACAATGCCTGTGGCCAGCATACAATCAGGATCGAAAAAGCATTGCACCCTCTCTCCCCTGTTTACTCTTAAGTCACATTTAATTCGTATGTAAAAATATGCTGGGAAATTTCGTCCAACACCACTGCCCGTTCTCCAGCCCACCTGCCCAATCACCAAGCCCATCTCGTCAGTGTCCTTGGACTATTAAACAATATACTGATCTGTTGTGTTTTGTTTGATGATCCATGCCCAAAGGGTAGAATCTTTGCCACTTTTACACCATGTCTCCTGAGTGCCCAGTTCTCTCTGAATGGGACAAAGAGTATGTTTATCTGTTGGTAGCAGTGCAAGCAGGAAGGGAGCAACTTTTGCTGGACCATCTATGGCCTGGAGGAGGGATAATTACACAGCAGAAAAGCAGTCCAGCCACAAACAATGGGTAAAGAGATGCACTGTTAGATGCTGGGTCCAAGGGCAGAACCTCAAGCTTATGAAGACGGCAAAGATGAGCTAGGGTACAGGAGCCTTGATTTTCCAGATAGTAGTGTCTACCTCTCCTGACCTTCTCTGTACGAAGAACATACTAACATTCACCCTATCTTGCCTACTTTACAGGATTTTGTGAAGACGATAACAGCAGCAAAATCATGAACAGCGGTAGTTTTAAACACTAGTGGTAATATTAAGTGTAGTAGTAACCGGTGTTAGAGGTGGAAATGTGTGTTTTATACCCATCGTCTTATGTAGACCACACTGACACCCTCTGGGGTGGTTGCTGTTGTCCTCCCACTTCATACAGAGAGAAAGTGAAGCAAGGACGGCTCACCTTGCCTAAGGAGACGTGGTGTGTCGGTGAAAGCACTGAGTGTTAATTTCAGTTCTGCACTATTAACACGCAGTCCCACACTTCCCCTGGGACTAAGTGAGAAAAGCAAAAGCGGGTAGAAAAGTGTGAAGCTTGGCGCAGAAATGGGTTATTTCAACTTCTCTTTGATTTCCCCTAGGTCATTCCATTTGCTGCTGACTGTGATCTGGATGAATGCACCTGCCGAGACCCCAAGGCTGAAGAAAATCAGTAACTGTGGGATCGAGACCCTCCTTCCACTGCCCTGGCAGCAGTAAGAAAGAGAGTTTCCGCAAAAGGAAACAAAAAGGTGAATGAAGGAGAAAGGTCGTGGAACGAAGGAAGGAAGAAGAACATGAAGGATCTTATGAGAAGGGCAAGAGGGTGATTATAGGTGCCAACCATTGCGTCCAGTAGCCCAAGTCAGGAAAAATCATCCGCAAAAGTTTCTTCAAAGAGGCAGTTGATTTAAAGTGGGGAGAGAAACATGATGCTATACAAGGACCCTCCCCATTCATAGTCTATCCAATCCCAACCTCAACTCTTGCCCTGCCCCTCACTCTGCACCCTGCCAACTATTCAGCCCCACCCACCTTGTAAACCAACACCAAAATACTAGAAGAGAACTCGCCAGGGACACTCTGTTAATACCCATGTTGAATGGATCTCCATCTTTCAGGGCTCATCGAACCTAAACTGGCTCTCTCCCTTTCTTTGTGTAGTCTCCCTTAGTCATAATGAGGTTAGTTATTAATTCTTTATAAGTATTTAAACATAATTATATAATTATATAAATATATTATATTTTTTGCTGTCTACTAAGCTAAAAATTAGCCATCGTTCCACATATGCTGCTGTGAAGTTCACATCCAAAATGAATGCCGAGGGTTTGAGGACCGAAAGACAAGCTCTTCAACCATCTTTCTATTCATAGAAATTGGCAGGTTGATAGGGAACTGGAGAAGAAAAGAGAGAGATTAGATGGAGGTTTTGATGATAACATGCCAGCTAATCATCTTTTTATGAGCTGGGAGCTGGGCCCAGGCTGAGGAAACGGGGGCTTGGGATGATAATACTAAGAGGCATGGGAAGGTGGGTGGGGGTATCTGTTGGTGCTAAGTCCAGGAAAACTAGCCTGTGATTCTTGAATATCCATCCAGAAAGAATATATTCACTTCTGGGAACTCTTAGTTGGAATTGGTGAGACCCTGGATTTTCTCCATTTCCCTATGTGCCTGTTCCAGGCGTGACTCCTAGCCAGCCCCTCCGTCAACAAGTTTGTATGAGGGCTCATCGTCCAATCACCAGGGTGACAGGAACTCACACATTCTTCATTGTTGGCCTGTGGTCTCATCCCTTCTAAGCCCCCAAGCCTGACCATCATTCACAGCCACATGAGCAATTGTTGATTTTCTGGGGAAAAAAATGTCATGGAAATGGCCTCGGGGAAAGGTGGGATGAGATGAAAGAACAGGCAGGGATAGAGAAGCCAAGGGAGGCCACTGACAGGGCAGAAGTCGGGGTAAACCAGAGCCCAGGACTGGAGGATGACATGAGTCAAGGAGACTCAGCCTTGTTCCAAGTCTCCAAAGAGGACCAAAGGGGATGCTTGGAACCATGCAGAATCAGAGGTAAATTCTATTCAAGTGTGTTGTGTTAAATCTGTGTTCCAGAGAGTTCCCTTTGTGCAGGCTATGAAAACACATGGAGCGAGGGTGACACTCTGTGGGGAGAGAGAAGAACTTCAACTATTTAGGGTCCATTTTGTCATCCTTTCTTGTTCAGTAGATGGTTTGTATGTGAAATGACCACGTTAACCTGCCTCTATTTACGTCCAGGGCTGACTCTGCATGTGGTCTGTTGCAGTCACTTTTTGGTAATGATTTATGGATTAGGCCTTGGAGAAAAAGAGTGTGGAGCTAGTTTCTTGTTCAACACCCCAGTTTATCATCTCAGGAAGGGCCTGGAGGCTTGCCTCCCTCCAAGCCTCTTCTCCAATGGAACGGAAGGACAGGCAAACATTTAAGTGCAGCCTTGGCCTCTCTGGATCACCTGCTCTTTGGCTCTTAAACCACAGTTTTCTACTTTCCCCATCAACACTGAAGCGATGGCTGAGCACAAAGAAAGAAGAAATACTACCCCTCACTATTTTGAGCCAGACTTATATGTAGGAAAGATCAATATTCTGGAATGGAATAAAAAGGGAAAGGCAATAAACATGTAACTATCTGTGGGGATATGAAGTGAGGGTGCAGAGTCTCTGGGGAAAGGAAAGTGCAGAGTCTGCCCATCCCAAAATCCCAAACTGCTCTTTCTCTGTATTTCTAGCCACATCAGAATACTGTCCATTATTTTGGTTCACATTTAGTTTCTCTAAGAAGAGAACATTTATTTCTGGGATTTTGACAGGCTTCAGGATGGAAAGGGCAGTAGAAAAGCTAAGAGTCTCCATTTTAAAACTGTTGTAAAATCATTATCCAAGTTTCCTGAAGCGTGCCAGGCTGTGCGCAGGGGAGGCCTGCCATGTCGGGAAGGCCACACGCCCCTGACGGGAACGGGGGGCCTGTGGCTCTTGCCAGCGTGAGTCTGGGCTCGGTCTCTCCGCCAGAGTAGCAGTGACAACATTTCTCTTCCATGCTTCGTTTCAAAATATTTTCTCCTCTATTGGTGACATCTGCATTCCATCACTGCCCTGGGAAGGTGACAGGACAGTCCTGATGGTGCATGGGAAGCTCCTCAGGCTGAAGGCTGCCCAGCCCGGGTCAGCTCTGGCCTTTCAGAGACAGAAGGTCCTTCCAGCCTTGATCCCTGGAGCCCAGTGTCACGAGCGCCTCAGGTCACTGATAAAGTCGAAGGTCTGAGACACCGTGGTCACAGATCGCCGGTGGGTATCAGCTCATACTCGCTCCCCGCGGTGGCCTGCATTCTGCTGTCCCCGCCATCCGTGGGGTCACAGAGGGCCTCTCCCAGAGGCTCTTCTGTCTGATTCTTTGTTCCAAAATCACTCCTCCGCTCCCTCTTTTTCCTTATAACTAGCGCTAGGGTATCCAGGTGGCGTAGACTCTGATGGTTAGCGCGACAGCCTCCAGCCAGAGGGGTGAGAGGACAGAACAAGGAGAACGGTCAGCTGGCAAACTTGTCCATGAAGGGAAAAGACTCCTTCTCGATTCTCTCCTTTCCTTCCCTCCATTGCAAGGCGTTGGGTTCGGCGCTTCCTCTGCTCTGTGAGATCGCTACGAGTGCGCGTGTCAGCACCCCGAGGGGATGGCTTGGTTGGGAACATAGGGAAAGGAGCTGATCTACTGTATTGTAACGTCAAACAGCTACAGCCGGTTATTTTGTAAGATTATGAGATGTTCATTAAAAAATCAGCACACAAAATGGGAAGCATCTTTGGTGTCTTATTCTTTGTTGAAATCACTCCATCACTTCCAAATTGCTTTTCATTTGCTCCTGCCAGGCCCAGACACTGTGTTTGACTAATTGATTTATGATTCCTTTCAGTCACTTAAAAACTATTTATTAAGTAAAGGGTATGCATAAGGAAGATAAACAAGAATGTTCACGAGAAGAGCTGACACACAGAAGCAGACGACACAGCAGTCATGCCAAGTGCCTCATGCGTTGTGGAAATAAAATGCAAGAATCATTTACAGTTCAGAGGAAGTGGGCGTCACTCCTGGCTGCCAAAGGGAAGTGGTGCTTGAAAGATGGTCAGTGAAGGATGCAACATAGCTTGATGGGCAGAAATGGGAACGGGAGAGAGGAGAGTCCAGGTAAAGAGAAGGACAGGGTGGACACTATGGGGGTAGGAATAGGAAAGTATGGGGTGCTATCAAACATCTCCAGGACATTCAACTTAGCCAGAAGATAGAACTCAGCTAGCAGGCGCCGTGTGTTTGGCAAACACAGTCTTATTTCATCCTCATGAATAGATCTGCCACATCCAGAGCCTCATTTCACAGACGTGGACACCAAGTGTCAGTGTGTAAAGAAAGTTCTTTATGTCATATGCCTGGAGCTAGATTCAAGCCTGGTTCTGTGAGACACCGAGTTGTAAGAAAGCAAAGAACAGTGATGGTCCGTAGGATGGGAAAAGGGAAAGGGTGTAAGTGGAGAGAAGTGTCGACAACGAGGCATCTGTGTTATCTTTGTACCCCTCCACTGACAGAAAAGGGAAGCCCGGAGGAGTAGGCATTTGAAGAAGTAACATATATCTGCTTTTTGATAAAATCAGTTCAAAGGCCAAGTAGATAATGAGCTGGAAATTTCATATAAAGCAGTGTTTCACACACTGAAGGAGGCGTCCGCCACTGAGGGTCGCTCGCCAAGGTCTCTGGCCACGCCAGGCACCACCTGGCCGCCTGAAGGGCGGGGTGGTTATCTCAGTACATCTGTGAGCCACGTGGGGAAGCCTACAGAACAGATGGCTAGAGGTGGGAGCTTGAAACTTGAGAGAGAGAGATGTGTGACCACATTAAACATTTGAGAGTGAAAATAATATGACCTGACAGTTCCTTTATGGTTTGCAAAATACCTGCCTATGATTTACTGCTCCCCATGGGTTACACAGAACAACCTTTTCCCTTTTTTCTTTTCATGTTACAGATGAAGCAACTGTGCATTAGAGAGGCCGTTGAAAACTCTGTTACTGTAAGTAAGTGCAGGCTGGGGTGGGACTCCAACCTTTCTGTCCCCCGGTGTGATGTGCTTTCCACCACGCGAAGTTCAGCCCACTAGACCCAGAGCGAACCCAGACCCAGCTGAAACGGGGAAGTCACATGTCTTTTCCCTTGTTTACGCTTCAAGGTGCTCGCTGGTCTCCTGGTGGCTGTCTTAGTAGCTGGTGGTAGGAAAACTGAGAGTAAACCTAGAGCATCCTTCCAGGGCCCTCTGCTCATGCCAGGCCCTGAGTATAAGCAGATGCCCCTGCACATGCCAGTTCGGCCGGCTGGACGGAGACAGCTGGCAAGGCTGCCTTGCCCCTAACAGCTTCCTCGGGGAGAGTCCTAGAGGAGAATTTGGAGCTCTGGCTTCCCCTGACTGACAAACTTAAATGACACGGTGAGTCACCCACCAGCTGGGGGACTCACTACTCTTAGATTCAGACCAACCAGATGATGAGGGGCTCAGGATGGGGAGCTGGGCAAGAAGAAGGGTTTTCACTTATAAATAACTCCAGAGCATCTCTGGAGCTGGCTTTGGGTTAGCTCTTTTTATGTCACCCCAGGGACCCACTGATTCTGGAACCCTAACATTTCAGTTTGCCCAGTGGTTGGCTGAGGAAGAAAAGGGGTGCTGATGAGAATCTTATATCTCATATGTCCGTGTCCATAAAACCCTGTGCCTTGGGTATTTGGGTCCGGAACAAAGACTCATTAGAGAATAATCGCTATTTTCAAGTGTGCGTGATTTGCTGATGATCCCTTTTTGTTTGTTTATTTGTTTTTTCCCTTGATCTTGCCACTGGATCTGCAGGTTACACTGCCAAGTGCTGGTAAGAGCTGGTGTGACAACGGCAGAGTCCATTCTTAAGAGAATCCGCAAGTCTTATCTGGTTAACATTCCAAATCAGTGTAATAAAAACATTGCTAAGCCCTGAAAGATAGTCCAGAGCAACTACAATTTGCTAATGTTCTTCAAATCAAATTTCCTTCCCAGGATAATTTAATATAGACAAACTCCCTTTGCTTTGTCTTTGTCCACATAAAAGTCACTTATTCAAATGCAAAAGATAAATAAATAAGGAAAGTGTTGACTTTTTAATGACTACCAATCACGTTTCATCAATTTGCCTTTTCTCTCCCTCGTGACTGCTATCTGAAGGCAGCTGTCTTTGAAAAAATGTTTGTAGACAGAGAAGTCACGTATTTGAGTCTCACAAAAGGCCATCAAAGTTCAACAATGTTCCCATACCACAATTCAATATGTGCATTTCAGAGTGCTTTCTGAATAGTGAAGCCAAGTTGTGTTAGGGCACAAATGACTTCCAAGGAATGATTTTGTGGGCAGTGAATCAATAACCTTCAGAATGACCTGGAGGAGAGTCCTAGGGCTTCTTAAAAGTGTCCCGGGAAATACGCTTACTAACTCTGCTCTTGCCTCCTCTACTTTGCTCGGTGACCTGCTGCAGGGAGCAGGCAGGGATGACTGAGTCTAGATTTTGAAGGTCAACGTGTAGGATGTATTAGTGACTTGCAATCTGTGGTCAGCATCATGGTGCTCTGCAAGGAACACAGCCTTGAAGCCTGACAAATTTAAATGTGAATTCTGACTTCACCGCTAACTAGGTCTATTACCTAGTTACTTAACGGCTCTGAGCCTCAGTTTCCTAAATATCTACCTTTGCGGGGCTCTGCCCACCTGAGCAGTGCCAGGCAGGAGGAAGTTCAGAAGTGATCGGTGGAAGCGATGAGGATAGTCTGACCATGGGCAGGAGGGGGGAACTGCCTTTAAATAGCTTGCAAAGACCCTTAGAGGGTCTATGAGACGCGTGCCATTGTTATTACATTCTCAGGACAGAGCAGATAGGAGACTCCCGCGTGGGGTCTGCCTCTTGGGAGATGTTCTAGTCTGTTGATTCAGAGTGAAGCAAAATGGACTTGTAGGATAATGGTGGTAAAGTTTGGTACTGAGAAAAATAAAGTGGGCTAAGGAGAAATTTTTGGAGTTGGCCAAAATGTTGATAAGCTCCAGATATTTGGAATGTATCTGGAAAGCTGTGCTAGCTATGTGGAATGCTGGCTATTTTATTCAAAGGATAATGGAATTACTGAATTCCAGTTTGTAGAAGAGTACTGTTAAATGCAGCCTTCTATGAGGATGGAAATGTCCTGTGTCTACACTGTCCCGTGTAGTAGCCACTAGTCACACGCTTCTGTTGAGCACTTGAGGTGAGACCCACAGGATGGAAGGACCACATTATTAATTTTTAAAAATTCCAATAATTTAAATGTCTTCAGACATTTGAAACCTATTTACCCGTGTGAAAAATGTCTTTCCTGTAGATTAAGTTCATTATGGGACTAAAACATGGCTTTAAGCCTTAACATTTTTTTTTAAAAAACATTCAAAAAGAAAACACTAAACACCATAGTGGACAGCGCATTTCTGGACCATTACAGAGACAAATCATTCACATGTGCTTTTGAAATATGCTTTAGGCACCATTTAAAAAAAAAAGCATGACACATGTCATGGCGGAAGAAAGGGTACAGCCCCTGTCACTTGGATATTTGGGTTATATTATTTTAGTGTAAGGAGACTAAACTTTAATAAGTCATCTATAAATTTATACATCCAGAAACTTCAAACCAGAAATAAAAAAAGGAAAGAAAAAGGTCTCTTACTGACATGTAGTTTACATGAAACCTCTGCAGGGATTTTTTGGTTTGTTTTTTTTTTTGATTCTGAAATATTTTATTTTATTTTATTTTATTTTTTTAACATTTTTTATTGTGTTATAGTCATTTTACAATGTTGTGTCAAATTCCAGTGTAGAGCACAATTTTCAGTTACACACGAACATACATATATTCACTGTCACATTTTTTTTCACTGTGAGCTACCACAAGATCTTGTATATATTTCCCTGTGCTATACAGTATAATCTTGTTTATCTATTCTGCATATGCCTGTCAGTATCTACAAATTTTAAAATCCCAGTCTGTCCCTTCTTATCCTCTGCAGTTTTTTTTATCAGATGAGTTAACAGAGTTACCACTGGGACCTTAATTCTGAGAAATCAAACAGAACCAGTAAAACACTTATCAAAAATGAGACATGAGAAGTATTCAGAGAGGCACAAAGAGGCCCAACGTGCACAGCTAATCAGCGGCAGAGCCAGGATTTGGGCCCTTGAGGTCTGCCTTTAGCATCTGTGAAGTTCCTACTATGCTCCAAGGGAACACTCCCTCTCGGGGGAGACCGCACGCGTAAAGCATGGTCCTTAGCCTTGTGGGTTCTCAGGCTTGAAAGGGTCTCCGAGAGACTGAATTATCCACATGATGTTCCCTTCCATGGGTTGTCCCTTCTCATTGCAAACCAGTCTAGCATTAAGGAACTCACTGTCTCCCAGACAGCACATTTTATATCTGGTCTGGTCTGACTTTAGTGAAGCAGAACAAAACAAACAAATAACCATCCAGCTGGTGCTACCTTTGTTTTGGCCACTGAATACTAATTGAGCACCTGTTCTGCGCCAGGCGCTGCTCGGGGTACAGCAGTGAACAGAGCAAAGTCTGTGTCCTCATGGAGCGTGGGGAGAAGTAGGTGGACACAGACAACGTACCCAGATAGGTACACCTGCCTGTCCGCAGGTGATGGGCGCTGCCAAGAACACTCAGCTGCAGTGAGCGGGGCGAGGCGTGGCCGGGCAGGGGGTGCCAGTGTGTACAGGGAAGGTCCCTGAATGCTGCTCAGAGACCAGCAGGAAGGGAGAGCCAGCGCCAGGAGCGCCCCCTGGGGGAAGAGCAAACCGGCGTGGGGAGCAGCCCCAGTGAGGTGGGAGGGGACTTGGTGGGCCCGCAGAAGAGCACTGAGGCCAGCGTGGCCAGAGCAGAACAAGGCAGGCAAGTAAGGGCGGAGAGGGATGGGGCGTGGGGAGGGGTTGCGGTGGTCTCCTCAGGCCCGGTCATGACTTTTACTGGGAAGGAAATTGTTTCCAACATAGGTTTCTCTGCATCTGCACCTAATCCAGCGGCATCCCCTTCGTCACTCTCACATCCATCCTCCTCCTTTCCACCGCCCTCCTCTCACCCTGGCTCGGGCTGCCATCACCTCCTCAACAGACCACAGTGACATCACCAAGCCAGGTCCCTTCTGCCGCCTCTTCCGTGCAGTCCACCGGCATGCGGCTTCCACATCACTCCTCGTAAAGCACAGTTCACATCCAGGCACCAGTGGTGCAGAAAACCCAGTTCACAGTGTCTGCCTGTCCTGAAGGGTCAAACCAGTCCTAGCACAGCCAACCTGTTACACCGACCTCCCACTACGTCTGCTTCCTTCCCCTCAAAGAGGATGTGTCCCTGTCCCTGCCCCAGAAGCCTCAGATTTGCTCAAGCTAATCCCTAACCTGGATGCTTTTCCCTCCCTTGTCTTCCCGTGCCCCAAACCTGCTCATTTCCCAGTCCCTTCTCAGATTTTCCAGTCCTATGGAGCTGACCTTCATCCCCCATCTGCCGAGATTCACTGTGTTCATGACCCATATCGTCCTCCCCTTAGATAATCTATCTGGTTGACTGATGTTTTGTTAGATGTGTTCTTGTCTTTCTCTCCTATTCAAACTGTAAACTCTTGGAAGCCAGGTGATCAGGGTGATTTCACACCTTTTTTGAGAAGCAGAATAAAGCACCCCTTCGTCTGAGCAAAAGCAAACCAGTGTCAGAGACCATGGCTTGAAAAGCGTAGCCCAGGCTGGGTTTCTGGCCATATTCACCCCTTGGACCAGGCAGCCTTGGGCAAGACACAACTTCACAGCCCCACACAGCAGCCCTGGCTTACTGATCTTCCTCGGTTTCAGGTCCCTGGCACTGTCTTGCGCAATGAGTAAAACCTTGAAATGTGCCGAACTGAATCCCAATCCTGATTGTTATGGATGTGAGAACTGAGAGAAAAGAGGTTGTTGTGTTTGGGGTTGGAGATGGGCGGGTGCGCCTGTGGCCACTCGAGCTTTATGCTTTCACCGGTCCTTCAACATTGGTCCAGACAATGATGACAACACAGGCCCAACACAGGAGACTGTGGCTTGGGAGTGCGCAGTATCAAGAAGACTCATTTCGAAGTCGACCGTCGAATTCAGGTTTCGTCCATCAGTTTTACGTTGAGGTGTGTGCTTTAACCCAGCTAAGACGTGCACATTTGGTTTTAGACGTGTAGTCCACGTGGATTAGGAAGAAGTAGCAACTGTTGATGAGGCAAGACAGACGATCTAAGAGACAACCTGACCTGAGATGAAGTTAAGTGACCTTGAGCAAGTTATTTAATGACTTAGGATTCCATTTCCCCACCTGTAAAATGGAATGGCAATTCCTAACTTAAAGAATTTTGATGCAGATTTACTACAATAAACATGAAGCAAATCTGCCACGGAGCTAGCACTTTTTAAATGGTGGTTTTAAGTATTATTACCTGAGGAAAGCAGAAGTGTCCCTGAGACAGAAGGGACCAAGAAGAAATGGAGTGGTAGGGATGGTGACTGCCTGGCTTTTGAGTTTCCATGCACCTTCTGGCCTACGATGTGAGTTTGCTAATGTGCTGGTTGGTATTCTGTCTCTCTCTCTCACACACACACATGCGTACATGCACACACACACACTCACACACTGATGTGTGTGCACACACACCCGTATACACACACTCACATAAAATAGAGTGTTCTATAAACCTCTGGCTATGTTTTAAACATAATTTCATTTAAAGCCATGCCCTGTGCCAGTTTGAGGCTCCAGATGAAATAGAATGTGACCCTGAGTCCAAGGATTAAGGGGAGGAAAAAATATTTTTAAACTATGTCAGCAAAACAATGTTATTTATTCACAATTTTAGAGGGTAGTGCTGATGCCAGAGCATGCCCTGGGGCCCTGGCTGGGCAGCATCCTTGGGAGGCAGCAATCCGTATCCACCCACAATAATCGTAGATGTAGGCCATTTATTTACCAAGTAAAGCAGGCCCAGGCAAAGGTCGGAGCTTGGGGAGTGTAATAAGGCTTCCTCTAGGTGTGAGTGAAGTTCCTGGAGGCACCAGGGCATCCAGACTTGACTGTCTCAAAGCAAACTTTGGAAACTGAAGGAATTTATGTATTCATCGTGTTCATGCAGAGGGTCTAGGCTTCACACTGAAGACCTAGTGTGGACTCACAGCTCAAGGAAATGTTGGGCAGATGACTGAGTCTTTTAGGGCTCATCTATAAAGTGGGGGGCAAGTTTATATTTGCAGATTTGTTATGAGCACTCAATCTGGAAACCTCAGTAACCCTTGAAAGCACCTGGCATGTCAGGAGTTCCATGTGAGTTTCTTTCCCATAGCATAGCTGCAGCTCAGTGAATACTCATTAATAATAAATATATATTAATGAATGTATTTCCTTCTTTCTTTTTCAATGAAGTAGCCAATACAATCCTATTAGCATTTCAGATGTACTTAAAATCTCACCACTTGTTTCCAGTTTCCATTCATGCTAGAGCTTAGACGAGAGTTTCTTCTAAGCCAGTTAAGGCTTCAGGGAAGAGGAAACAGGACAGAAAAGAGTTGAATCTGGAGAAGGGTTGAATCTGGCAAGACCTGGAGGTGAAGACGAGGTCAGATTCTGGCAATATCTTTTCCAGGCACTAGGGGGAGCTCCAGGCCTCCTTCACCGTAGATCACTTGGCCAGCAATTTACCTCACTCTTACCAGGTTTTCTATGAGTCTCCTGGTAATGGAAGCCACGTCTAACACTGGGCTTTGGACACAAGACCCTGCCTTGATCTCAGACTTGGTGTACTCTATAAATTCAGCTCTTCGAGTCACGCCAGCCCCACCCCTTCCCTGCTGTTGTCTTGTTTCTCCTGGCGCCAGCATTTTCCAGACCGGCCTCTTCAACCCAGTGCCATCCACGTTCCCGTCGCTAACACCCCACAGTTTCGTCTTGTTTGATCAAACTGTGAGGCTTTCGAGATCCCAGGTCCGGCCCCACCGTGAGAATACCACCTTGGAGAAGGGCAGGCAGCAGATGGAAAGACAGAAGTGAACTTTTGCAAGGAAGAACTTTCAAAGTGATTGCTTGTACCCTGAAGAATGTCAGGCTTGGAGTTTTGGGGGAAAAACAAATAATTTATAGATCAAGTCTCTTTTGGCTCTTTGTGGAGTTTTCCAAATTTCTTCTGGGAGGCCCCCATTCTGTGGCTGGGGGTAGGAAAACTCACACCTGGCAGGCCAGCTTGTGTTTTCCAAGCCTGCCTTCCTCCTGAGTGGCCCTGAGAGGTAGGGCAGTCCTTGCTGGTGGCCTGGCCCCAGGCTCTGTGGGGAGGAACCGAGCTACGCTCAGACATTCCAGCTGCTGCTGAAACCCAGCGGCACTTCGTTAAGTCCCGGGCCACACCCTCTCCTTTGAGTGTCAGCCAGCATTACCCTGGCAACCAAATGCCCTTTCTTTATGCTGCCCTCCCCTCGCCCCACACCAGTCAGCTCCATCATCAACACCTCGACTGTGGGCCTCTTTAGGTTCCTTCCTAGTTGCCAGGCTGCTTCCTACTCAGAGGCTGCAGGCTGAGGATGAAAACATCTTCCCATGTCTAACACCCAAGAGGGGGATGGTTTGGAAGGTCCGGAAATTGGAAGTACATTGGGCTGAACTTCTTGGTCAGGGGTTACTATGGTGTAGACACCACAGATCCCTGGGTGTGGGAGAATGCTTCTGTTCTCTCACTGTATAGACATCTGAGGAGCTGGCACGGTCTGCTTGAGAATCCGACCAGCCTGTAGGGTAGTGATGACTCAGGCCGGCAGAGATCAAAATGTCAGTAAGATCAGGCATGGGAGGAATTCCATTTCCACGGGTGCCAAGAAACTCATGTCACGTGGACCCTTGAAAGTGCAGAGGCCCAGCTCCATAGTCATTTCATGGCCAAGATGGACATTGTGCCGAGGACCAGGGCGAAGCTGTAAGACGTGGACGTGTAAAGACCACTTTGTCTCATTTGTTGGTTTTGCCGCATGCAGGAAACTCCCCGCCACCAACAGCAAAACAAAACAAAACAACAGGCAAAAACATTGTGTTCAGTCAAAGTTTACTGTTAGTTCAGCTCAGTCATCACATTGCCCTCATATAGGTTCCAAGTCCCAGGGGGACATAGAGCAGCTTTGCAGAGTGGTTAAAAGCATGCACTCTGGCTCCCACACTTCCCTGCTTTATGGCTTCGGGAAGGTTACTTAAGCTTTCTGAGTTGCCTCATCTGTAAAACGTAGCTATTAACAGTGTCTGTCCCTCGGCTTGTTGGGGGAATTAGACAAGAGAAGCCACGTGACAGTGGTTAGATGGTACCTGGCACATAATAAGCAACGATACATGTTACTTGCTAGCAAAACAACAGCGTCTTCAGCAACAACCAAAAAAAATCACATAAAATGGTAAAACCTCTTAGAGAAAGTTCAAAGATAGCACATGATATTGTGCACAGAAGTTGAAATAGAATGTTATACACATGAAACTTACATAATGTTATAAACCAATGCTATCTCAAAAAAAAATCCCACAGGAAGAAAAAGAACGCATAGTATGAACTTGAAGCATGTTTTCTTGCAACCCTACAATGTCGTCAAGAGAAATCAATTGGGAAAGGATAATATCGGAGGCACGTGTGACTCCATTTCAGTGTTGAAGAACAGTAAAGAGGGCCAGGGAGCACCAGTGTTGCTGAGCACTTCCTGTTGAATACAGTTGATTGAACTGAGTACATTCCCTGTGCTACACAGTAGGTCCTTTTAGTTTATCTATTTTATATGTAGTAGTGTGTGTCTGTTCATCCCGACCCCTAATTTATTGCTCCCCAGTTTTTCCCCTTTGGTAACCATAATTTGTTTTCTGTGCCTGTTGAGTCTATTTTGGTTTGTTAATAGAATTTATATTCTTTTTTTTCATTCCACATATAAGTGACATATGCTATTTATCTTTCTCTGTCTGACTTACTTCACTTAGTATAATAATCTCTGGGTCCATCCATGTTGCAGCAAATGGTGTTATTTCATTGTTTTTTTATGGCTGAGTAGTATTCCATTGTATAAATATATCACATCTTTATCCAGTCATCTGTCGATGGACAATTTAGGTTGTTTCCATGTCTTGGCTATTGTAAATGATGCTGCTGTGAACACTGGGGTGCAGGTGTCTTTTCAAATGCATGTTCCAGACATTGTGCTGAGTGCTTCCAAAAGCACTGTCTCATTTAATCTTCAGGATGGTTGTGTTGGTGAAACTACAGTCTCTCAGCTCAAACCCACCCTTTTGTCCTCTACTTTGTGATGCTGCCGTTGGAACACTGCAGACTTCAGCTCCTTTTGGACAGTCCATTCCATGTTAGGTTTTGTCAATAGGGGCCACTAGAGGGCAGTTGGAAGAAAGTAGGGAGAAAGGACTGGTTCCTTCTGGTTTGCTTGCTGTTCACGTCAGCATCATCCTGCTCCTGGTTCTTCATCGCCGCGGTGGCAGCAGTTCGTTCTAGTCTCTGTCATCTCTGTGCACTTGAAGAACCGGCTTTTTTATGTTCCGAAAAGAAGTTCCAGCACCAGGCAAATGGCCTCTCCTTGAGGAAACCTCCTTTCTGTTTCCTCCTTTTGTTCTCCTAGTGGTGGCTGCTTCCTGCAGTTATCAGCACCTAAGTGTTATCTCAGTGTATCAAATATTTTTGCCCTTTGATCCCTCAGTATCTTTTAACCAAGTCCCTATATTAAATTCTCTCTGTTGAAATCATGACTGGATCTTCACTGACATGCTGTTCAAGTGGCAGAAACAGATGGAGACTTTGAAATCCTTCATTTTATGCCACTAAGATACCAAATTAACGCCAGTAAGACTATCTTAAAATACAGATTCCAAAATGAAAAATGACAGTTCAGAAAGCATAAAGTGCTGTGAAAGTGATGATGGAGTAACAGGGCCAGAGATCTCAGAAATGTGTTTTTTTTCTCACTCTATTTCCATTATCAGTGAACCATGAACCTATATTCACTTTTGTGTATGTCATAAGTTATATGACATAATATTATATTTTGATGCATATATAAGTGATTTTCTTGGATGGTCCTGATTTTAGGTGTTGGTATCTATTCTTTTTCATATAAATTAGGGGAAGACAAATGCATGGCACACATCCGGCTGTTCACCATTTCCACATCCATGCTAGGCATTTATCACACATCTCACCACTCTTTCCAGCCAGATACAGGTCCATCCTCAGGTCACAGGCAGCCACTACACGTGATCAAATTTAGCACTCAGGCGAAAACCTATTTGCCATCCTTGTGCTCAATCTTAGAGTTTATGGAAATTTCTTTACTTTTGGCATCAAAATTCATCTTCCAGATTGTCATTCAGGCCCTAAAGGGTTATAAAATTCTTATGCCAGATGATACGCAACAACTTTTAGTTTGAAGTATGTATGAGTTAAGAGCCAGCTAGGAAAGCAGAGGACATCTTAGATCATTCAATAGCGAAAATTCAAAATGGGGAACCAATTAGAAAGGCTTTGGAGTAACAGAAAGGGCAGGTAAAAAATGTGGGTCAATCCAAAGTTTGGCGACAGCAGAAGCTCCTGCTTTGAGGAGGTAAGATTCTCGAACTGAAACTCAGGAGCTGGAGCCGCCTAAAGGGAGCTAAGAGCATGGTGGGAATGTCCTGGAGTTCTGAGGCCAGATGGGTAGCCAGAATCACAAAGAATATGCTAAAGACGTCATCCAATCAGAGAGAGGAAGAAATACACAAAGAAGATGCTAAAGACATCATCCAATCAGAGAGAGGAAGACATACACCAGCTTCCTCCCGCTCCCGGTCCTCCAGTCTTCTGTAAGTGCCTGCCATTGTCCTGCCGGGCTCGAAGTCTGTTGACGAGGGTGTCTGGAAAATGCAGCTGACAAGGGTCAGCTCTCTGTGACACAGAGTAGAGCCACAGAAGGTTCGGGAGTGGGTCCGAAGACAAAGAGGCAGTTGGTTTTGAGGAGTAAGTGTGTTACCAAATCATACTCAGCAGTCACTAAGACAAGATGGCAGTTAAGGCAAGTCCAACCTCGTCTTATCTACAGGGTGTTAGGTCCTGGGACATCGCAAGGACATGGCAGGAGACGGTTCATGTCTAAGTCAGTAGGTCACAGAACACTGTATAACTCATTGGGCAGTGACAGCCTCAGGGTCACTTGACATTTGGATCCTTCTGAACAAAGGAAGTTGCTCCTAATTATTAAATACAGAGTATGGCTGAGGTTTTCCTACTGGGATGGGTAGTAAGAAATCTATTACATTAATTCGTAGACCAGGTGAACAGACTTCATAAACTCTAAGAAAAGGCAGTTTTGGTGAAGAAGCAAGATAGCAAAATCTGCCCCTCCCTACAGGACTCAATTCAATGACAGCACACCCTGCAAGGTCCTGGCACACAGAGGGCTTTTCCCCTCACTTTGGAATAGTGCAGACGTAAGCCACATCCTGGAGCCCCACACGCATCCAAAGAAATTGTCAGTTACGCTGTATGACGCTGAGGTTTCAACTGACGCTAAGCTGGTTCAGTTGAAGAACAATAAATCAGGAGTTGCTGACAGAAACGGGGTTGGGAGGCAGGAAGTCCTCAAAATCAGGGCTTGGTCCTGGGTCAGCATATCAAGCCGTGCTGTTCTGAAGGGCAGGAGGCTTTTGCGCTCCAAGTGTCCACTCCAGGATCGGGGGTCCTCCACGGATGCATGCAGAACACACAGTACAGGGCAAAAGGACCATTACAGCCCATTATCAGGCTACATCGGACCTACAAAGCTGGGGTCACAGTCCCTTGGCTCCACATTATCCTCATGTGACAAACAAAAAACCAAGACAGACAAACCCCAAGCCAAGCCAAACACACAAGCGAACAAGCTATGCACCAAGTTGTTTTCCTGATGACGGTGGTAGGTCTGCACAGAGGCAGCCACATTTCCTTTGATGGTCTGACATGGGATAACCAGCCAGTGATTTGTAAAAATCTCAGCGGGAGTTTTCTGTTCCCGGGAAGCTCATTCACGGTGGAGGCTGTGTTGTAATGGCTCCAGCCACCAGCCCTTGGTCGAAACGCCGGCACTTCAGCTTTGCTGTGAACTGGGGCGGGTGACCTTAAGCCTCTGAGCCTCTGCTTCCCCTCTCCTCACAGTACCCGGTTCACAGAGTTGCCGTGACGACGGAGGACCAGCCCGCAGTTCAAAGCTAGTGTGCGGCGTCCAGCACACCTCAAGCGCGGGATGCGCACATTCACGTCCGGGAAGTTCCAGAGGCAAAGGGACAGAAAAACAAAATGATTAGAAGAAACCTTCCCTTCTAATTTTTCTTCTTTGTCCCAAACTGTCTTCTCTCTTCTCTTTCTTTATCCGCCTGGCCCTGGAACAACTGTCCCCCCTCCCAGGGTTCCCACTAAGTTCCTGAGGTTCAGTCTCCCAGAGCCATTGGGATGAAGTGCCCGCCCTTCTTTCTGTTCTCCTGTTAGAGCTGAGACTCACCTCCGTGGCGAGAGGGACGCTGTGTGTATGTAGCGCAGCCTGGGTAAAATTTCCTCTCTTGTTCGTGGTGAATTCCCGCCCAGGGAACTACTTAGGTGTTCCATCACTGGGGGATGGACTGGACACCACTGGCCCCAACTCAGGTCCCTTTTACTTAGCAGACCGACCCTCTTCATGGCTTAAAACAATAACCATTTTATTAGGCTGCGTAATTTTCAGGGTGAGGGATTTAGGCGGCACTTGGCAGGCTGACTCTTCTCTTCCAGGTGACATTAATGGAGGCTGCTGGGTCGTACACAGCTGGCAGAGGGACTGGTCTTGAGGGTCCGAGACAGCTTCATTCATGTGTCGGGTGCCTTAGCAGGGATGTCCAGAAGGTGGGCTCAGCTGGGGCGGTGGCCCTGAGGCTTACACGTGACCCCCCCAGCATGGTGAGCCCCGTATGTTGGCCTCAGATTTCTGCTCCAAAAGCAAAAGTTACAGAGAAAAAGACAGAAGCCTCAAGGCCTTTTCTTGACTCAGGCTTGGAAGTAACATAGCTTTACTTCTATTAGAATCTACTGGTCAGAACAGTCATAAACCTGCTCAGATTCAAGGGGAGAGGCAGCAGAACACACATCTAGACGGGAGGAGGGTGGGAGAATTTATGAGCATCTTTTAAAACCGCCAGTCTTCATCTTCTTTAAATAGTTCCTGTTTGCACAAAGACCAGGATTCTTGCTGTCACTTTTCAAGAGAGCCGCCTGGTGCCCAGGCACTTAATATCTGGTTACTGAAGAATTTAAAGGGAATCACATGCGTTGGTGGCAGCACAGATCACATCTATTGAAAGTCACACAGTAGAGAAGGCGACGAAAGATGGAGTGTGGAGCTACTCACCATGAAACCGTACATAATAGCCAGCCCCTCCCAGATGCCTCTACAGAAGGCAAGATAAGAACGTGTCAGGCCAGGCCTTTTGCAACATTATTCTTAGATGCCCAGCGTGTAGATTTCAGCAACTCCCACAGCATCCTGTATGCCTCTGTCCTCTGTCGTGGTTCTCCTCACCCTTGTAATGATGGGTTCAAAGTCTAACTTTCCCCATAAAATGCCACCCTCCGCGATGGAGAACAAACTTATCGCCAGCATACCCTCTGCACCAGGCCTGGTGTCAAATGCAGCAGACGTGCAGTGAATACATTCCGTTGGCTAATTATTTGGAGATGATGGCAGAAAAAAAAGATGAGACTCTCTAGTTACATAGCAAGCAGCTTGTAATTTGCTGTGAAGTATTTAACTCTTTTTTTTGACTTAGGACATCAAGGCCTATGGATGCAGAATCTAAAGTATAACGTTTAGAGTTCTGACAATTCCCCGTGGGTCCAGTCAGACCAGGCCGATGATTAAAGGACACAGGTAACATCCACACACCCGACACTTACTAACGGCTTTGTTTATTACTCAGTTGATTATTCCATTTTTTATAATCATACAGTGATTCCCTTTTAAACAAGACTGTTATACCCGAAGTTGGTCACACACTGTCCTCTCTCTTCCTTCTATAGTAGTAAAGGGGTTTTTTTTCACACTCAGTTTTTTAATAGAACATTTCCAAATATCAAGAAATGTGATTAACTAAAAGTAATGAACGGACCAAACTCCATGAGAAACGAACACACGCTCAGTGAAAGGTCCAGCGCGGTCACAGCGGGTCACGCACATTCAGGAGGGAGCACCAGCGGTCTCCCGGGGGCCCAGCACTGGGAGAGGGCTGGTGCGTGTAAGACCTGTTTGGCAGCTTGGAAAGTTGAGGTTTAATACTGGTCTTGTCAATCACCCTTTCTAACTAGAAAGGGTTCCTCCAATCAAACTGCGGGCAGTGTCCTCAGGGTGTGGTGAAGTGTGTCTCCCCAGGGCAAACATCCTCCAGGGAAACCCTCAGAGGGTCCCAACACTCTTTCCTGCTCCATTCAGGTTGGTCTCACTTTAAACTTGAAAGTAGATGGGGTTGTGTGTACAGTGTGTATGTGTGTGTATAGAGTGTGTGTGTCGTTTGTGTATACAATGTGTGAGTCTGTCGTGTTTGTATAGTGTGTGTGTATACTCTGTGCAGTGGGTGTGTATACACCTTGTATATAGAATGTGTGCAGTGTATGCATTGTCTGTATAGTGTGTTGTCCATGTGTAGCGTGTGGTGTGTGTGTATAGGTGTGTGGACTGTGTATATGTGTTGTGTGTACATCTGTGGCTGTGTGTGGTGTGTGTATACTGTGTGCATGTGTGTACGGTGTGTACACTGTGTGGGCCTACAGTTTGTGTTTGTGTCATGTGTAAATAGTGTAATCTGTAGTGTGTGTGTAGTGTGGACGCATGTGTGTATAGTGTGTGTGTATGCTGTGTAGTGTGTGTGTAGTCTGGATGCGTGTGTGCATAGTGTGTGTGTGCGTACACTGTAGTGTGTGTGTAGTGTGCATGTGACTGTGTGCGGTATGTGTGTATGCTGTGTGGTGTGGGTGGTGTGGACGCGTATGCGCACATGCAGTGTGTGTGTGGAGGGCAGAGGGGACACTGGAGGAGGAGGGGAGTCACGGGAAGGAAGAGGCTGAGCAGGAAGGGTCACAGGAGAAGCAGAAGGAGATGAGGTGGCTGAGAGGAGGTGGAGGGACCTGGGAGAGTTGTGGGGGAGGCAGAAGGAGGGAGGGAAAGCCAGGGCCTCCTTTATTGGATAACACAGAGGGAGGGGACAGGGCAGGGGGTCCCTGACCTGGGTGTCCTCAGACTCCTCCACGTTTTCTGTGGGGACATAAATAAGGGACAGCGAAGCAGCAGCAGCAGCCAAACCAGCTCCTCGCAGGCTCCGCCCCATTGGTTGGGACCCTTCCTCTCTGGTCATGGTCAAGATCAGACACTTGCCCTTTGAGGCAGTTTACCTGAGGCCTTGTGTTGACCACAGGTGGTCTCGGAGTTTTCTGGGAACTTTTCCCTGGAACTGGGGGGACCTCTGGGGGGTACATACCAGAATGCGATAAAAACTTCTCCGTCTTTCTGCGGAAAGACGCAGGGAGGGGTGTGAGATCAGCCTGTGCTTCGCTCGCGGGCACCGCGGGGAAGGCCCCAGACCCCCTGGTCCCTAAGGGCGCTGTCGCTGCAGAGCTGGGGTGCCCGGTGGGCGTGTCTACCCCGCGGAGGCCGGGGCAAGGAGGAGCTGCGTGTCCCGGCAATGCTGAAAGCAGTGCTGAGGGTGGCGAGGGGTTAAAATCCCGTGCTTGGGGTGGGGGTGGGGGAATCCGACAGCCTGATTTCATATGGTAGCTCAGGGGGGTAAGAAATGAGAGTGGGGGAGGGGACGCAAGTTGCATAACCTCTCTCTGCCTCAGTTTCCTTATCCCTGAAATGGAGCCAAGAAGAGCACCTCCCTGGAAGGGGCAGGGGTGGCACTGCGAGAATTCAGCGATACCTAGAGCGCTCAGAGCGCACCTGGCACCCAGGAAGTACTCAGTAAACGAGTTCTGTCATTACTACTGTTTAGGAAAAAATCGGTATGGCTCAATGACTGGCCCTACAGATTCTGCATCTCCTTCCTGACCCTTCTGTCGTGTTCCCAAACGAGGAGCCCTGGTCAAAGGCAGAGGGGCTGACAGCGAGCGTTCAGGCCGCGGGGGTGTTTAGGGGCGGTTAGGGCCGTCA
The DNA here is from genome assembly GCF_048773025.1 of Camelus bactrianus. NCBI lineage: Eukaryota > Metazoa > Chordata > Mammalia > Artiodactyla > Camelidae > Camelus > Camelus bactrianus. The sequence goes on from NC_133559.1 coordinate 23,283,762, forward strand.
CGGGTCCGCAGGGCCGCACAGAGCCGTTTCTGAAGGGCAGGGTTTCCTGCCAGCTGGGCCCCCACTCACGCCCATGCTGTTGCTCGGGGAGTGGGGCAGACACAACGGCCGGGCCCTTACCTGCGGTCACCGAGCTCGCCTGCCCAGGCTCTCCGCCGCTCCCAGCAACCAGATGGGAGGCGAGATGAATGATCTGCCAAACCAGCAACATAATTAAGCAAATTCGGCAAGGGGCAAACGGACAGGGCTTTTTTCTGGTCGGCAGTAACTTCAGCTCACCAGAACGCTGAGGTGGAGGTGCCAAGCCCTCCTGACCAGAGCAGGCATCAGCCAAGACTCATCGGTCCAGGGGAAGCGGTGTGATGTGCACTGGGGGTCTGCAGAAGTTCACCCTGGAGGCACAGGAGTTTTTTTTTTTTTTTTTTAAACAATAAACTACACTTCTTTCCTAGAATGTGGGCTGCCAGTTAGACTCCCAGGTCGAGGTCTCTGCGGGTGCATCTGACAGGTAGCATTTTGTTGCCTCTTAAAGATCAGAATGTTCAGAGGAGAGGTCGGCGATCTTGCCCAGGGAGACTGAGTTGCAGGACCTCGAACTTCAGGGGGCCTGCTGGGGTGCGTAACGGGGCTGGTTCTCCTCTGGGGTGTGAAGACAGCAGTCAGAGGCCTTGGGGAGACACCACGGGACCCACCCAGGAGCCGCCTTCCTGATTTTCTTGTCGTTCTCTGTGGGCAGAGCCGGGGCTCCCGGTGTGAGCTGCTCCCGCAGGAGGAAGCCGGAGGCGGGGCCCGAGGCCGCCCCGCAGCTTCCTAGCCGCGTCTGTGCCCCGCCATAGGCGTAGGCGACGCGGGAATTCCGTGAGCCCAGGCGCACCCGCCCTTTTCGGGGACGCATGACAGAACTCTTGAGCGTCTTGATGAACCTCTCGGACGAGAATGAACGAAACAAATTAACCAAAAAATAAACAAGCCCGAAAATACCCCCCTAAAGAGAAACGCGGGAAGCCCTGGCTAGCAGGCTCACTGACCACGCAGCTGAGGGCGTCCTACCGAAGAAGGTCTGCAGGGAGCAAGGGTCACGTCCTCCCTGCTCGAGATGTTGCCTGCGGAGGTTTAAATGTTCCATTAAAAAATATTAAAAAGCCACACACCGACCCAGGCGCGCTGGCTCCCTTCCTCGCTCCGGCTTCCTCCGGGCAGCTGCGCTCCGGCCGCGCCGCGGCGCTAGGTGTCTTTGCTGTCCCCGTAATCGTTGTAGGGGACACTCAGGGTCTGCTCCTCGCACGTCTTCCTGAGGTCCCGGCTGAGCTCTGACCAGTCAAGCCCGTAGGGCTTGATCTCACTGTAGCGGCAGCCCAGGTACCTGAGGGAGCTGCGTCGCAGGCTGATCCTGGGCTCCTGCAGGAGTCCGTTGCACCAGCTGCTGAGATCCCCGAGCTGCGAAAGGATGAGGCCGGCCTTCCTGTGGGGCAAGCACGGAGGACGCTTAGGTTACACAGAGCAGAAGGCAGGAAGGGTCCACAGCGTGAGACTCTCAGCCTCAAGAGGGCCGAGCCGGGTCTGTTTTGCTTCCTGTCCCAGAGTTGGCAGTTAGATCAGGAGGCCCTCTATAAATATATGTCAAGCCAATGAACGAATGAATGAATGAAATAATTAATCAGGATGGATGAGCAAAGCGGGGCATCAAAGCAAAACAGAGAAGCAAAACGCACTGTGGACAAATAAAGAAGAGAAAACGACTCATATTTTAGTGGGAATTAATGCCCTTTTAAAATCATAGTTGTCAGTTTCCAAAGACAAATCAATTCACTTTAAAGCCAGTAATTTATCACCATTAAATGACAAATAATATGTTTGACTGGCTATTTCCCTTTTCAAGGCTATTTCTGAACTGAGTAGAAGCAGCCGATAAATTGCAGTTCAGGGGATCTCAGATGTAACTAATTATGCCTGTCTGGAGGTGATTATACTGTAATAAGGGCAGAAATGCCCTCAGTGCACACTGACCCAGGGTCATTCTTTGGGAAAATGCAGACTCGCAGTGGCACACATCACCTAATTAACCTGCAGGTGAGCTCACGCTCTGTTCTGCTGTCTCCTCTGGAAAGTCAGGAGGCCAGGGCCATCGAGCCCTCATCCAGGAGGTGATGACAGGGAGCCTGAGCTGTTGCAGATCCGAGAGCAAAAGCGGCCAAGGTGGGCAAGGTCTCCCCGAGTTCACACTCACTGGAAAGGAGTGATCCCACGGGGCCAAGAATAAAGTGTGAGACCCCTGGGTACAGCCTGGGGAAGCGGGCTGGGCTGTCACCACCATCTGGCTCACTGGGGTTCGGACTTCTTCTTGGCATCTACTTCTGTTAACAGGAGCGGGGACCACCGGATGGCCAGTTCTCAGCCCTTATGGCTTTGACTCTGAACACTTAGGATAAGTGGGGGGAAAGGTGTCCCTCACTCAGCTGTGTTGTTCCTTCTTCAAAAAACCTAAGTGATCAGAAACCCATGAAGGGATAGTCTCTTGTTCCAACAAGCCCAGGTGAGGCTGTGAAATCTCTTCTGGAAAGCTCCGTGAGCAGCATCCCTTGCAGTATTTATCGACTGCGAGGCCAACTTTACAGGTGCGGAAGCAGCTCTTTTCTAGTTCAATCAGCAATTCTTTCCAGAAACTGGAAGTTTCTGCCCCGCGTTTACAATGAGCTTTCAAGAACAATAAGCAGATTCATTTCATTCATTTTCTTCCAGCCAGGCGAGAAGCATCACAAGGGCTGAGCTCACCGCATTCTTAGGAGGGCAAGCGAGAGACGGGCAGAGGTGGCGCTGGAGGCAAGGTGTTGCGCTGCAGCAGCAAAATTCAGGGGCCCCGAGGGTGTGAGGTCATCAGAGGGCTGGTCACATTCTCTCCAACGTCAGTGGTGGGTCAGAGAAAATCAAACACACACTCTGCCAGCTAAACAGCTTCCGCATTGTCTCTCCCCTGCCCGTCAGCCTCTGCCATTTGGCCAAGCCAGCTTTCCAAAAATGGTCATCCACAGGGACTTTGGTGGCCCTCCTCTTAATCTGTCCTGCCGCGTGTCATTAGTTACTGACACATTCTTGGGAGGTGGAGGAAGGGGAGAGAAGGAAGAGTGAAGGGCCGTGTCTGCATCACCTTGAAGAAATGGATAAAGGTGCACCTTCGCCATACTTTCAAACAAATGGGTTTAACTAGTAGGTAGGGTTTTTGTGGCTATTTTCATTGCTCACTTTCTAAAAAACTAATAATGAATTTAGACCTGCCCTTGACCATCTCAGAACCTGTGGTCTTCTTGTTTCTTAAGAGCAGTGCAACCAACAGGGTCCTCAAAGTATTTCAACCCTCAACTCCATCTGGAAGCCTCCATGAATGCTAGTGGAACTGGGTTTAACTGAACCGAGGGGATCCTTTCTGCTTCCTTACAGGACACATGCACACACCCCACTGACTTTCCTGTTCAGTCTCACGGCTCACCCCAAAGTGGGCTGCTGTATCTCAAGGCAGGGGACTGGTTGTTTCCTGTGGTTCTCCCCGAGGTCCACGACACTGAAAAGTGAAACTTTATTTTCCACAAGCTAATGAAACTACAAATTCTGCACACCCCCCACCCCCAATATATAGTCTTGACAAACCAGTATTATACATGAAAGAGTCTCCTGGGAAGAGAGTTTTGAGAAGAGATCACCAAGCCAGCAGCAGGCCTCACTTCACAGTGAGATCCACATGTTCCCTCACTCCCCCTTTTCATTAACCAGCTGCCTTTCTGACTCTTGAGTTACAAGAGGGAAATTTTTAAAGCGATCCAGATTCCCTTGGAAATCAACACGATATCGGCAATGTTGGTGCTATTCCAATTGTGACATTCATGCACTTTGACAGAGAACTGTATATATGGCCTCAACTAATGTCAGAAGGAAGGAGGGAGGGAGGGGGAGGGGAGCAGGCAGACAGAGGGACTTGGGAGGAGAGGTGGGGAGAGGGGATATTAGGCAGGAGTAATAGTGAGGGCAGGAGTGATGATAAGATTTGGAGCAGGGAGGATATTTGTTCATATACACCTACTTTCTAACCCAGGGTTTCCTTTTTACCAAAATTGAGACAGAACAAATGAAAAGTCCCGTATCTGTTTCTCTCTGTGTCCTTCCACAGCCATAGGATCTGTTGGCCTACCAACCTTTATAGGAAATAATTTATGGAATGCCTATAGATTCTTCAGGACCTTACACATAAAATCATTTTATTTCAGGAAGATAATCCTAAATTCTCTCCTTTCTTCAAAAGTAAGAAAGGCAGGACTTGACTACTTAAATATAGCTTATCCATAACTAATCTGCATGAACTGAGCCATCTTAAAACACAGGACTTTCTTCTCCAAGCACGTAAGTGCACCTAGGCTGTCTGCAAATTCACGGATGCAGAATTGTAGTGGGAGAGGAACAGAATTTCAAAGAGCTGAGGTCTTTAAAAGAGACAAGTTTATCGATTACCTGGGGCCTAATTCATCCTCGCACCGCCAGGTGAATTCTCCAAAACTCTCATAGTGTTGATTATAGTGGTAGAGGACCCGATGCAGCGTCGGGGAGCCCAGGTCCAGAAGGGTGTTGTAGGCGGTCTGCTGTTCCTTCCCGCTGGTATAGCCATTGAAGAGGTTGTAGATCTTGTCTGCGATTTCTGAGGAGAAAAGGAAAATAAGTAAGGTTATATATGTATATATCAATAATTATAAATATAGACACATATGTGTGTATATGCATGTATATGTGTGTATTTATATACATCCATATGAGTGTGTGTGCGGGTATGTGGAATTATTTAAAGAATTCTGGACCTACCTAGAGCCTGGAGAAAGTGGTTTGAGTAATTCATTTTATTCCTGCCCCATCAGGTTTCAGTTTTCTCTTCTATATAATGAAAGCCTTCAAAGAGAATCTCTCTAAGGCCAATTTCAGGGACAATATTCTTTGTCTTTACCCATGTTTCCTAAAAATACAGAGCCGCAGGCAAAAGCTCATAGATTGATACTTTATTGGAAAATGCAGTCCCAGGGAAGTAGGAAGAGGATGGAGAGAAATGAGGCAAGAAAGGAGGCAGAGCACATACAAGAAAGTGCACTAAGGAGCCGATGGCTATGTTTTGCAGGAGAGGATGCACGAAACTACTGGATCCCCAGGGGTCCATCCGGGGGGGGGAATGGAAGAAGACTCTGTCACCTGCTCCCATGCAGGACTGCTCCATGGGGACTCTTCACGTTTGCCCCCATGAGGCATTAAAGCCCCTGCACTCCTAGATACAAAGTGGGTCCTGCAAAAGCAGTGGGGAAGCCCTGGACGTGAGGGAACAGCATTTGGCTCAGGGACGAAGTGAGGCACTGCCTTGAGCAACGTGAAGACCAGGAGCGGCCTCAGTGCCAAAGGCAACCTGGTCCCTTGTCAGCAGGGACGCAGGTCCTTTGCTAGGGCCACCCAGACAGGTATGAAGTGGCAGGTCTGTGGTTGTTAGAGCAGGCAGAGAGCTGGACATGAGCAGAGAAAGTGGGGCATGAGCCAAACGGCAGGAAACCATACGTCTTGTGAACAACGGGGGTCCTTGGGCAGACAAAGAAAAGCAGGGACCTCCGGATTGATAAGAAACCACACATTTTGGAATAAATGTCCTGGAGGCAGACAAAGGAAGGTGGGAAAAGTCAGGAATCTCTGGCATCAGAATGTAACCTTTTTCTCATTACGCCCTCACTGCAATAAAATGAGCCTTGCAGATAAGAAGTGCCATCATGCAGTGACGCCGTAACACTTCTGATCAAGATTAAATAAGGACAAAAATCCCTCCTCCCCTTGGGAAGGTGGCCCTGGGATGAAATCAAGGACTATGACCCCAAACCCCTCCCTCTTCAATGAGCATTCCACCCATTCGTTCTTATATGACCCCATATTAGCCAGCTTGCCAAAGAAACTCAGTGACGCTACAGTCCGCCGCTCTCCCCTTGAGAGCGTACTATTGCTTAATAAATCCCCACTCTACGTGTTTGACCTCCATCTCTCGTCTCTGAATTCTTTCTGTGATGGGACAAGGACCTGCTCTCCAGGAACATGGCAACATAGACATTCAATCCAGTGCAGGTCCAAGTGAGTCACCTTTTGGTTTAATTTCTCTCTCTTGTATTTCTGCCTCCAAGACGTTGCCAGGACTGAACTTGGTGAATGTGGCAAAGTGGTGATGAATTGGTGTGGCCTTGGCATTTTCCCCTATTGAGCTCTCACCACCTTATCCGTAAATGTCTTCTCATCAAACCTGTCAGCAAGGAGAACTGACCACATTTCCTTCCTAAGCAGCTGGGAACTGGAGAGCCGTGCTTTGTCTCAGATCCAGTGTTAACTCTGGGGCTGAAGAAACTGAAGTCTACTGGCTTCTAAGCCAGACTTTGCCCACTTGGACCCGCTGTTAGCCTAAAGGCGCTGATTCCTTGTCACCATTCCAAGTGAACTCAAGGCTGCTGGTAATGACACATCATTGCAGCAGTTTCCTGGGTTGGAGTGAATAAAATTTCTACCTCCACTCTGCCCAAACATTGTGATAATTCCCTTCTTTTTCTGTCTTGCCCGTTGCCCACGAGGACAGGAGCCAGATCTTACTTCCTCAGTGTCCTGAGTGGTGAGCACAGAGCCAATATAGTTGATCAAAAATTGTTGGCTTAATGAGTGAAATTCATGACTTTGGGAGTCATTTGAGTCTTCCTTGGGTGAGGGTTTCCAGTGATCTATCTTCAGATCAGGTTATACCGACCTGTTAGCAATTAAACTCTTGTAGTCAGCATCTTTAGCTGCATGAAAAATGATTTCAGTCCAGAAATCCATTTAGACTTTCAGGATGTTAGAATTCTCAGGTTATTAAAGCAGGGTCAAGAGATAAAGTGGACAGTGATTCGGAATATAAAGATCTTTGGTATCTCCAGTTATTTATCAGCAGGCTGTTGATTGCCAGGAACTTTACATACGTGCATTCACATCCTCACATCACCACTGCACAATGGGTGTGGACGTCCTTGTCCCACAAACGGGGACTTTCACGAGAGGCCAGGTTACCCGTCCAAGGTCAGAGAGTCGTTGCAGGCTGGAGTCAAGATTTAAAACTATATCCACCTTCATTGCTCTTTTGCATCGATGCTCAGGGGATGGTAGTGTTTAACCAATTTGAGATACAGGAGGCAGAGTCTTGGGGGATGTGATTCTGGTGACTATTTCCAGGGGAGGACATGGCCCTGGCTGGTCCACAGATGCCAAGTAAGGGAGAGGCCTTGTAGGTATGCCCAGTGTCTGTCTCTTCTGGACTTGAGATGGAAAGAAGCAGAAGGACTGTTCTAAGAGCTGTGCTGTGGTCAGCGGGAGGTAGGGACTGTGTACTAAGAGGAGAATGACCCACGGAGGAAAAGTGTGGGTCATGAGACTGGAGCCCAGATGGGGAGGTTTGGGGCTCCTTCTCCCACCCTCTGATGGATGTCCATCTGTTCTTATTTCTGGTGATGGGAAATAGGTTCCCAGGCCTCAGGCCCCGGTTGTGACAGTCCGCTGAGGAACAGTGATGACTGGGAAGGCATTTTCTGGCATATTTGCTGCTCTCATAAGGCAGCAGTAATGTCCAGCAAGAGAAGGCTGGTGCTTCCCATTAGCAGCAGCCTTTGTGCCTGGGACCAGGTGGGATAGGCCCAGGTTCCACTGTAAATCTCCTAAAACCAAGATAATCTAACTCCAGGGTGTGCTTGGAAAGCCTACATTGCTAAATGGGATGCTACGTTCAGAAAGATCTATATGCCAGGCTCCCGGAGCCTGAGTATTTCTGGCTCCTCCTAGCTCACTGAGGGAATTTATGGGTATTATTTCATTAGCTTTCATAGTATCTCAAGAATTCACTAACTCAAAGAATGTTAAAGATTAGCAGGTTTTTTTCAGTCATCATTTTACCCAGCTTTCCGCTTCACAGCAGTCTTGAGCTATCCAAAATAGGTATCTGTCTTCCCTTTCTTGGTCTGCATGCGATTCAGGAATAGTTAAAATGCAGGCGAAGAGGTGGTGAGGTGTCTATATACACAGCCTCATCACGAAAAAGGGAACCGAGTTATTAGAAAGATCTCCTGGGGAGCAGAGTAAATGAACGGGGCTGGGACTGAAGTCCTCAGACCCAAAGCTATGGTAAGGACAGGCACCATGGCGTCAAGTGGAGCTGGGTTCCATTACACTAGCTGTGTGGCCTTGGACAAGTTACTTAACCTCTCTGGGTTTTAGTTTCTTTGTCTGTTCAATGATGATAATAATACCTACCTTCCAAGATTTATTGTAAGAAAAAAGTGATGTTGAATGTAAAGCCTTTCTTTAGCCCAGTGTCTGGACAAAGTGAGCATACATTCATTCATTCATTCATTTATTCAATAAAATTTGTACTGAGTGCTTACTGTGTGCTTGACATCTTTCTAGGTACTTGGGCTACAGCAGAGAGAAACTGACAAAATTCCTGACCCTGTGACACGGTCTGGTCGTAGGAGACATTCAGTTAAGCAATAAGCATAATAGGTAAGTGTTTTCGAAAGTGGGAAAAAAATAGCACAGGAGAAGGAAGATTGGTATTGCTGGATGGGGCACTGCGATTTTAAATAGGGGGTGGGTCTCAACTGGAAAGAGAACATTCAAGCCAAGACATGGAGGAGGGGAGAGAGTGAGCAGTGGGGGGATACCTGGGGCAGAGCACACAGAGGAGAAGAAATGCTGGCACAGACTCCCCAGCTACGGCAGACAGCAGATTTGAAAACAGCAGATAAGCCATGGTGTTTGGAATAAGGTGAGGGAGGAGAGAGTTGGACAATAGTAGATATTATTATTTTTTAATTATTGGTCCTGGTTCCCTACTGGATCATGCTTTTCCCAATGCCATTAAATAGTCTTATTTAAATGAGAGGAGTGACTCCAGGAGCAGAAGTGAGCTTTCTCATCCCCCAGCAGTAATTGCTCTTTTTCCTACGAAATAAGAATCCTAGGAAGCATCTGTACCTTCCTTGGCTGTTATGACAGAGTCCCCTGAAGGGAGGTCCTAAGTCATCACTGTCAGTATTCTGGGGGAGCTACCTGAAACCACTGTCTGTCCGCACTGAAGTAACTGACCACAGAATTCCACATGAAAACTTGAGGACAATGACTCCCACCTGGCGTCACATCTTGGCATTCTTAGCACTGTCCAAATTGCAGAGTGTCTTCCTCCTTCGCCTTGTTCCCAATGCACTCGAGTTAAAGTTCTTCCTTCTGTCCTTCCCATATCATGTCCTTGCTTATATGTCTCCATAACATAGGTCACTATCTGAAATATTACTTATTTTGCTTTTTTGTTTGTTTGACATCCCTGCTTCAATATAAGCTCCCTGAGGCTGGGGGTTTTGCCCCCACTAATGCCCAGTTCAGGTGTTTAGTGAGGGCTTAAAATAAGTTGTCTGATTTGATAAACTTGTGAAATCTAATTATAAAATTCTTGTAAACAAATTCTGAGCCTAATTCTTTCTGTTTCTTTAGCATCTAATGTCAGGGCGGTGGCATAATTAACAAATGGCCGTGAACAAAGAAAATGAAGAAAAGGACAGTATTTATGTTTGGCATCAGGAAAGGAGGATGGAGGTTGGAGAAAAGATGGATGAGAACCAGCCTTCGCTTAGTGAAGTTACATGAAGAACTCTGGGAAGGCTGTGCCTGGACCTGGGGATCGGGCTGATCTGACTGCTAACTTCATTCAGCCTTTCCTGCTGGGAGAGGATGGCTTCAATAAAACAGCGGTAGAAACTTACTTGCACAGTGGCCTTACTGTCACGAGATGGCAAAATTCTACATAGAGAGCATCTCGCTTGGGAAAATGTTCATATAAGAAATAAAGTCTGGCTTCCTGCTAGATAATTAGGAGCTGAGGTCATGCTCTGGGTCACTCAAAAGGTAATTCCCATTTGTTACTAGGTTTAAACTCAACCCAAGTGAGTTGTATTTCCGATCGCCATCTGGGTTTGAAGGAGGCGAAACGTATGCTTTCTTGGTGTAAGTGCCAGGTCCGTATTAATTTGCAAGGATGCCCTCAATTAGTCTAACTCATTAATCTCCGCATCTGCCCCGCATGGGACTCCTTTCCGACTAGAGGAGAGCAGGCCCTGGGAATGTTAATTTCATTCTCTCAGCATTAAATTGCCTCTCGAGCTCCCAGCGGGTCTGCTGGGATTTCAGAAACCCTTCTTTGCCAGGGGGCACACAGGGTCAGAAGGAAGAAGCACATGTTGCTATGCTCTGGGGACTAGAATAAACGCAAAGAAGCCCCACAGAGAAGCAGGGAAGTGGTCTCTCCCAGGCAGATTATCCTGCGTTGGCCACTTTATCCCCGGGTCACTTCGATCCATCTATTCCTGCAGGCAGCTTTACGCGACGTCCCTCCTACCTGCTTCTCACCACCCGACGGCCAACCAGCCTGCTGCCTGTTCAGCAAGCAAGTCCGAGGTGCCTGCTGTGGCTGCCGGCAAGGACGTCAGCAAATTCTCCAAAACAGAACTGGCTGGGGCACCTTCTCATCACCTGTTCCTCTCTGGCTTGTAGAAAATCAACAGATGATGAACTAAGGGTGCTGTGGGTCCTCTCCAGTCTCTCCTCTAGGGGTTTTCAACCCCACATTCTGCTTTCATCATCAAGGGATTTCAGGGACCATCAGAAGTCATTCAGTCCATACCCTACGAGCCCGGCAGCGCTCAGAGTCCAGACAAAAGCACCTCTGTCTTCTACTTAAAGGTCTCCGTTCGACTGTTACGCCTCAGTGGACACCAACAGTCCCGAAGGGGGAGCTTTTCTGGTACCTAACTTGAACACTATTTTTTCACGTACGTCTTTTCTTCATCAGTATTGAAAGACAAAGAAAAATTTTCAGTCTTTTACACAAATAACCCTGTAAAATGTCTAGTTTAACACTGCAAGCAGAATGGGCATTGACGCCAAATGATGAGTCTGAGTGCGGGTTCTGGAAGATGCTAGCTTTGCGGCCCTGGTCAGCTTACTTTATCTACTCCGAATCTCAATGTCTGCACGTATAAAATGCGGGCAATATTCTAGTCATTTAATAAATACTTACTGAGTTCCTACTCAAGAACAAACTCCACGCATGGTTAATGATATTAACAGAGACAATGACTGATTCTGGAAGTTTAGGGCGTACAAGTTTCAATAAGAGAACTGTTGTGGCCATGCTGATTTGCTGGTAGCCCGCAGATCACCTTCTTTATGGCTCCTGACTCCAGCTGTATCAAGTTGACCATGACCGACACAGCCCCTGAATGTGTACTCCCTAACGTTTACCCAACACTTACTATGGCACTTAAAAAAATACTTTACAACCCACCAGCTGAATGAACTAGAAAAAGAAGAACAAAAAACCCCAAAAGGCAGCAGAAGGAAGGAAATTACAAAGATTAGGGAGGAAATAAATAAAATACACGTTAAAAAGACCATAGAAAAAAAATCAATCAAACCAAAAGCTGTTTTTTTGAAAAAGTAAATAAAATGATATCCCATGCTCTTGGATTGGAAGAATCAATATTGTTAAAATGGTCACACTGCCCAAAGCAATCTACAGATTTAATGCAATCCCTATCAAATTACCCAGGACATATTTCACAGAACTAGAACAAATCATAATAAAATTTATATGGAACCATCAAAGACCTAGAATTGCCAAAGCATTACTGAAGAAAAAGAAAGAGGCTGGAGGAATAACTCTCCCAGACTTCAGACAATACTACAGAGCTACAGTCATCAAGACAGCATAGTATTGGTACTAAAACAGACATATAGACCAACGAAACAGAATAGAGAGCCCAGAAATGAACTCACAAACTTTTGGTCAACTAATCTTCGACAAAGGAAGCAAGAATATACAATGGAATAAAGACAGTCTCTTCAGCAAATGGTGTTGGGGAAACTGGACAGCAGCATGTAAATCAATGAATCTAGAACACTCCCTTACACCATACACAAAAATCAACTCAAAATGGATCAAAGACTTAAACATAAGACAAGTACAATAAACCTCCTAGAGGAAAATATAGGCAAAACATTATCTGACATACATCTCAAAAATGTTCTCCTAGAAGAAATAAAAGCAAGAATAAACAAATGGGACCTAATGAAACTTACAGGCTTCTGCACAGCAAAGGAAACCATAAGGAAAACAAAAAGACAACCTATGGAATGGGAGGAAATTTTTGCAAATGAAACCAACAAAGGCTTGATCTCCAGAATATATAAGCAGCTCATAAGACTCAATAAGAAAAAAATAAACAACCCAATCCAAAAATGGGCAGAAGATCTAAACAAGCAGTTCTCCAAGGAAGACATACAAATGATCAATAGACACATGAAAAAATGCTCAATATCACTAATTATCAGAGAAATGCAAATCAAAACTACAATGAGGTATCACCTCACACCAGTCAGAATGGCCATCATTCAAAAGTCCACAAATGACAAATGCTGGAGAGGCTGTGGAGAAAAGGGAACCCTCCTTCACTGCTGGTGGGAATGCAGTTTGGTGCAGCCACTGTGGAAAACAGTATGGAGATTCCTCAAAGACTAGGAATATACTTACCATATGACCCAGGAATCCCACTCCTGGGCATATATCCAGAAGGAACCCTACTTCAGGGTGACACCTGCACCCCAATGTTCATAGCAGCACTATTTACAATAGCCAAGACATGGAAACAGCCTAAATGTCCATCAACAGATGACTGGATAAAGAAGAAGTGGTATATTTATACAATGGAATACTATTCAGCCATAAAAATCGACAACATAACGCCATTTGCAGCAACATGAATGCTCTTGAAGAATGTCATTCTAAGTGAAGTAAGCCAGAAAGAGAAAGAAAAATACCATATGAGATCGCTCATATGTGGAATCTAAAAAAAAAGAAAGAAAAACAAAGCATAAATACAAAACAGAAATAGACTCATAGACATAGAATACAAACTTGTGGTTGCCAAGGGGGTGAGGGGTGGGAAGAGATAGACTGGGATTTCAAAAATGTAGAATAGATAAACAAGATTATACTGTATAGCACAGGGAAATATACACAAGATCTTATGGTAGCTCACAGAGGAAAAAAAAGTGACAATGAAAAAAATACTTTACATAAGTTCACTCATTTAATTCTCACTAGAAACTTACCTACCATTTTATTTCCTCTGTCCATTTTACAGAAAAGTAAACTGAGGCATGGGGAGAAACAACCTGCTGAAGGTCAAGTAGTTAGATGGGAAAGCAGACATTTGACCCTGAGTGGTCTGGCTCCAGAGTCTAAGTTTTCCCATAACCAGTTGGTCTCCGTGCTGCTTTCTAAGTGTTAGGGACAGAATTGTGGGCAAAAAGAGATCAGAACCCTGCTCTCATGGAACTCACTAATGAGGTAGACAGGCACTGAACACATGATTATAGTTAACAGATGGAGATACATATCATGAAGAAAAGGAACATGGACCTGTAAGGGCATCTAGCAATGGCCCGTGACCCCTTCTGTAATGAGGCAGGGACTCTTGCTCTGAGATCTGCAGGCTGAGAGGAGTTAATCAGTGAAAAGGACGGGGCTGGAGAGCACTTGAGACAGTGAGACCAACATGTACAAAGGCTCTGCGTAGGAAATGGAAAAGGTGTGATGGACTAACTGAGAAAGGCAGTGAGGCTTCAGGAAATACAGCGATTGATGGGAGAGTGGCAAGATGGGGCTGGAGAACTGGGCAAGGGACACTCCACTTAGGTTCTAAGATGCCCGTTACATATTTTGATCTTTGTCACAAGAGGAATGGCAATCCATTAAAGAGTTGTAAGAAGAGGCGTTAACATGATCAGATTTCTGTGTTGAATATAACAGTGCCTTTAACATGCCATGCATGTTAAATAAGGTAACACATGTGAAAGTCCTTTCAGAAGTTGTAAGGTGCGAGAGCATCAGTGATTTTAATTAGAGCAGGTCTGGGTCACTCTTTCCACTGTGATGGGCATCACCATGGCGTCACCCCCTTGAGCACTGTGGGACTGTGTCATCTCATACTCCTCTCGATACAGCTGGAGTCAGGAGCCACAGTTCAGGTGATTTGAGGGGCACCACGAACCAGCCTGGCGACAGCATTTTTCTTATTGAAACTTGCACAGCCCAAACTTCTAGCATCAGCCAGTGCCTGGGTTAATGCACACATGCTATCAGCCCATTAGCAGTCCAGCTGCTAACAGGCATTCGTGTTTGATCAGATCACTTTAACCAGTGCCAGAGCCCTGCAGAAGTGGTGCCCAGGACGGGTAAAGTCTGGCTGTGTGTGTGTGGGGGGGTGTAATAAGTCTTAGATCAATGGATGATATCAAGACGGCCAGGGAGCTTCCTGAGAAGAAGCCCCAAGAAGTGTGCTATTTGTGTAATGGATGTGGACCCAACCCAAACCTTTCCTAACTGACAAAGGCTCATTTCAGTGCACGGAAGAGGGACGATTATTTACCAGGCACTGGTCCGTTGTTACAACTCCAAAATATACAGTGAAGATTCTGACACATCTCTGGCAGGGAGCATATGATAAAGCAATTAATTTTAAATCTGTAGCCCTCCTATGCTGTAATTCAAAATAACCTTTCAGGTGTACAAAAAAATATGAAGAGAGCGAGCGACCTGATCAGCACCCTGAGGGCCAAGGTCAGTTACGTCACCACGTACCTAAGCACCTGGTGTACCTCCATGTGTGCCTGGGGCTCTCACCAGTGTCTCCCACTGGCTCCTTGACTTGTGGATCACGTGGAATAATAGGATGCAAGGCGGGTTTCCGCCAGAGGCAGAGGTTGAGGAGTTCCTGGAAAGGAGATGCTCTTGCCCTGAGCCTTGAATTCTCCCCATTCCCGGCTGAACTCCAGGGCGTGGCATTTGACTTCCTTGCTCCCTGCTGCCCTGCCGTGAGAGAAGGTCCCAGGAGCACCCCTCCGCGGACTCTGCTAGCCTCAGTGCTTCTTACCTTGGGCTTTGACATCATCCACCACCGGACAAGGGGTCTTCACGATCACGTCACTCGGCCTGGAGCGCCGTCCTGTGTTGTCCACTCCCCACAGGGTGAACCTGGCAGGGAGGGTAAGGGACATTATCAGAGAGCACCTGAGAGCCTGGCTGTTAGCCAAATTTGCCTGGATGGGCCGGTCTGTCCCTGGCTGTTGTCACCATCCAGGTCATAAAGTACGCAGTCTAGAGCCTCTCACTGCCTCCTGGTGGGTCTCGGGTTGTAACTGGCTGTCTTGCGTATGTTGTCTGATGGCAAACATCAGGGCATAGGGCAATGGTTCTCAAAGTGGGGTCCCCAGGCTGGCAGCATCCCCTGGGAAGATGATAGCAATGAGAATTCTCATGCCCCCCGCCAGACCCACTGAATCAGAAGCTCTAGGGACGAGGACAGAAATCTGAGCTACGACAAGCCTTCTAAGCGATTCTAATGCCAGTTACATTCTGGCAACCACTGAGCTGAGGGGAAGAGCAGGTATCTTTGGAAACAGATGGCCTGAAGCCTCCACTCCCCGCCTTGTGGAGGTAGAGTTGACTCCTCTCAGCTTTGTTTTCCCTCTTCTGGGAAATGGGGATGATACTCAAACTACTCGCAGGTCGTTGCAAAGATGAAAGGAGATACTAACGTACAGGAAGACCTAGCACCCTACCTGGAGCCCAGAGACGGCACACAAATCCTATTAATTCTGCTCTGTCCGTCTGGTGCTCAGGTGAGGCTTTTCTGCAAAGCACCAGAGGACAATTTTCCTCTTTAAAGTCGAAGTGAAACAGTCAGAGCAGAGGGGTCCTGACTTGCCCATGGCTGGGGGCTCTGTTTCCTCCATGCAGCTCCCCTGGACCCACTGAGATGCTGCCCGGCGTGCGCCAGGCATCCAGAGTGGAAACCTTATGCTACCCCTGAGAGTGAGAAGATGTGGTTCTAAGAGCTCCCTCCGCCCTTCAGCGCGCACACACACACCCACACACCCCCCCAGGAAGAGGATGAAGCCCTGCTATCAAGGGCTGAGAGTAAGATCTCCTGCCCGGGTGATGCAGCTGGCTTGGAGAGGAAAGAGCAACGCCAGGTGCAGCTGCTCAGAGAGGGGTTCAAATACAACCACGGAAATAACCTCTGGTGTCGGCGTCCAGGGCCTCTAACGACTAATCTAGAGAGTCTAAAGCAAATCATTAACGCCGCCTTTCTTGTCTCTTCCTCTTGTGCAGTGTCGCCGTGGGAGGCTGTGTTTATTGGCAAGTCCGGGTTTTCTCTCCTCTTGGCGGAGCTACGGGGAGGAAGAGAGGTGGGAGGAAGAGAGATGCCCCGAGAGAGGGGCCCAGGTATGTTGTGCAAAGGTAAATGGGCATCAGACAGCTGAACCGCAGAGGGAGAAAAGCAATGGAAATTGCCTAATGATTCTGCCAGGAAGAATATGTTTCTCTTTGCAGAGAAGAGACAACCTTGCATCTCCCACTGGCTCCCCACAGGGCAGCCCAGGAAACGGTCAGTGTTAAGAACCGTGTGCCCCGATGTGCTGTTTTGCCTCCTTCTGCTTTCCCGGAGTCTCAGGCTGGAATCTGGGCACCTCACACAGCCAGGCTGCATCCCCCCGATTGCCCCCTGGGGTCCGAGTGAGCCCCCTTCTCTCACTGGAGGTCCTGGCAACAGGGCCCCTGATCTGCCGGAAGTCGGTCTGCCGGCTCAGAAGTGGGGCGCTTGGTCTTTGTTGCAGACTTGGCCCTGGCCTCACTTCGTGCTGTCACTTCTCACCACAGTCAGGAGACGGGAAACCCTGTTCTCCCCCAGGCTGATGCCCTAGTGCCGGCAGGGTCGCGGGGCTGCTAGCGGGAGCCTGGCCCTGGGCCCCGGTTCTCACTGCCAGGCTTTCTTCCTTCACTGCCTCGTCTTTTTCTGTCCGCCTTCTGGGGCCCTGAGCATGGCCTTGGGACTCCAGGTCAGGGCGGGAGCCTTGCTACTGCTGAAGGGGTGCTGCCTGTCCATACGCTTACAGGCTTAGGGGCACCTGCCCTAGACAGTCTGTCTATGGTGGGGTCCAGCCACATTTTGCAGCCCACCTTTATTTAACTCTGGGCCACTAATTTCTAGCAGCTTCCCTGGATGTGATGAAAAATGTCCTAAGCCCCAGGTACCAAGTGGCTGTCAGATGGACGCGCTCTCTCAGTGCCTGGGATGGAGTTAACCCTCACCCCCCACCGCTGAACCACTCCTCCCAGTTTTGCTCCCTGTTCCATCCTGCTGTGAGTTCCCACTAACTCTACTAGATCCTGGGCTGGATCTGGATTTAATACAGATGCCTGTATTAAATTAATTCTCACGTTACTTCTACAGGGAAATTAGTATAAAATTTAGGGTCCTGAGCCCTGACCATTTTTAACTGCAAAGCAAGCTTTTAGGAAAGGCAATATTCCCCACAACCCTCTGAGCAGAGAGGACACTTGACCTAAGAGCCCATCCTTAGTGGTCCCGGCTCCCTCAGTCCTCGAGGGAGCCTGAGGACCAGCCGGATCAATGTTGCTGCTGAAGCCAGACTGGGGGACACTTCGCACCTTTCATGTGGAAACGTGGTGTGCAGTCATTTCAGGAAGGCCGCTCCGTTTATTGTCAGCGTCGTCGTTTCCAGCACTGGACGGCTCGTAGGACAGTAAGAGGGTTATTAGCCGGGACTACTGGGCGGGAGAGATGAGCCCTGCTCCCAATCCGGGGAGCGAATGTGTAAGGACATTTACTGCTTCGCCCAACGCCCCTGGGCCCTTCCCACCGCTGCCTGGCTGGGACGGTTCAGCCTCCTGTTAGAGCCCGTGTGATGACACGTAGATCGTGTGTGTGTGTGCGTGTGCATGCGTGGGTGCATATGTGTGCAGGAACCAGTGCAGCCCTGTGCTGGCTCCAGGGCTGAGGTTTTAAAGTCCTGAAACGTGATGTGCGTTGAGCCTCCTTGGGCCTCCTGCCGAGGGCTGCCTTTCACACTCAGCCTCTCTAGGTGTAGTGGTTTCTGCGCATGGCTCCAAATCCACTCCCTTTTTCTGAATGACCTGTTTGCTGTCGCCTGCCCCCAAAGGCAGAGCTGTCCTGTGAGCACACGCTGTGATAGAGGGGTGGTGGGCGACAAGACCAGGGAGTCACCTCCCCACTCTGGCCTCAGTTTCCTCGTCTGTCCAGTGTTGACGTTGGACCAGACACACTTTAAGATCCCGTTCAACCAGGGACTCTTAGCTGTTTTTATATAGTGGACCCTTCTCAGAATAATGCTTTTCAAATGCATCAAATAGAGCTCATGGGAAGACAAAGTAAGCCAGCTGTGCTGAAAGACCATTCCACTCCGTGGACCCAGGTGAAGAGCCAGCGCCACGCTTAACGTGGGTAATACGATCACACTAGACCCTTGCAGGGGCCTGGAGTGGCTGGGGAGTGAGATGCAGTGAGGAGAATGCAGACCCTGATTCAGTTCTTAGCCACCTGCCGCGCCCCAGACGACAAGCTGTGTGATTCTGGAGAAGTTCCTCAGTGTTGCAGCACCTCAGCTTCCTCAACTATCAAATGGGAGCAATAACCCTTATCTCACAGGGTCAGGGGGCTCCCAGAACCACCCATACGCGGTGAACACTCCCATAAACGAAGGTTGCCTTCCTCCATCACACAGGTAAGGAAACTTAGCTGCAGAAACTTCAAGCGTAATCATTTAGTGGTTGGAAACAAAACCAGGCTTGTGGCCCATGTGCTCTCCGCTCCTAAGGCAGGGATCCTCTCCTTCACAGGGCACAGTCGCTCTGGCTTCACCCGCCCCCTCTGCGGAGGGGACTCGCCCCCAGGCCCTCTTCGTGTGATCCGCAGCGCCACCTAGTGGACGTCGGCTGTCTTTCCCCTCTGCTCCGTGCACTTGTCTCCTAAATTTCTGCAGTAATCAACCTTGACAGAAAGCTCGTGTTTTGCAAGACATAAGAGGGCGACGCTGGAAGTTCACCAAGGATAGCAGAGAGGGAGAAGGCACTGGCCTCAGGTCTTTGATCAGGAAATGTAGCCAGGGCTGGCCAACAAGGGGAGGGTCCCACGGTGGGTAAGGGCTGGCACTCCTAACGGACAACCAACCACGCCAGCCTCACTTCGAATCAGGAAACTTGAAATTCCTAATTAACAGTTGTTAATTACTTGGGAATTACTGAGCCGTATTATAAATGGTAGTTCCCGTTGCACTGAGTTGGAAGCATTTACAGCGGGTTAAGCGTTCCACGCTCCCAAATGTTTGTTCCTTTTACCTGTTCCCCTCCTGACGAAGGGCCACCCGCTACCTGCCCAGGAGCAGGTCAGCTGATGCGAATCCTAAGTAGACTTTCCTCTGTCCCATTATCACAGTTGGTCTCTCCTCATTCATCAGCCCCTCTAGAGTGTCACTCGTCTTAATGTATTTTACTTCCATCACGCTGGCCCCTTGGTTACCTCTCTCTTTTCTATATTAAAGACATTCAGCCTGAGCATTCAAGTTCATCTTGCAATCCACGCCACTCACATTTCTAGCGCCTTTCATCTCTGAACTCTCTAACTGTGGAAATGGACATGATTCATTCTGGAAACCTTCACTCTGTTCTCGTGACCTCATCAGTAAACTGCTAAATATTTTTCATACTGATGGAGTCACGGGGTCCCAGAACGGCATCACTGTGAATTCCGCCTTCGCTGCCCCTCAGTTTTCCCATCATGACTTAGATTCCATCACTATCTCTCCTCTTTGGTGTCTTTTATGTCTGCTTCACAAATACTTTACCATTGTTCCCAGAGCCCAGAGGGAAACGGGGAAGAGCTTCCAGGAAGAATCGAGCTGTTCCAAGCACCACGATATAGGCGCTCACTGTACTTTCTTTGCAGAAAAATGCTGACCATCTCTAACCTCTATAAACTATCTATTTCGACGCCACTGGAGCTAGATTTTCAAAGCAGAGTTCTTGGTATTTGATGCCCTTCCTCCAAAAAATGCGATCACCTCCTCTGACTTCCAGCGTTCGCTCTCTTTCCCCTGCTCACTTTCTTCAGTTCCCTTTACTCACCATCTGCTTCTGCCTCATTGTCCACTTGCTGCTGACCGTCATCCTCGCCTTTGCCCTTGCTGCTTCCTCCGCCCGGCGTGCCTCTTCCCATGTGACGCCACCTACTGAAATTCTCCACGACCCAACTCAGGTGAAGGCCACTCAAGGTGGAATTAATCACTTCTTTCTTTTCTCTTCTACAACACATCCCTTGCTCTTTACTTTTTTGCTTTTCTTTTTTTTAAATAGTAGACTTTGGGGGTAGGGAGGTAATCAAGTTTGTTTGTTTGTTTGTTTATTTTAATGGAGGTACTGGGGATTGAACCCAGGTCCTTGTTCATGCTAAGCACACACCCTACCACTGGGCTATACCCTCTCCTGCTGTTCCTTGTTCTTCGGTATCTAGCTTTCATCTCGTTCTACCTGCCGTTAAAGTTACTTGTTTCTATATCTCCCTTCTCTGCTGCAAACTCTTTGAATGATGGGACTACTTACCTTTCTTGAAGTGCCTGAAAGTTTCTTTCTAATGCTGATCGGGACAAGATTTGAGAGACTCAAAATAGTTTTCCAAGTCTCTGGAGGAACTCAAGTTAGCAAAAAGACACCAGCTGAAAACCTGGGGATGGTCAGGGGAAGGAAGAAGGAGGTGGTGAGGGTCACTCACATGTAGATGGTGTCGGGTTCCAGGCATCGTATGATCAGAGAGATGGTGGTGAGCTGCTTGTCCGGGACCTGAGAGGGCATGGCACACGGAGACTTGGCGCCTGAGATGATGTCGTCCACAAAGCTCAGCACCGTTTCTGCCCGGGGGGTGGGGGGTGGAGGGGAAAAGGCGTGAGAGAGTGTGATGGCCAAGCAGCCCCCGGCGGGGACCAACTCCATGAGAACTAAATATGAAAATCCGCTGGTCCCAGGCTTCTGAAACTCCTAGCAGGGAAAGGAGCCCCTAGAAGGAATGGCTTTCCTGCCTCTTTCCTATTCAGCTAGTCAGTTTAGAGCCATTTGTCCAGAGTTAGTTCTGAAACAACCAAGGTGAGATGTACCTGCCACCTCTGTGAGCTCTTTTACGACATGTTCTCGGCACAGGCAGGGAACGGCTGTTCTGGTCACTGGTCACTGCCCCCCCCTTCCCCGTACCTGTGCACATCAGGGGAGGACCCCTGAGGAAGCCGGGGCATGCCCGGCTCTCCACGCCCGGAGGCAGCGCGCAGGTTTCCAGGCTTTGGCAACAGTTTCACCAGAAGCTGTTTGCCCTGAATCAGACTGTGGACGCCACCATCCTGCTGGTGACCATACTCGTGCGTCAGTTTGAGTGATGATTTATGTTGACCTTTCCCTACTTGTAGACAATGGACCACTAAGGCATGAAACATTGTTTCATGGGGTGTTCCCACCCTTTTAAGACTTCCCTCTGCTAGCTGGAACTGGCAAAAGCAGAGTTTGCTTTAGGACAAGATGTGGGGTAAGCACATCTGTTTCTCCGTGTTTTTGCCTGAACAGGGCCGGGGGGTGGGATTTATTAGCAAAGGAATTTTTTCTTCTGTAATCATGGCAGTGGTTAACACAGAACTGTTTCCTAATTGTGGGCTAGGACAACTAGTGTAGTGCAGTGTTGTTTCTTGGTGAGTGTGCCTAGAGGCAATGAAATGGACACCTCTCTTATAAACAAAAAGAAAAACAAAATCAAAGCAAGATTGTCAAAGGCTCACCATGCAAAACGTCTCAAGTGGAAAAGATGGTGGCTGCTTTTCCTCCCCGCTCCTCCCACGTGGCCCTGGGACACTGGGGACCTGGAGCAAAGCCAGGAGGCGGGACATCTTCCTTGTCTTTTGTTTTTACCCCCTCCCCCCGGGATTGAGAAGAGCCCGTGAAGGGGGAGATGCTCACCTGTCTCCACTTTGGAGTGATCCATCCTGTCAGTGACCTTTTCTTGACGGATGAGGTAATCTACAATCTGCACCCCGATTGGAGGCTCCGAGTGCTCCCACTCCAGGACCACGAGGGTGCTGCTGGGCTCGTGAACCGTGGAGAGTCTCAGCCTGGGTGCCGACAGGAAGAAATATGAAACGGACGCCCAGCCGAGACCCGTGACGTCTCCTGATGCCACTACCGGCCACCTTATCAATGGTCACATCGTAAACTCTTCTTTCTAACCTTTCATAAACAACCATTACAATGATCTTTTTGAAGGCTTGTCTCCTTCCCTAGAGGAGAGGTTAGGAAGATCCTTGACATCTGTATTTTATTCATCTAAGTGTCTGTTACAGAGTGGAACTCAACATGTACTTGTAAATAAATAAATGAGTCAAAGATGAATGAATGCTTGCACCTTACAGGGTTAGTGGACAGGGCTTTGGGGTAACCTTTATAGGGCTTGGAAATATAATTTCTGGTTTTTGAAAGATAAAAAAATATGCCTCTAATGCTCACAACCCAGGCCCTTGCAAGGTGGCGTCTGGGAGAGCCTTGCATTAACAAGGCCATGGACAGCTCAGTGTCTGTAACGCTACCAGGATCTGCCCTGTTGGTGGAGCCCTGGCTTCCCCGCTTGCTGTGGGTACTAACTTGTGCTCAGTTTGGAGGTAATGCTCAGAGGGGACTTTCCTGGGCCAGAGAAAGTTGGACACGTGGCACGTTCTCCTCAGGGTGACGTCCTGTGTCTGCAAACTCCGGTTCTGATTTCTGTTTCTGTCTTTGCTCTTGGGTTTTGATGCATATCCCGATTCCCATTTCCAGTCTTTCTCTGCTTTTCCCAGTCACTGTCTCCTCATTTCATGTAAATTGTCCACTTTGACCACTCTTTGCCTTGCCATCTCATACCTCTTTGTAACTTGTGAAGACTCAAAAATGCTACTGACAGTCACTGGTATGAATCTCCCAACAATCTGAGTTGTTTTGATTCGCTGCCTTGTTCTCACCTCATGTGTGTGTCTTTGGTTTCTCACTTGCGTCCTGTCCCCTGTCTCTTCCTAGACCACTGGCTTCTGGGGGTGTTCCTGGTTTTTACTCACTCCAGCCTCCCTCTCTTCCATTCATCCCTGCTGTCCACCCGCATCCTTGGTTTCTTTATCTCATGATCACCCGTAACCCTGACCCTCGAGCCTCCACTCAGCTCACCAGATGTGCCATTGGTCTCCCGGATCCCTGGGCAAGGCGCTGTGGGTGGATCACACCAAAGCCATGTCCAGTTTCAAAACTCAACAAATATTTTTTAAGCACCCATTACTGATAAGAATGTGCTCAATGCTGAAGGTGCAGTGGGGCACAAGCCGGCTCCAGCCCCTTCTCCCATGGAGTGGCCAGGAGACAAACACAGTGACACATGTGATTGTAATAATGTGTGATAAGAACTTTAACAAGAAATCACGGGAGGCTGTGGGAGCAAAAGTGAGGAATTCAGCTGGTGGGGAAATAATACGAAACACATGCTCTTTAGTGGCTGATGATGAAGGAACGCATAGCTGACACATGACACTGAAGCTGGAATAGACCCGAAACAGTGTGGATATTGACAAACTCATTAATTAGAGTCATATGCAGAGGGCTATTTTGAAGGAAGAAGGCATCAGGAAGCTTAAGCAAGTAACTAAGCCTTTCTGAGAACTCAGATTCTGTGAAAATGTGGACTGAGGCTGGCCTCTGCTGAGAAACAGGGGTGTGTATGATTTACATAGGCTTGTGTAAAACCAGAGTGTGTTTCTATTTCCAGCTACCAAATTCAAGAGACTAAGGTCTGCTGCTGAGTGATTAGAGCTGACAAGAAAAGTAACGTCCTTAAAAGACGCTCCTGTTTATGGAAATTTAGCCCAATTTGATCTTTAGCCACAACATTTAGTAAACGCAGGTTTAGAAAGGAAATCACTACTTCACAATGACACCTACACCCCAATGTTCATAGCAGCACTATTTACAATACCCAAGACATGGAAACAGCCTAAATGTCCATCAATGGATGACTGGATAAAGAAGATGTGGTATATTTATACAATGGAATACTACTCAGCCATAAAAACCGACAACATAACACCATTTGCAGCAACATGGATGTCCCTGGAGAATGTCATTCTGAGTGAAGTAAGCCAGAAAGAGAAAGAAAAATACTATATGAGATCGTTCATATGTGGAATCTAAAAAACCAAACAAACAAACAAAACATAAATACAAAACAGAAACAGACTTGTAGACATAGAATAAAACTTATGGTTGCCAGGGGGATAAGGGGTGGGAGGGGACAGACTGGGATTTCAAAATGTAGAATAGATAAACAAGATTATACTGTACAGCACAGGGAAATATATACAAGATCTTATGGTAGCTCACAGAGAAAACAATGTGACAATATATATATGTTCATGTATAACTGAAAAATTGTGCTCTACACTGGAATTTGACACAACATTGTAAAGTGATTATAAATCAATAAAAAATGTTAAAAAAAACAAATACTGAAAAAAAAATTCACCAAGCTAATATCTGTCTCTCCAATAAATAACAAAATAATAAAGGATTATTATTTGTTTCATTCAAAAAAAAAAAAAAAAAGAAAAGAAAGGAAATCAGCCTTCAGGCACTGATGACTGGCTCTTGTGTCCACCTGATGAGAACCCTTTGGAGGCTTCAGTGTTGTGTGTCAAAGGTCGCTTTCTTAGCTGGTGAATCAGTCTAGAAGCACCATCTTCTAGGGGCTCCATTTCTACCAAAAGAAAGATCTTTTACTAATAATGGGCTTGATTCTCTTTTGACTCAAGAGGTCAAAGTCATGGCTGAAAAGAGCAGGAAGCCAGTGGGTGGTGTGTCTGAAATGAGCCACAAGAAGAAGGCCAGTAGGTAAGAGAAGACGTTGGCTTATAATGACCAGTGTGTTCTCCTCTTTCTCCACTTTCTTCCTGCTGGGTCCTGGCCCTTTAATGCCCACCCGCACGAGCGCGGGACCCGCCAGGGGGCAGTGTGCACCCAGACCAGCCTCTCTCTTGCCGATTTCCTCCTGCTGTCTTGCTCCCGCCCACTCCGTCCTCTGGTGACCGCGGGTGCGGGTCCTCCCTTTGGGCTGTCCTTGCCTTACCAACCCACGGGCTCACGCTCCTCCAGCCTGTCCTACCAGCTCTCTTTATCAGACACTATTTCTTTACTTTACTCCCCTGGCAGATGCTGTGTTCAAGGCTAAAAGGAATCCCTGCCTTTTACCTGAGTTCATCCAGTTCTGTTCAGCCATCCTCTGAGAGGCTGGAAACTGGGCGTGCTCGTGCTCAGCCACCTCTGCACACTGCTCACCCCTCAAATGCAGAGACTCGCTGGTGCTCATCCCGACCTGCTCCTCCAGCCCATACTTGTTCTGGAGCATCCTTTCTCACAGCTGTGGTTCCCTTTCTCATCCCTTTGGGGCTGATTAGTGCTTACTTGTTTCCAGGGCTCCCGTCTTTCCCTCTGACCCCTGAGCACCTCTGGAAGGCTGCCCGGCTATCACGCCAAGGCAGGTCCGAAGGGAACCAACCTCCTCAAACCTGCCTAACCTTTGATGCTTCTTTTCTCAGTAGGAGCCTCCTTAACTCTTCTTCCACCCAGGCCATCAGGCTTAAGTCCATTCTCAACTTCTCCTCCCTTCTCCCTCCCCCAGTCAGTCATCACCAAACCCTGCTGTTTCTACCCAAAGTTATCTCTCAGTTGTACTATAACGCCTGGGATCAGGGTCTCTTACCTATGACACTGCTTCCTGCTCTATGACCTTGGAAGAATGATCCTGTCCATCTGAATCCATTTCCTTGCCTATTAAACGGGAGGTGGGAGCAGTACCTAACTGCTCCCCACGGTGCCCGGCCCCCAGTCAGCGTGGCGCTGGCCCAGGTCTTATTCCTGATCTCTCACGCCCTCCACGGCAGTAGCACGGTGACCCGTCTTATCTTTGAGCCATGCTGTCCTGCTCTCTCCACCTTCAGGGAGAAATTCAAATGCCATCTCCTCCATGAAGCCTTCACCATTCTTCAAATTCAGACCGGACTGTCCCTTTTCACACTTCCCTTAAATGTCTCATATACCCCTTACCAAGCCATCTCTTCTACCATTAAATCTGTGCACCTGCCTCCCCTTGAAAATTGAAAGACCCCCCCCCCAAGCAGGGACTGCATCATGGTTTTCTTTCTGTTCCCTCGTACCCAGCCTACTGCTCTGCAAACAGCAGACACGCTTTAATAGACTTTGCCAGAATAAAGCGGAGGCACGCACACAAAAGAGAGGTGGACAGAGGGGGTCTTACACGGGCTGCGGGAGAGGCGCGCAGGTGGGGAGCCCGTCAGCTCCGAAAGCGGTGGAGTCACATCGACACCAGTCCTCGATGACGTCTCCAGTCCCTGAGCACCAGAGGGAGCTCATGGTGGCCTCCAGCAAGAGCTGCAAGAGAGAGCAGAGGAAAGAGTGAGCGTCTGGGAGCCCGGGCTCTCCAGAATCCAGAGATGGAGCATCAGGGCCCTGCTTGTCCCAAACGACTCCAGCCAGCAGGCTGCAGCACGACTTCACCATTTGTTTCTACCCCATGAGATTGTTTCTGGGAAACCTGGACCCTGTAGGACCTCTAGGATGTCTCTCAGCGTAACAGTTCATCCCTGCGGTTGAGGGCTGTCACCTTGGAGGCAAGGCTTCGTCCATCTCCCATTTCCCATTCTCTGCCATCATTCCAGGCCTCGGGCTCTAGTGACAATGACCTCTTCACATACACTCGAGGGAGTGGGGGCTGCCCTTACCACTCTTCCCTCTGCCCAGAGGCACTCAGCCTTTTCTCAAACGCCTCACTGTGCATCCTTCTCTTCACCCTGCCCCGGTATTTCCTCTGCACCCCTTCAGCATGTCTTGTTTCTCACTTACAAGATTCATGCAGTCCTGCCTTGGGTGGTGATTATGCGTGGGGCCCCTCTTTCCCAGGAGAACTGGAAAACCAGGCAGCACACAGGCTAGGAGCTGTGCTCCGGGGCAGTCCCCCCGGGTGAGAACTCCAGCTCTGCCCACCGCTGCCATGCGACCCTGGGCAAATCAGGTTTCTCATTTGTTGTAACGATGAATTGAAATAATAGATGGCAAAGGGCAGAGCACAGTACCTATGCTCTGCACATATTATTGCCACATAAAAAATACACATTAGTCATGAATAAATGTCAGGATTATTTTTGCCCTGGAATGACAGGATTGGGTCTTCTGTGGAAGCGTGTAAATATCACAGAGCCTAAAATAATTCTTTCCATACAGTGGGTTCACAGCAGATAGTCACCATTCAATAAAAGGACAACAATCTGAGAACACACTTAGGTCAGTGAGGGAACAGAATTTGGGAGAGGGGCAAGTCCCCGGTGAAGAAGTGGGCTTTGCCGGGTGCTGGCCCCTCAGTGGGGCCCTGCTGCCTCCACCCCAGGCCCAGGGTCGGGGAGGGCCTGAGAGCCTGAGGCCACAGGGCACGTGGCTAGCCAGGCTGGCCAAGGTCACGGCTTTCTCTCCGGGTCAGGGCAGCATCTGCAGCCTATGCTGCTTCTCTGATTTTCTTCTCTCTGTCCCACTCTCACCACAACCTCACACAACTGATAAACTAGAGAAATGAAACGGCTATCCTGGAAAACTTTAGGCCAAAAAAAAAAATCAAAAGACAGGGAAAAAAAGGGGGGGAAAAAGGAAAAGGAAGAAAATAAGGAAAAGAAGAGATAATCCTACAAAAGTCAGCGTGTCCAAGCCCAAAGCCAGTCTGCTACATCCCATTCTTTCCGGACTTAACACAGGCCACCCGAGGCTGGAATGGCGGACACAAGGTCCAGACGGGCCCCGTCTCAGATTGGAACCTCCAGGGAGTGGGGACTGGTCTAGCTTATCACCAGGATCTGTGTAGTGTCAGCGTTTTCAGGGCCCCTTCAGGAGCTAACCCTTTCATTTGAGCTCCAGGATAAACGGCCACCATGATTCTCAGTGGAGGACACTCAGAGCCCAACAGTTTAGGTGACTTGCTCGCAGTCGCAGGTTAGTAGCGAGCGGCCGCACGATGGACTGGGCATCGCAGGCTCTTTCCGTCACACGCTCTTCATTAACGCGGCGCCCACCCGCTCCTGGGGGGAGGCCCGGGGCATAGGAGCTGCTCCCTTCATGCTCTGTCTGACTGAACCAAATTCAGATCAAAAGGTGTGTTTTAACCTAAGAACACAGGCTTTTCTTATTGGCTCAGCTCCTCTGCGGGCCACTTCCCAGGCTAAGCATTGAGGCTACAGTGGAGCAGAAGACACAGATGGCCCCTGCCTGCGTACATCTTACAGCAAAATAATAAACAAAAAGTTACATAAATAACCAAATATCCGGAACTGTGGGCGGGCTCCGGAAAAGGGCGAAATGGTGGCAGGAGGGGCAAGGAGGGGCCAACCTCACAGAGGGGCTTGGGAAGGCCTCCATCAGAATGTGTGTTTTCATCTGAGCTTGGACGGACAGATCAAGAGTTATCTGGCCACAAAAGCTAGGGGAGTGTTTCCGGTGGAAAACCCAATATTAAGAAGACTGTAGCCTGGATGAAACCCTGGCTTCTAAAATCACCTGAGAAAAGGTTAGTCTGGCTATAAGAGATGGGGGTCAGGGAGGAGGGGCAAAGAGTTGCTTGGCAAGTGGGAGGGAGGCAGGGCCTGTTACAGAGGGTCCTTGGGACCCTGTGTGGGGGTGTCGGATTCTAAGAGCCACAGGAAGCCATCAAAGTGTTTTAAACTGGGGAGCAACATGACCAGGTTTTCCATGTAGAGGCGTGAAGACCAACCCCCATGATGGCAATTATTTTAAATGCCACCTCTTCGAAAGCTTTAATTTTCCACCTTTGATCCGCACCACTCCATGAGAGTTCCTACTCTCTAAATCCTGGGCTGCAGGTACCTGGGAAGGTAGGATGAGGCTACAAGGGAGAAATCACGAAGGGACCCTTTTGGAAAGGAAGAAAAAGGCAAATGACATTTTTTTCTTAGTGCCTACAATGTGCCAGGCATTGCCGAGGAATCCTCGTTTGTTATTGGACTTAATTCTGATTCCAGAAAAGAAATAGGATTTTCCAGTTTTTATTATTTTTTTCTCTAAGGAGAGCAGCTGAACTTTCAAGCCAAGTTTATCCATCCGTTCATTTCCCCACTCATTCATCACTTCGTCCTTTCATTCTGCAGAATGCCAGCTAGGTGTGACTACTGCTGGGCACTGGGATTCCACAGAAGAAGTTTCTTGTTGTCCAGAGGGAGTGGACAGCTACATGAACACTATGACAGTAGGTGATAATGATCTAAAAGACGTATGCACGTATGCAGTGGGAGCTGCATGAAGGAAGACTGGGTTGGCCTGGGAGAGGAAGGCAGAGCTTTTAACAGCTGGTGATGTTTAAGCTGAAACTTGGAGGTAACAGCAATTGCGAGTGGCAGCAATGTGGGAGAGGGTGTTCCTGGGAGAGACAGCTGCAAGTCTGAAGGGTTGGATTCACGGGAGAAAATATGCCGTGTTTAAGGAGGTACAAGGAGTTAAACTTTGGAAGGTTACACTCTGGAGTGGGTACAACCTAACCATGTAAGTGAAGACAAAACTAGACAGTGAACTGCCCTCGTCGTGATGTGCTAAGGACTCTGGATTGTATTTGCTGGATTATGCAGAGCCATTGAATTACCTCGCTGCTCTGTGATCCGAAGTCCGTATTAGACAGATGGCTCTGACTGGTCTAACAGGAAAATCAGTAAGAAGGCCACAGCAGTAGGAAGACAGTGGCCTGACACTACAATGGATGACTGAAATACTTAGGCTGTGACAGGGGCTATAATAAAAAGAGGATGGATTTAAGAAATCTGTGGCCCTGGGTGATGGAATAGACGTTAGGAATAAGAAAAGTCTGGGAAGTGCCTCTGGTCCCCAGTTCGGGCAACTTCACAGGACATAGTGCCATTCCCTGGGATGAAAGCAGCAGGTCTGATCAGGGGGGAAGGCGGTGAGCTCATGTTTGTGGAGACACCTGTTTGGTTATATTACCTGACCTACTTGTTTCTAAACTGCAATCATAGACTGGACTGAAATATGGCATTCGAGATTATCCAGTCCAACGGAAGAAGGACAATGAGGCCAAGAGATTGGAAAATTGGCGGAGGATCTACCAGAGAGGTAAGGAGAGGAACACACGCTGGGCCACTGACGCCAGGACTTAGCTCCCCTCTGCTCCTCCTTTGCTTCCTCACTCCTCCTCTCTATTTTTTGGGAAAAAAGGGAACAATTAGAAGGAAAAGCAGAAGAGAAGAGAGAATGGTACAGACAATGCCCAAGGAAGAAGAGAGAAGAAACACAGGCTGGTGACCCAACTCCCGCCTGGGCCACCGGGTCCGTGTGTTTAGAAATTGAAGGTTCAAAACATGGCCAGATGGGAGCTTTCTCTCCACCCTTCTCTGAAGACCAGTGCAAGGAGACAGGGACGGGCTAAGCTCTGATGATGGCCCTGCAGAAAGCAGGGACTCCAGGCCCCCTCTCCTACGAAGCTCTTCTGTTCTGCAGGTCTGCACACCCCGTCCCATCAGATGGGGCTGTGAGCAAGCCCCCCGACTCTGCTGTTCCCAGCAACGTGAACAGGAGCTCTCGGGGAACCACTGCAGCAGCCTTGCGAGCTCACAGAAGACCGAGTAGGACAAGCAAGGGGGAGGCTAGGCACTGGCTTAGAACCACTGCAGCTTCGGTTTCCATGGCAACACAAGCCCCTCCTTCCCATCATCCTTTCAAGTCCCCCCCCTCCAGTGGTCTCTTCCCTTCCACTTCTCTTCCCATAGTCACTTCTATCGTAGGCCAAAGGAACAATTCATCTTTTTGCTCCTGTGAAAACCCTTATTTTCAAACACTCAGTGAAATATCTGTGGCAGAGGCAGGTAGGCGAGAGAAAAACACACACACACGTGTGCAAAATCCTTCCCGTGGGTTTGAGCATCACCTGTGAAGCAAACTGACACCCCAGGTGTCCCTTCGAAGAGAAAAGAGAGAGCAATTATCACCCCACCTGGACAGGCAGCCCTCTCAGGCGGGCCCGCGGCTCACTGCTGTGCCTACCGCCCCTCGTCCCCAAGGCGGCCTCAGCCTGCGTCTCAGAAGCCCCACACCTGGAGCGTTTGTGTGTTTTATTTCTGTCGTTGTTGTTAGCATATGTGTTTTTGCCCTTTCTGTTCTTTTCATCCTTGAGATCAGAGAGCGAGGGCACTGCCTCTGCCGAGTTGATCCAGCCTACCCTTTCGGGTCCACTGGTTTCCGCCCAGCCCCTTTGGAAAGGGAGGCGCGGAGGGAAAGGACAGGTGGCTGGGAAACGTCATAACCCAGCTGCAGAGTATGAGGCAGAAAGAGCTGCACGGACGTGGAGTTTGGTGCTTAGGGTCAGAGAGATGGGCAGGGAGCCAACCTGCGCCAGGAGAAGATGGCCAGGGCCTTCCCTTTGGGATCTGTGCCTCAAAGGCTCCTGCTAGTCCAGCGGCAGCAGGTCCCATGCTTGGGGTCACTTAGGGGAGCTGGTCCCCCTGCCATGCCAACATGGGAGACACTGCCGGGCCTCTCCCCACAGCCATCCCCCGAGGCTCTCTGAACACGGCCGTGGAGACTGACTGCAGTCCTCCCCGTCTACCTTCTTCCTTCCGGCCCTTGTTGCTCACAGACCTGGACGAATGCTGAGCTGTGAGTCCTGAGTCATCATCATCAGTGCTGCAGATGCCTTGATTTGATTTAATATGCAAAAATGCAAATCTAAGCAAATTAGGTGCCTGGAATAGCTAAACAAAAAGTCTCACTACCCCTGTTCTCACAGGGAGCTCAGCTGGCCCCATCACCCCCTTGGGTTATGTGGAAAGCCCTCTGGTGTTGGGGACACGTCCCCGAGCCAGGAGTCCCAGGCGTCTTACCCTCTGGGTCTGGTTGTTGGTCACCAGTTCATAGATGGGGGCTGCTCTGGTCACCTCCAGCAGCACCGGCTCGGCAGGGGTGTCGGGGCCGGATGTCACATGACACAGGGGGCAGGACGAGGGGCACCGCCCCCTGCTCTGGCACTCCATGCGGACTCCCGCCGCCATGCGCTTGGTGCCAGACTCTGACAGGCTGGCGATGTACTCCGGGAAAGTCAGCACCTTGGGGTCTCTCTCCCGCTCCTCTGACTCGTCGGATGGGGAGTTGCCTGCCCGACACAAAAAGGAAAGGAACAGTGAGTGGGGAGAAAGAGCAAGGCCGTGCATGGCCTCGTGGCCCCTGCGTGCTGGAATCAAGTCCTTGAGAGGCCAGGAAATGTCTGTGAGAGGGTGAGAATCGGATGCTCAATTTGGGGAACTCATCCTCCCGGAAACCCACAGAGTTGGAAATGGCCCTTTCAAATGTGAGACCAGGCTTTTTCCTTTTTCTGAGATTCATCAGCTCCACGGATCCTTTCAGAGGGAGGCTTCTGCAGTCTTTGCAGGAGCCATGACTGTCATCAATAATACAAACAGTAACAGCAGTGATTGTTCTGTGACTCAGTTTCTTCATCCATAAAATGAGGATATTAATAGTACCCGCCTCTAGCATTGTGTAATAAATAAACAGCAAATTATTTTTAAAGGACATAACACAATGGCTAGCGCATGTCAAATCATCATCGTCACAGTTTTAATCATAACTGTCAGCAAGTCTCACGTCTGAACTATGAAAGTGAGATCTGTTCGAGACCTCCCTTAACCCCTACAATGGCTCTCTGTGTGAGTTCTGTCATTGTACCCGTTTTACAGATGAGGAAAGTCAGGCCAAGAGCCTCAAGACCACAGAGCTTGTAGATTGTGAGATCTGGGATTTGAATCTGTTTTCATCTGATCTTAAAGTCTTTCAGTCATAGAGAAGGACGGGACTTCCCTGCTTCATTATTAATCACTGCATTGAAGAGGGGGAGGGAATTTTGACTTTTTCAAAAAGACTTACACTCCAAAGCCTGACAGGTGGGTTCACATCACCCCAATTGATGAGTAAAAGGTAGTTGGGAAGCTCCTGGTTTATTTTTGGTGAAACACTGGAAATGCCTGCCAGAAAATAATAGTTTGTTCCCTTTATGATTCCAAGCCTTTATGATTTTTCATTTAAGTCATTCATTCTAGAGGAAGATGGAGGCAGAATCTGCTAACACAAAGCTCTGGGTTCCTTATGAGACCCCTGACCCTTCGTGGCAAGTTGCAGTCCCGAGTGTGAAACAATTTCAGGGCGGTGGCTGGGCTCGGGAAACAATAAGCAGATGCACAGCATTCCTTCTGGTCCTCTCAGGCACACCAAGGATGTGCTCCCTGATGGGCCCGAGCTGGGGGACAACTAAGGGGGAAGGATTTGCAAAGTGGTTCCATAGGGTGATCATGAGATTCGACTTATGACTTCACAGCAGAGTTCTCTCTTACAGGCTTCAGGCAGTTCCATTATTCTCCCCCTTGTTTGGACCATTTGGTCCAACCAAGTAAGACCAACCAACCAAGTAAGACCATGTGGAAGTGTCACGAGGCAGTTCGGCACTGCTGTTTCCCAGATAAGCACCGTCACTGTGCAGGTGAGGCATTTTTGCCTGCAGCTCCACTGACACAAAACTCCTCCTGCACACGAAGGCAAGGACTCACTCAGAGAGTATAAACATGGAGTATAGTTTATCTCACACGTGCATTTTGTTTAACAACGTATCCAGGGCTGAGCTCAAGCCCTTCCCAGGTCACATGAGAACTGCACCACTGCACACAACAAAACCAAGAACAGTGCTGTCAAACGGGAGGCCCAGGAGCCCACACCTGCTAGCCCCAGAGTCACTCCAAGCCAAGTGCATCTCGATGAACATCCAGGCTCATGTAACTCATTCAACCCCATGGCTGGGAGTGTTTGTAAAGTGGCCACGACCTGCCAGGAGCTCCTCACCCAGGCCCTGGCCAGGCCTCCGGTCGTCTTCATCAGGCTGTTGGGAGCGGGCCTGAACAAGTGGGGGTCGGGTGAGAGCTTTGCACCCTTGATGTGATTTCTAGAAAAACAGGCCCTCGAGAAAGTGAATGAAATTTTTAAAAAAAATCAGTAAAGAGACAGTGCTTCTTTTCAAGATAATATTTAAAACATTTCACTGTGCAAACCCTGCCAGAGAGCTTGAGGGTCTCTTGCCAGCCCCTGGTACCCCTCACGCTCAGATTCGTTTCTTTCATTATCAACCCACTCGTCTTTCTAACCTCCTGGGGGTTGAGAAAGTATTCAACTAAGAGCCTGGGGAAAGGGTTTCTACAAAATGACCACTAGATGGCGATATTGAGTCTAAAATGACCACTGTGAGAGGAAAGGTGTGATAAATTCCGTGCGGCCACATTGATACCACAGAAAATAAACTTATGGAAATGTTAACACCTGGCTACTTTTTTTAAAAATATGATAGTACAGTTTTCTTTTAATCGAATAATAAAAAAAGGTTGAGCAAAACAATTTCATAAATTTTACCCTAACAAGAAAAATATAGAGTGAAAGACACAAGGTAATCATGGGAGCCACAAGATAATGAAGGGAAAATAAAACAAGGGAAAATAAAAATCCCCGTCCAAGCCCTTCACATGGAGTAAATTTACTTCGATAAATAATATGTCACCAAATTCCTTTCCTCTCCCCTTTAATCCCCAGATACCCAGAAACTCCTCCCACACCCAACGTGCACATTCATATATGTAACATACAACCTCAGCCTATTCATCCCTTAGGGTGTAGCCCTGGTAGACAAACCGGCCACTAGAGGGCACTGCAACCCCAAACACTGTGGAGCTGAACCACAGCCTCCCTGACTTCAGGGCTTCATCATCAAGGCCCATAATTGCCGTAAATATTTGAGAGGCTGCTCCTCTGGCTGCTGCCTTCCTGCTTTCCCAATTAAAATCACGAGGCAACGAATGCCCCTCAGTGTCCTTCAGCCCTGGATTGGTGCAGCGGTAGGCAGTAGAGAGGCACAGAAGATGATGGAGGCCACCAGACCCTTGTTTTAATCGGAACTATATTTTCCTTCTCCTGCAAATACTCAGGTCCATACAGAGCTGGCCCTGCTGGAGGCCAAGGCGAGCTGCCCCTCTGGTCCCTTCCTCCTGCAGGATGGAGCTGTCTGGAGAGGCGTGAGATTTACACAGAAGTAATGAGCAGCTAGCTCCCCAAAGCCATCTATCCAGGCTCCAGTGAAGAATAGAGATGTGTGTATGAGAGAGATTTTTCGAAAAGGAAATGCATTTTCCATGTGCAGTTAAAGATACAATGGGGAAATACTCCTTAAAATGATGGAGTCCGGTGGCATAAGTCCAGATAAATCTCCCTTTGCCCAAAGGGAGCGCCAATAACCATCATGTCTGTGGCAAGTCAAAGAGCAGCTCAAATCCTCAAAGCTTCAGGGGAGTCTGATCTTTGACACTTGCTTTTAGCCACATCCCCCACCCCCACCCCCACCCCGCTGTGTCAGAGTGGGTGGTAGGAAGGTCTGTGTGTGGAGAGTCAGGGAGGAGGCACTGCCTTATCTCCTCAAAGTGCAGTGGCTGCCTTCTGTCATCAGCCCCTCCAAGTAGAGTCTTTTCTTACTTCTTCCCTCTTCTGGCCTCTAGATCCTGGGTAGAAATGCTCTAGTAATCTGAGACACTACATTGTCTCTTAAAAAAACGGACATTCTATTTCAACAAATACGCAGTTTCTGGACTTAAGAATAAGCTACAATTAAAGTCTTAAAAGATTAGAACTGACAAAGGTGCCTTCTGACCTAGAATAGCCAAGTGTGGCCCTCCTCTGACTCCTGTTTGCAGAATTCACCCCACTCTTCTCAGGGGAGGCTTTGGGGTCCCCAAGACACTTAGCTTTCTCACAAGTAGAAGAACAGCCAACCTGGAACATCGTTAACAACCCTGAAACTGCAAAGCATTTTGCAAATGCAGTTTGCTATAAATAAATGCCATTTGCTTTAGGCTAAATCTGTATCCGACAGCACTCAGTGGATGAGTTTCCCCAATAGAATATCATGGTATGAGCTTATTGGCATCTTCAGCGTTCAGAATCTCTTTGTGGATGTACCTATGGCCTTAGGCATCCACATATTGACCCACCGAGACTCGGGAGCACATGAAGATGATAAAAGTAACTGACCCATCCGCATGCAGGGTGTGCTCTGCTGGTGGAAACTGACAAGTCATGAAGGTGAATTAGTTGTGATGAAGTAAATTGGTACAATTCCTGTAGGATTCGGGGACCACTTAAGAATCTCTCTCCTGAGTTGGTGCCCAAGGCAATGAGATGCTAATAACATTACGGCTAGAACTACCCAGGTAGTTCATTAGGCAGCCAAGAAGTCAAAGGAAACTCATCACATCCCAGCTTTTAGAGACAGCTTAAAATCCACAAGAAAAGAAAGCTTGACACAGGGTAGGTGAAGCACGGCTGGAGCAAACTGCACCTGAAGCCCACCAGCACCCCAGTTTCTAGGGCCTGCCCCCACCCAGCCCCACACTGGAATTCCTGGAGTTTTACCAGAATTCACATTTCCGCCCATGCACCCAGGCTCAAGTCAGTCTCTCAGAGTGTTGGTCAGTAGACAGAGAGGGTCACATCACCCTGGATGGCCTTAAATTGAACTCCTAGACCTGCCATGGGACACATTGTCTGAGACCAGAACAAAATACAATACGATGGATTCATACTCAGGGAAAAGCAGACAGGGCATAAACTGGTCACTTCTCCCTACACCTCAAGATGAGCTAACAAGTGCCCTGGGGTCAAGGGATTACGTCTTCTTCATATTGAAACTCCTCTCCCTAGCCCAGGGGTATACATCCATTTCCATATCCATCTCTTGTTCTACCTATCTGTATCTATATACCCGTGGACTGTATATATTATTGGGGGGGGAAGGGCACTGAATATATTAAGTCATGGCCGTACATCTAAAATTTAAAAAGAAGTCAAACACAAAGAATAAAACCGGAGCATTTGTAAACTGTCTCTAGCCCCTTACCAAAGCTTCAAACAATCAAGCAGAAAGAACCAAGCGTTATCTGATGACAGCCAAATCTGCATCTCTCACCGGGACTGCTTCCCCCAGTATAACAAACAGAACCTAAACACACTTGCTCGGAAGTTCATTTGAAAGTCCAGCAGGCACCTCAAACTCAACGTGTCCCAAACCGCAGGACTCATTTCTCCACACCCTCCCCGGCAAGCAGCCCCTCCGCTTGCAGGTCCCGGCCCAGCAAAGGAGCCAGAAATCCTGGCATCGCTGCAGGTTCTTTCTTGTTCTCGCAATCAATCTCCCAGTATTCTTGAGTCTTCGTTCCTCAGCTCCCCTCGACCGTCCACCTCTCTGCCTGGCCGCTGCCGTCCCCAGGGCAGAGCAGTCTAAAGTGTGAGGTCGGGTTCAGGCTGCTGGCTGTGGTTTCTGACTTACCCCTTGTTAGCTGTGACACGTAGGGGGCGTTTCTTGACCTTTCTGTGCCTGGCCTTCCTCGTCTATCAAATGGAGACAAAGACTGTACTGACTGAGCAAGGCTGCGGTAAAGCCTGACTGAGCTAGTCCACGGGGAGAGCTGAGCAGAGCTGGGACACGGTGAGCATCTCTCAAATTCATGATTCCGACAATGCCCGTCTACCTACCCTGCCACCAGCCACACCATCAAATGGTGGGCTCCTTGAAGGTGAAATTACGCCTTGTTCTCCACTGTAACATCCCACAGTGCCTAACATGTAATGTAACTAATGCATTTGACACTTCATTAAACAAATATTTATCAAATGCCTACAAATGTGTGTCCAATTAATAAATCATTTATAATGACTCTTATACGAAGTGACTACTCTTTGTGCTCTGTAGGCACGAACTAGACAGGCTGGGTTTAAATTCATTTCTTGCTTTGCTGTCCTGGGTTCTTTGAGATTTCCTAGAAGAGGCACATCAGTTCAGAGTCAGTTCCACTACTTTCAGGCACAAACGGGAACTGGTCAGAGATAATTCAGTTGCAAAGATTTGTGATGATACTGCAGAAATCCTTTTTGCAGATTTTGAAAGCACACACGTGCATCTCGGAGGTTACTGAGGTGCGTTAAGTCATCACCTTGAGATGTAAGGATTTCAGCTTAAGAAAAGGAGTAGCCAGTTGTAGTGCTGAAGAGACAGTGGTTCTCCTGTGACTAGAAAATGTGAGAAAGGTGTGGCCACTAATGTCACAACGTGGCAGAGGGGCATGGCTGGTGTCCTGGGCCTGTGAGGTCATGGGGACCATTGGCTGGGGTGGAGGTGAGGTGGAGGTACATCGCTGGGGGTTCTGGGCGGCTCTGAGACCTGAGTGATAGCGTAGTACCAGGATTCAGCATCACATCACCCACTTCTCCAGCCAACAAGGCGGTGATTGTGACAGCAAGAGAGGGAGGCATTCTGGACCCCAAGGATGGTCACAGGGATGAAACGTGCAAACCCACATCTTCTGCACTTTTTCCACTCTGCCCCATCTCAGCCGGCACACAGGAGCCCGTCCACCCACATTACCAGCCAGGCATTCATCACGACCCATTAGCTCAGGGGAAGCACATCTTTCTTTTCAGAATTAAATACTGGACAACGTTGGTTCACAACAATCCAACATGCTCTGAAACAGTCCCAACTCTGAAGAGTTTGCACTCTTGTCCTTCCTTACAAATAAATCCACAATTAAAAAACAAAAATCCTTTGTCAGGATGTATCCTTTACTTTGTGGTCTAAAATTAAAGTTATATTAAGAGATACAAGCTATGAAGTATAAAATAAGTAAGATATAAGGATGTAATGTGTACCAAAAAAATGAAAGTTACTGTATTGCTTCAGATCTCATTCTTTGGTATTCCTACAGGGAGTTTCTGGAAATAGTGGACGGTCTTTGTCATAAGCAATTGCAGCGTGTCCCAGTGTGGTGAAGTCCAGTGTAATAATTAGTGGTCATCAGATACCCGCTGGACATCTCACAACGCACCATAAGTGGGGACGTTCAAGAAAAGGTGTCTTATGGAAAACTGAATTTTTTGTTTAACTGGTACTTCACCAGAAAATGCTTACTTTTCCTCTAATTCTTGTTGATACTTCTCTAAAAATGTGGTTTTCCAGCTTTCTGTCTCCCTCATGAAGCACTGCCTACCAAACAGATTAAACCTTTCCCCAAGGTGCCTCCTGGTGATGATTTTGTGCATCCATTATGACCATGCAGCTTTGGAAGCTGTAGGAGGCAGAGATCAAATGGTATGTATTCCCCAAACAGCTCTTAAAAAGTTGACCGATAACACAAGGTTCCATTTTCTTAAGGTCGCCGCCCTCTTAACGGGCACATCGTCAAACAAATAACCCCCTGGTTGAGGTTCCCGGCTCAGTCGGCTCATGTGAAGTTGAAGTTTTGGTGTAGACGCAGTGCTCTGTCTTTGCCAAAGGTTGTCAGTCAGCTTTGATGTGGGAACAGTTGATTTCATAACACATTGACAAACTGGAATGTTGGTCATAGTGACGTTCCAACTGGGATGAGAGATTGAGTCCAAGAAAGCGCGGACTGCAGCGTCCACCAAGGGATCAATAAAAACACAAACACAGCCTTTGCTTAGCAGTGGCCCCAAGGGCACCCTCTTCTTAATCTTCAACTTAGTGTGAAAAGGAAACTATGAAGACAGCCCAGTGATGCGACCACCACTTGAAGGATGCCCGGTGATGCCCCTCTGCACAGCCCACGCGTCTCAAGAAGGACGGAAATGAAACCCAAGACTTCCTAGGAAGCCCTAAAAGCTTTTACTACAAAAATGAGCTCTTCTAATCAGCTAGACCGCTAGTCCCCAGGGGGCAAGAAGCTGCCTCCAGTTTTGCTGGATGCCCCGCACTGGATAAGCAGTGAACAGACACACAGGGATGAAAAGCAGCAGGGATTTGAGCTCTTTCTAGTCTCTGATTGCCTGCGATTCCTCCGGACTGCAACCCGAAGCCCATTAGGATTTGTCATACAAGCCAGGCCAGGAAACCTGAAGTGCTTCAGCGGGGTTATCCGGAAGCACTTAGCAAGCGCGCACGTGGGAGGGTGTGAAGGCTGTGGGAGACGGCTGGTACGGTGCGGTCCCCACGCTCCCTCAAATTGTATTTCTAACTCTTTCTCTTTCCTTCTTTCTTCCTTTCTTCCTCTCTTTCTCTCTTTCTTTCTTTCTTTCTTTTTCTTTCTTTTCTTTCTTTTTTTTCTCTTTCTTTCTTTTTCTTTCTCTTTCTCTTTTTCCTTCTTTCCTTCCTTCCTTCCTTCCTTTCCTTTCCCTTTCCTTTCCCTTTCCTTCTTCCTTCCTTCCTCTATTTCTTTACTTTCTTTCTCTCTATCTCTCTCCCTCCTCCCTCCTTCCATCCCACCCCCTCTGCTCCCATCACCCCTGGTAGAAGCAATCCCACGGATACTTCGCGCCTGTGTCCAGTGGGCTACCTCCCACCCTGCGTCAGGCTGAGTTGGTTTTATGCCTTGTCCGTCCCACTCAGCCCCCCAACCCCCTGGGGTGGGGACGTGCTCACCCCGTCCTTAGAGCCCGGCAGCTGCTAGTCTGTAGCTGCTCCCTATCACGATCTGTCATAAACGCGTATGTGCGCGGTCTAACACCGTCCTTTTGTAAAGTTTATGTGATTCCGGTTTTCGTTTGCCTGTTACAGCCCCATTTCTTTATTCACCAAGTGCCTTTCCTGTGGCTCTTGAGTAGATCACCAAGAGTTTGATTCATACTGAGCCTTTCTCTCTGCTTCCTGGGGCTGCCATGACAAACGACGCCACATGAGTGGCTTAAAACAACAAGAATTTATTTCCCCAAGTCTGGGGATCAGAGTCCAAAGCCAGCGTGTCAGCCGGGCCATATCCCCTCTGAAGGCCCCGGGGGAGGGTGCCTCCTTGCCTCTTCTAGCTTCTGCTGGCTCTCGGCGCCCCTCGGCATTTCCTGGCTTGCAGTGGCCTCATTCCAATCTTGGCCTCACATGTTACGTGGCCTTCTCTGTGTGTCTGCGTCCTAATCTCCCTCTCCCTTCTCTTATAAAGACACTAGTCACTGGACTTAGGGCCCACCTAAATCCAGGATAACATCGTCTTAACCTAATTAAATCTGCAAAGACCCTATCTCCAAATAAGGCCACATTCTGCAGTTTCAGATGGGCATGAATTTTGGAGGGGACCCTGCTCAACCCACTGCAGCACCCACAGCCTTTAATATTGTAACATTGACCTGCCAGCCCTCTCCTGACCCACAGCCAGTGACGGTTCATTTACTGGCCACTGGGGAGCTGGCTGTCCATCCCTTCAACTTCCTCCCAGGGCAATGGGAAGAGGGAAGATGATTCTGGCTCCATCAGCGCCCCTGGCCCAGCCGCAGCTGCCTTCAGGTCCTTGTCAACATCCAAGTAAACCTGACACAGAGATTCAGAGTCACAGACTCCTGGGTGTGCGGACCTGCACTGGATTATCCCTGCTGATTCGCCACAGACAGAGCGGCATGGAGAGGGGGTGGGGGGAGGGGGCGAGGCTGAGAGAGAGCTGAGAATGAGGAAGGCCTGCGGGATTCGTCCTTTTCAAATCTCCATTAGCAGAAGGACCAGGTGAACGAGTGGGCATGCTCGGCGGGCTGCCAGGAAAGAGCCTCCTGTGCCCTTGTCTGGAGATTAAGGCTTCCCCCCCTCCCCAGTCTTGTTTCTCCTGTCTGGGAGGCTGAGCTGAGAAGCCAGGTGTGTACCCCCAGACCCCTCAGGAGTAGGCACCTCCCCTCTTTCCTGGCCCTCCCCAAGAAGAAGCCAGAAAAACACAGGGACAAGTAGAGGGAGAAAACCGTAATAGAAACAGAAAGCGTGTAGAGGAAAGGGCGTGCCCAGCACCAGCTTTGGCCTCTGTTCATGTTGAGGGCTCCCCTGGGGGCCTCTGTGAGCTTCTGGCTGCATCCGCAGAGTGGGACTAGCAATGCTGCCCTCTGACTGCCATGCGGCGTATTTCTCAGCCAGGGGGTGCCCGTGAGTGCCTTTAGCTTTGCCAGAACCATCAGCTCCATCTACCCTGTTACTCTTTTTCTTCCATCTCCTCTCCTACAGGTTCCAGCTCCTACCTCATCACCTCTTTCCTTTCTGGCTTCAAGCCTGGAGAAGACAAGCAGAGCCCGGGGAAACCCCTGGGCAGTTCCGAAACGGGTAAAACTGACACGTGACCATAGCTTGCCTTGTCTCCACGTGACAAAAACCGGGCAGGACACTGTGTGTACAGTGTGTGCGTGTGTGTGTGTGTGTGTGTGTGTGTGTGTGTGTGTGTGTGTCTGGGGATGCTAACACAAGTGGCATGCAGGCAGAAGTCCTCGGGGCTCGTGGGGTTCCACAGCAAAAGATTCAGTGCCTCGCTGAGATGCTGCATAGGCTAGCTTATAAATATATCTAACTACCAAATGGTCTAGAAATTTTTAATAAAAATATTATTCAATAATAATACTACTCTAACCAGCAAGGGAATGCTGTAACGATCTCCATTTTCCTCTCGATACTCATCTAGCTTCTGTTTTTCAAATGAATTTGGATGTTAAATCCTTTTGCTGCCCTGACCAATTTATTCTGCAAATTAACTATATGTGACAGGACTTTAGGTCTGTTGCCACTTAGCTTTGCCTCACTGAGATTTATGCTGCTTTCCTGCGCGTTGGAGCCACCACCAGCTCAAATAGATTGCGGCTCCTGGTGGTGATTTTGGATTCCGCACGAGCACCTCACTTCTTGGTCCTCTTCTCTTGAGTTTAAAAAGCGCTGAGTGGGCCGGGCCCCTTCCACCTCTCGGTGACCTGTGCCCTCTGTTCTCAGACACCCTGGTCTCTGCAGCTGCCTGTCCAGCCTTAATGAATCTCCCATTGTAAGGCGTGGTTTCACCCAGAGCCGGGGCCCACGCTGCTTTGTGAGGGAGACTCAGCCTGGCTGCGACACGATTTGTAAATGGCGGCAAGAGCCAGATGCGGGAAAGCAAGGATTACAAGATGAAGAGGCTGGCAATGATGGAGCATGGCTGCTGAGCCCAAGAATATAATCTCAGATTGTACTAAGAGAGTGCGGTGACCAAGCGATGGAGAGCAACAGTGCCTGGTCAAGCCACACACCATGATTTGGTTCAGCTCTGAGTGACCCAAGTCGGGAGAGACTCTGCCAAAAGGGAGGGCAGCCAGGCTTCCAGGGCACATGGAGACGGTGCGACGTGAACAGTGGTTGACGGAATTAAGGGAGTTAGGATGGATACAGGGAGACTTGGAAGCAGGCTTGGCAGCTCTCTCTGTAAATATTTGAAGGGAAGAGGGATCACAT
This sequence comes from Camelus bactrianus, assembly GCF_048773025.1. Taxonomy (NCBI): domain Eukaryota; kingdom Metazoa; phylum Chordata; class Mammalia; order Artiodactyla; family Camelidae; genus Camelus; species Camelus bactrianus. The sequence goes on from NC_133559.1 coordinate 23,327,186, forward strand.
GAATTCCGTATGTGTGAGAAGGCAAAACAAAGACCCAAGAGGGGAAAGGAGAGAGAGGTGAGTTGACTGAACCACAAATTTTCACTGAGTCTGCTACGTGTCAGGTATAGTACTCAGTGCTCATGTATACAGGTCATAGGAGAGAAAGCTCATTTTCGGGTGTGTGTGGTGGGGGGAGTAGATAGAAGGGAGACACTGATAAGATGGATGTTAGAGGCGTGGAAGACAGGCTTTGGAGGAAGTTTTGAAATGTACTCCTGCACGTGGGGGAGGCTACAGAAGATGCTTGATTCCTTCAGGGACAAGTTTTTATATTGATTTATAACTGATGCAAAGTAGGATGGGCAGCCTTGGAGCTGACAAGCTCTGGGCTACACACAGAAGGGTTCTTGTGGGAGCCAGACAGCCACTTACCAGGGGTTCTACAGCGGTGGGGGGGGGGATATTTTAAAAGAATGAGTTCTATGTCCCTTTTAAGTCTATCTCCCAAATGTTAAATTTTTATTCTGTGACCTGATCTCCCAGTATTTCCTTCAATCAGTGAGGTGGAGCCAGGGATATGCATTTTATCAGACACGCCCAGTGATTCTGAGTCCAATACCTGTTGGGGTTCGCCACCTTAAACAAGAGTAATTTATTTTATAAATACCGTCAGAACCCTTTTAAAAAATTCTCCAACTAACCCTAATATGTAAAAGATATAAAAGGAGTAGACTCTTTAGGCATTTCACATCATGAGTGGTAAAAATAAACAACTCTGTCGTTGACGGAGCCATTCAAGCATTGACTCAGAGCCCCAGGGTCCCAGCAGCCTGATTGGAAAACTACTGATTGAGACAGGGAAGACACTGCTCCAGGAGTGATCGAGCATACTCCCCAGCCACGAGGACCACGTGCCTGCCCTGAGAAGGCTATTGCCACAGAAGTGGATTCCAGCACTGGCCATCGATAGTCACTTTGCCTCCTGGATTTTGCCAGACAGGAAGCAGTGTGTGCTCAGTCCTACCTGAGAGGGTAACAATGAACATCAGAAACCTTTTATGCTCTTGACCTAAAACAGATCTACTTAATCACGTATGTTCATCTCATGAAGAAGGGGCTTCAGGGAGAAGTGAGAAGAAGGCAGCACTCACGCAAACAGTTCCACCAGAGGGACAACGAGACAAACGAGGGGCAGATGTAGAAGCCAGCTAACACCCTCCTTCAGACAGTGATTATAAAGCTGGGTATATAGTAACAAGTTCCTTTATTAAATCATCTCACTCCGAGACCATAAAGCAAACTGTATCATTGCCTCCCACCTGTGGCGCTGTCACTTCCCTGCACGCTCACAGTAATCGCAGACACTGAAACAATTACGGATGTTACAATGACACAGCGGTGTGGTTTCTGCAAAGGGCCCCGCTGTTGTTCGTGTAGCGGGGCCCAGCTGGCAGTTACGACAACCAGTAAACGTTGCCCATTAAAACCAAGGCCTCCTTTAATGTCTCGCTCTCCCTTGTGCACACACAGAGTTTTTTTGGGGGTTTTTTCCCCCCAATAAAGAAACTATAGGGCAGAGCAGCAGTCACAGCAGCGAACAGCCACCGGCCCGACCCGGCCCATCCCAGCCACGGAGCCAGCAGGAGCGCCCAGACCCGAAGGTGGGTGAGGACGCGGTCCATGAGAAGGCCAGAGTCCCTGCGGCCTTTGAGGCTGGACCACCAGTCCAGGTGGGAAAGCAGATGTCTGGTCCTGGAAGTGAAGGGGAAGACCAGAGAGGGGTGTGACACCCCCATCTGTTTTCAGAGTAAGCAGCAGAGGCAGAAACCGTGAGTATATCGCATCAAGGGCCACCACCTCAGCTGGCAGAGACCCATCTCCACCCAGAATTCCCCATCTGATGACATGGGGCTCTGAAGCCCTGGTTCATACCCAGAGCTCTGAGACTGATCATAATGTTCAACCCCATTGGGCTAAAGTTTCCTGATCTATAAAATGGGTTTATACCAGAACTTACAAAATCATTCTGAGATTACATGGGATAATTCATGTAAAGCCCTCAGGGTGGCTTCTGGTATCTTAGCTTTCAACGGCAGCCATGGTTCACCAACAAATCCCCATTACCTAGCACCATCTTGGCACCAAACAGGTACACGATAAATATATAATGAATTAAAAAAAAACCCACTGATGCTCAAAAGCAAAACAAGGATCCCTATGGGCTAGAGACAGAAGAATATTTAGTAGTTAAGGACTAAACTTGCAGGCTTCAGGTCTGCAGGAACTCAACCCACCACAGTGGCTGTGAGGTCAGTTCCTACATAGTGAAGGAATCAGAAGTTCCCCACGGTGGGGTGGGGGGGGACAAAACTTGACTTGAGAAAGGGCTTCAACACTTGCCCCTCAGAATGAGGCTTAGGAAGCCAAGACAGTCCAGACCTCTGCCAGCAGCAAGATGCCTGCCTGAGATGGCAGGAGGGGGCAGACACAGCGTGTGGCCGACTCACTGGCTTCGGTACTGGAGCCATGAGGTCCCTGACAGCCCCACGGGATGGGGAAGTGGGAAAAAACATACAATGCTGAATCTATAGTTAGTTTGTAACAGTGTGCTCCTGTGTATAGATTTGACACAGGACATTAATCAAAAGATGAGGTTGGTCACCTCTCGGGCATCCCTGCTGTTGACGGCAGGCTTGTTCAGAGTGACGGACCCCTCTGGTCCATCCGGGGGCACGCTCAAGGCTGCAACCAATCTCTCTGGGAGCTGGGTGATCCTTTAATTGCTATTAGGGGGGAAATGGATAAAAAAGATGCTGCTGACCATGAGCTTGAACTGCTTCAACTAAAATTGCTACACGAGTGGAATAAGATTAAATGTTGATCTCCCAAACCAACCTTTCTAGTTACAAAATATTTCTCCCTGAAATGCAAGGTTATTTGGATGGTACTTGATTGGAGTGGATGCTATATAAATGGTAGTGTTTAAGGACCTCCACCCCATGTCTTGAATAACCATTTATAATACTGAGGTGTTAGTACTAAAAGAGTGCTGGGACTTTTAGATTATTTTTCATTTTCACAAGAAAGAGAAAAAGCAAATCTCTCCTAGGTATCAGCAAAACCCCACGGGTATCTTTCCCTTGTATCAACCTGGAATCAAAAACCAACAGAGAAGTACAGAAAATCAGCCACTTCAGATATATTAAGTCATGAATTCTGTTTCTGAAGCTTGCAACTGTGCGATTTTGTATTTAATTTCAATTCCTACGGTAACAAGTCTACTGGAGGGCAATTTAGATATTGTCTTTAGTCTAGTGTCAAACAAAGCCACAAAATGGAATGAATGTCCGCCCTTATGTGCATCTGCAACGCGCACACACACACACGCGCACACACACACACACGCACACACACACCCCCCCTAACAAAATACCACCTCTCCCCCAGTGCCAGGAACTTAAATGGTGTCAAGAAAGCTGAGAAAATAGGACCCTTTTAAAATGATAGGTAAGAAGATTCATCTTTAACTTTTCCAAATCCCTGAGGCACATCTAATTTTGCACACGCAGAGACAGTAGGAAGTGAATGTTGTCAACAAGCAACCAGGGCTAAAATTTTCCATGTATCGTGGTAAGTACTCATGTCAAGGTTGTTACCATTACTTTTTTTTTTTTTGAGTGCAGATCTTTTTAGATCCTTCCTGTGCTTCTGTCTCGAGCCTCCCAGGACTTTCTTCCCACCAAAAAGTTGGTTGACATCATGTAAAAGCCAGAAGACCCAAACTGGAACTGAATTCAATTTGATAGAGCAAATACTACGTTACTGAATGTCTATTTACAAGGCTCTGTGCAGACCTTCTGAATATACCAGAATGAATTATGTGTAATCCCTATGCTCAAAGGATGTATTACCTTACAGAGGAGATAAGACCGACATACAGAACTTCAGTGCTATATTTTTTTAAAAAGGATCCAATAAGGACCAGATGATACAGGACAGTTAGACCAGCAGAGGCCTCACTGAGGAGGGAGCTGTTGCGTTTGGCCTTGAGGGATGAGGCATCCTTAGGAACAAGAGCTACCATTTACGGCAGGAATAGGCAAACGTCTTCTGTGAAGAGCCAGACAGTAAATATTTTCGGCCACTCAGCTCTGCCTCTGTGAAAGCGCCACAGACAGTACGGAAGCGAGTGGGCGTGGCTCTGCTCCAATAAAATGCTATTCATGGAGACTGAAATTTAAATTTTATATAGTTTTCACATGTCATCAAATATTATTTTCCTTTGTATTTTTATTTCCCAATCTCTTAAGTAAGCAGAAGCCATTCTTAAATTGTGGGCCAGCCAATCCCAGGTAACAGACCAGGTAGGCCCACAGGGCCATTCGACCACAGCTAACAGACCAGGTAGGCCCGCAGGGCCATCGGATCACAGGTAACAGGCCAGACAGGCCTACAGGGCCATCTGATCGCAGGTAACAGGCCAGGTAGGCCGGCAGGGCCATCTAATCCCAGGTAACAGACCAGGTAGGGCCACAGGGCCATCCGAACACAGGTAACAGGCCAGACAGGCCCACAGGGCCATCCAATCACATGTAACAGGCCAGACAGGCCTGCAGCTCATGTTTGCTGAGACTTGACCCCCGACTTCTCACTATAAATACAATGCTTTATTATCGTTGAGCTCATTGACTCCTGACACCTTGTTCTGTAAGGTAGATGTAATTGTTTCCATGTTTAGATATCCAAAGTGAAGCTTAGAGAACCTAGGTCATACAGATTTCAAAGACCTTGCTTTTAACCACTAGGCCACGCTGTTTCTCGGCGGTGGTAAGGAGCTCACGGCAATGGTGAAATGAATAGGATTTCTTTGGCCGAAGGCACTTAAACATCTAAAAAGACCTTTAACAAGGAGCATGAGTTTTGCTCTCATGGCTTGCTTGTAGTCAACTCATTTTAAATCTTTGTTATCACCATGTTCCCTCTTTTCACAAGTCATGCAGGGCATGGGTATAATGGTTAATAACGTCTACTTTCCAGAATACAATATTCTCTCACATCTGAAGGAAAAAGAACAGCCTTCTGGCGTTTGTTGCAACCTCCCACTCCCGCCCAGGTTGCGCAGAGCCACATGGGGAAGGGCTTGCTTAGCCCTGCAGGTAGTGAGGGTGCTTGGAGACAGAATTCTCTGAGAGCTGGGACTTCTTTCTTTCTCTCCTCACTATTTTGAACAACAGTTTTCATTTATGGCGTCTTTTACTGTCTACTGTTTTGCTTTGTTGTCTTTACCATCTACTGTTTCAGAGCAATTTTACGTGCGAGAGAAGATGGAAGGAGAACAGGAATCGTCGTGTTCTCTCATCACCTGCTAAGATGACCTCAGGTGGTGGCTCCGTTCTTCCTTGATTGCCTTCTTTCTCTGAACAGAGCTAAGCGTCCTGTCCACTGTCCGTGGAGTCGTTCACGAATGTAGGATCTCACTGGTTGTCAGCTTCCAGATAGGATGCTGACAGGCTCGTCAGCCAGTCGGTGTTACCGACCTGTTACGTGCCCAGGATTGTGCTCCGTACTGTGGGGAGCTGTAAAGTATGAGACTGACCTCAGAGAATTTGTAATCTATTGGGGACAGCAGGATAACAAACATAATACAACAGTAATCATAATAATAGTAGCTGCTTTTTATTACCTGCCTTGGCACTCTACTTTGCTTGTGTTCTATCAAGTAAAAAACAAATCTCGACTTACTAGGGAGAGCCTTATTCAAAAAGAGTATTGCAAGACATGGGGCAGAGACAACTGTAGTAAGAGGGGGGACTATTACAATTAGGAGAACGCTCTGATAAGGTCTGCGAACATCTCGAGAGTTAGATAAAACGAGTTTTCCTTTCATAGAAAGAAGTAAACAAAGCTAGAAAGAACCACGTGTGGGGAAGTGGTATGAGGCCAGCCTGTTCACAAGGGGGGCCGGATACTGGTTCAGGCTGAAGGTGAGCCAAAGTTCAGGAGCCTGGAGGAAGGAGATAAGGTTAACCAAAGTCTGATTCACAAGCATTTTGTTTTGATGGATCAGCGGGGACAGGCAGTTCAGCTCATCATTTATACGGCAAAGAACGGGAATTTTGAGGGTCTGTGTCTGGCCTGGTCATTGATAAACAAGGAGAGGGGTGAGTGCATCTGTGAGTCTTCTAAGTCTCATGGGGATGGATGGTTCTTTGCAGTCAACCATTTTTTCAGAACCTGAAGGGGTGACTGGATTTCTTAACCTCCAGGTAAGATTTAACACTAAGATCACTTTTCCATATTGACCTTAGTGGTTGGTGCTGAAAGTGTCCCTGTTTTAGAGATGACAAAACTGAGCAACAGAGAGGTTAATTATTTTGTCCAAGTGCAGAGTTCCCACGAGAGGAGGTAGGACTTACACCCAGGTCTGTCTGACTCCAGGGTGTCCAGTCCACCCTCCCCCATATGACTGAGACTGGTCAGTGTCACTGGAGTTTGGAGATGAGAGGTTATCAGTGAGGCTGGAGAAGGCTTCGTGGAGGACCACAAGAATGGGCAGGAGCTGACTAGGTAGTTAGGGACAATGTGGGTGACCAGGGTAGGGGCGAGAAGGTCAAAAATAGAGGTAAAGTTAGCCAAGGAGGTCATTTAAAAGCTTAACTCTGTGACAGGGAGGTTTTAGCTGGAAAAATAATGGGCATCAAAGTTACGTAGATAGAGTAGGGCCATGCGGGATGGAGCCGACCTTCGCTGCAGCTCTGCAGGAAACGGCGTGGAGGGTGACATGGCCGAGGGGAAGGAGCCGGGCGGTGAAGTGCAGACTGACTTAGAGCAAATGAGTGCGTGAATGAGAGGCTGGAGGCAAAAATGACTGGCTGGGGGTGGGGGGGTGCTGTAGTCACAATGCAGGCTGGGAGGTCTGCGGTGACAACCACGTGTAGGGAACGAGGGGCAAACGGAGGGAGTATTTCAGAAGAAGCAAGAGGATCTGGTGCCAACTCTGGATAGAGGAGTTTAAAGAGAAAGCTTCTCCCTAATTATTAGAAGCTGTGTAGCTAAAAACTCAGAATTTTTCTCAGTAGATCTCACAGAACTTCTGTTTTTAGGATCTGTTAATAGCATAACTCAAAATAACAAACAGACCAACAGAAAGATTTTTTCAAGCTCTAACATGAGGGAGCAACTCAAGTGAAAGTTAAGCAGGTTTTCGGTAAATCTTCAAAAAGCCTTTAAAATTCTCATATGTATTACAAATCTCCAAGAAGGCAAAACACCATGCAGAGTTGTCAAAAATAATTTGAAAGTGGAATTCATGTCTTGCAGAAAATCTTGCTGGACTAGTGTGCCACAGAGCCCGTCCTGGAAAATAACCTCCCAGTTATTACTGAGGACCTACTATGGGCCAGATGCTCTGCCAGACTCAAGACCCTTGATCTGACAGTCCTCAGCAATCTGCTCATTATCCTGTTTTGCAGACAAGGATCTGTTTTAAAGTCGCTCAGCCACCAAGTCTCTACTCCCAAATCCCCCTCTTCCCTGTGCATCGTGCTTCCTTCCGCATCAATAGAAACACAAGATCTCCAGACCCCAGCTTCCCCAGCTTTCTCAGGAACACCCGAGTTCTGCATTCTGCTGACTTGTTTTCAACAATGTGAAGTCCTTTCCCAGGATGCAGGGCTTCATGTGTCACGGGCCTGCTGATCCCAGCTTCCAATCTGTTGGCATTCACCTGCTGTCATACACAGCTTCCGGAGGCACCGTTCGGATTTTAGATGACTCCTCTCCCTTTGTTCCCCAGAAGCTGACATCTATAAACATGACAACACAGGCAGGAGAGGGCAAGAGGAGCAACCTCCAGCTTCTCGGTGCGGGCTGGTGCGAGGCGGGGAGGAGGGAGGGGGCGCGGATAAGGTCCTGACGTCTCACACGTCCCTGCAATTGACATGTACCCCCCTAGTGCTCACGGCTGCTGCCATCACAAACTGCTTGGTGTCAAATTTAGAATAAAAACCAATTAAAAGATAACAAGGAAACATATGCTCGAAAGGGCAAGAATCTTGAGTGTTTACAGAAATATGACCTCTAGCTGCTGCAGGGGAGCATCTATGTGTTTTACAAAACAGAACCCTTCCTGCCCAACCCATTTTCTCCCATGTCCCTAGATCATCTCCACCCATACGGCTTTCCGTGGAAAAAACGCGGTGATTTTTTACTAGGTGGATGGACTAACTCGTATCTGAGACCCAGAGATCATGGAGATCATTGTTGGTCCCTTTCCCCTGAGCTAGGACAGAGGACTGAGTCTGGGCTGGGTCCAAGGAACTGTTAACATAATGCCTGGAGCTGGGTTCAAGGTGCTTCTACTTGGGGTTCCTGCCGAAGCACAGGCTGTTAGTGAGATAAGGAAGCAGGTAGGGTCCCCACTCCACCCTTGTATCTCACTGAGGCATGCCCACAGTTCAGGAGCCCCTAAGAAGGAAGAGACTGCTAGGAGGGACACCCTAGAATGGAGAGGTTGCTGCCTTGGGTGTCCGCTGCCATGTCAGCATCCGGAAGCAAATGCTACTATCACAGAAAGCAAAGGTTGTGCTACTCAGCACCCGTGTCAGCTCAGTTTAACGTCTGGGCTAGAGTGTTTTCAATTCTCGCTGCTCCATAATTGGGAAATCACCCCAGGAGCCACAGGTTTTCCATTTACGTCTCCCTAAGAAATTTCCACGACCGGGCCTTGCCATGGCTTACAACAGCCTCACCCTCCGCATCCAACGAGTTACCTGTTAGCCAGGTTTCCAAAATCACTGTCACATCCATCCTACACTTGACATTCCTTCCCCCTTAGTCCAGACCCTCAGCAGTTCCCATCGGATCTACTCCAAAATGGTCCTGACTGGTCACGCCGGCTCTAGATTTTACATCTTCCAGTCACCTTCCGGGGTGTTACCAGCTGTACGCCTCTAAAGCACAACAGGAACGTATCCTGTCTCTGCTGAAATCCGTTACTCACTCCCAAACCACATTAAGACAGAGAAGTAGGTCCTTCAAACCACTGCACGGCAGAAGCAGGAGGACTGGGCGTGGCCAGTGGGCCCTCTGCACCCACCCCCGGCTCTTCACCAGCCTTATTCCCCCACGTCTGGCAGGAGCACCTTTTCCTCATTCTGCGTGTTTACGGGCCCTGCCTCTCCCTGTTGAGAATACCATCTCCACCCACCCTCCACCTCTTTGTCCAGGCAACAACCCCGCAGGAAGGTTTGCTCCATCCTGCCCCAGTCTGGACTAGGGTCCCCTCTCCAGTGCTGACTCTTCTTGGGTCTCTTAGACTCCTTGCCACAATACACTGCAATTTCTGGTTTACTGGACACCCTCCCACATATTTTATAAACAACTTGAGGGCAGGCCCTGGCTCTCATTCATCGGCGTGTTAGCATACCCTTAGTATAGAGCCTGGCATTCGATACACTTTTAGCAGTAGGTAGTCAGTGAGTGTTTGTTAACTTGTGAAATGGAGCTCCCTCCCCAAGGGGGGCATTGTAAGGTGAGAACTGGGTGGAGTAAGGGTTTTATTTTGTCAGTAATGCCTAGTAGTAAAACCGTTAAGAGTGGATGAGCTCAGGTCGCAGATCTGGCAGCCTCATGGGAGGGGGTGCGTATCCTGGGACAGCCTCGTGGGCAGGTCCAAAATGCAGAGAGATGCATGCAGGCATTGGGACAAGCACCCCGAGCCCTCCTGGCTTCCAGCACTTTGGGAAAGCGACAGGCAGACCTGTGAGGCAAGGATGAGGAGTGAGCAAGCCTGGGTTCCACTTCCGGTTCTGCCCCTCTCTGCATGACCACAGACCAGTGTCTTCACCCCGTGGGCCTCAGCTCCTCCCCTGGGAGTCAGGGGTACAGGACTGCCAGTGGTACAGAAGCGCAGAGCTGGGGAGTCCTCCTGCAAGGCCACCTGGTCTACAGGCTGACGTCCCGAGCAGGGACTGGTTCTACCACTCCGCCCAGCATCCTGAGGACCTGGGACGGCACGCTGGCTCCGGGGATACCCCAAGGGACGGAGCTCAGCTTTGCAAGCTGTCTTTCATGCTTCACAATTCAAAGTGAAGCCACTGTGATTGAGCACAACTCACAAAAGACCCTTCACCAAACGGGGTCATAATACGTAACCTACCTCCTCACTTCATAGGGTGGTGAGAAATAGGATATATGTGAAAAATACTAAAGATCCTAAGTCTTGCATATATATTAGCATTATAATTATTTTTCAGGGTTTGCAGTCATAATGCTGTAGGATTCTCTAAGGGAGCATCGCTCTAAGGCAAATCTCACTGCCCAGCTCAGCAGGACAAGACATGGCTGCCCACTGTCTTCTCCTCCACAGCCTCCGCTGATTCTCCCGCCTCCTGGCTGCTCCCCATGCTCTCCTTTGTCGAACCACTCCCCGCCAGCCACCTCCACTCGGCCTCTAACTGTGGGAGCAGCTCAGGGCTTGGTCCTGGGCCTGCTTCTCTCCTCTCCTCTGTCTTCCTCCCTAGGTGCGGGTTGCACTCTGCATTCTCAGATTTGCATCTCTAGCACTGACCTCTCTTCTGAGCTCCAGACCTGCGTGTCTAACTGTCTACTTGACTTCTTCCCTTGGACGTCTCCATGGACACTCACAGTCTGCACGGAGCTCTTTACTCCCCCCCCTCCCCCAGCCTGTTCCATCCCATCGCCCCCTATTTGTGAATGGCACTCCGGCATAATCAGCGTCTCAAGCAAATGTCTAGGAATTATCTCGCTGCTCTTCCCCTGCTCCCCCCTCTCCCAGATCCCACTCCCCCCACCCCCCGCCGTCTTCAAGCTCCTCTGTACCATACACAAACCTTGCTCCGTTCTTTCCTCTCCATGTCCCCTGCCCTGGGTTCCTGCTTCAGGTCTCTAACTGGTGTCCTTGTGTCCACTCTGGCCTCCCTTGAAGTTATTCTCCACTCAGTGCAGGAGGGTCATAATATGTAACCTACCTCCTCACTTCATTGGGTGGTGAGAAATGGGTGCATGAAAGGCACCTTGCAAAGCAGAGCTCCATCCACACATACGTGTGACGGGGCACTTGCCTCCATGACGCTGCCTGGCCATCTTTGTCTTTCCCAGCCTCCAGCCAGCCCATGGTCTCCTCACCCCCCTGCTGCAGCCCCACTCAGCGCCTCACCTCAGGTCTTTGCACCGGCCACCCCCCCTTCCTGGGTTGCCTCTCCCCCAGCCCACCTCCATATCCCTGCCTGAGCGCCACTCCCGCCCTCCCTGATGGCCCTCAAGTGGACGCGGCCTCGGCCACCCTCTGTCACAGCGCCCCCTTCATCACCCTCACAGCCCATTCACAGTTCCCAATATTGTGTCTGTTCCTTATTTTCTTGTTTATAGTCTGTCCCACCCATGTCTATTTCACAAGAGCAGGAATCACGTCCCATCTACAGTGCTGTCTGCCCAACGCCTGCCCAAAGCAGAAACTCAATAAAGAGTCATTGAATGACGAAGTAATTTTTAAATGGTTGATTAAATCATAAGAGAGATTTTCTTTGGTTTCAATTTGCCTTTACGTTTACCTGTAGATCATTAATGATCTTTACCAGCCCCATGAGTGAATGCAGGATGCATGATCTATACTGGTCCCAACGCATTAATTACCCGTGAAGGGAGCTAGTGTGGACGTTTTGAAGACGCAATGCTGCTTCTTTCTACCCAGCCCTCTAAAAAAATGCAGTGACCAGTAAAGCTTGGGGGCACCAGCCTCCTGATTATCTTCGTGCACGTGACTGCGATCAAGTCAATATTGAATGTGAACCCACTGTGAGCAGAATCTAAGGCAACACCTACAGGGAGATGCAAAGAAGTGGGAGAGTCCCTGCTCTCTAGACGAGATGGCAAACAGACCAAATAAAAATACACACAGCCGGAGATGCCCCAAACACATCAATATATATAGAACCAGTTACCACCGCGATCGACTGGACTTTCAATAAATTGACAGGAGGGACCAGAGCAGTCAATGCGGGCAACAGAGCCACATGCAGAAATGACTTTTCAAGCTGCCTCTGTGCAATCAGCCTGACTACAGAAAAACCCCAAGGAAACAGGAAAAAAACATCAAGGGAGCCAGGCTGTTGGTTTGCCCAATTAGGCTGCTTTGCCCTGTCCCTGGCACTCACAGTTCGCCTACAAAGCACATATTTTAACTGGCAGATTCACTGAGAAATTGAGCTGGAGAAATGCTTCTTTCTACCTTTCTTTTTCTCTCTTCCTTTGTTATTTTTTTTTTTTTTTTACCAGCAAAAGGAAAATATTTGAAAGTCTTTTGAACTGGCTTGATTTTTGCGACTGCTCTAGGCTGAGGGCTTCCGTGCTGCTACATTCTAACTCCCCGGAATGAAGCCCGTCCCCTGCCAGACTTCACCAGGTGGATGGACCTTGTATGGTTATGACTTAGCGAAGCTACCTATTCCTTCCTTATCGAATTGGACCTTATGAGGAGACCAGTGTGGCCACTTTCTGGAGCCCCAGGGCATGAACTCTGTTTGGGCAGTTACTGTGCCCTCTCTGGCCTCAGTGGGCAGTCACCAGACCGCAGGTAGTCTGCAAACAGCCCTTCACAAAGCAGCAAGGTGAGAAGAGGTAAGATGAGGCTGGCAAAGGAAAGAATTATGCTTTACCTGAACATCTAGAATCCCACCGAAGGTAAGGAAATTTCTTTTATTGCCCACTGTATTGCTGATACCTAGCACGGTGCCTGATCTTCAGCAGAACACATTTACTGTACACATTTCTGAATGAACGCATGAACGTCATTACCGTGCAAAGGGGCTCACACCTTCCCTCAAGGTGCTGCTAATTGAGGTCTGTGTGTCTGTCCCTGACTCTGCTGGCAGCGGTGCATCAGCAATCAAGTCAAAGTGCACTTGGGAATTTTCTAGAAGGAAGTTGATCTGATTGGAAAACCATCTTCCTCTCATCAGTCACGGAGACAGAAATGATGTATTCGGAAGCCTTTGACAGTAGTAGCATTCATCATTTGCATTTGGTAGTGTAGCTGGCAGCTGGGGTCAGGATTGAAAACGATGTCAAGCACACTCTTTTTTTTTTTTTTCAAAATTAATTACAACAGACCTCATCCATTTCTTGCTCATTTCCTTGACGTTCGGTTTTTTTTTAATGTATTTTTAATTTTTCCTTTTAATTTCTATCTTTTAATAGCTGAACCAACTTCCAGAGAGCTCTATGAGATTCAGGGAGACCGCCTCTGACAACAGAAGAAGGGAAACTAGGAGTGACTACTGGCCAAATGGATAAACTTACATGAGACGGGCTTGTTGGTTTAGTGCTTTAAGCCAAAGTAGTCAAACACTGTCTTGTGTTTCAGTTTAAACACAAGTTGCATGTTACACCAAATACATATTCCCTTACCCCTCCCCCTCTACCAAGAAAACTTTCCTACTTGCTTTGTATAAAAAAGCAATTATAGGAAAGGTGGTAAAAGAAAGACCACTGTTAGCGCCTCAGACATTAACTGGGAGCCAGAAACTATCACAAATGGGAAGTCCACACATGGACTCGCCCCAGTTCCCAGTATGTAAACGTAGCCCTCCCTTGTGCTAATCAGGTGGTGGTAAGAGTCTGGCCTGTTCTTCTAATGCCAAATCCCAGCACCTGACATCATCCCGGGGTGGGGCTGGGGGGGCGTGACGTCCCCCACACAGAACATTCACACCTGGAGATGTGAAAGGGGGCTGGTGAGAGGGTGGGCTGGGGCTGGGGGTTGGAGGAGAAGGCATTTGAGGAGATGCTGTCTTAGACAATATGTGACCGTTTCCATTGGAAGGGGAAAAGGAGGATAAAAAAAGTATGGCATTTGCTCATCTAGTCATTCAACAACATTTACTGACTGCCTGCTAGATGCTGTGCATGGTGCTCCTCACTGCAAGAGATGGGGTGGGAGTAGGGAGTGAACTCAGATTCGTTACATGTAGCTCCACCTTTCAGAAATTGTTGACCCCCTCATGCCTCCGAGAATACAGAAGTGCTCCTCCAAAGCAGATGATCAGTAGAAAACAGGATAAGATAGGAGCCTAACAAAAACATAAAAACTACTAACCAGTTATCTCGCAACCCCAACACACACATGTTGGAGCTTGGGTGGCTGCTAGGGCCAGGGTCCCATCTCTGGGACGCAAGAGGAACCAATGACTGCATCGGGATGCAGGCAGTGGAACCAGACGGCGCAGGCTCTGGATCATAGGTCAAAAGGGAGGTGATGCAGCTGGACACTTACGTGAATTTCCCCCCTTTGGAGAATGCACCTGACAGCTCCTTTGCACTTAAAAAGCAGTAACACCCAGGCTGCTTATCAAAAAAGCTTCCTCAGGGAATCTTTTCCACAGCCAGCACTTTCTAACATCCCCAACTCCCGCCCCCACCAAGAAAAATCCCTCTCATTCGGGTGGGACAAATCAAGCTTATGTCCTGGTTTTTTTTCAGCAAAGGAGCTGCAACTGGGACTGAAAACAACTGCCGAAAGATGTGATTCTGGTCTTGATTTTTGAATGGAGGTTTGACCTCTCTGCACCCCACCCCCACTCCCATTCAACTAGCCTGCTTAGTAACCGATTTGTGACTTCTGAAATATACATCAGTGTTTCTACAAAGAGCAAATTTACCCAGTTTGACTGACATTTCTATTTTGATCTGTTGCTATTTTGTTCAGAAATAGTAAACTGAACTGCAAATGCCATTAAAGTAATGCTAGTATAATAGTAGTGATAATAATATGAGTCACAATGCATTGAACAGCTGCAGGATGCTAGACATCGTGTTTTATTATAAAATTATTGCATTCAATCCTTACACCACCCTTACTTGTAAGGTAAGTATCAACAGCCCTTTTTTACAGACATGGAAACTGAGGCTTGCAGTCATTAAGTAAACTTCTCAAGGGCCACAGCTAATAAAAAGTTTGATGCAGATCTGTCCGACTCCTAACCCTTGCTATAAACGGCTACATTAAACTCCTTCCACTGCAGTATCAGTTGAGTTTGCCTATTTAGCCTTGAGCCAGACATTATTAAATGCTGCAGGCTGTTATCAGAAGTTGAAATCATTTGCTGAGTATATGGAGTCACAGAATAGTGGAAGTAGAAGAAACTCTAAGTGTCATAGAATTCAAGTTAGTTATTATACAGATGAGAAGATGATTTTGAAGAGGGTTAAGTAATTTACCCAAGGTCAGCTGGCTGGCTACCCACTCCACTGAGACCAATAACCCAGGTCTCTTGACTCCCCATCCAGTGTCCTTTCCCTCAACATGCTGCCTTGGAGTAGGCTGGACAGTGTAGATGTACTACCTCTTAACACACAAGACGCTCATCCCAAAAGACGTGGAAGGGGTGTGGGTATAGCTCAGTGGCAGAGTGCATGCTTAGCATGAACAAGGTCCTGGGTTCAATCCCCAGTACCTCCAGTAAAAAAAATTTTAAAATTAAAAAAAAGATAACCAAAAGACATGGAAACCTCAAGTGATGTCAGGTTCAGATTTTCAGATGTGGTGCAGAATTTTGCATTGTATCACCATTCATGTTGTAATTTTTTCCAATATATTTTTTGCAGATATGAACGGTTAGCTGTGGGATGGAGACCTTAACTTAAGATCAAAATAAAAGTACTTCTGGATATACGTATTGTACTATTAAGCCTGTAGCCCTAGGCTTATTTCCCTTCATATCACCATGGCCAGCCCACTTGAGCACTGACCTACATCTGGATGCAAGAGACGGGGCTACCCAAATGGATCCCAGCTTAGCTTGCTGAATCCAGGAATCAGAACAAGTTCGGCCACAAGGAGAGTTTCTTCCCTTCATATCCTATCAGAGATTCCCGGCCTCTCTCTCCTCCAGTCATGTTGCGTATCAGTCTGGTATTTACCAAGTAACTTCCATATGCCCTACGGGATGCGAGAAGCTATGAGAATTCAAAAAGATGTGAAGCCTTTCCATTTGCTATTTCCTCTGCCCCCAGATCTTTGCATGGCCAGCTCCGCCTTGTCTGCCAGGTCTGAGCTCAAACTCACCCTTCGTCACCATCGCTGAGGTCTTCTCCATGCCTGCCATCTTAATCAACCCACGCCCCACACCCACCCATCCTCCAGTCATCCTCTTTTGCATCCCCTGATCTTGGTTCCTTCATAGCATCTATCGCTACCTAGAATTATTGCTTTCATTTATTTGTCACTTGCCACTCTCTTTCTCTTTTCACTAAGATGTAAGCTCCACAGAAGCAGGAAGCTTCCCCGTGTCACTCACCACTAAACACCCGGTGCCTAGACCAATGCTTAGATGTAGACAGAACTGAATAGATGAATGAATGAGTCCACTCTCAGGAAGCAATCCACCAAGCTGTGAAGGCAAAGCGCACATATTTGGAGTGGAGAATAATCCAGAAAATGAGATAATCAACTACTAACTTGTACTTTATGGGTAACATGTCACTATGGTCAGGCCCATCATTATACGAAAGGAGTTTGACATCATGAACAGAATTGTCCCATCAACTAAAATCCTAGCCAGGTTAAAATGGGAAAATCTAACAATTTGTGGTTTTTTAGAGAAAAAAAGATGGGGGCTTCGTGAACACTATTGTAAAAAATAGAGAGCATGCTTGAAATAGTAAGATGAGGACAGTGTTGCCTACAGTACAACGTTAAAAAAACAAACAAACCTAGCTTTTCACCTTTAAGCCTGATTGTCAGCATGTTTCCAATTCCTTTCAGTGCCCGAGGGCTTAAGACTGTTCAATTCTGCACACACGCCTAAGGATCAATGGTTTAATCAGAGACAAGTTCTGGTCCAAAGTGAAAACCACTCAGGCTCGTTCTCCTGTCTGTGACAGACCCTCCTCTGTGAAGAAGACACCAGGACACACCCCAGAGGCCACCATGCCATGGTTCCCGTGTTGAAGTTCCTGCACTAGGTAGGATGAACAGGGATGATGAGGGAACCCGCTCCCTGATGGTCTTGAGAAGAGACCACAGCTTTGCTTTTCAGAATGTGGTCCTCAGACTAACAGCTTTGGTGTTAGCCAAGAGCTCGTTAGACCTGCAGAATCTCAGGCCCCACCAGACTTACTGAATCAGAAGCACTATTTCAGCAAGATCCCAGGAGACACATACGCACATTAAATTTTGAGAAGCATTGTCACAAAGAAAAACAAAAACTCCTCCAGAAACTGTGTCATCATCATTAATTATGGACCCCTCAAAATCCCACACCAACCAACCAAAAATCTAGAAAGCTCAAGGTGAACAGCAATGGGTCCATCATGATGTCCAACAACGGCTGACGTCTGCCCCTGCAGTGTTCACCTTAGACCAGTGGCCTGGCTTCAGTTACGTCTTGACCCCACTTCCATCTTGTCCACTAACCTTCCTCCCTCAATCTCTTCTTGGGCCATTTGCAGGCAAGACAGCATGCCCCCATTTGCAATGTGTCTCAGTAGGTGAAGGCCCTCTTCTTGCCCTCACTCTGCCACTTCCTACTTTCGGGACTGCATGCAAGTTGTTTAAGCTCTCTGAGGCTTTATTTTCTTATCCATAACTGGGGAAAGTAAGACTTAAATGATGTGTACATTTGAGGATTAAATGAGAAAAGTTATGTAACATGTTGTTTGGTAATATTATGCGTGGTAGCTTCTTCCCTCTGCCTACAGATCCTGTTTACTCCGGACTCCGCATCAGAGCCTAGGGACTTGAAGACTCAAATTAAAACCTCACACATATGTTCAGAAAAGCTTAGATCCTCCTGGAAGCCTGTTTACGATACCACCAGGCTCGGCACCGGCAGTGCCTCCTTCAGGCCTGTCTGCCTGGGATGCCACAGAACAGCTGTCTCCTCCAACCCCCTCTCTGCTCACGACAGGGCTGTGCATGCAATGGGCCCTCAGCAAACGTTTGCTGAATGAATGAATTAATCTTTTAAAGAAAATAGCTGTATGCTGTAATCGCTTTGCCACTAGAGTGCTAACTTTGTCATTGTAAATGTGCACAAGAAGGGCCTTCGCAGCTGGTTTGTAACCCCAGGGTTGTAAAGTATGAAGTGTTATGCAAACCTACGTTATTACTCTTCACTGGGTTTCTATGCTGTGCCTTTAACTGCACAGCTTTTTGTGTCACGTACCACAAATATGCAAGTCAGCCTATGAACTAGACCAGCATCAAACACAAAGCCTGGGCCTCTGTGGCGCAGCACTCACAGACCAGGCGCAGAGGCTGATGGCTGGTCCGGCTAGCGCTTTTGGTTCAGCCACGGCAGAAATCCGTTCGCTCTCCTGGGGAGATGGACCGTCTGTCCTGGGCTCCATCCACCCAAAGACAAATTGATGAAGGTGGAAAACATGGAGCCCTGTGTGGTAGGAATACAATGCCACGCAGGTGGTTTACATTTTTGACTCTAATCTAACTTAAGACTTCCCAGAGCTAGAGGGTCCCTTTACAGGAAAGACTTTCAGTTTGTGTCTTGGAAGAGGAGGAAGCTATTCTTAGCTTTCCCCCTAGAAAAGAAGCAACTGGCTGGAAACAAACAAACAAAAACCGAACACCCCCTCAGCCCAAATCCCAGTGTATTATGGACTAGAAGGCGCAGCAGAAAGAAACAGCTTGCTTATTGCCAGTTGTCACCTCCAGATAACCCCACTGATACGCCTCAAAAGCAATGGCAAGAAAAAGCTATGGCAAAGATCAGGTCTAACGTAGCAGTGAGAGTGGTACTGGAAAAGAGAAGGAAGAAAGACTGGAGGAAACCCGCTCCTGCATGGAAGGAAGGAAGAAAGGAAGGCGAGAAAGAGAAAGAGAGAAAGAGAGAGAGAGGGAGGGACGGAAGGAGGGAGGGTGGAAGGAAGGAAGGAAGGAAGGAAATATATTGTGGTCCGTGTGTCAGATAGAGGATTAAAATTAAGCCCTCAGAGGTTCTCATTTGAAGAAGGCTCAATTTGGGGGGAGGGAGCTCACTTCTCTGTAATCTACAGATCTATAGCTCTTTTTCTTTTTCACTGGTTTCTTCTGAAGTAAGAACAAAATAAAGGATTTATCCCTTCAACAAACAGTAGATGCTCATTATACTCCGGGCACTGTGTCCAGGGTGAGGACTCCAAGATTAGTAAGAAATGGTCCTTGTTTAGCCCCTCCTCCCAGATTTCCAACCAAAGTTCAGCTCTTTGTAGATACTATCATGTGTTTTGTTTTTTTTCAAATAACTTTATAATAAGTCTTCACTCAAGATGGCAGAAACTTTTCAGAATATTTTTCTCAAATGTGTTAAAAAAAAAAAAAGATTTCATTGTAAAAGTGGCACATGCTTATTGTGGGAAAAGCAACACAGACATTTTTAGTACCAAAAAAAAATTCCCTACCCCATACCCCTAATCTTAGAGCAAACAAAACATTTGTATATATATATATACACACACACATATATATATACAATATATACACATATATATATACACACACATGCATACATACATACATACATATATAAAAAGCTACTTCAAGTTGAGATTATATACATGTTTCTGTAATATTATGTATACACACATATATATAAAGTAAGAAGTTAAAAATTATATATATTTATATAGACGTGTATGTGCATATATTTATATGTAACATTTTCAAAACAAACCAGACCTTAATATACCTACTTTCCTACAATTTGCTTTGCTCGCTTGAAAAGGCTAGGAATAAAACTTCCCTGGATGGAGAGAGAGCAACCTGGTAGTAATGGTTGCCTGGCTGCCTCTGGGGAGTGAAACTGGGAACCAAGAGTGGGAGGAAGATTTACTTTTCACTTTATTCTCTTTTATACTTTTTGAATTTTTTAAATAAATAAACTTTTTAAATTACAGAAAGAAAGGAGATATGGTACGTGCTGTCAGGTCTGTCATCTTGAGAGTCAGTCCCAGAGGAAAAGGGTGATTCAGGAAAGGTGAAGAGTGCTGCCAGGTGACGCACACAAGGAGGCACCGAGCATCAAACAGGCAGCAGCGAGCTCCAGCTAGAGCATCAAGGAGGGCTTAGTGGAAGCGGGGACTTTTGAGCTGGCTCTTGAAGAATAGGAAGGAGGAAACAGTAGTATGGAGGTAGACAGAGGACAGGGTTCGACAGGCTCAGAAGTGTGGAAAGGCTCAATGCCCTCTTCCAGATGAGAGGGAACTTTGATCCTGGACCCAGAGTCGAGGCCTGACTCTGGGTCAGGGTGTCATTTCATTGTAGATGGCAAATTATAGAGCTGAAGCGGGCAATTTAAAAATGCAAGCAAGAAACAGAAATCATAGCCAGGAAGACCAATCTGCTGATGCAGAAGAGGGGGAGATCCACCCAGAAACTAGGCAACCAGACAGACACCAAGGAAAAGAGAAAAACAGAGAGCTGCAAGAGGAGGGCAAGTGAGGAGCCCAAGGGGAACTTGCCGAGTGAGATTTTAGAGTCGTGGAGATTTTAGAGTGCGTATCTATGGCCTCAGACTGCGGCAGGAAGCGGGTCTCTGAGGCCTTAAGCTGTCTGGAATCAAATGCCAGAGTTCTGGATTGATAGCCAGCAGCCTTGTGTCATCAGAGCGGAGGAATGCTCGACGTAGGGAAGGGTCAGTGAGGCGGCAGCCCGGGAGGGCAGTGGGTGTGCTAGGCTGAATATCTGCTCCTAGAGATGTCCGGCCCTAACTTCTAGAACCTATGAGTGTCACCTGTGATTGGCAAAAACTGCAGATACACTTAAATTAAGGTTCTTGAAGTGGGGAGATTAACCTGGATTATCTGGTTGGATTCAATGTGATCAAAAGGGTCCTGATGAGAAGAGGCAGGAGGAGGCAGAGAGATGACCACGTGCCTCAGAGGTCAGGGTGATGCACTTTGAAGGTGGAGGAAGGGGCCACAAGCCAAGGAATACAGGCGGCCTCTGGAAGCTGGAAGGGGGAAAAAAAATAAAAGAGAGAGGGTAGTTCTTCCCTACAGCTTCCCTTCCTCCAGAAAGAACCAGCCCCACTGATACCTCGAGCTGAGCCCATGAAAACTGATTTTGGACCTTTGGCCCCAGAACTGTCAGGAAATAAATTTACGTTGTTTTAAGCCACCAAGTTTATGGTAATTTATTACTGCAGCCACTGGACACTAATGCAGGGAGGGAAGCCATATTCCTGCTGAGAAGGAAGTTAGTGAAGGGCTTCAGGCTGAACAGTCACGCCATAAAGGGGCATTTTAAAAAGGTAACAGACGGCGAAGTGTAGAACGGACCAGAGCGGCAGGAAACTGCAGAAGACGAGACACACGAGGATGCGATTTCAGTACTTCCCGCTTCCTCTGAGAGCTGGGACTGTGAACTCGTGCGAAATGCACAGGGGACAACACCTGCTGAAGAAATGTTTAGGTGGTGAAAAGAACAGAACTTTGTCGGCGGCTGAGCATGCAGGATGGAGGAGAGCATCGGGAAGGACTCCTCTCTTTCTGTTTTGGCCCATCAGTGTGGTTCACGCATCTACTGATGAATATAGAGAGGAGAGGTGTCTGTCATGGAGGTGCTTGTGGAATATACAGGTAGAAATGACCAACACTCAAAGGCAGGTGAATTTCTGAATTCCAGGGAAGAGGGAAGGATTTGAGATGCAGGTTGAAGTAGAAACAGAAGAGACTCATCCAGCAACGGTTGAAGAAGAGATGGCATTAAAGATGAAATCCTGGAAAATAACAAAATGTAAATGATTTCCCTAGAGGAGTAAGGGCAAAAAAAGAATGAGAAATAAAGGCCAGAGATTTATGAAGAGAATTTGGACAGAACAGCATCGAGGATGCCAAAGGAGAGAATTTGCAAGAAGGCAGACCTGGTCCAAAGGGACAAATTCTTCAGCTGAGACACATAAAATGGCCACAGAAGAGGAAAGTGAAACCGCTTATGAAGTCCTTGATTTCCTTCTACAGAGTGATTTCTACAGAGTGAAGGGGTTGAATATGATCATTTGAAGAGTGAAAAGAAGCTAAGAAAGTAGAGAAAAAAATGTGTAAACTACTTGCTCAAGGAATTTGATGGGGAGATGCTGAAAGGGAACAGAAGTAAAAGAGTTGCATATTATAAAAATATTATTTTTGGAAGGTCAGGGAAAGGATAATTGTGGCTAGAGAGGTTATAGAGATTAAAAAGGAGGAGAATAATGAATGAGTGAGGACCAAGAGGAGGCAGAGAGGGATGGAGCACGTGTGCAGGTGGAGAAATTAGCCTGACGGCATTTTCGGAGGCATGAGGGCAAAGGATGATGAGAAAAGATGAAAGTAAGTTTAGAAGTGAAGGGACCAAGGTAAGTAAGTTTAGAAGTGGAGAGAGCACAGTTGGGAAACTTCAATTCAGGTAGTCTTTATTTGGGCTGTTGCAAAAAAAAAAAAAAAAAAAAAGATAGGCAAATTTTGGACAATGAGAAATGGCAGGATATTATTCATAAGCTTCAGTCAGGCTTATCTGAAGATGGGTGTTCCTAATTATTGGTAGGACCAAACCATAGCCTTGTAAGACGACAAATAAGTGCCTGTTGAGTGAAGATCTGGAGATCTGGTCAAGAACATCCATCTCTGGGTTTTCATCAGTCAGGTACAACGGATGCAGTTTACACGCCTGTGATAAAACCCGCGTGGGAAGCCACCACATCAGAAGGGCTTTCCCCACCATTCCCACTGCCGCCGCCACCACCACCGGCATCACTGACAACGGCAGCAACAGCCACAAACCCTTGTAGGAGGATCATCATGTGCCCGGCTCTGGGCTAGACCCCGGGAATTCAAAGTTGAATAAGGCAGGGATCCCACCCTTGAGAAGCTGTGTAGTGATCTGTAGAAAAAAGAGGAGACTCTTTCCTCAAATGCCTGACCTGAGAAAGCTTCTCACCTAAAGAAGGACTCGCAGGATCCATAAACTAGCAGAGCTGGAAGGGACCATAGAGGGCTTCACGGGGGAGGTGCTGATAGTTAATTGACTAAACAAAAGCCATCTGGCTGATTCTGGAGTCCCAACCCTTCAGTCCTGTGATCTTTCCATTTCATTTCACCCCTGATAAACTTCCTTTCCTATTCAATCTGCAAGCAATTTTAGGTATCTGATCATAGGTATAAAAGCAAAGAACAGAAAATCTCTTTTCACTGGAAGGTTTTTAAAGTTAGTGCAGGCAAGAACCTATCATCAAAGGACTCAAGTCCAAAAAGGTGTCACTTTTATGTCATGGTAGGTACATCCCTCTCAGAACACTTGTCACCACTAGTGTATAAATTCCTTTCTGGAGCAATCCTCTCAAGAGTGCAGAAACGCAGAAGAAAAATCTTCCTTTGTCTTTTGCACTTATAATTCTTGATCGGTAGCACGCTTCATGCTTTTGGAATAAAAAGAAATTAGTGCCTAGGGAGGAGAAAAATATTTAAGGGTAAGAATCCAATCTGACAATAAGAGAGAGAAACTTTGTGACATAAAAGTAAGACTCTGGAGTCAGTCCCGGGGTGGGTATACGTGGACAATTGTGAGAGAGCAAAATAGACATACTGCAATCTTTGAGTATCTTTTAATGTCAATAAAAAGCAAGGGCTGGGATACATCATATTTATAAGAACTCAAGTCAACAGTAGGACTAAACCAGCTCCTGTGTGGCAAGAATGGCCCAAGATCAAGGCGGCTGGGGCACAGTGCCAAGTCCACAGACAGACTTCCCTCCTGGACTTAGTATTGAACCTTAAGGATACTACGATGCTCAGGATAGATGCAGGCAGAACCAGGAGTTCTGAAGAAGGTCAGACTCTCACCTTCCAGCAGTCCCAGAGCCTGGCAATCCTTTGACTACTGGCAAACAGAAATAGAGGACCGTTTAGCCGTTTGGTTCAATCACTGGGCTCTGGCATGGGAACTTTGAAGTCAGAAAGCTTTGCCAGCTGGAACTCCTCTTATCTAAATGTGGTTACATTATACTCCTTTCTTGGCAAATTGGAATCAGGACAATTTTAAGACGCTGAAGTTTGAAGGGATACAAGGAGCCTTGTTGTGGTTGTGTCTTTGAGCTTAAAGGAATCAGGGCGTGTGTGTGTGTGTGTGTGTGTGTGTGTGTGTGTGTTGGGGGGATGCCTACAGCCCAGGCAAAGCTTCTTGCTTCTTTTGGAAGAAAGTGCCCAGCCAGAAGAGAGGCGAAACAGAAATCCGTACGGAGCTCAGAGAACCGAGAGCATCTCAGCCATGAGAGCACGTCTCCCCTCACGGCAGCGCTGATGACAGCAGAGGGTCCCTGGTCTCGAGGGACCCTTGGTCATTAAATCTTACGATGACCTACTTCTTGAGTTTTCATTGTGCTAATTTCATCACTTGCCATTTAGCAACTCACACATCCATAACTTGGCCTCATCAGAATGCCATGAGGACAAGCTGAGAAGAAGAAATTCCATGAATGGCAATGGTAAACCAGTCCTGGTTGACCAGCATACTAATTTACCAGCCAGGACTCCTCCCATATCAGAAGGTGAATTCAAAAGGTTTGAAAAATTCCAATTTCTTGTACTTAACTTGGACTGAATACTAACTTGCCATCAAGTAGCGGACAGAGATTTATTCGTGAGGCTGTTATCCATGACTATAGAAACCCCTGGGGCAAAGGAGACTTCCTCACAGCACGAGTCAGCAGAAAAAATGGACCTGGACAAAGGGCAGGACAGAATGAGCAGGGGTTTACTACGTAACTACTGGAAGGGGTTGCCGGCCCGTGTAGGATGGGGTTGCTGGAGGCAGGAAGTGGTGGGGGAGACGTCAACACTGTCCCATTCTCCCCTACTCCATAAGCTCAGTCTAATACTTGGCCCTTGCTATGGTAGCAGAATGCATGGTGGCTGGTAAAAACCTTTCGGGGAGTCCCTCCTGCGTCCAAGTTCCCCCAGATACCCCCATTTTGAGATTTGGTTTTAGCAACCAAACCTTGGCAATCTGAAGAATGCTCAAGACCATAGAGGCAACACCTGAATTAGTCCTTTACCTACAGACGCCCGTGGTTTGGTCCTATGGACCGCACCTAGGCAGCCAGGACTTGCATGGGGAGTACAACTTGCCGATGTCACTCACCTTTGCTGATGTCTTCATATTCCAGCCAGAGTCTCCGCTGGACCTGCTTGTTTGGGTACCAGATGGAGCAGGATTCCTCAAAGCCATAGACAGCTTCCTGGATGTAATGGTTGCCAAACTGGTCCAACAAGGCTACAAAATCACCACGAGATGTAGCGCCATCCAGGGAGTGCAGAGCATTGCTTAGGGCTATGGAGAAACATCACCCAAGAGTAAGGATGAGGACTCACGATGGGGGTGTCTGGATTCCCGGGCCACTCGGCCTCCAAGGTGCAAGTGCCATGTGGCCTAGAGTGATGCTGGAGAGCTGGCTGCAGCTGTCAGGGGAGCATCTCCAGCTAGCTAAGTCAGACATTTCAGTTCCTAAAAGAACAGCTCTTCAAGCCAGTTGGTTAATTGCTAACTTCATGCACGTTAAGCAGAACATTGTCAAATCTCCACTACCCCCGTACTTAAGTCAATGTTTTTTTTTTTTTTCAAATCACAAGTCATGACATTAAATCAATTTAGTGAGCTCAAATAAAAGCATTAAAAAGAAAAAGAAGAGCATGGTCTAAAATAGAAACACAAATACCAGCAGAGAACAGTTCCCATCGTAAGATGAAGTACCGCTTCATGAAACTTCTGTGGTGAGTGTGTGGGAGTGTGTATGCACAAGGTCACGGCGTAACATGTATTCTAACTGGGGATAGTGACCAAAAAGGTTTGTGAAATATTGCCTTCCAACAGAGAAGTTGGTAATGGAAAGTTAATGGAAGAAGAAGGGTAAGAAAAGTCGCTAATATACTGCTTATATTTATTTAAGAAAATCAAAAGCACGAAGTCTGGGAAACGGCAAATGGAGAGCCTGTTTGCCCCCTCAGCCTCCTCCCTAGGAGAATCTCCTTGGATTCGCTTTCCCTGTTTAAGAGAATTATATTTGTTGGAAAGACAGCCACTGGCCAATTTTCCAAATCCAGTACCTTCTGTACCTGGCCAACTTTGTACAGCCTTCCTTTAGACACACCTGTGTCCCATAAGGACAAGGCAGAGCCGGGTCCAGGCATGAGACCCCAGGGGCTAACATGCATATCACCCATGATGCCATGTGGGGCTTTGAAAAGCACGTGGCAACAGAGAGCCCTGACTGTGAACCCCGATACACACAGTACCTGTGCTGGGTGCAAACTCAGTGTGTGAACAAGGCAGGGTCTCCAACCACCGTGTTTTTCGAGAAGGAAGAGTAGCTTATTTCTTCCCAGGTATTTTCTGTACTAGAAGAGTGTACCTCAGTAATATCTAAACCCCAATCTCTTCTTGCTAAGAACTGTTTCGTGATTTAAAAAAAAAAAAACGAAAAGTTCTGAGTCCCTTCTGGAAATGCTCTGTATCCTTAATGCATTTTCTCTCTCTATGCAGGAAGCTTCACCTTTTGTGAGTATGTCTCACTTCTCTTCATAACTCTCTACCTGTCCCCTACTCTCTCTCTCTCTCTCCTGTTGGCCCTAAGACTCTGCTTCCTTGATGCTGACCCTGAGACCCCTCTCCTTGTCCCGCCCTCCCGTGCCAACAGGATCACCTGGCTCTGGTTACCCGTTCATGCAACACGGTGAAGCCAGACTCTGGAGCATGAACTTCAGGTCCAGTACATTCTTTAGGTAGCCTCGTAGGAAGGAGTGGAGCAGTGTCCTTCTAGTCCACGGGGAGGAGGTGGAATAGGGATGTAAACCTCATGTTAAGGCTACTTGTAGAAATTCTCTCTTTTTTTTTTTTGCAAATTCCACATTGGAATCTCTCAAATGCTAGGAAAAACTTGATTCAAGGCATTTACCACTAAGATTTGAAGAATACTTACACAAGGTGCCTAGCCATTCTGTTTTGGAACAATTTATCCTAAGTAAGTTTAGAATTCACTGCTCCTTGCCTTACTAGACACAGATACAGATAAAGATATATGTAGATCTACAGATGCAGAAAAATCTACATCAATCAATCATCCATCTATCTGTCTGTCTGTCTGTCTGTCTGTCTATCTATCTATCTATCTATCTATCTATCTATCTATCTCACTTGCTGTTTAGGAACCACAGCTGTTTTTTAATTTTTACTCCTCCTTCCTCCTTCTTGCTCTCTTTCCCTTATTTTTTTCATCATATAGAACCTCTAAGTTATACTCTTTGCATTTGGAAAGGGTTATTCTGTCAATTTATAAAAACGTCTGTTTTTGCATATCCTCTCCACACCTTGGGTGACCCCAGGAAAAATGATAAAGTAGGTGTTTATCTTCAGTGGTACCCCCTTACCCTTTCTATCTCTTCTATCCACTGGGATAAAACCTGCAATTCAATCTATACTAAGAAAGCAGTCCTATTCTGTTTGCCTGGAAGAGTGAATCCGAGTGAACAGGTTATAGATCTCATGGAGTGGCTTCATTTTGGATGGCATGTTCCACAAGGGTAAAAGGCTTGTGCCTCTGGAAGGGAATTCCACAGCCCAGGAGCAGGTGGGAGGGGCGGCTTGCAGCTGTGCTCACCCTGAGAGACGGCCACTTGGCTGAGTTTGATGTGGTACATCACAGAGCGGACCTTCCAGTGCTGCAGCACGGGGTATCCGGACACCTCGCTGAAGTTCACCATCCCTAGGGACAGAGGAGATGCGGGCTCAGTGTGTGCGACTGATTCCCAAGTCCCAAGGCTCCTGGGTTAAGGGGTGTAATTGTGAGAACATGAGAAAGCATTCTTTGATGGAGAAAAGTTCTGGAATCATAGTAACAAGAGTTATCATTTATTAAACCTCTCCCCTGTGCCAGGCATTTGTCTAAGCACTTTGTATATAGTCATGTGATACTGTTGAGACAGGGGTTACTGTTTACATTTTATAAATGAGGAAACTGAAGCTCAGAGGGGGCGTTTAAATCAGGGCCCCGGGTCCCCAGTTAGAGCCAGGATGGAGTTCCAGATGTGTCTGAGACCAGGCCAGAGTTCTTAACCTTTCTATCATACGCTCTTCATAAACTCATATGAAATGCTAGGCTCACTGCAACACACGGGGTTTTACTCTCTTTAATAGCTGCAGTAACTGACTCAGCTCACATACCTGACAACGTTGATTTCTGTGTCCATTTAACTGATTTGTATTCAGTGTTTAAGTTTTAATTACTCTGAAGCTGATAAGGCATGCTTCTCCTTTACCAGGAGGGACAGTGTCCGTGTGGCTAAGTAAGGGGCAGGGATGGCCCTATATTGGGTGTCATCTATGTGACAGATGTTGTCACAGGCACTGTATGTGGTCCCTCTTTTACAGATGGGAAAACTGAGAGTCTGAGAAGCCAAGGTACTTATCCACAGTCACTCTCAATAAAGACACACTTGTAGCTTCTTAGTGATGTTATAGTGAGCTGTTCTTGCTTGAACACCTTGGAGAAAGAGTAGCATCTGAATTGTAGCCATTACTACAAATATAAACTGTTACAGAAACAAAAATAATTAGGCCACAGGACATCAAAAAACACCTTGCTAAGTTTAGAAAATCTATTTTAGCTTCAATTCTATGCCTGATATATGCATATGTGTATGCATATATATTATGTATGTACGCAAATATAATGGCCATGTATATGATGAATTTAGATAGATTGTGTGTGTGTGTACATATAATGGCAATAATATATACATAGTGAATTATCCTGCCATTTTGACCCACGCTTGCTTCAGGCTAAGACAACGAATTTCATACCTAAACTGGATGATGAGTAGGCGGGGTTAATTAGCCACTTGTCAACTCCGATCAAATTAGCTGAGTAATTGCCAAATTTCCATTTCTGTGTGAATCATATGGGAATAATTATTGGTAAGAAAAAAAGCAAAAAAGGTCAGGAGAGGTGCTTACTGAATCAATTGCCTAAATCTCAGGAAATCAAAGACAAGTTACTTGAAACTCAGGTTTTCAGCCTGTTTCCTTTCAAATGTTCTTCCTTCAGGGCGTTAAGCTTTGTGACGGCACTCATACTCCCACACACTCTGGCTTTTAGCCTTTATGTTAATTATAAGAGCGTATAAAGGAAATTCTAACTTTACAAGATTAAGACTCCGGTCACATACTTCCAAGGTACGTTTCATCAGCGTTATAATGTGCGTGCTCTGTAGAACTGTTCTGTGTAGCTGGCATCCTCTAGTGATGCCAGCTCATCTGCTTGTTATTTTGGAAGCTCTATTAATAGAAAAATAGCCGGCACGGTAGATAAAGGCGCCTGAGCTGCCAAGGGGGGCTGGGGGAGCTTGTGGTGCCTGGTCGTGGCATCTGTAATGCGAGAGGCTCAGTGACATGGCCTCTTGCGTCTTTTCAATTCTGCACTTCCAACCAGCTGTGTGACTTGGGGCGTGACTCATTTCTTTCTGTTTTCGTCCCTGGAAAGTGGGGATAATAGCATTCATCCTGCCTACTTTACAGGTAGGTTGTCAGGACACAATAAAGTTATGGGAATAGAGGGGAAGGTAGAGCTCAGTGGTACAGTGAGTGCTTGGCACGCACGAGGTCCTGGGTTCAATCCTCAGTACTTCCATTGAAAAAAAAATAAAGTTATGGGTATGAAAGCACACTGAGAAAAGACAGCATCACACACACGGAGGGTTTCCATCATGTTATCATCCTCCTCCTGACCTCTCTCTCATCACCCCTAATTGTGGGAACTTGACATTTGTTGATTGAGGCTTTTGTTATAGACTCCCAGGCTTTAGTTCAGGTCAACAGACGGGAAAAAAATAAATAAATAAAAGAAGCACGGATGTTGTAGGGGGGAAGGGATGACAGTGTCCCACATTCACTCAGGATGAGCCAAACAACCAAACTCCATTACTTAACTGCTACACAACAGTTGTACTGAATGCATTTAGGCTGCACCATCATCAGGGAAACAGCTGCATAACTGTCAGTGTCCGGGAAATGTTGCTTTGTGCCCACTTACAGATAATATTTCCATTGGTTAAAAAGAAAGGGGTATTTTAAAGTATATATTTTCTTGCTGAGTCATAGGATTCTTTTTCTTTATGCCCTTGACATGCAGTCAGCTCTAGTTTTTAAATTTTATTTTATTATTCTTTGGGACATATTTGTGA
Organism: Camelus bactrianus; assembly: GCF_048773025.1. Taxonomy (NCBI): domain Eukaryota; kingdom Metazoa; phylum Chordata; class Mammalia; order Artiodactyla; family Camelidae; genus Camelus; species Camelus bactrianus. The sequence goes on from NC_133559.1 coordinate 23,357,390, forward strand.
ATGATTTTTTTCAAGCAAAATCTGACTATGTTTTCTCAAGGAAGAACATTTTTTTCCCCTATGCATGAAAAATGAACTATGGGAAAGAAAGGAAGAAAGCAAAAACAAAAAAGAAAGAAAGAGAAAGAAAGAAAAAAGAAGGAAAGAGGAAGCAAAGAAGGAAAGTAAGGAGGCAGACAAGGAAGGAAAGGAAGACAGAAAACAGAAGAATGAAGGAAAGAAGGGAGGGAGGGAGGAAGGACAGAAGTTTGTTTTCTCTTGTTATTTTATTGAAATGTTAAGGGGATGTACTGTCCCCAAAGTTCTAAAGTCAAGGGCCCGCTTCCTTTGTGTGAACCTGAAGAAGTCCCAAAGAGCTCAGAGCTCCAAGTCTTCACATAGATTGAGTGATTACAGCACCCAAGAGGCCCATGAATATGGCCACCAGCCTCCTCTGCCTCCTTGGTCTGCCTCTGACTCTCTTCTTTTTCTCAACTGAGAGACTGAACATGCAAATGGACGATGACCAGACCATTTATAAAAAGAAACCTCTGGCCCACAGTCTGCAGCAACCAGCCCAGGGAACCACCCACTCACCTACAGCAGCCAGCCCAAGACGCTAGTCCACTATCTCTAAGTCAGAACACCATCTCTCCTAGCTCAGGAGGCCAAACACTAACCCCTGTAAAAATCAGACCAAAATAACCAAGACCTGATTAATAATGAACAGCTTCCCGAATTTGTGTTCTTGCTTCCAAGTTAGGTCTAACCAGAGAAGGCAACTACATATACCCCTAAACATTTACATAGACATTTATGTTCCTGGTTAGTCGGACCACCTACATGCCCACAGCCTCCAATCAGGGCACATCTGAAACCCTCCCTCGCCTCCACTCTAAAGCTTTCCTACTTCTCTGCCTGCCTCTCAGTCTCTGCCAACATGGGAGTGATGGTGGCTGCCTCCCTGGCTATAGCGAGCTGTGCAGAAATAGCCTTCACCTGTTTTCATCCTGCTGGTCTTCATTTATCTCCACACCACTTATAACACCAAAAAGGCTGGCGAAGCTGAGAGTTCTTAACTGTCTTGATGAGGAGGGTGGCAATCAGCAAGATAAAACACATACATCAGTAATTTTCCAGTACATTCTTCAAACCCAATGATTCTGAAAGATGAAAACAGCTGTTGTAGGTAAAAGGATTCTCTCATTAAAGAGAGCTGGGAATTGCGGGGCTGAAGAAAGTGAAAGGGTTTTCTTTACTGCGGGGCTTCTTGGAATCTCTTCTAAGGTGTTGCAAATTGCTGAAAGGTGGAGACTACAGTCTTTCCAAAAGTATTTGAAGACAGAACCTATTTATGAGAAGTACGCTGGTTTTTCATGAGAAAAAAAAAAAAGCTTGAAAATGCTGATGCAGAAGATTCCAAAGATCACTTTAGCTCTAAATTCTTTAAAGCTTGTAGGTTTATGGGGATTATGATTTGTAATAGCATGTAGTGTGACATGGTATGACATTCTCTGTATGACTCTCAGGAAAGACATAATCAAAATGTTACCAGAACTAGAAAATAAATATGGAAGAAATGTGGTCAACCATCTCTTTAACTGATTCTTCACATCACCCTGGGCTTTGAAGAAACAAGACTGATTCCTTCTTACATCAAAGGAAACACCTGCTCTTGGACTAACTGGTGCCACCTCTTAATCAAAACAGGTTAAAAAGAAAGGCCGGGCAGAAAAGCAGAGGGCGAAGAAAAGTTCTCATGTCAGTGTCTCAAGGCCATGAGACATGGAGGTGTCCCACCTGGACCCCCTTCTACTCCTCTTGCCTCCAATGTGGCAAATCAGGCGGGGTCCAGGGGCACAGGGGAGAAAGGCGTTTCCCTTGCGAGTGAGAACCAAGTTTGGATCTCTCCCTTATTTCCAAAGACGGAGATTCAGACACACACTCTTCTGATGTTTTTTAGATCTATCCACTTAATTCTCCCCCAAAAGCTCAGGTCGCGTCCAGGACAACTTGGTGGACACAGGACAACTTTGTGGCAGCTGCAGGGCAACTCCTCACCTCCATCTAAGGTCTAGTGTGTGAGAGACATGCCCCAGTGACCCTTTAAACGGAAGCCTGGGAGTCTGTTGGTGGCACGCAGCCTGCCCTGCACGTGTCCGCCCTCTCACATCTTCTTTACCAGACATTTTACACACAGCCAGCAAGCGTTTCTCAGCAAATGACATGGAAACAAAAAAACTGTATTCCCAAACACTAAAGATGGAGGCTTTAAGGACACGCCCAGAAATGCGTTTTAATTTTTTTAGTTTTGTGTGTGTGTGTGTGTGTGTACCTGCGTGATCTTTTAGAGGGCAGCTTATTTCAATGAGATTGATTTCTGGTTCAGAATATATCTAATTGTTTTCTCTCTCGCTCCCTTTCCTTCTCCCATAGGGAAAACACTGTTTGGTAGTTTGAATGTTCCTGTTTTCCTTCTTCCTCGGTATACTTATTTATTTAGCAAACATACGTCTCACTATGTATCAGGAGCTGTTCTAAAAACTTTACAAATATTAATTTATTATTCTTCATACTAATCCTATAAGAAAGACAGTATTATAATATGCATTTGTTACAGGTAAGAAAACTGAGGCACAGAGAAGGTAAGTAACTTGTCCAAGATCACACAGCCAGTGAAGAGTTGAGCCCAATGTCCAGAGCCTAAGTTAGTAATCGTTATGCTATACTATCTCAGGTAGACCTACTTCTAATTCCGTTTAGGTCTAAACTAAAGTTTTGAACATAACTTGATATCTAGAAAAGGCTTACCCTCATTCCATCCATTCCTCAGAAAAGGGAAGGAAAAGGGGGAGAAAGGTATAGAATAAGGAAGACACAGAATGAGGAAGGGAGGAGAGTGATGGAGAAATGAACAAAGCCAACAGTGGAACTGAGCTCATGTCCAGCTTTCTAGCACAAGATGCTGAGTTCCCAGTTGGTTGCCTCTTATGGGTCCCTGGATCCCTTTGAAGTGTCCTCTTTGGTCCAAGAGGTGCTAACTTGGGGGCAGGTGGTCTTCAGAGACACAGAAAGGAGAAGCATCCCCTGATGCTCCTGCCTCTTCCAGTCAACCCATACCTTTGATGCTAACGATGAGCCCAGGAGAAGAAAGCCACTGGGCTCAAAACAACACGGAGGGCCAGGTGTCATGATCCCCGTCTTACGATAAGGGCCATGAGACCCCAAGGGACTGTGTTGTCTAATGTCACACAGCTAGAAAGTGGCAGAGCTGGGAGTCAAACCCAGGGCCATCTGGCAACAGAGCCCTTTCATTCTGTATTCCCTCACACCGCTCCGTAAGGATCTCCGGGGAGCCCAGCAGTCCCAGTGACAGATGTTTAGGTTACAAGCAATCCATTATCTTTCTGCCTCTCCTGGGGACCGGTCATTTCCTCTAATCCACCGAGAATTCTGAACTCTTATATATCTGTCACCTTATTTGTTTTCAAAATACCCCAATGAGACTAGCAGGGAAAGGTATTATCATGACCATTTTGCAGATAATTATATAATAATCTTGGCAGTTCTACTGACAAATAATCCTACTAGTGTTTCGTTTTAGGACTGAGCTTTGATCACGTGTCAAGGAAATCACTGGCTTTGAAATCAAAATAAGCAAAGTCGAGAGTCTTGAGTTTGTAAAATCATAGAGAGCCACCTGTTTTGCCAGTTAAGGAGGGTGTGTGGCACACTCACCAGTCAGGAAGTCAGGGTCTGGGGTGGGCTCTGAGATTTCCTCCAGGCACTGATTCTCCAAGGGGACAGTGGCCACCACAAGACCATCTGGCAGTTGCTGGTCTAAACCTCGCGCAAAATTGTTTTGCCTGGAAAACAGAGGCAGACTTTCATCTCTGAGTGTTCAGGTGAACCCACTCCTTGGTGGACGATCTGTATCTCGACCCACAATGGATCAAAAAGTTCCTCTCACCCTGAACCCCACTCAGTGTACACGCCTGGAGTAAGACATGAGTGTGAGAAATAGGGCGAGCGTGGGGGGAGATGGAAATAAACTAGCTGAAAAGGTATTTAGAATATAGAGAAGATTCTTCCCTCCCTCCCACCCCAGTCCTTACTCCCTGATCCCCTTCCCACAAGGTCTGGGTACACGCAGCCACCACAGTGTTAGTTATGACACCTTAACGCTTGCCACTGACAAAGTCCCAGGGGAAATTTTAGTAAAGCCTACTGTCTGTGACCGAAAACACAACTGATTTCAAAAACTAGCTTGGAAATTTGCTATTGATGTGCTCATAAGCATCCAGACCCAGCTTCCTAGCAACTGCTGGTCCGTATTGTAACCCTTTCAACATCCTTATCATCACCATCGTAATCACCATCACCATCACCTCCTGAAATGCATGAGTTCTGAGGAAGATGTATTCAAGCAGCCTAAGATAGATTAGGGACAGGAGCAAATGAAGTCTCTCCTGGGAATATTCTAGGTCAGTGGTTTCAAACATTTCTTTCTCAGGATCCCTTTATACTCTTAAAAATAATTGAAGACCTCAAGTAGCTTTTGCTTATGTAGATTGTATCGATCAACATATATGATATTAGAAATTGAAATAAAAATTTAAAAAAATATTTATTGATTCATTTTAGGTGACAACAATCAACCTGTCAAATATTAACATGTTTTGAAACATGATGAGACAAGTGGCATTATTGTAAAGCTTTTTGCAAATTTTTAAATGCCTGACTTAGGAGAAGACAGCTGAGTCCTCATCTCTGCATTCAACTTATTACAATATCGTGTTTGAGTTGAAGTATACGAAGAAAACCCAGCCTCTCTGTAGGTGGAAAAGGCAGGATCTTAAGCATCCCCTGCAAGGATCTCAGGGATCCTGGGACCACACTCGAGGACAACTATTCTAGATTGACTCACATGCTGAAACCTCCACCCAGAGGGACAATAGAATGTGAGCATTCTGTGATGGCTTCCATGGAAAATCTTGCAGTCCCTGTCTGGGCAAGGTAAACATTTATTTAACCGTTTACTGTTCACCCAGAGGAAGCATGGTTCTTGGATTCTTTCTGGAAGGAGGAGTGTAGACCTGGAAAAGACCACGGGAGAGAAAATAACCTATCTTTTTAGGATCACATTTACCTGGACCCAAGATACAAGACTTTATGCTGACTTTGAGGCTCGTCAGGGAAGACATCCATCAACAGCCCTGAATAACCAGTTCTACGGACATGGGGTTCACCTGAATGTTCCTTTCAGCACCTGTCCAGCAGCCACTTCCTTAGAATGGTTGTTGTAACCAAAGTACATCTCCCCAAAGAGGGTCTGGTTCATGGGAAGCTCTCTGCTTTCCCCACAGTCACCTCCCTCAGGGCAGGTCTCCGTGATGAGTTGGCAAGAGCGTCCATCCACACCAAGCTTGTAATCCTCGATGCACCTAATATGGCGGAAAACTCAAGGTAAGAAGTTATTCCATCAATGAGCTGCTCAGTCAACCCAACGTAGCAGATTGGAAAGAAATGCCTGTTGGATGGCCAACGATTATGAATATCCCAGTTTGGTTCTGCCCCTTTTATTATTCAGTTTCTTAAGTCTATGAACCAAGTCTCCTTGCATTAGATGAGCGCACGGAACATCTCACCTTTCCTTTGCAGATAAGTGTTTTCAGAGCTTTGGAGTGCTGTCTCCTCTAATAAGTGTCTGATTTCCCAGAGATGTCAGAGTAAGAATCACTGGAGATAAGCTTATAAATGAGTTAAGACATTTAAATCCAAGGTATTCTAGACTCTTTCTCCGGAACTATCCACGTGACCAGACCCTGCATTTGTTTGGAGAGTAATTAGGCAGCAAAAAGAATTGTGCTTAAGAAATTAATAACCTTTTAATCTGGTCCTGTGACAAGTCAAGTAAGAAATTTAAAAGACTGATCATCTTGCAGCTGTGTTCTGTTTGCATGTATGCAGACACAATTAACATATTAACTCCCCCTTCATTCAGAGTAGCCTTCCTGAACTAAACAGACGCCAGGGCATGTTGTGTGAACACCTCCTTGGTGTCCTCCCCATTAAGCACGTACAGTTACTGATGTTGGTAAATATGGGGCAATGACCCATAAGTCATTAATTGAACTTTATTTGTAGTTATATTGAGAAGAACACAATTTGTTCGTTCAAGTAAAAACTACTTTGATAAAGCTGTCATTTTAAAAGCATATTGATTTAATTTGGGTCTCTCCTTCAAAACATACCAAATTTAGAATTTATAGATATTCATGGCATTAAAACATATCATTTATTGCTATCTACAGTAATTGTGGCAATAAGATAAATACCTCTGTTCTAGATAGAGGAACACATAATCATAGTTTTAAGTGGTGAGAAGCAATATTATCATGGCAATAACTCTGCCCTTTACTGCATGACCTTGAATCAGTTGATTACTCCCTGAGCTTCAGTTTCCACATCTGTACAAACGGGAAAAACAGTAGCTGCTTTTTGGGGGTTGGTTGAGAAGATGAAGTGAGACACCAAACTTAAAGAATTTATATTGTGCCTAGCACATAGTGAGTGCTCATCGTGTTGTTATCATCACGAGCAGAGGTACAAATGAATCCTGCGTAAACGCGACTTTGCTTTCCCCATTTACCATTTATATATTGTGTGAACAGGTGTGAGGAGAGCTCTTTAATTATAAGTGCAAGTGGTTTGGTCTTCCTAAAGAACCTCAAATCAAGGACTTCTCTCCGCAGGCTATATATAGTGGCTTGGAGAGTGCAAAATATGCATGTGTACCAAATTCCAATGGAATGGGAAAGTCCCATTAGGGACCTACTGCATTTGTCCAGGCAAAGGACATGTCTTGAGACCCACAAGGGACTCTCCAGCACCAGCCTAGGTCTGGGACAAGATGGTGAAGGGCCTCCTTCCTTGAGCCATAACACAGTGCTTCTGGAAAGAACTGGGAGGCTGGCTGGGTCCCTCTCAGACCATCCTGAGCGTCTTGACGGCTTGCCTTTTCACACTGCCTCCTCCCCCACTGTCCTCTGTGTTCATAGCTGCCTGTCTCCCTGTAAACTCCTCTGAGAGAGGAGACCAGCTCTCACATCCTGCTGTCTCTCCTACATCTGACACCTAACCAGGGTCTTTGTGCAAAGAGGGAGCTCAGATATGTGCTCATTAAATAAATAAATTCTAGGCAACTGTGGCTGATTTTAACTCATTAACTGAAGTGGGTCAACCAGAATGGTAACGTTATAGAGACATTAAAACTGAGATCACATTCCATTTATGGAATGGGATTTTATAAGAAACAAAACAGGAAAATTGTTCAATTGCAAAGAAATAAAAATAAAATGGAATACAATAAAATAAAATTACTAGTCCACTGAATAATCTTTTCATGATGATCCAGCAAGCGCTGGCTTTTAGCAACAATCCAGCATGGCTTCATGACTCTAAACATTGATTTTCACCACAAGCCTATTCCGATTGTGAGATCCTTGAGGGCAGGAACCAAGCGTCATTCATCTTTGCAGCCCAGTGGCCAGCAGGGTGTGGGGCACAGAGGCAGTGCCCTCCCCGACAGGCAGGAAATGAGGGGGATGGGGGGGCAGGGGAGAGGGAGGAAGAGGGGGTGGAAGGAAAGGGGAGAAAAGGATAGACAAGACAACCACGGGTGTGGGTGTTGAAGGATGGGCCATATTTTTATGCACTTACAGATAAACAACGAAAATGTTTTAAAATATAATTCCAGTCAGTGGTATGAATTTCAGTTTTGAGGGAATTTCAGAATTTTTTTTTAAAAACAGGGAGGGCTTGAATTCCAGTGCTAATCGTCCCACCTTACCAGCTCCCCGATTTTGAGGGAGTCACTTAACCTCACTGCGTGTTAGCTTTGGCATCTGTAAAAGGGGTGGCACTGCCTGCCCTGTCCTGAGAAGGGGTGAGATGAGGCTGGCCCGCGGCACAGGGCTCTGCAACTCCACGCAGGAGCAGTCCGTCCGGGGAGGGAGGCTGTGCAGTCCCCTCTTCCCTTCTTTGACAGCTGATTCATTTCCCACAACCTTTCCCAAGCTTTTGGACCACAGAATTGTTTTGTCACCAAACACGTAGTGATCACACCACAAAACACAGTTAGGGAATCCTGGTGAGGACGGGCAATGATTTAGGTAAACCCTGTGGTCAGTTTCCCCATTTTCAGTGGTGGAACTAGACTTCTCACCCTCCCAATCTTGACTTTAAAAGTGCTCCTTTTCCAGTCCCAGAAGGCTCTTTCCTCAGAGCCCGAGGGCTGGCCTCGGTGACTGAGTTCATTCAGACTTACTTTCCCACCTCCCAGTCCCATCTCCCAGTCCCGACTTGTATGTCTTCACAGGGAGCTGACTCACCCGCAGAACATGAGGATGTTGTACATGGCGGGGTCGTCCGGGAAGGGAGCCATCTGCTGTAGACACAGCTGTTCACAGCCACCATTGAAGCCGTCCGAGCAGTCCACCCCGATGTGGCGGTCATAGCAGCCGGAGCTGTCCTTCATGGGGCTGAGTCCGGATGGGCACTGGCACAACCAGAAAGCATCCACACAGGTGGCTGAATCAGGGCCCTGGGTTCTCTGGGAACCAGAGTGTATCCACCGATGCCTAGTTTCAGCCCTCAGCCTCGAAACCATCAACACTGGTAAGTCATGCACGAATTTCCCACTGTGCTGGGCTCCCTTTAAAAGCAAATGACTTTTTTTTTTTCTTTTTTTTTTTTTTTGAGGTGATCTTGCTTATTCTCTCTTTTGGCACAGATCACACACATTTGTATTAGAGCCGATTCCTCCAAGCAGGCTGGAAGGGAGTGCTGTAGCAAAACAGAGCAAGGTGAACTGGCCTCCCAGTTGGGCCTCAGGCTGGCAGGAAGGTGGAAGTGAGGGGCCAGAATCAAAGTGCATTAGCAGAGATTCCTTTTGGGCTAGAGGAAGGGAGTGCTGCTGTTTGGATTTAGTATTAATTGGACTTTTTTTTTTTTTAAGTCCAAAGTACTTTGTCAACGTTGGTACCAGACGGCAGTGCTGGGGAGAGTGGGCTGGACCCAGCCGCCAGCCAGGAGGGCGTGGACTTTCCCTGTGACCTTGGAGGGAGGTTTCTTGGCTCTCCTAGTGGGAGTGGCTTTACTCATGACCTTCCTGCCTCAAGGATGTCCTGAGGAAGACGCAGACAAGGGCACCTGCTACATGAGTGCCCGCAGGTGCCACGCTCGGGTCTGGGCTTTGTCCCAGTGCCCTGGACACTCCATGTGCAACATTTAGCTTTTCTGCACCATGTCCTCAATAAACCACCCAGGAACGACAGCAAAGGAGACAACAGAGGAAGAGAGGTCAGCAGATCCCGGGGAAGAAGAAGGGGCTTGGTGAGCAGTAGAAACACTCATAAGGCCTCCATGATGAGCCCGGCAGTGTCTAACCTTCATACACCTTACTCTCTTACCCTCACAGCATCCCATAACGTAGGCAGGTGATCACCCTCATTTTACTTACGAAGAAACCGAGGCACAGAGAGCTCAACTTTCCCAGCGTCGTGAGGCTGAGCATGGCGGAGCCCCCCCCTGGCAGGCTGGCTATGGCGTCCATGACTTGGCTGCCCCGTCACTAGCTCACATCACCACCAGGCGCTCACACAACAGTCACTGTTCACTGAGCACTTACTAGGCGCTGGGCGCTATGTGATGCGATTCAGGTATTTCATCTCACAGCCCCCACGTTATCCTCGCTTAATAGACCTGGAAACTATTAACAATTAATGCATGAACTTCTCACTGCACCGGACTCCATCTACGAGTGAATGAGTATTTTTTGCCATCCTGCTTCTTCTGTCTGTGCAACAGATCCTGTGCATTTGCGTTACAGCCGATTCCTTCCAACAGACTGGAAGGAACAGGTAACTTACCCGGGGTCCAGCAGCTTGTATGGGGTAGAGCTGGGGGGAGGGGGTCTGTCTGGGTCTGATCTGCTTTTAATGACTGTCATATACATACCATCAGCTAGCTACCACACTCTTCCAAAGCTAAAACCAAACCAAAAAAAAAAAAAAAAAAACTTTTAAACCCTGGTGGAACCGTTTTAAGCGCCTCCCTCCTGCCCTGCTGCCTGGCTTCCACTTGCTTTTGCTCTCGGTTGCCAAGCACCTTGGCCTAGTAGCCTGGAGCTGCCGCAGGTGTGCCTCTGAAAACCCACCTCTCCTCCTTCCACACCTCCCAACTGAAGATCACAGCAGGATGTGCGCTGTTTGCTGACACTAATTCTGCAATTTCCCAAACAAATGGCCCCCCTATGGGCCTGCCAGCCTCCCAGCCTGGTCCATCCCCCTTCTCCCGGTGAAGCCAGCTGGAGTGCTGGAAGGTGACAGCCTTTCAAGATGTTTCCAAGGGCTGCCTTGTGCTGGGCCAACCCAGATGTTCCAGATGATGGTAAACAAGCAAACGAGGCAGCTGAGGATCGCACCCCACATTTTGTTCGCCCCCCCCCCACGTCCTTGGCCACCCAGCTGTCAGGCCAGATGTGCCACCAGAAGGGAGCTGGCTTCACCACTGTGAGGCTGTCCCGGCATGGGTGTGGGTAGTGAAACACGGACATTTGATTGGAATGAAACGGGCTGCCCTGGTTGCCAGGCGTTGCGTTTTCTTTCTTTCTCTAAAGCTTGAGAAAAGCCATCAAAGTAGAGACAAAGCCGTCACTCCCACCTCGCGTGTTTCCAGTCCCCGTACCAGCTCACTAGCTCAGTCACCAGCCAGGACTCCCCATCTCTGCGGCCACCTGCTTTTTTTCAGAATGCCCCATCAAGCATGATGTTTGACAAAGATGTCACTGAATGAGACCCCAGAGGGGCTTTGTTCCAGAATCCCAAACCTGGCACATCCACATCCTGCCTGGCTCTGGTATACAGATAACCATCGCTGTGCCAAACTGGATCACACTTTCTTAGGCGGCTTGGAGGGAAGACAGAGTTAGCTGCCTTGTCCAAGGTGGATGCTTTCTCCTCGTAAGCAAAGCTGAAAGTAATAATAACAGCTACCAGGAATTAAGCAATTTTATGTGCAAGACAGTCTACATCTATTATCTTCAATTGCAAAATTCAATTTGGCTTCTTCCCCCTTATTTTATAGATGAACAAACTTAGACTTGGAAAGATTAAGCAGTAACTTGTGTAAGGTCACAGAGGTGGAAACTGGCAGAATCAGAATTCGGACCTAGTTCTCTCTGACACCAGCGTTCATGTGGGTCTCTTCCACTCTGCCAGGCTGCTTGCCACGTGTGAGATAACCTAAATTTTTGGAATTGCTAAAAAAACATAGTCACTGTGTCAGTAGAGTAAAGTGACCCTGTAGATGTGTTGTTTGTCTGTCTGATTTTCTTAAGCAACTTCCGGAGTACAGTCTGGACTCAGTTATTTGAAGATTTGAAGATTCAGCCTAATATTCTCTCTCTCTCCCCCTCTCTTTCACACACACACGCACACACACACCCCATATTATGGGTGTGTATATTTATAGGACAAAAGACTGCAAACTGTCCAGAGCAACGACCTTGAAGACAAGACAAGATCCTCAATCACTAAAAAAGATGCAATTATCTTTACTGCACTGTAACTTACTTGGGCTGCAGTTCAGAGTAAAACATTTTTGAAATAGTTCCAGAAAAAAAAAAAAAGCTGAAACCAAAAATAGAGTTTTCTTCTTAACCCATGTTGAACCAGAACTCCCATCCCCGAGGAGTCTAATCACTCGTTTCCCATGGTAGAAATTTGCTCTTGTTTTTGCCTGAATGTTTCCTGTGTGGTTGTGTACACATTCTGTGCTCTTCAAAATCTGTATCAAAATACAAAGAGACTACAGGCTCTAAATAATGACCTCTTCCTAGAAGTACGTGCAGCCGGAGACCAGTTGTCAGGAGAGAAAACTTGTGTTTTCTCTTTGCAAAGTGCTGGCCATTGTCTTCTCCTGGCTTGTGGACAGTCCCTCCACTTGTCTCTCAAAAGAGAACTGTTTGCTCAAGACTGAGCCCCAAGGTCATACACTGACCCCTCTTTGCGTAGGTCACGGTTAGCAATCCCATGGCCTTTCCAAACAATAGACTTGAGAAGAAAACTCCATTCATTATGGCAACAACCCTCCCCCATCCAGAGGGTCTAATAAATGAGCTCATAGTTCAGTGACCCCTAAAACACACAAGGTTAATCATCTTTCATGAGATGCTCGTGGCTTCTTGACTTATTACTGGTCTAAAGCATAATTTGCTAATGAGATTAAAATGATTTCCCCCATTCAACTCCTTTTCTTCCCTGTCTTTCCCCTCTGTTTCTAGCAGTGATTTCTGGTTGATTAATTACTTTGGAGTCTAGCGAAATCTCCCTCAGCCTGAGACACACACACCTCAGCTCCATATCACGAGGTGGTGGCGCTGTTGGCAGATGAACAGGACTGATGGACACGAGGGCGTATTCAGGGCCCCTGGGAGAGAAGGAGCGACTTTCTGCAGCTCGCCGGCCTCGCCTTACCTGGATGATTCATAAGACGTGCAGCCAGAACTCCTACTCGAAATAGGTTCTTTCTAACAACATGACAGTCTCATTCCTTTCACAGCTAATGATGGGCTCTGACATGGAAGGCCAAGCCATGCAGGACTTCTCCCAAGGGGGAAAAACTGGATGGAATGAAATTTATATTTCAGCGTCCTGCCCTGTTCTCCGAGAGCCGCTGAGGCATACCCTCCTGCTTACAGGGAGAAAGAGGGAGGGTCACCGGGTCACCCGTAATGGTCACCACACGCCTGCACTCCAGTAGAGGTGAAATGACACATTTTGTGGGAAACCATTGTGGACGGCATCTGGACAGAAGGGCGGCAGGGCCACTGGGTCGTTCAAAGCTCATTAGAGCATAATGCTCTGGCCAGGAAGGTCATGCGTTCAATACAAGAGGAAGCGGGGCGGCCGCCCTCTTGCCTTCCACCTAAAGAAGTGCACATCGCACAGAGCAGAAGGCATTCTGGGGAGGCCACTGCCAGACGAGTGTGGAGATAAGAAAGAAGCGTTATGGCAGGTCTTTCCATTTTTAGAGTTTTTTTTAAAAAAATAGATTCATAGTGTTGGAAATCATTTTCAACCTTTCAAATAAAGTTTTATATTAAACCTCAATACATAGGCTTGTTAAGAATGAAGATGCTCTAGGGGGAGGTTATAGCTCCAAGTGGTAGAGTGCATGCTTAGCATGCATGAGGTCCTGGGTTCAATCCCCAGCACCTCCTTTAAAAAAAGTAAATAAACAAATGAACCTAATTGTCTGCCCCCGCCACACACAAATAAATGTTCTTACAAAAAAAAAAAAAAAGGAACGAAGATGCTCTGGTTTGGGAGAGAAGAGACTAGAATCCTACCCACTGAGGTTGGTGGTGGCCCCGAGGATGTCTGGGAAATAACTCCCAGAATCTGTGACAAAAAGAGGCCTGGCAGGTCAAGTTAAGGCTCTTGAGGCGGGAAGATGACCATGGATCACCCAGGTGAGCCCTGTAATCACAAGAGTCCTTACAAATGGGAAGCAGCAGAGGGAGGATGTGCTACAGGAGAACGGTCAGGAAATGCAACGTAGCTGCTTTAACGATCAAAGAGGGGGACCAGGAGCCCCCAGATGTGGGCAGCCTCTAGAAGCTGGAAAAGCCCAGGAACAGACTCTCCCCCAGAGCCTCCAAACAGGAGTGCATCCCTGCTGACACCTGATGTTAGCCCGGTGACACTCGAATTGGATTCTCACCTACTGAGCTGAAAGATACTAAAATGGGTCTTGAGTCGCCAGTCCCGTGGTAATTTGTTACAGCAGCGACAGGACACTCACACAGCGCCTCTGCAGGACCCCATGGGGCTCCACAGAACAGAGAACCGTGCCCTTGTGCTGTCCAGGCAGGGACCACGGCCCCCTCCTCGGCACGGCAAGGACAAGAGGTAGGAGCAAGAACCAGCAGTCCACGGCGGGTGGCTGACCTCTGCTCCAGCACCCACCCCGAGGGTCAGCGGGCCTGCGGTTGGAGAGTGGTCTGCTTTGGAACGGAGTGACTGAGGCTGGCACAGGGCTGTGCCTTTCACGGGTATTTGTTTCCTGTCCCCAGGGACTCTATAAACAACAGGGCAATTAACTGTGTAGCAATTAACCCTGTGGGAGTCCATGCGTAACAGAGAGATGTGCCCTGCCTTCCTAGAAAGATGGAGGCTGATGTGGACCAAGCCCACCCATCTGGCTTGAACTCAGTCAGTATATGACTGCACACTGTCTCTTCCTACCTCTCTGTCCCTCTCCCAGGTTCCTTAAGGGCCACCTTGCCCTTGAGTCCTCCTCTCCTTTTCCTTTCACAAGAAAGTGCCTTTCCGGGAAGCCTTTCAGCTCAGCACCCAGAGAACTGCACGTCGGGGCTGATGTGGAGAGGAAGACGGCCCGATTCTCCCCAGACTGCAGGCTCTGCAGCTGGTGCCCTTGTCCCTGGTCTGCCTACAGATGACCCAGGACCACTCTGCTAACACAGCAAGGCTTCGGGATGGTAGCGGTACCCAGTGGAGTCAGACCAGGCTCAATGTAAAGTTCTTCTCCATAGGGTCACAAGATCACAATGTGGCATGTCACTCTCAACCCTCCTTCTGTCTCAGGGATCCAGTGCTTCACAGCTAATGAGAAACAGTCAATTGAATGGGCCTGGCCCCCTCCTCCCTCCAAAAGCCACGTGGACCAGTGACTTTAAAGTCTTATGCTAATGCCAAGCACTGGTATAATTGGGCGCCTTTCTGCAGGGGCTCTGATTCTCAAATGCAGCAGCCTTACTGCAAATACATATTCATCGGAACTATTCCTGCTAGCCCCGTCTCACAGATCATAGTGTTAAAAGTACAAAAATACATCAGCACGGCTCTGTGCCAAGCAAAGGGGCAGGATCACCAGCAAAAGGCAGCTGACAAGGCAAAGCCTGAGGGGCTCAGCAAAGGGGTGGAGGAGGGGGAAGAGATGGGGGCTGTATCCTCCTGCACGTGTGTGACTGTGTGAGCATGCTCACACTCATATGAGGGGGCCACGGGGGGGCCCTGGGGGCTGTTCACATATGTGCACACACAGTGTTTCAGCACTTAGACTGACCCAACTGAGAGAGCAATGAGAACGAATGGTTAAAATCTGGATGAAGAAATGCATGTTGAATAGTAAAAAAAAAAAAAAAAAAAAAAAAAAAGAAATCAAAAAAAGTCTCAGCTGGGCACTCCATTAGACAGTGAAATTGTCTCCTGAGGGACCTGGTTGGGAAGCTCATTGCCTAAGACACCCGAAGAACACTTATCTTCGTACTTTTCTGATCGCCCTTGCTGTTCTGCTTTCCCTTCCTTTTAATGGACTGGCCGGGATCTCCGCCTCCCTGCCCCTCAGCCCTCTCTCTTTCCTTTTCCATTTCTTTATTTTCTGTCCCTTCTTGGATGAATCAGGCTCCTGCCACCTGCTGCCCAACCTGGGAAAGTCTGGGGAGGCCTCAGGGCCGAGAGAGTTCCACTCTGGACCCCAGGTACGCATCCATCTTTGATGGAGAACAGGTCCCCAAACAGAGCAGGTGCTTGGAGATGGGGGAAATGGGGCAGGGAGGGGGGCTGTGAAAGATGGAATGGGCCCAGCATCCTCACAGCTGGCCCCTGCCCTGGGTCCCTTTACAAGAGCACAGCTGTCAGATTGGGAAGCAAGATGAGGCATCATATCCTCCCCTAGCGCTGGAAGCTCCTGCACGACAACATGTCTCAATCAATCACCTTTTCCTCTCCTTTATGCTAACTTGGTGTATGGCTTTCCTTGTGTTTCCTCTCTGTGAGGATTGCATCATTCTGCCCTTAAAAGAAGGGAAGGCTGGAAACAGACACTAGTGTTGATGGGCACAAAAATGACTAATATAAAGGCACCAGCCGCTGAAGGCTTGCCCATCTGGTCCTGCCTCCATATACCAGCGTGGGTCCATCCATCTTCACGTCCATGGCGTGGGATGTCCACCCTAACCCAAATAGTCTTTCTAGTCCACTGCATCACATGTTTACACGTGCCAAAGTCCATACAACTGATAGCAAAGTAGAAAGCCACCTTTGGCGAAGCATGGTCTCAAAGGGGACGTATTTTAATTTTTTCTCTGGCACTCCTGGCATAATTTATTTCTTCCATCATTCTGGCCTTAAGTAGAGCTCCTCTAAAATTTCATATCACAGTCAGTGTAATTTGACTCTAGACAAAGATAGGTTCCTTCTAGAATTATCCTATTGTCAATATAGTCTATTTCTTACTAGAATCGATAGTGTACTATGAAGCAGTTAATTAGCTCTCGAACTGTTTAGGGGGGTCCATCACACACCAGACTGCAAGACTGGAAAGAGAGAATCATGCTATGTAACTCGTGAAGTTTTCCTTGGAGAGTTAGAGTACATGGATTAGGTGTTCCGTAAACACATCTTGGTTAAATGGCTGGTATTTGCTCCTCGTCTCTGTCAAGAGAAAATTCCTAATTTAGACCAGACAGTAGTGACAACGAGAGAGGGATGGTTCCTGACCCTCCCTTTCACTCACAGTATGTTGTCAGCTCTAATCTGCATTGTGCCGTACCCGGTGCCCCCTCTTCCCGAAAAGACCAGCTGGACAGGGCAGACATACCACGCAGCCAGTGGAGTCCAGCTTGCGATCTGAGATGCAGCGGAAGTTCTTGCTGCAGCCCCCGTTGTCCTTGCTGCAGTCACGCACTGGTCCAAAGGAATCCAGGAGACCCTCCAGACTGTCGAAGGAGGACGAGGTCATCAGCTCCTCTCTGGGGGGAGACACAGCAGGAGGAGTCAGGGGACAGCAGGTGCGACACGCAGCACCGTGTCCTCCACATTCCTGTCTGGCTGACCAGATCACGGCTCACTCTCTCTTACAAACACTGCAGATCAGCCATGCTCTGAGCCTTGAACTAACAAATTACGGACATTCTCCATGTCTGGGAAGTAAGCCAAGGCTGTAACGCCTGGTCAAAGAAGGAGGTCTAAACTTGGGCAGGGAAATTAACATTTTATTGCCTGTCAGTCCTTAGGGGATGTGGGAAGTGCTTATGAACTTTAATTTTATGCCCCCTCTTGGTGCATGAGCCTTGGGGTGTGCAATATTGACCCAGATAGAGTGGATCCTGACACTGTGTCTGGGGAATTCGAAGGCAGCCTGCCAGTGTCTCTTTTCAGCTTGTCTCGATTCCCTTCCCAGCACCTTGGACCTTCAGGGAGTTTCCCACTCAGCCTTCCAAACCCAGTGGAGCCACAGCACCCTGAGGCTGGACTCACCTGACCTCCACAGCATCCTCCATCACTGTCATGTCCGTCTTACACTTCGCTGATGGGTTGATGGCCAGTTCGGCTGGTGGAATCACAAAGCTCTTGCTGAGGGGCAACCACATGCCCTCCCCAAGGGTGTAGGTGAATCTGCAGAGACACCCAACACCAGCTGGTCATGCTTGGGGGGGTGAGGGGTGACCACCCCG